>NC_133760.1:42177471-43387471 GCF_036562045.2 Rhinolophus sinicus | reverse complement strand
AACTCATTGACCTGGGCTGGTGCATGGTCCTATCTGCCAACTGGGGAACAGGACGTACAACCCTACCATGTGCCTGGAAGGAGATAGTTGGTAAGGACTGTTTGACTGCTATATGCATTTAAGAGGTGACTCTCACTTCCTCTGCTGTCTTCTCTAGTTGTCTTAAAAGCTGCAAAGCTCTATTTGTCCAGATCCGGTAAACTCATTGCTAGAACAGTAAAAAAAAACAAAAAAAACAAAAAAACCTTGGACTGGTAGGTTATCCAGTTAGTAAATTTTCATTGAAATAAGTAAGTAAGCAAGCAAACACACAAATGTTAAACCCTCAGGGTGGCCTGAGATTATTCTTGAACACTTCAGCTTTGCCACATTGTAGTCAAAAAGCATTACTGCCCAGAATAAAATGGTGTTCCTTGCAGGAGCCTTCTATCCCTATCTTCTACCCCACTTTGTGGACAATGAGCTTTCCAGAATTCTTATCTTATAGTCTCTATTCTTGAGTTTAATTCTCTTACATTTCCCCAAGATCTCTATCTTCCTTCCATTCCAAGAACTGGTGTTTTTCAGGTGGAACATACCATTTATCTTAAGAGCGTTATTACATAAATCATAGAGCAAGGCAGTGGAAGGGTAGCCTCAAAAATCAGAATTCCTTGATTTTATGGATGAGAAAACCGAGGCCCAGAACAGGAAAGTTATTTTTTAAGATCAGAGTCAAAACTCCTAACTACTAGCCCAATTCGCTTTTTACTAAATCACATGCCACCGTGGAGAGACCAGAAAAGGGATTTATTTTGCCCAAGAAGCACAGAAAAAAACTCTACAGGGGCTAGGACTGTGAAACACAGGGAGAGAAAAGACAACAGAAGTTGAAAATCAGTGATGTTTAAGGAAAAAAACCTAGCAATGCTTTTCCATATTCAAGATTTCCAAAAACTGTGGTACAAAGCTTATGACTTACCCGCCCCATTCATCCTTTTTCACTCTCTTGACTCACCCACAAAAAGAAATGAGCTAGAATACCTGAAACTAACATAATATTGTATACCAACTAGACTTAAATTAAACTGAAAATAAAAAATATTTAAAACCAAAGAAATGAGCTAAACACAACAACAACAAAAGCAGAACATGCAACCGTTTCATTTAGGATTTGAGTGCAGCTGGGTTATAAAAGGAAATCACCACTCATTCCTTCTGAAGGTACAAGGGAAACACAGGAGTTCCTGCAGCCTCAAGCCCACCCTTACTAGTATTGAAGTTTCCTTTATGAGAAGTGTTTTCCCAAGCAGTCGTATTATTATTTACGTTCCTAAAGACTAGTGCAGAAATCAAGATAAATATCTCTCACCTTAGACACCTACCTCTTCATAAGCACAATTACATTCTAACCTCTCTTCCATCTCTTTGATATTTGACATATATTTAAATATCAGTCCTATAGAATCACTGCATAATCTTGGAGAGGGTAATAGTCATGCAAATAATAATCCTAGATTAGGAACTGGGGGGGTAAAGGCAGTGTTCACTCCAGGTCTTCATTTGAAAGGCTCAATCTGTAACCTGTCCTGTCCTCTGCAGTTCCCTTGATTACATATAGTACATGTTGTGGCTTTCAATGGAAGGCACAAAGCATGTTAGAGACCCTACGAAAGTGTTCCCTTCAGAATTCTCACTAACAACAGAGACCCTGATTAATATACCACAGTTCGTAGAGATATGATGAAACCTGAGGTGTCACTGACACCAGTAGAGTAACTAGTCAAGTTGTGATGTGAACTGGCTCAGAGTTAGAATTTTAACTACCACACAGAAAAGAAATCAGCATTTTTCAGTCCCCTGTTGTCACGGGGGTGTGTAGTGCTGGCCTACGCTGCAGAGCTGTGGTTGGAAACATGTAAAGCCCCTGAAAGGGGAGTCTTGTTTTCCAAACCTTTGGAAAACTGGCAGGGCCTTTGCAGTGTTGTCCATCTGGGTGATTATGTACAGCTGGGATGAACACAGCGAGGGCTTCAGCCTGGGACGTCCACCTTCATGGTCAAACACCCAACAGAGAAAGAGTCACCAGATGACTGCATGGGCCAGATTCCACTTCTGATCTAGAAGGTAAACCTGAGCACAGGCTTCCAGAAGAGAAAAGAGGAAGGAAAGTATTTTCCTTTCATTGAGAGAATTAAGAGCTTGCCTTGGGGGAGGAGGGGGTTGCACTTGTAAATAGGTGCTTGTTGTTCATACCTGTGAAACACACACACACACACACACACACACACACACCTTTTCTTTGCTGTGCTTTGCAGAGCAGCATGACCCAACTTTATAGGATTTCCTCTCCATTCCATGGGTAGAAACCCCACCTCTCACACATCTCAGAGGCCCAAAAGCCTATTCCAGATGGTTAAAACAAACTCCCTTCATTTAACTTGAATTTATATCAAGATTTTTATATAGTAGATTTGGGCCTAGAGGCAGTAAGCAAGGAGATTTTGTTCTTCTACATGTATTCTTTTTAGACCCCTGCTCTTCTTTGACCTCTTCCCTCTGGATCATACTTGCAGAATTTCCCTGCAGACACATTACAATCAAGCAGTTCTTAAGAAATCCATTAATACTTGCAAGCGTGCTCTTAACAGGTGAGAGGGATTTCTTCTCTTGGGCAGGGAGCAGTCTGGGCCAGGGATAAAGCACAAGCAGGAGAGCTTGTTAAATCCAGTTCCTTTTCTCAATGGCATGGGCCAGTCATTTCACTGCTCTGGGCCACTGTTTCCTCAACTGTTAAAAGAGGGACCTGATTACTGCTCCTAGGTCCCGCTGAGGATGTTATAGAAATGAAAGGATATGAACTCCCTTGGTGGAAAAGGTATTATACAAAAATTGGGTGTTATTAATCAATTAAGGGAGAGGTTTTAAAAGAAACGGTTGAGAAGGGAAGATGAGAGAAAAAGAAAGATAGAGACAGTATAAAGAAAAAGATACCTTTGTGACAACATGGATGGATCTTGAGAGTGTAATGCTGAGCGAAATAAGTCAGACAGAGAAAGCAGAGAACCATGTGATTTCACTGACATGTGGTATATAAACCAAAAACAACAAAAGAACAAGACAAACAAATGAGAAACAGAAACTCATAGACACAGACAATAGTATAGTGGTTACCAGAGGGTAAGGGGGGTGGGAGATGAGGGTAAGGGGGGTGGGGGGTGGAGGGTGGGAGATGAGGACAAAAGGGATCAAATATAAGGTGATGGAAGGAGAACTGACTCTGGGTGGTGAGCACACAATAGGATTTATAGATGATGTAATACAGAATTATGCACCTGAAATCTATGTAATTTTACTAACAATTGTCACCCCAATAAACTTTAATTTAAAAAAAAAACTTTTTAAAAATTTTTTAAAAAATGATAGTATAAATTAAAAAACAACAACTATAAACCAATAGTTCTCAAAGTGTGGTCTGGGGAACCTCTGGAGGCCTCAAGGCCTGTTCAGGGGGTCTATAAGGTCTAAACTCTGTTCACAATAATATAGTATTACATATCATACATATTTGTCATTATAAAATATAAAATAATATATAATTATTTTAATGTAATGTTTGCCTTTTTCACTCTCTCACAATACAGTGAAGTTTCTAGAGGCTACAGGACATGTGATGCTATCACTCCAATAGCTAACTTAATAGATGTTTCAGTATTCTTCTGTTTACTAGATTTTCATAACTAAGTTTGTTCTCAGTATATCTACAGTGCTTTGAGTAGCTATCTTCAGTTATATTTCCTGGTATAACTGATATGCTTCATTATCACCCAATAAACCATTATTTTGAAATCTTAAAAAACTATATACATAGTATAAGCAAATTCATGAGTAGAATTATCCATCTTCAGAAGAGCTGTTGGAAATGTTGCCTACTCTGTGGGATGTTAATAGGCGTCATGGAATAAAAACATTCTAGCAATCCCATCCTTGGGCCCATGCAGACTCAGACTTGAGTAATAGAGGCCTAGCTCTGGCCCTCCCCTCGCTGTGACCTTCAAGGCAAGGAGTCCACAGGCCCAAGGAGACATGTCTACTCAGAAACCCCTCCTTCTGAGTAGCCCTCACTCTGCATGCACATTCAGTCCCCAAGCTCCTAGGAAGCAGCTCAGATGTAGATATGGAACGAGAGTGTCCACATACATATACCAGAAGTTTCTTGTCATATGGGATGGCAACCAGGGGAGGTATGGGAGAAAGAACAGATCAAAGGTAGGGTCAAGGAATAGCACTCCCAATGAAGGAGTCTAAGGAGTCCAGGAACTCTCAATTCAAACATGAATTTCCAGGTAATTAGGAAGGTATATTTGTCAAGAGAGGAAGATATCGTATATTTTACAGAATAGTTTATTAGCTTAATTTGTAACCTTGAAATGTTTACATGTATGGTGTATGGACCTCCATTTACACTCTTGGCAGGGCCCTGAAAATATTAGGAGTGGGCCTAGAATCCAAGGTCAATTAAGTTTAGGAAACACTGAGATAAACATAGTTAAACAGACTTTTTTTAAGTGGACGATATCTCGGAGTCTTAAATATGCATCATGCATTATGCATATCCACGAAGGGATTATGCCATATCTCCTTCATTCCAAAATGCACATTTTAACATTTCCAAAATCAGAATGCATCTGACAATTGTAGGCAGCCAGAAAACAGCTGTGGCTGAACATATGCATTAAAATTTGCATAGTGGGTATCAGTGGCTTGGAAGAAAACCCCAGAGACAATAGTGGAGCATGTTTTGAAGAAATGTTGCATCACCCAAAATCTTGATGACCTAGAAGACTAAAAGCTTGTGGAAAACACACACACACACACACACACACATCAATGACTCGGAGTAAAAAAATAATTCAGAAGAGTTGAACTCAACATGAAGTGTGAGGGAAACTAAGCAATTTAATTTGCTTAAATGTTCTGCCATAGATTGATACAAGAGTGATTATAATACAAATCTGTATCTAAATAAATATTACACCACTTTTTCAATAAGTAAAAAATAAAAATTCCAAGTGCTAAGAAAGAGTTGTTTCGCAGTTTAGTTGGTAGCGGTTTGTCTTTCTTAGTTGAACATAAAGTAATGGTATGTATTTATTTAATGGCATTTTAGATTCTCTGAAATACAATAGCACGTAAAGTTTTCCAGATGTCTTTGAACAGGGAGGGCTTTTCCGTCTAATCATTACATGAGATACACATTTTCTGGAGCATGCTTTGAAAAGGCTGCATTAGATCACGAAATATTGAAAGGCAGGGTTGAAAGGGGCTTCAGAACACCCCAATATCTCATTTTGAAGATAGGGAAACTGAGGCATTGAAGGAGAAGTTTACACAGCACATAAATGACAGATGTAGAACAAGAGCCAGCTGTCCCCACTCCTCATAGGAAAATTTTAATCCCTACGTCAATTGAATCTTCCTGGTTTATACCAAACTGATATTTTCTGAGCCAACAAGAATTGGTCAATGAATATTCTGCGCTTTGGTGTCTTGCATATTCAAAACTTGTTTATGATTTGTCAATCATCAATTAAAAAAACTGAAATGGTTGACAAAAAAAAAGAAAATTCATCCAGAGGTCTACGAGCTCACAGAATCACAACACTCAACAAACCAGAAGCAGAATGAACTTAAAGAAAACTGCACCAAGATATCATAATCAAATTTCTAAGAGCAAGTGATTAAAAAAAAGAATCTGAAAGCATTCAGAGAAAACCAATAAAGATAAATTAAAGGTAACAGAATAAGAAAAAGATATCATGCAAACACCGATCAAATGAAAGCTGGAGTGATTTTATTAATAGTAGACAAAGCAGACTTTAGAACAGGAATACTACCTGGAATCCTCTAATGACATTTCTAATATTATTGGGCAGATATTACAATATCTAATAGCTAATGATAAAAAGGTAAATCATCAAGAAGATCTAACAGTCCTAAATGTATATGCCCAATAAGAGAGTTTCAAAATATATGAAGCAAAAAAGTGGCAGAACTACAAAAAGAAAAAGATAAATCCACAGTATATCATGAGATTTCAACAATCCTCTCACAGTAATCGAAAAAGTAGCGAGAAAACCTGTAAGAGTACAACTGGATGTACAGAAATGCACGCACACAACTCTTCGGAAAAGCCCGATTTGAATCTGGGTTATGTCACTATAACGTAGCAATAACAGACTCTAGAGGTAGTGCTCAGTAGAGGGTCCTGTCAAGTTTTACATGTGTCTCAGCTTATGATGAGCATGAAACAATTCATGAGTCATTAACCATGGGCTCTCCACCTCTGCCCAAAGCATTTGAGAATCTAACAGGAGCTTTTACAGGGAGCTGATTGTTGAATGACTGAAATATGTATGGCCTCTTTCTTGGGGAAACAACGCCATTAGGACACAGAGGGTAAAATATTCTTACTCCCTTTGCTGTATTGTGTATTTCTGGAGGATGCTAAATGCATGCTATATGATTCTCCATGTGGTACATGGATACTGTCAAGGCCCCAGTGAATCATGCCTCCTTGTATGTACATACGCCCATGTGTAGTTCCCGCCCACAATGACTGTTGTGTTAATCCTGTGACTTCATTTGGCCAATGGGACTTCAGCAAACATGCCACCAGCAGAGGCTTAAAAAGCAACTGTGAATTGGGGATTACTCTCTCTCTTGATCTTTCTGGAACCCAGCCACCATGTAAAGAAGACTAGGCTATGCTCCTCGAGACATGTGGCCCAGTTGACAGCCAAGCACTGGCTACCAGACATGTAACTTAGGCCATCTTAGACAGCCAGCTCTGTCGAGCAACAGGAAGTGACCCCAGATGAGACCAGCAGAAGCCCAGCCCAAATAGCTGACCCACAGAATTGTGCACAACAAAATGATTGCTTTAAGTTTGGGGGTGGTTTACTAGGCAGCAAGCAGTAACTTGTTAAACCCCAAGCACAGCCAGCTCTGCACCAAGTAAGACAAAAGTGGTACCTACCCTTCTAGTTACTCAAAGGAGAGACAGAAAATGTCTCATTAATATTGCCTAGGAATTCAGGCTTAACCTCTTCTGATGTAGCCCTTCTCTCAGCCCAGCAAATCAATGTTAATAAAACACACGTGCTGGAAATCCCCTGATGCCCTTCTAGGCGGAACTTTTTAGTTAGGAGAAGAAAAAGAAACTTAATTTGAAGCTTTAATAACCTCCCAATTAGGTTGTTTCTGTTGGCATTAATATTTAATCATGACATTACCGTGACTATTTTAGAATTGGACTGAAATTAAGTAAAAATGTTTGATCATAAATAATTTCATTATTAAAGATTATCTTGGTTATATATGTTCCTGTGCCCATCTTTTATTAAGTTTACTTTTCATGTTGACATTTTTAAGGGCATAATTGTATGTTTTCATTCTTAGTAATATTGTTACCATATATTAATTATGGCACAGTGCCAGGAACACTAGTAATAAAATTCATTGGTTTTTCTGCTTTAAGAGCCAGCAATAGGCTCTCTCTCCTCTACAACTAACGAATAGATGATAAGCTTAGCTTTACATTGATTCCCTGAATTATTGTCTCTTTTTCTTAATTTGTGCATATACACCATTGGTCTTGATTTATGGAAAAACCAGTGTGAAGAAGAGTGGGAAGGATGGTTATCTTTGCCCTGTTTTCAAGAGTTTCCTGGAGGCCACATGTAGCACCAGAGGAAAGGCAATATGTAGACAGAATAATGGTCCCCCAAAGATGTCTACATCTTAATCCCCAGAACCTGTGAATATGTTACCTTACGTGGCAAAGGGACTTTGCAAATGTAATTAAGGACCTGGAAATGGAGAGATTATCCTAGATTATCTGTGTGGGCTCAATGGAATCACAGGGTCCTCAAAAGTGGAAAAGGGAGGCAGGAGAGAGAGTCAGAGAAGAAGATATGGCAATGGAAGCAGGGTCAGAGTGATACCATCTGAGAGACTCAGCCCACCATTGCTGACTTTGAAGCTGGAGGAAGGGGCCATGCATTAAGGAATGAGGAAAGCCTCTAGAAGCTGAAACAGGCAAGAAAACAGATTCTTTCCTAAAGCCTCAGGCAAGGAATGCAACCCTGCTTACACCTTGATTTTAGCCTAGTGAGCCCCACAGAAGACTTCCGGCCTGCAGAACTATAAAAGATCTGTACTGTTTTAAAGCCACTAAATTTGTGGTAATTTGTTACAGCAGCTGTAGGAAACTGATACAGGCGGTAAGTATTCCCTGGAGCAGCTCGCTTTGAATCTGGGCAATCCCACTTATGGGCTGTGTAAGGAGGTAAGTCATTTAACCTCTCTAAGCTTCCATTTTCACATCTATAAAGTATGCATAATAGCAGTGATTTCATAAGATTATCAGGATAATTAAATGAGGTAATTTGCATAAAGCTCTTAGCACGTTGTCTAGCACTTTTAAAGTACTTGTTAAAGGTCAATTATTGTTACCATTATTCAAACTTGCAGTGGCTGACTTGTTCACACCTCTTTGTGCCCTGCCCTGGTAGAGGATCCCATCGCCTGCCCATCGGCAACTCACATGCAGAGCCCTCTAGGTGGTGTGTGCTCCCTGCCCATTGTCAGGCTTGGCCATGGGACTTCTTTGGCCCACTGTGAGCAGAACTGAGCCAAGCCACATCCAAGGGGAAGCTTTCAGAGCAAGTGCACAGTTTGGCTCAGCCTCTTATTCTTTTCTCATTGTGACAAGAAAGACATTTCCTAAATAAGGGCTGTTCCTTCCACCTGAGTCCTGGCTGAGAAATTACATGGCATAGAGCCACAGCACATGTAACAAGAGATATAAGTATTTATTGATATAAGTCATTGTGAATTTGGGGTTCGTTTGTTTTCATGTAATGTTGACAAACAACACACCGCTCATAGATATTGTCATAGAGTCTGTCAGCACATGTGTGCGCACACACACACGCACACACATGCACATACCTTCCCCCAGACTATCTATAAGAACTACACTTTGCTCACAACTATTTTGACACATTAGTATTCTGTGACCCCAGGGCCCCTAACCATAGTTAATCTAAGCACAGATGGATCCTTGGGCCTACTTGGGCCAAATAAATTTCCTTTCCAAGAAAAATTTGGAATTTTGTGACTTACAGGAAGCTAGACAAGCTCTGCCTATGTCTAGAACTAAGGGATTTGGGAAGAGGAGGAAATCTTAGGAATTATGGCCTGATCATCTTGGACCTTGCCGTTGGAGAAAGAGAAGTTAGATCTGCCGGGAAAGAAAAGTACATGCACGATGAGAAGAAATGGCTGACTGAGTCCCTAATAATTTTCTAATTCCTGGACTGGGACCACCCTGAGGCCTTGGGCACCATGAGGTAGTCCAGTCTCCTTTCAATCTATCCCCCTTCCTACTGAAGTAAGCTCAAGGTGGTGTCCAGAACCTTAAACCAAAAGCATCTTGGCCAAGACCAAGTTCTTTTTTTTTTCATAATTAAATATTTTTTTAATTTGTATTAAATTTATTGGGGTGACATTGGTTAGTAAAATTATATAGGTTTCAAGTGTATATTTCTATGATACATCATCTATATATTGCATTGTATGTTCACCACCCAGAGTCAGTTCTCCTTCCATCACCATATATTTGACCCCTTTTTCTCTCTTGTACTTCCTCTCCCCCCTTACCCTCTGGTAACCACTAAACTGTTGTCTGTGTCTATGAGTTTTTCCTTGTTTGTGTTATTCATTTGTTGCTTTCAGTTTTACATCCACATATGAGTGAAATCATTTGGTTCTCAAGTTTTTGTGTCTGACTTATTTCGCTTAGCATGATAATATCAAGATCCATCCATGTTGTCACAAATGGCAGTATTTCATCTTTTCTTATGGTTGAGTAATACTCCATTGTATATCTGTACCACATCTTCATTCAATCATCTATCGAAGGACACTTTGTTTCCATGTCTTAGCCACAGTGAATAATGCTGCAATGAACATAGGGGTACATGTATCTTTACAGATAAATGTTTTCAGATTTTTGGGGTAGATACCCAGAAGAGGACTTGCTGGGTTGTATGGTAATTCTATTCTTCATTTTTTGAGGAAATGCCGTACTGTTTTCCATTGCGGCTGTACCAATTTATATTCCCACCAGCAGTGTCTGAGGGTTCCTTTTTCTCCACAACCTCTCCAACACTTGTTATTCCTCATCTTGTTGACACAAGCCATTCTAACAGGTGTGAGGTTTATATCTCATGGTGGTTTTGATTTGCATTTTCCTGATAGCTAGTGAAGCTGAGCATCTTATCATATATCTGTTGGCTGTTTGTATGTCTTCTTGGGAGAAGTCCTCAGGTCCTCTGCCCATTTATTAATTGGATTGTTTGTTTTTTTGTTGTTGAGTTGTATGAGTTTTTTATATTTTTTGGATATTAGCCACTTAACAAAGATGTTATTTGCAAATATCTTCTCCCATTCAGTTGGTTGTCTCTTTGTTTTGTTGATAGTTTCTTTTGTGGTGCAGAGACTTTCTAGTTTGATATACCGTGTTTCCCCGAAAATAAGACCTAGCCAGACAATCAGCTCTAATGCATCTTTTGGAGCAAAAATTAATATAATACCCAGTATTATATTATATTACTATTATTATACCCTGTATTATATTGTATTATATTATATTATATTATATTATATTATATTATATTATATTATATTATATTGTATTATATTATATTATACCTGGTCTTATTTTACTATAAGACTGGGTCTTATATTAATTTTTGCTCCAAAGGATGCATTAGAGCTGATTGTCCAGCTAGGTCTTATTTCGGGGAAACAGAGTAGTTCCATTCATTTACTTTTGCTTTTACTTCCTTTGCCTTTGAGGTCAAATTCGTAAAATCCTCTGAACACAAGGTCCGTAAGTTTATCTATGCTTTCTTATTTGCAATTTATTGTTTCAGGTCTTATGTTTAGATCTTTGGTCTACTTTGAGTTAATTTTGATATATGGTCACCGGCATCAGCCTAGTTTCAAACTTTTGCACGTGGCTTTCCAATTTTCCCAGCGCCATTCATTGCAGAGGCTTTCTTTTCTCCATTGTATTTTTCTGGCTCCTTTGTTGAAAATTAACTGTCCGTGTATATGTGGGTTTATTTCTGGGCTCTCAGTTCTATTCCATTGGTCTGTGTGTCTGTTTTTCTGCCCATACCATGCTGTTTTGATTATTGTCACTTTGTAGTGTCAGTTGAAGTCAGGGAGTGTGATACCTCCAGCCTTGTTCTTTTTTCTCAGGATTGCTTTGGCTCTTCAGAAGTCTTACCAGCAGACATACCAAGAAAAAGTTTCCATCGATGAGAATCCGCAAAGCCCTAAGGAACCAGTCTACATGTAACAGAGGACACAACCTCCCCTGTCCCCATTTTAACAAGTCCCCGTCGGTGCAGAGCACATAACTCTGTGCTTGCCACAAAATTGAGCTGCCATGTTCGTTGTTTGACTGAATTAACGGGCCGTCTTGGCCAAAATAAGTCTTTTTTTATTAAATGTTGACAGATCATAGTATATCAAAAAGAAAATCTACAGAAGCCACTTTTCATTTATGTAAACAGTAAAACCAAAGTGGCATATTGGAAATCTCTAAATAATACTTTGTCTACATAAAAGGGTATAATTCTTTAGGTCAGAATAAATTAGGAAAGAAAGCTTCCTTTTCAAGCAGAAGAGGATTGAGAATCTAAATTACCCGGAGCTGGTATGTCGCCAATGACAGTCTGATCTCTTGCCACCTCTACCATTTCACACAGCTGGCATAGTGACAGCTCCATGTACTGAGTGATCGCCATGCTGTCTTTTATTTATTATCTTATTTAATCTGGCCAAAACTCTATAAGGTAAGGACTGCTATCCCCATTGTAGAAAGAGGAAACTGTGGTTTATGTGATCTCAGTAGCTACTCCAGTTTTACACAGATATTAAATTTCAGAGCAGAGGTTGGAACTTATGTCTGACTTCAAAACCCTTGGTTTTAACCACCATGTTGGTGGCTGCCTTCTAAGAATATTTATTCCTTCCCAGTCACATGACCGATATCTTCCTCTTTGTGCTGACTCAAAAATTCTAGAACATTCTTTTCCAATTGTTCTGGGACAAAGAGTACTCCCTTCCATCAGCTCCCATAAATGCAAATGGCCTCTCAAGAGCTCTGGCTTCAAAATTCTTTCACCCAATGTGCCCTTGTATTTCTTTTAGGTTCAAGGCTATGGGGTCCAATAGGGTCTCCCCTGCCCTTCTTAGCAGTCCGTTTTCCATGTATAATGTGGGTTTCTTGCTTCTGCTGCACAGTCTGTTTTTGTGGGGAGAAACACTTTCACACAGTAGTATCTGACCCAGGATATCCACTACTGCCTTATTGTATTTAACTCAGGCACGAAGGGGCTCTCTCTATGAGCACAATGGTAAGATTTTCATTGCGCTGTCATTGACTTTTGTCTTATATTTATAACCATGTCTTCATTTTCTCCTTTAATTTAAGGAGCAAGAGCTGCTTGAAAGTCACCAAGGTCGGCTCTCAGTGGACTGTCTCCTGCCATTTCCTGATTGCTTCTTGCCTTTTATCCATCCCAACTTCAATGTCTTCTTTGTGCAGTGTGAGCAAAAGCCAAAGAGCATCATAGAACATGAAGAAACGGCTTCCAGTTAACCCTTTGCTTCAGGGATAAGGGCTCCAGTGGTACGTGCACGTTTTTTTTTTTTTTTTTACAACACTTGGACTTTTTTTTTATTCTTTGCCTTAAGGAGTATGACAGAAATTAATAAGAAGTGAGCTTCCCATAATCCATTCTAATAAGACACAAAATTATTTTGAACAACTGCTTCAACAGCCTGAATCAATATCTTTAACTTCTAGACCCCTATTTTCAACACATATCTCTTAGACAACCATTATATATAATTGAGCTGAGCACCAGGAACAGACCCAGACGTTTAAAAAGTCATAGGAGATGAGGTTTGGAAACATGGGCTCCTCCTTAAAAAAAAGAAGAAAGCTTCACAAGAGTGGCCAACCTTCTTGCCTTAAGTGTCCTCCATCTCCACTCTTTAAACTTAAAAAGAGATTTTGTATTTTCTGCCTCTCTCCGTGCCCAGCGCAGCCATGGCTCATGGTCCCAAGAAGCATCTGAAGTGTATAGTGGCTCCAAAGCGCTGGATGCTGGATAAACTGACCGGTGTGTTTGCTCCTCTTCCATCTACCAGTCCCCACAGCTGAGGGAATGTGTTCCTCTCATCATCTTACTAAGGAACAGACTGAAGGATGCCCTAGCAGGGGACGAAGTAAAGAAGATTGCATGCGGGCGCTTATTAAGAGTGATGCGAGGTCCAAACTGATGTGACCTCCCTGCTAGTTTGATGCATGTCATCAGCAGCAAGACCAGAGAGAACTTCCGTCTGATCTACGACACCAAGGGTCGCTTTGCTATTCATCAGACCGTGTTTCCCCGAAAATAAGAGCTAGCTGGACCATCAGCTCTAACGTGTCTTTTGGAGCAAAAATTAATATAAGACCCAGTATTATATTACATTATATTATATTATGTTATATTATACCCAGTCTTATATTAAAATAAGACCTTTTAAATAATAACTTTTGCTCCAAAAGATGCATTAGAGCTGATGGTCTGGCTAGGTCTTATTTTCGGGGAAACAAGGTATTATACCTGAGGAGGCCAAGTACAGGTTGTGCAAAGTAAGAAAGATCTTTGTGGGCACAAAAGGAATTCCTCATTTGATGACTCCTGATGCTCATACCATCCCGTACCCTGGTCCCCTCATGAAGGTGAACGGCGCCATACAGGTGGATTGGAAGTCTGGTGAAATTACTGATTTCATCAGGTTTGACACTGGCAACCTGTGCATGTGACCGGCGGTGCCAACCTGGGAAGAATCACTAACAGAGAGACAGACACCCTGGTTCTTTTGATGTGGTTCATGTGAAAGCTGCCAATGGCTACAGCTTTGCCACTCGGCTCTCCAACATTTTTGTTACTGGCAGAGGCAACAAACCATAGATTTATCTTCCCTGTGGAAAGGGTGTCCGCCTCACCATTGTTGAAGAGAGAGACAAGAGACTGGCGGCCAAACAGAGCAGTGGGTGAAATGATCTCTACGTGACATGATTAGAAGAGTCTTTGTACTTAATTAAAGATAATATAGCATGATTAATTGCAAAACTAATATTTTGTGTTTTCCATAACTCCTTTTTCCTCTGAATTTACATCCACTTTCCAGGACAGAGGACAAGTGGTGACATAAAACATGCCCACAGAGCCATCTGTCCCCAAAGCTGTCCCCTGGAGGCTCCTCATAGCATTACTTTTAGGTTCCTATCATGTTAGCCAAGGTTGAGTTTAATCTCTAGAAAAAGATCCATTAAATCTAATTTCTTGATCCTAAACAGCATTTTATCTCCCTCGCTCCCATAAGTTTTTATTAAATAGATGATACATTTTACAATCCATGTCAGTTTAAATTTAAAGAAATAATCAATCCTCCTGACTCCCAGTCCAGGGGGCTTCTATTAATCTATAATGTAATATTTAATATATTTTAACATGCTGAAGAGGAACCAAAAACAACAAAAAGATGTTTATTTCATCTTTCCACCTGTCTATCCCCAAGTTTAAGCCCATCCCTTGGCTGTTGCCAAATGAGCCATGGTACGGAGGGAGACCCCTAAAATGGGCATGTGACCCCGAAGCTGCTAGCTCCTAACAGTGTGACACACAGAGCTTCCGTTTGTTCAGATGTCAAAATGGGGTGGGCAGGGTGAACAAAGACTTTGAGCACCTATTGCCCATCAGGCCCTTACATCTTCATCTTTTCTAATCCTGAGAGCAACACCATTCGATGGATGAGAAAGCTGAGGCTGAGAGATGTTCAAAGCTACTTTCCCAAGGCCAAATGCTAGGACTCTAACCAAGGCTCTCTAAGACTCTACAGAGCACTGGCTTAGGGATACCACGAGCACTAAATAAGAGAATGTATGCAAAATGTTCATTAAGCTGAAGCTTTCTTCCCAAATGTAAGGTGTAATCACTATTTTTTTAAAACTTATTTCAAGTTACTCTCCCACCTACTTTCTGCCCAGTGGTCTAGTTGTCCTTTCCAAGATGCTCCACATACTTTAATGAAGGGTTTTGCTCATCTAATTCCTTTTGCGCAAATACGCACCCCCATCGTATCTACCAGTGAATCTTTTATTTAGTTTTCAAAAAGACTTACTCAGTAATTACTTCCTCTTAACCTTTCTTACCTTTGTTCTGCAAACAAGATTGATTACCACTTCTTCTGGATTCTAATGGTATCTAACACATATAGAATACACACACACACACACACACACACACACACACACACAGTATTAACAAGAATGCATTAACATCCACCCCAAAACTCTGTGACTTCAAACAATAATTTTGTCTTGCTCACATGTTTGCGGGTTGGCTGAGAGTTGACTGGTCTAGGCTGGGCTCAGCCCCAAATTGCATGTTAGATCCAGATCTGATCCAGGTAAGTACTGCTTGGAGCTGCTCCACAGAAGTAAACTCTTTGTCTAGTGGAAAGAACTAAAGACACAAATGACAAAGGATGTAGGATAAGGGATAGGTGAAGATTTGAGGTCAATAACTCAATCTGTCACGCATGCCTATCAAAATGTTCAGATAGCCATTCACTCAACAACTTTTTATTGAGCACCTACTATGTGTCAGACATTCTTCTAAGCTCTGTGGACACAACAGTAAGCAAAACCAGATAAGGTGCCTATCTGTACAGAGCTAACATTCTGGCGGGAAGACGCAGGTAAACAGGCAAGGGAGATGATTTCAAATTGTGCTTATTAATGTAAAGAAAATAAAACCTAGACATATGGTAAAGTAAAGAAAGCAACAGTGGGAGCAAAGGGGAGTGTAGTTACCTTAGACGGGGCAGTTGGGAACGGCCTTTCTGAATGAAGAAAGAGCTTTTGAACAGATGCACATAATGAAACAGAGCTGGTCTCACGAAACACGTGGAGCTCTGGAAAAGAGCATTTCAGGCAGAGGGCAGTCTGCTGTGTCTGAGGAACAGAAAGAAGCCAGTGCAGTATCAAAATCTAGAAGGACTGTTAAAAGACAGATTGCAGGGCCTCACCGCCGAAGTTTCTTATTCAGTGGATCTTGTGTGGGCCCCAAAATTGCATCTCTAATGAGTTCCCAAGGATGCTAATAGTGCAGGGACCACACTTTGGAAATCAGTGCAACTGTACAATCACCAGACATAAGATAAGGCCTTTGAAGCCATGCTAGAGCTGGAATGTTATAGTGTGTGCATTGGGAAGCCATTGGAGGACATAAGCAGGGAGCGACGTGACCTGGTTTAGGTTTAATAGAGCCCTCCAGCTTCTACCTGGAGAGGATCACCAGGGGACCAAAGAGGAAGAAGGACATTGAGACACTTATTACATCCAACTGTCAGTTCCCAAGGTCTCTACTTGGGATGATGGGGCACCTGATGCCATTACCAACAGAGAGGAGAATCATGGTGAAAAGAAGGTTTGAGAAGGGGGGATGAGGGCAATTTTGAATTTAACTTGAAACCCCTTTGGGACATCCAAGGCCACCGTATTGCACAACTCCAGGGCTACCATTCACCCTGAATTTAGTGTGAATGGCCGCCCTGCGGCATAGAAGCATAATCTGATGTGAACAGCAGTCCCTGGAATCATGCAGTATGTCAGACTTGGAATATTCTCCTTCCTCTGAGCTTGCATTCTAGTGAGAGGAAGTGGACAACAGGCAAGCAAGGTGCTGTCAAATGGTGTTCAGTACTATAAAGAAAATATACTCTGAACTCTGTCAATCTGGACCGCACGCGTTGCTGTTCGCCCCTGACTACATGGCTGGGGCCTCCAGGTGCCACCGTCCTAGGACCTACTTGGTTAATGAAGACACACCGAGAATGGTACCTCGCAGGTAACAATAGTAGCTAACAGTTATTGGCTCTTACGACGTGCCAAGCCTGATAAGCTCTTTTCACATATTAGTTCAAATCATAATTCTAGGAGATGTGTGCCATGATTTTCCCCATGTTACAAATGGGAAAATTGAGGCATAGAGCAGTTTGGTAACTTGCCAGAGCCAGGAAGGGACAAAGCTGGGATTCAAGAGCAGGGAGCCTGATTGCAGAGCTGGCTCCTGTACCCACTCAGCTACATTTGTCCTCAGTTGCTGGCTGGCAGGGTCTGTCTGAAGGGGTCTGCATCACCCTGGCCAGGCTCCAGTATTACCAACGAGAGAAGCCCAACCTTGCCAAGGCTGATGTTCTTTGCCAGTAAGTAGCTAGAACTGTCAGAGTAGCATTAAGAAAAACCCATGCCTGAATCGACGTGCCAGACCTTTTACACAGAGAAAATATGGACATTTTCTTTTAATAATGCTACACAGAAATAATGAAATGGTAGCATTACAAAAACATAATTAGGTCTTCAAAAAAAAAAAAAGAAAATCTCTACTGGAGTCCTATAAAAAGACCACAGGTGTTCGTCATTATTTTTTATTTAGCAGGCAGTTTTAGCCATGGTTTGTTTTTTCCCCCCATTTATTAACTTCTGGTATTTTAAGATGATTTGTGTATAATAATAACAATAATTTCCTGTTTGCCTGTCAGTTGTGAGCCGCTTTAATTACAGATATTCATTTTCACAAGTTAACTTGGTAAACATACTCATTTGTTACGTTCCCTGTTCATTAAATCAGTTAGCACAGCTAGTAACTATATTAAGTATCTTGCTGTCGGGTTTCACAATGGATCTTCAGCAGTTTCCAATACTATTCCTCACAGAGACTTCCTGAGGGGCCTTTCCCATTGGGTTGGAGATGCCGTCTTCCATCTCTACAAGGCCAGGGGTGTCAGGCCCGATGGAGGCATCCACTCCAGGCTTTGTGCATCAGAGTCAAAACCATTAATTCAGACAAGAGTGCAGTACTTGGTGACTAGAGGCAAGATGTGCGATAAAGCGGGACCCTCTGATGAGGGAGGATTTCACTAGATGATTGGAGAGCAGGCCTGACCACAACCCTGTCCTTGGAGGCCCCCTGTCCTTGGAGGACCCCACCACCTGCCTTGAAGAAAGGGAGGGTCTACTCGACTATGGTTGTACCACCTGACCCTGACCTCTGGCAGCAGCTAATTATTCCTGGGACATCAGAACCATCAGCTGTATTCACGCAAGCATTTCACGCGGAGATGGGAAATTCAGATAGAGTAGGGGGCTGGTCTCTGAGCTATAGCAGCCCCAAACCACACAAGAGCTGCTGTATGAGATGATATGAAGAGATTGATGAAGCTCTTCAGCAAAGAGAGAGGCTGCCACCAGAAAAGAAAAAGTAGACAGAGCGACAGTCACCTGAAGGCTTGGCTGTTCCCAAGAAGCCTAGCTATTTGTTTCTCGGAGTCTCCTGTGCATCTTTATAATAAACCAGTTACCTAGCTAATGTAGTGGGTCTCTGTTACTTACAACAAAACACCCTCTGATCAATACATTTGTAATCAGGGTGATTGTGATAATGGTTGTTCCACTAAAAGTGTCACATCTGGTAAATCCCAATTTTTCTAGGAAGGAGCCACAGATACCAGTACCTAGGTCATTAGTCACCTGCTGATTAGATGCTTCGTTCCAAATTTTCCTTCAAGCAAGTCGGGGCTATGACTATGCTGACATGCCAAGTCAGGACTGAGGGAAATAAAAGTTTAGAGGCTCCCAGTCGCTAAGTCACACGACTGAAGAGAAAGTGGTTCATGTGGGGTGTGTCAGGGTGAAAGGACTTGCGTCAAGGTACTCAAGAGTGGATACTCAAAACAGAATTAAAGTTCAATGAGTCGACCACGGTCAATTCTTTTTAATTACCCGGCCCTGTTTCTTTGGTGGTCCCACTGAGCTTTCCCAAACAAGAGCACAAGACCCATTTATTATAGCTGGACAAGCAATGATGAGAAATGGAATGAGTTCTGATGTAAGCGTGGGGCAATTAGGGAACGTGACATTTCGTCGAGCCGAGTTTAAGGTGGGTCTTCTAGGTGGAGGCGTCAGACACTGAGGGGCACCATTAAATCACCGTAGGGCAAAAGACACCGTGCTTATTATCCACACAATCTGGTTAGGATTCTGCAAGACGCCCCAAATCTAGTCCCTGCTATTTTCTCCATGATACAGAACATCACTCCCATTCCCTTCTGCAGTTTGCAATTTCAGTTCCTCCTTGCTTGGCTCTCCTCTCTGCTCGTCCCATGCTCATCTTCTGGCTTCTCTTAGGGATCTCAGTTAACCCTAGATTCCCTCTCCCTCCAGAAAGAAATCCCTAGGTCAATGCTGGAAATACACGCTGGAATTCAGGAGAGAGCTGAGGGTGTCGTGCTCCTCCCCTGGGGGAAGGACGGACACCACCTACACCTCAGGGTCATGGGGCTGCCGGGTAGGTAAGGAAGGAGTTTTTGCAGCAAGGTTCCCAAAGGAAGTGTGAGGATAGGTAGGACTTAGAGTTTATGAGTTTATGGGAATAGTTATAGTCTTAGAAGAGAAAGAAACTTGCAAGGAGGGTAAACATTCAGGTAGAGGGAAGGAGTAACGGGGGATCTCCCTTCAGACATCTTCATCTTCCCTGTAACGGAGAAGGGTCCTGGGAGTATGCAGTTCAGAGACAGAATTACAGGCATGAACAGAGCAGTAAATATTTGGAGAGGGCAATGCCTACATACTAATAAGACTTGATTTCGGAAGCAAATACAGTCATCTGTGTGCTGGAGCTCTGTAGGTTTTGCCCACCCTGCATCAATTCTCTCTCCTCTGATAACAGTGTCTTGTTTTGATTTGGAACCCCCAATGGATGCAGTCTTATTGGGACTGTCAAAGTGTCCCGTGTGCCCTTGCTGAAGGAGCAGGCAGGTGACCCAAGCCAAACCAATCAGAGGTCTCTCCCTGGAATTTGAGTCTTGAATGTACTAACACGACTGAAAACTCTTGGTGCTGGTTCATTCTAAGAGTGGCTTCCAGGAGGCGCTACCCATTCGTTCCTGCTCTCCACGGGCAATTCTGACGCCAGTCTTTCCAGAGGTCTGGTTCTTTGAGTCTGTCTTTAATTTTTGTGAACCAACCCATATCTTTCTTTTTTTGCTTACATTGGTCATAACCAGGTTCTGCTGCTTATAACTTAAAAAACTCCAGCCAAGGCATAGTAAGTAGTATTACCAGTATTAAATAAAAAGCAAGACATGAAGGAAAGAACGTAGAATAACAAAGCCAGGATTTCAATCCCAGCATTGCCACTGCCACTGAGATTCTGGGCAAGTTTGAGCAAGTCCCGCCCTCTCACTAAACTTCATTTCTCACATCTAGAGAAGTGGTCGAACTAGAAGCTGCTAAGACCCTTTTCTATCTCTCGATAGAAAACAGAAATACTTTTTCCCACATCTCAAGTGCTTTCAACAGTCTCTAGTATCTGCCGTCCACCCTCACTAGCCTCAGCAACTGGGCTGAAAGGACTTTCAGCAAACAAAAGAACAGAAACATCATATCCCATCCCATAGCTTTCATAAAAAGATTTCCAAATCCCACATGATAAGCCAATTTTGTTAAGCAATCAAAGTTTAATCTTATTTTTTTTTCATTCTGTCAGCATCCGCTAAGTACTTCTTGCATAGATTTTACTTTTTGAGAAGCTGAAAAAGGAAGTCAGGACATGATCTCTGCCCTTAAGAAGCTTGGGATTTGATTGTGGAGGTACATGAAGTCCCTAGAGAATATTTCTAGGAGGGCTGGGATCGTGTACCCAGCACCTAACAGGTGCTAAGCATATAGTAGGTGCTTAATAAACAGCCGGTGATTGAATGAGGAACAACACACCGACATACTGTTATGGACAATAACCTTAAAAATTCAGAGTGATGACAAGAAGATGAATATTTTGCAGATACTACGCACTTCTATTATATAGAAGTTTAACAGTTTTCGATTCTGAAAATATTGCTCAAAATACATCAATTGAAGAAAGGTGATTGTTTACATTTCAAAAAAGAATATTCCTAACTTAAGAAAAATTACTTAAAGAGTCTAATGTGATTAAAACAGATTTCTCATTGTGTGAAAAGTTTTAAGAACGTTTCTGTAGTTAACGAGGGTAAACCTGAACTTGACACGCCAACACGTAACTCTATGCAAAAACTTGGGCCTGTCCCAGAGATGCAGTGTAATAGAATTTGACATGCAGCCGTGTTAAGCAAATGGAGTTGTTAAAGCCTCCGGCTTCTCGCCAGGCCTGTCAACACTCAGAGGTCTGAGTAACACAGGGGACTCTTGTTTCAAGAGGCAAAGTTCACCCAGAAGATCACAATCCATTAGGAAGTAACAAGAGCCTTCTGGCATGGCCAAGTGGACAAGACTCAGGAAAACCTGAACGGTACATGCAATAAAATTAAAATGCAATGGGGATGAACTGCCGCGGCAGCAAGCGTAACCTTCTTGGTGTCTTTAGCAGTGTTAATGGATCTACTTATGGCACAGATGGTGGTTTTCAGAAAAGTCATTTTTTCTCTAACAAATTCATGACTAAACTAAAAAGACCACTATCAACTTCATTATGCTTTCCAATTGACTTGCTTTAAGGGTTATTCTTTTATTATAGCTCTTAAGCTCCCATTTCTTTTTTAAAGTACTTCTTTTAATACCAATTTTCACAGCACTAAGAAATTTAACACTCTTCAGTGGTTATATTAATGGCAAAGAACTGTTGCAGGCTGGAGAGAAGCATGAAACACACCGCTATTGGACTGGTCATTTGTTATCTCCTCTGCCACAAGTTAGGGACCCAGATCTCAAGGGGCAACAATCCAATTGCCACCAGGGATAGTGGTAATGAAAGTTGCTGCCATCCCTCCTCAGAGAAAACTATCTTCCTCCCTGCAACAAGAGAGTTATGGCCCACAGCATATTCCAGATTACTCGCTACAAATATGACTCTACTGCAAAGCTCTCCTATCTAACTGTGGCCAGTTAGCTTTTTCAAGTGACCGGCAGGTCTAATTTGGGGTTGACTGTGCAAACAAATTCATAACCATTTTACAAACATCATCATAACTGTAAACACAAAGATAAAACAGAGTTTGTGTAACATGGGATCCGCCAGGGTTCCGTATCATGAGCCAACCAAATGAATTTTTTCAAAGCCAGATTGACTCGGAGGGAGACCAGATTTCATAGGAATGAAGATATTTATCAGAATATTATTTGTAAGAGTAAAAATTGGAATGAATTTCCTGGCAATGCGGAAGTAATTAAATATATCTGCTCAGCTATTAAGAACATCAGGAACAATATGCACAAATAAGGAAAATCATTATAATGTTAAGAGCAGGAAGGATCTATAAACAATACAACTATATAAGACATCCGATACACTGGAAAAGTACTAGTAGAAACACATTAAGATTCCACCAGTATTTGTTCTCCGGTGGTGGAATTACGCACATGTGCTCACACACTTCCATTTTTCTATTTTTCAATCTTATTACAATGTGTTCATTTATAGTCCTAATGAGGAAATCTTAATATTTTACCTCACATGGAAAACAGGACAGTAGTCATTCACACAGATTTTAGTGATAGATAACTGGTTTTTCGTGATTTGAATTCTGTGTGAAGGCCCCTTAGCCTATGGCCTTTGAACTGTTCATAACATTACATGGAGAAATCACATTCAGTATGGAAGCTGGTCAAAGCAAGGGTCACACGCTCCGTCGCTTCCACTTTACAGGCAGAGAAACTGAGGTTCAGGCGTCCCTTACCTGAGACTTGGAGAGACACTCGTCCCTTCAGCTTCCTCAGCTCTCAACTAGATCATTCATTTTGAGGCAAATCCTTGCCCGTGTGTAGAAATCTATGAGAGTCAAAGAGAAAAAAAATAAAATTTAGATCCCACTTAATCAGCCATAATCACATTTTTTCACTATATTTTGCTATATTTCACAATGACATGGCCTGGGTCTGTTATAGGTGTTCCAGGCATATGGGGAAACACAGAGGCCTGCACGCTCTGGAAAACTCACCTGGAATGCAACACTAAAAATTTCGCTTGCTAAAACTAACTGTGTCCTAGGAGGGAAGTAACATGTTGGAATACATGAGGAAAGTTAAAGTGTTTTTCAATGAAAGATTGAATTTTTTGGAGAAAGTTTTCTCTTCCGACTCTTTTCCTCAGAGACATTTCCCCTTTGGAAATGGAGCGCAATTATTTTTTATTCAACTTGTCTTTAATTTTTATCTTGTGTGAGGGAAGAACAGTGATCACTCACAAAATGGTTTCATGATTGATCGTTTCATGTCACGCATCTCCCCCACCCCCACCCCAGAGCACCTACGAATCACCAAACGGAGGAGAGCCTGATTCAGTGCAAGCCAGGGGCAGGCCTCAAGGGTTTGATGGGGGAGTGGGATGGGTATTCCTTGAACAAAAAACACAGAAACAAAGGGCGGCAATTAGAGACACCTTTAGAGAGAGGAGAAATAAAGTCTCAAAATGTGAACTATTTGAGCACTTTTGAAGGTATTTTAGATTTTCAAACGCTCTTATCATTTCTCATATCCCGAATTTTAATGAGAATAGAGAGGTACAAAAAAACTTCAAAGAACAACCAGGAGAGTCCTGAAAAATCAGAGACGTTTGAAAGAAGCTACGTATATCTGTATTTCAACACTTTTAGTGAAAACAATGCTGAACTACAAGAAGGAAAATGTTCTTTGTCCTAGGGTGCAAAGTTTCTAAGTTAGACGAATGCAGTATTTATCTCCTTTCAATTCTGATTTCCCAGCACAGTTTCTCTGCAGTAGGGTCTCAGGGAGAATGGAGCATCGCATACCCTCTTGGAAGGTTCCACTTTCTTTCCATGGACTTCTAGGTTGGCATGGGGGTTGTGAACCGAAGGTCACTGGCACCAATTCAATGCCAGCGGGAGTCCCCAATTTGGGGAACAATGAAGAAGAAACCCACATTTGGTTCAAACAGCTCAACTGTGATAAAGCACAGCTGTGGAACAGCAGGGCTGCTAGGCGTCCCTCTGGAGCGGCCCCTCTTCAGCGAGACAGCTCTGCTCCTCTGGCCCTGCCCCTTCCCACCAGGTACAGGCAGACCTCTGTCTTTGGTGGAAGGGAAAGCGCACTTCAAAAGCCCGGCAGCTGACTTATGTAGACAGAAGTCCCCTCCTCTGGTCTGTGATTGGTCCATCCTCATGCAAATGAGGACTCCAAATCCTCACAGTTTGGTCCAAAAAGCACTGTCCACATTGGTCAGAGTAAAGCCACTCTGATTGGTTGGTGAAGATGCTAATGGAGCTATAGCTGCGTAGCTCTGATTGGATGGGGAAAGTCTCAGTCTTACTGGGTGAAACACAACTGCAGGAATTCCTTTATAAGGGTTGGCTCAGACAGCAGAAACACCTGGGGGCAGGCAGTTCAGTGCAGGCTTCTCCCTAAAGTATAGATTGCGTGAGAGGCCCCTGTTTGGAAATGGCTGCAAGGCTCTGTTTTTAAATTTGAGCCTAGTTAGCCACCTGGAGCCCTACTTAGTAGGTATCTTCTTTCTCAGGTCAACAGAGTTAACTGATGTTCATACTCCAAACCTCCCACTAAAATGACCACAAAGATACACAAAAGGACTAGGGTGTCTACACTGTAAACCAAAGATTGGAGAGGAAAAAACAAAAGACTAGATACCCATAGAGGGAACCGATTCTTGCTGTATCATCAAGTGAAATTGATTTTGAAACAGGTATATATTCTCTGAATCAAAACAGCATAGGTAGCTCCAAAGAAGGAGAAATTAACTCTCCTTCACTATCTACAGCCTAATTCTATAATTCAAGGATTGAACTGACAGAAAAACCATCACCCATTCTTCTGCACCTACAACTCCTTCATCCCCAACCTTTCCTCCATCAACTTCTCTCTCCCCATCCATTCAGAGATATCAAAGCCCGACATATAACATGGCATGGCAGAAAGTGGAAAGGTTAAGCAGAAGTGGTTTTGCAATGGTAGCTGCACTGTATTCACAAGAGTAGCATCAGAAACAGGCATGAAGAACAAAAAGTGCTGGGAGCCATGGAAGGTATTGGAGAGAGGGGAATTTTCACTTCATACGCTACTCAAAATATTTTAAATGATCTGTGACTCTTGAAATTTTTAGATCAGTCTGCAACACAATTTGTAAAACAGTCAAAAATAGTATAGAGCCCAGTGGACAATAGGCAACTGATTTGTTTTGGTTTAAAAATTCACATAACATACATGCAACCACACATTTGTATGCATACACACATATGTACACACACATACACACACACACACACACACACCTCTCTTCCAATCCAATCTTTATCACAATGAAGGTGAGGGCAAAATCTTAGATATGGACACATGAGACACGATGTTGGATTCGTAGGCAATACAAAAGATCAAAGAAGCAGCAAAAGCATCTGTCGGAACTCAGTGCTTACAAGTGATTTGAAGCATTGCTCTAATCTGAACTGATGAACATTAAATCCCAGATAGTGTTGGGGATTTCAGTACTTATTTTTAAATAATTGTTTAGTAACTTACTTTGGCTACTTCCCAAAAGTGACAAATTGGCCTTAACAATTTGCCTTCCATTTAGCTCCACCTCTTCAGCATAAGACAGGAATGTGATAATGACATTTCTTAAAAGAGTGCAATAAAGAGAAGACATTAAAATAGCTCAGATGGTCTGCCTGGAACTCTCAGGCCAAGAGGAAGTCATGTGGCTCTATACAGCTGAAGCGGCACATTTAGTAGGGGTTGGGGAAGGTCTTGTTCATTGAACCCCTTCGTGTCTGTGATAGTAGCATTTCCCTCCTGACCTAAACAAACTCTCAAGCTTAGGGAGAGAAGTCCTTCCTCAAATCTCATTTTGCAGGTAGACATCTAAAGAAAGGTGAGCTAGTGTACATTCCTAGATACCATGGAGTCACAAATGCCTGGTATTTCTGACTGTGTGCTTTTAAAATGTGAAATTTCTTGGAAGAAGCATTGCCTTGATGGAAGAGTCACTTCTTATTCTTCGGGAGACTTTCACACAAGATCTATCTTGGTAATACGAGTTCTACAATACCCATTGTTATGAGTACTACACAGCAAGATATGTTTTCCAGAACTAAACTGCTGCTAGAAATCTCAAAGATACAAAGTAGGCGTTTTACTGAGACATCTTTTCTTTCCACTAGTCAGTAATTTCCTGCTACTACCACTGAAGGAAAGGTTCATCAAAAGACGTTCATCGAAGATTTATGGTGTCCCCACTAGGAAGTCAAGAGAATGAAGCCTACAGTTTCCAGGGGCACAATCTGGAGATCCTGTTTCATAAGGTTCCAAAAGGCAGCTCAAAAGAAAAGAAAAAAATAACCTAAGTGTGATCTTTGAGGATCTAATAATCATGATAGCAGCCTTAGGTACTGAATGTCAGCTGCAATGGGAGTCACTCCATCCACTGTTCTCTCTCTCCCCACAGCTTCTCTACCCTTAGTGACATTTGACACAGTTGATCTCCCCCACTCTACTGAAAACTTTCTCTTGGCTCCAATGACACCACATTCTGCTGATCTCCCTCCAACCTCAATAGCCACTTTTTTTCTCAATTTTTTTTCCTCAAGGCCATTTCTAAATGTGGGCACATCATGGAGCTTTCTCTTCTTCATAGGTGAATTTTTTCTAGTCCCACGGCTCTAAATGCTCTCTATACACAGAGAAGTCCTGACCTCCCACCTGAGCTACAGATGTGGGTCCACCTGCTCATAACAGGTGCTGATCATGTCCCTGTCTTGACACACCTCCAGCTGCCCTCACCAGCATCTCTTTACCTATGGGCTTTCTCTGACAGCTAGGGGCCACTTCACTGGTATTTCCTCTGCCCACACAGTAGTCCAGAGGTGCCAGGAAACCCTTCAATCAATGGCTACAAGGAGTTGATAACGTTAAGAAACTCAGCTTCCTTGCTATTCAGGTAGATTAATGCTGAGGTGCATGATTCTACACGGACCCTAGAGTTCTCCAAGAAGAGAACTTGCCTGATCATGAATCCTCCATTGGCTGCCTTCGCCTCCCTGTCTCACCTCCCCCCTCCCATACTAGCATTTCCTGGGATCACCTTCCAAATATTCTAATTACGCTCCAATCCTTATCTCAGGACTTCCTTCTGGGGAAACTCACATTAAGACTGCATCTCTACAGATATATATATATATATATATAAAAACTCCTCCCAACCCATTGTCTCTCCATGTCTCTCTCATCTCACCACTATTTTTTTTAATTAAAGTTTATTGGGGTGACAATTGTTAGTAAAGTTACATAGATTTCAGATGTACAATTCTGTATTACATCATCTATAAATCCCATCGTGTGTTCACCACCCAGAGTCGGTTCTCCTTCCATCACCATATATTTGATCCCCCTTACCCTCATCTCCCACCCCCCACACCCCATACCCTCTGGTAACCACTAAACTATTGTATGTGTCTATGAGTTTTTGTTTCTCATTTGTTTGTCTTGCTCTTTTGTTGTTTTTGGTTTATATACCACATATCAGTGAAATCATATGGTTCTCTGCTTTTTCTGTCTGACTTATTTCACTTAGCATTATAATCTCAAGATCCATCCATGTTGTCACAAATGGTCCTATTTCATCTTTTCTTACCGCCGAATAGTATTCCATTGTGTATGTATACCACAACTTCTTTATCCATTCACCTATCGAAGGACATTTTGTTGTTTCCATGTCTTTGCCACCGTAAACAAAGCTGCAATGAACATTGGAGCACACGTGTCTTTATACATAAATGTTTTCAGATTTTTTTGGGTAGATACCCAGGAGAGGGATTGCTGGGTCATGTGGTAATTCTATTCGTAATTCTTTGAGGAACCTCCACACTGTCATCTTACCACTATTTACCCAGTTTTTCAAATTGAAAAATGAGGAGCTATCCTCGCCTTTTCCCTTCCCATCCATTTCCATATGCAAGTCCTGCCTCTTGGCCTACCTCTAAAATGTACTTCTGTTCTTTCACTTTTCTTCTCCAGTCCTATTTCCCATCAGCTTTGGTCTGAACCCCTCCATCGGGGCTCCCCACTTCTCTTCCCTCCCACCTTCCGTCCTCCACAAAGCATCCAGAGGGACCTTATAAACACTTGGATCAAGTCGCTCCCTTGCTTAACACATTACAATGGGTTTCCATCACACTTTGAGAGAAATCTAAACCAATGTCTTCCGGGTTCCTTCACAATCTAGCCCCAGCCTCAATTCACTTCCTACCACTCTTCTTTTGCTCACTACATTCTAGGCCTCCCCTCTCCCTAGAGATGCCAAACTCATGCCTAAACTAGGATCTTGGGTTGGTATTCCCTCTGCCCAAAAATATTTCTAGGACAGACCCTTTGTCGGTCAGGTCTCTGCTCAAATGTCCCTTTTCAGAGAGACATCCCTGGATATTCCGTCTCAGAAGGCATAGCCAGTCCTTTTCTATAACACCGCCAGAAACCCTTATTTCTTTCCTTGCTTTTGTCTGTTTCCCTACACCAGAATGTAAGCTTGTGTCTACCACGGGCACCGTGGTAACCTCAGCCTCTGGAACAGTGCCAGGCACACCGCAGCTGCTCAGAAATACTTCTTGAGTGAGCGCACACTACATGCAAAGCACCATGCTAGGTGCTCTCCAGCTATGAGGTAACCATTGCTATCAACATTTTCCACTCTGACCTTCAATTTTCCATCTATAGCGTGGCTTTCCGAAGATCACTCAGCTAATTAGTGAAGATAACTGCCTACTCAGGGATGCTGAAGACTTAGGAATGAGGACTTATGGCTAATTGTTTCACTTGAAACTGCTAAAGTCATGAACAGCTGCCACATCCAGAAACTCAAATAATTAGGTCACACATTTGGCCTAAATTTCCTATCTTCCTATATTCACTTTCAAAGATCCTAAACTGGAGGACAGAAGTCCCTTGGTTGATAAAAAGATATCTAGCACAGAATTGTGAATGGAATTGTTCTTATTTAAACCCTAAAAATGCAAACATATTGTCCTTATGCTAAAGAGGCAAACCATTGGAGAATTTGAAAATTAGATTTCACTGATAAAGAAGTTACCAAATTATAGCAGAGTCTTATGACCATGTTTTTATCAGAAGTCACACTTCAGAACCTCTTTGTGGATGAGACTATTTTTAGCATCTTTTTGATGGGTTAGGCTTGCTGGAGGTTCAAGGCCCAGTAGGAGGCATATATATATATATATATATATATATATATATATATATATATATATATATATATAATTCTATATTACTTTTAGCATGTTTTACTATGATAAAGTGTACATTTATCAAAACCTCAAAGGACTTACAGAATTTAGAACTCCAGGCACCATCCACATGAAGCCATTGTATTATTTCCTACTTAACAAGGGAATTACTTAAACTCAAAAATTGTTTGGATATCAAATCATAATTGTGTTACAGACGATTAAGTTTTAATAATGGATGTACTTCTTGGCCAGACCAATATTCTATGGGAATGTCCGAGGATAAGAAAGATTATCTCAAAAGAAGCAACATCAAAACTGAGGGGAGGAAAAGGCTTTTAACAAATTCGTGGCACTTTGAACAAATCTGTAGCACTAATTTGTGTGGCTCTTCCCCAGCAGGCAATTTATTAATAAGAGTTAGAAGAGAAAAAAATGAAAGGGAGAATACGTCCCTACAACTAAGAGGCATACTACAGTTAGAAGCTGGAAACTGAATCAGATATTTGAACACTTCGGACTTTCCTTAGATAATTGTGTCTTTTGCCCACTGTAATCCAGACACAGGCCATTAAGTAGAGGGATAGGAATTGATAATGGGGAAAAAAAATAACAAAGTGGCATAATCATTGCTAAGGGAGTCACTTAAAATAGTCAGGAGGCTATTAGGGATATGGGACCTGCGCACACCTCGGACCCCAGTTCTCGAGCTGCCAGTTAAGCTGTTAAACCTATGGCTAAACTCAGCTCAAGGCTGAGCCCCAAACATCCCAGAGCCATAAACATCCTGGAACAACCATGGCTACATGGACATATATGGAATTTACCTCCTTCCTTGTAGTTTTCTCCTCCCTCACTTGGATATTGGAACTAACCAACCCCTGTCAAGCAAGCAGAATCCTTCATTTGCATGAAAGAATTACATTTTGTGGTTTTTGCCTTTATAAACCCTGCCTTCCTTTGTTCTCTCCAGAGCCCTGTTTGGGTTGCCCCCAAATCTGCATCTCTCAGATTCAAATCCTTTGAGACCCCAAACAAACTTTTAAATTGTTTTACAGCCTCAAATCTTTATTGATGGACAGAATCAATGGATAAATGCCTGCACCTCCTATCCTTTGGGGGCACTCTTCTGGGAGGCATTGTCCTTGCTTCTCAGGGGGTTCTGGTAGAATCGAATCTCCATTGCCCAAGCACCAACCTCAGTGACATGCTCTTATGCTGACATTTCCTCGTTGCTGCTTCCTTCTCCCTGTTCCCTTACTCCAGGTTTCTGGGAGCACCAGCACCCAGTCTTTATGTCAGGTTTCCATGATGACCTAATTAAAGCACCGTTCATTGGGCTTTATCTCCTTTGCTGTGACTGCGGTATTCGAGTTTACCCCACGAGCTCAAAAATACTTTTCCCTCTACTGCGGAGTTCAAGTATATATGCATGAAATAGTCAGAATATTACCTTTTTATTTTTTGTGGATTTTTGACACATTTAAAAAAAAACTTGAAATCAATTAATGCAGCAAAAGGGTTAAATACAGAACGTAAAGTGATCACTTCTCTTGGATCTAATACTTTACTCTTCCCAATGTCTAAAGAAATTTCACCTACCGTGTTTCCCCAAAAACGACCAGGTCTTATATTAAGTTTTGCTCCAAAAGACACATTAGGGCTTATGTTCCGAAGATGTTATCCTGAAAAATCATGCTAGGGCTTATTTTCTGGTTAGGGCTTATTTTCAGGGAAACACGGTGCTTACCACATTTGGACCTCTCCAAAACCTTCAGGATTGTTAATGGAGAGAAGGTTATTTTTCTGATTTGGGCAGTTGAGGAAGTTGAAATACAGAGGTAGAAAGAGGATTGGCCAAGATTACAGGTGTAATAAGTGGTATGGCCGGACATCATCACCAACCCGGGCCTGACACTGGTCAGTGCATTTCGATTTTCCTTGGCTGCCTGCAGCACCCTCCCTCCACGTTTGCCCAGATCCATCCTCCTACTTGTCCTATAGTAGTTGTTCCAGCCTCATCTGCTCCAGGAAGGCTGCCCTGAGCTCCTTTAGGGTAGGGACCAAATCATACCACTCTTGGTATCCTGTTACTACCATAACATCAGTGCGTTATGTTCATAATAAGTATTTGTATAATAATAAGTATTAAGCATCTGTCCCTTAAATGAATGAGGAAAGTAGTGAATCAGTGAATGAATGACTCACTCTTTCAGGGCGTTTCTCACCGCGCTCTGATAAACTGCTTACCTGTCTGCCTCCCCGTGTGTCTATGAGCCCCTTAAGAAACCATGTTAGTCAACTTCAGAGCCTCTGTGCCTGGAACAGTGTCACACACAACTTGGTACTTATTAGTGTTTCATGAATGAATGAATGAATGAATGACTAGAACTTCACTTTCCTAACAATAAATATGGCAGTAGGCATAAGATAAAATGGCTAAAGTGTCATCTTGAAGAAAACTCTGGAGTCATGTCACAGATGAACCAAATCCACAGAAAAACAAAACTTTAGTCCAAGCTTTTACTAGGTAATTATTGGTTATCTTAATCCAACAATTGAAATCTAATACTAAACACACGAGAATTGTTGATAACAATGTATGCCTCGTAGCTGCTGCCATATGATGATGGTTTTTTCATTGCCAGGCTCTATGACATTTGTGTGCCTTGTTTCTCATCCATAATAATAATAATAATAACTCCATATATAGAGCATGGACTTTGTCCAGAGCTGCCACATGGCAGTGTGGGTTACGTGACTGCTGGAGCTGTGCAGTTCACAATTTACATGGCCATACTAGATAGCCCTATGTTGTACTAAGGACTCCAACTGTGTTATCTCATTTAATTCCCCCAACAACTCTGAAATATATAGAATTACAGGTTCCATATTACAAATAAAGAAACGCATCTCGGGAGGTGAAGTGATGTCCCCAGCATCACCCAGCCATAACCTATGAAACCAGGAATTTGCCCCTGTGGAGTCTGGTTCTGAGGCCCCCACGATTAACCTCATGCAATAGTTTTGCAGTATTATTGCAAAGTTATGATAAACTCGTAGCTAGAAAGGAAACACTTTTGCAAAGGGCAAAGTCGGGATATCTTTTGAAATCATTTTTTATCTTTACTTCTCCTTCATGGTCAACCCCTAATGCTCAAAACCTGAGAGGTTTTATAAATAACCTGGGAAAATTTCTAAGCCGTCTGTACAAATTCATATTTTATAACGTGAACATCAACTATATCGAAGAGAGAAATTGAATAAACCCCAGCCATTATTGATGTTCCTTATCAATAATGATAAATATAGAATGATTCTGAGCAAAGGGGATAGGAGCTAGAATCTGCTGAATAGAGAGTCACAGAATTTCCTTCCTTTAAAAAAAAGTCCTGGAAAATTTATTGGAAAAATCCTCAAAGGCACCAACTCAGCAGCAGCCCAACTGCTGACAGTGATGTATTCCCAGGGTCCCAAGCTGGAAACAACCTATTTCCTTCCAACTTTAGCAAGAGCGGTCCAAGATACTCTTTTTCCTAGGAGAACACTCTGTTTCAGTAGTCTGCTTGAATACATAAAGTACATTTTATCATTCTACATAGGTTGCTTTAAAGAAAAAGAGAGGTAATGTAGATTTTGAATATCTTCCTAAACCCCACAGAGAATCTGTCCAAAGTTTCGTGTAGACAGTTGGTTTCGTTAGCTAGTCTCAGGCTTAAAGAGCAAACGATAAAAATACAATAGTAGCACTTCAAAAGACACAGATTTCAGAAAATAGAGAATTCCATAAGAGTTTTTCAGATAACTGATGCTCACCATCTCAAGTGTCAAAATTCCTTTTTTATTTTCATCAGTTTGGTGTCACGCTCTCAAATGTGTTCCCTAATTCACTGTCTGTGGAATCAGAATATACAGGAAACATTTTAATAGTTCCTGGAGGATGTGGGGTCATCATTATGAATCTCACTTATCACATCTGAAATCATATCATCAATTGTATTGTGCTCCCAGAACAATTTCTCCCCACATGGAAGGAGGCTGGTTGGCTGCACTTTCTATTAATATACATTTCTGTCTACCTTGAAGGTATCATTTTATCTTTCCTTCGGTTCAACAGCTATCTCTTCTTGCTGTCCCCTCTCTGCCCTGCTACTTCGAATCTGCCACCACATTTTAGATCCGGTGTGGTCAAACGACAGCCCCTGGGCCAAATCCAGCTTGCTCCTTGTTTGGTAAATAAAGTTTTATTGGAATACAGCCATGCTCATTCTTTGCCATAGGTTCCATGGCTGCTTTCTCTCTACAACAGACCAAGTTAAATAATTGTGGCTGAGGCTGCATGGCCTGCAAAGCCAAAAATATTTGCTATCTGCTCTCTGTAGAAAAAGTTTACTGGCCTCTATTTTAGATTCATGTATAAGTCAGTGTCTTAGAAAAATCTTGTCCTCTCCTTCTGAATAAAGTACGGTGCTTGACAACAACTGTGTTGTTCGCAGTGGAAAGGCCTTTTTTTTGCTTACACCTATGTTTCCAGATGTGTACTGGGTGGCTGAGGAGGCTAAAACCCTGACCTTCAAATAAGGGAGCATTTCCCGGACTTTTTTTGAAAAGTTATAAAATCCCACTATGTTTAAAGGGAGTTTGCAATGTCCTAAAAACAGCGTTTGTATATGATAGAGCTGTATCTGTAGCCTTAAGCCGTATAAACATCGTTCTCATTCAGAGTTCTGATGGCTTCAAGTAACTGAGCACATAACTAGTCCCAACGCTCAAAGCACAACTGGAGTCACTGCCTTAAGTAATAATAGAAAAATGAGATGCAAGATAGAATTAGGAAGTCGGCCAATTAAAAAAATAAAATTATAAGGAACAACAACTGAATCAAACTTCTCCCTGAGATTTACAGCGGAGAAGTCAACCAGAGACATTGTTTAAAATCTAACATGGCATTGTAACCCAGAGCAGGTTTCCAGCTAGAGGAATTACAGCATATGGTATTTCACACACAAAAGGTAATTAAGAACTGCCTTGGAAAAGAGCATTTGTAGCCACCTCCTCAGTGACCTAGCAGGCTGGTTTGTATCAGTTACTATTCATTACTGTCAGTAAGAACAAAACAGGATATGATTAATGGAGTCCATTGCAATGAATTGCAACAGAGGGTGACACCTCAAAAAGATGAAGTTCAGAAAAAAATATACCATCGTTGACTAAGCCTGGGGATACTATCTGCATTTTATACCAGTAGTTTTATTGTAATTATTATTATTACTAACAAAGCAATGAACATTTAAACATTGCTTAATACTAGTCTGTGTATTATATGGGTTTTAGCTTATTGAATCCTCAAAAAATTCAATGAGATAGATGTTTATATTATCCCTAATCTACAGGTTAGGAGAGGGGCTTCTAGAGATCAAGCAGCATCAACCGTCACTGGGGTTAGGAAAGGACTGGATAATTGGGGTATTGCAAGTTGAGTTCACGTATGAGGATCCTAGATTATTACCTCCTTAAGGTCAAGGGCTGTAATAAAGTGGTACTTGATAAACATTAGTTGAGTCCATGAATAAATAATGTAATGGATGAAAACAACATCTAAGCCAACCTGTCTGGTTTAAATATCAGGTCTATCCTAATTTGGTTACCTAGCAATCTAAATCTGTGTCTAAAATACTTACATTTTCCCTATCAAGTACATAACGTCCATTTGGACAGATGGCTTCTCCTCGATGGTTCTTTACAACATGGCAGTACATAAATATTTCCAGGTATTTTTTTAGGGGTGGCCCCCCAGCCTGATCACCTAGAACCTGGGAGAATTACTTCCTTCCTAGAGTAAAAGCCTGCAAAGTATGTTCCATAGCAGAGTAACAGGTGTTAGCCAAGAAAACAACACCATGGCCAGGGAAGTCTTGGAAAAACAGAGTTAATCAAATGTCTCAACTTCAGAAATTCTGAAGGCTTTTAATGTGCTGTAATGCCTTGAAAATTGCCAAGTGGAGGAATCTCGTCTACACAATTATCAGATCCATTTGATCATGGAAATACTCTTTCTTAAAGCGCCTTCTAGGACTATTAACCTGAGAAAGCCACCCTGGGAAATGTTAGAGAGAAAGAGGCATGGGTCAACATGGAAAACAAAATTACTAACAACTTAACGAACAGAAATGGTGGTGCGAAAGGATTGCAGCTGGGAGATTGACTCCGGTCAGGAATAGATCTCTGGTTTCAGGAGGAGCTGAATTCTGGAGCTGAAACACCCTCATCAGGATTCAGCACCTGTCCATGTCTCAGCATCTTCCCCCACTATGTGGGCTTTATTGCCAGGCCTCCCAGGTGGCTCTGGCTGCTCCAGGGTCACAGCCTTCTAGGTTCAAGCCCAGGGATAGAAGTGTTTCTTCTCACCTGCTCAAGCAAAAACCCCAAGATGTCTCTGACTGAGCCCAACTGGCTTGGCTTAAGTAGCCCCCCCCCAGGCCCCAATCACTGTGCCAAAGGACCAAATACTCTGAGTGGCCAGGCCAAATCACCACAAGTCATTCCACCACTGCAACTCAGTATAGAATTAATACTTCCCGAAGCACAGGGCTGAGGACGAAGTACAGAGTAGATCTCCAGGGGGGCGTTGGGGGTCTTTTCCTAGAAGGAAAAATGGATGTTGGGAGACTGAAATGACAAATTCCCAGCACGAAGATTAATTTCCCTGGATTTTTAAATTACAAGTAGCTTTCAGACTGGTTTGGAGAAAGTCCCCTCATATTAACAGTTGATTCAAAATCCTCAACTGAGAAGAACAGTTGAGATCTTGCTTCCCAGCAATTGTCATCAGTTTGGCTCAAATAAACTCTGATGATAATTCCAAAAAAAAATCCTAAACTAACATAGCACCTGAAGAACAGGCCAGGCCCCCAGACCCGTTCAGAACTTGACCCAACTAGTTAACCTTGATCCTGTGATTTGTTTCCCTCTGTCATTTCTGTGGCTGTAGTCTTATCAAGTTGGACAGCAGAGTATCACCAATCCCATCTTTTTCTTCTAAATGTTAATCCTTATTCCCCAAAACTAAAGAATAATGTATCCACGAAAGAGCCAAGGATATACCCATTTCCTTCTTGACACATTCCAAATCAAAGTTTCCCTGCCCTGGGATCCACATGAAGAACGTCTGATGTCATCACAGCTCTCTCTCTCTAGTGTTCACTGTTCTACATTTTAGCACTGCAGTGAGAAGACTGAAAAATAACACATCATTGTGATCTTTACTGGCATAAAAACTAAATACACACCTGCCACGGGAGGAAATCTCTAGGTCCACGCTTTCCAACACAGTGGCCACTAGTTGTATGCGGCTATGAAGCACTGGAAATGGGGCTAGTGAGGAATTAGAAATGCTCTCCGTGTAAAATACACAGCAGATGCCTAAGACTTAATGTAAAGAATGTAAACTATCTCGTTAATGATATTTGTATTGATTACACATTGAAATGACAGTGTTTTGGGATATATTGGGTTAAATCAAATATATCATTAAAATGAATTACACCTGCTTCTGTTCACTTTTTTTTTTTTTAATGTGCCTACCAGAAAAGTTAAAATTACATATGCAGGCGTCATTATATGCCTCTTGGCTAGCGCTGCTCTGGGTCATCTCTAATAAAGATTCGATGTGACAAAGAATGAGCCATATGAGCTCTTTACAGATGTAGCATTAAAGCAAAAGAAATGGATAAAAGAGTTGAACGTCAGTGCCTCCAGGAAACAGGAATGACAATTTCCATGGTAAGCCTTTTCAGTGCAATCTAAATTCTCTTTAAACCACAGTCATTCATCCCTTTAATTTTGAAAATGTGGATGGCCACAAAATAATAATTAAGCATTTCAGGGGGGTTTTATTGAGATATTTTAGGGGTGGACTTGTTTATAACTGCTGCAATGATTTCCAACTCAATGCCTGTGCTTCTTAACCTGGAGGCTACCGGTGGCATTTTCATAAAACTGGGACCAGCGTAGATTTTCCAAGCATGTTCTTTTTTCCCCCAAAGATTCAATTCCAGCTAAGAACATCTGGTCTGTGGCCTAGAACTCTGGGGCCTTATGGTAAGTGTTGTAACACAGCCAGACTACTTATTGAGGAAAATCTTGCCCCCACCTATAGGTGGTCTGTGGGTAACAGGTCCACTTCCTCAGGAAGGGGAACCATCTGCGAATCAGGCATGTCCTTAGGCTCCTCAGTTCTACCCCTGAGAACACGTGACTGGTGAGCATATTATGGCTTTAGTACTTGTTGTTCCACCGAAGAGCTACAAGGTAGGTATTTGTCAGGCTGACCTCAACTGTACCACCACTCAGCACATAGCTAAAGCCCCATCCAGGGAAATATGTGTGGCAGATTTCCTGAAGGATACATAACCTGGCTCTTTAGTACTTCTCAAAATATCCCCAGAGACTATCTGCACAGATAGCTCCTGTGATTCCTACACGAAATACAGACTCCCTTCTTCCAGGCCCAAGGTGGGGACGCACTGTCCTCCTCCTTTGAAGGTTAACATAACCAGGTGACTTGCTTTGACAATGAAACAGACTTGGGAAGTCACATGCCGGTCTTCCAGATGGAAGCTTAAGGAGCCAATGTGTGATTTGCCCCGATCTATTTCCTGCCTCAGCAATCATGGAAGCATGGATATGGCGCCTCCCTCAGCCAGGACCCCTGCGTACAAAAACCATAGACCAGAGACACCCAACCCCCAACCCCCAGCCCCCCCACACCCTCTTCCCCAGCTGACCTGCAATGGTTACGTAGCATGAGCAAGAAATGGACCTTTTCATTTGAAGCCTCTGAGATTTGAGGGCTGTTTGTTTCTGTAGCATAACCTGGCTTATCCTTACATATGGGGGAGGCCTGACAACTTCTACTTTTAACAAACTCTTGGGTGAATCTTATGCACAGTGAAGTCTGAGAACCACTGCAGAGATTTGCTATGATCTTTTATTGGCTTAGCCAAGGGCAAGAGAGAACTGCCAACCTAGGCTACAGGTTTGGCCCTCAGACAAATGCTTTTGCTGCTTGGTGATGTGCCATTGGCCTTCAGGGAGGGACAACTATCAGGAAAAGCCAAACTAATTGTCTGTGTTTCTTAAGGATGCCATTAAAGACTCTTGTCCCGCAGTTGCAGTGTCCTCTTGGTGAGGACCCAGAAGGGAAAAGTCTCTCTGCTGTCAATACCATGTACAGTTTGGCTTCTCCTGAGTCACTAATCTGTTTCTAATCTAATGGTTACTGGGAATTATGACATTAATCCTATAAGGAGCCTCTGAGCCAAATGCATGGCCCTTTTCCAGCAATGAACTAGGCTTCACAGTCTTTACTGCTTGGGTCAATCTCATGCCTTCACATTATTCTTCTGAACTGATGTCCCCCTTTCCACCAATTTTTCTGGCTCACTCATGTTTATTTTATTTTGAATTATGTATTTTTGCAAGCTGCCTTAATTCTTTTCAGGAAAAAGGCAGGCCATGAATAAAAATATATATGACATGCAAGCATGCATGCATAAATAACAGGCCTGTATTTCCAGAGCTACCATAATGAACCTCAACTTGTTTTTTAATGATGCAAGGAAAAGAGGAAAGAAAAGAGAAGGAAGAGGATGGAGAGGGGGTGGGGAGAGGATGTAATGCCATGAACATTCCCCAGTATTCGAATTCTGGCTTCTAGTTAATAGGCAGCAGAGAAAGGCAACTTTATCTTCAAGATAAATGTTATAAATTGCATGTAATGAAATAAGGTCTTATTTTCCCACCTTTTGGTTTCTTATTTTTAAGATATACAGTCCTGTGTCAACCAAAATATCTAGACTTATAGCACACAATTCTATTCAGCTTGTAGAACAAATTCACTGGCAGAGTCGATTTTTATTTTAATTATTTGTATAGAGTAGAAAGGAATGGCCTGATTTATTACCAAGTTGGGCTCCAATGGCAATATTATTATAGTTGCAACAGATGAATAAACCAATATATTTCTTAAAGCCATAAAACAACCAGCTACATGTCAGAGAAAATTGTTCTCCAAAACAACTGTAAAAAATAAAAAATAAAAAAACCAAGGGAAATCGTGGCCTCCTTAGCCTCCCAAAGCCATTCCAAAGACAACAGGACTCCCGCAGACCAGGAAAAACTCATTTCAACAAACTGACTTTCCATCCACCCACTGAAATTCAAAGTTCACTGAAATAATTTATACTATTGTCTCTGCCATTGATGTGTTTATTCCATTTGAATGTGCTTTAAAAACAAATCAGTAGCCACAGATCATTGCTGTCCCATAACCCAAAGCTGGACATGCTGATACAGCCCTAGGCAGCAAGCTGCAGGATGAAGTTTTGATCAGAGCTGTGTGCTCTGATGACATTTTAATGCCTGATCAGAATGGAACTATTCTCTGCAATGTGCTTTGAAGGAGGTGGTAGGTGAGGAGGGGGGAGGCAGAAGTGGGAAGATGGTTTTTATATCCCATCGTCGCTTATCTATGGCATGTGTGCCATCCCAGCATAGGCTCAGGACAAGGAGAAGTGAACTGCAGAGGGTGGCTAAAAGTCAAGTGGACTACTGAAAAGTCCTCCTGGAAGATTCCTGTCATGCAGGGTGTCATGCAGGGTCTCTGCTCCCGCTCCCCACATAAGGACATGGTGAGGCCAAAAAGGAACACCCACAGAGCCATAGATAGGTGAGTCATACCACTATATTCTCGGTGGCGCCTGGGTTGGAGACACAGGAAGCAGGAGCCACATGATCCGCAACCTGCCGTCCACTTCTCTGCAATCCGCAACCTGCACTCCGCCGTGCTAACTGCAATCCGCCCTTGCCAGCCACCATCTTCTTGCTAGCCCCCATTTGCTGCTAGCGTAGCCACAGCAGTTATATTAGTAACCAATGGCTCACTGGTTACAACTGACGGCCAACTAGCCACAGCTGATGGCCAGCCAATCACAGTTGATGGCCATTTACTACCTGAGCCAGCACCTTTCCATGTGAGGCTGAGAGCCTGGAAATTGTACTCCTGGCTCTGTCCTCACAGCTCCCTTAGGTTAGGTAAACTCCGAGGAACAATGCTGATTGCCAGGCCACAGGGTAACCAGGGCTCTCAATGCTCTATTACCCACTGAGATGCAGATGTTGATTTTCTGGTGCATTTTCCATCTGTATCTATATCAAGGAATACCTCTAGGTGGGCCGTATGAATGGGACAACAATGGACTTTTTAAGATGTAATGAATGTCTTAGTATCATCATCAAAAAGAAAGAGAGAGACAGGAAGGAAGGAAGGAAGGAAGGAAGGAAGGAAGGAAGGAAGGAAGGAAGGAAGGAAGGAAGGGAAAAACATATGAATGAAATCCTGGTTCCTTGTGTTTCTTGTGGTGTGTCCTTGGGCAAGTTTCCTCTTTGAGCCACACTTTTCTCATCTGCTGAGTGAGGACATTAATGCCAACAGTTGTTGAGGAGACCAAATGGAATATACTTCGCACCACACCTGGCTTAGAGTAGCAACAGCAGTTAACATCTCCCAGGTGTTAGTCCTTTATCAACTCTATCACTTGTAAATTGCACATGCCATTTGTTATGCCAATTGCCAGTTGCACATTCTCTCATCAGGTCTGGGACTTGATCATAAGGGAATCCTCTGCTGGTATTTATAGTTTCTTGGAATGTCCTATGTGAAAGCACGTCTTTTAAAGTGAGTGCTACAGCATCTTAATTCAGAGAAGATAAAGCACTAAAGTAGGCAACATGGAATGTAAATGCTATGAGCCGAAAACACTAGCGTGCCCACCAGGTTCCCCAGAGCTGTCAAAACATCAAGGTTTTTTCTCTGCTGGGCAGCACATTTAAAGATAACAATTGCATGTATAATAACATGTTTAATTATAACATGTATAAGGCACTTCCTGTGTGCCAGGCTGTCATGTGGGGTGGCCTGTGGGGTCTCTGGTCCCACTCCCCACATAAGAACGCAGGACATGGTGAGGCCAAAAGGGAACACTCACGGAGCCATAGGTAGGGGAGTCATACTACTATATTCTCGCTGGCGGCTGGGTTGGAGACACAGGAGGCAGGAGCCACACTATTTGCAACCCGCCATCCACTTGTCTCTGCCAAACAATCTCACTTGCTAGCAATCCACTTCTCTGCAATCTGAAATCCACACTCCGCCGCTTGCTAGGTCAGCCACCATCTTCTTGCTAGCCCCCTTTTTTTCTGCTAGCGTTGCCACGGCAGTTATATTAGTGGCCAATGGCTCACTGGTTATAGCTGACGGCCATCCAATCACAACTGATGGCCATTTACTACCTGAGCCAGCACTTTTCTATGTGAGGCCGAGAGCCTGGAAACTGCTCTTTGGGGCTCTGTCCCCACACAAGCTTGGTACTGAGCCCTTTCCATGCAACAGCTCATCTAATCACAGCAATCCTGTAAGGCAGTTACTAGCTGCATTCCCATTTTATAGATAAAGAAACTGGCTCTGAGAGGTCAAGCAACTGGCCCAAACTACTGTTTCCCCAAAAATAACACCTACCCCGAAAATAAGCCCCAGTTAAGATCATCAGCCAGACGGACAAATTTAGTACATTATGACAATGTTCCAGAAGAAGATGACATGACTGTATTTGAATAAATGTAGATTGTTGTACATGAAAAAATAAGACATCCCCTGAAAATACGCCCTAATGTGTCTTTTGGAGCAAAAGTTAATGTAAGACCCCGTCTAATTCTTGGGGAAATACAGTGTAAGATCCGGTCTTATTTTCGGGGAAACACAGTAGAAAGTGACAGAGCAAATATTCAAACCCAAGTCAATCCAATTCCACACTCAGGGTTTTAGCCAGTCTTTAGGGAAAATCTGAGGTGGGGGTCACCCACACGCTGTTCCTCTCTCTAGAGGTCCTTTTGGTTTCTCCTTGTGGTGGGGAGTTCACGCAGCACCTCTCACCCCTCCGTTGACACAATTCCACTATGAGGAGCCCGTTCTAAAGGCACTGAATGTAAAAGAATGACCTCAACGGTGGCAACTTCCAGCTTTGGAGACACACTCTCTTCTCCATCCCCAAGAATTCAACACACACGGTTCAGGTACTGCAGTCATAAAGTTATTAAAAAGATGTTCTCAGTGCGTTCCCATTTCAAAGCAAATGCACAAGTGAAAAAGTCCCCCATGTACAAAAGACCTGTGACTTAGGAAAAAACCTAGCACAAAGATCGGAGCAAAGAACTTTTTTTCCTAAGTGCTAATCTTCCCTCAGCACCAGTAATTAAATTTAAAGCTAGAAAACCGCCAACCCATCCAGCCTAAAGACCACGTCTCCAGCTCAAACTAGACAACAACCAAGGGATAATCAGAAGATGAAAACTATATGATTTAGAACTCTCTCCACGGTGAAAGAACATTCATATTTATTTATTCCTTATTCAAAAAAATTTCATTTCTAGAGGAACTCATAGTTTCTGTAGGCCATTGTTCTGATTTGGAGCAATTCATCACAGAGCGATAACACGCTGATGATGTGTTACACTAATACATCCTTACATTGGTAATGCTCTAATGATCTGGCAGCCTCCTAAATCACCAGAGAGCTGTCACTCCCGTGATGTGTTACTCAGAGATACGGCTCTGATCGGAGGAAGGCATCCAGGAACTCAACAATGGGAGAATTATATTTTTTGACTTCAGAATTTCCTGACTATAAATAATAACCTCTTTCGTAGAAAATAGAAAAGTCAGCCTGAAATCAAAAGAAGCAGCAAAATTTCTCATATTTTTGAATACACGAGAGATGCAGAGATAAGCATATATATCAGCAGACTCCTTGGCTGGGTGGTAGAGCAGGTCACTGATAAGAAAATGATTTCGGAAGTATTGATGGTGTTGCTGAATCTCTTTCTGAAAGGTAATCAGTTGGGTGCTTATGGATCCGTTTATCACTGATGTGGATTGCATCAATGCCCTAAAATAAACAGTGTTGAAACCTGAGTCAAGAGAAAAATGACAGACTGGGGAGAGAGGTACCCTCTTCAACACTGTTGGCAGGAGAGTAAATTGATATAACCTTTCAGAGGGCAATTTGGCAATATTTATCAAAATTTAAAGCACACGTAATCCGGGCCCAGCAATTTCATTTCTAGAAATCTGTCTGGCAGACATTCACACACATACAGAAGGATATATATGTGTAAGAACATTTACGGCAGCAACTATTGCAATTGGGGGAAAAAAAATATGGAAACAACCTCCATCTCCTACATAGTGGAGAGCTTAAATACATCAGTGTGTCTTCATTCTATAAAGTTTATGTGGCCGTTAAATATTATGATGTGGATCAATGGCTTCGAAAGTGTTGCAGAGAGTTGTAGAGCACTGGTTGTCAATTTTCTGTGTGTGCCAGAATCACCGGGGGAGCTAATAAAGCACTCAGAGGCCCGGGCTCATTGAAGTAGAATAAGGCCTGGGCCTCGGCATTATCGTCACGGTCTCCAGGTGGCGGTGAGAAACATTAACATCTAAGAGCCATTTTTCTAGAAAACCTAGGAGGATCATCAGACCCTGGATTGTCACCCTACCCTCATCCAGAGACGCTCCACTGTGTGTGCTTGTGTGTGTGTGTGTGTGTGTGTGTGTGTGTGTGTGTGTGTGTCTTTACTTAAAGCTCTGCAAAGTATTAGTTTTACAAGGCCGAACTGCTTTAAACTCATTTGAAACCAGTTGATATAGAAAAATAGCTAACATGATTGAGTTCTTATGCTGGGCTTTCCCATCATCCTCACTGCCTTCAGTGGCCGCACAGCGAAGCAGGTCATCTTGTCATTGCTCATTTGGCAGACTACTACATTGAGGCACAAAGAGAGTAAATTCCTCATGATCAATACAGGAATTCTGGAGCTGGGATGTGAGCCTACGCGGCGTGATTTTAGAGCCTGAGCACTCTGTTTTCTGACTTCGATGTGTATGTAACTCTCAGAGTTGTTGACTTGGAAACTGGTCTGCAATCTAGCAGGGTTTTTTCAAAATTAGATTAATAAAGAATACGTGCAAGTGGGTACCGTTTTGTTGTATATTCATGGAAAGGAATGGATGTATTGCTCTTGTTAACAGGAAAAAAAAAAATGAAGGCATATCCAAAATGAAGAGAAGGAGAAGCATGGGTCAGCCAGCCAGAGAGCGTGTTCTGAAGATTCTGAATTCGGTATATTCTATGGACAACCCCTCCCCTCGCACAATCATGGCCCTTCCTCAAGTCATACATGGGTGGATTGTCCTTTGGGAGCCACTTGTGTGTGGCCAGCCCACATTCTCAAGACTGAGATGTGTTGGGTGTTAGGTTACCATTTCATAAGGAGATCCTGTGTCAGCTCCATTGCAGGCAAGGCCCCTTGTGTCCTCAGAGCCTACCCAACGGCAGGCACATAGTACATGAGCCATAAGTAATTATTGCAAGAAACGAATATTGTAAATACTGAGTGTTTTTCTTAAAGGCTATGGAGCTATGTTGACAAGAATTATTTTTTTGCATGTTAAGACTTTTTTGGGGTAACAATGGTTAATAGCATTACGAGTTATGTTACTACATATATAAGTTAGAGGTGTACAACGTTCTAATTTGATAACTGTATATATTATAGCGTGCTCACCACCGAAAGTCTAGTTTCCATTTGTCACCATACATTTGACATCCTTTACCCATTTTGCCCTTCCCTTCTCCTCCTTCCCCTCTGGTAACCACCAATCTGTTGTCATATCTATGAGTTTGTTTGTTTTGTTTTGTTTGTTTCTTTTTTACTTTCTTGTTTTATATTCCACATAGGAGTGAAATCATACAGTTTTTGTCCTTTTCCATCTGACTTATTTCACTTAGCATAATACCCTCCAGATCCACCCATGCTGTCATGAATGACAAATTTTATTATTTTTATGGCTGAGTAGTATTCGTGTGTGTGTGTGTGTGTGTGTGTGTGTGTGTGTGTGTGTGTGTGATCTTCTTAATCCATTCACTCATCAGTGGGTAAACAACTTAGGTTGTTTCTACATCTTGGTTATTATAAATAATGCTTCAATTAACATAGGGGTACAAGTATCTTTTTGAATTAGTGTTTTCATATGCTTCAGATAAATACCCAGAAGAGGAATTTCTGAACCACATGGCAGTTAAATTCTTAATTTTTTGAGGTACCTTCATACTCTTCAATAGTGGCTACACCAATTCACAATCCCATCAAAAGTAACAAGTGTTGGTCCGGCCCAGTGGCTCAGGCGTTTAGAGCTCCATGCTCCTAACTCCGAAGGCTGCTGGTTCGATTCCTACATGGGCCAGTGGGCTCTCGACCACAAGGTTGCCAGTTCAATTCCTCGAGTCCCGCAAGGGATGGTGGTCTCCGCCCTCTGCAACTAAGATTGAACACAGCACCTTGAGCTGAGCTGCCGCTGAGCTCCCAGATGGCTCAGTTGGTTGGAGCGCGTCCTCTCAACCACAAGGTTGCCAGTTCAACTCCCGCAAGGGATGGTGGGCTACACCCCCTGCAACTAGCAACGGCAACTGGACCTGGAGCTGAGCTGCGCCCTCCACAACTAAGACTGAAAGGACAACAACTTGAAGCTGAACGGCACCCTCCACAACTAAGATTGAAAGGACAACTACTTGACTGGAAAAAAAAGTCCTGGAAGTACACACTGTTCCCCAATAAAGTCCTGTTCCCCTTCCCCAATTAAAAAAAAAAAAATCTTAAAAAAAAAAAAATAACAAGTGTTGGAGAAGATGTGGAAAAAGGGAACCTTTGTACACTGTTGATGGGACTGTAAAAAGACTATTTTTTTAGAGCAGCTTTGGGTTCACAGAAAAATTGAGAAGAACATACGGATATTTCCCAGATACTCTCTGCTCTCACACATGCATAGCCTCTCCCTTTGTCAACATCCCCGCCGGTGTTAGGGTTCGCTCTTGGTGTTGGATTTTCTATGGGTGTGAACAAATGTATAATGACATGTATCCACCATTATAGTATCCCACAGAGAATTTTCACTGCCCTAAAAATTTTCTGTGCTCTACCTATTGATCTCTCTCTCCTCCCTAACCCCTGGGAACCAGTGTTCTTTTTACTGTCTTCAAAGTTTTGCCTTTTCCAAAATGTCACATAGTTGGTAATATACAGTATGTGGCCTTTTCAGATTGGCTTCTTTCATTTAGTCATATTCCTTTAGGTTTCCTTCAAGTCTTTTAATGGCTTGATAGCTGATTTCTTGTTATAATAATATTCCATTGTCCAGATATACCAGTTTACTAATTCATTCACTACTGAAGGACATCTTTGTTGCTTCCACGTTTTGGCAATAATGAATAAAGCTTCTATAAACATCATGTTCAGGCTTTGGTATGGACTTAAATTTTGACCCTTTTGGGTAGACCCCAAGGAGCCTGATTGCTGGATTATATGGTAAGAGCATGTTTAGTTTTGTAAGAAACTGCGGAACTGTCTTCCAACATGGCTGTACTAGTTACATTCCCACCAATGGTGAATGAGAGTTCCTGTTGCTCCACATTCTCACCAGCGTGTGGTGTTGTCAATGTTCCATATTTGGGGCTCTCTGATAGGTGTGTAGCAGTCTCTCACTGTTGTTTTAATTTGCAGTTCCCTGATGACATATGATATGAAGCATCATTTCAAATGCTTATCAGTCATCTGTGTATCTTCTTTGGTGAGGTGTCTGCTAAGGTCTTTGGCCCATTTTTTAATCGAGTTGTTGGTTTTCTTCTTGTTGAGTTTTAGGAGTTCTCTGTGTGTTTTGGACAGCAATCCTTTATCAGATGTCTTTTGCAAATATTTTCTCCCAGTGGTGGCTGACCTTGTCATTCTCCCGACAATGTCTTTTGCATGGCAGTTGGCAAAATTTTCAATCACAAGTTCAACACAGACATGATTAAAGTTTTCTCACCTTTGTTTAAATCATCTAATCTGGATGAATCAATCGAATGGTTATTTTCAGAATCTACAGATAGAATTAAATTGAACTCACTCAGGAGCCAAGAGAGGTGACACAAAAGAAGTGGCAGATGCTTCTCCTGTCTTCATGAAACTTACAGGTCCTTTCTAGAATGAAAAAACATGCCTTTGAAAAGAATTACAAAATGACACAAAAGTTTACGTGTTAGAATACATGGTGTAGGACAAATGAAAGGAAGAGCAAGAACGTCAGCAGAGTCTAAAATGGCCAAAAAAGACATAGGTTTTGATTGGGCTCTCCAACTTGTATTGGCCAAGAACATAAATAGATTTTCCATCTATCTGGACCAGTGGTCCTCAACAAATGAATTGTCACATACTAATGAACCATCAGCCTGGCAGAGATACAACCAAATTTTTCCCAACGTGACATTTTTTTGAATGGAGGCACAGTGGAAAATACACACCATTGCAGCAGCATCCGTCTGATGGACAGTTTAGTTGAGCAGGCAGGAAAACATAAAGGGTGGTCCATCCGCCTGTGAACAAGACTAACGTGTGAGGTCAAGTGGATAAGAGCTTTTGAGTATTTAAGAGAATACAGTCAAGACAGTAAACAATTCCACTCAAATAGCAGGGCAGTGTGGAAAGGGTGACCACTAACTGCTTTGTAAACACTGGGGGATATTGTTACATTGTGGTAATGATTGCATTGTAATTATTCCTAATTTATTTAAATGTTGTTTTTACTCTACCAGTCATTCCAAGAGGGCTGCCAAAATGCTCATATTCAAAAATGTGCCATGAATCCACAAAATCTAGGAGCCACTGATTTGTGTCCTCTCCCACTCCTATATTTTGCTTAATTTTATAGTTTTGCCCTGAAGACACAGCATTTTAATAATACTAAGCAAAAGCATTCCTGGGCTATGGAATTTTGTGATATCTACAATTGTTTACGTTGAGAAGATACTATTTTAAAGTAACTTTTTATTTTGAAAGAGTTTAAAACTCACATGAAGTGGCAAAAATAGCATAGTGTTCTCACGCACCCTTCACCCAGTTTCCCCCAGTGGTTATAATTCATATGGTATTACCATAGGATGTTGTCAAAACCAGAAAACTGGCATTGGTACAATAGTATTCACTCAGGTTGTACAGCTTATTTTTAAATAGTATTCTCCAAGTATACAGGTAGTCTATGGAATATGAGTTGACGGGTTTTATAAAATAAATCAACTAGATTTTGAGTTTTTAACTTTGAAAATTGAGACATTTGACTCCATATGTTAACTCAGTCAGCAAAAATGAGTGTAAAAGTTTGGTTTCGGCATCTGGAAATCAGAAAGTAATGCTTAATTGAGCATCTATTAGGTATTGGGCATTGGACTAGTGAGTCAGAGATACCAATGGTCCCTTTATACAGCACATAGTCCAGAAAGAACCACAGAACAATGAAGGACCACTGGTAACATAGCTGGAAACATGTTCGGATGCTTCTTAAGGCACACATGGGAACACATGGGAAAGACACCTGGGTTTGGGAAGTCACAGAACATTTTCTGGAGGAAGCTGAGGCCTGAAAATTACATGGGAGCTGCTGTCCCAGGCAGAGGAAACAACCTGTGCTTAAACCCGGAAGTGAGAAAGAGCATAATCCACCTAAAGGACAGACAGAAGTTCTGTGGCTGGAGACAGTGCAGGAAATGAGAGACAAGCCCCACCAGAGGGCAGACAACCTGGTCTACAGCTGCACGCTGTGCAATGATGAGAGCCCCTGGCCACACGTGGCTATGAAGACTTGAAATTTGCATCGGCTTAAAATATTGTGCTGTAAACGCAAAACATGCACCAGATTTCAAAGACTTACTACCAAAAATATAATAATAATAATAATAATAATAATGTATCTCAATAATTTCCGTATTGATTTCGTGTAGAAACAAAAATATTTTGGACATACGGAGTTCAATAAAATCTATTTTTAAAATTAAATTTTCCTATTTCTTTTCATTTTTTTCAATGTGACTACCAGAAAATTTTAAATTACACGTGTGGCTCACATTATATTTCTATTGGACAGTGCTGTTCCAGAAGGTCCAGGATGAGTTTTCAGGGAAAATGTGATTTGAACTGAGGCCTGTAGGATGAGCATAAGTTAGCCAGCATACTGGGGGAAGGAGCAGCAAATGGGAAGGCCCAGAATAGAGACTGGAAAAGATGAGCAAGAGCCCCCAAATGCAATGTCTTCCAGGATATGGCTGAAACTTTAAACCTTCACCTGAGGACAACAGAACCACGGAAGAATTTTATGCAGGGGAATGATATGATAGATTTTTCAGCAGAAAAAATCCAACCAATCAATGGGATGGAGCAAGACTGGAGTAGGGGAGACAGTTTGGAGGCTGTTGAAGTATCCCCAGGCTAAATATCTTTCTGCCAGCCCTAATCCACTATTCCCCACGTCCATCCTGATGCAAATCCTGTCCAAATGTGCGCCCGCCAGAGGGCATCAAGGTGAGGTCAGAGCATACTTGGAAACCTTGTAAGCAAGCCTTTTCTCTGTAGCTCAATTTCTAAGCTTAAGTAATTAGAGATAAGGCCATTCCTGGGTGTACTGGATGAAATTCAAAGCTAATTACAGATTCCTCTCCATTCTCTGCTTTCCTTTGCCCTGTGTACATCAAAATGAAGGGATCTCAAAAGAATCGTTAATCAACTTTTTTTACATTTCAACTTTTCAGTGTCCCATTGGTATCTCCATTCTCCATTCAGGAGACTTACCTCAGAGATCGAAGCAGAGGGATTGACAGTACTTTCCCAATCCTGTCCATCAGTTCCAGCCACCAGCCAATCGAGTGATAAGGGATCCTGCTGTTAGCCAATCACATAGGTCAGATGAGGAGTTGGGGGTGGGGAAAGGATCAGAGCAATACTACGCTGCCAATATGCCTACATTGACCTTTGTTAGTCACATCTATTGGGGGTGATTTTAACCACCAAGTCCTCAATTATGTTTTTTTTCTAGGTTGACTTTGTTGCTATTGTTTATTGTTCTTATTGTTTTGTTAGTTGTTCCTATTTTTGGGGTTTGTGTTTTATTCTTGTTTTTTCATTAGCTCCCACTTTGGGGTCACCTTGGGGACATTGTATAGATGGAAACTGAGGTTTGGAGCTAAGCGGATTGTTTGTCTACTAGAGTCCTACGGAACGGATACAAAAATGATTAAGGGAAGGGGTTTGCCTTAAAAAATATAATTATCCTAGAAAAATAATGCAAATAGCATATGCAATAGCATAGATAATGCAACAGCATGCAAATAATGGAGGAGGGTGTAAGTCAAAGGGCCCAAATCAGCTGTCCTCCAGCCACATGAAGGCTGCAGTTGTGTTTGCTTACCTTGAACAGTGACTATAAAACATTTGAATTCATTGTCTGCATTTAAAAATTAGAAACTTTTACTTCCAAATCTAAAACATTTGAATTTGTTATCAGCATTTAAAAATGAGAAACTTTTACTTCAAAATCTACATTTCAGGCTTCTCTTGACAAATGGGAAGTTTTTGCCACACTGGACCTGTCTTCTCTTATAACAGTAACTGGCTGGAGCAGCGAGACAGCTGCTGTGTATCTTTAGTTCTCCCTCGTCTCCACTCGGCCCCACTCTTTTTCAACCAGCCTCCATCACTCCTTTACGTTGTCTGGCAGGCCCCAGCAGACAGTTGGGTTAGCAATCTGTAGCATCAATGCATACAAAAAGACATGAAGGATAGTCACCAAACCTTAAGAGCAGTTACCGATGAGAAGACTCATGCGACTGAGAGACATTCACTCTTTTCCCATTTACATCCGTATTTCTGAATGTTTCAGAACAAGAATATATTCAGGCTTTATTACTGCAACTTTATAAAACAATGTCTATTAAGAAATTACAATCATGTATGTGGAAACCTAAAAATACCATAAGAGCAGAGTAAGTAGAGTACTATGGATTCTTAGCAGGGAGAGAAATGATCTTCAACTGGGAAAATTCTCCTGGAGTTGGGAGGTTATGAGGGAATCTCAACTCTGTCCATTATTTGTCATTTAGCACAATGGAATAGGCGACATCTTTTCTGTGAGATGATTCCCTAATACATGTAATGGCAAAATAGTCAAATGGTAAAGTCAAAGAGGACAGAATATGTGAAACCTTGGACATAGTAGGTCATATTGAAAGAAAAAAATCAGCCTGAGACCAGTCTTTTGTTCTTTTTCTGCTTATACTAGTCCAAAAAAAAAAGCCAGACCAGGATATATATCTATTGAAGATGGGAGCATCTGGGCCAGTTGTGGTTTGCCCACCCCATACAGAGGCACAAAAAAGCATGACCATCAATTGGGCAAACCCAGAAAAACCTCATTCTTCTTAATACGTGCTGTATGTTCAAATGAATAAACACTGTTTAAGCATATCGACCTGCCACAATTGATGGCCCTGATTACTTTGATCTTCTTAGCTTATTCGCTACAAGATAGCTTTGTCCCACACATCGTCAAAGAATTCTTTAATCAAATTTCATTTTTAATTTTCCATGAAAACCTGAAATAAGAGATTCTCTCACCTGTTTCAGAATTCTACAGAAAGCAGTGAAAATAAACTTACTAGTCAGCTGGAACACAGAAAATAAAAAGAAACCACTGGTCCTCTCACACACTGATTTAAAAGGGAAGACTCAATGTATACATTTTTTAATCAATAACTGCAATTATTTATACATACGCTCAATTTGTTGCTATGCAGACAGACCAGCTTTACTTTAAAGATTTTTAAAAGAATTCTCTTTGTCTTTAAAGAAGTTTGAATGAGATGAATCTGTTAGTCCTCCCAGCTCTACGATCCTATGTTTTATGACAGGAAATTCGCTCAAACAGCTGTTGTTTTTAAAATAACTAATTAGCAGTATTATAGCTGGCTACTAAAGTTAACTGGGGGAGGGGGAAAGCCCAGCACTAAAACAATGTATTATTTCCACCCATGTGATGATTCCACTAAATTTCCGATGTGATTGCTTTATTATAAAAATAATAACAATATCCATTAAGTACTGAGTGTATTATGTGCCAGACACTTTACTTGTGTTGTCTTCTTAATCTTGACGTCAATTCTATTAAGAAGATACCATAATTTCCCCATTTTACATATTAGAAAACAAAGTTTCAGGGGGTTAACTAACTTTCCCAAGGTCACAGAGATAAGAAACGGTGGAGCCAGCATTCCAATCCAGATTGATTTTTATGCCCAAACTTTCACTCTTATTCATTACACCACACAGTTTCCTGACTCACAGGTAAGCTTTTTCAGCAGAACAAACCAATTTTAATCTAGTCCTTTGATTAACCCATGGAGTGATAGACCAAATAATCTCTATAACAAGACTCCAGTATGGTAGGTAATAGGAGCCGATTTTTCCCATCACCGTCCATTCTGCATATTTTAATATATCCTTATATTTCTCTATAGTTATAATATAATGCTCATGCAAAAGGTATTGGAGACTATAATTATTTTCATCAAGTCTCAAGCACAGTCCTCTTTTAAGGGAATTCTTAGAAATATGTGTCTGAGGCCTTCCACCCACTCCCCATACATCCCTTTATTACTGAACCGTCAGGATGGTTCCCTTGACAAAGAGTCTGTCACTTTCATACCTAATAGCTAAATAGGATTGATATGATACCAAACAAATGCCTTTCCATTCGGGAGAATTTATACTTGAGAAAACACGTTCCCCCTCGGAAGACTCCATTTATCCATCAGGATGGATCATGGGGAGGGGTAACCGGGCAGTCCCCAAAGAGAGGATTTGCTCACCTGCTTTGATTTGTTGAGCTTTCAACCCTGAAAAGTATACCTCCAGATTAAGCGTGTAGATTATCTTCTCAACATCTTCTTGGTTTTGTTCATTTCTGTGGGAGAAGAGTAAGGCAGTGTTTAGACCCAAAGCATTTTCCAAATGGAACATGCAAGCCAGATCCTAAACATTTACCAAGAAGGCATACTCTGAGTCCAGTCAGATTACTTTAAACAGAAACACTGTTTGGCCAGAAATTACTTCATTACAGCGTTCACCATGGCTTCAAAAAGGATTCTATTTTGGCTAGCAAATACTTCCAAAACAACATTTCTAGCCATCCATGGGAAAGGAGTGAGTGCCCCCTGGTGAAAATGTGGGAAACATTTCCATATGTTATTTTTGGCTGGCAAGAAGGTGCAGATGTCTTCACAATAAAAATATACTTGCTAGGAGTGCTCGTCTCCTTGAGAAGAATTGGCACCATTTGGAGCACTAGATCTACAGTGTGGGAAAGACGCGCAAAGAGAGGAGGAAAGCCAAAGCAATTACCAAGATGCAGTAAAGAGGGCAGGCACTGAACTTACACAAGCTGGGGACCAAGGGTGACTTCTGTTTTATTTTTCATACCTGGGCTGGATGGTCTCTTTCTGTCCCATCAAAAGCCACTGTCCACCCATCTCCTACCCTGTTCGATGTCCTGGGAGGCTGAGTTTTAGGGACTGTATTAACATATTCCTTCACCTCTGGCTTCTAGTTGGGTTCAACCAAAGGAAGACACCAGCAGGTGATCAGAAGATGGGAGGAGAGTGACATTGGGGTATTTATACCCAGGCCTGACTCCTTGCAAGTCCAGGTTGGGAGGGATTGGATCCTGCAACTTATAGTCTTGGCTCCGTTGGACCGCTCTCTCCTATGCCTACAACTCTCTCTAGGGTCTGGTGAACCCTCCCTTCCAATGCCCCTGTCCGGCTTAGGAATAGTAATAGCACCTCACTAGTGCTGGTTTGGGGTATTCACCATTCTTTGTTGGGTTTCCTTAATCTCCCCCACACTTTTGTAAAAAAAATCCATGCAGTTAACACAGCTTCTTAGCCTGTGTGTCCCCTCTTTTCCACGTGTGCTCTGACTAATTCAGTACTTCATGCTATATTTCAAAATTTGTACAACAAGCATCTATCCTTAAGCAACTCCGGGGATGCCCAGGGTTCCTGGCAGGCCCAAATTCCAGCCCCACCAGTGCTGACCGCTTGGACTGGGGCGAAGCCAGAAGCATCACAACATAGGACCCCTGTTTTCGGGGTCCCACTTCACCGCCCCAGGCTCCAGTGGTTTATTTAGCCCCCCGCCACTCTTCTAATGCAAGCTGTGGGCTTCAACTGCACCTCTACATTTTGAACAGGAAAAGAAAGGCTCTGTTTATGTTCAGCCTTCACCCATCTCACCAGGAGGAAAGGAGAACAAGGTGTTCTGACAGGAGGAATGGAAAAGATTAAGCAAACAACAGACTGGTTCTGGGGACCTAGAGTTGGCAAACCTGGGCACCCTGCAAACCACAAGAACAGAAGGGCAGCCCACTGGGTCAGCTTGCAGGGCATCCAGCCTAGGGCTCTGCTTCCGACAAGAGAACACCAATGTAGTTCAACCTTGTCAGCTACACCTGTCCTGTAAACATCCGGGCTTCCTTCACTTAATCTTTTGTGAAACTGTCATCCAAGACTTCGCCTACATACATACTTTCTGACATTGCGAATGGCAGTGGTGAGGGCGGGGCATGGCCGTAGGCCCCAAAGCTGTGCTCAGCTCCCAGAGCCACTCTTACTGTACCACAAGGGGCAGTTTTACTTAAACTTTCAGAGAGCAACCGTCCTCAGCTATCAAATAGAGATGATAATACTTACAGCTCAGGGTGGTCTCAAGGGTAAATGAGATCATCTATATGAGGGGCACCATTCCAGACACAGAGTTGGCACTCGATGAATATGAGTTTTCTTCTTCCTTTCTACTTCCTGAAGCATTGAAGGTTCCACATCTTCACTGAAATGCAACGATTAGATCATCATGAAGAAAACTGCTGAGGACTGATGAACACAGAGATGGAATTGTTCGGCATCCAGGATGGTTTTTCTTGTTTCCTTTGGCATCTGCCCAGGATTGATTACACTAGGGATAATAAAATTTAAAATAAGAGCAAATTATTGAGGACTCATAATGACTGAAGACTCATGAATGATTGAGGAAACAACAGGCACTGTGCTGAGACTTTTTTTTAATTCTATGTTTATCCAAGATATAAATGTACATATTTAAATAGTCAAAGAGTTATACAGGTTTATACAAAGCGCAGCAATTCCCCACCCTTCACCCCACTTCTGTCTTCCCAGAGGCCACCACTGTCAACCCTCTGAAGAGATTATTTGGGTATTTACTGTCACTTCTCTAAACAGCATACTTATCACTTCGTTATTTTTTTTTAGTTCTAGACGTTATCTATGGACCCCTTCCTATAGATAATGACAACTGAGCTTTTGCTCATTCCCCTATCCCTCACCACACCTTTCCCAGTATAATTTTCCATTCTCCCAACTTCCCTCTAACTATTTTGTAATTTTGCTAGATCAATATTCAGTATTGACATTATGATTATGTAAATACTGTTCACAACTGAGTCATGAGCAAATAAATGATTACTTTTCTTTCCAACACAAATTTTAGTTGCCCGAGAGATAATTCTTGTTTTCTTATTTGTTTTGGGTTTTGTGTGTGTGTGTGTGTGTGTGTGTGTGTGTGTGACCTTATCATTAATTCAACTTCAAACTGTCTGTCTCTTGTCTAAATCTCTCTTCAGAATATTTAGGTGATCAAATATTCTGTCAATTTCCTGTTCTTGGAGGAATCTTTCGTGGAGGCCTCTGATATGCTCCAACCTGAAGTGAGTCTCATCTGGGCCTCGTGCTCAGCTACCACCCTGGGCTCCTCCTTCAGCAGCGTCCTGTGGATTCCCGTTGCCTCTCTCTTGGGTTGGATCTCCTCTTTCCTGAATCCCATGTCTTGCTCTTCATTGGTTTATTTCCTCTTTTGAGTGAAGTAGATCCTTCAGTAGCTTCCTGAGAAAAGACATGTGGGAGATAAAAAATTTTTAAACACTGCTTACCAAAACACAAATATTTGATTGGTAGTTTGGCTGTGTATAGAATTCCAAGTGGGAATAAACTTTTTTCAGATTCTGAAGGCATTTCTCCCTTGTCTTCTAGCATCCATCATGGCTGTTGAGAAGTTTGAAATCATTTTGATTCCGGTCCTTTGCGGGTGACTACTTCTCTCTCTCTCTTTCTCCCCAATGTTCTGAGATATATGGATCTGGTGTAGATCTATTACCATCCACTGTGCTGATAACCCAGTTACTCTCCCCATTTACTCTTCATTTCTTTTCCCTGCATGGTTTCCATTTTTACCACTTTGTTCTGTGGTTGCTCATTTCTATTTCTGTCTTTCAATGTTTAAGCTTTTTCTTACGTCTGGTAGTGTAGATGTCTGCTCTACTTAAGGATGTGGGGAGAATAAATGGAATAGAAGCGCTGAGTGGGAGATACTGCAAACTTCACCAGGTGATCTAGCTCGGCTTTCCCTTGCAAAATGTCCACAAACCAGATCAGATTCCCCAGAAAAGACTCTTTCCATCTCCTAGGAAGGAAAAAGACCTGAATGTCCCACTGGAACCTGAATGAAAGGAAAGTTAGGGTGGTCATAGCAACTGGAACACAGTCATTCATTTAAATCCTATGTTTGCAGTAGGGTAACCCCAACTTCAGGTATGACTGGGCCCCCCAATCCAGACACCTTCTGTTTTAACGTCTCAAAAGAACGGTCTTCAGAGAGGTTGAAGGAGGGACAGTTTTCCAGCTATACGCCATAGGGGAGGGGATTTGAGGCTCAAACGGTTCTTAAAAGGGCTTTCAAGAGTTCCTCCTAGATTCACATCCTCTGCTTCGCCCCATCTTGTGGTCCTGATTCCAAGTCTTTGGGTCTGTGGTTTAAATCGGGTTGGTTTTTGGCTTCCCACATGGCAGGCTTAGGATTCCATCTCCTCAAGTGCTAAGTCACTTAATATTTTATTTATCAGTTAATGGCCTCCAAAAATGTGTTGCTCCTGTCTTCTCTCCCATTCATTTATTCCAAACAAAAAAACAACTAAACTAAACTAAACAAACAAACAAAAACCCCAACTCTTTTTAGTATCATTAGTATCATTTTGGTGATATTTAGGAGAGAATGAAAGTAAGTAAGTGAAATGCATGGACTGTAAATGTCGTCTTTACTCAGATGTCCCACTAAGGACTTTATATATATTATTTAATTTATTCCCCACACCCCTCCTGTACAATTATCATCCCCATTTCACAGATGTGGAAACCAAAGCCCAGAGAGATTAATTTGCCCAAGAACATACAACCAACAGGAGGCATAACTGGGATTTGAGATCAGATGTGTCTGACTTCAGAGCCCCATTTTTAATCATCATACTGATATACAAGGCCCAGAAATAACATAGACATAAGGAGAAAAACACACGGATGCAACTAAACCCTGTAGTCTGAAGTTTCTTGTGGTCAGCAGACATTATATGAAAACTGGACTGGATTTGAATTAAAATGCATCGCACAAGTAATTGTAGTATAATGTCTTGGGCTTAAACAATTGTTTGAAAGTTTGATTACAACTGGCATCGTATTGGATCATAATAAAATGGATAACATTCTAAATAAAATGCTATAACGCAAAGGAAGAAGACTTTGAAATTTGAGCTCTTTCAGGGGGCATTTTGATCAAAGGCAATAATTTCATCAGAGGTACTACTGCAGCTGGTAAAATAAGGCAGACCTAATCAGCAAACTTTTTTATAATTTGAATATGTGAAATTAAATTTTCGCTCACAGTTCCCACTTGTCTTTGCTTTTTCATAAAGTGTTTGAGGGAGTGAAAGACAACTCATAATGTTTTCTTCTATGAGACGAGATCTTCTTTGGCGTAATACTCCTAGACTCTCTCTGGCCTTCTGTCACCCAGCCTCGGATGAGGGAAAGGTAGGAGAAGACATCAGAAATGCATAGTTCTCACTCTTTCTCTTCTTTCCTTTTTGTATGCTGGTTGTCTACTGGAAGCATCTTTCCTCCTTGCCCTACAGGTCAGGGCTGCCTGTGACGAGTGTGTAAATGTGTGTATCAGTCAGAGTTCTGCCAGAAAGACATTTATTACAAGGAATTGGCTTCTTCAATCGTGGGAGCTGGCTAGGCAAGTCCAAAATACACAGGCAGGCTGCCTGGGCAGGCAGGACACTGGTACTGCATTCCACAGGCTTAATTGCTTCTTCCTCAGGGAAACCCCAGTTTTCGCTCTTAAGGCCTTTCAACTGATCAGATCGGGCCCACCCAGATTATCCAGGACATTCTCCTTTACATAAAAACCACTGGTTGTAGATGTTAATACCATCTGCAAAATGCCTTCACAGAAACACCTAGCTTAGTGTTTGACTGAATAACTGTGTACTAACCTAGATGATACATAAAACTGCCCGTCACAGTGTATAAGCTCATGGTTGACTCAGAACTACCTAAGGCACATTCTCAGATGCCAGCTTTCCTTGCCACACAGTAGGTGCTCAAGAAGTACTTAATAAATGCACATATGATATTCTCAACTGCTTACCCTTCTCAATGCATTTGGAACTCAGGATGCAAGAAAGGTTATGGTCCATTGCAGCCCCTCAAACTCACCCTGTCCTTCCTCCATCTCCCAGGCTGAGTTCATTAAGTTTGAGGAATGGCAGATGCCAAGAGAGGTGGTCAATATAAGAAATAATACATCATTATTGGTTGGTTGCTGTGGCTTTATACACAGCAATATAAAATGGACACAAGCATTTTGTGTCTAAAATGTTCACAGCAGCACTCTTCATAATAGTCCCAAACTGGAAACTACTCAAAAGCTCAGGAATGATGGAATGAATAAATAAATTGTGGTTTGGTCACACAATAGAGTACTCTTCAGTAATGCGAGTGAACAATCTACAAATACACATAAAAATGTGGATGGATCTCACAAATATCAAGTTGAATGAAAGAAGTCAGAAACAAAAGAGTAAACACACTAGGATTTTTCACTATAAAGTACAAAATTAGGTGGAACTATCCAAAGCTGTTAGAAGTCAGAATAGAGGTTTCCCTTGGGGGGATGGTCACTGGAAGGGAACATGAATGGGTCTGGGGGTGTAGAACTCTTTAGTTTCCCAATATGGGTAGGAGAGGCATGGGTATGATTAATTTGTAAAAGTTCAACAAACTATATGGTCAAAGGGTATAAACTTGTAGTTATAAAATGAACAAGTTCTGGGGATCTAAATTCAGCGTGGTGACTAAGTTAACAGTACTGTATTATGCACTTGAACATTACTAAGCGAGTACATCTCAAATGTTATCACCACAAAAAAATTTGTAGTTATGTGAGGTGACAGATGTGCTAACTAACCTTACAGTGGTAAATCGTTTTGCAATGTATATGTGTATCAAACCATCACATTACATACCTTAAACTTACATATTATATGTCAATTATATCTCTAGGAAGCTAGAGAAAAATAAAATTAAATAAGCTCAACAAACTGTAGACTTGTGTCAGCTCCCCTGGTAATACTTAATTAAAAAGTTTAACACATGTATCGTAGTCACTATACTGGGGGTTTTGGAAGTAGGACACTCCTTTCATGCCAATGCATGGTTATAGATGGATTCAGATTGTCTGAAAACGAATTCCCCAAATGTAGCTTACAATTATTTTCTTGAGTTCTGCTGGCTCTCATTTCTGGTTACTAATGCCTTAAAATGTACATAATATATTTCCTAAGGGTTAGCTAGAGATATGAGGCCAAACGAAAACTAAAAATTGGAGTCATTCTATCCTTGAATGTCCTCTACAATATCTTTGCTAAATAACCAAAGTACTGTCTAGGTAATAGCCATTTATTAGATACCAACAACATCTTGAGTTTTATGCCAGTCCCTGGGGGATACAGTGGCGAGGAAAATGGGTACATGGGTGGCCCTCGGGAAACTTACATTCCACAGGGGTCTACTTCAACTTAACCAGTAACAACTTAACTCATTATTTCACAAGGGAGCCCATATTACTCCAGGTAACTTGTTCGACATAACTTCCTTAGGTTAAGCCCAAATCTCTTTCCCTGTGTCTTTCAGTTCGATCTCTGATTTAATAGAACAAACTTCTGGAGCCTCCTTTCCTTGGGACTAAATGGCTTTGATTTCTTTCATTGTATCCTTTTTTAATCTGTTTCAAGTCCCCCGACTTCCCCCACCCCTCCTAGGACAAGCACCAACTGGCAAGACTTTTGTTAAAGTATTGGACTCAGAAGCAGATACAATATTCTAGATGAAGCTTGATCGAGAGCAGGGTTTTTCAACCTCGGCATTACTGACATTTGGGCCAGGGGAACGTCTGTCTTGTGCACGACAGGATGTGTAGCAGCTCCCCTGGTTTCTACCTGCTCGATGAAACCAGCAAATCTGCCCCAGCTGTGACAATGAAAACTGTCTCCAGACATTACCAAATGCCCCCTGAGAAGCAGGTTTTCAGTGTGGACTTTCTATGTCTACCTGCACACCACCACGCTGCCAATCTTGCACGGACTTCCCTGGTACTAACTAGATGTTTGTTCTTCCTCGCTCTGAACTACATCCCGCAAAATAAATACACCCTTGAATAAAATAAAGTGGAATTAAAAAGGCAATCACCCAGAGAAAAACAAACATTGCATTGTGCCCCTATAAAATAGAATCTCTCTCTCTCTCTCTCTCTCTCTCTCTCTCTCTCTCTCTCTCTCTCTCTCTCTCTGTGTGTGTGCTTTGTAAAATAAAGTTAATAGCTTTATTTTACATCAGAATGTCTCTTTCAGGAAGAACTGCCAGAGTAGAGTTAAACAGACAAAATTTGAGTATCTATGACCAGATGGAAGAAAACCAAGGTCCAGAAACAAACTGCGCACACATTTAATTCCCCCTCCAAACTCATCCCCCAGCCCATTATGGTGGGGAAGGGAACAAAATAATTTATGGGAAGGAGAGGGATTCAGTAGACTGTTAGGCTCTTAGAATCCTCAAGAGTTGTACAAGTCAAAATCAAAAATTGGGTCTTCATCACATGCTTAATAAGCACATCTTGAAACTGAATACCAGCCCAGTGTGTAAAAAGTAGACACTGAGAAACTAGGCAGCCAGTGTGGTTTTACCCTGGAACCCAAGGAGTATCTTAATCAGGCTGAATTCAGTTTAGTGGGTGGACTTTTGGGAAGGGCAATAGATTGGATCTTGGTTAATTTTTTAAACTATAGAAATCTAAGTTTGTTGCTGTTGTTAGCTTAACATGTATATGTTGGTACATACTAGAATTCTCTGTATAGAATGAGATCAGCTTGCCACCAAATTACACTTCCGGAACAGGGCTGTGCTAGCAGTTAGCACAAGAAGGTAAACAAAGTGACCCACTCTTTTCTTCTTTTCTGTCCATAGTATATGTATTTTGAGTTTTCCTACTTACTTGGGGAAGTGAGGGGACATATTATTTTATTTTTGGTGTGCATAACTGGAGGAATTCCTTAAAGCTTGGGGTGGGAAGCAGGCGGTGAAAGGCCAGTGGTTGATTCTTTTGTTTGGTTTTTATTGTGCATGACTAAATGTATTAGACATGTTGGATCACAGAGAATATGCATCTGTGAAGCACGGCACTGTTGAATTTGTATGTGTTTTGCCTACTAATATCAGTTGCCCTTTCCAGCTACAAAAGGAGGCCTCCCAACTAACATGATATCTGAATTACTTTAATAAAACTAGAGACAGAGCATGCTATGTGACTCTTCTGTGAGAAACAAGAGGCCCTTCCCCAAGCCTTTATATATAATGATTTTTCTGTGATTTGCGTTTTCTTTAAAAACAAAATAGGAAAAGACCAGGGATGCGGAGGCAGGAAGCGTGGCACAGGAAAAGGAGTGATGAATATAACAGGTCTTAGAAATGACTCTGAACTACAAATAAAAGCACGTTTTTAATCTTTTCAACAAAAATGTGTTGAATCTGTACTATGTGAAAAGGGATTTGGCTTGGCGAGGTCATACTCCACATGGTTGCTGGAAAGCTACTGATTCAGACAGACCAGTTTTTAAATATATGGGATGGTTTTTATTCTTCTGTGGATGGAGGAGTCATAAAGTATTGACTGGGCTACTACTAGACACCAGGGGGAGAAATCTGAACGCCGTAAGGTTTTCATCAGCTTTATTGTCATTCCTTGGGAGAAGAAAAATGAGATTTACTTAATCGCAGAAGTATGACAAATTTCTTCAAATCTCCAAATGATTTTCAGTGAAGATTTTCAATTGAGAGAGATTATTTAGGGGGGAAATCCTTGAAAACGTCTTTGCATCATGTTTGAAAATCACTCGCCAGGAGGATTACTGCTCGCTTTATTGCTATGTCACAAAGCCAGGTGCTTTGTATTTAAAACAAAGGTAATGTGGCTGATATCGGACAGGTCACCTGACCGGTGTGAGGAATCTGATTGCTCCTGGCTCTCCCTCTACTAGGTGACCTTGATTTGGTCATTTTCTTTCTCTGTACCTTAGTTTCCCCATTTGGACAAGGAGGACTTTGGGCTAGATTATCTCTAAGGCCCCAATAGCTCAAAGAAATCCTAAGATTAAATCCGTTCCTGCCTGCCAGGCAACTATCACTCTGAGCAAGCATATTTGCTCGCCTGAATGGTTGTGCTTCCTCCTACACATAATTGGAGATATTTTATACCTGAAGTTACAATTTCATCACTTACCTACCCCATATCATTTAAGGTCTGCTCATGCTGCTTTGAAGTTCAAAGAAAGAGAAGTCTGTGTATAAGGAGAATGGCCCCTTTGAAATGCTCCCTCCGCAGCTGCAAGCTCTGTGGATCCTGCACTGTACCAAGGCGAGGAGGCTATTGTGATGCAGATGTGCTCCAAAGAGCGTCTGCAGCAAGAACATTGCCATGGGTCTTCCCTGTATTTCTTCTATTATTCATAGAACACAATGTAAATGAAGCCATAAATTTTACCCCCCACACTAGATGTAGAAAGAAGATAATGGAAATTGTGAATTATAAATGAATCACTGTTATTGTAATTCCTTAAGGATTCTGATGGAGATGATTAAATTCATGCAAAGACACAGATTCTAAACTTTTATTCCTGAGTCCTTAGTAATGCTGCTTGGAATTTCACAAGGAATGGACGAGAGATGATCTTCATTTCTCACTTACCCGGCAAATTATCTCACAGATAATCTACCTAGGCCTGGACAAATCATCTTAGGAAAGATGAAGAATTCATTCCTGGGGGAGGGGAGAGCGTTGTAAAATATGTGTGTCTTCCAACTATTCAGACGTATTGTTCAGGATCCTAAAACTCAAAACAGTTGAAAGTTTCAATACTGAGTTCTCAGAATTTTTTCAGAAAACTGGAGAGGAAAAAAAAGCAAAAATAATTAAAAGTCATTATCTTTCTTAAAAAAAAAAAGGTCCAGCTATCTAATGGAGTCAAGGATGCAGATATTTGCCCACCTAAATTTATTCTGATAACATCCTGGTCAACAATTATTCTGTCCATCATGGTATACAATTCTTCTAAATAACGATGGTGGGCTACGAGAGTCAGAAGCTGTTCTGGTTTTGATAACGATAGAAAGTGGTTAGAAATACTTCACTGATCTGAGACAAAGCCTCTGGAAATGTTCAACCTTAATCTACCTTAATCTTGTGTCAGACTTTCAGAAGGTTACAGCCCCCAAAAATGAGATTTGAGATGATATTTAACAGTTCAAGTGTCATTCCAGAAAGAGTTCTCTTTTGCAGAACCCCAAAATAGATTTCTGACATTTTATACTATCAAATATGCATGAATAGATAAAGATATAGGCACATGCAGACTTTGGTTCAGTAGCTGTTTTCTACTCTCAAACACAAAATAATTTAAAGTTTAGAACATATGTGATCATGCCGGGTGTAAAGGTATGAGTGGAGAGTCTCCATAAAAGATGCTAATATTCACCAAAATGTAGTGGAGGCAAGATGAGCTACGAGTTCTTGGGCAGCCAAAACCCCTTCCCTGATCCTCAACATTCTTACCTGTGAAACGAACACTTTGGATTAGATCGTCTCTAAGGTAATTGACTGCACTAAGTCTCTCCATTCTTGAGAAAGCAAAACGAGATGCCATTGTTCTTTCTTTATCGGGCCTGGGCTATGAAGTACAGTAGAGGCTAGGACCCTGAAGTGAAGCAAAGTCTTGCCACCCCAAAAGTGTGCCTTTGACATAAGGGTTTTCATCTGGTTACTAAGAAACAAACGATTCAGAAAGAACGCTTGACCTCCCTGCCCCCACCCTTTCCTGCCTAAGAGATTCAGATGGACAGGCCTGATCCAGGAAGGAAATCTTAACGTATTACCTTAGCAGTAGATATAAAGAATCCAAGCAGAGCCTGTTAACTAGGACTCCCAACTCTCACCATCCCCATGCCCACCCCGACACCCCTGCCCGTGTCCCATTGCTTCTGGGTTGCTTAGAAGAAATTTGCCTGCCACGTGTGCTCCACTCTACCTCAGATCCCTGTAAATTGCCTACTTCCGTCGAACCTTTGGACCCCTGCCCCCTTTCTCCTTTGTCCATAATGGCATATAAATTTCAACTGCCCAATACGTTTGGGGGTCTCATATCTTATGACACCCCCAGCACGTACATCTGTAATACACTTTGGACATTTTCTCTTGTGAATCTGTCTCTGTTCGTTTCATTATTTGGCCAGCTTGAAGAATTTAAAAGGTGGGAGGAAAAATTATTTTAGCCCCCACAACCCCACCATCCTCGGTCTTGAGGATTTAGGAATGTCCTGGAAGTCTTGAACAGAGGTTGTCTATGTGGGACTGTAAAAAAATAATTTTCCTCCCATGTTCTAAGTTCTCCTGGCTGAACTAAAAATCAATGTAACGGGCAGATTAACAGGAGAAAATGTCTAGTTTATTATACGAATGTCTATTCGGAGGTCATTAAGAATATGAAAACCCAAAGAGGTGTGGTGCAGTTGAGGTGTATATGCCATTTTGTCAAAGGAGGAGGGGGCAAGGATCTGGGATTTCAAAGGGGAAATGAGCAATTCACAGGTAGCCAAGGCAGACGGAACAGGTGATAAACAAATTCCTGCTGAGTGACCCAGAAACAATGGAACAGAGGGGAGGAGCTAGCAGAACAGGTTTTTGCAAGGATCCTTCCTGTCTACCATATTCAATTCAAATTAGGTTAAGGTGATAATCCTCAAGGTGAATATGCTAAGACTCCCTTCCTGAAACAGGCCTTTTCTTCCAATTACCTTCCCCACCCAGAGGAAGGGGGAGGGGGTCAAAGGTTCTATCTGAGCCTTTTGTGTCTTAATAACCAGATAAAGATCAATATCCCAAAAGGCACATTTTGGGGAGGCAAAACTTTGGTCTCCTGCTCTATATAGGGCCACATTTGGGGGCACAAACAAGGTCACAGCAGCTGACAGATTAGTATGTTGCAAGGTGGTGGGGGCGGGGGAGGGTCGGGTTCCTGGTGGAATAAACAAAAAAACAGCCATATCCTGAAACTCCAGGTTCTGGAATGTCTCCTTCGCTCCAGGACAAAGATATGAGAACTTGCCTTGAGGTTAATAAATTATCTAAATCCCTTTTGGCCGGACAAAGGAGCAGATCTGATAGCTAGGAATGGGTTATTTCCTTAATCCCTTCAGGATGGGCAAACAAGACAAACCTGGCAGATGAATTCCATTAGAAGCCTCTAGCCCCCTTCCCCAAGCAGGCAAGGGAAGGTATAAAAGCAAGAGCTTTTGCCTCAGTCACTGGGCTTCCCAGTTTTGAGTAACCCCTCCCGCTCCGGAGCTGCAACCTCTTCTCCTGCCTCTAATAAACTATCTTCCTTTGCAACTCGTTGCCTCTCCCTGGTCCGTGTGTCCCTTCTTTGGCTTCACGAGACACGACCCTGGCACTCACTCACTCAAAAGTCCCCTACATCATTTGGAGACTCACAGAGAAATATTCCTATGTCATAGCTACTAGCAAAGAGGCATCTTTCCGGTTGCCAAAGGTGAGAACGACTAGTGATCTGAGGGCGCCAATTCCCGCAGCTCCTAGACATGGCCGTCCATGACGCTCACTTGAATGGGTGCTCGAGTGGAGGCCAGGCAGTGTCTCAGAGGAAGTCCTGTCTGGCCCATACCAGCCCGTTAGGTCCGCTTGCCAGAGCCCATCCACGTGTTTCCTTCCTCCCAGGCCCTCCCGACAACTTCAGGATATTCGCCAGCATCCAGTCAGGAAAACAGAATTTAGGCCAATTTGTGGGCTTTTAATGTGGAGAACCAGTTACAAAGGTGTTAGAAAAGTTGACAGAGCCATCAGGAGACAATGAAGCAAGATGGAGAGCTAAAGGGACAAAGGGAGGAGGCAGTGTTCCCAGAGCCCAGATGCCCCTTCCACGCTGGAACCAGAAAGGAGATGCTGCTGGAACCATAGAGGTGATGCAGCTGCTGACAGAGACGCCACCAGAAGCAAAGAGAAAAGGAGCAATGCCCTGATGTCTCCCTCCTCTCACCCTCTGACACAACACCTGGGCCACACCCTAGACAAACCCACCTGGAGGCCAGATGGACAAGAGAATCTGGGAACGGCGTCTGCAGAGGTCAATACTGAGATGCAAAGCAGAGCAGTGGAAGGGTGAGAACTGGGTCTCAGAGCAAGCAGGCAATGACCCGCACACCTGGGAAATCTTTTCTCGTATTACGAGCCTGAGGTTTTCCTCTAAGGCGTAGGCTTTTGGAACTCACAACCAAGAAGAGACTCTTTTCTTTGAATTTCTGCTAAGACAGTGAAGGTGGAGTGTTTGGCCGACTGAATGGAGAAGTACCAAGAGCTGGAGAGAAATGCAAGAAACTGAAAACACATGGTGAATACTTTTCAAATGTTCCACCATCACATGTTCTGCTTTATGCTCACTGTGACTCTTCTAGGCTCATTGCAATAACCCCGTAAATAAGTTTCCCATCATTGCCTCCCAGGATGAAAATTTCTTCCTGCATGTGGAAAAAGTCACCTCAACTTGACTCACACAATGGTTGTGTTTAATGAATGTCAAAATGGACACATCAGTTATTTCTCATCAGACCGATAATACTCTTCACCTCGTTTTGTGAGTGTCACAGACCCAGCCCCTATTAGTTCTCTATATATTCCAACCATAAACACTAGGAGACAAGTGCCAATGACTTGTCCTTCCAAACAAGTCAAACAAGGACGTAGGCAGAGGCCCTTTTCCACCCTCATTTCTGACTCACGGTGTTGGGTGGGAGCAGCACCCACTGCTTCTCTTTTTGTTACATGATTCAGACTTGTAATTACCCATACAGTCTCTTTCCCTGACATTTTAAGCTCAAATTTTGTAGGGACTGTGTCAGTGGGATTCACCAATACTTCCCTAGTTCCCGAATGCCTGGCACCTAGCAGGCATTTCCTAAATATTTGGGGAGTGACTGGGTGAATAAATGAATAGGATTGCCTTCAGGCATGTTGGAGAGGTATTTTCCTCTCTGGAAAGACAGCCTTTCACAGAAAGAAGGAAGCACAAAAGATTTCATGGGCCCAACTTACCTGCCTGATGGCTGGCCATGATCCCCAGTCTCTACACAGATGCACCTCTCAGGGTTCACATACATCGTCCCACGTAGCTCCTGTTAAGTTGTTCTAAGTGGCAGGCTCATATTTAGGCCATATCAGACGAGAAAGCAGTTGACAAGGATGAACTGAACATTCTGAGGTTACAGGAGCATTTGGGATTTAGGCTTGAGAATAGCAACTTCAATTAAAATAATTCTTTCCAAGTACAATTTGCAAAATGTAATCTTACGTCTGGCTCTCCTCGAAAATCTTTCACCTTTTTATGACATTTCCATAATTACTTTTTGAGAGGAAAGTTTCTTTTTCCAAAAACTGTGGGTTTCTGAAAAACCAATGATTCCTTCCTCAGCCCCATAGTTCTGGAGCTAAGATTAAAGCTGAGTTTAAGCTCCAGTTTATACCGAAAATTTAAATCAATGGATGGGTACGTAGGTGTTTACAAACCACCTGAAGTATTAAAATATGAGTGTGCAAAGAAGAGGCTCCCAAGCATAATAGCTCCTCCAAACCATCTCAGATCATTTTCAATGTGTATTTCCAAGTCTCTCCCTAGAGATTCAGGTTCAGTAGGCCTGGAGTGGAACCCAGGAATCTGCATCAGAAAGTTCCCCAAGTGACCCCATTGATCACACTGGGGAACCCACTAAGTTCTCCTCCATCTCTGACATTCTAAGCATCTCAGTCTTTTCATCAGCAAGAAGCACTTGTCCCAGCAGCCCCTACTTTGTAATGTCATCGTCAAAGGGCAAGAGTTGTCCCAGGAGTGTTCATTGGTCGCTCTCATCAGTGCTGACAATAGCCACTGATCACTGAATGCTTTTGACACAGTCCAGCTCTCAGCACACACCCAACTGAGCTAAGGGCTTTTCAAACACTACATTAATTCTTGCAGTAATCGTCCCAGGAATAATACATATTATATATTTTATAATATGATATAATATAGTATAATATAATATATAAAATATAATATAATGTATAATATAATATCATATATATCATATACATAACTTGTTTATCCAGTATGAAAACCTGCCTCCCACAGTTGAGACAGCCAAGGCTTTGAGAGGCTGAGAAGCTTGCCCAAATCCCCTAGTGTGGGAGTGGTGGCAGCAGGGTTTGAACTCACAGCTATCTGATTCTAAAACCATAGGTTTAACCACAATCTAGACCATCTGTATGACAAAGGGCACAGGACTCCCATTTAGACAGAGGCATGGGGAACAGAGACAAGATTCAAATCCCAACCATTTCCTCTCAACAAAAAAGCAACCACGAAGAAAACAAAGACATACAGAAGGGCAAACATACCCATCTGTTTTCCAAGCAAAAATCCTGCGGCTGGCATTATTTACAATAGCCCAAAAGTGGCAACAACCTGATGTCCATCCGCATATGAATGAATAAACAACATGTGGTCCATACATGCAATAGAATATTACTCAGCCTTTAAAAAGAATGAAATTCTGATACATGCTCCAATACGGGTAAACCTTGAAAACATTATGCTAAGTGAAACAAGCCAGCCAAAAAAGGACAAATATTGTAAGCGTTCAATTACACAAGATACTTAAAATAGGTCAATTCATGTAGAGCCAGAAAGAAGAACATAGATTACTAGGAGCTGGGGCACAGGGATGGAGAGTTATTATTTAATGGATACAGAGTTCTGTTTGGGGTGATGAAATAGTCCTGGAAATGGTTGCACAACACTGTGAATGTGCTGAATGCCACTGAATTTAACACTTAAATGTGATTAAAATGGTGTGAAAAAAAAAAAAAATCCACACAACCGCACCTCCAAACTGGATTGATCCCAAAAATACAAGAAGGGTTTAATATTAGAAAATCCATAAATGTACTTCACCTTAATAGACTAAAGGGATAAGACATTTTTAAAAATCCTGTTACTGTCACTGAGCCCGAAGTTATTTCCTATGCTAATAACTCCCAATCGAGTCTTCTTGAAATGTTTAAGGATGTAAAGTTGGGTGTCAACAAGATACCCCAGTTGCAAAACAGCACCAGTTTGAGGGTCATTTGTACAGTTTCCTATTTCTCTATTTTACATTTTCCTTCTGTTTATCCAGACAAGTCAACTCAATAAACATATGGACTGTCCTTTAAAATGTGACTTATGGGACTGTTTAAGTACCCATCACTGCAGGTTCTTCCCCCCCCCGCCCCCCCCTCCGCACTTCCAGCTTCACCACTCCCCAGGACTTCAAATTGCACATGTTTCATCCAAGGAAACTTTCTAATAGACTTCCATTTTCCCCATTGCAAACAGTGTGGAGTTCCCCATTCACCTGTAAAGAGACTTTAATAGAACAGTTCTTTACAGCTTTGAGAGAGGAAACATGAAAAAGTAACAGACTCTATAAAATCACAACCTGAATGAGTCTGCAGAGGGATATTCACCAAATTCTACAAGGTCAAGGTCTAGGGAACTCCTGCTTGTCAGTGTCAAAGAGGTAGGTAAAGAACAAACAAGAATAAAATGGTTTACTCCACATGGAATAGTATCATGAATTTACAAACGTGGTTCATACTAAATATTTCCAAGGCTTTGGGTAAGTTTGTGGCTGATATCATCATTCTGGATTATTAAATCAATACTAATTAATTATTAATTATATATCATTTACATTTAAGGAACTTAGAATAAATAATGCTACTCACCGAGTTCCAAAGAATTACGACATTAAGGGAGGCTAGATTAATTCATGGATCAGACAGCAAAAGTGGGACACCAACAGAAAGGAGTCGATGAGTCCCCCTCAAGTTACCAACTGGACAAATCGATCAATCTGACCCAAGTACATCCAGATCTGGGTACCCTTGCCAGAGAGAATCCTGTCCTACTCCTGTGCTCACTATGCTCTACTCTCAATCTTGTTTCTTTTTTGTTGTTGTTGTTTAATATGGAACGCTTCACGAGTTTGCATGTCGTCCTTGCACGGGGCCATGCTAATCTTCTGCGTATCGTTCCAATTTTAGTATATGCGTTGCCAAAGGGAGCACTCACTGTTGATTCTAACAGGCCATGCCCCTGCCTGCCTGGGGGCCTTTGCACAGGCTGCTTCCTCCACCCAGAATGATCTCCCTGGAGAACTCCGCATGTTTGCAGAAACTGTCTTTCAGATGTCTGCTTAAATGGCTCTTCCTCTGGGTGCCTTCACTGACTCCAGACTACTAGGTCCCTCTGTTACACACCCCTGAGCATCCTGTCCCTGTCCCTTAGTAGCCCTCATCACTACTGGAATTAGCAGCTTATGTAATTAGTTCATATCTGTCACCCCCATTGAACTCTAAGCTCCAGGAGAGCAGAAATGACTCCATATTTATTAGGACTGGCTACGTATTTTACAGACGCAGTACAAAATGAAAATGTAGGGACTCTTGTTTGAACGTTGTTAAGAATTTCAAGACAGCGACAGAACATTAAACGAAGCATAGGACCCTCCTAAGCATGTGGTCTTGGGGAATTGCACAGTCACGTGCTCAGGAAGCAGCTCTGGTCTTTTATCATTCACCACTGTATCCCCAGATCACAGCACAGAGCTTCGGACGTAGTAGGTGGCCAACAAATATTTGCTTGTTTGTAAGTAGATGGAGTGCAGGAATTCTGGGGCACTTTCCTCTTCCTTTGTTCCACCCATTTCTCATCACTTCAAGCCAAGAAACGTGATTCCTACTATGGTCACTCCTTTGCAACCAGCTTTGCACAGCTTTCTTTAAAAGTTAGAAACTTCTCCAGCAGCCTCATTCAGGGCCCCTAAGATAGATTCGTTAGACGTTGCCGCTGAGAAATGTATTTTCATGTTTTCTTAAAGGAGATTCCAGTGCATCCTTCAGTGAACTGTTCTTGAAGAGGAGGGAAAAATCAATGCTTTCAGATAGCATTACCTTGCCCTGAATAATCCTGAAGCGGCCCGTGACTTACTGTAGAGAGTATAATTGAAGTGAGGATAAACAGCACACCATTTCAAAGTCTACTAAATTGAAACCGTTCTTTTTGTTGACACATGCTTGGGAAGCTGTAGATAATGTGATTTAAAATAAATACACTGGCCCAGTATACTTATATAATTGAAATAAATATGGAATAACCCATAGAGTCCACAGACAGTTGGGTAAATTAACCCCTTGCATATCAGGTGATACGGCACCTACACGAGAAGACGAATATGGCACTGAGTACATTTGGGGGAGGAAAGGGTACACACCCCCAGATGAAACAGACACTTTCAAGTGTTGAGTTTTTAAAGACTTGGCCTAGGTTTGTGCAGAAAAATCCTGCCGGGTCATGAGTCCTCTCTTGACTCTCCCACCATGCAATTCTGTTGAGTCAATATTAAGGGCCCCTGGCATCCCAGGGCAATAGCTACAGTGGATTTTAGAAAGGGAGAGAAAAATAAAATAGAAAGGGAAAGAGAGAGAGACAGCAATGAATCAGTATTCCTTCCTCTGATGGTCCCCAGGGAACAAAAAAGGACAAAACACCTAAAGCTACATTACAATGATTTCATCAGGGCCCTTTTGAGCAATCTTGGAATGTGTAATTTCTCCATCGGGACATAACTGAAGACCCAAGGAGATTTGTATGTATCAGTTAGGTTTCCATCACAGAAGTGGAGCCACCATGAGCGACAGGACAGACAGGTCTGTTGGAAGGTTTAGGTCATCCGCCATCACAGGAGCTGGTCGGTAGTCTGTGAAGGTCTGTTAGCCTGTGCTTAGCCCTGAAACTGATGTAGGTGATGTTGGATCTGCCGGCAGTTTCTGAGTGTGGGCCGGGATCGTGTCTCGTGAAGCCAAAGAATGGAAACACGGACCAGGAGAGGCAAAAAGTTTTAAAAAGAGGATAGTTTATTAGAGGCAGAAGAAGAGGTTGCAGCTCCCGAGCAGCAGGGGGTCCCTAATGGGGAGTGTCCCATGACTGAGGCAAAAGCTCTTACTTTTATACCTTCCCTTGCCTGCTTGGGGAAGGGGGGCTGTTTGAAGAAGGGAACTGTTTGAGGAAGGGAACTGGCGGCTTCTAATGAAATTCGTCTACCAGGTTTGTTCTGCTTGCCCATCCTAAAGGAATTAGCAAAGTAACCCACTGTTTATCTATCGGGTCAGCTCCGTTTGTCAGGCCAAAATGAATTTTATGATTAACCTCAAGGCCTTGTTACATTATGTCCTGGAGCCAAGGAGTGATTTCAAAACCTAAAGTTTTAGGATATAACTGTCTTTGTTTATTCCACCAGGGACCTCCCTGTCTACCAGGGACATGCCAACTCTCCTGTATCAAAATCAGCAGCCTCAGCCATTGCAAGAAGGAAGGTAGACATGACATGAGGGTGGATAAGGCCTAAATGGAGCCAGAAGAATGTTGTACAACCATGAGGAGGAACCGGAATGCGTGTCTGGCTCTCACAGGAACCCACATCGGTCTCTTACCGCCTCCACACCAGCCGGGTGATGAATCTAAACATTTTGGATCTTACAAGGGAAGATAGTATTTGTCCAGAGAAAAATAACATTAAGAATTGTATTGTTGGTTGCCATTTCTAACATTTAAGATGAACGTTAAACTGATTTATCAAAAAGCTGACTGTCTCATCAGAAAGAAAGTGGCCGTCCTTGAGCTTACATTCCAGGTGTGCGTGCATAAAGGCAAAGAGGGTGGGAGAGGAAAGACCATAAATTCAATAATGGTAAGTAAAATTAAAGAATAAGTAAAACGAAAGCAATAAAACAGAGTTTAGTAAAGAACAAATGGGGCTGAGGAGGCCCCTGGAGCTGGGGTGGTTGGGAAAGACGGTAACATTTGCACTATGACCAGGTTGATGATGAACCTGCCATATTCTCTAGGGAAAGAGAGTTCACAACCAAAGGAAGAGCGAATGCAAAGGTGCCAAGTCAGGAAACCAGCTTGGTTCATGCAAGGGTGGCCACATTTTAGTAATCAAGGGGCAAGGTGGTCAACGATACATCTGGAGAAGTAGGTGGGTGCCAGATGGCGTAGAACCTTACTGGATGGTTCTACATCCCCAAACGAGTTAGGGCTTGACTCCCATTGCTATAGGCTGACAGAGCAGGAACTTTAAGCAGGGGATTGATTAATTCAAATAAATTCACATTTTTAGAAGACCACTCCTAGAGACAAGGTAGAAAATAACCACAGGGTGGGAGTTGGAGGCAGGCAAGAATAGAAGCAGGGAGGCCAGTTACAGATGGGGCAATGGATGACCAAGGAGAGAAAGGGAACTTGTTCAAGGTCAGGCAGCAAGAAAGTGGCAACTCTGAATAGACCTCCTTCCCTCCTTTCAGGGAGAGAGGATACCAAGGGGAGCCCTCACCACGGCAAGTACCAGCCCCTCCCTGGTGCCACATAGCCTCTGGGCTGCCAACAAACATTCATTGTTGGATTTTAAAATATTTTGCTAAATGAATTTAAAAACAGACTCATTTCATTCAAAGTAGCATTTACAGTCACTCTACAGCTGGTGGCTGCTAATTATCATCTGTTAGGTGGGGCATTAGAATGTGATATCAGAAAGTCGGTCCGTCTGTCCTGGCATCTCTCAGGCTTCCTTATGCTTCCCATCCACAACCTGGCTTCTTATCACCCTCTCCAGAGCCAGCCCCCATGTCTCCTGGCATTTATGCCAGCCCTCTCTAGGAGGGGAAGACAAAGTCTCATTCTGGAAAAGTGGAAACAGTCACAGGAATTCAAAATAAGAGTCTGACAATAATAAAATGTATATACCATTAGCTAATCTAATAAAGAAAGAAGAAAACAGTACACTGTAGATATGAAATATCAAGTGATGACAGGGAAATTAAAAAAGACACAATTCAAAGAATCATAATAAAGACGTCAATTTCTTGTAAAGTTGAAGAGTGGGATGAAATAGGTAATTTCCTGGAGAAATATACTTACAGCTGACACAGGAAGAAAAAAAAGTCTAAATATACTAATTTTTTTAATAGACATTAATTTATCATAATGCTTTTACAGCACAAGTGGAACCATATACAACTACACGTTTTTCTAAAATACACTAATTTTAGATGAAATTCAGGAAGGAATCAAAGAGCTAGCCACCCAACATCTAGAAGACCCAGATGGTTTCACAAAGGAAAATTACCAACCCTTCACTGAACGGATAACTAGTGCTACTTCAACTTTTCAGAGTCTTAAAAAATTATTTCCAGTTTCTTTTTACAAAGCCAGCAAAACTTTGATACCAAAATCTGACAAAGATGGCATAATAAAAAAATTTTAAAAATACAGAGTAAATCTCCCTTATGAATAGTAATGTAAAAATCTTGAATAAAATATCAGCACTTAGGATCTGGCAGCACACTAAAAAAATAATATACCAAGATTTAAAATGCAAAGATAGTTCAACATTAAGCACTCACTAGCATCACATATCTAGGGAAAAAATATACATATACTAACCATCTTCAAAGATGCTGGTAAAGATATTGGATAAAGACATCATTCAGTCGTGGTTGAAAAACATAAACTCTGTATTAAAATATAAGGATATAGATGTATCTTTAGTATGATTTTTTTAGAGCATATATATATAAAGAAAAAGTCATCTTCATGTATAATAGTGAATTACCAATCATTCCCACTAAAGTCTGGAATAAAATAAGATACCTACTATCACTACCACTATTTAACATTGTTCTAGATGCTTTAACAAGCCACAAAAATGTGGTAGTTAAAATTGGAACAGGGAAGGCAAAATAATGATTATTTGTACTTTATGTGATTGTATACCTAGGAAACCCAAGAGGATCAACTAAAAAGCTATTAGAAAAAGAGAACTCAATAAAGTAGTTCAATTATATATACAGATAATAGCTATCCATATACAAATCTTCCAATTAGAAAACATAATGAAAGAAAAAAATCTAATTTATAAATAGGAGTTGAGAAAGATAAAATACTTAGGAATAAACTTGAAACGCTGCAGAGTCTATAAAAAGAAAACTTTAAGACACTATTCAAGGACATGAATGAACACTCAGATAAATGGAAAGATGACCCTGTTGTTGAAAGGAGGGTTGAGTATTATAAAGATGCCACTTCACCCTAAATCAACCTATATATTTTACATAATCTCAATAACATATCGATAGAATATTTCTTGAATGACGAAAGCTCATTCTAGGGAACTATAAAGCTGCATTAGTTAAACTAATTTGGTCCAGGTGCATAAAACAGACAGAAAAGAATAGCGAGTCTAGAAAAGGATCTAAATACCTGTAAAAATGTATTATGTGACAGTATTTCAATCAGTGGAAAAAATACTTATTTTTTTTCAATATAAAGTATTATGACAACGAACTAGCCATCTGGCGCAGAAAAAGCCAGCTCCCCAATTCACTTTTTACCCTCAAATACATGTTAAATAGACCAAACATTTACACATGAAAAATAAAGTAAAAACAGTGGGAGAAAACACAAGATTATTTTTTTTTTTAATTTTGGGATAGAAAAGGCTACTCTAAGCAAATGAAAGCCAAAAGCCACAAAGAAAAATGTTAAACTTTTTAAATTAAAATTTTGATTTCATGAAAATGCAAAATGTCTGCACAGTAAAATGGTCACCATAAACAAAGTCAAGCAAACAAACAAACAAAAACTGGAAAAACATATTTGTGACACATATGACAAAAGGCTAATTTTGTCTAATATACAAGGTATGACAATTACATTCGCAAATTCATCCTAGGAAAACGTGGTACATACCTCACTGCTGAATATTACTACCTTCACCTTCGAAGTACTCCCCTTGGGAAGCTATGCACCAAAGTCAGCACCTAGTCCACCCTTCAAAGCAATTTTGGAACTCTTTTTCTGGAATGGCCATCAGAGCCATCGTCGTATTACCCTTGATATCCTGAGTGTCATCAAAATGTCTTCCTTTCAATATTTCCTTTATCTTCGGTTAAAGAAAGAAGGCATTGGGAGCCAGATCAGGTGAGTAGGGAGGGTGTTCCAATACAGTTATTAGTTTACTGGCTAAAAACTCCCTCACAGACAGTGCAGTGTGAGCTGGTGCATTGTCGTGATGCAAGAGCCATGAATTGTCAGCTAAAAGTTCGGGTCATCTTTTTTACACAGCCTTGTCAGCACTTCCAAATAGTAAACTTGGTTAACTATTTGTCCAGTTGGTACAAATTCATCATGAATAGTCCCTCTGATGTCAAGAACGTTTAGCAACATCGTTGTAACAAGTTCATGAACTTAATTGGCAGACCTCATAAGAAGTTTTCTAGAAATTAATAATCCGATAATAAGTAGGCATGAAATATGCAATATGGTTCACAGAGTTAAAAAAATGCCTTTTAAAAATATACTGAACATGACTCATAATTATGGAAATTGAAGTTCAACCATTAAAAAATTGCCATTATAAAATAATGCTGCCTATCAGAGTGGCAAAAACCAAAATGCTGCCAGGGAAATGGGTGACCTCCATCCTCATATACTATCATTAGGCATGTAAATTGGTACAAACTCTATATAACCTTTCCAAAATGTCCACGTGCATAATCTTGACCCAACAATTCCATTCTAGAACATATTCAAGAATTTGTCCTACAGGTATATTCATACATGTACTCAAAGATAAATGTACAAAGATGTTCATTGAAGCATTCTCTCTAATAGCAAAAACTGGGACCAATGTAAATGTCTTTTACTTTGGAAATGGGTTGAAAAAAAAACAAAAACAAGGTAAGTTATGTAAGTACAATGCAGGTAGCCTTTAAAAAGAATGAGGCATTTCCTGGTATGCTGATATAGAACTATATCCAAGATATATTGAGTTTAAAAGAAAAAAAGCAAGATCCAGAACAGTGTGTATTATACATCCCATCTGTTCATGAATGAAAGCACTACATCAAGGCAGCATATCTCTAGAAGGTGTCATAAGAAACTAGCAAAGATGATGGTTTCTGGGAAAGGAAGCTTGGACCTGGAGTTCAGGGGCAAAGGGAGACTTATTTTTCACTCTATATGTTCTTATGCTGTGTGAATGTTTTACCATGTGCCACATGATTTTGAAAAATTAAACACTGTTCAAGAAAGTAAATTTTTAAAAAGTAAGTCTCCTTGAACAATCTTAAAAGGAAATTTAGAAAGCAGTTCCATTTATCATAGCATCAAAAATAATAAAATATGTAAGAATAAACTTAACCAAGGAGGCAAAGTACTCGTATGCTGAAAACAACAAAATGATGCTGAAAGAAAGAAAGAAGACACAAATAAATAGAAAGACATCTGTGTTCATGAACTGGAAAACTTAAGATGTCAATACCACCCAATGCAATCTGTAGGTTCAATGCAGTTTCAAAATCCCAATGGTGTTTTTTGCAGAAATAGAAAAAATTCACACAGAATTTTTAAAAACCCTGAATAGCCAAAACAAACTTGAAAAAGAACAAAGTTGGAGGTCTCACACTTCTTGATTTCAAAACTTATTGCAGAACTACAATAACCAAAACAGTGTGTTACTGATATAAAGACAGATCTGTAAACCAATGAAAGATAATAGAAAACCCAGAAATAAATTTTCACATATATGATCAAATGATTTTCAATAATATGCCAAGATCATTAAATGGAGAAAGGACAGTCTTTTCAATAGATTGAAAATTGGCTATCCCCAAAATAAAGAATGAAGTTTTTCACCTTACACCATATACAAAAAGTATTTCAAAATGGGTCAAAGATCCATTTTTTTAAGAGCTAATACTATAAAACTCTTAAAAGAAAACGTGAGGGAAAATCTTGGTGATATTGGATTTGGCAAGGTCTTCCTGGATATGACATCAAAATCACAGGGGAAAAAAGTAAAAATAGACAAATTGGACTACAACAAAATTTTAAATTTCTGTGCATCAAAGGATGTAATCAACTGAATAAAAAGGCAAACCATGTATCTGATAAGAGGCTAATATTCAGAATATATAAAGAACTCCTACAAACCCAACAACAACAAAAGTAAATAACACAGGGAAAAAAGTGGGTAAAGGACTTTTATCCAGAGAAGTGATACAAATGGCCAAAACAAGCATCTGAAAAGATGCTCAACATTACTAATCATTAGGGAAATGCAAGTCAAAACTACAACAAGATATCACCTCATACCTATTAAAATGGCTACTATCAAAAAAATAATAAAATAACAAACATTAGCAAGCTGAAAACAACCCAAATGTCCATCAATAGATGACTGGATAAACAAAATATGGCATATACTTTCAAGTCCGGAATATTATTCAGACTTAAAAAGGAAGGAAATTCTGACACCTGCTATAATGTGGATGAAATTTGAGGACATTAATACTAAGTGAAATAAGCCAGTCACAAAAAGACAAATACTGTGTGATTCCACCTATATGAGGTTTCTGGAGCTGTCAAACTAATAGAGACAGAAAGAATGGTGGTTGCCAGGGGCTGGGGAGAGGGGGAATGGGAGACACTGTTTAACAGGTATAGAGTTGCAGTTTTGCAAGATGAAAAGTTCTGGTGATCTGATACGCATCAATAGTTGGGTGTTTATTAAGTGACTATACTTAACACTACTGAATGGTACACTCTGAAATGATTAAGATGTTAAATTTTGTTATGCATTTTTTACCACAATAAAAAAAGAATTTTTTTAAGTAAATTTCCAAACCCAAGAATTTTCTAAGTAATTCTATTTCTCATTCTATTTTTAGGTCCAGTGAGGTGTCATTGTTGGTGTCATCACTAGCACCACCTTTTTTAAATATTTAGTATGCATGCGTTACTTTATATATTACTCAAAATTGCCCCTTGAGGTTACTATATTATTTTTTACAGGAAACTGAAACTCAATGGAGTTAAATAACTTGACCAAGATCAATGACTAGCAGAGCTTAGACCAGAATCCAGGTCTGTCTTAATCCAAAATTTAGTGCATTTAACCACTGCTTCTTCTGTTCGACAATTCCTCCTTATTTGGCCTCCCAAGATTTAAGATGTGGAGGTGGAAAGGAGTGTGGGAAAAGCAGGCAGGCAAAAAATATCCAGTTGTTTTTGTTTTCCAGGGACTTCCATTTTTAATGGCCCAACTGCACCTTAACTCTGCCCATCCATGGGAGGTTTCAGGTGAATTAAATCAGACATGTGTAGCAGCCCTAGAGAACTAGATGAAGGCCTTATTGTATTAGGCATTTTTCCTGTCACCTTGAATTAGTGTCATATTAGCTTAATGCAATACTAACATGATACAGAAATGTTAGCATATTACAGACTACTCAGTGTGTCAAGTAAGAACTTTATCATATTACTCTGTCACTGATATTTCAGAGAAGGGGGACATATGTGATTATGCCCATAAAACAGAGACACTTAATGCAAAATCCAAGCAAAATCCCCAAGTCGGACCTTCGATTGGAGAAAAGGGTGAGAGAATGTGGTAAATACCTGATTCCAAAACCTGTAATCACATACATAGATACTAAGGGGAAAGCTGACATAGGTGCCTTCTGATAATGTAACAAAGATGATGGATGCCTTGTGAATTGATATTTTCGGCCTTGTGCCTTTTCCTGTCATGACTGACAAACACAAGACTGGAGGGGCACTGATGGGCAAGGAAATCTCTACTTAGAACTGAAAAAGTTGGATCTTCAATTCTCACATAAAGTCTAAACCCCTGTGAGGTGAATAACACCTTATTGCTGGGTAAATGGCCGGGGTTCTTGTCTTAGGATAATAGACCTTAGAGGGGTCCACCATTGAGTCTCAGGGGCTGATCAAGTCCCCAGAATTCGTACTTGAAATTGTGTGCATGCAAATGGGCTTTTTCCCCCTTGGAAAGGGTCTTCGGAGTCGCAAAGCTGAGCCCCACATAGTTAGTCACCTCTACATTAAAGGAAGATAAGGAAACATCAAGGCTGAGTGGGCTGAGGAACAGCTGAAAGACCTGGAGTCCAGTCCTAACTCTGTCCCTGACTTGCTCGATGACATTAAATCAATCTGCGTCAATTATTTCATCCAGGTAATAGGATAATCATATCTGTGTTATGTACTTCACAAGGCTTTGGTAGGATTGATGAGATGGTATATTGGAAGGAACTTCAAAAAGGAAACCCCTCGCCCCAAAAAGTAAGCCATTAATACAACATTATCGTCAGCTTTCAATGGGGAGACGTTCACCTACCCACCCTGATCAGGATATTCCAACAACAGGATCGACTGTATTTCCATAAGGACCTGCTTATTTCTCTCATGGTAACAAGTCTTTGGGTTTCTCTGCCTGTGGGGACATGGAGACTTCACTGAACCAGCTCCTGATGAATAACCTATTCTATGATCCAAAGAAAACAAACTATCGGCAACTTTGGTCAAGAGAGATCAAGCCAATTTCTCAGTTTCTCCAAGTGAGTCCAAGGCTCCCCAGCCAAGCCAGGGGAAGGATGGTGAACTCAAGACAGTACAGCTCTACTATAAATGCGCAGTTCCCCTTAATTAAAAACCTATTAGCAAATTTCCTGATAGGCCGATGGTATTTACAAATATAAACTAATAGCTATTTATTAGAACGCTTATTCTAAGGCCTGAAAATGAGTTTTCCCTTGTAGTGTGATAATTGTTCAGATGGCTTCCTGCTGATTTAATTACTTCAATTAACAAGGATTCTCAGAGAGAAGTTTCCCTTGGCTTTGGATTTTTTATGTTGTTATCACTGGGGCCTCATTTTTTGTAGCTTGTGGGCCAAGCTAGTATCTGTACCACCCACCACCAGATACCAGTGTTGAAAGAAGTGAGTCGGTACGAAGAGGAAGGGGAGAAAAATTAAGCCTGTGTGTATTTCCCAGGCCCTCGTTCATAGATGGAGAAGATGCTACTGGTCCCATATTACTAGGCTGAGTCTCTTTTGGTTCAGAAAAAGAGTCTCTTTGGGGGCTAGTGGGGTTTAACCATCCCTATTTTTACTTCTTGCCACCTGTCACCAATGACCTACTTTCAAAGTTAGATGAAGCCTGGTGGAAAAGTATTATAGTTTACGAAAAAGTCTTAGGATCTGATGACCTGGGTATGGTGGTTTTAAAATATGTCCACCAACCTTCAACACACTTCCCTCCAAAAGGAGGCTTCTGATACCCTCCCTTTGATTGTGTGTTGGGCTTAATGGCTCTCTTCTGACAAATCGAATATAACAAAAATGACAGTGGGTGATGAGGTTATATACCACCTCACAGCTTCCCCTTTGCTCCCTTTCTTAAATTCATTGTTCTGAATGAAGTTAGCTTCAATGTCATGACCAACTTTACGGAGAGGCCCATGTAGCAAGGAACTGAGGCCTCCTACCCACAGCCAGGTAGCGAGCCACCCCGGAAGCACATCCTCCAGCCCCAGTCAAACTTTCAGATGACTGAGCCAGGTCAACAGCTTGCCTGCAACCCTATGAGAAACTCTGAGCCAGAACCACCCTTTTGTTTGTCAGCAAATGCCTACTAAGCGAAGCTATGTGCTAAGCAGTGTTCTCGATTCTAGGAATGCAGCAGTGACAAGTCAGAGAGAGCCTGTTTTCATGATAATAACATCCTAATAGAATAAGCTAACACATAAATAAAAACAAATGGGATTGTGTCAGAGGGTGAGAAGACAGTAAAATAAACAGGATAATAGGATAGAAGATGCCTAGTAGTATTGGTCTATATAAAGAGGCCAGCAGAAGCCTCTCTGAGAAGGGATATCCGAACTGAGATTTGAAGACATCCAAGACCTGAAAAAGAGTGTTCTGGATAGAGGGAAGAGCAAGAGCAAAATCGCTGAGGCGAGAAAGAGTTTGGTAGTTTGGGAATCAGAAAGAATGTCAGTGCACTGTGATGAGCATGGAGACCGTGGGGTGGGATGTGATAAGGTCCAAAAGGTGTTAGAAGAGGGCGGAGCACGCAAAGCCTCATAATCCAATGAAAGGAGTAGCTGCAATTCCAAGGGAGGTAGGAAGTCCGTGGAGGCTTTTCAGCTGGCAAGTGACACAATCTGATGGGCATCTTTAGAAGATCACACTGGCTGTTGTGTAGAATGTCACAGAGAGGGCAAGAATGGAAGCCCTGAGATCCATCATGCTCAGCAGTTCACTCAGGTCAAAGGCCACATCTGGCCTGGGGTGGAAGCAGGGAAAAAATGCAGACAAGAGACAGATTTGAGCTAAGTGTTTACTGTAGACTAGATGTGAATGCTCAGATTGGACTTGGGGAAGTGAAAGAAAAGGAAAAATCAAAGATGGCTCTGATTTGGGGCTTGCACAACTGGGAGGAGAGTGAAGCTATTGGCTGAGAGGGTGAAGCCTCAGGTAGGAACAGGTTTGAGTCCTCCCTGTGAGACTCAGGCCTCCGCTGGTTACAGCTCTGTGCTCCATGAGGCCAGGCTTATGAGTGAGCCAAGGAAGGTTGCTATGTCATGTAGTGCTTCATACTTTGTAAAAGTAACATTTTTTTACTTACTTGAAACCCTCAATTCTATGTGGTAATCCAGGTAAATATTTATACTTCCATTTTACAGATGAGGAAAACTGATACTCAGAGAAGTTATGTGGCTTGGGTAACATCACCAGCTAGAAAGAAACCATTCAGGACTTCTTAAAGGGGAAGCAAATGGCATTTTGGACAAGACAATTCTTTGTGCTGAATTGTTTCCTGCGCTTACATCATCCTTGGATTCTGCACACTAAATGCCAGGGGGGTCCCCTTCTCATCTATCCACCCACCCAATCATTGTGACAACCAGTGCATTTCCAAAGTCTCCCTAGGGGGGCAGAACTGCACATACATCTGGTTAATTGATGATTAACTGTTAACCCCCTCCCCTCTACACACACATTCGTGTGCGTACACACACACACACACACACACACACACACACACACACACACACACCTTAACCAGCTGCCCCCTCCCTGAATAATTTGTTCATGAAGCCCTTCCTCTCTGCCAGGCACTTGCTGGGTGCTGAGGATACAGAGATGGATCAAACTTATGCCTCACTTCCTTAACTTCTCAGTCAGGTAAGAAGCTCACAATCATTGCACCAGCTAGAGAAAAAATTGAGGAAGGTTTCCCAGGCCTGGTCGTTTGCAAAATCTCCAATATGTAACATGAATTCCCTCCTGCTGGTGATAAACAAGTATCAGCAGTCTGAATATACAAACACACCATACAGAAGAGGGTTCTGGAACCTCAGGCAAAATATTATAATATTTTCATGGGCTGCCCAAATTCTAAGCATTAGATTTGATGAACAGCTTTATTGAATTTTGTGGATAAATATTTAAAGCCTTCAAGGGCTTGTGTAAATCACACCTAGGCAGACGCACTTGCTCACAGCGCCATCTGCTGGTAGCTACTGGTGTAATGCAGGGAAATGAAAAGGTGTCGAGGACTCAATTGAGAGGAGACACAGTCCATCAGCGGCTTGCCCTAGGACCCTGATCCTGCGCAGACTAATCCAGAGGCACCAAGTCTCAGGAGCCTCCAGGTGTCCAGGAGCAAAAATTCTCAAAGCAACATAAGATGAAGGAAGCAAAAGGAAAGAAGATATAAAGGAGATGCAAGAATTTCTTGGGTTCAGAAGAATTTTGGAAACATAGTGCCCTCCAGAGGTCATACTCCCGGCAGAAATGGACCATCAGGAGAGGCCGGAGAGTTCACGGTCACCCCAGGACCGTTTGTTCCATTGCTGCCCCATACTTGTCATCTTAGAACATCGTGCCCTGGACGCATATTTAACAGCATAGGAAGTGTTCATATAGTCAGGTTGTGTAGGAAAAAAACATTACAAAATAGAGTGTGTGTGTGTGTGTGTGTGTGTGTGTGTGTGTACAGAAGACTATACACCAAAGTACTAGCAATGGTTGTCTCTAATGGTGAGACTAAGGGTGATTTTTTTCTATTTTCTTCTTTGTGCTTGTTTTGTATTTTCCAAATTTTCTCTAATGAACATGTATCATTCTTGTTAAGAAAAGGAAATCTTAATTTAAAAAATATTACACTAAGAGGACTAAATTCTTCCTTTCCCCTCTCCAGCTATATTGCAAGTTCATCTCCTCTGGTTTTACCCTCAGGGTAAGGTAACTTAACAATAATGATGGTCACTCACGATCGAGCATTTACTACTAACGGTGGCACATGTAAAGCACCTACGTCAGTATCGGGCATGTAGTAAAAGCTGAGTTAATGTGAACTATTATTGTATTACCATTATTATTATTACTATTGTCATTAGCCTTTCCTAAAAGATACAGAACACTGACCTTAAAAAGCTCACAGTTTAAATGGAGAGGTAAAAACAATGCATAGAGAGTAGCTAATGATACAAGAAAGAAAGTGACATGATTAATCAAGCAGGAAGTGATGCTCCTCGAGCTCCAATTCTTTTGGTTGCAAGTTTCCTTTGGTTGCAAAATCGAGAGCTCTACTCAGTTGAGCTCAGCTGAAGAGTCGTCTCAGAAATATCTCATGGAACCTGAAGGTAAGAACCAAAGAACAGCCCGCACCCACGGGAACTGAAAATGGGAGACCGGGAAGAATTAAGGCTCCTCTCCCTCCTCTTCCCTCATCTTCTTTCCATTCTATATCCTACTCTCTTACTAAACTGTGTACTCTTCCAAAGAGCTTATAATATCCACTCCCCAATTGTTCCTACCACGCTTATCATCCTCTGTACACAATAGCTAACTGGCTTAGTTTCTGTCTCCTCATTCAAAATTGCTGAGTGGAGAATTTGATTGACCTGGCTCATCACATGACCACATTGGACCACTCAAATCACTTACTGCTGGCCAGCCAATGGGTGAATTACCCTTGGATCAGGTACTCTGCTAGTGCAGTCAACTTGGTAAGAGGAACTGGATCACATGGTACCAAACATGCTACTGCGGCATTCAGCTGGGGTTATGGGTGAGGATACGGGGAGAGAAAGCAATGATAGACATTTCTAGAACAGCACTCATTTGTTTCCATTTGTTTTGCAAGGTTTCTTTCTTATCTCTCCTCCTAGACCTATTTTACTGTGAGTCTTTGATACTTGAATCGCAGTAAAGGAAAAGTTTTTTTGGTCACAGGTCGGGTTTTCCAGGAAGCAGATTCTAAGATGGAGATTAGGGTATAGGAGGCTGATTAGAAAGTACTCTTGGGATCAACACTAGAGAAGGGAAAGGAAGCAGGTTTGGTAGAGGACAAGGTCCAGCTGTGATGAGATGTCAGAAGATATTATGGCACTTCTGTGAAATTTTAAAGATGGTGGACCACCTAACAAAGCTGTCCCTAGTTGGGGCAAGAGGGCCTTTGTACCCCCAACTTGACGTCACACCCCCAGTCATGACGTCTAAAACATGCTATGGATATGACGGCCCCTAGGTCTTCATAGATTTTTACCTCTCACCCTCTGGATTGCATTTGTCATCTAAGGCCTCCAGCATATTAGCCACTTCTTGCTTATCTGGTCCGATGAGCATGATGTTATCAATATAGTGGACAAATGTGATGTTCTGTGGGATGTTTAAACAGCCAAGATCTATCCAGAATAGATTATGATAGAAAGTACAGAGTTAACATAGTCCTGGAGCAAAACTGTAAATGTAAATGTATACCATTGGCCATTCAATGAGGACTCTGATCCTCTTTTCTGAGAGGGAATGAAAAGGACACATTTGACAGATCAATGGCTACATACTATGATCTGTGTGCATTGACCGTGTCTTTTGTTTTCTGTATTTTAACATCTGAGTTCTTACTGACCCTGGAGAGACTGTCCTCCCATGATTACCCAATTCCTTGTAAGTAAGTTGCTCACTAGCTTGCTTTTCAAATGCAAATGAACCAATCCAGTGCCCACACTGTCAATCACCTCTTTTGGCTCTCCCATTCTGGGACACTCTCATCCTTCCCCCAGGGCCAGGTACCAGACAAATAGGGACAGCCCCTATGGCTCGGAGCCTGCTGAAATTATTCAAACTAGCCAATCCTAAGCCTAGGTACTCTGACTGCCCATTCCTTCATGAGGAAACCACAATGAAGGCTGTTGCCACATTTCCCCCCACTCCTTCTGCCTCCTAATCCTGCTGCTTTTCCAAGTGTCCCCCACCTTGTGATGCGGCATGCCCCTTCCTCTTGGGAACTATGAATAACAAACGATGTTTTCAATAGTCATCATCTCCCGATCTGTTGGCCTTACTGAACCTCAAATTTTCTATTCATACACCTTTTTAGAACATAGTGGCCTTGTTAGTCTGCTCTAGCAAAGAGAACACATCTGACACCGAGCACACAGTGCAAGGGACACCATTACTTTGGGAGAGATTGCAGTAAGCCACTGTCACCTTCCATAACCCACCTGATTTTTTCAGGGGCCAGATTAATGAACTAAATGGAAATATGACGGGGACCACCACTTCTGCATTCTTTAGGTCTTCAGAGTGGCCCTAATTTCTGTCACCCCCCTTGGGATGAGATGTTGTCTTTAATTGACTATCTTTGCCAGGGTTGGAAAGTGGGGGGCAGTTTCAGAGCCTTCCGCTTGCCCTTCCCTACTATGATAACTCTGACCCTACAGACCAAGGACTGAACGTGTGGGCCAAAACACCTAAGAAGTATGTCTGTCCCCATTGTACATTTGCAAACCTGGGACATGAGGACTGGCGGAGTCCAGAGACCTCGTGGATTGTGAGCTGGACGATAGCGAGGACCTCAAACCTGGTCCCTTATGCCCCCACTCTAAAACGGAGCATCACGAAAACTCTGGCCTCTAGGTGTCAGTGTCAATTGGGATGCTATGTGCAACATTCCTTGAAATATTTGGGCATTCCCCTTTCCCCAGTGTACAGTTACTCACGGAAATAGCTGTAAGGCCCTTTGGGGAAAGACTGGAGAAGTCATTACTCCACTGTGCTGCAGGGTCCTTCCTCCGGGAGAACTGGCCTCTCACGGGGTTTCAGGTTCCAAAGCTGACCTCGGTCTGGCAAAACTCGGCAAAGGGTTGTGCCTTCTTATTGGGAGTGGTTGCTCTCAGCCTCCTCATCATCAATCCTTGATTTCTTTGGACGGTACAGGTTCAAGGGTATTCTCGCTGGCTGCTTATCTCTTTTGCCCCTGGAGACGCCATTTTCCATTAAGCATCTTCCTAACTCTGCAGGAAGGGCCTTCCTGCTTCCTCTTCTGACCTTTCCATTCATGACAATAACTGTGTCCCCCTGATGTTTGAGGTCAGCACCTGGCCTCAATTTTCCCAGAGTCCTAGCTTCCCCACTGCTATCGGTGAGCCCAGGTCTGTTGTGATGCTCCTATAGTTAGCCCCGGCCTGCCCAGGAGCCACAACCAGACTTCTAAGGGACACTGGTGTCTCTCTCATCTCCTTACTAAATGTATCTCCTTCAAGCCTTTTCATGGCACACAATCACCTCGTAGATTTTCAAGCCTTACTCTGAGCCTTTCAATCCTATTTCCACCACCTTCCATGGAAATTCTCACTAACCACGGGCCATTTCCCTTTCCATGCCTCTAAAAATCATCACGGCAGCAGGTTCGTGTCATCTCCTGGGTCACTGCAGCACCCCTGTTGGCTCTCCACAATTCCATCATCTGTGTAACTACTTTCTGCATTAAATTCACTCCTTTTAAATACTTAGAGGTGTTTCTGTTTTCCTGGGTAGACCTAAATGATCCTCCATTCAACATCGCCAGATTAAAACTCCCTGAGGGAAGGAACCATCTGTTCTCCATCTTTGAGGCATCTAACTAAGCACCTGATATTTAATCAGTTCTCAGTAGAAGTTTGATTAATTTGCTGGGCAATATTTACATAGAGAATAATTTCTCCAGTTGCAAATGTCTGCCATGTGTGTAGTGAAGGGTAATCTTCTTACATGGTATGAAGCATCATCCTTTGAAAAAAAACTTAGAAATATTTCTGCCTTCAACTGAAAGGAACATTTTAAAGTCCTTTCAAAGATAATGAACTGGCAAGGCATCCCTCCATGATAGCTGTTTTGGTATGTCTGTTTTAGTCATTAGCATTTCTTCAGAAAGTCAAACCTCCTGAAAATAAATTTCCAAAATCACCCCACAATATAGGCACAATTTCCCCTTTTCTTCTACTCCCATCACTGTTTCACGTTTTCCCTTCTACCATTAAATCTGCAGCTATAGAAAACGTTAGCCATTGCCTAACCCAATCCCTTTATTTATACGTGAAGAAGCAAAAAGAAGATAAATGATTTGTCCAAAGCCACAAAGCTATGACAAAGCCAGGACTAAAACTTACAGTTTTCTTTCTACCACCCACCCCATCCACCTTCCTGGACCCACCCAGTATTGCAGCTCAGTGAAACACCAAAGAAGACAGTTTTCTTTTCCTCCAAGTCTCTGGAAGTTTCACCTCTGTCAGTGGGGGTTTGAGAAATAGCTCTTATCTACTTAATACATGTTTACTGAGTGACTTCAATTATCAGACATGATGCTAGACCCTGGATATAGAGTGCTAAAAGGAGGGATGGTAAATAATAGTAATAGTAGGAAGAAAAGAAGGAGAAGGGGAGGGTAAGAGAAGAGGGAGGAGGTTGGGGGTGGGGGGAGAATTAAAAACAGACATGGCCCCTGCACTCGTGAAGCTTCTGGATTAGAGCTTGTGTCTATAGAAAAGAGGAGAGCAGATCAGTCCTGGTAACATTTTGTCACTTTCTTGCTTATTAGATTTCTGTCACTTGCAACCTAAATAGTCTTCATAAGGTCAGGAAGAACTCATGGTAAATATTATCTAGTCCCTCCATTGATCAAGAGAGAATATTCAGCGGGCCAGCCTAAATCAGTTGTTATTCAGGAACCTGCTAAATAAGTCACAGACCAATGGAACAAGTTCCAGGAACTCTTTCCTTTGTGTTTACCTTTGTACACCCGCCACAGCACAGCTCCAAAGGCTGCTGACACCTCCAACGCTGAATCATTAAAAACACTCATCAACCTCTTAGATCCAGAGAACAAAACTGGTGGTTGCCAGATGGTAGGGGGGTTTGGGGGCTGGGTGAAAAAGGTGAAGGGACTAAGAAGTACAAACTGGCAGTTACAGCATAGCCATGGGGTTGTAAAGCAGAGCATAGGGAATACAGTCAATAATGTTGTAATAACTGTATAGTGCCAGATGGGTACTAGACTTGTCAGGGGGATCACTTCATAAGTTATATAAATGTCTAACCACTAAGCTGTACACCTGAAACTAATATAATATTGAATGTCAATGTAATTAAAAACTTTTTATAAATAAATAAATCATTTAAAAAAAAAAAAAGAAACACTCATCAACCGACCCCTGGTCCCAATCAGCTTCTCCTGGATCATTCCCAGAACTTAAACATTTTCCAAGTTCTGTGAAATGGGAACAATTCTGAAGACTTCATTCAACCCTCCAAGGCTAATCTCTTGTAGCAGCATTTTAGCATTTTAGCAATCAAGCCCTATTTCATCTCCTGGAAATCCATTGTTACATGGTGGCTTTTACTACCAGGAATTTTTCCTCATTCGCAACAAGATTTTGCCTTTCTTAATTTCACGCAATTTCACGAAGTTAAAGCTGGAAAAGACCTTAGCAACCATCAACCCCCATGTTTCCCAAAATGTGGAACACGTAATACTGGTGGGTCTCATGATAATTTTAGGTATTGCACTAAATGGCAACTAATGGTATCAAACATTTCTGAAGCACAGTGCATAAAAGTTGTATTCCCTTCTCAATTTTCTTTCCCTCTCTTGATTATAAAGAAAAGGGATGTCATAGGCTGGTGTTAATATATCTTGAGTGACTCTCTAGACTTGCTCATTTCCCTTTTTCCCAGAGAGCCGACCCAGACTCAGCCTGCAGCAGGCCACAGTATCCAGCTGGACCCTTAGGGCATCTGCTTTGTTCCCATTTTTACACTTACCTTCTATTTACTAGGACAGCATACTAGTTTTCCATTTATAGGTGTGAGACAAAGCTTCCTTTTTAAATAAAATATGTATGCTTTAAATGAGGCTATTTAAAAAGCATATTAAGGGTCGGCCCGGTGGCTCAGGCGGTTAGAGCTCCGTGCTCATAACTCCAAAGGCTGCCAGTTGGATTCCCACATGGGCCAGTGGGCTCTCAACCACAACGTTGTCAGTTCAATTCCTCGAGTCCCGCAAGGGATGGTGGGCTCTGCCCCCTGCAACTAAAATTGAACATAGCATAGCACCTTGAGCTGAGCTGCTGCTGAGCTCCCGGATGGTTCAGAAGGTTGGAGCACATCCTCTCAACCACAAGGTTGCCGGTTCGACTCCCACAAAGGATGGTGGGCTGCGCCCCCTGCAACTAGCAACTGGCAACTGGACCTGGAGCTGAGCTGCGCCCTCCACAACTAAGACTGAAAGGACAACAACTTGACTTGGAAAAAAAAAGTCCTGGAAGTACACACTGTTCCCCAATAAAGTCCTGTACCCCTTCACCAATAAAAAAAAAAAAAAAAAAATATATATATATATATATATATATATATATATATATATATGTATATATATATATATATCTCACATTAAGAATGTCTCAGTGTTCTGCAAATATGGCAAAAATTGCAACATGAAAGACTTAGGTTTTGGAGTCACTGATGTACTGAGACTCCTTGAGTTGAGTTACTCATGTTCCTTGTAGTCACTCTACCATCATAGGCCCATACAAATCCTGTCTTGTTTAATTTTACATCAGTATATTTTTGCTTTCTTTGTGATCCCCTTTCCCATTCCCTTCTACCCCATGGAGGCAAGCATTCTAAAGTGTTTTATAAATGTGCTCAGATTTGTTTGTGCCTTTGAAAAATGAATAACATTATTTTGTATAGCAATTTTTTTTGCTAGATCTAATTCTGTTTCTTATTTGTTTCACTCAATGCTATTCCTATGATTTATTTACTTTCAGTGCTTTTAACTGCTGCATGATATTCTACAGTATGCATCGGCCATGTTTTTTATAAAAACCTAGTCCCCTGTTGATGAACATCTAGGTTGTTTCCACTTCCTTCCTGCTTCTGAAAAAATACTATGAGGAGCATCTTCGCTCATGTCCCTGGTGCACGGAGGTTTTTATCCAAGAGTGGGATTGCTGGATTGTACGATGCTTAATTTTACTAAATACTTCTGGTTTGTGCTTAAGAACAACTGAACAAGTTTAAACAGTCCTAAATAGAACATACAATTTGCCAATTATCCACATCCTTGCCAACACTTGCTATTATCCGAATACATCTTTTACTGTTTATAAATGTTATGGGTATAAAGTATTATCTCCTGGTTGTCCTAATCTGCATTTCTCTGGTTGCAGGTGAGGTTGAGCATCAGTTCACATACTTGTTAACCAATGAGGTTTCCCCATCTGGAAATTGCCTGTTCGTAATATTTTTCTATTCTTCTTTTTTGTTCCCTATCATTTTCTTGTTCATTAAAAAAGAGCTCCTGGGCCAGCCCGGTGGCTCAGGTGGTTGGAGCTCCATGCTCCTAACTCCAAAGGCTGCCAGTTCAATTCCCACATGGGCCAGTGGGCTCTCAACCACAAGGCTGCTGGTTCAACAACTCAAGTCCCCCAAGGGATGGTGGGCTGCACCCCCTGCAACTAACAATGGCAACTAGACCTGGAGCTGAGCTGTGCCCTCCACAACTAAGACTGAAAGGACAACAACTTGACTTGGAAAAAAGACCTGGAAGTACACACTGTTCCCCAATAAAGTCCTGTTCCCCTTCCCCAAGAAAATAAAATAAAAGAGCTCCTTGCATATTATAGATATTGACCTCACAAACATTATCTCTGTAACATATAACATAGTAATGTATATCTTCCAAACTAATAGAAAGAGGAGATAAAATAATGAACTATTTTACCAATCCAAAAGAATATAAGAAAGGAGCTTAAAATAAATAGAGGACATATAGAGCAAATAGGAGCGATATACCAGATCATAAATTTAAACTCAAATATATCAAGAATTACATTAAATACAAATGGATTTATTGTTTCAATCAAAAGACAAATAATTTCAATGGGATATTTTAAAATTATAAGTTGTTTTACAAAAAAGATATCTAAAATATAAGGATACAGAAAGTTATAAGTAAAAGGGCAGAATATATACTGTATAAGCATAAAAATTTTAAAAGCTGGCATAACTGCATTAATATCAGATAAAATAAACTTTAATGTAAAATGCCTTATCCTAATGATAAATATTTCAATTCATATAGTAACAAGAAATTTGTATGTACTTAATAAAATATTCTCAAAATATATAAATATACAAATGAGACAAAAGCACAATCACAGTGGGAGATTTCAGTGATAGTTTATAGATCAAACAAACAAAAATCAGTAAAGATCTAGAAGATTTGAACAAAACAATTACAAATTTGCCTGAATGTGACAGCTCTAGAATATTGCAACCAATAACTACAGAAAACACACATTCCAAGTGTATTCTATTTACAAATATTGTTGGTCCATAAAGCAAGTCCCCTCAAAATTTCTAAGGAGTGAAACCATCAGAGTATGTTTTCTGACTCTAATAAATGAAGCTAGAAATCAATTACAAAACATAAGCTAGAAAAATCTGTAAGTTTGAAACTTTTAAAACACACTTATAAAAAAAATAGATAAAAAAATTACCTATGCAATTCATATATATTTTAACTGAATGATAACAAAACTAATAGAAAATAAACTATTTATGTGTAGACATAAATACTTATGAGCTGCAGGTAAGCCCACGCTTTGAAAACAAATTTATAGCTTTATTAGAAAAAGATAAAGATGGACAATCAAGAGCTAAGCATATATGTCAATAAGATAGAAAAATAAAAACAAAGGCGGTATAAAGAAATACAGGAAGAAAAATTAACAAAATACTAAATAAGCATCAATAAAGAAAACCAACAAAGGCAAAAGTTAGTTCCTGGAGAAACTACCAAAACTGATTAACACATGATAAGACTCCAAGAAGAGTAGATGGTGGACACGAATAATCTAAGTCATAAATTAAAAATGAGTCATTACTACACATTCTATAAATGTTAAGAATATCATAAGAGAGCTGGCCCGGTGGCTCAGGTGGTTGGAGCGCTGTGCTCCTAATGCCGAGGTTGCTGGTTCAATTCCCACGTGTGCCAGTGAGCTCCACCCTCTACAGCTAAGATTGTGAACAACAGCTCTCCCTGGAGCTGGGCTGCAGTGAGCAGCCGGAGGTTGGTGTGAGCTGCCATGAGCTGCAGCAACCGACTGCCTCAACCAGGGGAGTGCAAGTCTCATAATCCCAGCATGGGCCAGGGAGCTGTGTCCTACACAACTAGACTGAGAAACAACGGCTTAAATTGAAGCAGGGCAGGCGGAAGAAGGGGGGGGAAAAAGAAAAAACAAAGAATACCTTAAGAGGATATTATGAACAACTTCATGCTAATAAATTTGAAATAAATTTAGTTGAATGGACAAATTCCAGCAAAAACTGGCTTGAAAAGAGCTGGAAAAAGAAAATTTGAATAATCTTATCACATTCATTTATCAAAAACATGACTAATTTGCAAGTGGAGCCTTCAGCCCAGATTCGAGAGAAAAGGCACACTGGTGGCCCCTGGGACAGTTCCTGTTGCAGACATTTTTTATAGTTTTCACAGTGTTTTAAACTTTTTGTTAACTCTGAATGCTTTAGACTAGGCATATGTCCCCCAGTTCACCATCTAGATCTCATCTAGTGCTTCACTTATTTAGCTTACCTGCCTGGGCCCTTAAGGTGTTTAAACTGGCTACTTTGAAATCAGTCAGAATCATTAAGCTTGTTCCAATTTCAAATGGTTGCATAAAAAGAGGTCTGTCTAATGCTGTTTCTCTAAACTTATCAAATTTAGATTATTTTAAAAGGACCTCCAAATGAATTTTCTTGTTGGGGGGGGCGGGACGAGACATGATATTATTGCTCTGTATAACGGCATATTTGCATGCGAATAAAACCCTTTCAGTTGGTACTTAACCATAGTTAGCCAAACTGCAGTGGTAAGAGGGAACCATCCCCAAGACTTCCTTTATTTATGACACCAATTTCAAATTTGGGAGGGTTCCCCAAACCACCCTCAGTTTTGATAATTCACTAGAAGGATTTACAGAACACACTGATTTAGTCCAGAGAAAGGATCAAAATCAGCCAAAGGAATAGATACATAGGGCAGAGTCTAAGAGGGTGACAATGTGAAGCATCTGTTGTCCTCTCCCATGGAATCAGGATGCATCACCGTCCCAGTATTGATATGTGACAATATGCACACAGTATTGCCAACCATACTCTGTTCAAAGATTTTATTGGGGTTTGTTTACATAGTCATAACTGCCTAAGTTGTTAAACTCAGTCTCCAAAGCAGCAAATACCAGGGGACCCGAACCCCCACCACGAATCACATGGTGGGTCTTTCTCAAATGGCCAGCCTCCACCCTAAACAAAGACAGTCCAATCATATATGACAAAGATTACCTCTCAAAAGCTGAGGGCAAAGCCAGACCTCTCTTTTGCAAAGCCAATCCCTTACTACACAGTACTGACATATAAATGCTGGTCCTAATTCAAACTCTAGGGAGTCAGATCCATCAGCCCATTTATATATAGACAGGAACGTATGCAAAGAGACCAGTTTCAATAAAGGGACTATAAAAAGCAGAGTAACCAAATGCAAAGTAACATCATCTTACTATATTCTTTCCACAGGATATATTATCTCATGATTCTTAATTTTATACCCCTGGATAACTCACTTGAGATCCCAGCTGGTTTTCTAAGGCAATTTCAGCAAAATAAAAAGGTTAGGACACACTGAAAGCTCACCCTGCCTCTTCCCATTAAACATAGCTTTAGTATCTCTTTCCAACCCCAGAAATCTACGTTGAGAACAGAAGAGATCTTTACCATAGAATAAGCAGCTCTATAGCTTTGTTTTGTGGCTGACACCTTTCAGGAGAAAAAATAATAATAATTGAATATGTCTCTTCTCTTTAAGTTCCTTGACAACCAGACTACTCAACCACACAGAGACCATAACTGTGATAGAAACAAGTCTTGAGATTTTTTCATAGTACTAGTCACATAATATCCCTCAATAAAGTAGTCGTTTACCTTTTTAACATCTGACTCAAAAATCCTTATTTGTCAGTGATTATATATGCTCCAGAAACATTATTATAAAATTCTTTGAATAGCAAACTCTCTTTATGTGTTTAAAATCTGGTTTACATGGGTTTTCAGGAGCATAATATATAATAAGATTTACCTTGCCGATTTCCTTAACAGACTCTTTTATTTTTTGTTTTTTTCATAAATGGTATCATGGTAACATTTAGCCCAGGATGCATTTGAGTTATCACAGATTGCAAATGATGGCGTCTCTTTTTGGCATAGTATCTCACGCACAGTGAGTGCTAAATAAATATTTGTTGGATTGAAGTGGATTTGTGCATGTTTTGTTATACATCCATGTTGAAGCTCTAAGAACTTGAGATAAGAGGCTAACGGAGATGAGGGTAAAATCAGTTCAATTGTTTAATAACCAGGACTCTACGTGAAAGAATACCAATTCCTCTGCCATGTGTTTCCTTGAGGGAAAACACGTTTGATCAGCACTGATAAGACAATAGAACGAATCGTGGAGCCTGTGTCACTTTTTCTTCCAAATCCACAGTAACATATGTATTCATCTTGTCAGATTGCTATATAAATAGATGAGGTAAAACAACATGGCATTTGTTGTACTTCAATTACTTTCTTGTATAATGTCAAGAAGTAAAAGCTAACAAACCATAACTTTTCTTGACATTTCCTCCCTCAAGTGACCAATGATGGATTTGCCTTAAAAAAGCATTCATCATTTTAAAGAAGGGTAGAGACAGTAGATTTCTTTGTGTTATTTTTTCCCCCATTTTTTAAGCCAGTGGTTAAATTGAAAAGCCCAGCTCTCCTACAGATGGGAACCAAACTTGGTTGATAACATTACGTGTTTTTAATCCTGGGGGACGTTTGAAGTCATCCAAGTAGAGAGGGCATTTGCTGTCATAAATGGACCAGAGATGAAACTAAATTCCCAGAGAAGCCAAGAGGCCACCTTCACCATCACAGCCCCCTCCTTTTCCCCACCTCCAACCCTCATTCCCATTAAACAGGAGGTACTTTGCCAGGCAAATCTTTCTATGTGGCCAGATCTGACCGCCCAGCATGATTGTTAAGCCCACTGGCATTTGAGTTTGAGGGATATCGTTTCAAATGCCTCCTCTTCCCTTTACCAGCTTTGTCACCTTGCTCAAATTAATTGTCCTCTAAACCTCTGACCTCGTCTGTAACATAAAGACAATAGTATCTAATTTCATGGAGTTATCAAAAAGGATAAAAGGAGATAACATGCGAAAAGTATTCACTGTGCAGACTGCTCCAAAAAGAAAATATCCATCAGTAAACTCATTGTAAGCTCAATGAAGACAAGAATCACATGAGGCTTTTTCACCATTTATATCCCCAGAACCTCGCACAGAATTGGGCCTGTGGCTGTTCAATATTTGCTGAATGAATTAATGTATGGAATTATGGTGATGCTGATTTCTATCATTAGCATCTTTTTTGCATACCAGGGATCAGTGCGTCAAAAGAATAATGATAAATACCACTTATTGAGCAGTAGTAAGCCTGGGCACCTATGATTTCATGTGTTAAATCATCTAGTCATCACAACAACCCTAGGTAGGTACTATTACTGTCATCATTTTATAAGTGATGAAATTGAGGCACAGAGAGGTTAAATCATTTCTCCAAAATTATACAGCTAGTAAGCACTCAAGCAGGAATTTAGCCCAGCAGCAAAGCATTAAATTATACTCTACCAGGAAGTAGGATAAACCTACTACAAATAATAATGTTAATCACTACTATATATTGAACACTTATGAAGCAACAATCATCACTTTTATTTAACATTCACAATGACCCCAGAAGCATAATTACTCTCATTTTCCAGGTGAGGACAGAGACACAGATTGAGTAAACAAATTACCCTAGGGTACATAGCAAGAAAGCGGCCCAGTTAGGATTCAAACCCAGGTCTGTCTGATTATAAAACCATTCTTTTGAGCCCAATGTTTGAGAATATGATAGAATAGTTTGAGAATGGACCATTGTCAGATTATGCTGGATGTGGTAAAGATTGCCATTTGTTCACCGATGTGTTTGCCCTTCTTTTTGGTCACACACCCAGACATTTCCCAACTTCCTCAGCAATTGGATGTTATGATAAACCTGATTTCTAGCCAATGGGACATGAGGGGAAATTATGTGTTTTACTTCCAGGCCTTGCCTGGGGAACCTCCCATACTTGCTTCTCCACGTTCCTTCCCCGTTCTCTGCTGGAGCAGAAGAGAATGACCGGGTTTGGGTCAGGAGTCACCAAAACTATGCCCCAAGAGCCAAATCCAGCCACCTCTTTTTGTAAATAATGTTTTATTGGAACACAGCCACAGCCATTAATTTACTTAAATTTACTTATTGTTTATGGCTGCTTTCATGGTCCAACGCTAACACTGAATAATTGTGACACAGACCATACAGTACACAAAGCTTAAAATATTTACTATCTGGTTCTTTACCAAAAACAAAAAAATGCTAACCCCTGCTCTAGGGCATGGCAGAGCCATGAGATGGAAGGAGCCTGGGTTGCTGAGTGAATCAGTTAAAGAGAGCTGTCCTGACAACATGAACACCCCTCTCAGTTACTGAGCAAGAAATAAAATTCTGTGATGAGTCATTACATTCCGTGGTCTATTTGTTATAGCTGCTATCCTACCGTAACTTATTCACAGGACACTCTAGTTAGGGGAAATAATAACTAATTTATACATTCAGGAAGAATAACCTTCCTGGGTTTCCCAAAATTATCCACATACCATCTCATTGCCTCTCCGAATCACTCAGCCTTTACATTCAGCCATCACACTCAGCAAAGGAAGTACCTCATCCTTTGTAAGAATACACCACATGAGCATCCCCACTGCCCCCAGGAGAGACCTGCCAACGTCAGTGTTCTCTCTGGTATCCCTACTTATTGGCAATTTTTTTGTGTGTTTTTATTTTTATTTGAGGTTTCAGCATTCCAAAGAGAAACAGAATTACGGCGCTTATCCAATAATCCTGTCTATGTTGAGAAATAGGATTCTGGCAAGCATAGAAAAAAAGTATATTTTTTATTAGTATGTCCAAAACTGGAATGTAATAAAACACAGATCTTTCAGAAGAGAGAAAAAAAAAAAAAACTCTCAGTTAAGGGAAGGAAAGCCAAGAGCAGATTACTTACTGCTACAGAATCCAATATTGTAAAGTGCTTTTTTTCCTTTTCCCTATGCCACATTTTTAAGGTCTTCGTGAGCTCAGTGTGCTGTGACTATCAATCACGGAAAACTACTGACATTATGAAACTGCTTTTAAGATATACCAAGTTTTCAAAGCCAAAGTTGTCTGAAGAATAATAATCTTCAAGGCTTATATATTTTCAGAAATATCTATTTGATACACCAAGCTGAGTAATGGCCAGCTGTCTCTATTCTGTAACTGCTTGACAGAATGCATTAATATGGTTTCGTGGAGAACATTAAATATGAGAAACAAAAACAGTTTATGAGGATCTCTGGTTCTGCTGTGGTCAACCTCTTTCATTGGTGGGCAGCAGAGGTCACATCAATGCCTGGGTGCTGAGAGTAGGCAGATCAGAATCAAATTAATTCGGAAGTGGACGTGGTCCTCTTTTTTGACAAATAAAAATTGTATGTATTTAAGTTGTACAATGTGATGTTTTGATATATGTATACATTTTGAAATGATTACTATAATCAAACTAACATATCCATCACCTCCCATAGTTATCATTTATTTGCATGTGGTCAAAACACTTGAGATCAACTCTCTTTGCAAATTTCAGGTATATAATACAGTGTTATCAACTATGGTCACCATGTTATATATTAGGTCTCCAGAACTTTGATGCTCAGGAAATTTTTATCTGTTTTTACACATAATGTGGATATGAGTCATGGAGTCAAGTCTATGGGCATGGACTGCAGCCTACGGGAATTTGCATCCTCTTCTATATGGCCAAGAAAGACCAACTAGAAGAAATAGACTCTGATCACCAAGCATTACTATCAGCATCAATCATTCCTTTGTTCATCAAGTGCTGAGTAACTGCTATGTACCAAACACCTTTTAGACACTGGGGACATGATGGTGAACTGAACAGAGTAAATTCCTTTCTTCATGGGGATTACATTCCAGAGGGGGATTATAGGAAATAAGTAAATGTATTAAGGCTATTGACACAGAGTGATATTATACAGAGCAGTCTCTGGTGATAACACAATATAATTAAAATTCAATAATAAAATGAAAACCATAGAAACTTTATATGTTTGGAAATGTTTAATTTATAAATATAGTGAATTCGAAGGTCAAGTAAAAAATTACAATGGAAATTGGAAAACATTTAAAACTGAGTAACAATGAGAAACACTGCCAACCAGACTTCGGGGGGAAGGGGTGATTAAAGCGTGATTATATGAAACAAAATCTATAATTTAATGAGCTAAGCATCCAACATCCCCGAAAAGTGATATTAGGAATGAAAAGGGAGCCATAAACACAGATAAGGCAATAACTAAACATTGATAAGTGTATACTATAAACATAAGGTCAATATACTTGAAAATTTAGATGAAATGGACATTCTCTTCCTTGGGCCAAAAAGAGCAGACTGGAAATTGTTGGCAATGTTCTAATCTGTCTGTGGGCTGCCCAAGGGACTGATGTGTGTCTCTCCTGACTTGGAGCTCACACAAGAATGGCAGCATACTTTGGATCTCAGGTTGGAAGCTGCAGAAGACAGTGGAAGGCACTGCAGTACATGAAAATGGCATGAGGATGGCAGATGCACAGACACCTGGGGACAAAAGATTATAGGAAGAGAAATACATTAGAATATCCAAGGTCCTGAGCAGAAGCTAGGGTGAGACTCAGAGGAATTAAGGCACTTAAAAGCAGCCAAGGGGAATTGGAGGGAGAGGGGCACACGTGGCCTCAAAGAGTTTGCATGTTTAAAAAAGACCTGAGAAGAAGTTAAGCCTTCACCCTCAGGTGATCACAAGGCTCAAGGCCCACTGATTAGTAAGTCTTCCACACCAGTCTGCAAAGACTGGGAGAGATGGAAGTTTTTTCAAATATCCAATTTTCAACAAAAGATCACAATGCGTACAAAGAAGTAGAGAATGTGGCCCATTTAATGGAAGAAAATTAATCTCCAGAAATAGTCTCTAAAGAAATACACACATGAGACTTACTGGATAGAGACTTTAAAACAACTATCTTAACTATGGTCAAAGAGCTAAAGAAAAGCATAAACAAAGAACTACATAATTCGGGAAAGAACCAAAAAGAACCAAATACTGGAGCTGAAAAATACAATAACTGAATTTAAAATTTTACTAAAGTTCAGGTAGATGCAAACAGGCAGAAGAAAGAATCAGTAAACTTGAAGACAGATCATTTGAAGTTATCAAATCTGAGAAGGAAAAAAATATTAAAGAAAAGTAAATAGAACCTAATGGACTAACGGAACACCATTAAATGGACCAATATATACTTTGTGGGATTTCCAGAAAAGAAGAGAGAGAAAGGAGCAGGGAGATTATTTAAAGAAATAATAATGGCTGAAAACATCACAATTTGAGGAAAGACATGGATATACAAATACAAAAAGTTCAATGACTTCCAAGTAGGTTAAACCCAAAAGACTACACCAAGACATATTATAATCAAACTGTCATAAGACAAATAGAGAATCTTGAAAGCAGCAAATGAAAGGCAGCTTCTCACATACAAGGGTTCCTCAAAAAGACTATCAATGGATTTCTCAGTAGAAATCTTGCAGGTCAGAAGGCAGTGGGATGATATATTTATACAGCCAAAAGAAAAATATTGTCAACTGAGAATTCTATATTCAGTGAAACTGTCCTTCAAACTGAGGGACAATTAAGACATTTCCAAAGAAATGAAAGCTGAGGGGTGGCTGGTTAGCTCAGTTAGTTAGAGTGTGGTGCTGGTAGCACCAAGGTTGCCAGTTCAATTCCCACATGGGCCGGTGAGCTGCGCCCTCTACAGCTAAGATTCTGAACAACAGTCTCCCTGAAGCTGGGCTGCTGTGACCAGCTAGACATTAGCGTAAGCTGCAGTGAGCTGCCATGGGCTACCGTGTGCTGCCATGAGTGGCGGTGGCCAGTGTGAGTTGCCTGCAGCCAGTGTGAGCGGCCAGCCAGCAAGAGCTGCCATGAGCCACTGTGAGCCGCTATGAGCGGCCGACCAACGACTGGCGACCAACTGCCTCAGATGGGGCGAGCACAAGGTTCATAATACCAGCATGGGCCAGCGAGCTGTGCCCTACACAACTAGACTGAGAAACAATGGCTTGAACCTGACTGGGGTTGGTGGGGGGGGAGGGAGGGAATCTTTCAACAAAGAAAATCCCAGGACCAAATGGCTTCACTGGTGAATTCTACAAAACATATAAAGAAGAATAACTCTGTCCAAACTCTTCTAAAATTTTAGAGGAAAGAAACCCTAACTCATTCAATGAAGCACATAACCCGGATACCAAATCCAAAGACACTACAAAGAAAAAAAACTGTAAAACAATATCCCTATAAATAATGCAAAAAATAAAATACTTAGGAATAAACTTAACCAGATTTGCAAAAGACTTGTACACAGAAAACAACAAAATGTTGCTAAAAGGAATTAAAGAAGATTGAAAGACATCAGACACCAATGCTTATGGATTGAAAGACTTGATATCATTAAGATGTCAATATTACCCAATGCAATCCACAGATTCAATGAAACCTCTACCAAAATCCTTACAATGGTTTTTGCAGAAATATAAAAATCCATCCTGAAATCCATATGAAATCTACAGGGACTTTGAATAGCCAAAATAATCTTGAAAAACAACAAAGAGCAAAGTTGGAAGTCACACTTCTTCATTTCAAAACTTACTACAAAGCCATAGTAATCAAGAGTGCAGTATTAGGGGTCGGCCCGGTGGCTCAGGCGGTTGGAGCTCCGTGCTCCTACCTCTGAAGGCTGCTGTTTCGATTCCCACATGGGCCAGTGGGCTCTCAACCACAAGGTTGCCGGTTCGATTCCTCGAGTCCTGCAAGGGATGGTGGGCTGTGCCCCCTGCAACTAGCAATGGCAACTGGAGCTGAGCTGCGCCCTCCACAACTAAGACTGAAAGGACAACAACTTGACTTGGAAAAAAAGTCCTGGAAGTATTCCCTAATAAAGGCCTGTTCCCCTCCCCCAATAAAATCTTTAAAAAAAAAAGAATACAGTATCAACATAAAGACAAACATATAGACCAATAAGAGAGAATAGAAAGCCAAAAAATCAATTCTCACATACATGGATAAATGACTTTTGACAAGCATGCGAACACATTTCAAATGGGAAAGCACAGTCTTCAAAAAACTGTGTGCGGAAAACTAAATATCCACATGCAAATAATTGAGGCTGGACCCTTATATTACATCATAGACAAAAATAACTCAAAATGTATCAAACACCTAAGTATAAGAACTAAAACTATAAAACTCTTAGAAGAAAAATAGGAAAAAAATGCTTCATTACATTGGCTTTGGCAAAGATTTCCTGGATCTGACACCAAAAAAGAACAGGCAATAAAAGAAAAAGCAGATAAGTTGAACTTCATCAAAATTTAAAACTCTTATGTACACTATCAACAAAGTAGAAAAGCAACACACAGAATGGGAGAAAATATTTACAAATCATATATCTGATGAGGGATTGATATCCAGAATATATAAAGAACACCCACAATTCAACAACAAAAATTCAATGTAAAAATGGGCATGTTGTACACCTGAAACTAGTATAATTTTGTATGTCAATTGTAATTGAAAATAAAACATTTATCAAAAAAATAAAAATGAGCCTGGACTTGAATGGACATTTCTCCAAAGAAGATATACAAATGGCCCATAAGCATATGAAAAGACGCTCAAATCACTAGTCTTTAGGGAAATAGAAAGCAAAACCATGAGATACCACCTCATATCCAGTAGGATGGCTGTTATCAAAAAAAAAAAAAAAAAAAAGAACCAATATTGGCAAGGATGTAGGGAAGTTGGAACACTTGTGCACTATTGGTGGGAATGTAAAATAATACAGCTGCTGTGAAAAATAGTATGGCAATTCCTCAAAAACTCGAACATGGCAATGCCATTTCTGGATACACACCCAAAATGAATTGAAAGTAGGGATTGAAACAGATATTTGCACACCCATGTTTATAGCAGCATTATTCATCATAGCCAAAAGGTAGAAGCAACCCAAATGTCCATTGATGGATGAATAAATTTTAAAAATATTATGATATATACATAAAATGGATTGTTATTCAGCCTCAAAAAGGAAGGAAATTCTGATACATGCTACAACATAGATGAAGCTTGAAGACATTATGAAATAAGTTCATTACAAAAGGACAAATATTTTGATTCCTCCTATATGATGTTTCTAGAGAAGTCAACCTCATGGAGACAGAAAGTAGAACAGTGGTTGCCAGGGGCCGAGAGGAAGGTGGAATGAGGAGTTAGTGTTTAATGGGCACAGAGTTTCTGTTTGGGAAGATGAAAAAGTTCTGGAGATGGATGATGGTGATGGTTGCACAGCAATGTGAATGTACTTAATGCCACAGAATTGTACACTTCAAGTGGTTAAAATGATCATTTTATGTTATCTATTTTACCACAACAAAAAAAAGTATTTAGTAATTAAATTTTTCTCAAAACATTTCCAACAGTTCGCCCAGAAGATTTTTACTTTCCTAATCACACTATTCCCATATTTTGCTCAATGCATAGCCTCTTGAGAGTTATATTATTATAATCTGTCTCATTTACATTCTGTAGGTGAGTATTTCTTAAACAGGGGTCTGTAGGTTCCTGAAGAGGACTGTGGACATATACTCAGCCCTTAAATATCTCTATGATATTCTAAGTTGTGTTTTATAAGTATTTGTATTAAGCATTTTGCATCACAATCACCTGCATAACCACATTTGACCTAACTATCCCCACACAATTTCTGTGACTAAGTTGACATTTGGGCACTCTGTTCATAGCAATCTATTAAAGAAAGAGCAGAGGCAGACTTCATTCTTTAAAGGTGCTTTCAACACGAAGGCAAATGGTGACATGGCAAACTGCAGTGTGAAAGTTCCACCGTGGTTAGAATGGAGACATATTCTGTGAGAACTGAGTCATCACGCAGCCTACAAAAATGAAAGAGTCCCAACCTGAAAAACAAATCCCGACCACAGCAGTGTGGCCCATATTCATTCCATGTGTGATGAGGCTGTGTCTACAAAACTGTGTTTTCTACCACCATAAATTAATGTTGCTAATTACATCTTTTAATGGTTAATTTTCTTTTTAATTCATGTGGAAATTTATTTTGGTTTTTATATGAACAAAAGTCATAAACTTAAGGAGTGTATAAAACATTTAATATTTAGATTTGTTTATACTTATGCAGATAACATTATAATAAAGCCATTTTAAATTTGAAAAATTTTTAAATGAAGGGAAAGGACATATGAAGATTTTGTAACTTGCATGGAAATCGGTGAGCAATGAGTGATTAAGGTACAGTATTTATAATTGCATTATTAGATTTGAAACTCCTTTAAATTTGAAGAGTCTGGATTTAACTGACAAGGAAACATGTGAGAAGCAATGGAAATGGATTGTAAATGTCAGCATCATGTTTGATCATACCAAGGTGACCTTAAAATGCCATCTTATCCACTTTAATTTAACAAGGCTGATTTCCTAAAATATCAAATATTTGATATAACCAAGAATATATATTGAACTACTGGAACAAATAGCTAGAAGATATTTCAGTTGTCCCATTTGAAAAAGCAAGATGTAGGCAAACTATTCTCCACATGGATAGTGGGGAGGGAGGAAGTCCTTCTTAAATGGAAAGTTTTATCTTTCCTCTGCACTGAAAGCTGGGAGCGTCAACCTCACCCAGACATGCAGACAGTTTTCTTTTATAGGATGTTATCTAAGGACCCCTGTCCCCACAAATGCCTACCCTCAGCATGTCATTCCTTTATTCAGATGTCACAGCTCCTCCTTTTTTAAAATGCAATTTCCCTGGGAAGAACTGACACATTAAATCCCTAAAATCTTAATGAACAAGCATTAATCAAATTGCCTTCTTCCCTGAAATGATAGGCTGCACATTTAAAAATGGAAGGAAGGCGCTAAAAATAAATAGATTTTTAAAATTTTCATTTATTGATAGCTAATTCCTTCAGATACTGTAGGGGCTTTATGTACTCTAATTCCTACAACTCTTTAAAGGAGGTTTCATTTGCCCATTTTACAAATGCGGAGAGTGAAGTAGAAAATTACAGTCATTTGCCCAGTGATAGCCACTAAGTGGAGGAGTCAGGATTTAAACACTGATACTCATCACCTCCCTCCTCCACGTTTCTAGATTCTCGATTACCCTCCCGCTCAAATACTGCCTGTGCTAGTCTCAGTGGCCCGCATAGTGGCAGGACACAGAGCCTCATGGCTGAGGGGTCTGATCTCCTGGTCACCATACCCTTTTCAGGCCAGGATTGCTGCATTTGTCCATTTGACATCACAGGCGGCCAAGGGAGTAGCAACAGGCACCCAGGTGCTGGCCTGCATGCCACACTTATTCCGCCAGGCCTGCTGTGAAGAAGCAGTCCTATCTCCTCCTGATATCAGTCAGTTATTCCTGCTGAGACGGTAACTCCTTTCTTTGTCTCACGTTCTCTGAAATACAAGAAGCCTGAAGTGCTCAGGCACCAGCTATCGCTTACAGTTCACTGGGGCTCTTGCTGTGTCATTTTGTTCCTACCACCACCCATCGGGCCTGCAGGGTTGCATGGTCTCATGGCTGATTGCATCACAGCCTGGACTTGCTGCAGAGCCATTTCCTGTTCTGGGCACCATTCAGAGCTGGCAGCCTTTTGTGGCAGCTCTTATATGGGCCACAGCAGGATTCCCAGGTATGGAATAAGCTTCCTCCATAATCTAAAGGGGTCTGTCAACCATGCATTGGGCTTCCTCCTTCATGATAAGATGTAATAACTGAAAGGTGCAATAATTTGTCTTTTACTTTGGAGAGGATTTCCTGGCATCCCCGACATCTCTGGGCCCCTAAAAACTTTACTGATATAGCAGGCCCCTGAATCTTCTTTTTATCTCTTATGCTCCGGGACACATCCTCCAGCCTTCCAGCCAGTTCTTGTCCGTCCAGCCTGACTGGCATAATGTCATCAATGTAGTGGATCAGTGTGATATTCTGTAGGATTTCCAAACGGTCAAGATCTTGTCAGACTACATTAAGACAGAGGGCAGAGGAGTTACATAGCCCTGGGGCAAAGCTATAAATGTATATTGCTGTGTATGATTTATGAATGCAAACTACTTTGAGTCCTATTTTCTGATTATGATAGAAAAGGACACATTCACCCAATTAATGGCCGCGTACTATATATCTGAAACCATAATATGTGGCACTGTCAAAGACATATGCCTGTCATGGTGGCTACAATTAGGAGTTACTTGGCTATGTTTGCGGAACTCTACCGTCATCCTCCACGATTCATCTGGTTTCCACAGGGGCCAGACTGATGACTTGAATAGAAATATGTCTAAGTAGGATGTTGCCTATATTCTGCATAGCACCTATACTAGTATCTATGTAATATTTTTCATAAGCACTGTTTTAAAGGAACAGTGCTTATTTAATAAAACTGTTTTATTTTCCTATTAAAAAGGGGAAATGGGTATCACCTAGGGTAAATACAATAAAAGCTAAATGTTTAAAATTCCAAATTGTTGCCTGCAAAGCCTCTGAGTCTGAGGCTTGCTCTTTGCAAAAAGGGTGATTTTGCAGGCGGTTGGTGTTAAAGACAAACACCCATCTGAGACTTTAGTATAATCAGAAGGATTGAAAGAGAACTAACGGGGAATGGTCCTTTCCCCACACAGCTCTCTGTTATGAAACTCCCTGTCTGTACACCGCCTAAAATCGTACCTCACTCACCACCTAAAATGTTCGCACAGAAGACTAGGAATCCCTGTTCCTAGCAAAAAAAAAAAAAAGAGAAGTTCTGGATTCTACCAAGCTCACCTCACCTTGAGTTTCTTGTCTGTCCCCCATCTCCTGTACCTTTGGGGTCTTTGATGACAGTCACTAGCTCTGTAGACACAGACACTGAGAAGAAGCACACTCCTTATGCAGTTCCTACTTAGGCACTCTGGACGTCAGTTTCCTCTTCGGCAAAACGAGGGTAATCATAGTAACTTCCACAGTGTTTTTGTGAGGATTAAATCAGTTCAAACACATAAAGTGTTTCGATTAATACCCAATACACAGTAAGTGTTATGTAAGTGTCTGCTATTACATTAATAATAGCATTATTATACTATTAGGGATAATGCCAGCATTGGTTTTTGCCTTGTGCTAAAATTATGGGGGGACTGGAAGAGAAATAAGCCATAGCCCTCGCCTTCCATGAACTTATAATTTTACCAGAGAAGCGAGTGAATAATATACAAAATGATAAAAATAAATAATTCTATAGCAATTTTATAAAAGCCTGTGCTAAGCGCCAAAAATCACACCAAGTACAGATCAACACTGTATGGCTGGTTGTTCTCATTTCTATTTGCCTCCGAGAATCCATTCTTTCCCTCTCTCCCTGTTCCGTGCCTCCCAGGAGCTGACTCACCCCAATCCCTTGCCCTCTGGCTTCCAGTGAGAGGCAGCCAGTGGCAAGCAGCAGCAGGAGATGAGACGGTGAGAGGAGAGCAAGGTCAAGGTATTTCTTCCCTATTTCTCTTCCTTATTTCTCAAGAGCAGCGGTTGCCTCTCCTCTATGGCCCCAGGTCTTCCTGACTCTAGTCACTTGCTTTCCTCCCCTGGCCACCCCAGTCCTCCCACTGTTGCTGGTTCCTATAGACCTCAACATCTTTGTTGGCCCACTTTATGGGCAAAGTTAAATGGTCCGTAAATGTTCTCTTCCCTGAACTCCCTTCAGTTAAATCCTTTGGGAGGAAATTCTATTTCCGGCCAGGACCATGACTGATCCAAGAACTACAGGGCATCAGTAATCTAGGAATTGTCTATTCTTCTAATAACTCAGAAAACAAACATTAAGGAACATGAAGAGCCTGAGGTAGGAAATCACAGAATGATCCAGACTCTCCCACAGCAGTAATCGCGATGGCTGTCACCTTTTGAACACTCACCATGTGGCAGGACTCTGTGAAGTGCTTTTCATGCCCCATCTCATTTAACCCTCCTAAAACCCAATGAGTTTATTACCCTTAATTTAAAAGAAAGAAAGAAAGAAAGAAAGAAAGAAAGAAAGAAAGAAAGAAAGAAAGAAAGAAAGGAAGGAAGGAAGGAAGGAAGGAAGGAAGGAAGGAAGGAAGGAAGAAAGAAAGAAAGAAAGAAAGAAAGAAAGAAAGAAAGAAAGAAAGAAAGAAAGAAAGAAAGAAAGAAAGGAAGAAAGAAAGGAAGAAAGACTAAGATGGAGAGTTATTAACCTCTCTAGTTGGGGACAAGGCAGAGGAAGGGTATAAACCCACTTTTGTGGCCATGGGCTTATACTTGCTTCCCTAACTACCAGGCTACACAGCCTCCCTCTGTTGTGCTGCCCTTAAGTGTGAGGCGTCATGGATTTCAAAGAACCAGGAGAAAGAGGCACCTCCCCTCCCTTTTTTCTGGAGCACATGTTTGCCTGGGTTTTTTGGGTTGTTTTTTTTTTTTGGGGGGGGGTATGTATATTGTCCCCAAAAAACGCTATTTTGCAAAATTCCTCAGATTTGCTCTCTCTGGGCTGTTTTAGAAGATTTGGGTTAAAACAAATGGGCAGGGGAAGGAAATGCATATATATTTCTCCTAGTTTGTGAAAACTGATTATATCACTTAAAATCACATCGTTTGACTCAATTTGCTGATCTGATTACCCAATTACTTTCTAGTTAGCTTTATACTATGCACCCACTGGTGTAGCCCTCTTTCCAAGCAATGATCTCTCTCTCTCTCTCTCTCTCTCTCTCTCTCTCTCTCTCTCTCTCTCCTCCCCCCCTCACTCCCAAAGCAAGGCTTTACTTCTATCTACTTACTTTTCCCCTAAACAACAATTTTTCTACCTGATTTTTCAATTATTACGACGAAAGCTTTCAAGTCAAAGAAAACAATGCTGCTTTCTTCCCAAAGCCAGCCATTCCCTGACACAAAGTAGCAGTGATACTGAACACTGCTAGCAATTGTTATGAAAATGCATTTCTCTGAATCCTGTTGTCATGGCAGCTAAAGATCAAGACATGCCTGCTACATGCAGCAATTTATACTGATTTGAAAAACTGTTTGGGGAGAAACATTAAAATGTATAATCGAATGCATTTGAAACTGTGGCCCGACAAAGTACAATATCAGTTATTCAAATAACATTTCTAAAGCAAAGTACATCATTTATTTCAATCAATGTTGTGTTCATTATTTATGCTCGTGGAGTTACTTTAATTTCCAACACACTGGCAATTTCATTATTTCTCTCGACATTCAGAATCTCTGTATTACCTTTGCTCAAGCACTGGCCAACTGAGCTTATACAGAAACACCCAAGTCACACAGTGAGACCAGAAACGCCACCACATTTTCTCTATTGCTTCTTTGTTTGCTGGGCTGGGGACAAACCTTAGGTGAATTTCTCCCTGGGACAGCAACTGTTTGAAATGTCACAGCATGCTCAGTTCTCCTTCGCCCAGATTGTCATTTCACTGCAAGATACTGTACCATCTATATCATGTTTTTCTTCTCCATGGGGGATGGGGAGAAAAGTCCAAGAATAAAAAAAGATAGATGATGGGGGGCAGGGGGAGCCAAAGAGAGAATATAAAGGGTTTAGATGCAAATAATTGAGTACAAAATGCCACTTTTATTAACAATTTGGATGGTGGTTCTTGTCCCTAATCCTTTTTATTGGTTATCCCTCAAAATCACCCAGGGAGACAGCTGGCATTTGGCAGGAGGGAAGTAGAGGCATGGGGGGGATTAAGGGACTACAATCACAGAACAGATCCGTAGTGGAACTAGGATGAGAACTCAGAATTCTGACATTCCTGAGCCATTGTTTAGCCCGTGGCCTGCTGGACATGGGCCTAAGGAATTTTGCCGAGATTGTCTAAAGCTTAACTGACTGCCACTCCTCCAATGATAATTAGTTCCACTGCCTTTCCCACAGCTAGTAATGCACGCTAACATCTTGGCCTTGACTTTATGAAACTGATTTTCATCCCACTTCAGGATGGTCAATGATTTCAGCCTCTAAGTTCCTGCCCCTTCAAAATTGGTATTTACATGTCAAAAAGCAGCTAGTAGTCTCCACTAAGTCCAGCTTTCCTTCTTAAATTATGCACCTGGGTCAAATGTACACATCCACACTTGGCGTGGGAGAGTGCATTCATGTAAAAATCACCCATTTACTGCGTCTCCCCTCTCATCTTTACCCCAATTGACAGGAGCTAGCAAACCTGGTCATGTTATTGAAAAGGGAAGCATCGAAAAGCTGTCACTTACAGACTCTGTCTATGCATCAGGCACTATTTATTCTCAGTGTTTTTCACATCATAGCTTTACAATAACACACTGCACTAAGTTATGCTTATTAGCCTCACGTCTACAATGAGGAAACTGAGGCACATGGAGGTTAAGCAGTTTGCCCAATGTAACACAGCTAGTAAGAGGCCGAGATAAAATTGGACCCAGTTGTGTGGTGCCAGAGACTGATTGTTCAGCCACTATGCTAAACTAAACTGCCTCTGTGACAGAAAGAGGTCACAAGGCTCTGGAATCCAACAAACCAAAGTCCAGATGCTAGCTGCATGGGTGACCTTGGGCAAATAGCTCCACTAGGCTCCAAGTTCACATGTTGTAATAATGACTGCTAGATTTGCTAAATAAAGTCATTAGCACTGGACCTGGCACATAGCAAGCCCTCCAAAAATGTTAGCTGTTCGCTCTAAGGAATAAACAAATTCAGAGCAAATGGACCAAAAGATCTGGCCTGTGGCAGAACAGTCCAAGGAAAGAAATGGACGTGGGGAAAAGAACACATTCCCTACACACAGTCCCTTCCACAAAAGGGTGGGCGAGGCAGAAGGATGAAATGTGGGGGGTGGGGGTACCATGACCAGGGAACAGAAGAAGTGTTTTCAAGTGACAGGAGGCTGGCTGTGTTTTGGACAAATTAAGATAAAGAATGAGTCAACACAAGCCTGGCTGTAGGGATGAAAGACACTCTAATAAGGAGCTAGTCTGAGGCAGTGGCTTCCCAGGGTGATTGAATTAAACACTCTCTTCAGCCAAACAACTAGTCTAACTGATTTTTTATTTACCAAGTCCCTTGTTGCCTGAATTAAGCAACTCCTTGGTGTAGTGCGATACTTTTTCCTTTCTGTCAATACCTACTCAAAGCTGGAAGAGTTTGAATTTCTCTTTTAGGAAAGGAACAGTCTTCATAGGAAACCATGGAAACACAATCAAGTCCCAACTTCCGTGTGGTCAACTTACCAACACTGGGAATCTAGGTGAAATCTAGGACTCACCATACACTGAAATTTGTACTGGGCTCTTCTAGTCCAAAATGAGTATCTTGCAACACCCCAATGATCTGGAAATTTTCCTGTGGTTCTAGCCTAATACTGATCTTGCCATCTGTTTGTTTTCCTGGAGTCTTGTTCTTGAAATGCACTGGAGACTGGATGGGCACTGAAGTCTTGTCAAGGCGTCCAAGACCTGAAGACTGAGCCAAAATCCTAGGGTTGAGTTCAGGCTCTGGTACTCACTGCATGGCCTTGGCCAGTCAGGTCTCATCCCCCTCTGTCTGCTTTCTCATCTGTAAAATGAGAGCTTTCTATCTGCTTCAGGATCCTATGATTTTTGTGAACCCGTTCTATGAGAAAGATACTCTTTGATCAGTACATACTATCTATAGCGTGATTTATTACTGGGGGGGGGGATCATTTTCATGGTTGGTGGTTTTATATGATAATCATCAGTCCCCAGGGACTTGGAATAATTTCACCATCAAAATTTTCCATTATGCTAGCATTATAGCTCTGTTTCAACAAGCTTGCTTAAGTAACTTTTCCATTCCAAATTCACATGATAATAGCATTATAAATGGCATCTCCAAAGACTTCAATTAAAATTGATTTGTCATTGTAATCTCAGCTAATAATGGTGTGATAATGGCATTATAATGAGGAGATCAAAGACTTACACGGAAATTATTTTGGCATTGTTATGCCGTATTCTGAATGGCTTTGAATAGGCTGCTCTCTACAGAGATTTGAAACTGTTGTGTCATAGTGATATTGAAAGCTAAGACTACAGGTAATGGAATCATCCACTCCTTTCCCCCAAAGCCCAGCTTGGAATGTCTTCTACCCTTTTCATTTCTCATAAAGGTGAAGTTCAAATAGAGCTTCAATTCTAATTCCCCCTCCTCCGGCTCTGGGGAAAAGGAAAGCGATTGAGAGGATGTTAATGCGTGCCTAGAAATGCTGCTCTCAGATGAGGCTAGAGGGAGCCCAGAAACCCTCCCTCAGCAGACGCTGAGCCCTGAGTGTTCAGCTCTCAGCTTGCTCTGGGACATGCTGCCCTGAGACAGATACCAGACCAGAGCCAAGGGGTCCTGTTAGTGGAGACAATTCTCTGGCTCCTTCATAGGGGGTCATGCTATGGAATCGGGATCCTGCAGCCTCTCACGTTTCATGCCTCTTGTCTCTCACCCTTGTGGCTTTGCAGTTGTCACAATTGTGAGCTTTGAGTGGAGTGGCATCCTTTGTCTCGCGGCTGTCTGGCTGTGAAACCAGCTGAGTGCATGTGGTGGTTTTGTGTTTATTTATTTACTTTGGCACGGACATAAATTAAGTGGAAAGAAATACAGACTCAGTTCATGTTCACGTTGGAGAATATTCTAAGGTTCTAACATTATTCTAGGTTAGAGAATTTTATCATTATATTGGGTGACACTAACACTAACATATAGTTCCTTCTACATGATAGAAGCCATCCAGACCACTCTAAATATGGTTGATTCTCATGATTCTAAAAAGTCACCACAAACACTGAATTAATGAATACTGAGCCACTGCTCATAGGGGAAATACAGGGTTCAGTGCCTGTGAGCCTCTGGTCATATTTTTGTCAACCAATCAATACAGGACCTTGTTTAATGTGTGTTTGTGTTTACAGACACCTTATTTAACATATATTTTTGAATCAGTCACATGAATTCATGGCCAGCAGCTCTATAACTCATGCCTGAATGAAGCTGATCTAACACACATGCTTTCTCTGTAAGGCCTATCACTGCCTTTTGTGCTAAGGAACACTAGACAGCATTTCGGCCCTGCACTTATGGGCCATTTTAAACAGCAAAATCACCAACAAAAGGAACAAAAATACAAAAAGCGTGGCACTAAACAGACCATGAAAAGCACACTAGTTTACACTTCAAGAGCTGAACGAGGAGACAGAGTGTCTGTCACCTTATTCAACCTTACCTGGGAACACGCTCTTTGAGCAACTTAAATTTCTCACGCATATCCACGAATGGCCACAAAATTGCCACAGGTGTTGATATTGGGTTTACAAATAAATTTTAGTGAGTAGGCAAATTCACAAATATACAATCTACGACTAATGGGAATCAACTGCATGATACTTTAATCTTTCCATCAACCCCATAAGTTAGGTACTGTTATTATGCTCATTGATAGATAAGGAAACTGAGGCACAGAGAGAATAAGCAACTTGTTCAGTGTTCAGTTTTAATTCAAATGAACTGATAATTCACTTGGTGTTGTTTCTTTATCAAACTAAATAAATCATATGCTTGGTACTTAGTTTAGGTTTTGTGGTTGTTGATGTTGTTTGGGTTTGTTTGTTGTTGTTTCTTTTAGGAGAATGATTCAGAAGAATAGTATGGCCCTAGATTGTGGATGGGAAGAAGTATCTATTTTTCAGTTGGGGGGCTCGCTTGTAGAAGTTGTAGCAGACACCATCGGTACTAACCCAAATCCATTCCGGACCCACATCTTCCTGGATGTCAGGTGTCAACCTTCTGTGTGGCTTTACACTGAAGACAAAGCCCCTCCACAGTCTTGGGGGGGAATTAGCGTACGCTAATCAGAACAATTGCCTTCATCAAACTGATTTAGGTGAGGGTGTGGGTTGCAATTCTAGCCAAACAGAAATGAAGGGACATATACTGCAGAGTCCCCGAGAGAGGTTGTCCTTTTGCTTAAGAGATGTCTGAGAAGGACGAGTGTCTTTTTCTGCCTCTGGCTGTCACTGTGTGAGAACGTAGTACTCAGAACCACTGTGGCCTTCTCAGGACCAGGAGGAGACAAACTGGAATGGCAGAGCTGAAAGACGTAGTGAAGGCGCAGAATGAAACACTCCCCAAGCCACCCTCCTGCCAGCCCTTTTGCCATCTGAGATAACAAACCCCAACTCATTTAAGCTGCTTTTAATTGGGGTTTGATTAGGAGAAACTCAAAGTATGCCAACAGATACAGGCATTTTGCTTGGGAATCTATTATAATGGAGAACTGGGAGGCTCTAAGTACAGAAATTATATAGACAGAAACACATAGAGGTTGGACCCAATTTAAGAAGCACAATGTATTGGTTGCTAAGAGATGCTGAGAGGATATACATGGCCAGGGAAATTTCCCGTACTCAGAAACAACTTATAATCTAGTTAGTTGAGAAAACCAAACACAGCCAGTTCAAGAATTCTTATACAAAGAAACAGTAAATTCCATTAATTCTGCCAGCATTAATTCTGAAATACATGTGGTAAGGGTCTGTTGATGAATTAGACATACTCCCTGTCCTCTACAATTTAGTAAAGAAAACTAGACTGAGAGGTGTTTAATTCAAGGAATATTGTGGAAAGACGTTTTGGGAGAAAGTTAAGTGAGAGATTAATTTTTTTTGGCAGACCCAGGAAAGCTTCATGTCTCTCCTGCTTAAAATTCTTCAGTGGTTTTCAGTTACACTTCACTCATTCAACAAATATTTATTGAACAATTACCCTGGGCCAGCACACTTCGAGGTGTCAGGGTATAGCAGTGAACAAAACGGAGTCCCTGGTCTCATGAACTTATAATCTAATAAAAGGGAGACGATACGATAAACAAATGAGTAAATATATCTATGTCAGAGGTGGTATTACCAGGAAAAATAAAGTAGGGTACAGAGGGTAGTCATGCTGGGTTTGAGGTGCTGTTTTATATAAGATGGTTAGAAGCTGGCATTTGAGCAGAAAGCTGAAGGAAGTGAGGGAGTGAGCTACATAGAGATATCGGGGGAAAGCGTTTGAGGCAGCAAGAACGGCAAGTGCAAAGGCCCTGCGGCAGAGAGTACCTGGCTTACTTGAGGGACAACAGGCAGGAGAGTGTGCCTGGAACAGGAGAAAAGATGGGGAAGCTGTGGGAGGTGAGATCAGACAGAGAGTTAAGGGTAGAGTCAAATTAACCATGAAGTTAATGAACCCTGACAATGTGTTCAGAAAGTCGTTAAGTTTTGATATAATCTGGAAAAGTGAGATATTTTAGCCACAATCAGTTAAGATTGCTCTTTCCACTCGGACTTCTCCATCACATTTCCTTTCGTGCTGGGTCTTTAGAGAGGCTACAGGTATTTGGGAGACCTGACTAAGAGGAAATTATCTTGGGGATACTTCTAGTCTGGGGTTAGTGAGATACATTTATGTGCATCACAGTCGCTTCCTTGACTAGCTGTCCCTGGGTAGGAGTGGTTTCCAGGAATCTTCCTACAGCTCACCACACAGTACTGCGACCCAAAGATGGGGGCCAAAGGCCCAATGGGAATGTAATATGCCTACAGAGCCCACGTCTAGAACTCTGTGAGGAGTGAATGTTAAGGAAACGGAACTAGGAGCTAGTCCTGAGAAAATTCTCCCAGCATCTGATGTGTAAACTTGTAAGCAGAAGTTTCCATTCTCATTGACACCTAATCACAATGGAAGTGCTCTCCTGTCGGGAATATATTCAAGAGAGCAGAAACTACAGTGATAAATGTACTTTGCTGATGGAATCTCGAGAAATAGAGTTTATCCAACAAACCTGAAGCAGTGCTACAAACTGTAGTCTATCCGTGTGTAAAGTCTCCCACTGTCAATAATAAACACCAAACTTCAAACAGTCATCCTGGAGGAAAAATTCATTCTATTCTTTCTATCGAACATGATATTATAATATCCTTGTCATATGGAGAGGCAATCAAAACATAGGCAGACAAAGAATTTAAAGGGGAAAATGTGACAGAGGTGGTTCAGTTCATTTATTAATAAAAACATTATATAATTTTTCTGATTTTTGATGTTTGTGGCATGTGCCATTGTAATTTGTGGTGAGTTCTTTTCTCATACTAAAAATATGTTCACTTTCAAATGTTGTGTTATATCCCGAATTTTGTATTATTTATCTTAAAGAGAGCCCCGAAATTGCATCAGCTTCAGGTCTCGGAAAACCCTGGTCAGCTGCGTTTAGAAGACCTCTGAGGTATGGTGTGACAGAATCACAGCAAAGGTTTAGGAAGTTCGCTCCATCAGCAAAGTTCAGTGATGAGTCCCAGACTTGGGCATTTCATGGACCAGTAATATTTCTCCCAAAAATACTGAGTGCACCAATATCTGATTGCTTACTTTAAAGATAAAAAATCATATAACTGTTTAAAACAACTATGTCTATTGTGGTCGCGTTAAAAAAAATTGTTCTTATACAGAAACATACTAACGTCTTTATGGATAAAATTATATAATGTCTACACTTTGTTTTAAACTATAATCCAACAGGATATGGAGAAGGTAGAGACGGTTTGCAAAGCAAGATTGGGTGCTAGGTACATGAGGTTCATTACCCTAGTCTACTTTTGTACATGCTGGAAATTTTCATAATAAAAGGTGTAAAAAATTAACCAGATCTAAAATATTCATAAAAAAGAAAGGACATACGAGTACTCCAGAAGTTGGGAGGCCATAAGCTACCATCCTTTATGTTGAATAAATTTAATCTTATGAAAAACTCACTCTACTGTGCTTATTTTTGCTATTGTTGTTTTATAGTCAATCAGTGAAATGCATCCCAACCTGTTCAGGGATCACCTATATGGAAGTTGGATCAGGTTGACAGCCCACTCTCAAATGGTTCAGAAAAAAGTTCTTTGAATTGTATATGTCAATTTTTTTAAGTTTATGGTGTGTGTGTGTGTGTGTGTGTGTGTGTGTGTGTGTGAAAGAACTGGGCTTTGCTCAGACCCCATACACATACACTTTACTATTTATGTCACATAACCTGAAACTGAGCCCTCAGTTTCTTTATCTGAAAAACGGGTATAATAATATGTACTTCACACAGTTTTTTTAAGAATTAAATAAGACAATGTGTACATCTTACACATTGAAGGTAGAAACATGAATCAGTACAATCTCTGCAATATCATCTCAAATTTTACAATACCTTTACCTTATGGTCCAGACATCCTACGTCTGGGAATTTATCCTACAGCAAGTTTTGCATACACGTGAAATGACACGTGTACAAGATATTCATTGCAATATTGCTCAACAATGTCACCAAGATCTGATTTCGTCCTGCCTTTCAGTTCTGCCTTCTTCAGTTCAACTACCTCTTAAGACTGGCTTCCCTATGAGGGCCTCAAAGGGCTATCAGTCTGCTTCTTCCTTTCTAGCCAAGAAAAATAGTCTTGTCCCCTGAAAGAGCCCCTGAAATGGTCCTGAGATTCATTCTGACTGGACGGCCTTAGGACCCATGCCCACCACTTCTCTACCAATCACTGTGGCCAGAACGATGAAACGCAGTGATTGGCTCCGGAGAACATATACCACAAAACCTAAACTAAGTACCAAGCATATGATTTATTTAGTACTGATACTCCTGGAGTCTGAGAAGGAGTCTTACCTCAAAATGAGAGGGATTCCCAAGTAGAAATTAAAAGCTGTTGGAAAGGGGGAAGGAAAAGATGCTAGAAAAGCATTCAATGTACGTCTACGGCGACACCTTTTTAACCCTTGCTATCCCATAATGCTTGATTTGGCCACTGGCTTGGAGCTTCCAGAACAGTCTGAGCCAGTCCCGAATTAGCTGGATTACACCAGATTTTCCCATCCACATTTCTGCACGCTGAACACATCACTCCTCCGCTTACTCATTTTATGATTCAAATTAGTAAGACCCTTTCCATGGCTTAAATCTCTCCACTGAACCAGCTTGTCTGTTATCTAGAAATATATGGTCACATGAACTTATTCAAAACACAACATTTTCTCATTATAACGAGACATGATTATTAAAGGCAGAGTGCCCATCAGAAATGAAACTAATCTTTCATTTGTTCAGAATAAATGTGCTCTAAAAAGTACGGAGATGGTAAAATTAATTTGAGAGTAATCAATTCCTGCATTTTAAATGAACATAATTATGTAATCATTAAATTATTTAATGGGTTTCATTAGGCTTATTTCTGGCTTGGGTGTCACATTTTTTTATCCCAATTAGCTCAAGTGCTAAAATTAATTTTTTATTACTGGGTACTAGTCCAAGTCAGGATGAACAGAGCCAGGGTCTGCCCAGCCCTACCTGATGGCTAAGCTAGGCCATCATTCCCCTAGCAGTGAGATTTGCTGTGTCAGTACAAATACAGCCAATCGAAGTTCAAAGAACCAGCCCAGTAGGTCCATGGCAAATGTGTGACCTGCTTCCAACCAGACAGGACACCTGTCAGATTCAACTGAGTGGTCCATAGAAAGCCTAGCAAAAGAGACATCTCCCAGAAAACCTACATGGCAGCCCACCACATCAATGCTGTATTATCACCAAGAATGGGCCTGAGCATCATCTGAGAACAGGAGAAACTTGGGCATTTCACAGAACTGGTTTCAAATCCCAGATTTTGCTGGTGGTAGGCTCTGTGACCCAAAGCAATTTATGTAACCGCTGGGAGCCTCAGTTTCTTCATCTATAAATAGGGATGATGAAGTAACCATCTCCCCAGAGCTGTTTGTGAGAATCAGCAATAATGTGTACAAAGAGTCTGGAATATAGGATTCACTCACTACGTCATAGTTATTATTCTTGTCATCACAATCAGACATCCACAGATTTAATCTTCGGGGACGCTGAGGTTAAGATACAGACTAACTTTTCCATTCTGGACATTAATGATAAAACCCATACTGACAAGGATTCTGAGTGGCAGTGTTACAAAAGAAGAGATACTCCAAAACTAGGTTCTTTTAAGAAAACAGTATACTGCATAATGAAAGTGTAGGGGTGGCCAGATGGCTCTAGACAATAGGGTTGCCAGTTCGATTCCCACATGAGCCAGTGAGCTGAGCCCTCTACAACTAGATTGAAGACAATGAGCTGCCACTGAGCTCCAGAACGGGTGGCTGGATGGCTCAGTTGGTTAGAGCGCAAGCTCTCAGCAATAAGGCTGCCAGTTCAATTCCCGCATGGGATGGTGGGCTGTGCCCCTGCAACTAAAGATTAGAAACGACAACTGGACTTGGAGCTGAGCTGCACCCTCCACAACTAGATTGAAGGACAATGACTTGGAGCTGATGGGTCCTGGAGAAACACACTGTCCCCCAATATTCCCCAATAAAAAAATTTTTAAAAAACCAAAGTGTGTAATACATATACCTTAATACAGACAATACATAATAATACAAAGAAGAGAGAGGCAATACGCCTTGGGGATTAAGAGCAGGGCGTCTGGAGGCAGACTGCCAAGACATCTAACCTCTTCAAATCTCGGCTTCCTCTTCAACGTAAGGATAATAATAGAACTGAGTTGTTGTCAGGGTTAAATTATATAGTGCACAGAAAGTCAAGTCCTAGCACATAGTAAACAATATATGTTACCTATGACCATTGTTGTTCATTGGTAATAGCTATTGTATAAAAATACAGGACATGGTTAAATATGTTTTCAAGACTTTAGGAAAACAAATACTTTAAATTCGGACAAAAAGATAGATGGGATCCATTAAGTTCAGAAATAAATTTTATTCATTTATTTAACAAACATTTACTGGTACTCACTATGTGTCAGACACTGAATTTAGATGTGTAACAGGGGAAATATTGTGAAATTTTTCTGGCTTAAGACTCTAATCTGGCCTTTCATGCCAGCCAAGCTAGGAAACTTTTCCTAACATCTTCTTAGGAGGAGGTGACAGGAAAAGGTCGTGCATATGTCATTCAGAAAGCTACCTTCCTTGCTCATGTATCAGACTAGCACTCAGGTCACAGTTAGAAATGCAAATGAGGAGCTCAGTGTCACAGCACGCATGCCCTTTCAGTAACTTGACATAACCACACCAGGGACCAAGTGCTTCTGTGTCCCAAAACAGGTTCTCTTTGTCTTTCCATATTACATCCATTATGGATGTCTAACATTAAAGTGACCCATCAAAATTTAAATTACACACAGAAGCCTAAAAAGAAGTGGTCAACCCTCACCCTCCCCGCCCTCCCCTCTCCTGTCCCTTTCTTCTTTCTTTTCTTAAGTTTAAAGAACAATAATTGCTCTCAGAACTCAGGCGAGTTTCCCTAGGTCAAATCAGATACAGATTTGGAGCAGCTGGCGGGCCATCACGTTTGGGAGAAAAGGGACAACCGACAGACATGGCCTAACGCGAGCTAACCCTGCCCTGACTCCCTGTGATCTCTGATTCATCAGGACAAAGGCTGAAGCTCTGTCCCCTTGACCTAGGTTGCCAACAATCACACTTCCCCGCATTGATTAAATAAACATTCATGAGCAAGGCCAGCACTAGGCAGTCCCATGATCAGTTCTGGAACTTGATGAAGCCCCAGCTTTCTGACCTTTCAGGTGCTCAATCTTTCCCTGTATGGAAAGTTTACAGAAAGCAGATTAGGGGAGGATTCTACAACTGCTGGCTAGAATCATGTCATCAGAAATCCTCTGAAACCAACGGCTGGACACAGGACTGATTAAGGATCCAGTTCTGGTGACATCCCTAAAGGTACAGGCTGCAAGCCTGACTAGGTCCACGCAAGGAAGGGAAACGTCTCTCAAGTGCATATTTCAGCCCATGCATGTCTGAAGCTCATTTCCAACATCCATCAAACTAATTAACAGTCACTAGATTTGCCAATAAAAATCCATTTTTGATACGAGTGTGCTAATTAGCAAATGCATTGCTGGTAATCTCGAAAAGATGGAAGGGCTTCCAGCGGCCACCTCTGGAGTCTGGCTCCATGTGACAGAATGGTAGTTGTCCACCCCAGGCTGTGCATGCTGATTGTGGTTTCCTGACCACCGGGCAAGTTAACTGGCACATACCTACTATCCCATTAATTATGCTAAAATATTTTAAAAGAAATGTTATTGGTGTTGCAACATGCTGGGAGGAAGACTGCCTGTTGTTATCTGCTTAGAGCAAATCAGGCAGAGAGCAGAAACCCCAGCACCAACCTCATCCCTGGAATCTGAGGTCACTGAGTTGTAAAAGCTGCCCTGGCAGCCTCCTGAGGGATCCAAGAACTAATGCAAGTTTGAAAAGGGACAAGAGGCCTCTTTCTACTGGGCAGACATGACACCTCTCGCTGTCTTGCCATGGAATTTGGGGAAGTGCAGTAGGCTCGTGGATCAGCTTCCCAGGCCTTTTCCCACTGGACTTAAAACCTAAATCCCTGAGTTAACAAATGAAAAATCACTGGACTGGATTCTAAAAAATGGCACCTTCAGGACTGACCCTAAGCATCAGCCCCCTCGTATTTATATACTAGCCTGGTAGAAGTCCACGCTGCTCCACAACCACTGTGTGTTAAAGGCAGAGAAAGAAGCATCTGGAAGCTGGGTCACATCAGGACAATAAGACAATGCTTTTTCTCTTTTCCCATTTTTATATATCAACATTCTGGCTTATTTTAGCCCTGTTTTTATTTCTGCATGTTTTGTTTCAGGGAAAAAAATCTTTCTCTATTGGAGATGCTGGAGTATTCCATTAATTTGAAAGCTATCTAGGTTGTCACATTTTAAATTATGAGAGTCTAATAAATTACATATGGCACTACAACGCTGATTAACATTTTACCCAACAAATAACAAACTTTTAAGAAAGATTTGGTGAGACCAAGACTCCAACGGAGCTGATGGAAATATAAAATGGTATAAACTTTTGGAAGATACTTTGGAAATATGTACCAAGAGCCTTTGGGGAAAAGGAAGTTTCTATCTTTTGAGTCAATAAACTCACACCTCTGAATCTAGCTTAAGAAACATTTAAAGATGTAAGTAAAGATTTATCTGTGGACATATTTCTCACAATCTTATCAATAATCATGACAAATAAAAAGCATGTCCAATAAGAGGGAAACCGGCAAAGAAATTATGGCACATCTATATTATAGAATTGTATGCAGTCATTAAAATCATGTATTTTAAAAAGTTAAGAACATGAGAAAAATGCTCAAGAATTAATATTTTATGAAAAAAGTCAACACTACATTGCATGATGCCTATTTTGTTTTAATATTTATGTATATATTGTGTACATAATTTTTAAAATATAAGAAGAAAATACTCCCAAATATTAACAGTTATCAATCTGAATTATTGGAAAATCATCTCTATTATCTTCTTATATTATTCCGTATTTTCCAAATTCTCTCTCATGACCATGCACTTTATCGTTATATATATACATTTATATAAATGAACACTTAAGCGTGATAGAATACACACACATATGTGCGTGTGTATTCTATCAAGCTTAAATGTTCATCCTCTTTGATGAAATAATTCTAGGTCTAAGAACACACCATAAAGAAAGAGATACAGACAAATGTTATGCCTGCCCGAGTCATACTCTGCATTGCTATGAACAAAGGTTATTGTGCTGCGGATATATTGTATAGATATTTTATTAACAGGGGATTCTGGTTAAATAGAAAGCCAGATGATAGATAATCAGTGATTCCTTCACAAAGCTGCTGAATTTGCTGAAAAATACAAATATCATGCACCTTAGAACTGACTGAGGCTCTAGAGGTCATCCACTCCAGTGGTTTCCCATATTTTTTAACCATAAAATTCTTCTTTTAAATAAAATCCTAGGAGAATCTGCAATACACATAAACCCAACATGAGAGCGATTGCTCTGAGTAAAGCGAGGGGCAGACGTTGAACTCCACCCCCTTGATCTCTGCACTGAGGAAGAACGTAGCTCTGTGCAAACCCCTCTGAAGACCACTGGGGCAGGATAATTTATTGGTCCATTAACTTACACTTGTTCAACCTATATTTTTTTTCCAAGCACCCCTAAGTGTTTTATTTATATTAACTGGTTTAGTCCTCACAACAACATTATAAGGAAGATACTATTACTGTCCCCATTTTACAGGTGAGGAGACCGAGGCAATGAGATTCTGAGAAGCTTGCTCTAGGCTACACAGCTATTAGGTGGCAGAGCCAGGTTCAAATCCAAGCAACTGAACTCTAGTTTATACAGTTTCTTAATGCTGTTTCTGGATTGTGGACAGAGAGAGGAAATGAGGTAAGAGGAAAGGAAAGATGATGTCTTTCATCCTCCAGCATTGCCAAGTGTCTGCCTAGTTTCAAAGGCAGTCTCCATTTTGGGCCTATTCCATCCAACATGTCGTGGAGTGCATGGAGTCGGCACTCAACTCCAGGGGATCTACCAGCATACCTGCTAATATATACTGCCCGTGTCCAGCTGCCTAGGAAGATCTGAAGAGACCCCAGCACCCAGCTCTAACAAGCATGTGGAAATGGATGGGTCACATATAAGCCAATTACAGCTGGCAGCCAGGTTTGGGGAAATCACTTTCCCTGGAACCAATTGGGAGCCCTTTTTGGAGATAAAAGGGACAGCACATTAGTCTCTGTGGTCAGAAGCAGTTTTCATGCATTTCATGGAGCAAAGGGAACCTGAAACATTTTGAAATGAGAAAATGGGGTACAGCCAAATTGCTCAGTCAAGGCATTTGAAGGGTCTTTAGTGTGACATTCCATACAGGACCTCGAAGCTTGTTCACATGTAGGTAGAAAATAATATGTGTCCATCTAGAACATGAGTGTGTTGCTATCCTTACATGCCTCCACATGTGTCACTTAATGCTTCTGTCATTAAGACATCCCGTCACATATCCATAGAAATGAGGGGTCAGGAAAACCTGAACGATTGGAATTCCTAGATAAACTGAAATCTCATTAGTTGTAATTAGTTAAACTTCCTATCCCATCTAAGATTTTTACCAGCATCAGTTTAGTAAGTTACATACTAGCACCTTAGAATAAGTCCTATGTCATAGAGTCATAGAATTAGAAAATCTAATACCTGAAAGGAGTTAGAGATAATTGAATCTAACCTAGAGGAATAGGCAGACAGAAATGTTTGGGGAAGCTTCAGGACAGATCTGGTAAAGAACCAAAATTTTTAGCTTAGACACTATTTTTTTTCTGTCTGGGAACATGATAATATCTATAATACATGGTCAATCAGCCTCTGCACTCAAGGTGACTCCATTCAATTCTGTACATTTCTAATCTAAAGAAGACAAAAATACCTTTCTTTTATTAGACCCATATCTACCACCTTGAATAAATGAGGTCATGACTCCTTGAGGACTGATTGACTCAGCTTGTCTCCAAGATGTGTCTTTAGTGCCTCAGCTGACTCAAGGCCAGAAGTATAGCCATCAAAACACAACACACACACACACACACACACACACACACAGACACGAGTCTATTTACTGGCTTGACATCTCTGAAAATGACCAGCACAATTATAACATCAAAAGAAGATGAAGAAATAGAGAAGGGAGATAAAAGAGAAAGAGAAAGGAAAAGAAGAAAGAGGGGAAGAAGAAAGAGAAGAGGAAAAAGAAAAGAAGAAGAAAAGGAGAGGGGATGGTGGTGCAGTTTTGCAGGACTGTGTGGGCACTAGCTTTTTTGACCTATAAAGAGGAAAGTTGGACCTGGAAGTGTTGCTATTGTCTATGGACAGTCAATGGAACACCTTGGGGTCTTTTACAAAAAAATCATTTCTAACAAAAATCAGTAGAAGAATAAATACTAAAAATATTCATAATATATTGCTAAGTTAAAGGAGATTATAAACATGCAGGGCATAATTATTTTTTAAATCTCTATGTTACTTATTCATATCTATAGATAAAATTTTATCAATAAACATAGATTCATCTATATGTGTAGTGGTTATCTCTGGGTGGAGCATTGACACAATGATCTGAGATATATATATACATATATATATAATATTTTTTAACATTTCTGTTTTTTGTTTTCCAAATTTTCTGCATTGGTTAGTATAACTTTATAAATAACTTTTTTAAAAATTAATTTAAAGCTTCCAGTGAAAGTAGCAGAGTAGGTAAACATGCTGTACTTGCCTCCTCCCACAACCACCTCAAAATTACAAATAAACTACAAACCATCATTGAGAACCACATGAAGTCTAGCTGAGCAGAAGCCCTATAACTAAGAATAAACAGAAGAAGCCACATCGAGATTGATAGAAGAGTGGAGACTCGGAATGAGCTGGTCCCACACCCATGTGTGGCAGTTAAAAATCAGGAGGGATATCTCAGCTGTGGAAGTCCCCTCAGGAGTAAGGGGTTGGTCCTAGCCCCATACCAGGCTCCCCAGCCCATAGTTCCAATACCAGTAAGTGAGGTCCTCATAACTTCTGGCTGTAGAAACCACCAGAGGTTGTGGCTGAGTGAAATGGGGGGCAACTGGAGTCCCAGGCATTCCTCTTAAAGGGCCCATGCACAGACTTACTCACTGATGGACTCATGCGCTCTAAGCTCCAGCAGTGGGGCAGCAACTAGAAAGGCACCAGGGACATACAGAGAGGCACTGAGGCTTCTGAGCAAGGGCTGGAGGAGAAGCTTTCTCCTAGAATGAAGTGCTGGCAGAAGCCATTGTTTCTTTGTTGAGCTCTCCTGGCACCCATGGTGCACATGCAGGCCACTGTCATATCTCCATCAACCTAGCTACCACTGTTTGTCCCACCCTGGTAATTCCCTGAGACATCACCCCACCCAACTTTCAGGCCCACCCAATCCGCTTCCAGTGGCTTTTCCATACAAGTGGCCTACCTTGGCTCAGGCTGCAGACTTTTTCTAAAATCTCTCAAAGGCACACAAACCCCAAACAAGCAGCATCTGGCCTCAGTGTGTCCCATACCTCTTGTTAAGCAGCCCCAAGCCCAGCACCAGCCGCAGCTGGCCTCAGTTTGCAGCTCAGCTTCTTCCAAGCACCTCCAAGCCCAGCACAACTGACAATCATCAGCAGATCACTTTGTAGTTCATATCAAGTGGCCCCGGGCAGGGCACAGGCAGTGGCTGACTTTGGCCTGCACCACAGCCCACCCCCCAAGAGGCCTCAGAACCAACTCACCTGGTGGCCAGCTTTAGCCCACTCCAGAGCAACACCCATCCACCTCCACAAACAACAGATGAGGAAATTGAGATTCTTCCGTTCTTAAAGTAAATATCCCTAACCTGGCCTCACCTCACCCCATAAAAGGACCAATGTCTGCTCTCTTACTAGACTATAAACTCCGGAAGAACAGGGACCATGGCTCTCTTGTTTGCCGGTGACGGATGGATGGATGGTGGATGGATGGATGGATGCATTGCCAAGATTGCAGAGCATGTTAATGTCAAAGCTGAGACTAGAATCAAAACCCTCTCTTTTCCAGCCCAGTTGTTCCCAATATTTTATAGTCAAACCTCATTATGTTCAGGAACAGTGTTGCATATATTGGAAATTCATACCAACACACTTGACATAAAAGGGCTATTGGCTGTTTCCAAAAGTGAAATCTACCCTTAAAAGATATAGATTTGCCAGTCATTTCGCTTTTCAAAAGAAATATACAGTTATTCCTTCAATCAACAAATGCTTTCTGAACATCTATCATATGCCAGGTACTGTGCCAGGCACTTGCCACATTTTGTTTGGTCATTAGAATTATCTATGATGTTATTTTCCTGTCTGTCTTTTCTATAACATTCCATAATACAATATCTACATTTATAAAATGTTTAAAGCTTTAAGAGACTATTCTAAAATAAATAAATTATATTTCATACGCTCTGCAATTTTTTTTTTTTAAACTTTCAGAGTCAGAGCAGTATCTTCGGAGTGTTAAGCCTACCGACTAACTATCGGAGGACGAAATTCATATTGATCTGTAAGTACTGATTCAAGTGTGGAAAATAGATCTCCTGACCTTAGATACATTTGTAATAGTCTGAGGACACATTCCAGCAGCAAATTCCATTTCCTGCACTTGGGATCCTTCCTAATTCCAAAGAACGTGCCTCCATCATGAAGTGCCGGCCTCAGACCAGCCACCAGGGTGTCAGCAAGGACAGAGAGCATCACGCGGAACAGCAACTGTTGCCACTGACACCCCGCAATGGGCAGTGTCATTCTTACATACAGAGCTCCTGACAGAGGGAATGAGTATTTGTTCAAGCTAAGACTTACAGACTGAATGAATCAACCAATGAACAAATGCCTTTTGGGAAAATCAAAAGTGATTGAAGAATGCGAGAGAGGTCTTCTGACCGCTTGAACTCCCTTACTCTCCTAAAAAACAATCTCTCCCGGCTGCTCTTCTTTGACACCTGACATTTCACCATTTAGATCAGGGATTGGCAAAACTACAGCCCACAGGCCAAAGTTAGCCCACTGTCTGCTTTGTAAATAAAGTTTTATTGGAACACAGCCATACTGTTTGTTTATCGTCTATGGCCGCTTTCATGTTATAAAAGCAGAGGTGAATACTTGCAATATAGACCCTACGGCCTGCAAAGTGAAACCATTTGCTATCTGGTCCTTTACAGAAAAAGTTTGCTGAACCCTGATTTAAATTACACTTTTAAAATGTCATTGGCAATAGTAACACTTTGAGCCTAACAGTCAGTTATATCTCACTATGAATTAGATTATTCCAGGGGCATTTAGCTGTTTGGTAGGGGAAAGGGTACAGAGAACTTGAGATTGCTAGGTTTTTGGTGTGTCAGAATATGAGCACAAAAAGGAAAACTATGGGAGAGTAGTACATAGACCTCACCTGTTTTGCAGTCCTGCTTGCCCTGAGCTTCAAATGGAAATGAGGCTTAGCACTGACTGTCAAGTTTTGAATAGTGGGAGTGTCAGACTTCAGAATCAAAGCCAAATAATTCTCTTTTGCAATTAAAAGAAAACTCAATATTCTGATTTTTCTTCCATATAACAGGTCCCTCTGCTTTCAGACATGTCATTTTGCTTCCATTTCTCTGTGGCCCAAAGAGTTACAGAAATTGTTTTAAGCCACCCGTCCCAAGTTTTGCAGTTCTGATTTTTTTTTTTTTTCCTCAACTGACCTCATTTAGCTGGGTGGAAGGCAGCTTTCCCTAGTCTATTAAGACTTCAATAAAATCATCCATTTCTAGTTAACTGGAATAGTATTCACATGTAGACCTGCATATTAATTGGCCGATAACGAGGTGATAAAGCTGCTTTTCTCTGCAGGTGTACCAATCAATTTCAATGAAACTGAAAAAATGAGTTCTTTTCTTGTTGCATCTGAAATTAAAAAGTGATTTATATTTTCTAATAAAGTGCTTTTCATTGATCTCCTTCTGAAAATGTATGGTTTCATTTGCACCCTTTTAAATTATAATAGTTTCCGTTTGTAAAAGAATGATTTTCCAATATCATTTCTGGCTTTCAATTGATGATTAAGTTTAATATAGATTTGAAAAAGAATGGTTGGGGAGGGCAGAGTAGGTTATTAAGAGCCTTCATTCCACCACCCCCGCCCCCCAAAAAAAACCCTACTACTTTTAATGACCTTAAAAACCTAGACTACAGAATTCTTTTCCAGAGTACAGTACTGTCAGAGGAAGTTATGTTTTTTCCCCCAAGAAATCCATTTTTCTATTTCACAAGTTTTCTTTTGTCATAGAATTTTATGTCTGTGCCGATTGTTTCCCATTTCTGTCGTGTCAGCCTGGCTGCGGGGCAAATGTGGAGAGAAGAGTTTTTTTTCTTTCTTCCCTCTGACACCGGCAGCAAATTCTTACTTGGAGATGTTCATGGAATCCTGCTGTTACTGGCTGAATTCTGGCAGATGTGAAAACTGGCAGAGCAATTACATTTCACTTTAATTTAGTATTATGGTCTTCTGAGCCATAATAATTAAGCAGCCATGAAAGGAAGCTATATTCTGAACTTGTGACGGAAAAGCCGAGTCCAGGACTGGACTCTGTTAAGAAATCAGGATCATCTCACTTCTTTGTCAACTCAGAGGCCCCTGAATTCACATTTAGGCTGGAGAGTCTTTGCAAACAGGTGTGGAGTGGAGTCAAGCGATCACGTAGGCAGTAGACTTCATTTAAAACAGATAGATACCAGGGACTTTGCTATTTATCTACATAGAGATAAATATTGGCTGATGAGTGAGTTCATGAATAGGTGAATAAATGGATAGAGGGATGGACGAATGGATGAATTTATGGAAAGGCAATTATCTTTGCCTCTCTCATGCAAAGATCAACTTTGTGATGTGACTTGAGTGCCCCCTACACAGAAATATTTCCCTCCCCTCTGCCCCAAGTCTCACAGTGCCTGAATAGTCCCCATTAGTCCCCATGTTTTAATCTAGATTAACTATTACCCTCTTCTAAATTCTCTTTTCAAAGGACAAGACTTGGGTGGCTAATAAGGCAGCATGGACTAGTTCATCACCTGCTTTCCCAAGTATCAGGAAAACATGGAGTACCTAATGACGATGGGCCTGACAGTGGGCTGGGAACACGGTCAAAGGTTAGAAAAAGTGGTGCAGGGCTGCGTAGTAATGAAGAAATCCTCTCAGATCTGTGGAGGACCTTGTTTCAGTTCTACTCCAAGGGACAATATTTCCCAGGTCTTCAGCCCTCCTGGAAACTCTCAAAGAATGATTACACACCAATGTCTCAGATCCTGAACAGTCAAGACCAGCCAGGGCTGAGAACTGATGGCTTCTTTCTCCACTTGAAAATAAAAACGATGAAAATAAAAACAATCATAAAAATAAAATGTTCTAATTATAAAATATATCTCATAATATATAAATCATATTACATTATATATGTTATTAGATATGTTACGTAATTATATTAAAATAATAATATGTGATATATTACATAAGTAAATTATATACATTTAAAAAAGAGGAGTGTTTATTGAGCACCTTCTGTGTGTTGTGCATTTTCCATGCATTATCTGACTTAATCTTCAACATAATGCCAGTTCTGTGCCCACTGAGTGAGATGAGTTGTTTTCCCAGGGTCACACAGCAAGTCCTGGACACAGATGTGAATCCAGGACTTGAACCCAGGTACACATGACTCTCCAAAGTGTATGCGCCAAGCTCCACTCTCCCTTCCACTTTGGCTGCTATTAAAAATAAATACTTCAGGGCCGGCCCGGTGGCTCAGGCGGTTAGAGCTCCATGCTCCTAACTCCGAAGGCTGCCAGTTCGATTCCCACATGGGCCAATGGGCTCTCAACCACAAGGTTGCCAGTTCGATTCCTCTACTCCCACAAGGGATGGTGGGCAGAGCCCCCCACAAATAAAACTGAACATGGCACCTTGAGCTGAGCTGCCACTGAGCTCCTGGATGGCTCAGTTGGTTGGAGCGCGTCCTCTCAACCACAACGTTGCCAGTTCGATTCCTCGAATCCCACAAGAGATGGTGGGCTGTACCCCCTGCAACTAGCAACGGCAACTGGACCTGGAGCTAAGCTGCGCCCTCCACAACTAAGACTGAAAGGACAACAACTTGAAGCTGAACTAAGATTGAAAGGGCAACAACTTGACTTGGAAAGAAAAAGTCCTGGAAGTACACACTGTTCCCCAATAAAGTCCTGTTCTCCTTCCCCAATAAAATCTTTAAAATAAATAAATAAAAATAAGTACTTTAGGGAAATTCTGTAGGGCCAATAACTCAATTTGTTCAACAAATATATTGCAAGGGGGAAAAAAGAGAGAGGAGGAACCTATAAATTAAAGTTACTCAAGAGATATATCAGCCAAATGCAATGGATGGGCTTTGCTTGGATTCTGATTCAAACAAACCATTTGTTTAAAGAAAAGAAAAGAGAAAAGGAAGGAAATGAAAGAGGGAAGGAGGAGGGCAGAAGAGAAGAAGGGAAGGAAAGAAGGAAAGAAGGAGGGAGCGAGGACTCAATCATGAAAATTTCACTAGATGTTTGATGATATTAAGGAATTCTTATCAATATTTTCTGATTGATAGTAATATTCTGCTTACTTTCTTAAATGAAAGAGTTCTATCACAGTATTTGCAGTTGAAATGACATGTCTGAGATTGGCTTCAAAATTGCAATGCAGAGGGAGACTGGGTGTGTTAGTAATTGCTGAAGCTGAGTGTTGAGTACCAGGAGCTTTATTTACTAGTCTCTCAACTTATGTATGAGTTTGAAATTTTCTATAATAGAAAGTTTGTAAGCAAAATAATAATAGTAATAAATAAACAAAATGCAAATCATAAAGGAAAAATGGCACTATTTTTTTTTAATGGATGGATGCACAACTATGAATGTACTAAAAACTCTTGAATGGAACACTTTAAAAGAGTGAACTTGATGGTATGTGAATTATAGCTCAGTAAAGTTATTTTTTTCAATGATATAAACAAAAGAAATAACAGATCAAAGTATAGCCAATCACATGATTCTCCTAATTTTTCATCTAATATTTCTTAGTAGATGATTTTTAATAATTGAGTCACATGCAGACATGGAAAAAAACAACAACAACAACTCTGTCCTGTTCTGGCCTCTCTCATAGTTCTGAACTGTTACTCAAATGCTTTGGCACACGCCCACCAGGATGTCTTCAGGAACTTCAAATAAATTCTGAAACCACAAAAGCAAATAAAACTGCTAAAAGCGCATTCTCTTCCATCCCTCTTTGAGAAGGGAGCAGCTGGTGAAGAGTCCTTAAGATGCTGTGAAGAAAGCTGAGGCAAGAAGACATTGTTCAGTATATGCGGCCCAGCCCCTGGAGGAACCACCACCACGGTGCCCAGCCTGAGAGGAGTGCTCAGCCTGCACTGAGGACGGAATGGTCTCTGTGTGGTCCAGCCTCCCATCTCTTGCCTGCAGGTATAACCTCCTAACTGGTCTAGCCTCATTGGGGTCAGCGTACCCACATCGCACCCCATGCTAATTAAAGGGTCTATAATGCTCTCAAGATACAGACCAACAGCGTAACTTTAGCCTAAAGTGTCCAGCAATGTGGCCTCTCACTCTCTCTGCAGTTTTGTCCCACACCCTTGCCTGTCTCTCTCTGAGCTCCAAGAACACTGACCTGCTCCCAGTAGTCAAACATCTTTCCCTCACAGGACTTTTGCACATGCTGACCCTTCAGCATAGTTAACGGCTTGAGAGCTTGAGATCTCAGCACACACACAGGTTTTCTCAGAACAAGCTTCTTTGCCATCCCGCAGCCAAAGCCGCCGTTATTGGTTTCAACCAATTTGTCACCACTGGAATTTCACATTTAATTATTTATTTGATTAGCGTCTCAACTAGGCTCTAAGTCCCACAAAGAAGGAAACTATGTCTCCTTTTGCTCACCACTGAATTTCCAGAGTTGCCACAAAGCCTGGCACAAGGTAAGCATAGAATAGCCATCAAACAATAAAAAGGAATTAATGAAAGAACAATGAAGGAAGGGATGGATCAATGAAATCTACAATTGCTGTTTTTTGAGAACTTACACAGGCTCCATGAAAGCGTTTCCACTTGTAGATTTAAGAGTTTTTACCAAGGATAGCATAATTTAAAAAAAAAATTTTTTTTTAAATCCACCTCCAAAACAACCCAGTTAAGAAAACTCATCAGTGGCCTTCTCTCTCTGGCACAAATCCATTTCATGGAAAGAATTTTTAGTACTTTAATGATGCTTTCTTGCCTTTCAGCCTATGACAATATGGAGCAATTAGCTCTACAACTGGAATATGAAAAGGTTGGACTGCGTTTCAATTGGAATTGATTTCTGTTTAATCTGTGCTTTCACAGGCAGAAATCAGGTTTTTAGGAGCCAGCTCATTAGAAAGGACATGTTGGTGGGGATTTGGGAATGTTGAAACCTTTCAAGAGAAGAAGGCCAGAACTCATATTTATTCTAGGTTGACTTTCCCTAGAATTATTGTTCCCTCCACAGGTACGCCCTGAACTTGGACCTCAACTCACCTGATATGTAACTGTCTGGTCCCAGGTGTGTATACCCCTCGCGTCGTATATACACCCTGCCCATGACTTTTGTCCTGACCAGGGTCACTGGCCTCAGAGAGTCTATCTTTGTCTGTATGCACCAGAGCAGGGACCCTGACACAACTGACGACATTAACACAGGCTAGTTGTGGGCAAGAGTCATGTCCTTGGCTCTTTGGTCATCTGGATAATAAAACTACCACCTATCTTTGGTGAAATGAGAAGGTTCTTAACTCAGAGTTTGCAATGGAATCACTTATAAAATATTTTAGACATGCCACCCAAGCCCCAAGTCAGACCTAGCAAGTCAGCATTTCTAAGTGTAGGAATTGGACATCTGTATGTTTTTAAAGCACCACAGTGGTCCTGATATATAGCTGAGGTTAAGAGCCACTACCAGTAGACTACAGCTTACAAAGAGCTCTCACCTTAACCCTAAAGGGTTAGCCACGGAAAGTAATGATCACCCCCATTTTACAGATATGAAAACTGAGGCTCAGAGAGGTTAAGTGACTTGCCCAAGGACACACAGCTTGCAAGGGGTCTAATCTAGACTCAAACAAAGGTTTTAGCCTCAAATTCTTTAGTCCAGAATGAATGATGGATGGTATAATACTCAGTAACCAATAAGAATGATGATTAAAGGCAACGTAGCCTGAGCTTGCTTAGCTGGGTTGGTAGTGCTTTTCATTCATTTTCAAGTATTTTGGAGAATAACCCATTGCTTGTCATTCTTCTGAGGAAAGGGACCACAGGGGGCTCTTTTCATAAAGTTGTGGTTGGTGTTGTGTGTCCTTGCTGCCCCGTTCACACCACTGACAGTAGGAAGCCAAAAATAAGGCCACTTACAACCAGACAGATGGTAGATGATGGCTTGGTCCCCACCAATCAGAAGTTCAAAACAGACATTAGTGTAAGGTACTTGGAGGTAGAGGATTGGAGAGAGGCAGCAGAACTGAAGAGGCAGTCACTGGACATCAAAAATAGAGGGAGAAGATGATGTAATACAGAATTGTACACCTGAAATCTATGTAACTTTACTAACAATTGTCACCCCGATAAACTTTAATTGAAAAAAAAATAGAGGGAGAACAATTGAAAAAGAAGCAGAGACAAAAAAGTCACAAGTACAACAGCATTACGAGATTAGGGAGTGCCCACTTTAAAGGGGCGACAAGGTCAGGTCATTACTGCTGCTGTTGCAGACTGAACTCACTCTGAGACCTCATTTCAGTTCTCTGAGACCGTTTGTGGGACTGCTGGGACAGATTTCTGTCTCCTTCACATCTCTGGGTATTCCTAAGATACCCACACAGGCTGTCCTCCTGGCTGTCACCTGAAAGTACTGACCGGCATAGTTAGGGCAATAGCAAGGCATCTCCCTGTTTGCTGAGGCCGTTTTGGCCTCATGTCTTCAGAGAGCTGTCTGCATGGCCTCGGAGCTTCCCAGAATCCTTTGCACCTCCGAGAAATTACAGAGCATCCACCATTGTCCTGGACCACTGCCTGGTGGAGCTGGCTCTTTATTCCTTTGCTTCTGTTGCCCTCTAGTGCTCACTTCCTGTCGCTCTCTTTAGATACCACTTCTCTTTAGCTAAGTTTAAGAATCCAAAACCTGGAAAGAAACTTCTTGCAAGTCTACCCATCACTCTGTGGAAGTTCATTGAACACATATGATACGTTCACTTTTCCATATGTATATTAAACCTCAATCAAAAGTATTTTAAAAGCCTATCCAGGCAATCATCTATCAAATATCTGTTGAGTGCCACCACAGCATAAGCCCCCTGTTAGAGGAGAGGAAACACAATTCTTGCCCTCATGAAGACACAGCTGGGGAGACTGCCAACAGATCTCGCAAATGGATGAAAAATGACCGCTGTGACAGTGCTGCAAAGGATAAGGTCATGGAGATTTGACTTGGCAGGGGGTCAGAGACGGTTTCCCTGGGAAAGTGAGAATGGACTGCGATGTGGAAAGGGCCAGTCACAGTGTTAACAAGGCTATAGGAGTAGCAAATGCAAGACTTTAGGAGAGAGTGGGATGCACCTAAAGAAGTGACAAGAATTCTGTGCAGCTGGAATACGAACATAGAAATGTGAGGCATGATGGGAGAACAGGCTGGAGGGGTAATAAAGGGACAGTCTTTACATGGCCTTGTTGACCGCGTATGAATTTTGATCTTCATTAAAATCATTGAAGAGAGCTTATTTGTTTTGTTCTGTTGAGATCAGATAGGGTGTAGGTGATCTGATGTGAGTTTTGCAAAGATCCCCCCCGTTGTGGGAAGAAGATGGATGGCAGCTGGGCCATATTTCACAGGACACTAGTTCAAAGGCTATTAATGTAGTCCTCGTGACTTGGTCTAGGTGAGAGTGTCAGAAGTGGAATAAAGTAGGTGGAGTCAAGTGATATAGAGAGAGTAACGGGGCTTGGTGGTGAAGTAGAAGGGGAGAGGATGGTGAAGGACGGGATGTGTCAAGGATGGTTTTGGATTCCGGTTTGAGTAACGGGAGGGAGAGTGGTGCTGTTTCCTAGATAGAGAACACCGGAAGAAAACAGATTGGGGGTGTGGGAGATGAGAGGAGCATGAGTTTGGTTTGGGCCAAATTAAGGTTAATGTGCCTTTAGGACCTTCAAATGGATATGTCAGCCCATTCATTTATTACTCAACCAATAATTTAAAAACCGAAACCATGATTATTGAGTGCTTACTACCTGGCAGGCATTATCACAGACTTTCCCGCTTATGGAGCTTACAGGGTAGCTCATGTCCTTGCCTCAGTGTGCAATGCTGTTCAGCTGCCCCAGTGAAGGGGTTCACAGTATGCCACCTCAAAATATGCCCCTCGGGCATAAGGATTATCTTGAGCCAAAGACAACTGACAAAAGCAGACACAGGATGAGCTCTCTGCCCTCCTCTTATCTAACTGAAAGCAGAACATAAATTCCCCTTATGAAGTTGTCCCCGTGCCTACTTCCTGTACCAAGAAAGGGACAACAAACTGACGACCAAGATGAGATGGCACTGAGAAAGAGTCTACACACACAAACCTGACTGACTAACCCTTATTACCCTCGGTTTCCCCAGACATTTGCCTTCCCTCAGTTTACCACCCCTAGAAGCTCAGAGTCCTTTTCTTTTATCTTGTCACTTGTCTACAAAATTATTTATTTTTTGTCAGGCTGCTACACAAGCCCAAGTTCTAACCACCCCTTTGAGTTATTCATTACTGAGTACTCCCCTGTCTACACAAAATGCCGTTAATAAGCAATTGTTTTTCTCTTGTTACTCTATCTTTTGTCTACCTAATTTGCAGGACCTCAGCCAATGAAACTAAGATGAGTAGAAGAAAATGTGTGGGTTTTTTTTCCCTACCCTACACCAACCAGATGAAAATCTATTCAGTATTCAATAAATTTATTCTGGGACCGAACTACAACATGAGACACTGAGCTCAGTGCTCTCCGTGGCTTGGAGATTCCATTTCTTACCTTCATTCCTTGCCATGCCAAAGACGCTCTCTCTTCATGCCCTCCATATTACTCAAAAATCAAACTGGAGCGTGCTGGGTAGAGTGTTGTCATGAGTGCGGGACCTCGTATCTCCATTTACCTGGACATCCCAGTAAAACCATTCACATGGAAAGCAGAGGACATACATTCTCTTGTTTTCTCATCCATTAACCAATGGTAAGACCATTGGAGACTTCCTCCCTGGGAATCCCCAGGCCTTAAGATTCAAGGACTTCGAGGAGGTGATGAGGAAAATCCTGGAGGTCTCTATATGCAGAAGAAACAGTCTTGTGAGGAAAAGAGTTTCGAATCCATTTAACTACTCTTCACCAAGGTAAATACCATGGAACAGTGGCTTCTGAAGAGACCCTGAAAATAAAATGGTGCTATCATCCAAAAAGTTGGAAAAATCTTTCATGTTTTATTGTCCTGTTAGAACGTCACGATGTACATTAGGATATTTAAAGGTCTGAGAAGGTCCTGCACAGCACAGGGACCTATTTAAACTCTGTGTCATATGTATTTCCAAACTTAGTTGATACCTAACCCTATTCTCATGATACCCATTAAGGTACCTGGAATATACTCTGGTAAAAATGTACACTGATATTACAATATAATGGTTATAATAACAGTCACTGTTATTTCTTATCTGCTCTATATAATTCTCTATAATATCTATACTATATAATTATTATCTTAGTCTTCAAAACAACCCATTATATTACATGTATATATATCATATACATATCATATCATCTATTATATGTGTGTATATAATATACATTATATATATATATATATATGATAGTATTATATAACATTTAACAGATGAGAAAGCTGAGGATAAAAATGGATCAATAATTTCTCCTAGGCCACATAGCTGGTAAGTGGTCAAGCCATGCTGCGAAAGCAGGCTCTTAACCATTGCTCTCTATTGCTTCCAACTTAGTCCATATCTTATCTTATGCTTGAACAGTCTCATGCAATTATGGCAAAGAATGGTCCAATCTCTTTTTTAAACATCCCCAATGTCAAGAAACTCACCATTTCTCAAAACAACACATTTCATTACTGAATATCTTTAAACATTTTGAAAGGTCTTTATATTGAGTTGAAATCTGACTTGATGTAACTTATGTAACTCATTATTTCTGGTTTCCACCTCACAGATGATACATATTAAGCCTACTTATATTTCCACACAGGTACAGTTCAAATATTTGAAGATAGCTATTCTGTCTGCTGTCAGAAAGATAATCAAATTACAATTATATTTTTAGAAGTGGACTATTTTAGAAGTGTGTGAACTGGGATTTGAAAAAGTTCTTCTAAATGTTTTGTCTAATTCACATTCTCTTAGAAGATTCCCTAATTTCCACAGTGACACCAAGACAGAATTTTTTTTTTTTAAATCAGTGGGGGCACCAGAGAGAGAAAAAGATTGAGTGTGTGTGTGATATGTGGTGTCAGATGCACTTTGAAATAACTGTATACAAAGACATTTGATACTTAGCAATTTTTAAAAAGAAAGCAAGAAATCTTGGGAAAAGAAGAATGATGTAATTGCGTAACAACAAGTTTACCAAAGTGTAAGTACTCCCAACATATCCCCACTGGAAATTTTTTCTTTGCCTACTGGTTCCAGAAGTTTTTGTAATATCGTCATGAAGATGATTTTGCAAAAGAGGAGGGAGAAAAGAATAGAGATTCTTATTAGTTTCATTCTTGAGTTCTTTTTTGCTATGGAGAATTAGGTAATGAGCCAGGTAGAAAAGAGACTTAAAAAAAAATAGCAAGACAAAATTGATGGACACAATAAAAAGGAGGAAGATGGGGAGGCTGGAGAAGTAAAAAAAACCAGGGGAGATGAAATTGGGGAAGAGTTTGAGGAGATTCCACGAGAAGCTCAATGGCAGCTCTGGGGGTGGGAGAATTGGATAGAAGGAAAAGAATTTTGATAAGTATTGCTGTGGATTTGGAAATGGATTTTAAAAAATGTTCTTGAAGACAGGCAGTAACAATTGAAATTCTTTTTAGTTAATGTTGTTTTGTTGATTGTGGTTTTTGAATGTCACTTGGCTAAAACTGGACCTCTGAGGCTGTGAAATTTAGAGGGATTACACTTGCTTTTGACATTCCTTTGTTGTCAAGTCCTTTATATACTACAGATGGATATTAGTCCAGGGTATTTAAAAAAAAATTGCATTGGAAGGGGATCAAGATAAGCCATCCCAAAATATGCCACTTTGGCATAAGAACTATTTTGAGCTAAAGGCATTTGAGTATATGGAATTTTTTTTTATCTACCTCGTTAAAAGATTAACTGAGGCATATTAAAACTTTTTAAGAGTTTATTTGAGCAAAAATCGATTCAAATTGGCCTGCACAAAAGTGGAAGTGATGAGGGGCAACCCACAGACAGGAGCCAAGGGAAAGACAGACAGAAGGTGCAGAAGCCAAGAAAGAAAGTTATTTGATTGGCTATCACTTTTATTGAGGTACAATTGACCTATAACATTATATTAGTTTCAGGTGTACAGCATGATGCAACACTTGTGTCTATTGTGAAATAATCACCACAATAAATCTAGTTAACATCAGTCACCAAGCTATCATTTTTATTTTGTCCTATGAGAATCTCAAACTCAACCCTTCCCAACACGACTCCTTAGCTTCCGTCCAAACCTGTCCCTCCTCCCAGACTCCCTTTTTCATGTGATGGCACCACATCAGCCCCATCACCCAAGTGGAGACCTTGCTTGTCTCTCTCCCTCAACCTCTATGTAAAATCAATCACCAAAACTGGTTGATTCAGCCCCAAAATATTTCTTGAATTTGTCCTCTTCACTCTATCTCTTTTGCGTCAGAGTAGATTAATATTTAGCAAATATCCACTTGTCCACCCTCCACAGGAGAAGGTTACGTCCCTGTCTTGCTGATGTTGGCCTTGGCCATGTGACTTGCTGTGGGCAATGGAATGACAGGATATGACGGTGGCTGTGCAGTGGAACTCAGTCTCCTGTGCTCCTGCTGTTTGTTGTGTGAACACCCCTCAGGTAGCCTAGATAACCTGAACCTCAGTGACCCACAGACACACGAGCAAGGAGAAGAGGCTTATGCTTGTGTGCTACCGCGATTTGGGGGGCTGGTTTCAAAATAGCTTTAAATAGTCATGGCTACCGGATCTATCTTTTCAGGTCAGACAATTGCCTTCGAATTAGTGTTCCTGCTTCTAGTCTTATCCCTCTCAACTCCATCCTTCAAATAGCTACCAAGATACAGGTAACCCCCATATAACACAGTTGTTAGGTTCCTAAAAAATGCTGTGTTATGCGAACCCATGTGATATGAAACAAAGAACTAGTACAAAAAAGGGGGTTAGGTTCCAAATATTAAAAAAAATACTATTATATTTTTATAATTTAAGAGAAATAGCTTTATTACAGCAATTTTCACAAAAAGTATAACATATTAATATGTATTAAATAATACTTTCTTCGTCATCACTGCTACGCTTTTATTACGTTCCATGTCGTTCAGGGATTTCCCTAATTTCGAATGAAATAGCTTTTGCTCTTAAAAGCTCTTATTACATTCCGTGTTGTTCAGGGATTCCCCTAATTTCAAATGAGATATTTTTTGCTCTTAAAAACTCTTATTACACTCCATGTTGTTCAGGGATTTCTCTAATTCTCAAACTGTGTTAGAGTGAAACGTGTTCTAAGATGCCGTGTGGTACGAGGATTTTCCCCAATTCTCAAACCATGGTAGAGCGAAACCGTGTTGTAGAAGTACCGTGTTATACAGGGTTTACCTGTACTCTACTGAATATGTAAATCTGAGTTGATCTGGTTTACCCAAAACTCTTCAAAAATGACAAAAAACAAATTCAAACCTCTCTTAGCCAATTCAAAAAGTGAGGATTTATTGGTTTCTATAAATCGTCTAGGGTTAGTTATTCACTTCTGGCATGGCTGGATCAGTTGCCCAAACAAACTCATCAGCAATGTCTCTCCTTGTCTCAGCTCCACTCTCATCTGTGGTTTCATTCTCAAACGGGTCCTCCCTAGTGATGGAAAAATCGTCACTAAGCGATTCCAGGCTTAAATCCTACAATTGTATTAACTCCAAGAGGAAGAGAATACTTCTCTCCTAATTGCTTCAAAAAAAAAGTCTCAGGGAAAACTCTCATTGGACTGGTTTGGGTCACATGCCCTTTCTTGAACAAATCAGTTTGACCAGGTCCATGTAGTGCTCAGCCTGCAGCCCAAGAATGAGATCAGCGCCACCCAATCGCGTAAACTGAGAGAGGGTTAGGAAAACATCCCCCACAGGGAAAAAATGGAATTGTTACCAGATGGCAGCAGTCCAAAGCAATGGGTGTCCTAGTATCGTTCTTCTGCCTAAAGCCCTTTAGAGGACGCCCCATCACCATTCAGATGAAAACTCTCAGCCTCTCGGTGTAAAATGTAAGGCCTTCCTTATATATGATCCGAACCTTTTCACTTTTCCAGCTTCACCCCATCACTGTGACATGCCCTTCAGGCTCCCACAATACAGCACAAATTCCCCCATGCAGCTTTTCATCTTGGCTCATATGTTCCCCTTCTACTGAAACACCCATCCTCTTTCCCCTGGGTAATCCCTACTTACTCTTCCAGGCTCAACCTAGGTCTCACCTAGACTGGAAAGATCTCTTTGGACCACCCTGTTCCACGCTATGGTCCCACAAAAACACAATTCAACATTTTATTAGCACTAAGGAGCTTGGCCTGGAGTAGTCACCCAGTAACTGCTGAATTAATAGGGAATAAAGGAAGGAAGGAAGGAGTGAGAGAGAAAAGTAGAAACTCAATAAATATTTGTTTAATGAATGAATTTGGTTTAAAGGGGGAAATTAACTGCCTCATATAACTGAAAAATCCAAGGGAAGAGTTGAATGGCTAGAAAGATAGAAGATAGAAGAAAGAAAGAAAGAAAGAAAGAAAGAAAGAAAGAAAGAAAGAAAGAAAGAAAGAAAGAAAGAAAGAAAGAAAGAAAGAAAGAAAGAAAGAAAGATAGATAGATAGATAGATAGATAGATAGATAGATAGATAGAAAGAGCAGATGGATGGATGAATAGACAGAAGACAGGTGTATAGATAAGTTCACAAATAATAAACAAACCCCTCCTCTTCTGGTATTTTGGGACGTGGACTAGAGCAAGTGGGCTTTCAAGTTATGGACAGAGTCTGTACACGCCCATCTATCGAGAGGTTAGAGCTGTGTTTGAGTGGACATAATTCTGACCACTTTCACCAGACACTTGAGCCTTAGAGGGAGACAGATAAATAATACAGGGTCAGTGGAACAACTGGAATGTCCTTAAAAAGTAACTGGGGGGGGTGGGGGGTGGGAGATGAGGGTCAGAGGGATCAAATATATGGTGATGGAAGGAGAACTGACTCTGGGTGGTGAACACACAATGGGATTTATAGATGATGTATTACAGAATTGTACACCTGAAATCTATGTAATTTTACTAACAATTGTCACCCCAATAAATTTAAAAAATAAATTTAAAAAAAAAAAAGAAACTGGGTGCTTTTTCCTGTTACAGATTAACTTCCTGGCAAATTCCAGCATGCCTGCCACAGCTGGAGGTGGATGAAGAATCCTGTTTTTAAAAGCCCTCAGAGATCTTGAATTTAATTAAATGCGCATTTTGCATCATCCGAGAAGGAAGTGAAAACAAACCACCACCCTGTTTCTGAACTTCTAAAGACCTGGCGCTTCCTTCATTTGATTCTAAGAAGCTGGGGGAGTTCTGGCCCTCAGGAGCTCGTGAAATAAGCGGCCTCCTGCCTCAAAGGTACACCACCAGCTGAGAACTTTTTGCCGGAGTCCCGAAGATGGACACCGTAAACAGCTTCTTACCAGACACAGCTGTGTTTTGCAGGGTGAATTTCCATTAGGAGGGACTAGAGAGAACAACAGAATTGCCTAACAAAAAAATTGAAAGCAGTTACCAGAACTTGGCCTATCCCCAAAGCTGTAGAAAGAGGCCCCAAACTTCCTGATCCCCCGCTGCAAGCCCAGGCCTGTCCCCTGGCCCACTGCAAATGTGCCACCCCAGGGAGAGACCGGGGCTTTGGGCCAGCTGAGGAGGCCCCATCTCTCCCGCTGTTTCTGAGCAAGACAGCAGGCTCGACTGAAGCAGAAGGAAGGTCTGTAGTCAATTTTCAGGCTGAACTGCTTACTACTACCCTTCCTTCCTTCCTTCTTTCCTTCCTTCTTTTCTTCTTTTCTTCCTTCCTTCCTTCCTTCCTTCCTTCCTTCCTTCCTTCCTTCCTTCCTTCCTTCCTTCCTCTTTTCCCCAGTTGTCTTGTCATCTCAAAACAATCCTACTCAGTTTCTGAGGTTCAGTGGCTAAAAAGAAGGGTCATTTTCAGTAGCTTGCGGCCTTTCCCTCCCTTCCTCCTCCCTCTCTCCTTCACCTCCCTCCTCCTCCCCCCACCACCACCAAAAGGCCCGCAATGCATCACACAACCTGCAGTGGGGCAACTCCTAGCTGACCAGTTGGCTACTTCTCCACAAGCAGGTAGGTCCAAATGAGTAAAGAGAAAAGATCCCCACTGGGTACAGACCCCCCCACTTGAAGCAGGACTCTGCAATAGTAGACCATGCATTCGGGAGCCACCCTGCTGGGGGTCAAATCTGCCAGGAAGAACCCCGGGCCTGGCTGGCTCTACTCAGACAAGTCACTTATCCTCTTGGTACCTCAGCATCCTCATCTATAAATTGGGGATGATGGTGGTGACGGTTGGTTACGTGCTAAACCACCCACATAAAGTTCCCGGCATGAGGCCCGGCACAAAGAAAAGCCTCCACAGATTCTTTTCTCATTTCTGTTCTACAGAATCACACCCACCTTTTCCCACTGATCCTCTAAGCTCAGATCCCCAATCCTCTATCAAATGTTGTTGTGTCATTTATTTGCAAACATGTCTATTTGATTTCAAATTAAAATGCTTTTGAGTCAAAGTAGAAACAAAACACAAGCAGGGGGGAGAATAAAAAGGCTGACAGACATGTTAGTAAACAGCAAAATATTTTTGAAGGCTGGCTACAGATAGCTCAGACGCTAGAGGGTTCAAATTGACAGAATTTTGATACGAGGAGACACACGAATATTAGCAGAGGGACATTTTTCAGGGGATTAAAAAACCAGGAACATGAATCCGTCCTCCTTCCTTCCCACCAGGGCTCAGTGCTCCATTTCCTAGACGATCAAGGTCTCCTTGCCGTCCATTCACATGGTCACATCTGATCCTGATTGTTCCCATAATTCATTAACAATTCCCCAAGTTAGACATTAAATTATTCACACAAACAGTGTGGAGCGAGCCAAACGCAGAACCTGCCTGTTGGGGACACTGGCTATTCAGCCAGCTTTGGAGAAAAAGGAGAGAGAGCAAAGCCACCCACCCCAAACGACAGCTTTCACAGTGGAGAAAGTGAGGCAGGTGGGGTCACCAGGTTGTCCCCGCTCAGCAGCAGATCATCCCTGAAGCCAGAACAGTCTGCTCTGGGGCTCGTCCACGTCCAGAAGCTGTCAGCAAGTCCCATGATGTGAAGACTCCTTTGGTGCTCTGTGTTGGAGAGCTGAGAAACTCGGATTCCTCGTGGCCTGACCTTCCTCACAACTCCGCAGAGCAAAGCCTGTGGAGGTGACTTCTGAAGCCTGAATCCCCGCAGCGGGGGGTTTTCCCTCTTCCCTTGCTTCAGAGCTTCACAGGATGGGGCTTGTCTCAGGTGCATTGAGGCCGAAAGCAGTTCCAGAAATGAGGTGAGGGTCCTACTCAAGAGAGAAGCATCTCAGCTCTGAGGCTCAGGGGCGCCTTCCTTCATTGAGACGTCTTTGCCATCCGCTGCCACAGTGCCGGCCTCCAGATTTGGCTCTTCTCCCGAGGGCTGCTGTTCTCCAGGTTTCTGGGACTCCCCCTCCACCTGGGTGGTCTTGCTGGAGTGGCATCCCATGTCAGTTGGACGCAGAGGGCCGAGCGCCCTGGGAGGTTCGAATCCTGATGAAGAGGTCTGATCCTCCTGCAGCTGGCTGATCCTTGGGTGCCAGAGTTAAGTGACTTCCTCTGGGCACTGTTGAAAGTGTACTGGTTCGGTTGCTATGGTCGCAGGGAGATGCCAAGTCCAATCTGCATAATAAGCCCCCTCCCCCATCTGCGTGGTGGGCAAGGTCTGCAGGGCCGCCCTTCCTGCTAACCAGCTAGTTCCCAGCAAGCCCCATTCATTCCACGGGAAGAATTCCCTTTTGTGTGACCCTTAACTTCTTTACAAATGACAACCCCCCGCCTAGTTACCCGTAAACACCAGCCAGTATCTTCACACCTAAAGAAAGCCTTGTTCCTATTCCTGTTACCATGCAACTAGCCGAGGCCTCCTTCTGCGTCCAGGGTCACATTCAGTTCCAAGATCCACAGCAGGGAGGTCATCCCCTACCCTAAGGTGTCAACTCCACCCAGGGCTAAAGATTAGGGAGTGCTAAGACTGTGGGCTGCAGGGGTTACCCAAACATTGCTATGTAGCTGGTACACACGCAACTCTGTGCCAAGCACAGTTTGTATTCATGATTCTGTTTAATCCTCGCAGCAACCCTAAAGGTTGCATTATTTAATCCTCATTTAGCAGATGGGGACACTGAGGCAGAGAGATTGACTTGTTTATTTAAGGTAATTACTAACGGCCAAGAAACAGCAGAGCTGGGATTCGAACCTATGTCATCTAGATGCCACTGTCTCTCTGACTATGCTTGTCTCTCTTTTAAAGACCCCAGAGGCCATCGTCACACACTATCACACACTACCAAGTTACCAGCTTGGGAAGCCTGTCAATTCATTGCTCTTTTAATCTGTGCATGTGGGTAAAGGTTTTCAAAGCTGTGAATGAATGATCTCTGATGTAAATTCTTCTTGAGTGAAGAAGTCTGGCAGGCTCTGGAACGGAAGTTAGCCCTCCAGGACCCTAAATCACACTCCTATTTCATTTTCTGACCACCTGGCTTCCCTTTTCCTAACTCTACAAAGGGGCCTGATAATCACGACCCAGCTCCTAGGAAGCTGGAAGAAGGATCAAGCAGGTCTGTGAAAGGGGCTTTTTGGAGAAACACAAAATGTGCTCCCTCTCACGCATGCACCCAGCAGCCAAAGGTGACATCCACCCCTGTCCACTTCTGGAGGACGTTGCATGCCAACCGTGGACACTTTATACAAGTCCTCTCGCTTCCTCCTCACAATCAAACAGTCCTAGGAGGAAGTATCATGAACTCCACCTCAGAGTTTAAATAATTGAGTCCAGAGTGTTCAGGTCAGTGGCCTGAGGTCAGGAGCCTGGTAAGCAGCCAGCTCAGGATGCTCCGAACCCTGTGACCCCCACTTCCTGTGCCCCCCGTCCCCCGCCCCCTACTGCCTCTGGTTAATATCCTTCCTGGTCCTGGACCTGGGCGTTCAGTGGTCTGCAAGAATGTGGTAAAACTCCCCTATAAATCGCCTTGGTTTTTTTTAATGTACTTCCTGCCAGCTGGGCTGGCAGAGCCACAATTGGGAAGACATTATGATGCTGTTGATTTACCATTTCCATATAAACACCAAAGCACAATTTGGGGGCGTCAGGGTGGAAAAGGGAGGTTCCATTTGTCTTCCAATTCAGGGCACCTAATTAAGGCAAATCCTCATTCGGCTATTGGGATACTAAGGCAGCAAACCTCTTGTGAAGCCTCTACCTTCATCATACTTGACCCATGTCAGCACAAGACAGGCAGCAGGGGGCCTGGAACCAGATAAAATCCTCAGGTTGGGTTGGGTTAGATTACAGGTGTGGGCGGTGGGAACAGATGAGGGCGCTTTGTTAAGTTGCCCTGCCTGGGAACCCCCACACCCAGGACCTCTTATAGAACTTGTGGGCCCAGTGCAAAATTAAAACGCAGGCTCCTTGTTTCAGTAGTATTAAGAATTTCAAGATGGTGACATCAGGCTATTACGTGAAGCACAGTGCCCATGAAGCCCGCTCTGCCCCCACCCACCCTCTTCCTTGACTCTCTTAGAAACTGATTTACCTCTTATGATGGCTGTTATTGGCCAGATCACAAGCTGGCTCAGCCCAAGGGACTCTGCCCTAGAAACAGAATGAGGCCAGAAGAAAGACAAGAAAAGAGAAACGGGAGATGGACAACCCAAAGATGGATGGGACCTCAGTAGGACACTTTCAAAATATCTGCAGCTTTAAACTGCTTCCTTAGCTATGTGTGGGCTAAAAACAATGTAATACTTTTCCTTCCACCTACTAAATACTTCTAGCTAGATTAATCAAGTTAATGGAGACAGATTAAGAGGAGAAAATCAAAGTTTTAATACATTCACATGGCAATTCACATAAGCATGAAAATTCCAAAGACAGTGAGGCAGCACTGAATACATATGACAGTTCTGGACACAGGAGAAAGGCAGGGGATGGGGTATTAGATTTCAGAAGTGAGAATGGGCGATTTACAGGGAGCCAAAGAAGAGGGAACACACCTGGCAGGCAGATTCTTAATGGGCAGCTCAGAAATAAGAAATAATGGGACAAGGGGCATCTAGCTAACAGGCCCTGCCTGAAGCCTCCTATTTCCTGTACTTAATTCAAAGTAGGCTAAGGTGAACATCCTAAGATTTCCTTTCTGAAGCAGGTTTTTCTACCTGACTCCCTTGAGCAGGAACAGGGGAGGGCCAAAGGTTCTGAGTCTTGTTTCTTAATAAAGAGCCTAAAATCAAATCCCAAAAAGGCAGCTTCAGGGAGGCAAAATTATGGTTCCCTTCAGCTATTACCACCTACAAAACATAGCACACAAGAACATATCAACATAAAAACACACACATAGGGCCGGCCCAGTGGCTCAGGCGGTTGGAGCTCTGTGCTCCTAACTCCGAAGGCTGCTGGTTCGATTCCCACATGGGCCAGTGGGCTCTCAACTACAAGGTTGCCGGTTCGACTCCAAAAGGGACGGTGGGCTGTGCCCCCTGCAACTAGCAATGGCAACTGGACCTGGAGCTGAGCTGCGCCCTCTACAACTAAGACTGAAAGGACAACAACTTGAAGCTGAACGGCACCCTCCACAACTAAGATTGAAAGGACAACAACTTGACTTGGAAAAAAGGCCCGGAAGTACACACTGTTCCCCAATAAAGTCCTGTTCCCCTTCCCCAATTAAAAAAAATCTAAAACAACAATAACAACAACAACAAAAACTGAATAACTGAGGTGACAGAGTCCCAGAGAGCAGTTCCCAGGCTCTCGGCCTCATGTGGAAAGGTGCTGGCTCAGTTAGTGGATGGCCATCAGCTGTGGCTGATTGACCAACAGCTGTAACCAGTTAGCCAATTAGCCACTGATGTAACTGCCGCGGCTGCACTGGTGAGTCTAGTCGAGTCAGAGAGTCGAGTCAGTTGGTTGGCAGGCAGAGAAGCAGACAGCAGGTTGCAGGTTGTGTGACTCCAGCCTCCAGTGAGACTATAGTCGTATGACTCCCTTACCTATGGCTCCGTGGGTGTTCCTTTTTGGCCTCACCATGTCCTGTGTTCTTATCTGGGGAGCGGGAGCTGAGACCCCGCATGACGGCCTGCATGACACACCAGTTCAATGAGATGAGGGCTCCATCCTTATGACCTCATTTAACCTTAATGACTTCCATAAAAACTCTATCTCTAAATGCAGCCACATTGGAGGTTGGGGCTTCAACAAATGCATTTGGTGGGGGGCGGGGGACACATTCAGTCCATAACGAAATGTAAACCTATGTTCACACAAAAACCTGTACATAAATATTTAGAGCAGGCTCAATTGTTAATATTCAAAAACAGGAAATAACCCAAATGTGAATGGATAAATAAACTGTGGTAACTTCATACAACAGACTACTAGTCAGCAATAAAAAAAGAATAAATTATTGATACATGTAACAGGTTCAACAAGTTTGAAAGATAGTATATGGAGTGAAAGAAGCCAGTCTCAAAAGGTCACTTACCGGGGGGGCCGGCTGGCTCAGTTGGTTCAAGTGTGAGCTCTTAACAACAGGGTTGCAGGTTCGATTCCCCCATGGGCCAGTGAGCTGTGCCCTCCACAACTAGGTTGAAGACAACGACTTAGAGCTGATGCTGATAGGCCCTGGAGAAACACACTGTTCCCCAATATTCCCCAATAAAATGTTTTTAAAAAGAACAAAAAGGTTACTTATTGTTTGATTTCATTTGTATCACATGCTCAAAAAGACACAACAATAAGGATGGAGAACAGGTCAGTGGTGTTACTACCGAGTGAGAGCCAAAGGGGACTTTTGGTGTTCTGTATCCTAATTGTGGTGGTAGTTACACAAATCTCTACGACGGCTAAAATTCATAGAGCTGTGCACCAAAAATTTAATAAGTCAAATTTACTGTATACTAATGTAAGAAAAATTTAACATTTTTTAAAAAATGTCATTCGCACACACACAAAAATACGTAGATAAAAACTGTTTGCCAGGAACCGAGGGGCTTATTTGCCATCTGATCCTCATTCTCGAGATCATTAAAAATCCTTTTTCTCCTGGTTCCCACTCAAATAAACAAACAAAAAGCACACCTGCCCCTAGTTTAGCTGAACAGCTATTTATTGAGCCACATGGTACAAGGTTCCATGTGGGGTGTTGTGCGGTTTCCATAACCTTAGTGAATTGCAATTAAGGAGGGCCATGTGAGGAGGGAGGGTCACCTGACAGCTATGACCATAGGGCAGGAGAGTGGCCAGCCCGAGGCACCCTGCAGAAAGGGAGGTCTTCCTCTGGTCTCTCCCAGGGCTCCCACCAGCCAAACCCAACTTGAAGTCAGTAGGCATAGAAGGCTTTGGTCCTGCCCGTTTAGGTCAGCCTCCCAGGACGCAGAGCGGGTTGGAGCAGAAGGACAGTTGATGTGAAGAGGCAAACACAACGGCTAGCACAGCCCCCGTGAATCCTGCTCGCAAGGGGCATAGACTCTGTTGGGGGAGGCGCCATCTTTGCAGGGAATTAAAACGATGAGGCAGAAGGCGGTAAGTGCTTTCATATAGGGAGACGGTCACACTGGAAAGAGGGAGTAGGGGAGGACTTCCTCGAGCTGGACCTAGAAAGATGAGCAGAATATTACCTGGAGAGGAGAAAAGGACATCATGGCCAAAAGGAAGACACGAAAAATCCCTTTCTAGGAGTTCTGTTTAATTCACCATTCACTTACCGGAAGGCAGCTGATGGCTTTGGTTAGAAGCACCTGTTTCAGCCTGAGAGGAACCTGGGATTAATACACACTCCCCCCTTATCCTCAGAGGATAGGTTCCAAGGCCCCAGTGGATGCTTGAAACTGCAGATGCTACTAAGCCCTGTATACACTATGTTTCTTTCTATACATACCTGTGATAACGTTTAACTTATAAATTAGGTACAGTGAGAGATTGACAACAATAACTAATAACAAAATAGGACAATTCTAACAATATGCTGTAATAAAAGTTACACATATGTGACTGAGGTCTCTCTCCCTCTCTGTCTCTGATAACCGACATGGCTACTACATGACTGACAGGCAGGGAGCGTATACCCCGTGGATACTTTGCACGAAGGGATGATTCCTGTTCTGGGCAGATGTCACAATATTTCATCTTGCCACTCCAAATGACGTGCAATTCAAAACTTACGAATTATTTATTTCTGCAATTTTCTATTTAATATTTTTGGACCACAGTTGACTGCAGGTAATGAAAACCATGGAAAGTAATACTAATAAGGGGGGACTAACGTGATAACTCCACAGTGTGCATGCTGTGTGGTCTTCAGCAAGTGGCTTAACATCTCTGACTCTCAGTTTCCTGGACTTTTGGGACAAGTCAATGAGGCAGTATATATGTCATCCTGCTGTGACACCTAACATCTGGCAGGGGTTGCAGATATCCCTCATGACCGTAAAGTGACAAGACTTACTTTTGCCCATTATAGATACATTGTGACCCCAGAAGTCAAGTTACCACCCAGTCCACAGGACCGGCCTCACAAGATCTTCCTGGGATGGGCCCCCAGCTTCTTTCCCCTTGGTCCCTTTGGCATCCCTGCCTCCTTTCTTCTCACCCCTCCTCCTGCCAGGGTCCTGATGCTACCCTGCCACTGCCCCTAGAATCCCCACTTCGAGCTCCATCCACTTTGGTCAATAGAAAATTCTCACCTTTTTAAATGATGAAACATCACTCTAGAAGATAAATAAGGTCTTTCTTACAAAAAAAAAAATAGGTTACATCTCATAGCATCAGTGTGAACAAATTAAAAAAACAAAATTGAAACAAACAAAATTCTCCCTTTGAAAAAAAGGATTGACAGAACAAGAGAGAGAAATGTGAGTGTACCTTGGTCATCCAGTCCAGTATCTAAAACACAGTGCCCTGTACATAGTAGGCGCTCAATAAACAGCAGTGAAGTGCTCAAAGGCAAATGGCCACATTACTTCTTAACTCGTCCACCTATTGCAAGTTACTTGAACATTATGAGTCTCAATTTCTTCATAAAATGGGGACGATAATAGTGTCTACTTCATAGGATTACTGTGATGATTAAACTAAATCGTCCATCTAAACTTCTTAGTACCTAACACATTACAAATAACAATAATATAATAATAATAATAGACGCTACTTTGACCTGTCAAACACTGTGCTATCCCTCAAGGAGATCACCCATGGAGAACACAGACCTGTTAATTACTGCAATTTCCAAAACACTGTGATTAGTAGAATGAGAAAAATACTAGGGAAACTCAGAGGAGAAAGTCATCAGGAAGGCTTTAACCTCATCAGGTAATGCCTGGCGTCAGAATCCTAGAGCTATAATCTAGAACTTTGCCCAGGTGTGTTTTGGGGCACAGTGGGGTGGGGTGGCAGGATGGAGTTCTTCCAAGCACTGGGGCAAGAGCGATCTGAAAGTGACTCAGAGGCTCTTCAAAGTGTCAGAATGGTAAATGTACCTGTCAGCTGGCTCTCACCATGGGCTGTCAGCACATCTCTGACCAATTCACCTTAATTAGGGCACCAGCCTGCCATGAGTAGGCTGGCACTGGGCTGTCACACACACACACACACACACACACACACACACACACACACACACACACACACACTGCCCTCCTAGGCACTGCCCACAGGTGATACCTCCTCCTCTGGCCCTGACGGTCACTTCGACCATATTACACCAGTGCAGAGACCAAAACTTAAGGAGGCACACAAGTCGGGGGAAGGAGTGTTAGCACAGGCCTCATTTTCACAAAGTGTCTCTAATATTTCCACTGGTGGTGTAATCCCCAATGTCACCACAGAGATAAACTCCTGTGGGGCCTTAAAAATAATTACTACTTTTCCTCCCACCTTCTAACTTCTTCTAGCCAGGCTAACAATCAAATTAACAGAGATAGATAACAGGAGAAAATCAAAATTTTAATATATTCACATGTCAATTCACATAAGCATGAAAATTCCAAAGACAGTGAGGCAATATGGAATATATATGACGTTTTTGGACACAGGAGAAAGGCAGGGGATGGTGTATTAGATTTCAGAAGCGAGAATGGGCGATTTACAGGTAGCCAAGGAAGAGTGAACACACCTGGCAGGCAGATTCTTAATGGGCAGCTCAGAAATAATGGGACACAAGGCATCTAGCTAACAGGCCCTGCCTGGAACCTCCTATTTCCCGTACTTAATTCAAATTAGGCTAAGGTGAACATTCTAAGATTTCCTTTCTGAAGCAGATTTTTCTGTCTGACTCACTTGAGCAGAAACAGGGGAGGGCCAAAGGTTCTTTCTGAATCTTGTTTCTTAATAAAGAGCCTAAAATCAACATCCCAAAAGGAAGCTTCAGAGTGGCAAAATTGTGATTCCTGTCACTTCCAGGATTAAAAGAAGACGTTTCCCATATAACTTTGCAAAACTTGTCTCCTACCATCAGGCCACTCTGCCTTTGGTGCACTATAAATTGATTAAGAAAGTAATAAATCCTGTACTTGTCCTGTGATGAGCTCAATTACATTGCATTGCATTTTTGTGTTAAAAGTGTTAATTTGTTACATCAAATGTGAATACAGCAGAGATTTTTCGGGGTGTTTTGTTCTTTATTGTATTCTTTGTAGAAAAGTGTCTGGGACGTAGTAGGTACTCAGTTAATACTCGTTGAACAAAGAAATGAGATGGAAACATCTTAAATAGTCCACCATTTTTGTAATTCTGTCTGTCATGTCATTAAAATATATATATATATATATACTGGAAGCCTCAGGATAGGGAGGTGGCTGAGGGTTCCCTCAGCTCTGAAAAAAGCCTGACAATGGGACTCCCCTGGACATTGCATTTCATTGTTACCTGAACCTTAATTATTAGCTAATAGGTTCTCAGCTTGCCAGCAGAAGGCAATCTGACACCCTTCCCCCAAAACACCCCCTTACAGTGACTAAGGGGTGGCTACTGGCATTTAGTGCCAGCGTGTTGGGGATGCTAAATGTCCTGCGGTGCCAGGACAGCCCCAACCAACCAAAGACATGTCCGTGGTGCCGGGAGAAGCATGACCTGGTTACCAGCTCCTAAAGGACCTGATTGTATCCCCAGACTGTACACAGGTTCTGATACTGGCGTGTAATAAAGTTCAGCCACAGAGACTGGAGGGGACAGGGTGGGAGGACAAAGTTGGGGGGTGAAGAAAGGGTTGCTCGTAGGGGAAAGGCCTCCCTAGCTTGAGAGAAACCCAGTCCCGTGCGTCTTCGGATGCTCCCCGCATATGTCAAAGAAAGGCTATGAGAACCTGGGGTGTACTGAAAACTTTTGGGCGACAGGAAAGATCCTGGAGTCCAGCCAGGAAAACGCCAGGATGGATCCCAGGCCAGAAGTCAGGGCCTGGCTGCCCCTCCGTGCCCCCTCGAGAAAGGTTCGGCAAGTTCAGGTCCCAGGGCCCTGTAGAGCGCGAAGGTGGTCCCACCCCGCCGGGAGTTACGCCCGCGGTTCCTAGCGGCAGGGAAAACCGCCCACGTGGGAAGCGGACGCTGCCCATTTCCGCTCAGGACTCGGCTCTCATCTCCCGCCCCGCTCCCCGCACGGCCTCCCCGCGCCCACTAGGTGGCGCCTGCGCTCTAGCGGGCGCCTCTCCGCGCGGGCAGAGGGGCGAGCGGAGCCCAGAGACAGAGGCAACCTCAGGATTCCCGAGACTGGAGAGCAGCGCCGGCAGCCAAGGTAGGATTCCCGAGCCCCGGGCGTTTCCCTTGAACGTCTGTAGTTGGGGTGGGCAGCGTGGCGGCCGCCGAGCCCTGCGCGCGGTCCACGGAGATAACCAGCGAAGTCGGAGCGACCACACGTGTCGCTGCGAGCGGGACCCGGAGACCCGCGGGCTCCGAGCTGGGCCTAGGGGCAGAGCGGAACATCAGGTCGCTCGCATACAAACATCCTCTGGAAAGCACGCCCAAAGCCCGGAACAGCATGTCCTGAAAGGAGAAAAGAGTTGCTGTTGCCAGAGCGACTTCAGCGTTGGCGCTGAGTGCTGATAAGATCCAAAGCACCATTTCTCAAACTTGGCTGCACATTGGAATCGCTTGAGGAGAGTTAAAAAAAAAAAAAAAAATGCTGATGCCCCAGTTCCACCCCCAGAGACTCAAATATAAATGGTCTGGGTCCGGGCCTGGGCATCTGGATATTTCAAAGCTTCCAGGAGATTCCAACTAACAGCCAAGTTTGAGAACCCTTGACGTCAAGGGTTGGAGAAAACCCCAGGACGTTTGTGGCAGACCAGAATGTTGATTCTTTTTCTTTTCTCTTGTTGAATGTGCCTTTGAAGCAGGAAATATCTCCGCCGCCTTTGAGCTGTCAAACCCAAGATAACAAACCAACAACCTCCCTCCCAATAGGGCTGGTTCTGAAAGGGTTGAATTCGGAAAGTGGGCAGGGAGCAGACAGACACCGATGTGGGATATGAGTGACGACTCATGGGGGAGTGGGTAGGGAGGCTTTCCAACTAACCGAAGTTGGGGGGGGTTGTCTGGAGCTGCCTTGATCGAATGTAGCTGAGCAGTCAGACTAAGAGCCCTTGTTATTAATAAAAAGGACCCCTTATGTTTATATAACAGCAAAGTGGTGACCAGCATGGGTCTGTAGGCCCTGGAGCCAGCCCTTCCTTATGTATGACTCTCAAGAACCCCTGGTCTTAGTTTTCTCATCTGCAAAATGGGTATGCTAAAATAAACCTCTTAAAGTTGTCCTGGGGAGTTATTAAATAAAAGCACAAGTAAAAGGTAATGTTTACCAAGGGTGTAGCTGTGCCAGGCACTGTGCTAAATGGTTTCTGTGCATCACCACGTTGGCTCCTCACCATAACCAGTGGGACTATAATTACCACGCTGGACAGCTGAGAGAGCTGGGGCTCAGAGAGACCAAGAAACTTGCTAGATCCCCTGTTTGAACACAAACAGTCTGACTCCAGAGCCATGTACAGAAGGGCAATGATCTGCTGTCCCCTTGTTGACTGAGGGAGCACAGAGACCACTTAGCACAAGGCAGGCCCGTGCGTGGTGCGTTCTCCACAAACGCTAGCTGGCCGTTGCTGCCAACGAAGCACATGCCCTGAATTGACTCTGCGTCCATTCAAAATGTATCGATCGTTGACAGCCTATGTGCCAGGCCGTTTGCCAGATGCTAGAGATAAAATGGTAAGACAGGTAAACCAGCCCTCAGTGAATTCACAGTCTAGTGAATAAGAGAAATGAGGGGCAAGTACAGTAGATCCTCATTATCCAAATATTCCGTGTTTCCGAATTCTCTGACTTGCTACAATGTATGTGTAACCCCCAAGTCAGTATCCACAGCATTTTCACTGTCATTTGTGGACATGCACATAGTAGCAAAAAATTTGAGTCACCCAACACACAGGTTCCCAGCTGAGGTCAAAGCAAGGAGATGCTCGGCTTTCTTGTTCCAGCTCTCAGACTGTACATACATATGTATCCTTCATGTGGTCTGTTTAGTGCCCTGCTATTGTGCTTTCCATTTTTTATCAACCATTTAAAAAATATAAGAACCATTCTTAGCTCAGAGACTAAGCTCATAGAAAAACAGGCATTGAGCTGGCTGTGGCTCATGGGCTATAGTTTGCTGACTTGATCTAGAATCATGGTACCTAAGGGTCAGAAAGATACGAAGTGTCCATGCAATTGAATCCTTACCTGAGCCATGAATCTCATTGGAGAGATTGTGTGTCCCCCAAAGAGGCGAGGAAGCTGGGGTAGTTCCCCACCTCCCATCCCTCATTGATGGAGAGTTGCTACGCGCGCGCACGCACACACACACACACTCACACACTCTTCTGACCTGTTCTGCACACTGTCTGCAGTGCACATCCTGGAGCCAGAAAACGCTTTCAGGCAGAAAGAAATGAGACGCAGTCATCATCTGGAAACTGCCAATGACCTGCTGGGGACGCTGATGAGTATGGGTGGGCCACAAAGTGTTTGAGGGCTTTCTAAAGTGTGCTGCTCATACCACAGAGGGCCCTGTGAGATGATTTGGTGTGGCATAAAGCCATGGCGCTAAAGCACTTGAAGTCTCAGGCTAGGGTAGGTATTCCCCTTTTTAAACGTCTCTTTGATCCTGCCCTGCCTCCCTCTGCAGCCCTCTGCTGCTCTGCCCACAGCAGGGGCTCCAGCCACACTGGCCTTTCACTTCCTTGAACTTGCCAGACTCTTCCTTCAGACTACAGTCAACAGAAGAAGTCTCTCTCAGTGAAGTACTAGAATGTTCTTGTAATACTCTCCTGCCCTCCTTGTTATGGAAAAGTCAGCAGTCCTCAAATGAAAGGCATGGAACAGGCAGCAGTAGCTAAAATGTAATAACATTGTTTTTGTTTTATGTTTGTTTTTACAGTTTCCACCTATACATGGCAAGTGTTACCAGCTTTGCACTTACAGTAGCAATATAAAGTTTCCTTTAGAATAAATTTATATCAATAATGTGTCTACTTGAAGAAAAATATTAAATAAAAAGTAATAGTCACCACCCTTATTGAGCACTACTATATGCTGGGTGCTGTTCACAGCACTTGACAAGTATAATAATTTAATTACTCCTCGCCACAATCACATGGGTTAACTATTGTTTGAGGTAGGTACTATTATTAGCTGAGAAAACAGACATAAGGAGGTTAAGTAACTTGCCCAAACTTATATAGCTAGTAATTGACAGAACTGGAAAATGAACCAGGTTGTTCTGCTCCTGAGTTTGTGCTCATAACTGCAGGATTACACTGCTTCTCATACATTTGAAAAAAGAAAAGAAAAGTGCAGATGATATTTGAATTATTGCTATGAGAGGACAACTGCCTTAAAAGGTTCCTCTTTTTTTTTTTTTATCTAGCCGTATCTGTATCTACTGCTCCTTGGTTGTCAGGTTTTCTTCTGGAACCTCAGAGAACAGACCTGTCCCCTTTTCATCACCACAGTCCTTCAGATATTTGATGACAGGAACCGGCTGGCCCTCCCGGATCTTCCCTGCTCTAGATTAAACACTGCCAGTTCCTTCTGCTTGTTCTCTGTCTTGGCACCTTCCCCCAAGCACAGGGCCTCTTTCTTCCTTATTCTTTTTTATTCGACAGAACTTATAAAGTTATTTTTGTTGCTCTAGCACTTTTTTTTTTTTTTTTTCGCAGGCCTCCCACAGCTCATATTCTGGGCTCAGGGTAAATGGCTGTGGTTGGAGTGATTGACGTGGCAAAGAGCAGCTAGATAGTGATGTCCAGAGGGAGGCTGGCCATGCATGACAGGGGGCTGGAGGCTGGTGATGCTCATTCTTGGCAGGCCAGAGACGGAGCTCTTTTAGTGCACGTGCTGCTCATCAGGCTGAAAGGGACAGACTAACCAAATTCACAGCAGCCTGGTGAGAAAGCCAGACCACAAATATATTCAGTCACAAAGGGACAAGCACTGGGAAGCGGCCTGGAAACTTTGCCAGCTTGTCAGCACATTCTTTCCCCTGCAGGAAAGTCCACATGGAAAGCCAAATTCTAGCTAGAAGGTTGGTGTTCGTGGAATCAAAACAAGGTGAGCAAGACGAATGATTTTAATAGTCAGGATAGCCTAAGATTTTTGTATCTCCTGAGGGATACAAGGGTCCGGAATGGCAGCATGGCTGGTCTGATTCCCCATCCCTGTGCTCATTCATGATAGACATGACTAACCAATGACCGCACCTTTGCCTTCCTACTGCTCCCGGGACCAACCTTGAGATCCTTATCAGGAGAGGATTACAGGGAGCTCTGGCCAGCCCTCTGAGCTGCCTGTAAAGCTCAAGGTTCCAGAGTTCTCACTACGCTGGACAATGTGGGAGACGAGACAGACGCTCAAAGACTTACTCTTCTGCACTGCTTTTTCTGAGCTCCTCACCCATCACTGTCTCTCTCTTATCTACTATTTCTTCAGCTTATGTTAATAACAATTGGCCTTTTTTCCCCCGTTATCAAGTGTTGAGCTGATTCCCCAGCCTCGCTCTTCCTGCTTTGTCCAGAGGCACATCCTGTCCTATCTGTCCTTAAGAACTTTTGCAGATCAATCATCGTAGATGTGGTGTGTACATTCTACCATATACTCTCCCCACATTTTGTGGTGACTTGCTGTGTACCTCCCAGTAACAACTTCTTACAGCCAAGAAGTAGTGTTTCTGGGATGTTGGGTTTTCTTCCATTAGAGAATTGGCAGCATCACAATTTTAAACTACCGTTAGCACTCGGCTGTGCCTGGAGTCTGGGGTGTGAGGGGTACTGGAGAGTGGTGGGGCAGAAGAGGAAGTTTAAGGTATTAAACCCAACAAATCATTGAGTTTCCTGTTATGTATTTTGGTTATGCTTCACTGAAAAGCCAGGAGTCTTGTCATTTTGGAGCAAGCAGACCTTCTGCCAGCCTTAAAAAATACGTATTTTTCTACATGGCCTCTCTTCCCACCCATATAAAGAACCTCGACTTACCTAAGAGGAAGATAAAAGGCATATAGAGAATCCCTGGCGCCTGGGGCCACGGAGAGAGCCCCCCCTCCCCTTGAGCTCCTCGAGAGGGAAAGAGCCCTGCGCTCAGGGGCTGCTCCGTCTAACGTGAGAGATCCAGTTCTCACACTCGGAAGGTTGCCAGGCTAGTGTGAGAGGCACTCTACTCTCAGGGAGTGTGATGCAGGAGAGGCGTGCAGTGTCCTTGGGGTGAACTAGTTCCCTCCCCACAGATGTCACTGGATCTGCTTCTTCTCTTTCCATCCCACTCTGTTATACCTGTGCAAATGCATCCCAGAGGGCCAGGGATCCTGAGGGTCGACCCAGGAAATTGTTCTCAACAGACTTTTTTTTTTTTTTAACAGTGTAGATTTACAGAAAAATTCAGACAACAGTGCAGAGAGTTCCCACACACCTCATACCCAGTTTCTCCTGTTATTAACATTGACCAACCAATATTGATATGTTTTTAGTAACAACAGTCCGTTGTTTATTCGGATGTCCTTAGTCTTTACCTAACGTCCTTTTTCTGTCCCAGGATCCTGTTCAGGATAGCACATTACATTTAGTTGTCATATCTCTTCAGGCTCCTATTGGCTGTGACACTGTATGAGAATTTTCTGGTTTCTGATGACCTTGCCAATTTTGAGGAGTACTGGTCAGGTATATGATAGACTACCCCACGACTGGAATTTATCTGATTTTTTTCTCATGATCAGACTGGGGTTATGGGTTTTGGAGAGGAAGACCCCAGAAGTGCCATTTTCATCACGTCACACCAACATGCCTTACCACTGGATACTGACCTTGCTCACCCGACTGAGGGAGTGTTTGTCAAGTTTCTCCACTGTAAAGTTGCTCTATTTCCCCGTTTCTTACTGTCCTCTTTGAAGGAAGTCACTACGTGCAGCTCACATTTCAGGGAGAAGGGAGTCCTATTCCCCCTCCTTGAAGGCAGAGTATCTGCGTAATTTGTTTGAAATTCTTCTGCATGGGAGATTTGGCTCTTCTCTCTTTCCCATTTAGTAATTTTTCTTTTTACTTATAATGGACTCATGGATTTTATTTTGTACTCTGGGTCATGATCTAATACTACTTTTTTATTGCTCGGGTTATTCCAGCCTTCGCCACTAGGAAGGGAATTTGTGTTTTTAAGCTAGCTCCTGAGGCACTTCTTGCATGTATGTATTGGCATTTGAGACCCATGAAGGTCGGGGTTTATATCCCAGCTCCACCAGTTACTGGCCGTTGTGCACTCTTGCCAAGTTGGCTTAACTACTTGGGCCTCAGTTTTCTCCACTGGAAATGGAGCTAATATTGCTACCTACCACTTAGGGTTATTGAATAAGATGCACATAGTAAGTCCTCTGTAAATAGAGGTTGTTTTTATTGTGAGTTTGGCACTCAAATTCCTTCTGGATCTGGCTCCAGAAAGTTACAAATCAAGGCCGAGTTTGTCTTTACAAAACCTACCGTGTTTCCCCAAAAATAAGACCTAGCTGGACAATCAGCTCTAATGCATCTTTTGGAGCAAAAGTTAATATAAGACCCAGTCTTATTTTACTATAATGTAATACCGGGTCTTATATAACATACTATAGTATAATATAATATAATATAATATAATTAATATAATATAATATAATATAATATAATACCCGGTCTTATATAAGACCGGCTCTTATATTAATTTTTGCTCCCAAAGATACCATAGAGCTGATTGTCCGGCTAGGTCTTATTTTCGGGGAAACACGGTACCTTCCAAGATGACAGGCTTGTATGGCAGACATTGCTGTCTTGTGTCACCTTGCCCCTAGTCTCCTCTTTTCTGCTGAACCAGCATTATCTCACAACTTCTGCCTCAATCGCACCACACTCCAGCCAAACAGCCGAGCCACCTAAAGTGTCCTCCACCAGTTCATATATCTTCACATCCTCATTCCTTCTACCCCCCTTAAACACCACTTCCTCTGTGCCATCGCCCGCCCGAGAGCCAAACACCAAGTCCCCTGTCCCCTGAACTGCCAGAGCACCTGCTGTGCCCGCAGTGCCTTACAGCTCTTACCACTTTAGACCCTGCATCAAAGCAAGGTGCACCGTCGCCCCCCACGGTCCTCGTCTGTGTTCATCTTTCTATCCCACCTGCACACGCTCGGCTCCCCACACCCGTCTGTGGCCTTGTTTGCACCTGTGGTTAAGTTTTGACAAGACTAAGGAAGTAGGGGAAGTAGGAGAAAGGCCATATCCTGGGTGCTGACTCGGCCTAACTGGATAGCCAGTGAGGGCAGAAAATCTCAGAGGTCAAGAGGCTGACCTTGGGTCACTTCCACTTTATATATATATTATACATACTAAATATCTATAGATAAATATACCCGTATACATCATATATATATATATAATATAATATACATATATAATGATGTATATTATATTATATATATATGATGTATACGGGTATATTTATCTATATATATTTAATTATGGTAAAATATACATGCCATAAAATTGACCATTTTAACTATTTGTAAATGTAGAGTTCAGTGGCAGTAAGTACATTGACATGGTTGTACAGACAGCAATCACCAACATCTATTTCCAGGACTTTTTTATCCTCCTAAACTGAAACTCCATGCTCATTAAACAGTGGGTTTAATTGTTTAATTAATTTTAATTTCCTCCCCACTCCCTCCGTCCTCCAGCCTCTGACACCCACCATTCTACTTTCTGTCTCTTTGACTTTGACTTCTTTAGGTACCTTATATATGTGGAATCAGACAATATTTGTCCTTTTGTGACTGGCTCATTTCACTTAATATAATGTCTTAAAGGTTCATTCGTGTTGTAGCAGGTGTCAGAGTTTTCCTTCCTTTTTAAGGCTGAGTATTCTGTTGTATGCATATACAGCATTTGATTTGTCTCTTAGTGGAGACACTTGGGTTGCTTCCACCTTTGGCTAGTGTGAATAATACTGCTATGAACACGGGTGTACAAATATCCCTGCTTTTAATTCTTTTGGATGTATACCCAGAATAGAATTACTAGATCATAAGCTAATTCTATATTTTATGTTTTGAGCAATTGCCATGTCATTTTCCACTGTGGCTGCACTGTTTTGCATTCCCACCAGCAATGCAGAAAGTTTCCTATTTCCCCACATCCTTCCTAATACTTGTTATTTTCTATTTTTTTCAGTATAGCCATTTTAAATCCAGTCATCTACCAATGGTCATTTCAGTTGTTTCCATGTCTTGGCTATTGTGAATAGCACTGCAATAAACACAGGGGTGCATATATTTTTTTGAATTAGCACTTTGGATTTCTCTGGATAGATACCTAAGAGTGGAATTGCTGGGTCACAAGGTAGGTTCATTTTCAATTTTCTGAGATACCTCCATATTGATTGCCATAATTCTTCTTTGGTGTTCAATAGCTATGAGGATACAAAAAATTAAAAGCAAAAAATAGTACTAATCATTGTAATTAGCCAGTTTTTACTCTATACATTTTATATGTATTATCTTTAGTCATCATGGTAATCTTATAGGGAAGATAGTCCATTTCATAGACAGAGAAACTGAGTCTCAGGGGGGGTTACATTTTTCCTAATAATAGTTTGTTCCTTTTCATTGCTGAGTAGTGTTATAGATATTATCACAGTTTGTTTTTTAAAAAATTAATAGCCGTTCTAATAGGATCTCATTGTGATTTTGAGTTGCATTTTCCTAATAACTAGTGATGATGAGCATCTTGTCATGTGCTTATTGGCCATTGTATATCTTCTTTCAAGAAATGTCTAAGTTCTTTCCCTTTTTTTTTTTTTAAAGATTTTATTGGGGAAGGGGAACAGGACTTTATTGGGGAACAGTGTGTACTCCCAGGACTTTTTTCCAAGTCAAATTGTTGTCCTTTCAATCTTAGTTGTGGAGGGTGCCGTTCAGCTTCAAGTTGTTGCCCTTTCAGTCTTAGTTGTGGAGGGTGCAGCTCAGCTCCAGGTCCAGTTGCCGTTGCTAGTTGCAGGGGCGCTGCCCACCATCCCTTGTGGGGGTCGAGGAATCGAGCTGGCAACCTTGTGGTTGAGAGGACGCTCCAACCAACTGAGCCATTGGGGAGGCAGCTCAGCTCAAGGTGCCGTGTTCAATCTTAGTTTCAGGGGGCGGAGCCCATCATCCCTTGTGGGACTCGAGTAGTTGAACGGCAACCTTGTGGTTGAGAGCCCACTGGCCCATGTGGGAATTGAACCAGCAGCCTTCGGAGTTAGGAGCATGGAGCTCTTACTGCCTGAGCCACTGGGCTGGCTTATCTTTGCCCATTTTTTAATTGGGTTAAGTTGTTTGTTCTTTTGATGTTGAGGTCTTTATATATTCTGGATATTAATTCCTTATCAGGTATACGACTTGCAAATATTATCTTCCATCCTGTCTTTTAACTCTGTGGACAGTGTCCTTTGATACACAAAAGCTTTTAATTTTGATGAAGTTCAATTTATCTATTCTTTGTTTTCTTATGTGTGCTTTTGGTGTCATATCCAAGAAATCATTGCCAAATCCAGTGTCAGTAGGATTTGTTTTCTCATAAGAGTTTATAATTTTAGATATAATGTTTAGGTTCTTGATCCATTTTAGGTAATTTTTGAATATGGTGTAAAGTAAGGGTCCATCTTCATTCTCTTTTAAGGAGACGTCCAGTTTCCCCAGCACTATTTGTTGAAAAGGCTGTCCTGAGCGGCCGGTTAGCTCAGTTGGTTAGAGTGCCGTGCTCTTAACAACAAAGTTGCCAGTTTGATCCCCACATGGGCCACTGTGTGCTGTGCCCTCCACAACTAGACTGAAACAACTACTTGACTTGGAGCTGATGGAAAAACACACTTAAAATTAAAAAAAAAAGTCTTTCCTTTCTCTATTGAGTGCTTTTGGCATCCCATTGAAAATCATCTGATCATCTGTGTGAGACATCTCTTTAAGCATTCTGTGCTATTCCACTGGTATATGTGTCTGTCTGTATGCCAATAGCACACTGTTTGGATTACTGTACCTTTGTAGTAAATGTTGAAATCAGAAACCTTGAGTCCTCCAGCTTCATTCTTCTTTTTCAAGATTGTTTTGGCTTTTTGGTATTTCTTGAGAGTTCATATGAATTTTAGTACGGATTTTTCTATTTCTGCACAAAAAAAAACAACACCACCAAATGTCATTGAGATAGAGACTGCATTGAATGTATAGATTGCTTTGAGTAGTATTGACATCTTATAGTGCCTTCCAATCCATGAACATGGGATGTCTTTCCATTTATTTGTATCTTCTTTAATTTCATTCAGCAATGTTTTGAAGCTTTCAGTGTCCAAGTCTTGCCACTCCTTGGTTAAATTTATTTCTAAGTATTTTATTCTTTGATGCTCACTTCTACTTTTTGAGGCTCCTGATATATTGAAAACACACACACACAACGAAAGAAATACAAAACAAGGTACAAGAATGTTGGTCAATTTATATTGTACAACCCTGTCATGTTTCTCAGGGACAGCATATGTAGACATTGATAGGGTTATATGGTGTCAAAAGCCTAACTCTCAGTCCATTCATGAATGTGAGGTCCCCCTGTGCCCTCACTCCCATCATAATGGGAGGAAGGGCCTAGTGGTTTATCTTACTGCAATAGGAGTGGGAATAGCATAGTATTCCATCAGGTGGGCCCTGCTGAGGGATCCAAGAAAAGCCTGAAGTCACCATAGGCCTAATCAAAGCATCTCCCCAGAATGTGATGTCGAGAACATTAGACCCCTTTGAAGCCTCAAGCTAAAAGACCCCAGAGCCCGAGGGTCATGGAGACTTTCCCCCTGGAACAGAAACAGTCACCCAGAGGTGCAGACGAAATAGAATGGCCCTCTTGCTGTCCCCCACAGTCATGCTAACCTTGTGGGGATTTTGTTGGCTGTGTTTCTGGCCCACATCAGTTTCAATGTGAGGAGTTGTATGAGGACAAAAGGTGAGGGAGCACAGAGTATGAGGGCCAGCCCCTGCTCAGACATTCCCCCCAACCCCCGGGGTGGCTTCTGAATAGCAGGTCTCCCCTCTTCTGTCATTCCACTGTCTTAGGGCTTTCTTGACCTCAGGGTCACCAGTGAAACTCCATTCTTTTTCAGGCATTGGATTTATTTTGCTTCTTGTCTTTTTGGCCTGTGGGGATGCACATGCAAAACACACACACACACACACACACACACACACACACACACACACACACACCGTTCTGTATCACTCCAAATGTCTGCAAGATGCATAGGCTGCAGTGTCTGGAGACACAGTCTGTCTCCTTTTCCCTCGTCTTCCCTCCTCTCCTCCCTCCCTTCTGAAGCCTGCTGTTGTCTTATCCCCAGCCGGAAGCCTCCTCTGTCACAGGGCCACTTGTTCTACTCCAGCTGCTGCTCCTGCAGGTCCCAGCCAACTCCTATTTCCATAGCAACTGAAACTCATTTTTCCATCCCTGCATTTCCACTTTGGAAAGGAAACCTATAATAGTCTTTTAAAAGAAAAAAAAATTGAGCTACATCTGGCACAGTCAACTTGAACCACACAGAATTCCTCGCTCTCCCGACTCGCCTGGCCCCCTGAAGGTCCTCCCCTGCTTCCCTCTGCTGGCCTCCGCCCCTCTAACTGCCCATGGCTCCTGGCTCAGAAGCAGGTTTGAGGAGAAGTCTGGGTGGGCCCTTTCTCTCTTTAAATCAATGCCAGATGACTTTGTGCTTTGCCAACCCCAAAAGAGGAGGAGGTTGGAGACTCTATTCCATTGTAGCAGGTAATGCTAACCTACGTCACCAGGGGCGTCTGTTTATTTACTCTCCTCCTGGACAGAGAGGTCAGAGGTCACTTAAATGTGCCATTATGTCATCTCTGAGGATGAGGCTCTCACTCTCTGACTCTCATGTTGTTTGAGCAAGACTTGATGACTACACTTCCGGTGTGATGGTTTGGCTGGCATGACGCATACGGGAGCCTAGGAGTATCGTGTGAAGGGGATTGGGAAAGCTCTCCCCTCTTCCTCCCCACCAAAGACTTTCTTTACTGACCTGGCCTATTCCTCGTGCCCAAAATTCCACCATTGGCTGTGATGCCATTGGGCTCTCAGCCCATTTTCTGTTAAAAATGGAAAGTGTATGTTAAGTTGTGCCCAGCTTGGACACTTCCCCCCGCAGCAGTGTACTTTGCACATAGTAAGTGTTCAATTAATGTTTGTTGGATTGAATTGATGTCTCAGCATACAGTGGTTCATCAGATAACTTTCTAATCTGATATCTGGCCAGAAACACTTCTGGAACAGAACTCTGGATAGGCACATTTTGGCAAGAAGGAATTTATAAAACATTATTATTAAGCACATAAAAAAAACGATCTCTCTCTCCTGCACCCTACCCACACTGCCATCAACAGGGATAATGGAGAATCACATACAAACTGCAGAGTCAGTTTGTAGTATAGCAGCTGCCTTTTATGGCTGCTCGAAAAACAATGTGTGCTGGGGAATTGAGTGTCATGAAACATCTCCAAGGAGGAGACACTGTCTAAACATGGGTCTTTATCTCTAAACATGCGCCCCTCACCCACTCCTGCTGCCCCTGTGAGCTGGACGTTTTGAGTTACTTGTGATGTGTTTTTGAACACGACATGGGGGGAAGGGCCCCCATGTTCTGTTCAGCTCTGGCTATGAAAAATACAAGCTGCGTTTGACTGAATGACAAAAAGAAATCTGTTGAGCCAGGAAGCATAGTAAATACCGTGAGTCTGTGCAAATGTGCACAGCCCAAACAGCTTTTTCCAGTCTGGAAAAATGAAGAGATTTGTCTGTGCGAAACCAGCCAAGTCTCCACCTCTCCTCCCTTTCTAACCGCCCCACCCCCCCCTCCTGGCAGGGCCTCCCACCCGGCCCCAGACATTCAGTCATCAGCTTTCATCCTTTGTGACTTGCTCTGCCCCAGGAAATAACATTGCCTGGGGAGCTACACCACCAGCCTCTCCCAAGCATCTTTGAGGGATGTCTGTCTGAGTGGGTTTTGCCGGTCCTCTCAGACCGTGGGCAGGTTTGGCTCCCAGCAGAATGGTGCAGGAGGCAAAGTGGGTCTGATGTCGCCTCTTCCCTGCTCACTTCCTGCTTTCTCCTCCCCATCAGTCTTCCGTCTTTCGCTTTGAAAGAACTTCTGTCCCTACTTTCATAAGACAGTGTTTAGAAGGAAGATTTGCAAAAAGGTGAGGGTTTAACAGCATTCGTTGTTAGTACAGGGGGTGGAGGTGGAACCAGGCCCAGGACAGCCTTTGGTGGGTACAATTTCTAAATGGGAGGGACTTTCAGGGAAAATCTGGGTTCACATTCTTGTCTTGAAGATACATTTGCATAGCAACAATGCTGTTGTTTACTTTGATGATATGTTTAGGGGTGCTGGAGGGGAGTGCTAGGGCAGTGAAGACCCAGCCACGGGAACACTGCAGCAGAGATGGCATATCCAGCCTGTAGGTCGGCATATTGGAAAGGGCCCTGGGATTGGAAGCAATGGGTCTGAACCCCGGCTCCTGTGAGTAGGAAGAACAGTATCTGTGTGATTCATCACTATATCTGCAGCACCTAGCATAGGCCTGCCAACAGCAGGTGCTCTGTTACTGTTTGATGAGTCAGTGAATGAATGAATGAGTGAATGAATGAATGAGTGAATGAGCCAATAACCTTGGATGTTTTTCCTCTTTGAGCCTCAGTTATTAAAAAAACACCTACTACTCTGCCTAGTTCACCAGGCAAGTGTGTGTGTGTGTGTGTGTGTGTAAGACAGACAGAGACAAGACAGAGACAGAGAAAGGGGACAAAAGTGTGAATGTTCTTTGTCCTCCATCAATTACAATTTAAAAGCCAGTCTGTCTCAGGTTCTATGCTTCACCCTTAGTGTGTATGCCCTTCCTCAGGAGGAGGGACTGTATTCCGGAGTGTCCCCTGAACACTTCATTCTCCGTCCCATATTCTGAGTACCCTAAGAACAGAAGAGCATGTTAAGTGCATTACCGAGCACTTTAAATCTGAGAACAGTGATTTTTAAGGTTTTCAGCCTTGGGTTATGGTGACTGCCATGTTGGTCCTGTTAAAAAAAAACAAAATTTAGCTAAGTACATTTGACGATCCAATTGGCTTTGTTCAGCAATTCCCATCTAGGAAGTAGAAAGGACCTTCGGGGAGCTGTACAAAATGGAAGGCTTTTATAGACAGATGAGGGAGCAAAAAGGAAGTTTCTAACAAAGAATGGATTGTTTCGGGCAAGGTCGCCATCCTTTGGGGGCAGGGTATGGGTCTGTCAGGCAGATGACCTCACTAGGGCTGACCAGGTGGTTCCAGAGTGACTGGTTACAGGCCACATTCCTGAGAGGCTGAAACTGCAATTAAGTCTTGGTTCGCTGGCGTGGAGCTTAGCGCAAGTGACTCCATTTTGGGCCTGTTGTTTCTTTTTTTTTTTAACAGACTCATACTGGCTTTAGAACTCCCCTGAAGTCCTGCCCAGGGTAGAACTTGCCTTAGCTCCAACAGCAGATTGTCGTCAAGGGCTGGGGGCAACCCCACTTGCAGAGCTTTGTCCACACTGTGTCCTCTGCCTGAAGCACTCACTTTCCTTCTCCAGCTCATCCTGTAGATCTCACCTTCGACCTCACTTCTGTTCTTCCACCTCTGCCCGGCAGGTTAAGCTTCCTGCTTGCTCTCTCCATGGCCACTTCTCCTGTCTGAGTGCTTATGCTTACCCCACTGGATTACAACTTCCCAATCACGTGTCTGTCTCCCTCTTAAACGGTGGGCCCCTTGAGGACCAGGGCGATGTCTTTCTTGTTCACTAATATCATTTCAGTGCATCTCACAGAGCCAGAGACTGAGAAGGTGCTTGATAAATATATATCGATTAAATGAAGAGCAACAGTGTGTTGGGAAGATGGGGGAAAGACTGGAGCCAGGAGGGTTCTCTTAGGAGAGTATTGTATTTACTGAAGTGTAGAAACAACACTTCTTCTTCTACCAAAATGGCTTGCAAGAAACCAAGCATGCAAATACATACACACCCAAAGATTCCCGCACACACCCTCCTGCAGGCAATTGCTTGTGCAGTGCACTTTCCCTTGCTCTGAAATGCCTCCTCTTGTCATTCCCCCCAGTTGTCTTTCTCATTCCCTGTATGTAGGGAATTGCTAGAATAAAAGACTCTACCTGGCAGAGTAAAGATAATGCCAGGGGGAAAGTTTTGATTATCATACCTTTGCCCAAAATCTTTCCTCATCTTTCTCTGCAGGCTACTGTACCATCCCATTGTAAGGAAATTCCACTTATCTTTATTACGCACAATTCAGGAAGACGCCTGAACTTTTAAAAATAGCTTGCTGCATGGTGCCGCCAGCTCTTCAGAGGCCTGCCAAATAACCGTGTCTTTTGGCAGATGGCTTCCAACTCTATGCCTTGGTTTCCCTCTTGTCTCTCTCACAGAGACAAGGAACAGAAACTGCCCGTGAAGCACCATCTGTTTTGGGGGGTGGAAAGCAGCTCCTCAGGTACGCAGAGTGACTGGTCATGATTTGCCAAGTATGAGAGAAAAGAAAGGGTCATTTGGTTCCTCTCTGGGCAGGTGAATTTTAAGTGGTTTTGCAGGTCGGTCAGAGGCTGACGGGAAGGCTTGCCTTACGCAAAGAGAAAGCTCTGAACTGGCCACGTGAACTGGCCTTGGGAAGGAGGAGAATTTCTAACTGGGCTGGGAGGGGTGTTGGTAGGGACCCAACTGGCCGCAGTTCGAGCTTGACAGCAGCCTGAAAGTGTTTTATGAGCCTGGGAACTGCAAGCACACCTTCCTCCTGCTAGGCCTTCCACACTGTGGCTCCGTCTGACCTCTGGCCTCTTCTCCTGGCCCTGCCTGCCACACTGCAGATGGAGGGGACCCACTTCCTCGGTCGGGGTTGCAAACGGGGGTGCTCAGGTGAACTCAGACTGCCAGACAGATTTTATTGAGCTTGTAACATTGGCCTTTGCGATACTGTTCATTTAAACCCATTGCCAAATTGGGAGACTTCATGTAAAATCCAGATCTCCACTTCTTTGGAAAAACGGGCGCTCTGGCAGCACAGGGGTCACATTTTTCCATGACAGTAACCAGCCAGCGGTGAGGAGCTGCTGTCCTTTCAGAGAGCACTTGTTGTCCCCAGTCCCCACGGCTACCACCCTTTGCTCCGCCAGGCTACCAGGGTCAGCTGCCTTTTGTCATCTTATGCCCCACCCCCACCCCGACCATTTAGGTTTCCTGCTGGGCCCCTGAAGGCACCTGAAGGTCTGTGACCTCTGCCTGGGTGAGGACCTCCTGTGCCCTAGGCCCTAGATGATGCAATAAACCACCTTTCCTTCCTGCCCCCAGTGGGTGCTGATTTGTCTAGTGTTTCAGAGTCTAGGGCTGGGCTCTTTCTGCCTTTAAGGGGTAAGTTATCATTACCATGGAAATAAAGGGCCCTTGGCTAAGGAGCAGGCCGGGACCTGTTTCTCCCTTTCCAGATAAGACACTCCCATTTCAGCAGTAACCTTCTGGGAATCGTGCCCGTGACTTTCCTTTTTTCGATTCCATTAGTGACTTTCAAAAAGGACATTTCAGCCAGCTAAAGGGAGCAGATGGCCCTGTGTCAGGCTTCCTGCAGGATGAGTATTTGGGGTGTGGGTGTGGGGGGAGTCAGGGCTTTCCTGATTTGTTCTCGTAGCTGGTAGGCTTTGATCTCCCAGTTTCTTGAGGTGTGTTCTCCTGATGAAGGTATTGGGCCTCACTTAACCTTGATCATTGAAATCACTGTTCTCCTTGCCCTTCTTTCATAAACAAGGAAATTGGAACAGAGCTAAGAGAGGCTTTTTCATGCACTTTAGGAAAGAATGAGCAATGGAAAAAGGAAATTGAGAGCTTTGGGGAGTTTATAGCAAAGGAGCATTTGAGTTTGAAATAGGAGCTGGGAATCCATATGTTGGGGAGGAAAGAAAACAGCCACACGCACAGAGCTTCAAGGGTAGGGGAGGAAATAGTTATGGGAAAGGGGGCAGGGAAGCTCACGTGGGTCTCCCTTTATCAGACCCACATGTTCAGACAACAGTTCTCAGGATGCCCATGAAAGGGTCCAGAGCCTGCTGAGCTACACTCAGTGTTTTCTTAACTACCAAGGAGCACGTGAAATCGGTGGCTGGGAGCTTTCCACTGTGCACTCCCTGACTCCCTGAGGCCCTGCTGGGTCTGTGGCTTACCAGTCTTACACAAGTGCACAGGGCTGGTTCACCTGGTTCCCATCCCTGCCTCTGCTGCCCCCTGCCCCAGGTTCACCTTGGAATACAGGAGTTGGAAGACCCAGGTTCAACTCTCAGTTCTACCTGGTCTAAAGGACAGCCTCTCTGAGCCTCAGTTTTACCATCTTCAAACTGGGGGGAAAATTGTGACATGCATACAAGATAAGTGTAAAGGGCTTTGCAGTGAATAAAGCACAAAACATGTGTTTTAAATTATTCATCATACTTTTAAAAATCACTATGGGAAATTTCAAACATATGCTCAAGTAGACAGGGCAAACTCTCATGCGCTCATAACCTAGCTTCAGCCACGATCAACTCATGGCCAATCTTACTTCCTCTTATCTCCACCCACTATCCCCCTCCCCATCTTACATGGAAGCAAATCCCAGACAATCCTATTGTTTTATCCCACTTTTAAATTGATAGGGCTGACTTGCTCACCCAACCAATTGAAACTTATCCCGTCCTCAGATGTCCCTTTTCCCTTTCCAGAGTGCCACACCTACCATTCCCACAATGCAGCTGGTGCCCTAAAACCCTCTCAAAATCATGATTCCTACAAAACTGTCAGGACCGATCGCAGCTCAGGTTGTAAGGCCTGGGAGGCCTGAGATGTATTTGCGTTTTACCAGAGCCCAGCATCTTCAGAAAAAAGAGTGGAACTCCTAACAGATGGGCATTGCAACACCAGTCCTTGGAAAGGAGAAGATATTGGACCATTTCGAGCCCTCCAGGCTCTTGACATTAAGCTTCAGCCCTTTAAGAATTGACTGAGCTCCTCCTCCTATTGGTATTTACAGTTTTCCAGGAAGAGGGCCCCCAGGGGCAGAAAACACCAGTGAATGCTGTCCTCCCTCATCCACTGGCTGCAGGAGAGTCAGGGCTTTCCACTTCCAGCAGGGTCTCTGCTGCTGACTGAAGTGGGCCATGAGCTTTGCGCATGAACCTCTCAGGTCTGTGCCTGAGTCCTTGGGGAGTGGCTTGAATTCCACCTCCACTACTTACATCCCGTAGCTTCTCTGGGCCTTGCTTCTCTTCCTCATCTATAAAGTGTGTGTGTTGGGGGTGGGGGGTGGGGTACAGTTCTTAGCTCGGAGTTATTAGAAAGGTTAAATGAGGGAGGTAATGCTATATCCCTTAGGATTCTCTTGGTAGCAAGGGACAGAAATGCCAACCTAAGATGCCTTTGACCAGAAAGGGAATTTGGGGGCTACCTTAAGGGGAAAAGTCCAGGGGTGGTAAAAAAAGATTCTATACCCTATTTCCAACATGGGTTGGAGGGAGTGGGGGAGTGGGGTGTTATACCGCCAAGGAATTCTCGGCAACACCCGTTGGGTGTCCTACAATTCAACTCAATTCTGACACTGTCCTTGTCCCAGAAAAATATGCCAGTTTATGAAAAAGGGGGAGGAGGCAGTGCTCATTGCAGGGCTGATTTCTCCCAAGGGAGACTGGTCGTGGAGCCAAGAGTGTCCCTTGCCAAGATGGAGAGGGAGGGCAGAATCTCCGGGTCAAGTGGGGGTGGATTGGCCAGAGCTCTCAGGATTCTCCTAAGTCAGAGTGTTGGCTCTCCGAAGAGCATTCCAAAAAACAGCGCCCCTCTTCCGCATCCAAGTTCTGAACACACTGATAAAAAGACAAAGGAATGGCAGAGAGCCAAAGGACCACCTTAATGATCACTGAAGCTAGCATGGAGGATGTTGCCCAGTGTGAGAACAAACGTGGCTTCCTGACTGAGCCTGGAAGGAGGATGGAGCAGAGCAGATCCCTGTGGATAGCTTTCCCATGGCTTCCAGTCAGATAAGTCATTCCATTGCCATGGGCAGTGAGAGTAAAGACAAAAAGTGTGTTTAGGGAAAGTCCCTCCTCACGGAAACCAGAAGCAGGGAAAACATGTGACCTTGGCACGTTCGAGCAGCCTCTTCTGGAGTAAAATGGGCAAAATCACAGTGGCTCCCTCACCAGCAGGCAGTGGGGATTCAAAGGGATAATGTGTGTGACAGCCTTGGCTTGTAGTAATCGCTCAGTGAAAGCTGGCTGTTTCCGTGTACTGTCCAGGTTCATGGCAGGTGGCCTTGCTTTTCTCTCCAGCATGAAGCCCAGGCTCCCCGAGTCCTGCTGTGCTTGTGTATTTCTCTTTTTCTCCAGCTGTAAAAATTTGTGAGAATGTGGGTGTGCAGTGGCTTTTCAGTTCTTGGCTTCTTCCCAGGTTGTGTTCTTCTCCTTGGGGGCAGGGGGATGGCAGACCTCTCCACAGTGGTGAGTGCCACCCCTCCAACCTCCCCATGCCCTGTTCCAGCAGAGCCTGGCTCAAAGTTCAAAGCCAAGGTGGCTTTGTTGAGTAATTCAGTGACACTGCCTGCCCGCCTACCATCTAAGGGTAAGTCTCACTCCCACACACCCCTTTGCTGAGCATCTGCTACCCTGTGTTTTGTGGTGTGGAGGCTGGAAACAGGCATGCTGCCCCAACTGACCGCGGTGAGGCTGAGCTTTCTTCCTCTCCCCGCTGCCCTTGGGCTCTCCGGCTCACACGGCCCCCCCTCAATGAGGTTTCAGATCCGCTCCCAGGCTGGTTGGCGCTGACTACATCTGGATTCACACCAACCTCTTCCTCCTGGGGGTTCAGAGTGTTCTTGGAAGGGAGCCTGGGAAGGGAAAGGCCTTCCCCAGCATTCCCCATCATCCAGTGCTTGGCTGACAGCACCAAACCGAGCTGCCAAGAGCTCTGGAGTCAGACAGCCCTGAGTTCAAATCCCTGGGTGACCTTGGGCGAGTTGCTCTCTCTGCTTCAGTTTCCTTATCTGTGAAAAATGTGACGGTAACAGGATCTGCCCTCATAGGATTATTGCCAGGATTCAATGAGAGACCAACTGTGGAACACTCACCCCATGTCTGGTGTGTGGGACATGCTTGAGAGATGACAGCCCTTTAACCATCAGTGGGATCAGTGGGGCGTCTCCCCCTTTCCTGTGGGTGTACTCACAGGAAGCAATCAGCACCACCTCCTGTGGCCCTCCCCACCTCCCAGATTCCATCCTTATTGTAGTTACTCTAATGTAACCAAACTGATTTGGTTCTATACAAACTCCTCTCCTTTGTCTTGTAAGTCCCATGCTTCGTATAACGCCTGGCACTTAAAAAACACTCAGTGTTTGTGGTAAATAAGTGGTGAGCAAAGGAGCAAGGGAGTGTCTGGCCAGCTGCATCTGTTCTAAACTCTAGACCTTTCTGCACCTTCCTCTTCCTTCCTTCCTTCCTCTCTCTTCCTTCCTCCCTTCCTCCTTTCCTCTCTTTCCTTCCTTCCTTCTCCCGTTCCTTCCTTCCTTCCTTCCTTCCTTCCTTCCTTCCTTCCTTCCTTCCTTCCTTCCTTCCTTCTCCCGTTCCTTCCTTCCTTCCTTCCTTGCTTCCTTCCTTCCTTCCTTCCCTCCCTCTTTCCTTCCTTCCTTTTGACCTTCCTTCTCCAGACCTTCCCTTCTTTTTTCTAAATGGAAACAGCTTCCTTCTTTCCTTTTCTTGTAATATCCAAGCTGTGAGAGCATCCCTTGAGAGCCCTTCACCCAGCCTGAGAGCTGCAATTCCTCTTTCAAATTGAGTCTGTCCCCTGACTCATTCATTAAAATGCATAGGGCATGTGACCAAACTGCATAATGAGTCTCTCCTGAGGAAGGCTCAGAGGCAGGGAGATGCTGCCAGCTGCAAAGGCAAGTACTCCCCCCAGCTGTGGATCAGGCTCGTTGGCCAGCATGCCCCGGGAAGCCTAGGGGCCGTGTTCATCTCCAGTAAATCAGCCAAGCCCTGGAGAGCTACAGCCTGGCGCAGGCTGTGCAGCCTTGGAAGCTGTGTTGCTTTGGAGAGTCCAATCCATGACCTTTGCTTAACCTTCCCCCACCCCCGCTTCACATAGTTTTTCATTTATTGAAGTATATTTTTAACTGCACAAGTAATGTCTGAATATGTTTTTATCATAAAGTTTAGAGCTTGCCCCCTTTGATGACTCCCCAATACTACGACCCTTCCCTGGGAGGGGCACCCCTCTTGTCATATAGCTCGTTCCCAGGGGCCTTCAGCTGCTCCTGAACAGCTACTCTTCCCCTCCCCCCATCCCCCATGAAGGCGATTTGAGGGCCCAAACACCCTTTTGCCTACCTGAAGTCCTCAGCCAGTTCTCAACAAAATAGTTGACATGCCTCTTGCGTACATTCTCAGCTGCCTTCCTAGCAACACCCCTGTCTGTCATGAGCACCCCCCCTCACCCAGACACCCCCGCCCCCCAAAATCCCGTCCCTGCAAAGGAACCCTACTGTCCACTCTTAGGAAGCAAACAGCTAAACCAGATTATCCCGATTAGAAACTTAGCTTAACTGTTGTCCAGAGGCATCCACACTTTAATATTGGAGTCTTGAAGAGTGAAGGGTGTCAAAATCCCGTGGTTCTCACAATGGCCTCTCAGGCACTAAGGCCCCCTGTGTTCTGCTTTCAGGTGGCTTGGGTAACAGCCTATTCCGCTAGCTGTGTGGCCCTGGAAAAATCACTGAGTTCCCTGAATCACACGAACTCCCCTGCAGAATGGGGACAACTAGTACCTCCTTCACTCGGTTGTTGTGAAGCTTAAATGGAATTATGTACGTGAAGTTTCTAGCACTGTGCCTGGTACATAGTCAAGAGGCAATTCACGTTAGTAATTGTCCTCATTATTTTTAATGTGTAACGTGCCATTCTTTCAAGAAGTATTTTTATTGAGTACCTACTATGAGCCGGCACTGTCCTCGATCCTGGGAGTACGGCAGTGATGGCATCACACATGGCTCAGGTCTCAGGGGGCTTATATTCTAGTATGCACGTATTGCCCCTTTCTGTTTGATACGCACTTGGGTTCCCCATTATGTCATGTGGTCCTTCCTCCCTAATGCCTTTAAGTCAAGCATGGGCAATATGATTGTCCCCATCGTATAGACAGAAAGCTGAGGTTTAGAGAATTAAGCTAATGGGCCACCTAGAAACGGCCCAGCTACAACCTGATCGGGGGTCTTTCTCGACTCCAGTTTCTGGCGGCACTAATGATTGTTCTGAGGCATGGAGGATGGGGGCCGTGTAAGCAGCTCCCGGAGTCCTGAAAGCCCTGACCCTACAGCAGGAGCACAGAGAGGTGGGACCTCCCTTCATGGGCCCTTGAGAATCCCAGTTATTTCTGTCCATGAAGTCAGTCAATCAGCTGGGCTTTAACCCAGTGTTCCCCTGCCTGGTGCCACCTCGGGGGCCTCAAGAAGATGTTTTTCATTGAAGAAGTGTTTGCTCCAGCCGGTGGCCCATGGGCCCTGGCCATGGCAGCCTTCCCCCTGGACTCCCCACAGCAGGAGCGAGGATGGCCGGGGCTATGGGCTCAGTCACCAGACCTCTGGGTAGCTCCCAGAACTCCAGCTGGATGGGGGTTCTCTGCACACTCCAGCATCCTGCTACTTAGGGCTAGGCGGGGCAGGGTTGGGCCTGTCTGAGAACACCACACGCAGGAAGTGGAAGTCTGTCTTGGGGGAAGTGGCATTGGCAGGCCTGGCAAAGGCCCCAGGAAGAGGGCGCTGAGGACCAGCCGCTGCACACAGAGACCCATGAGCTGACCAGCGCTCCACCACAGACATGTCCTGACCCCAGCCATCCCAGAGACAACTCACTCCACCTTCTGACTGCAGGTCCGAAACCTGTACAGCAGCACGTCACCGATGAAAGGGTTTCCACTTCCAAGGTCCACTTGGCCTAATCTTCCTGGAAACACACACGCCCCTAACTTCTGCAGCGTCCTGTATCCACCCCGTCCTGCATCCACCCTTCCGAGGTGTGTTTCATAACAGTCCCACGAGGAGAGTTTTGTTTTTAATTGAATCCACGCACATAGGATTATTCATAATTGTTGATTCATGACATTCTTTCCTCTTCAGCTGGACCTTGCACAACAAGCATCGGGTTATTTTTTGTTTATCTGTTTCTTTATTTATTTGTAATACAGTACACACCTGTGAACCCACCACGTGATTCTTCCTATGTGGTCCTGCTCTTCCTATAACCGCCTCCCTCACTCCATCCTGCATCTTCAGTTTTCCATTCCTTTGCTTTTCTAAAAATAATTGTACTTAATATATTTTTCTAAAAGACATCTTGTTTAGATTTTGTTGTTTTTACCTTACTTAAGATAATATCCTGCCGTAAATACCCTTCTGGAATTGACTTTTTTCTCATAATATTATAATGGTAAAATTCATCCCTATGTAGCATAGAGTTGTGGTCCATTTGTTTTCACTATTACAGTCCTCTCTATTATGTTCCACAAGTATTTATTTATTTTCCTATCAATGAACATTTGAGATGTGACCAGCTTTCCACCACTTTGAATGTGCTGAGCTGAACTCTTGCACATGGCACCTGGAAATCAATACGAACGGAACAATTTATAATCTCACCAATACCGAACATATACAGGTCCTATTGATCCACATCGTCTCCAACACTTGACTTCTTAAAATTTTCCAACTGAAAGGTTATTAAGTGGTGCCTCATTGTGGTCTGTTCCTTTTTGTTGGCTATCCAAGTATGTTTTACAGGCGGCACCGGTGCAGTGGGGATCAGCCCACAAGGGGGCCGTGAGGATTGAAGGAAGCCCAGGGTGCTTATGGAGCCTCTCCCCGTTGGGACCGTGCCATTGTCCTGTTCAGCCCCTGGTCCCCAGGACCCAAAAAGTGCTTAATACCTCATTATTATCATCGTTGTCATCATAACAACAGGAATAATAGATAACATTTATTGAATGCTTACTAAGTGGCAGGTGCTATGCTAACTAACACCTTGACTTTTATTAGCTCATTTAATCATTCCAGAAACCCTGTAAGGCATATTACCCCACATAAAAGATGGGGAACTGAAATTAGGTATCTTGCCCAGAATCACACAAGCAGTGATGGAGCCAGGATCTGAACCCTGGCATCTGACACCCAAGTCTTAACCACTCCATTTTAGGTGTCTAATAAATACTTGAATGAAATGCCTCTACCTACTTATAACCAGGGGTAGGGTCAAATGCTATGGCACTTTTACTTTTTATCTCCTGTCAAGTATGTTTAAAATGCACCCACATTTTGGTTATACACAAAGCTTAAATATTTTTATAATTTTGCTCTTGTCAAATGTAGCTCATTTCATTTATGATTGGTTATAAGATTTCTCAGCAATTGTTATGCAGACTTGAGATCTAACCTACAAATTGTTCTCAAATGTCGCAAGATGTTTATGAATTCCGCCTTTACCAACAATTCCCTTAAGTCTGCTTTGTTTTCTCTCATCAATCACACTTATTATCTCTAACATACCATATAATTTACTTATTATTGTGTCTATTATTTACCCAGAGGGACAGGAATACTTGTCTGCTTAGTTCTGTCTGTATCTTTAATTGGTTTATCCCTAGTGCCTCAAATTGTGCCTGGCACGAAGTAGCAGCTCAACAAACACTTGTTGAGTTAATGGAATAAATGTATGTTTATGTATCCAGGAAGGGAAAGAGGGAAAAAAGGAGGGGAGGAGGAAGGGAGGGAGGGAGGAAGGAAGGAAGGAAAGAAATGAACCAATGAATACTAAATCAAACGGTTAATGAAGATTGACTATATTATTTTAATTTTGCAATTTTATTTTTCATTTTGGATCAACAATTTGTCTTTTCGGTTTCAGGTTCCAAACATTTCTGTATACCTGAGATTTTGTGTCTTTAGGCCTAAAGGATAAAACAGTCCTGAAGATCCAAAACTGTTTTGTTGCCATTCCCTTTATCTCCTAAAAACCAACATCAGCAATGAGCAGCCTGCCTTAGATAAGATTAGCATTGAGGCAGGAGGCATTTCCAAACAAAACTAAGTAAAACAAAACAAAGCAAAGCAAAGCAAAACAGTCCTGGCAGCTTTAATATAGCAGTTTTTCTAGAATCTACATCAGTGTCCATGTTCCATACCCCCCATTACGTATGCAAAGCCCCTGACATATGTCGAACCACTCTGAACCCCTGGCCGTTATTTGTATTTTCAAACTGAGTCCTTTAGGCAGGACTCGGGAACCTTCTCTCCTAGTCAAGCGTCTGGCTCAGTTCTCAGAGCCGGGCCAAAAGAGTAATTATAGCTTCCCTCTGTGGTGTATAGGGCAGGAGGCTGATTTAATAAAGGAAGCCTGCTTGTCTGTCTCCAGCCTGGCTCTGACTCATGGAACCAGGGAGTCCCAGAAGCGCTACTCACAGAGGGTGGTGAGCAGCTGGGGGTGAGGGTGACCTGTTAGCCAGGGCCAAAGCCCCGAGGTTCAGGAAACTCCCCGCTTGGCCTGGAGGAACCTGCAGCTGGAGCCAGAGGAAGTGAGGCTCAGACAGAGCAGCTGCTGTTCCAGCAACTACAGCCATTGCCGCACCCTTGACAGGAGGCCCCTGTGGTGTGGAGATGTAAAATAAAATGGGTTAGTAATTTTCATATTCAAAATTAATTGGGGGGAAAACCGAATTGCCTCTACTAGGGATGTCTGCCTTTGGATGATACACCAGTGGCTTTGGGTTCTTTCGGTGGGCCTGGGTGGAGGGAGGGATGATCCTTCTGTTCCTCTGATTTCCCCCTGTGGCAGGGGAGGCAGCTAAGTAGGTCTCTGCAGCCACGGAGACAGTTTGACCTGGGCGTGGCTTCAGCTTTCCCCAAGGTGACAGCCCACAGTGGAGTGGATTTCCATTCCACCTCAGATAGGTCACCAGAGGTCAGTTTATCCTTCCGTCTCCAGCAGCTTCTTCCCCTGCCAGTCAGCCAGATGGAGACAACTTGACCTCCTCCCATAGGCCCTGCGGGCCAGGAGATTCCGGCTCCCACCCCTTCCCTTCCCTTCCCGCTGAGTCACCCACCTCCCGGTCAGGTGATCCTCCCCTGGGCCCTTCTGAGAGCACCTTGACCTATATTTCTAACTCTCCATTACAGCCGATTTGAATTGTCCCGAGCAAGGACCGGCCAGGCCAGCGGGCATGGTGCCCAAGTGGCAGTGCTGGCAGCCCCAGGCAGCAGACGAGGCACCGTGGGCAGTGGGAGGGGGTGCCCCCCTTCCGAGAATGAGAATGAGAACGCGGGGCAGGCCTGGAAATGGAAAGTTAGGAGGCTGGAGGCTGTGTGCGGGGGCGGGGGAGGACTGGGTGGTGAGTTGAGTCAGCTGGGAAAGCTGACAGCCACTGGGAGACACGCGCTTCCCCCCTCCCGCTCTGGGCTCAGTGGCTGGGTGCCAGGGCCTGACTGAGCGGGCTGCTGGGGACAGCTCTGAAGGACAGATGCAGTGCTGGCTCCAGGGCTGGGTGATACTGCTGCCCAGGGGGAAGGGAGAGGTGAGAAACCGTGCAAACCATGGGATAAACCTAGCTGAGTCACCTGGATAATCCTAGCCTAGGAAACTTTTCCCCCCACAAGGAACAAGTTCCCATCTCCAACGTGTCCACGAAATGGCCTCTCCTTAGTCTGTTTATGGGTTCTTTGTGCAGTGGCTGCCTGTGCAGTCTTTGTGTCCTCTGGATGTGAGGATAACGGGGAGTGCTGTGGGAAGGGGAATTGAAAGGGAAGTGCTCAAAATCAAACTTTCAGCCACGTCTTTGGGCTTCAAGCCTGTGAACAGAGATATTAATTGGAGATCACAATCCCCGTTGAATTAGACGGCTCTGAGCTAGGCGACACGCTTCAAAGCCTAGCTTTATCAGTTAGTGGGTCTGGGTCCTTGGCAAGTCACTGTAGGCCTCAATCTGTCACATGGGGATTTTAATAAAACCACCCTACATCAGGTGATGTGCGCATTCGATCAGAGGATGTGTGTAAAAATCGTATGTTAATTATATATAATTATGTGTGACTATATGATGTTCTTTTCTCTAGGTTGTTAAATCCTTCCCCCCTCCCCCATCTGAGGGGATTATTTTATTAGTGGAATGTCCCAAACATAGGCGAGACTTGCCTCTGGGTTTGTTTATAAATGTAAAGAGAAAACTGTAGCCTCTGGCTGCATCGTGGTCTACCAGGCCTGACAAGCAGCCCCACAGAGCATGTGTACATACCACCCACAGGTTAGTGGTACATCCTTTTATGCCCTTTGTGAGAGGGATGGCAGGGAGGAAGAAGGGAAGAAGGAAGGAAGGAAGGAAGGAAGGAAGGAAGGAAGGAAGGAAGGAAGGAAGGAAGGAAGAAGAGGCAGAGGGAAGAAGGAAATTAGGTAACTAGAGGAGCAGAGCTGGATTTACCTGGAAGCTGATTAGGCTTAAACTTCTGAGCCCTTCATTTGCATGCATCCCTTCCAAGGCCAGGTAGCTCGTTTTGAATTCAGGTATTCCTTTCCTAAACAGAGGCTCAGTGTTGTATACATGTCAGGCCCCACCCAACCTGTATCTGCCCCTTTACAGGTGCTGCTTTGAGAGACTCAATCCTGGTTCTTGTTTAAGATTCTCAAGCACAAAAGAAATGCAAGTGGCTTGTGGGGGTGGCGGTGGGGAGGGATGTGGCATTGCTATGTCGTCTCCATCGTGAACTCCAAATCTGAAATTTGCAGGAAGACCCACTTGTAGTCCAGGCAAGGCCAGCGCCATAAGCAATGGGACGTAGGAAGAGGATGGAGGTCAGGCATGTGCAGAATTATTTTGCCAATTCCAGCTGACTTCTGGAATCTACTCTGGTGCTTGGGGACACTTCGGTTTTCAGGTTTCGTTCTGGTCTCACAGCATGGGTGGTAGAAAAACACTGGCTCACAATCTGGAACATTCGCGTTAGTCCTGGCTGGTCTTCCCTAGTGCTCTCTCACTAACTAGCTGAGTGGCTGTGGTGGAGTTACTTAACCTCATTGGGCCTAACTTTCTCTACATTTAAGATAATGGGAGGTGATTTCAGAGTACTTTGCTTAAACTCTCCTGTCTTCTGTATTCCCATGAGTACAATGTCCAATAACAATCATCATTATCTGATATTAGTAGCAAGAATATACATACTTCTTATAGATGAGGACATTGCAGTACAGAGATGTTACATAATTTCCCCAGGTCATCCAGCTAGTCAGTGGCAGAACGGTGATTCAAACCCAAGTGGTCTGGCTCCAGAGCCCCCTTACTCAATCACTATACTCTATACTCTAAATATTTGTTAATAGCCTGTTTTTTTAGAGCAGTTTTAGATTTACAGAAAAATTGAGCAGATAATACAGAGAGTTTGAGGAATGAAGCAAACCAACAAATGAAGTGTGTGTTCCTTGATTGAGACCATGATTCATTGTCCAAGATACAGAAAAGGCGAACTTACCCTTTGAGGTCTGGGCCCAGCATTTCATATAGGTTGTTCCATTTAATTCTCATAGGCACCTTATTTAGTAGGTGGCTTTAACCCCATTTTGCAGCAAGGAAACTGAGGCTCAGAGAGGTCAGAGGTTGAAAGTTGACCTCTCTCCAAAACAGTTGAAGGGTTGAAAGTTCTGCCATGTCCGATCCTAAAGATCACAGTGGCCCCTCTGAAAACTTTGTAATTGTCACCAGAAGGTAATGCGCTTTGTAATTATGAACCTAACTTTCGTCTCTAATACCTTACAGTTTTAAAGATTTTTATCTTTTGGTCCTCACTGCAGCCCAGGAAGGTAGGTGAGGCAGCAATTATGATTCCATTGTTTAGAGGAGGCTGCTCAGGCTTAGAACATGAAGATCAGACAGTAAGGGTTGAGGCAGAGTCAGGACTGAAACACGTATGTACGCTGACGGACTCATCCACATTGCTCTCCTCTCCCTAACTCACCCTTTCATTATAAACGACCCACCTCCTTGCACTTGGACTCTTGCTAAGCCCACACAGAGGAAATGCTTTGTTTGGTATGAGTCCTCTAGGGGCTGCTCCTCTTCCCAGGGTTGGCCAAGAGAATTTTTCCAAAATCTGAGCCTTGCCTGCTTTGAAGTCCTTTCTGACGTGATTCGCGTCTTACCTGCACTGTTACCAAAGCATGGAAGAAAAGGGTCATCTGACGTTTTCTTCTCCCCGTGTCTTTAACCAACACAGGGGAGAGTTGGCCGTTTTCTTTAGAGCAGGTTGTGTCTGATTCTGATAGCACAGTCAGAAACTGCAATGCCAGTGTTGAAAACCCATTGCATGATGGCAGCAAAGAAAGGATTTCCATTCACCCTCAGTTCTCGGGCCAGTGTAAGTTATACTTCACCTGAAGCAAGGAAATTGTCTTTGTATTTCCCACTTCCTTGACAGCCTCTACTGGAGACGTCCAACTCATTAGCCCAGAGCAGCGTTCTTTTTCTTTCTTTCCTTTTTTAATCTTCTTATTTTGAAAGAAAGAAAAAAAACCCAAAACTACAGAAATGGTACAAGAATGTTACAATGAAGTCTCTTTTCTATACCCCTTAGATAAAGAAGGGCTTGATTAATTTTTAAAATCTTATTTAATTTTGTTTCTCTTTAAAATACTAATTTTATTTATTTGAGTAGGAATTACATTTGTTGGGTTCAAAATTCCAAAAGATATACATACAGTGAGGAGTGTCCCCCAAACCTGGTCCCCCATTATCCAGTGCACTTTCCTAGAAGGAGCCAGTGATTCAAGTTTCTCATGTTCCCTTCCAGAGATATTTCATATGTATACAAGAAAATATAGTGTGTGTGTGTGTGTGCTTGTTTTGCCTTTTTTCCCTCACGGTAAAATACTCTATTATTTCACACATTGGTTTTCTCATTTGAAATAATTCTAATTTATGTTATAAAGAATATTCTCATTTCTTTAAAAAATGATTTTATTATATTCTGTTGTATGGGTGTTCCATTATTTGATTAACCAGGCCTCCAAGATGGTCACTTAGGTTGTTTCCAACTTTTGTCATTAGTGACAGCACTGCAATGAATAACCTTGTATGTATGTTATTTGATAGAATAGTTTGCACCTTTTAATGGAGACCGGAATTGAGATTCTACTATGAGTTTATGTGCAGTAAGTTTCATAAATTCAGGTACTTACATCTGTTCTCACTCCTTTAATCTGGGGATTGGTCACCTAATCTTACATTCTCTGGGTCTTAAAATTTTTCTTGGTGGTATCTCTGGTCACGATGGTGATGGTGATGAGAACTTTTCTGAAGAGGTTCTTTTCTTGTGCTGACACGGTCTGTTTCTCAGTGTTCTCCTGTGCCCACCTCTGCTCAGCACTCCGGCCAGTTACTTCAATACAAATAGCGTCTGTGTTGGCACCCCTGAATCTGAGATGTCTGGGATCCATTAGGCAATGTGTGTTCTCACCTTGGTGCCAGGGTAGAACCCTTGAGCCAGAAGTTCAGGCTTCCTAATGTTTGTATTTGGGAAATAAATCGAAGCTTCCTAAGTGTGCTGTCTGAGGAATTTAATGAGCCATAGTAAAAAGGTATAAATACCACCACCATCAACAAAAAACAATAAACAGCTATTTCTCAAAGGACAGCTGGAAGGTAGTGCCACAGAGTTAAGTAGCCAGGAACAGCCTCTGCGTAGGTGTTATGGCATGGATTTATGAGGACACATTTTTTACTAAAAAAACTGAGCTCCATCGTTGTTAGCTCAGAGGAAAAGGAGAAAGGTTTTGAATCTAAAGATGCAGCAGTCACACTACACACACACACACACACACACACACACACACACACAGCCCGGATAAAGAACTGCTCTCCATCATTGTTAGCTCAGAGAAAAAGAAGAAAGGTTCATAATCTAGTTAAAGATACAACTGCCACACCACCCACACACACCCCCACCCCCCTCCCCCCCACACACAGACACACACACACAGACCCACACACAGCACCATACCACACACCACACACCTTGCATATGATGTGGTTATACTGTAACAGTTTGAAAAAAAAAGGCACCTTATTCAGCATCCTGCTCCCAGATGGGCTACCCTACATCTATTCTATGAAAAAAAGAAGAATGTATCTCATCCTTGACAATATTTCGGAAATGAAATGTGTGTGTTCCTTCCAAAAGATACATGTATATGTAAAGGAAAGACAACATCAGAGCTTCTGAGCTCCCTTCCAGCTTTAAAATGTCTCATCGCTTTCATCATCAAGAAGCTCTACTTTGCATCTGTTAATTATTGAAGTAATGGTCACCCTGTGGCTTGGGCACAAGTTTCTTTATTTAACGAACCTTTATTGAGTGTCTGCTATGGACCAGGCACTGCTACAGCCCTGAAGATATGGTAGACAGACAGATATCCTTATCCCGTGGAGCTTTTATGTTTTAGTAAAAGTAGAGGCAAAAAACAAGTAAAACATAGTATATCCTATGGTGCGAAGTAGAATGCAGATATGAAGCAGGGATGCAGTGCGGAGTGTGGAATGGAGGGAAGAGGCCACGATTTTAATTCAGTGTTGGTTAGGGAAAGCCTCACTGAGAAAGTAGCATTTGAACAAAGTCCTAAAGGAGGGGAGATGGTCTCAGGATGGCCCTTCAGGTAAAGGAAATAAACCTCCTCCCTGGTGGTATAGTTTGAGGGCAAGGGCTTTTTTTTTATCTCCAAACATGCTTTTCACCAACTGATCACGAGTCCTAAAATTCCAGTATCAGTAACACACACTTTTAGGGCCAAAGGCTAAAATAAAAACACACAGTTATCAACTCTTAAAACCTTTGTGTGAGTTGGTTTATCTAATAGTTTTATAAGTTTTAAGGAGGGAGGGTAGTAAGGTGCTTGAATAAGAGGAAGTATATGCAGGGAGCAAGAATGTGACATGAGAGCCTGGATGGCCGCTGCTGGAGAGCAGGACTGAACTGCTCCTTAAGAATTGCTCTCATGTCTCCCGCTGTGCCCCTCTTGTCCTGTCCTGGGGGTGATCCTGGAGCTCGCAGCCAGGTCCTCTGAACTGTAGTGTGGAGTGAGGTGCCCTGGGGTGCAGGAAGCAGGCTGATGTGTGGTTTAATAATGTGTCTCCTGAGTGGCTTCCCGTGTTTGGAGTTGTGTTGGAGATGATGGAGACACACAAGAAAGCACTACTGGGCCTTTGTTAGCTCTGGTTGACTTCACAGCCCTCAGAAAAATTAACGAACGAGTCAGGAAACTAGGAAAGTTTCTTCCTTAATCAGAGCAGGAAAACAGCATTATTGATGATGACATTCACCTCATTTGTTGAAAATGGATTGTCCCCTATGTCTGTATCCTAGGTTTACTTTTGTTCCTCAAGTTCAATGATTGAAAATGCTTCTATAGACATAAACTTTAGACCCTGGGTCACAAACTCAAATGTTTGCAGGGACAGACAATAATGGACACCAGCAGGTGGGGACTGGTGGGGACTGTGACAAACTGGAGAGTGCATGGGACAATCTCTGGGATTGCTGTCAATTGGGTATGAGAGTTCAATGTTGCTAGCATTTCTCACTTTTCAACAGAAGCTGGAAATCCAAATTTTTAGGCAAAATCTTCCGATGTTTAAATGTCGGCAATCATTTCGAGATGGATAAATTGTGAGGGCCAATTTATGATTTCTGAAATAAACAGATAATTTGGTTCATTATGGAACATGATAGGAAAGGGAGGCAAAGGAGGGACATCTGATCGCCTGACGGTTTGAGAAGGTACATTTTTTTAGGGAGATGACCTCTGCCAAGTTGACCCCTTTGCTAAGGTTCTGCCTCGTCTGTGTTACCAATGGGTTATTTTGGAAAAACTAGCCACATCTGAGTAGTCCTGGGGGAGTGGCAAAAAGTACTGAACTGAGAACTCAACAGCCCTTGGTCCTAGCTCGGTTCTCTCACATTCTTACTGTGCAACCTTATGTAAACCTCACAGTCCCTCGGGGTTTAATTTCCTCCTGTGCAGAATGAGGGGCTGGACTTAGGGTTTTCAGAATGCACCCCTCCAAGCACAGGAAGTCTTCAGAGATGTCTTCCAGGGGGTGGGGCAGGGCAGGGGATCCCAGGCAGCTAGGCCTTTGTTCTGTTTTTTGTTTTTTTGTGTGTTTTTTTCCCCTTTGGGGCTTCTGCTTTTCTGTGTTTTAGATCTTGAACTTATGCCAAAAAAAAGAAGAAAAAAAATTCTTTTTGAAGAAAGAGTTTCCCAGCTTTCAAAAAAGTTTCGAAATCACTGAATTGGTTTATCAGCTCTGGTGTTATTAGTAAGGGTTTGCAAACTCTGTGAGGCCTACAGCTAATCTGAATAATAGTCTTTTCTTCATTTGCCCACTGGTTTTCTTCATGTGCTGTCTGGCTCGAATTGCTGCTAGACCTGAGCTCAAATCACCAAATAGCCAACAAATATTATGGGAAGATTCACCAGTTCAATAGCTTGTTTGGCGTGGGGGGTGAGGTTCTTTCTTTGTTTTGGTGAACAGATGTGTTCTTTTTTGTGTGTGTGTGATGTTACACTGCTCATATAAACTGTAGTCATATTTGCCACTAACAAAACTTTTCCTGGTTCGAGTGATTTGATAAATTATATCCACATTTGACAGTGCTCTGCAACTTTACACTCGAACAACTCTGAAAATCACTCAACTGACTTTTTAAAGTTCGTTATCATTTATTGATAACCTAATATGTGCTGACTTTACGTATATCAGCTCTAAGCTTCAGATTATTAACCCTGAAAAGGAGATATTTTTGTGTTTATTTTACTAATAAATAAGGAACGTAAGGCTAGGTGAGGTTAAAGGCTTACCTGGACCACATAGGATTCTAACCCATACCTGTTATTCACAACCAGACGTAAGGTTGCTTCTAGCCTTGAGAAATTAGGAGGCAGGAGTCTTCCTGTTTTAAACTGTCCCACCATCAACTGCAAAACTGCTTTTAACTTTCAACTTTCCAGATCCCTTTATGTATTGAAAACTTTAAATGGAAAGCTGTTAACTCACAGTTATTCAAGTTTGTTGCCCAAGTCTTGACTGAGAGAGGGTTTTTTAATTCGTGCCTTCCATGACCTGGACACCTTCAGTGGGAAATGAAAGGGCTTTCGATCTTGGTGTGGAAGCAGACTTTGGGGAATGAACAAGCGGACTTTTCAATGTTATTTCTGCACGTGGCTGAGCTGAGTTTCTCCTGCTGCAAAGGAAGTCACTTTCCCCATTTACGGATCTATCTGCTGTTCTGGTCTAATGAGTTCAGTTTCCTTAGTGGTGGGTATATGCTCAGAGTGTGTCACAAAACATATCTTGATTACGCACAATTTTTTTGTTCAGCGCTTTGCCGGGCACATAGTATGTCCTAGGTCAATATTTGTAATGACTCTCACCACTGGAATTTTTTATTTTTGCTTTAGTAAAAGTGCACCTAATAGACAGAAGACCCATAATTTTCATTTGCACACTGCAACATTATCTATAGAGTACTATTTGTGAACATTATCTATAAGAAACAACAACAATGTGAGGCAGGAGGCGTAGGGGTTATGATTCTCATTCCACAGGCAAGAAAAATTGCTGATCATTTATTCCGTTGGCAAGTGGTAGAGCCCTGACTGTAACTCAGATAGTTCTACCTCTAATCCTGTGTCCTCCATTTCACTACAGCCACTTAGCTTTTCTAACTGGAGGGGAAACCAATTGAGTTTCAGCATGAACCTAGTTTTTGTTAATATCTCTGGTGGTGGTTTTGAAAAATAAAGGAAAAAGCAGTTTATTAATAGCATGGCTTGAGAAAAACACGAATACCGTTGTTTTTCTCTTAAAAAAAAAAAAGTGGAGGTCCCAATGATAAATAAGGCCTTAAAGTTTAGAGTTTGTCACAACAAAAAACATGGATAAGTGTTTCTGAGCCCCCCACTACTTGGCCTGTTTCCTCCAGGGAACAAGATGGAATTTGTGCTCTACTCTCTTCTAGGACCATTGCTTTATGTTTGCTTTGCAGCTCAAATTCTTTGATTGATTGATCAATTGATTGATCGATCGATTGGTTGATTGATTCATTCATTCATTGTTTCTGACTTCCACAGAAGGAGCTTGTTGAAGACTTCTTTTTTACTAAGGAAGAGAGAAGTGTGCTGGAACTTTCTCCCTTTAGTTTGAGGTTTTCGGAGCACGTTCTAACAGATGAAGCTAGGTTACTTGGATGCCAAGTCTCTTTCCTGAAAGGTTAATTTTTCACCTGGCTTGTGCCTAATTCTGCCCTTATGTGATAATGAAGCGGGTGTTTTGGAAGCCACAAGAGTACTCTGAAGAATGTTTTGAGTTGCCCTAGACAGAGGTGACAGAGCAGGATTCACCTAGAGGGTGAGAACTTGGTAATTGGGTAATTATTCAGTTCTTTGTTGCTTAGAGCAGTACTTTTTTACCTTGGCTGCACAAGTAATTACACGAAGATCTTTGAAAACTGAGACCCATCACCTCTAGGTCAGGGCAGGGTCTAAGCAAAGGTAATTTTTAAGTTTCTCCAGTGATTCTAATATGCAGGAAGGTTTGAGCATCTCTGATAGGGGCTTCCAGTGTCTCCTACAAAACCAGGTGGGATAAGCCCAGATAGTAGTTCTTGCTGCCAGCACGTTGCAGGTATGTCGGGTGAACAGTTTCGTCAGTGTAAACTACACGTTTATTGATCCCCTGTGTTCTAGGGGCTGGAGCTACTTCTAGGATCAAGACTGAGCCTGTCTGTGCCTCCAGATGCTTTCTTTCTAGTGGATGGAGATAAATAATAAACACACAAACAGGACTGTGATAAGTGTTAAGAAGGAAACAAAAAAAAGGTCCTGAGGCCAGGAGAGCCGTGTATTTGAGGAACAGGAAAAGACTGCAGTCACTTTCATTTATCTAGAAATAGGAGTGGCAGAGAGTGAGCCAGTGCCAGCCTGACATTTCTTAGAGTTTACACAAACTACTCAGTATGCTCTTACCAAATCGTATACACTCCGAAAAGGAAATAAGAGAAGTGTCCTTCAGGAGCCAGGGTAGCATGTGCTGGACAAAAAGGGCTCCACGTTGGTAAGCAAAATTGCTGACTGTGAGAAAAAGTTAGGCAGTCCTATATGACATTGAGATAAACCATGAAAAGGGGAAAAAATCAAGAACATATTTGAGATGCACAATATTTGGCCTAATTCTTTAGTCTTTTATCTGGTTGCTAACCCTTACTTGAACACAGCCTGTCACTGTGGCAGAACTGGCCTCATTTTGGAAGAGATTCAGGTCTCTGACATGCTGTTTCTGAGGTCTCTACTTAACCAACCTTTCTGGGAGGTGGGATGTTTGTCAAGTTTCTATAATGTTGGAGAAATCAAATCCATGCCTACAGGAGACCTAAATATTTTTGCGCTTTTCTGAAGATGCATAGATCCAGCTCCTTTCCTTGTTTTCATATACGACTTGTACTTAAATTGTGCAAAGTCACCAACTGCTTAACATCTAACGGTAACCAGAGAAAAAAGCTACACTGACTTATTTGCAGCAAAACTTTCTAAGATCCCTCTGCTCTTAAATTAAACAAAAATTTTTTCAATCATCTAACCCGGTTTGGCATGTTGTTACTCATCCTCTGTAAAACAAACCATGGGGTTCGGTGCAAAGAAAAGAACTATAATTAAGACACATCCTCAACCAAAATGTCCAAAAATATCAATAATCTCCAAATGCTTTTATTTATTTATTTATTTGTTTATTTTTTCTTGGGAAATATTGGGGAACAGTGTGTTTTTCCAGGACCCATAGGTTCTAACTCAAGTCATTTTTCAATCTAGTTGTGGAGGGCGCAGCTTACTGGCCCATGTTGGAATCGAACCAGCGACCTTGGAGTTATGAGCACCGTGCTATAACCAACTGAGCCACCTGGCCGCCCTCCAAATGCTTTTAAATAAGATAATATGCACTGATAAAATGAGAGTACTTCAAAAGATGACCTTAATAAGGAAGATAGTCTTTCTTAAGCCATCCATATGCAACAAGAAAAAAACTCACCAACTTATTTTTAAAAATTACAAGGCTGTGGTAATCGTTAAAGGATTTGTTTTATTCCTAACGACAATAGTATATATGAGTTTTATAAGCTCCTTCCAAGACATACGTAGGCGTGTGAAGCCTGGCCAATGGGATCATGGAAAGATGGTGACCAAATTATAGTCATGCCTATAACTAATGGGGGAAAACAAGTCAAGAAATACTCAGAGGGAACCGGGTACAATTTTCTCTCTTTTTTTTGTTTGTTGAAGTTTAAACAAGACAAGATGGATTTAAATTGTACCAGGATGGGTTTCTTCTTGAAATAAGAAGCCCATAATGCCTATAAAACAGACCAGTTGGTTAGGAAAAGACATGTCTATAGTTTCCTTCAGTTCATAGGCTATGTGGTATAGATCATACATGGTTTTTTAATTACCCTACCTGCAAATGGAGATTAAGTATTACCAAAAGTAATAAAAACAGTTGATTAGTGGGTACTTACTTCATAAAATAATTTGCCATGGGGCCAAAGCACCCCGTGTGTCCTATTCATTGCTGTATTCACAAGACCTAGCATTGGACCTGACATGTCACAAATACTCTTTAAATATTTGTGAATGAACTTATTTTTTAAATATCAGCTGCATTTCCTGCACTGGATCACTCCAAACTTGATTTAGATGTAACTTCTCCAGGAGGGCCTATATGATGCAAAGAGAAGCAGATGCACAAAGAGAGGCAGTGAGGTGCTCAGGGATGTCTTATCAAGGTAAACAGTGAGACCTCTTTTTCCTAAAGACCTTTGGAGACTAGGACAAGCAACTGTTTCTTAAAGCAGAACAGTGGAAGATTGGAACTGTCAAGTAGGAGTGTGCTTTGAAGTACATTCCTAGCTAAAAGCAGGGGATAAACTAGATAAAATGTAGAGACTCTAAGATCTGGCACTGATTAAATAGGCCTAAGAGTGAGAGTAAGGAATAGCTGCCTGGCCGAACACGTCGTTTGGATGTTGTTATTATCAGCAGCCTCTAGATTTGAAAACAGCGCTGAACATGCTTTTCAATGATCTCTGAGGTGCTTTAAGCTACAGATGAAAGCCTGTGTAGCCCTGTTTTCTATTTGCTTGAGCAAGAGCCTGCAAAGGATGGCTAAAGAGCTTTCTAGTGACATCCTTCACTCTTGTTCTAAAAAGCACCTGTGTTCTTCACTGAGGTAGGGAAATTTCACAACTCCCAGGGGCTCGTGTGACGTCGGTTTTGACTTACTACTGACCCAACTAAAAGTTCCTTTCAGATTCTTTTCTTGACGTAGAAAAGTGAGCTCTTCAATTTACTACTCATTATTTCAGAAAGGTGGAAAGCATGTCCTATTCCATAATATAATGAAGCATAAGACATTGAAATTATGAATCTATATAAAACGTGTTACTTATCATTGGCCTGTGAAAGAACATTTTCTTTAGTGCCTCAATCTATGAAAAAATGCCAATAAGATTGAGTGAGAAGATATTTTATACGCACACATTGAAATGTTCAATATGTATTATTACTTATATGGGAATAATAATCCTTCTTTTGTAGCCAACACAGCACCCAGCCTGGTACACATACATGGTATAGGTATTTAAATGCATGTAAATTACATTAAAGTCGCAAAACTGGCAAGCCCAATGAGAAATAATAGTGCTACTACAGCAATCTTCAGACTTAAAACATTATTTGCTGCTTAACTAATTTGATAAATATAATTAAAGTATATCTGTTCTTTTTGTCTCAATATGTGTTCATATATATGTGTGTGTTTATATGTATATGTACACACATATATGTACATATATATTGATTTAATGAGTATAATATAACAAAGTTGGAAATTGCTGCCTAGTCATCACTTAAAAAAAAATAGCTTTATTGAGATAGTATTTATTTACCATAATAGTCACACTTCAGTGGTATTTAATATATCCATAGTTGTGCCACCATCACCACAATCTAATTTTAGAACATTTTCATCACCCCCAAAAAGTACCTTTTAGCAATCCCTCTCCATTCTTCGTCCCTTGCCTTCCCACCGTGGCCTCAGCAACCTCTCGTCTACTTTCTGTCTCCATAGATTTGCCTTTTTTGCACATTTTATATAAGTGGAATCATATAATATGTGGCTTTTTGTATCTGCTTTTTATCACTCTGCATAATGCTTTTAAGGCTGATCCGTGTTTGTAGCGTGTGTAACTATTTAATCCTTTTTATGGCTGAATAATATTCCATTGCGTGGATATACCACGTTTTGTTTATTCATCAGTTGGTGGACATTTAGGTTGTTTTGGGTTATTATGAATAGTGCTCTATGAACATTTGTGTGTAAGTTTTTGTGTGGACATGTTTTCATTTCTTTTGTGTTGCTCGGTCATATAATAACTATGTTTAACTTTTTGAAGAATTGTTTTCTAAAATGATTTCACATTCCCACCAACAATGTATGAAGGTTCCAATTTCTTTACATCTTTATCCGCAGTTGTTATTGCCTGTCTTTTTTATTATAGCCATTCTGATGGATGTGAAGTGGTATCTCATTGTGGTTTTCATTTGCATCTGTCTAATAACTAATGATGTGCATCTTTTATGCACATATTGGCTATTTGTATATCTTCATTGGCGAAATGTCTGTTCCAGAATACTTTGCCCATTTTCAAATTGGGTTATTTGTCTTTTTATTGTTGAGTTGTAAGAGCTCTTTATACATTCTGATTACTAGACCCTTATTAGATATATGATTTTCAAGTATTTTCTGTCATTCTGTAGGTGTCTTTCTTTGTTCTGTCTTAATGGTGTCCTTTGAAGCCTGGATGTCTATTTTGATGTTCAATTTATCAAATTTTTTCTTTGGTTGCTTGTGCCAAAGTTTTTAATTTTGATGAAGTCCAATTTATATTTTCTTTGGTTGCTTATGATTTTGGCATCATGTATAAGGATCCATTGCCTAACCCAAGATCCTGAAAATTTATAGTTCTACACCTTACATTTAGGCCTATGATCCCTTCTGATTTATTGTGTATGGTGTGAGACAGGGATCCAACTTCATTCTCTAGCATTAGCCTATCCAGTTGTCTTTCTCAATTTAAATGTATTGGCACTCTTGTTGAAAATCAATTGACCATAAATGTAAAGGTTTATTTCTGGGCTCTCAATTCTATTCCATTGATCTATATGTCTATCCCTATGCCAGTAGCACACTGTCTCAATTATGGTAACATCATAGTAACTTTTGAAATCAGGAAGTGTGAGTCCTCCAAATTTCTTCTTTTTCAAGGTTGTTTACACTATTCTGTGGGCATCACTTCTGTAGGTCTCACTGAGGTAGGGTCTAATCCTTAGTTTTGCAGTTTTAGGATCTTAATTGTATCCGTTTTCTCCAAAAGTGAACAGGTACTAGAGCATTGGTTTATATTCCTCAAACATGCAAAATGCCAAGTTTGATATATACATTTTGGGATATTCCTTTTTTGGTGGCTTCAACCAAAATCCCTATACAGAAATTCCCCTGTACAAGGTGCCAAATTAATTACTAAAAGATTGCTTGATGAACATGGAATTGGAAACTCAGATGAAAGGGAGGGATATAGTATAATGGTTAAGAGTTACAGGCTTTAAATCCAATCAGTACTACGTTTGAATCCTATCTCTGCCACTGAATGATTGGGTAACCAAAGCAAGATTTTGGAACCTCTTCATCTAGAAAATGGAAAAAATAATCCCTTTCTCATAGAATGGTTGTGAAAGTAAAATGAAATAACAAGTATAAGCCCTTAACACAGTGCCTGGGACTAGTTAGATTTCAGTAAATGGTACCTATTGGATATACTTGAAAATACTTCCGTCAGGGTTTGGAGAACCACTCTCTGTCATAGTAGACTTCCCAAGGGACCTGGAGAGCATTGCTACCCCCTGGCTCAGGGCATTCCATCGCCTGATGGAAATAGTAGGTCAGGGTTGCTGTATTTTGATGATGTTATGATACTGATTCTTATCAATTTGAATTTCAAAGGCTAATATTTACTGATCTAGCCTTTACATTCTAGGATCTGGAGCCATCCTTTGCAATAGCTTCTCCAGAGAGCACATATCCAGAAACTTCAGTTATCAAGAATACCACCAAGATTTAAGAAATAGGGAAAAACCAGTCACTGAGCAGTCAAAACATTGTCACATATACTAATATACTTAACCCACAGGAGAACCCCACAGAAAAATATTTGCTCAAAACCTGAAAGTCTAAACTAATAAAAGTTTGTCTGTGTCTAAGTTCACAGAATAGAAGCAGAAAGAAAGAAAAGGGAAAAAAAAAGAAAGAAAGAAAGAAAGGAAGAAAGAAAGAAAGAAAGAAAGTTGTTAGGTTAGGAGACGAGACAAGTGTCAGCCCAGTACTGATGAAGGAGACATACAAAAACAAAAACAAAAAACAATAGATGTAAGTTTAAAATAATGAAAAACAGCATTCTAGAGGCCATTTCTTATAGGGACCAACAGATCTACATACCTTTGAGGGCACTCATTGATCCTAATAGAACACAACAATGTTGAGCATGGTAATGATGACCCTTAATCGCCAAGTTTAAGTAATTTTCAAAGGCCTATATTGAAGAAAACCGTTTTCTTGGGGAGAAAAGCTCTGTGTAGTAGCTAAAGATTTCATTCATATGGGATGTCTTCCCCTATGATGCTAGATAAATGAGATGTTACTGGCTTTCAATTTGACTCAACAGGTTGAATTTGCAAACTAAAGTAGTATTTAAATAAGTAGTGCAGGGAGCTCAGAGATGAACTGTTTCTACGCATTCATTCGCATCCTAGTATGTGGTTGTTATTAAGTATCCTTGAGAGGAATCAAAGCTGTACTTGTACCTTGTCTCTCAGCAGGGTTTCCTCCAGCCCTTTCAGTATCTCAGTTAAATAGTTGTGTTGATCTACTCTGGAGGGCCTTCGTGGGGAATATAAAGAATGAAATTACTTGGCCACTGACCCTCTGTATACCACAGCCATTCCGTTCTGCTCAGGCATAAACAAGCACAGTGACATTGCTCTGTGCTGCTTCGTGGAGACTAAAACGCAAATTTAATTTGTGTCAACTCTTAAGGTGAATATTAAATATCACCCACAGTATATTTGAAATGGTAAACAGTTTCAAACAAACTTAAGGCTTGACTGAAAGTTCTAACATTCCGTTATTTTCTTCTCTCATACTAATAAGGATTTTAAAGTTTTTAATTAGGTATTAAAGCCAGCCCAGGACCTGAAAAGAGAGACTCATAGAAGTTTAGAGCTGGAAGGCTTTTAGAAAATGTGTCCAGCCTCTTCATTTTACAGACGTGAAAACTGAGGCCCTGGGACACATTATGATTTAATGTAGGTCACTCAGTTAATTAGTGACAGAGCGAGAGGGAACCCAGGTGTCCCCACGCCTTCGTAGGCCAGCTTTCCAGAACAACCCCTACTCCTCGACCAGTGTCGCCCTCCCCCTCTTTTTTTCGTGTGTTCTTTCTTTATTAAACAGCTGTGCCATTTGGAACGTGGGCTCGGACCTGGGAAGACTCGGTTTCAGCCCCAGCTCTCCACCGCTTGAGGTGCACGCTGTCTTTGATCAGGACTTGGGGCTGGGTCTCTGCTTAGCCTGGCGCCTTTTGCACGGCAGGTGCTTTGCACCTGGACTGAATCGCCGCTTCACCGCGGCTGCACCGTCCTTGTTTCCCATTTTACAGCACAGGCGTGTGTCACCGGGGTCCCCGAGCGAAAGGAGAACGTGGGTCCCAATCCACTGCCGTTTGAAAAGGGAGGCTCTGGGCACCCTCGTGGCTCCTCGGCGGACCCCGGCTGGCAGGGACATGACCAGCTTGTGAGTGACCTCGGCGCCGACCCCGCCACTGGTCAGCTCGCGGCCGGGGCGTGCCTGCCCGGCCTGACGTGGCGGCGGGGCCGCGGGCAGGGGAGAGGCCGCCGCCAGGGCGCGGCCTGACGTGGCGGCCGCGGCGGGGCGGCGAAGGGAGCCCAGGCCACTGCACTGCCCGGCGTTCCGGCCAGAGGGCGCCGGGCCCCCACACTTCCCCGCCCCGAGGCCGCCTGGAGCTGCTGGAGTAAGCGCTCCCGCGATTGGGTCGGCGGCGCGGCGGGGCCATGTTGGAGCAGGCCGACGACCCCGCCTCCCGCCGCCCACCGCTCCAGGTCGGGCTGGGCCCTGAGGGGAGGGGAGCGGCGAAGGGGATCCTCCCTCCCCGGTCGCCCGACGCGGCTGGAACACCGGCGGGAGCTGCAGCGGTCACGGCCGCCCCTCCCAGCGCGGGCCAATCAGCGGCGCGGGCACAAATATGCAAATGACGCGCCGGTGCTGCCGGAGTGCCGCTCGCAGGGGCTGGTGGGGTCGCGCTGGGGGAGTGAACTGGGCCAATCAGGCGGGTGCGTGGCGGCGCGGGGGAGGCGGTGCCCCTTCACTCCTCCCTCCTCTCCCTCCCGGCCCCGCGCTGACAGGGGGGCCTGGCCGCGCCGCCGGTAAGTGCCGCCGCCGCCCGTCGCTGCCACCCGCCGCCCCAGGCAAGGAGAGGAAGCTCGGGGGCACCGCGGGGCCGCGGGCGCTGCTCAACTGGTGGGGAGAGGCGGGGGTGGGTTCTGTCAGCTGGGTGGTCGCCGGAGGCCGCCCCCGCCCGGCCAGCCGCGCGTGTCAGTCTCGGTCGAGGCGGGGGGCGGCGGGGGCGCCTCAGTCATGGCGAAGCCCGAGAGCCAGCGAGCGGCGGTGAGTACGTGCCGCCGCCGCTCGGCGGGGTGAGGGCTGAAGGGTCGGGGCAGGCCGGGCCGCGCCGCCGGAGGTGAGGGGCCCGCGCCCGGGGACGGGCGGGCGCGCCGGGAGGCGGGGGAGGGGGCGCTGCCCGCACGTGCGGCCCAGCCAGCCCGCCCGCCCCGCGCCTGTCATGGCTGCGGGCTGCTGCCCCCGCCCCGCAGCCCGCAGCCCGCAGCCCCTGGGGTCGGGACCCGGCCGCCGCGCCTGTTGCGTCGGGAGGAGGTGAGGGCAGGGTGGGCAGGGCTCCCCTTCCCCGCCCCGCGTGAGGTCAGGGCCTCCCCGTCTGCTCGCTTCCCTCCCGAGAGTCGGGCTTCCCTCTGTCCTGCAGCCGCTTCCCCCGCCCGCCGGCTTTCTCGCCTCCGTGACTCATGACAGGGCGTCCCGCGCGAGCGCTCGGTGCCCCCGAGCCCGGGACGCCCCCGGCGCTTTCCCAGGCCTTGCCTCCCGGGTTACGACCGCACTGCCTTCCCTGGGATCCTTCGCCCCGAGGGCCTCTCCACGTCTGCAGCGGGGCCCTGACCCCGCCGCCTCTGCCGCTTTCTTGGGCTCTGGGTGTGGGACGTGATGGGTGGTTCCAGGGCTCTCTCCGCGGACATCCATCCCAAAGCCAAGCACGACCCGGAAAGCCTGGGTGTCTTCCTGGCTTGTCGCAGCCGCCAGCCCAGTGGTTTCTGTTTGTTCCTTTTTTGGTTTTGTTTTGTCTTTTTTTTTTTTTTAAGAAAAATAAAACTTTTCAGAACAAAGTAGACAATAATTTTTTGTTAATTGGGTTATTAACAGTGTTACACAGTTAGTTTTTTGGAAGTCTGGAATTATTTATGTGACATGCTCATAACTATCTCAGGATTCCCCCGTATTAAATAAAGTTTATGTTCATGAATAAAATCACACACAATTTGGTTTTTCGGTTTTGCATGCTACTTTTCACCTTTTCCTTTTCTCTGATTTCAAACACTCCAGTTCTACTTAACCAGCTAGGACCTTGAAGAGGAAAGAGGGCTTGCCTTGTGTAATGTTACTCTACTCAACTCTGCCCATAATTGTACCAGTATTTTTGCAAAGTACCACTAGTTCTACAAACATGTGGATGTATAGAAGGTGAACTTCAGGGGGCTCGCCACTTTACCCAGGGGGGAGGGCTGTGTTGTGTCTTGTTTTTGCAATGCAAAACTATGAACATAGCGAGTCTTCTTTTCTGCTGGATTTACAGGACTTGAATTTAAATGGGACTTTTTTGCTAATAGGCATCACAGAGCCTTCCTTAGGATAGATAATTGATAAATTCCTGTTAAATGAAAAATATCTGTTGCTCCAAGCACGTAAAACCTGTATTTATCTTCCAAGACTTTTCTGTTTCTGCCTTCTATTGCTTTGACACTTCACATCAAATTGCTATAGTGTACTACAAAATATTAGTAGGTCTTAGTCCTTGGGGTTTTCCTATAAACTGTGGGGTATATAATACAGACACGAAGTGCTTGGCAGGGTGGAAAATAGTTGCCTCTCAGATTTGTTAATTGTATCTTTGTCATCCTTGAAAAGTTTTAGGAGAGTGGCTATTGTAGATTTAAAAAAACAAAAACCTTATGATTGGTTAACGAGAAAAAGATGATGTCCTAAGTAAATAGTTAAAAAAAACTGTGCTTCTGTAACCAGTAAAGCCTTCTTGGCTAGCAAGGAGTGCTGGTTGGAGAGAATCAGGACCCTGTCACTTTACTAGCTGTTGTTAGGGCTGGGGACGCTTTCCCCTAGCCCTTTTAGTTTTGGCTGGTCAAATAATTCAAACAACATACAGCAGACTAACAGGAGAATATAAAATTTTAATACGTGCACATGGGGAATTCACATAAGCATGAAAATTCCAAAGACTGAGGCAAATGAGGTAGATATGTCATTTTGGACAAAGGGGAAAGGGGGAGGGGAGCGTCTGGTATTTCAGAGGGGAAATGGGCAATTCACAGGTAGCCTAGAAAGTGGCAAACACATTCTTGCTAGGCAATCTAGGAACAATGGGGCGGGGGTGGGGGGGGCGGGAGGAATCTAGTGAACAGATTTTTGCATGGATCCTTCCAGAATACCATACTGAATTCATAGGATGTGCTAAAGTGAATATGCTAAGGTTCTCTTCCTGAAGGTTTTTCTATCTGAATCTCTTAAAGAAGGAAAGGGGGAGGTAAGAAAATAAAAAAAGACTCTTCCTGAATTTGTTGGCCTTTGTTTTCAGCTTGAAATAATCTGTATGCCAGGGTGGCACATCCCGGGGCCCTGACCCCCACCCTGTGTAGCTTAGTCAAGTTTCTTAACTTCTGTGAACCTTAGTTTTCTACAGTTGCAATTCTGTGATTGTAAATATCCCATGGAATCTGTCCTCTGAAATACAAAAATTATACTTGGATTTAAATGTAAGAAAAAGCTGAGGTTTTGAAACAAACAGCGGTATAGTTGGCCTTACCTGAATAGAACGTTTTTAAAAGAATAATCTCCAGTGGGCAGGTATGACTAAACATAAGCAGTATTGTCAGTGGAAAAAACGCATAACAAGATGAAATTAATGAAATCACAAGTACCTTTAGAAACTTTAAAATCCAAACCCCTTATCTAATGTAACTGAATGCCTTCTGTTATAAGGCTTGAACTAGACCTTGGCAGTTTACCTATGGAAACGATATAGAGTTGAAGGGAGGAGCTTAATGTGTAAATTTAAAAGGCAAGAACTGAAGTAGTAGTACAGATTTAGAAATAAAGTCGACTGAAGCCTATATCAATTGTAAAATAAAAACTTTGGAACATGTGACTTAGATTTTCAAAAGGATTAGATTTGTTAATAATCACTGATATAAATGTAATAGAAGAAGTCAACTAAACACTTAGAAGAAAAATGAAATCCTGGAGAGGTTGAAGTCTGAAGGAAAAATAAATATGACTCAAATAGTAGATCTACTGGGGAAATTTCATCACGTATCAGTATAGTGAAGAAAGAACACAGGTAAAAATATGGAAACTTGAGACCGTTGGTCAGAGTGAAGATGAGTTATGAAAACTAATTATTAGGATATGTTGTCATAAGTGTTTGAAAAGCTTCAAAAGCCAAAGATTGGAATCAGATTTATGGATGCTGAGGAGACAATGATTTTATTGTAACCTTTGATTTTATTGTAACCTTTTAAATGTTTTGTAGCTGTGATCTTAACGTGATTAACATGTCTTAACACAATGTAGACTTCTTTTTTTTTTTTAAAGTGTGTTTTTCCAGGATCCATTAGCTCCAAGTCAAGCAGTTGTTTCAATCTAGTGGTGGAGAGTGCCGCTCACAGTCGCCCACAGAGGGGGATCAAACTGGCAACCTTGTTGTTAAGAGCACCTGGCTCTAACCAACTGAACTAACCAGCTGCCCCAACAATATAGACTTCTTACCTGACAGAAGAATTAGCTTTTTTACGCTTATTTGTTTTGTAAATATAAGTTGCCACATTCCAGTTTTATAGCTATTTTCTAATACTTTGTATCTCTGTTTACTTCCTTATTTGGACTTCACTCCCATACATTCCATCTGTCCAAATTTTACTAGTCTGGGAATACTCTGGTCAAATACTACGTTTGTGAATAAAATCATCTTTTGTCATTGTAACCCTTAAGGATCCCTCCTCCCATGAGGTCATAGCATTATTATTTGACATATGTACAACTTCCTGACATTCCCTCTGTTTTTTTGCCCTTAAGTTTATAGGAACATTTTTTTGCTCCTCCCTCAAAAAAGCTGATCAAGTGACAATGGGAAACCCAGAGAAGGGGAAGCCACTTTGAGCTATAAATTTGTTCACTGGACTCCAGGTCATTCACATCCATTCGTTCATTAAACAGATTTATTAAGTTATCTCTTAATTTATTATGTATGATATTTATCTAAGTGTATATTTAAGTGAACTCTGCCTTTTGTAGAATCTACAGTCTGATAATGAACAAGTAAATAAACAAATGTAAAATTGCATCTTGTGATGGATTTAATAAAGGAAGAGAACAGGGTGCACTGAGGGAGAAAAATGGGCAAGATTTTAAACTGGTCAGAGAAGGCCTCTCTCAGGTGGTACTATTTAAGTCATGACATAAAGAAGCCAGACAAGGAAAGAGTTTTCTGGAAGGGAGAAAAATATGTATGAAGGCAAGAAATAGCTTGTTATGTTGGAAGAAATGAAAGTTCATGGTGGCAGGAGCACAACAAAAGAGGAAAATACGGAAGATGAAAGGGGCAGAGAGCAGATCATACAGGGCATTACAGGGTGTGTTAAAGACTTTGGTTTTACTAAGGACATTGCAGTCATTGAAAATTTTGAAGCAGAGAAGTATTGTGCTTTAAATTTTAAAATGGATTGGAGAAAGCAAAGACATTGTACTACTACAGTTCAGGTTAGACCTGATGGTAACTGGAACTAGAGTAGCATATGTAGAGATGAAGGAAAGGAAAAGGTGTGTGTGTGTGTGTAATTTTACATAGAAACAGGAGATAGGAATGACAACTTCATGGTGGATTGGATGTTACGGGAAAGGTGTCAAAAATTACCTTGAGGTTCTTGGCTTGAACTAGATAGATGGTGATGAGATTTACTGAGATGAAGAAGATGAGGGGGAAAAAATGTTTGGCAAGAAACTGGGTTTTGAACTCCATCTCCAGACAAGCAGTAAGTGCTTCAGAAAGTGGGTACTGCCTTTCTCTGAGTGATACAGGTGCTTCAGGATAGGTATGTGAGCTGTATGTGCGACACTATACTGTGACATATACATAATGAGTGTCTTACGGGGAAGGAGCAAGCTTCACATTTATGTTAGAAGAATTGGTAACTGAAATGACGTTACCTTTTAACAATGCACTTCAGTTTTTAAAAGTTTGTGAATATTTTCTTAATATAAATTATATTAGATGTGAAGGTTTAAAGAAAACATGTAATATAAGATGGGTTTACATATTATTTGGGTTATACAGAATGCAAAATTCTTATACTCCTGATGTTTTCAGGAAAGTAGCACTCTTTAAAGTTATTAGCTTCTAGGCAGCTTGATATTAAATTTGTCATTTTAATGAAATGCCGATGCTTACGAGTGAAAATTATAGCTCAGGGCATTAGTAGCTATTATTTATCAATTAGCTACAGATGCTGATGTTTCTGTTATAATTTGGCGTTATTACAGAGTGAATATTAAGTTTTTTTGTGTGTGTGCTTAAATACACTTTTTAGCCAATAATTTTAAACATAGTTATTGCAACAAAGGGACATGGTTTGAAATTTGAGGGGGGAAAAAAAGATTATTTTTCTTGTCCAGTGGTCATTTCAATTTAGTTTACCCTGACTAAGCAGCAGCAGTATAAAGTATATTTAATTTTATTCTATTGGAAATCAATGACTATGGATCTGAAATATAACTACTACTGTATCTTGTTAGTTCCTTTTATAAGATGAAAGAAAAAATGGAATAATGATTAGATGTCATATTTTGCATAAAGTTTGTTTTATTTAAAAATTTTGTGCTTTATCACAGTTGGAGTAAATTTAAAAATCATTCTTTTTCCCCCATGGAATTAATGGACTGGAATTTAATCTATTTCTCTATATTTTTAAGTTTATTCTTAAACCTTAGCATATTCACTTTAGCACATCTTATCCCAAATCTTTGCAGCATTTATCTTTAAAAAGGCAATTAGATACTTATTCATTAGCGTTTTTTCTTCCATTCCAGGAGGTGGGCAGCTTTACCTAAAACAAATCTAGGAATTTAAGATTATAGATTTTGGGCACTTAGTCTGTTCTATAGATGAAGAAACTGATATACGGAGAAACTGTGTTGCCTAAGATTTCTAACATTGGGGAGTATTTTATTTCAGAGGTTGCATAATTTAGTGAATTATTGGGGAATATTTTACTTCAGAGATTGCATAATTTAGTGAATTTACTGCATATCCAAAAATAAGAATACATTTATTACTTCTGCTTTGGTAAACATGTTGAAATCAGTAGTATATAAGAGTTTATTTATGTCTTTTCAGAGACCATCCTGTATATGTTTATCAATATTTGTATGAGTGACATATACTCTAAGGGATTATTTAATTATTTAATTACATATGCTTCATCTTGTTCCAGTTAGGTTTAAATTTTTTTTTAAATTATAGTGGACATTCAGAAAAGTGTGTAAATCATAACAATATAGCTGACTTATTACAAAGTAAACACATCTCTGAAACCACCACGGAGGTTAAGGAATAGAATGTTATTTGCACCCCAGGAGCGCTCCCCTTACATTCCCTCCCAGTTGTGACTCCCTTTCAGCCTTCACAGAGGTACACATTATGTTCGCTCCTAAACCCATGGAGTAGTTTTCCTGTTTTTGAACTTTATGTAAATGAATCATATGTTCTTTTACTTAATATTATATCTGAGACTAATATGTGTTTTTCCCTGCAGGAGTAGTTCATTATCATCGCTGTTAACTTTAATGTTTGATGGACATGTTTTCCGTTTGGACTGTTACGAATAATACTTATATGAACATTTCTGTACTTGTCTTGTGTTACACATGTGCACACATTCTTGTGAAGTGTATATTTCTACAAGTGGAGAAGCTGGTCATAGGTGTGCATATGTTCAACTTTAGCAATAATGCCATACAGTTTTCCAAATTTGTTCCAGTACATGCTCCTTTTAGCAGTGTATGAGAATGTCAGTTACTCCGTATTCAGTTACGTGGTATGATTAAAATACCAGTATATTTGAAAAATCTTGTGCTTTTATTTTTAATCTCCAAAGTTGAATACTTGATGAGGAGCATATATTTCTACATAGTACAAAGGAATCTGAAATAGCAAATACAAAGATTTTCAGTCCCCAAATGAGTGCCATGTTGTGCCTATTGGATTGCAGCAGATTAGAACAAACAGTTTTATGTTCTCAAAGTTATAGTCGAATAAGAGTCGAATATAGTTGAATATAGTCGAATAATACTATATTTTCTTGATCCTTAAAAATGTTTGGTTTTAAAATAGAGTGAATTAGTACACTCTTATTTTAGTGGGTATGGTTTGGGAAGAAGGAAAAATGCTTATCTATAACTTCATCAAAAAAATCTTGAAAGAGATGGATGGATTTTGATCAGATTTCAAGGAGGGCAATGAGATGTTATATGGTGTCATTAAAGTAGTGGGATATTGGTTTTATATTTTAATTTTCTACCAGTAGTAAGAAAAAATTAAATGACTAGTTTATAGTATTCCAAGAAAATGGAATTGAGTTTCTCAAGGATTTGAATGGGCAATCACATTTTAGAGGATATGGTGAGGAAGATGTGTCAACATTTGACTGAATTTGAAATGCTAAGTAAATGGATTTGATAGAAATGAAATCACTGTATAAAAACTTATGTGTATTAAACTACTTTTAATAGGAAAAGCAAGGAAAGCCATAGGAAAGAAAATCCAAGGTAGTGTGTCATAGAAGTTAAAATATCCAGAAGGCAGAGGGGTTAATTGAATTGAATTCAGAAAACATTTAAGGAGCTTTTGTTATGGACCAATCGGGGTGGTGTGTGGTACCTGAGATGAGTAAATCATAATCTTTGTTGTTTTAAGCACTCAGAGTCTAAATAGTATGTGATAGAGGGGGATTCATAGACGATTGGAGGCTTCATATAGGAGATAGCATTTGAGTTTAGCTTCTGCTGTCACTTTGCTTAGTGATGGCAAGTGTTTCTTAGTAGTCAATGACAGGGATTGAGAGAACATTTAGGTTTGTCTAGGTTATTAGTCATCTTTGAAAGTATAGTTGCAGTCCAAGAGGTTAACAGGCAAATGGGTGTTTGGAAAATGGAGGCAGTGGATCATTTATTTGCAATGTTTGTCATTGAGTGGAAGGGTAGAAATAAAGTGATTTGGTTTGTACATTTTTGTTCAAGTAGGGGAGGTCTGCTGATGCCTCAAGTTAGAAGGCAATTGCAAGGGGATTAAAAATCCCTGAGAGAGTCAGAATGTGTGTGGGTCTAAGTCCTTTAAAAGGCTAGATGGAATGGTATTAAGAAGTGCAAGATTTATCTTGGGAGAAGTCACATTTCCTCTTCTGAGAGGAGAACAAAAAAGGAATAGATACAAAGACAGATACATGATTCTGAAAAGATTGTTGGTGAATTTAAACGGGAAAACCTCCTGTCAAGGGAGAGTTTGAATGACTGTTGGCTCTCGGGAAGTCAACAGAGATGACAAGTATGAGAGGGAAGACTACATTTATTAAGCACTGACTAGATCTGAGGAACTTCGAATGTATTTCTAAACCCGGCAGCAACCCTCAGTCAGATGGTGATACTAAACCTGGGTATCAGTTTTCACTGCATTTCAAACTTGGGAGAATTCTGCATTTAAATCAATTTCCTGTTTTTCATATTAATTGAAATTTATATGACTTTAGACTATGTATTTACACTTAATTTGGTTATGCGTATGATTGATGTTCAGGATTTTGAATTCAAGAACTTGACCTGACTTGGTAACAACTGGGAAACTTGTAATTAATTTCAGTATCAGCCCAAAATTAGTTATCCTCAATCATTTTTTAACAACAGTAGAGAGGAGATTGTGTTGTAACGATTTTCCTTTCTGTGAGATGCAGAGTAACACGAAATTAAGTGTGAATGCCAACAAAACTGAATTTAGTAAATGGGTACCTACTTAGGAAGATGTTAATATAAGCATTGGTGGTTGCTATTAAGATGAGTGGTTTTTAGTTTTTAAACCAAGGCATCCTTTGTTTTTAAAAAAATCCTATTTGAAAGCTCAATTTGCAAAATAAGTGAAAGTAGAATATTCAGGGTGAAATGTTTTATTGGGGAGGAAGTGGGGATGGGAGGTCTAAAGCCCTCTCTCTCTCTCTCTCTCTCAGTGGCTGAAGATTACCCAGCAGTCCAAGGGGCGCAGTGTGAAAACTGTTTACACAGTGCTCCATATAGATTATTGATTGTGGTTCTATGAGAGCAGTACTGTTACAATCTCCATTTCACAGGTGAAGAAACTGAGCTTCAAAATGACTGATTTGCCTAAGAATACATAGCTCAACTAATAAGTGATAAAGCCAGGATTCCAGCCGTACCAGTCTACTTTCAGAGCCTGTTCTTTTAACTACCATGTTTCCCTGAAAATAAGACCTAACCGGAAAATAAGCCCTAGCATGATTTTTCAGAATGACATCCCCTGAACATCAGCCCTAATGCATCTTTTGGAGCAAAAATTAATATAAAACCTGGTCTTATTTTCGGGTAAACACGGTACATTGCTCTAGGGCCCCGTGCAGAATGACTTATCGATGAAAGGAGGGTTCTTTGAGGGATAATGGAATTAAACTTTAACTTGCATCACTGAGCCATTCGTGTGTGTGTAATATCTGTATAACATAAACTTCACTATTTTTAACGTTTTAAAGTATATAGTTCAGTGGGGGCCTTCTTCAAGTCATAAAAGTGATATGCCATTGCTTAAAAGAATGCTTTTGAATCTCAACTTTTGGCATAACTATTAAGGATCAAAAGGTTTTGTTTTACGATAGGACATTTTTTAATTCTTGAAAGTGTTTGAGTATTCTGTGCCAGGAATTATACTAGTAGAAGTTAGGGATACAAAAATGAATAAGAACCAATCTTCACTTGTCTCATTTAGTAGGGAAGACAGACAAATAGACCAAGAATGATAACGCTGTGTGTAAGGTGTGGAATACAAAAAATGAGTGCTTAACAGTTCCAGTGTGTGTGTGTGTGTGTGTACGTGTGTACACAGGCTTCCTAGAGATGGTAGAGCTTGAGTTTAATCACAAAGTCATTACTTTATCAAATCGTGGAAGGTGAGTGGTGGGGAGCACTGTTGTATGCAGAGAACTTCTGGAAAGAGTTAATGGAGATTTGAGAAAGTTTGATGAATTCAGACAGTATTTATAATGAGATTGAAGCATGGATTACCTTTGGGAGAATGGAAGCAAATAAGGGTGGAGAGACCTTGCTATCGTTAGCAAGGGAATAAGATGAGAAGTATATATATGTTGTCAGGACAAAGTTAAGTTTAGGCATGTGATAACTAGTATAAAATATTTTAAAAATGAATTGCAAGTACCATCTAAGTATAATCAGATATAATAGGCTTGGGTCTTAGTAATTTTTTTAGGAAGTCAGCATAGAATCTTGGTCTGTGCTCCTAGTTCTACAGGTCCATGAAAGGGTAAATAGTATTTATTGAACACTTACTATATTTTAGTATTTTGAATATATTCTTCTGAACTCTACAACAACCCTGCAATGGTAGATGGTCAGATGAAGAAACAGACTCAGAGAGCTTCCAAAAACTGCTCAAGGTTACACAGCTTATAGATAGCAGTTGGAATTTGAACTCAATCCTGAGCTCCTTCAGCTATGCCTTGGTTAACTCATATTTGCTAAATAGTTTTCTAATTAACTAGTGATCTAATTTGTTTTACAATCAAACAGTTGAATATATACATAATACAGTTAGACTAATCTAAAACATATCAAGAATACATAGAGCAGAAGTAAGGATGGGATTTAATAGAGTTGTATAAACAAATACAGGGATTGGAATACGTGACATTAAAGCCTCTTATCAAGTGGGCTTCTGTAATGATTTTGTATATTGTACGTTAATAAAACAACCTAAAGATTTGTTAATTAGCTGTTGGAAATAATTTAGAAGGATGTCTTAGATAACTATTACAAATTGGTTTATTTTTCTGTTAGGTTCTAATTTTTGCTAGTACATGTGATTTTATATGTTAAGGTCATATACACATAGAAAATAAAAAAAATGACAATCTTATTCAATATAATGACCTTTAACTTAATTTTTTTGAGAATTTCAGGTATAGAGAATGTTATGGTTGATGTCTTCAAGAGGAAAAAAAGATATTTTGATAATTAAAAAGCATTTTTGAAGTTAAATCTCAGATAAGTTTTTTATTTTAGAATATAGAGCCCACTACTTTATATCTTCCTTGCATTTATTCCTTCATGAGGATTTCAAGCTTTTTTTTTTTTTCTGATGGAGCTTATATCTCTAGTTGGTTGGGTTATTTGCTTGTTTTTAAATTCCTTTCTTGGAAATCTATAGAGTTCTTAAAGATTTGTGAATATGTGGACAGAAAATAAACCAAAATATACACCTTCACATGCATCCAATTCAAACTGGTCATTGATGAGGAAACTGCAGGCCAGAGGGTGAAAAATATTTTCACACTTTCAGTTAGTACCAGAGATTAGAATTTTGGTCTCCTGCCAAGGGTAAAGCAAATATATACTAATAGGTTTTTGTCTACAATTTTGGGTAATGAAATTTCTCTTGGATCGTTTTAGCCTACTTTGAAAATGTTTGTTTTAGGCTTATAAATAACGGTTAAGTGTATTAAGCAGAGACACAGTTGATGTCCGGATTAAAAAATCTAGACATCTTTTACTCCGCTTCCCATGAAATAGCTAAGTATTCTACCAAAGGGTGGACTTCTTTTTTTAGCAGCACATCATGCTTCTCGTTCAAAAAGAACTTGAAAAATACCCAGCCAAATTAAAAATGAGCCATAATATGCATACAATCGTATATTATGTATGACATGTGCTATAAAGTAGATGAATCTTGAGGATATTATGCTAAGTAAAATAAGCCAGTCAAAAAAATACATATATGATTCTACGTATATGAGGTATCGAAAGGACTCAAATTCATAGAAACAAGGTAGAATGGTGGTTGCCTGGGGCTGGGGAGCGGGAAAATACAGTTGTTTAATGGGCACAGGGTTTCAGATTTGCAAGGTGAAAAAATTCTAGAGATCGGTTGCACAACAGTGTGACTATACTAAACTATACACTTAACGGTTAAGATGGCAAAGTCTGTTATGTATATTTTACTACAATTAAAAATTAAAAACGGTTTTTAAATGGGCCATAAAGTCAACGTCCGCCATGAAGTCAATGTCCAGATAACCACTGTTGCCATTTTATAAAAAAGTTTCACATAGGTTTTCTAAAAGGACAAAACACAGTTACTGCCTTTCATAGCGTTCCTTCTCCGCCACCTAAAATGAAAGTTTTGTTTGTACATTCCATAAATATTTGTTGACTGCTTACTATGTGATAGATGCCGTTTACTAGGTACTAGGGATACATCAAATAAAAACTTCTGACCTCCTAGAACTTACATTTTACAGGGAACATAGACTTGAAACCAAATAAGTATATAAAATATATAGAATGTTAGCCAGTACTAAGGCCAAAATGTAAAGCAGGGCCGGGGAATGTGAAATGTGGAGGGGAATGATGACATTTCGATAGGTGGTCAGGAAGGGCCTCACTGACAAGGTGACTTTTGAGAAGACGGTGAAATGAGGGAAGAGTGCAAGTGCAGTCTTTGAGGAAGGAGCATGCCTGGTGTGTGTGTGTGTGTGTGTGTGTGTGTGTGTGTGTGAAGCTATAACATAAAATGTACCATTTTTATTAAGTGTACAATTCAGTGGCATTTCTGTTAACAATTATTATGCAACCATCATCACTATTTCCAAATACTCCAAATCACCCCAAACAGAAACAGTGCTCTGTAAGAAAGAGCCCCCTGCGTGCTCCTCTTCCCAGCCCTGGTCATTGCTCATCGCTCTGTCTCTGAATTTGCCTATTCTCGATGTATAAGAGAAATCATACAATATTTTCCCTTTTGTGTCTGGTTATTGTAGTTAGCATAATGTTTTCAAGGTTCATCCATGTTGTGTGTATCAGAATTACATCCCCTTTTTATGGTTAGATAATATTCCATTTTATATATATATGTCTGTGTGTGTGTGTATACACACACATATATATATCAGATTTTATTCTGTTGATCGACACGAATTATTTTCAACTTTTGGCTATTGTGAATAATGCTACTATAACATTTGTGTATAAATATCTATGAGTCCCTGTTTTTAATTGTTTTGGGTGTGTAGTGTATATCTAGTAGGCATGGAATTGCTAGGTTATATGATAATTCTACGTATGTTTCACATTTTGAGAAACTATCACTCTTTTTCTCAGTGCCTGCACCATTTTACATTCCTACCAGCAACGTGTAAGGGTTCCAGTTTCTACACATCCTCTCCAACACTTGTTATTTTCCATTTTTTATATCATCTCTATTAGGTATGAAGTAATATTGTGATTTTAATTTGCATTCCCTTAATGTCTGATACTGAGTTTTCATGTGTTTCATGGCCATTTAAAAAAGTTATTTTATTAATTATAAAATAAAAATTTGAAGTGGTATAGTGTCAGTTTAATTGGCAGCATTTTTCTTCATGTTACATCAGCTGATAATACCTTATATTTGATGGTATATTGGATTCAGTAACTTTCATTGTATTTCTTTTTATTTTCCCCTTGTTAAATAATCACATCTTCATATAAAAACATAAGACATTGCTTTCCTAATTAATGGCTTAGGTATACATAGATGTTCCCTAATTTAGAGTCTGAAGCTAACTAAATAAAAGATATGTTTGTTCCAGAGAAGTGACTTCACCTACCTTATTTTTTCGGCTTATGCTTTGTTCAGTTCAGTTTGCATAGTTTTCCATTTGCTTGGTCTCACAATTATAAAATCTGGAAAAGTAATTCTTTTTTTTCCATATTTTTTTCTAAAGTCATATTTGTTAAAGTACTTAGATATCATTGTGATTGTTAATAAGTCCATTTCTAGGTAAAATTAATATAGATTTTGATAGTTTTTACTTCTCAGGATTTTTTGGAAGTATTTCTATATTTAAATAGCAGACATTTTGTTTAGGAAATTTATATTTCCTAATATGGGCCTCAAAAATAGAAGTTCTGGAAAAGTTTCTTAGGCATTTGCTAATTTTTGAATAAATTAATATGTAGACAAGCAAGAACCTCCATTTGTGGTTTTCTATGCAAGACAGTGGGGGCAAAACCATAAATACTTTTATTAAAAATGTTTGGAATGCAGCTATAAAAAAGATAAGTCTTGGGGATGTAATATACAAGATAGGAAATACAGTCAATAATATTGTAATGGTGTGGTATAGTGTCAGATGGTTGCCAGACTTATGGTGATCCCTTACTTAGCATAGGGAATACAATAAATAATGCGATAATAACTCTGTATAGTGCCAGGTGGGTACTGTTGAATAACTATGATGTATGCCTGAAACTAATAATATTGTATATTAGTTATATTTTAATAAAAATCTTTAAAAAAATGTTTGGAATGATAAAAGCCTGGAAGAAAATTGGCTAGCCATTTCATATCAGCAAGTATCCTGTTAAATCCTTCCCAAACATAAATAGTGTGAATGTGTATGTATATATAAATATATACATAAGTGTAATTATGTTTTCTCTTGAGACTACATTGAGACCAATTTATTGCTTAGCTCAAGCTTCTGTTTTTGCCTTGGGTTGATTGTCAGTACACATTTATTTGCCCACTTTAGTAACTATAATAAGCAACGTGTACTTTCCAAATTATTTAATGGAGGGGCACCTTAGGGACAGAGTAATGTCTATAACTATGGACCGGAAGGTACTTGGTTTAGCTCCACAGATGTCTGAATTTGTTGGCTGTCAGAAAGGCTGATAGTCCATGATCAGTGACAGCAGGACCATGGTAGCAACATGGAGGCATGTCGCCAATATGCCACATGTCTGTCTGGTCTGTCCGTTGATTGGATGTCTAACTTACCTCATTTTGGACCACTTATGACCTCATACAATCGCTTTTCTTGATGCATTTCCACATATACTCTATGAAATAATAGATTTATCTGCTCAGAGATCTAAAGGAAAAGATCACAACACATTGAGAGGATCTCATGTCAGCTCTCTTAATAAGATATAACTTTGAAGTATAATACACATATATTTTATATATACTAGAGCTGCTGGGGAGCGATGGCCATTTCATGGTATTGTACAGAGTGACATACCATTCTCAAGAGTAGATTCTGTCATCATAATATATGAACTTCAAAGTGAAGTAATGCGCATTGTTACTTTTAAATGCATATAGTCATGTCCCCTGCACCAGCATTTTTTTTCTTTGTAGGGAAAATTAATGAGCTGTTTGCAATAAATTATTCTACCAAATAACATTGTACACTGAGATTTTGTTTTTTAAATCACATATAAACTTTGTAGAATTTTAATGAGTGCTCATTATTTAAATAAACTTTAATTGCTTTTGTTCTTATTTTTCTAGGATTCTGACGTTTCAGGACATGTCGTTATCTAGAGCAGTAATGAACATTGACCTGCTTCGGATTAGTTGATGACCTTTGGAAATGATCCAATAATATCTACTGCAGAGAAGCTCAATATACTTCATTTGGAGTGAACAGCTCAGGTTGTTACTGAATTTTTCAAGATGACAGATCCAATGATGGACTTTTTTGATGATGCCAATCTTTTTAGTGAGACTTTAGAAGGTTTATCAGATGATGCATTTGTACAACCAGGACCTGTTTCACTAGTTGATGAATTGAACTTGGGTGCAGAATTTGAACCTTTGCACATAGACTCATTGAACCATGTTCAAGGTACTCCAACACATCAGAAGATGACTGATTATGAACAGTTAAATCAGTTTGATTCAATGAAATTTCATCACGTTAATCAGTCTTTTGGTAGCCCAGCGGAACATGTGTTATCTCCACACTCTCAGTTTAATTGTTCTCCGATCCACCCCCAAACCCAGCCCAATGGTTTGTTTCCAGATGTCGCAGATGGCAGTCCAATGTGGGGCCATCAGACCGCTACTAGCATATCCAATCAAAATGGATCTCCTTTTCACCAACAAGGACATTCTCACTCTATGCATCAGAATAAAAGCTTTGTAGCACACCCTGACTTTGCCTTATTTCAGGCCAATGAACAACACACACAGTGTACTTCACTGCGCTCACAGCAAAACAGAAATAATCTTAACCCAGGGCAAAATTCTCATAGCCAGTCTAAAAATTATATGGATATTAATGTTTCTGGTCCACACAGAGTCAGTGTTAACCACCCACCACAAATTACTAATGCATCTACTTCACAACAGTCTCTTTCGATGCAACAGTTTTCTCAAACGTCCAATCCTTCAGTACACTTTCTCAAGTGTAGCAGTCGGCAAGAAGGAAATTTTAATGGGCCTTCTCCAAATATGACTTCTTGTTCTGTCAGTAATTCACAGCAGTTTTCTTCACATTACTCCTTTTCCAGTAATCACATATCTCCGAACAGCCTTCTTCAGTCCTCTGCAGTCCTAGCACCTAATCATGCAAATCAGACTTTATCTGACTTTACTGGAAGTAATTCCTTTTCGCCTCATAGGGGAATCAAGCAAGAATCTACTCAGCATATGCTAAATCCCAATTCAAACAGTTTCCAAATGATGCATTCATCACATCCTCAGGGTAATTACAGCAATTCAAAATTATCTCCTGTGCACATGAACTTCCCGGGTCCTGTTGACTCAGGAACTCAAATGGGCCATTTCAATGATCATGTAGAAACTAATGGCTTTTCGTCTTTAGAAGAGAATTTACTTCATCAAATGGAGTCTCAAACTGAGCCATTCACAGGACTTGACCCAGAAGACCTCCTTCAGGAAGGTCTCCTTCCCCAATTTGATGAGTCAACATTTGGGCAGGAAAATTCAAGTCATGTTTTAGATCATGACCTTGATCGGCACTTTACTTCACATCTTGTAACACGGCCTTCAGATATGACTCAAACTCAGTTGCATAGTCAGGCTCGGAGTTGGCATTCATCACTTTCAAATCATCAGCATTTACATGACAGAAATCGCCTATGTTTACAGCGACAGGTATGTAGCTCTTTTGGTGATTTGGGGTAGGGTGGGCTTTTAATCACTGAGTTAATTTTATATGAGACATCAGAATTGATCAAACTAATCAGTACTATTAAATGAATATGCATATTTTTACATAGGTTTCTATTTAAGACTTATTTGAAAGCCATGTATTGATGTGCTCAAAGCAAAGCAGTGGAGTAACATAGTTAGAAAATTGTAAGGTTTTAAGACCTTGTAACTTTTAATTATGATTGCCTTTAACAGAAAGATTTATTATCAAAAACAAATCAGAACTTAATAGCCATAATTTAAAGGGAAACAGCATATTGGGAACATTTTACTGCATATATGATGGATATAGGGTTAATATTCCTATAAAAAGCTCATACATTGATGAGCAAACTTAAGATCTGTTTGGTAACTACATAAAGCCTTATATATAAGCTGAAATTCACAAAAGAGGAAATTGAATTAGTAAACAACATTAGTATGTAACAATAGTGATAATTCATTTTGCAGCATGGTTTCATTTTTATCGCTTATAAAATGTTTTTAGTGTTAATGCTGGCAAATTTATGGTGAAATTGGAACTTATAATAGCTTTGTTAATCGATACAAATATTTTGGAAAGCAATTTGGTGGTATATTTGAATATAAAAAAATACTTTATTACAATAACCCAAACATAGCAAAAGTAATATACGCAAAGATAATTATCTTGCTATATCTATAAGGGACCACTGAAAACAGCATAATTTATTATATCCATATTAGATGGACTATTATAGGCATTAAGAAGACTTTGAAGACTAACAGTGAGAATTTGTTAAAGATAGGGGAAAAGGATTCAAAATTAAGATCACAGTAAAGTGGTTAAGAGTGTAGGCTCTGTTACCCAGACTATCTGGGTTAGAATCTTGGCTCCTGTTATTTGTTAGCTGTTGACTTTTTAGTCATTTATATAATTTCTATGCGTCTCACTTGCTTCATCTTTAAATGTGGAATAATAATAAGATGTAATAGGGCTTTGGTAAGGATCATAAGAGTTATAACATGTAAAAGTGCTTATTAGAACCATGCCTAGTTATATAGAAGCACTAAATAAGTATTTTCGTAATAATACTTTTTTCATACTATGAAAATATGCATATGAAAAGATACTGGGAAAAAAAAGAAGGTACTGGGAGGAAATAGATTTTTAGGGTAGTAAAATTATACTTTGTTTTCTATTGTTTTTGTCATGTGAATAAATTACTTTCATAATAAAAATGTATTTAATGCATTATTTTATCATTTTTTGAAACCTCGTTAAATTAAGGATTCAGAATGCTTCAATGCCTTGGTTACCTGTGAGATTTGGTGAACAACAAAGTATGCCACAGTTCTTGAAATTAAATATTTAGGGATCATTTTCTCATTCAAAATCTTGAAATGTTTGAAAAAGAAAAAAGTCTCTTATCTTTTCCTTTGGGTTGATTTTTAGTTCTGTTTCAAATGGTATTTTCAGTACTTTTTTTTTAAATGTCTAGGTAGATTTTCGTATATTTAAAAGGCTCTTCTAAATCCTTCTCCTCTTCTTTTTGTGGTCTGAATTTGAATATTATGATTTTGCTCCCTCTACTGGAAGAGGGTCAAGCATCTTAGCTGGACCCTGGGAAAAACTGATTGACTCTTGGGTCATCTATTCACTTTATATGTAGATTTCTGACTAGTTTGACTAATCACTTTGGCCAGAATATAATTGAAGTCATGAAGCCTGAAAATTATTAACTTCTTAAAATTTTATTTTTCTAAGGCCTTGTCATCATTTTAATTTTCTTTTTAAATTCATGTTTTTCTAAATAGTTCTACTGGATTTAAAAAGAATTAAAGACCCCTTTTTGATAGATTTGGAATGACTGGAAGATAATTATAAATAACTAAAGTTGTCCCTAATGCTGGCGTATAGAGTATTGTACTATCTGAGAGAAATTCTTTTCAGACCCATCATAAGCAACCTTTCATAAGTTACCTTAATTTGCACTGATAAATTCAGGAGACTTTGTTGAAATCTGCTCACCTTTTTGTTTCAGAGTTTGTTTTGCTAACTTCTTGTTCTTTTTATTATATGTTCAAAAACTGATAAAAGGCAGTTGGTTTGGAATACTTTTTTGACTTACTGAAATGAAAGTCTGTTCCCAAGTTTCCTATTTATTTGTGTTCAGAATGATATCTGGTAGTTGCTGATTGTGGGAGTGAAGAGGAGAGATGTTAGGGGGTTATTATGATGATAAAGATGATTATATATATATAAGAGGTCATATATATATATATATATATATATATATATACACACTAAATTACATAAGTCACATATCCTAAGTAATGTGAAATTCAAATGACTTAATATGTGTGATGTATGACAAATTTTGGTGGAGCATATGTTTTTTGCCTATGTAATTTTGGGCATGTTCTGGATGGTTACGGTTGTTACTACATTGCCCAAATGTTAGTAAGGAGTTCTTATATTATTATGGTGTTTCTCCAGGTTGTATGGAAATAAATTCTTTCTTTAGGTTTTTTAAAAACTCTTAATTGCAGTAAATTCATTTCAGATGAAATTAACATTGTTAAATATATATAGAAGTTAAGAGATTAAAAAATAATAAAGTGGCAGAAGTTTTGCTTTATCAAATTTAAAAAAAAAAAGAGATTTGTTGTAGCCAAAACAATATATTCTTTAGTTTGTTGTCAGAAAATTCATGGAAGGTACACTGTTTAAATTCTACGAAACTTTAGTGAAAATTTTCAATATGTAAGAATTATTTTTAAACCTCACTTTTTCTTATACCCCAACTGGGGTGGGGAGGTTGTGGATATAATAAAGTCTGTATCAGTCGTTAAAAACAGTGAATATTGCTGAGAACATTTCTTATGTAATTGACTCTAGAATTTTACCACTTAAAAAAGAGAAAAGAAAAAAAGGTGAGATGCTACACCGTGTTTCTAAATGTACTCACAAAACATAATAAAGAAAATACTAGCTTATTTTTTTCTCTAATTTTTAGAGCAAAGGAATTTTGAGTGACTAATACTATAAATTTCATCCTCTTATGACAAATACTTTCTGCTATTTTGTAACAAAATCTTTCATTTTTATCTTATTTGTGAAGTGGAAATAACATGGATCATGGTGTGATCGCTCAATGTTAGTAAATTAAATGGATAAGTTCTGTAGCCATGAAAAACATGTAGGATAGCTGAAAATAGCAATCAAAAGAATAGAATTTTGGGATGTATGTAATTATACATAATCCTTTGTTGGCTTTCGTATTTTGATGAATGTATTACTTTATTTTACTACCTTGAATTTTTATTTTGTGTTTTTCCCAGAGGTAGAGAAACTTACATTACTTATAAGCTTAAAAAGAAAAAAAAAAACTTAGAGAAACTCAGGGTTGAACAGCCTATGTAAGGCACATTTTAAAATAATTGGATTTTTTCTGATAAAAAATTTAATACATGGTTGTTATAAAATAATTGGACCATATAGAAAGCAAAGAGATGAAAAATAAGTGACTTGCAACATCACTAGCAGAAGACACCACTGTTGCCATTTTGTTGTGTGAGTTTCCAGTGAGATCTGTTGCTTGTCTCTCTCCTGTCCTCTACCTACATATTTTAAGAAACGAAATTGAGATCATATACTTTATGAGGTTGCCAAGTTGCTTTTTTAACTTCTCAATTAATACGTTGCAGGCATTTTTAATGTCATCAGATATTCTTCTGAAAATGATTTTGAACGGCTGCGTAATTTGCCATTGTAGGGTTGCTAAAAGTACCATGTAAAAGCAAGGTTATTATTGAGATCTGTAAAAATCTGAATCAAGATAATTAAAATATCTTTGGATTTTTCTTGCATTTATTGCCATAATAACTCAATTTAAAGTAGGTGCACAGTGATAGCAAAAATGATAGTAACTAACACACACACAGGGCACTTCTTCGTGCCCAGCACTGTTCTTACCACTTAACGTATATTAACACATTGATCCCTCACAACAATCCATTTATTTGGATACAGTTAATTTCCTTCAGTTCCTTTGGGAGGAAACTGAGGTACAGAGAAGTTAAGTAATATACCCCAATTTACACAGCCAGTGGCCAGGCTGGATTCAAACGAAATTTGATTCCTTTGTATGTGTTCTTAACCACGTTCACTGTACTTCAAAGTATTGTAATGCATCGTAATAGATACTCAATGGTTTCTCCCTACTCAACCCTCCCCCACAAAAAAAATCTACCTTACTGATGAGGCAAAAACTTGCTTTAGAACCTTTAAATGTAGAAGACTATACATCTCATGTTTTCAGATTATACTGGCAAATAGTTTATCCATTGCCAGAGGAAAAAAACAACCCCAAAGCAAACAAACAAACAAAAGAAAGAAAAAAAAATAAGCTGAAATAGCTATTCCTTCCAAAAGTGTTCTGACATTTTTTATGATTTTGTTTAAGATGATAACAACTAATGCCCAAAAGGTAAATCTGACAGTTTTCTTCAAATGTTTAAAGGACTTTAGAGGTCAGAATTAGTCCTACTACGCGGAAGTCACAGAAAAGCAGATTATCATGTAGTATAATAAAGAAGTTTGAAATAAAGCTCTTTCACTGAGAGTGGGGAGATGGAATGTCTCAGATGTGCCACAGAAGGAATTCCTGTCGTGGGTAGAAAATGGACTATACTGGTAGGTTCTTTTCAACTCTTAAGAATCTGTGGTTGTAGTTTTGGGGTTCACTGCAGGACATATCATTCATATTGTCTATTTAGCTCCTGAGTGGCGAATACAAATAACGAAGGAAGGTAAACAAATAGGACAAGTTCTCTGCTATCCAACAACGTCAAGGAAATATATAGATTAGTACACTTTCCAGATAGTTGAAATATATTCTATTAAGTATCCAAACCTTTAATTATATGGTTTTCTTTTCCCCCCAAAGGTTATGGTGATGATGGTAGTCTTGGTTAGGAAAAGATAAAGAAAAATCTTAGATTTTTATAGGGAGGTCTTGTAGTGTTTATTCTTACGCCTCCAGGAATTACCCTCACTTAAGTAAGAATCTGTTGGAACACATTAGATATTTGAAAATTATCTTAAGCAGAAACGTAGCTAATTTTGTAATTCGTCTTAAAAGAAGGAAAATCTATGTAAAATTAAAAGAAGCGATTTCCTATCCTTATTCATACCCATTGAACTCAGAGGATCCTAAGCTCTTTGCTATTTTCTTTTAAACAGTGGTTTTTTTCTAAGTCAAAAAAGCAACAGTATGTGAACAATTAAAAAACTTGTCACTCCACTTTTGCCCTAGACAAAAAGAAGAGGAAAAACTAAGTAATATTCAGATTGTTCCCTTGAATAATTAAAATTCTTATAAAGTACCATCTCTATTAAAATTTGTTTAAATCTTTATGCATTTTGCATGGCAGGCTTAAAAGAAGTTTCAGAATTCTTAAGTTCTCTAAGCCAAAACACAAAATAGAAATTTTGTGTAGGAATTAACCTTCTAGTTGCTTTCTTTTCTTTTTTTCTTTTTTTTTTTTTTTTAGCTAAAGTGGACTAGTTTTTGGTTTTGACATTTCTGTGAAATCTAGATTAAAATATTTTATTTGAACTGGGAAATTTGTAGAGTATTAACTAGTTCTACAATATAATCTTAATTATGAAGCGATGTACTATATTGTAGAAGAATTGAGCTCTGCACTGCCTGTCAGGAATCAGTAACAGAAACTCCAGTTGTTAACAGTAGCTTGAAGGCTGTTGACCTCTAACATGCATCCTTAAGGGTGAGAAGTGAACAGGAAGGGAATTCCAGGGGTGGGGAAGAGGCATCAGTTGGTGAGAAATTTGTGGACTAGTGCAGTCTGTGAAGAGCATGAGGTTCAAGCCAAACTTCAAAGTAGGTCTAACAAAATCTTGCTGTATTTAATTTGATTGATGCGGTGGGTTCTCAGATACCTTAGGACTACTCAAATGGTTTACTTATCATTATTCATGTCTGAAATGGAAAATAATGTATGAGGGGCTCTGAGCCATCCAACTTCTTTCCTGTTTTGATAACATGAGTATAAATTTGTTTTGGAATACTTAAATATGGGTGATCAGGTTTCTTTATTGGGTAATTGGACTGAAATGATTTTAAATTAAGGAAATATTTTAATAGGTGGTCAATATATGGAAAGAGGGAGTAGTAAGCACATAATTAGCAGGCTTGTATTGAAGTTTTCAGTTAAATAAAATCTGGTAATGCTGTGGTTAACTATGCAAATAATAACTTGCATTTATTATGCACGTGACACCTTACAAATTATAAAAGGAGAACAATCTTTAAGCAAGGTTTGTCCTACATGGATATGTTTATATACCCGAAAACAGTACAAGTTTTACATTGACCATTTCATGGAATCACAGGATTTTAGAGCTGGACAGGGTTTTGCTGTATCTTCATATATAAAAAGCAAAAACAGTATTAGAGAGTTCATGACTTGCTTGCTGTCACACTAGCTCTCAGTTCCATTTCTGGTTTAAACTAATTTAAGGGTAATCAGAAATGAGAGTGACATCACACTATGTTGTAGAATGTAATTATAACTGGGTGTCTCCAAACTGAGAAATACTTTTTCAAGTTTTTTTTTTTTTGCATGTGTGTCTTAAGGTTTTAACTATACCTTTAGTGTTAAAAATATACCCTTACTGTATTTGTTGAATGTAGGTATAAGCTGTAGACATGTGAATGACTGAATTTTATGTAATATCTGTTTTGGAAATATTGCATTTTTACTGCTTGTATTTGTTTAGTATTTACTAGATTTCTACCAGGTATAAGAGATTATGCTAGGCACTGAGGTTGCAAAAATAAGTAAGATATTGTCCTTTGCCTCTGAAGAACTCAAATTAAAAATTGTCATACTTCCCCATTGGTCCATAGTAGAATTTCAGAGCTGTTCTCTTTTCATTTCTGATTCAATTTCAATTGGAATTCGTTTCTAGCACTTTCACTTAGCCCTCCAGCTAAGTGATTTGGAATGAGTGATTTACAAACAAACATTTAATTTCCTTGAGCCATCCTATTTAGAGAAGTTGTTCCCCTAAATTTCTAGATTAGCTCTCTGTTTCATGATATTCTGGCAATCTAATTATTTGAGTCTTCATATATATATTATAATATATGTACATTAATATATAACTGTCTGAGATCCAATTGCTTTTGTAAATGGCAGAACCAAGAAAGCAGGGCCTTTTCTTTTGAGCTTCTAATCTACTTAAGTTTATTACAAGCTAAATCTATCATCTGTGTCCTTTCTGAAGCTGCTCCTATTGACCGATTCCCACCCCCCGTCACCCCCATGTGGGTTTTATTTTCCTGCTTCTTTGCATGCCTAGTGATTTTTTAATGGATGCCAGACATTGTGGATTTTTGAGTGATGTTCAGTGATGGAAAGTTTCATATTCCTGTAAATATTCTTGAGTTTTTGTTTTGGGACACGTTTAAGTTACTTGGAAATTGGTTTATCTTTATAAGATCTGTTTTTAATCTTTCTTAGGCTGGACTAGAGCAAGCTATAGGCTAGGACTAATTTTCCTCCACTGCAGACATAATTGTCATGGGAGTTCTCTATCCAGTGTCTTGTGAAATACAAGATTTTCCACAATGGCTGATGGAAAGATGAACTATTCCTGGCCCTAGTGAGATCTCAGCTAGTTCACGGTGGTTTTTTTCTGGGCCTTGGGCAGCCTCTTTACAAACTAATAGTGCCGTTTAGTACTCAACTAAAGCCTTGAGAGAGAGGACCTTCTGAAGACCTCTGGGAAGCCCTCTCCTCCAGATCTTTCTCCAGCCAACTGGCCACCCTGGCTTCCCTGGACTTCCAGCTCCGTCCCTTTCACTCAGGGAGGCTGTGTGATTTCCACCTGCGTTCCTGCTCTCCCTGGTCTAGAGCTTGGAAACCATCCTTAAAGTAAGTTGGGACAATAGTCAGTCGTAGCTCAGTTGTTTCCCTTCTCTCAGGGTTGCCTGATGTCCAGTGTCTAAAAACTAATTTTTTAAATATATTTTGACTGATTTTTCAGTTTCAAGCATGAAGGTAAATCCAGTTCCTGTTAATCCATCATGGCCTTAATTGGAAGACTTAAAACACCATTTTAATGACTGCACAATAATTTATAATGCAGAAGGACCATAATTTATTTAACCAGTTTATTCTTCTTGGATACTGTGATGACCATCTTTGTACATAGATTGTTTGTGTATCCATGGTTAGACAGATTCTTAGAAAATCAAGGTAAATGTACAAAATTTCCTTTGAAGATCTGTACAGTTATGAATAATAAAAGTACAAATAGTCCATAAATATTCAGCAGTTATACTCATGTTCAGGTTTTACATGTATTGTCATTTAATCTTCAGAACATTTCTGTTCATCCACTCTTCACAGATAAGGGCTTGAAGGATAGGATGGTTAAATAGCTCGCTTGCTCAGGCTCACGTAGCTAGTCAGTGGCAGAACAAGGACTTGATACAAGCGGCCGAACTCTGGAGCCCACACTGCCCTGTGTTGCCTTGGAGTACGGCAGTGTTGACGGTGGCCGCGAGCTAGAGCCATGGAGCCGTTACTTACTGCGGTTGGTAACAAAGTAGCCCAAATTTGGTATCTACAAACAACACAGATTTATTATCTTACAGTCCTGGAGCTCAGGAGTCTGAACTGGATCTCACAGGGCAAAAATGAAGGCGTTGCAGGGTTGCGTTCCTTTCTTGAAGCTCTAGGAGAGAATTCATTTTCCTGTTGCCTTTGCCAGTTTATGGAGGCTGCCCACATTCTGTGGCTTGTGGCCCCTTTCCATGTTCAGCAACAACGATGGCTGATTTTTCATTCTCTCACTGCTTGATGCTTCTGCCTCTTTCTTCCACTTACAAGGACCCTTGAGATTACATGGCACCATCACCGCGGACGATCTAGGATAATCTCCCCCTGTTTTAAGGTCAGCTGATTAGCACGCTGAACCCCATCTGCAGTCTGAATGCCCCGGTGCCATGTAATTCACCATGTACAGATCTGGGGATTAGGAGGTTGATATCTTTGGGGGCCTTTATTCGGCCGACTACAAGCCAGGAGGCCAGTTAGAAGATATTTAACTGAATAATAAATTAACAAAGGCCTCTTTTATGACTTTATGACCTCATGTTATAGAAAACCTGTTTGAGTATTTTAATCCTCAGCAGAAAAATAATTTCTGCTCATTTTCTTCTCTCTGCTTCTCATGCTAGGAATCACGTAGTTGTCATAGAGTGAAATGATTAGAGTCAGGTTGTTCAAAATCTATAGTTTCAGATTTCTCAATAATGTATATTTAAGTGATTTAAATAAACTCAACAATTTTTTGAAAGAAACAAAATTTTCATTCATTCAACATTTGTTTAGTAAACCCCTGCCCTATAGGCATTGTGCTGGATACTTTTTCTATGTCATCACATTTTTATCCTCACAACAGTCTTATGATGGTAATGGTGGCACTTTAATTTATAAATGAAGAAACTGGACTCAAGGTATCATAGCTTAGAAGTCACACAGCTAAGAATTCAACACAAATTTGAGGAAAAGTAGGTATTGAGAAAAGATAAAGAAGTCATGGTTTTGTAATATGTAATCCAGTATTTTTGCTTAATTGTTTTTAATAATCATTTATGTAATATTAACTAAACTAATTTTACATAATTTCAAGTTAAATCCATAATCATCTTAGATATTGGAGTATTGCAGGAATCACTACTATTTTTTTATTAGACATTCTGATTTTCAAACTTTATTACTATATTTTTTGTAAAAATGCTGTTGTTGACGCTGTTCCTTTTTATCATGTGATTTCAGCACTTTTTCCCCCCTTCTGCCCCCCCACCCCCCAGTTCAAGCTGTTGTTTCTCAGTCTAGTTGTGTAGGACACAGCTCCGTGAGCCCTGCACTCCCCCGCGCTGAGGCAGTTGGTCAGTCGGTCAGCCGCTCACAGCAGCTCTCGCCGGCTGCTGGCCACTCACGCTGGCCACCGGCTGCTCAGAGTGGCACCCAGTAGCCCACGGCCGCCCAGCTCCAGGGAGAGCTGTTGTTCACAGTCTTAGCTGTAGAGGGCGCAGCTCACTGGCCCATGTGGGAATCGAACTGGCGACCTCAGTGTTTGGAGCACGGTGCTCCAACCACCTGAGCCCCCAGGACAGCCCTCAGCACTTTCTTAATATTACTCATGTGGCTGTATCGTTTACTGAATTGAGCCGCTTACTGAATTGAGCCGTAATGACTGGAAAGTTGGATTCATGAACTTTTGTAATCAGACAAATGAGCTATTTGTGAAGGAGAGGAGTTAGATAGTTTTCATCTTTGTTCTTGGCATCAGTCATTTGTTTCTCAGTTCCTGTGTTGGACAATAAATCTTTGGAAGTGGGCTTTCAAATGTAGGTTTCATGGATAAAGTGGGAAAAGCACTGAATTTGGAGTCAAGAGAACTGGGTTCATGCCTTGACTTTGCCTTCTACGGTCGTAGCAGTCTTAGACAAGCTGCTTTCTCTGCAGGTTTCTCCTGTGTAATATGTGTGTGTAGACTTGTATGTGTATATTTCAGGCATTTTGAATTAATAAATGTGGTAATGAACAATGAATTTGCAAGTGCTTTATAAACTGTAAGGTCATCTTGTTTAATAAGGATTTCTTGCTTTAAGAATTTTTTTAATTTTTAGAACTTAGAAGGGGCTTTAATCATCAATTTTTAAAAATTTTACAGTTGTAGAGGCCCAGATATAAAGTCTACATAGCTTTTTAGTGGCATAGTCTAAAGGAAATTCTCTGATTCTATTTTTTTTTATTGTTCTTTTTCTTCAATAACTGTTTAACTCATTTTTATGCAGGCTTGCCTTAACATTTGTGCGTCCCAGGGAAGGAGTACAAATGGAAGCTCTCATACTGTATGTCAAAATATTTAAGTGTTGTAAATAAAGCCAGTAAACTCTTAAATGCGTTCTGTCCTCCGTGACAAACAGAAGCACTGGTTTGAATTTAGAATTCTTGGACTCTCTGGAGTTCCCCATCCAGAGCATAGCAGAAGAGGCCGTTCCACATTCCATTTCCACCCCTGGTCCCATCCTGCACCTCTCACCCCATCTCTTTGGCCGAAGTATGTACACTGGCAATATGTATTCTTTGCCAAACAAGGAATTCCTTGAGAGAACAAACCTAGGGAGCAGACCAGGCAGGCATGCTCTGCAAGTGGGTGTGAGACTGTTTTAGGTGGATTCTTGCACACCTAGAGCATATTGTAGAAGGGGAGAGATAGTACATCCTTTTAGCCCTGAGGAAGGGTGTGGCAGATGATCCAGACCTTCTCAATTGTGCAACCCCAGGAAGGGACCCCTGGTGCATGATCTAAAGGAAGTTGTTCTCTTCATGAGCAGTGGCACAGATTTGTGAAGTTACTTGATGAGAGCAGGTGAATTAGTGAGGGATGTGGGTAGCCTGTCTGACCAGGAGAATGGTTTTCACTCTGTAGAAATCATTATCATTATCTATACATTAGGCTCTGTATCTGTCAATTCAAATAGTGTTGATTTAGGAAACACTTTAGAGTTTATGGATGACTGTATAGTTTTAAAATTTTCTTAAAAACAAAGCTGTTTATGTTCTTGGAATTCCAGACTTTAAAGTCAAATTGTCTTGTGAGTTGTTAGTATGGCAGTGATCTGGACAAGCTATTTTCTCTCAGTTTTTTCAATGAAAAATATTCAGTATCCAGAAAAGTAAATAAAATGAAGTAAATAAATGAAAGAATAGTAAATAAATGTTTCTTCACTTCAATAGTTGTTAACATTTTGCTATATTTGCTTTTTTAAATACATAAACACATATGTTTGTTGTTTTTTGGCTGTATGATTTGAAAGTAAATTGTAGTCATCAGGAGAATTTACCTCTAAATACTTCATCATACATCTAAGAATAAGGAGATTCTTCTATACAATCAATATCACACCCAAGATAATTAATAATTCCACATGTCACCTAAAATCTAATTTATATAGTAGTTCCCCTTTATCCACAATTTCACTTTCTACAGTTTCAAGTTACCTGTAGTCCAAAAATATTGAATAGAAAACACTAGAAATAAATAATTCATAATTTTAAATTGCACGCCATTCTAAATAGTGTGATAAAATCTCTCATAGTCCCACACGGTCCCACCTGGGACATGATTCATCCCTTTGCCCAGCGAACCCACTCTGTATGCACTACCCCGCCCTTAGCCACTCAGTAGCTGGCTCGGTTATCAGCCTGACGGTTGGTGGTATCACTTAAGTAAGTCACCCTTACTTTACTTAATAATGGCTCCAAAGCTCAGGAGGAGTGATGCTGGCAATTTGGGCATGCCAAAGAGAAGCCGTAAAGTGCTTTCCGTAAGTAAAAAGGATATGTATATATGGGAAAAAACATAGTATATATGAGGTTTGGTACTGTCTATAGTTTTAGGCAACCACGGGGGTCTTGGAACACATCCCCCACGGTTAAGGGGGGAACTACTATACTCAAGTGTCAAGCTACTTAATTTTTTATCATTTCACTGAAAATATCATCCCAGTGAAATGTTTTTACCGCTCTTGTTTTGATCATGACTTGAATTAAAAATGTACCCAGTCTTACTGTTTTGTCTTTTTTTTTTAAAGAGTTTTTATTGGGGAAAGTGTATACTTTCACTTTTTTCCAAGTCAAGTTGTTGTTCCAAGTCAAGTTCACTTTTTTTCAGTCTTAGTTGTGGAGGGCACAGCTCAGCTCCAGGTCCAGTTGCCGTTGCTATTTTCAGGGGGCAGAGCCCACCATGCCCTGCGGGACTCGAGGAATTGAACTGGCAACCACGTAGTTGAGAGCCCACTGGCCCATGTGGGAATCGAACCGGCAGCCTTGGGAGTCAGGAGCATGGAGCTCTAACCGCTTGAGCCACTGGGCCAGCCCCCTGTTTTGTCTTTTTTAAAAAAATTAGTAATTAAGCCTGGCTTACAAATTTTTGCATATTTTCTCATTGTCAGGATGTCCTTTGAGGAGCAATGGTCTGTGAATAGCTCTGAGTTCTTCTCTGACATTCTTGAAATCTGTTACCTTACCTTTGTTTTACCACGCTTCCTAACTTTATTTTTTTCTTCAGGAAAAACGTTGACTAAGACTGGGTAAATTAAAGGGATTTGTATAATTTGAGGAAGAAAAGTGCGTTGCTAAAGATCTTAGGTTTTTGTTTTTATTTTTTTAATCTTGAGGGGAGAGAAGAATGAGAGAGATTATAAATATTTGCAAACTTTTTAGTGATATATTAAGGGGAAATGAGATGGCAGTACTTGTGGGGAGAAACCACCTAGACTTAATGTAGAGAAGGGGTACATTTCATTTTCAGCACTGGATATCTTAAGTGCATATCAGCATTATTGTGATGTTTGTTAACGATATGGTTATTGAAGTGGGTTTCTCTAATGTGTATGAGAGCTTTAATTTCTCAATTTAAGTCTTATTTTAGAACTGTAATTTTTGGCTGAGTGTGGAGATAAATTGTAAAAATTTTTTAGTAACAATAATTATTAATATCACATAATTATTCATATATACATAAGTAATTCATATATACTTAAGCAAAATTGGAATGATTATATGAAACTTAGTTATAGGAATTAGCAGACCAATATTTTTTTCTTTAAAACACCACAAAATCAGTTTCACACCTGAAAAATAACTAATTCCTTCACAATCAAATATCCAAAGTTAAAATTTCCCCAGTAGTTTAATAAATGTATTTTATTGTTCAGGTCAATATCAAGAGAAGGACCGTATATTACATTTAGATGATATGTATTTTAATGTCCCTCCTTTTTTCTTATTTCTTTTTTTAATTTTGGCATTACATTTAGTCATGTCTCTTTTAATCTATGGTTTTTATTTTGTTTCTTATAATTTCTTGGCTGAAGAAACTGAGTCATTTGTCTGTAGTTTCCCACATTCTGGATGTTGCTGATTACATCCCCATGGTATCCTCTAACGTGTTCCTTTCTATGTTTCCTGTAAGTCATATAATTAATTTTTATTTTTAAAAATATAGAACTTTTGGGGGCCGCCAGATGGCTCAGCTGGTTAGAGCACGAGCCCTCAACAGCAAGGTTGCTGGTTCAATTCCCGCAAGGGATGGTGGGCTGCGCCCCTGCAACTACAGGTTGAAAATGGCAACTGGACTTGGTGCTGAGTTGCGCCCTCCACAACTAGATTGAAGGACAATGACATGGAGCTGATGGGCCCTGGAGAGACACACTGTTCCCCAATATTCTCCCAATAAAATAAAATAAAAAAGATATTTAAAAAATAAAAATATGCAACTTTTATGAATATCTACTGTTTTCCGGAACTGCTCTGTGGATGATTAAAATGAAGGCAATAACTTTCATAGCATTACCTTTATAATGTAAAATTGAAGATATATGACACTGAAAAAAAAGGAATGTCTTGATTAGCTACAGTACAAATCTGGGTGCTACACAGGTCCCAGGATGAAAATAAGCCTTTTATTGTAAACATGGTAGTTCACAGATGTGAAGAAAGCAAAGTAAAATCATTGTTTCACTTCCATCAGAAACTCTGAAAACAATCTAACGGTAAAACTCAGAAGACTTTGACAGATTATATAATACCCTCTTGGATCAATTTCTCCCCCTCTTTTCTCTTTAAAAAGCAAGTCTTTATTGGTAGAAAAAAATGTTATATGCAATAAATAAAAACCAAAAGAAGTCACCATACTGATGTTTGACACATTACTAAAATTAACTACAAATGTATTGTTTTTAGAAGGTTGGTTTAGTGTGAATTTTTAAGTAAACAATTATCATGACTCTTCTTAAGGAGATTAAAAACTAGCACACTGGCTTACTATAAACCATTTAGGAGAACTAAAAGGCCTTGTAAGGTTGCTTTATAATTTCAAATTACTGTGAGATACTTTACTTTTGACTGTAGACCTTCTCACTCTTTCCTTTGGGCTTTCATGACACTCTTTCTTTCCTGATGCTCATTTTACCATTCTTGTAGTTTCTTTTTGTTTTCCTTCCTTAGTTCCTCTTCATCTGCTAGTTCCTTAAATGTGCTGTTTTGGGGTTTCACTATTGATTCTCTTCTGTTATTTTACATTGTCTTTCTAGGCAGTAAAACGTATGCTTGCTCAAGGCTTGCTATGTCTATTCTGTTTTTCACTCTCTTCCAATGGAACCTTCATCCACCTCGTCCCCCAGGCCTGAAGCCAGAGTCCTGTCTCCTGAGAAAGGTTGGAAGATTTTTTTAGCTACAATGCAGTTTTGTCTATGTTGTTGAAAATTCCTTGTTCTATTTTTTATTCTTACTAAGGAATTATGTCTTCCTTATTTTATGAGGCCTTTTATTCCTTCATATTGTTTTAAAAATACGTGAAGTAGAACTTTTATTTATTTTTCCATATAGCATATTTTTCCCCAGTTGAGGAACCTGTGCTCTTAGTAGATGTATCGTAGCCATGTGATCATTCTCCCTGTCTTTTGGGAAGTTTATAATTTCCACTCACTGGTGATGTAATAATTTTAATTATTTGTATACAACTAAAATGTTTGAAATGGATGAACTCCCCAGTATGGGTTGGGTGAGTACGTGGGAAAATTATTCCATCAAGAGGGACGAGACCTGAGACCCTACGCAGGTTTTAACACCTTATTTCTTGCCCAAATCTCTTTGCTTTTTTCCCATGAAAGAAGATAGAAATAACAGGTAGTATGAAAACTTTCTAATTTTGTAAGAGGTAACATTCGTAAAGGCTGGGTGCCATCCTTTTTTTTTCTATTCTATATATTTTTTTAGTGCTAGTCTGGACCCACTAAATTCATATCATGTCTTTCTATTAGGTCATGATCTGTGTAAATTCTTGGGTTTCCCCAATATTGAAATATCATGTCCAAGTCTTCCATATATTCCTCCCAGTTGTTATAAAAATAATTAATACATTACATATGATATCATCTTTATATTATCCTATGGTTTCTTTTTCTTCTAAATTTTGGATATGATGTTAATATGTGCCTTCTATGTTCTTTATCTCATTTAGAATGTAAGATTTTGGGGACAAAGGCCTTTGCTTTCATTTTTAACATTTAAACAACTTGCATTTTGAAACTATGACAAACTTACAGAAGAATCACCAGGGAAATAGAAATTATTTTCCTTTGTGAAGAATTGGAGAGTAGATTGCAAAGCTGATGTTTCATCACCCCCCAAAACTTTAATATATATGTTTTTTCGATGGATAAGGAAGGATCATTGCCTACATAACTGCAATGTAATCGTTAACAAATGGGAATTTAATACAGCAGGACTGTTTGGACTGAGAAGAGGAAAGTAAAACAAAATACAATTAAGTAGATTTGACAGAATTTGACGACTGCTTATATAAGGAAAAAGTAACATTGAGAAAAGTCTATCAACTAACCTTGTGTATGTGTGTGTATGTGTGAATTGAGAAGTGGTTTACATTAAAATGTTCAGTTACTTGACACCTCAGTATTGATGTTCTGTGGGAATATATAGTTTCAAAATACTATATTCTAATAGTAGGAGAAACATTTGATCACAGATTCTTTACTGTTGTTTACTGTTACGGTTTGTTATTAAATAATTGGGATTTTGAGTCAGCTATTGAAAAGCTTTACAGGAGAAGTGAGATATGTTGGAAATCATTCTAGGTTCTGTGGACAGTGTCAGTGAGTTAAGGGTATTGCAGGCAAGCAGTGGGAGAACCCACATCTTCTGCTCCAGCTCTGACTTCTGTAGCTTCGTCCCACATTTCTAATACTGGAGCTCTCCATTTCAGACTCAGTGGGAAAATAATTAAAGTCCTTATGCACACATACACACCCTTTCTCAGCTATTCTTTTACCTGCTCCTGTACCTGTACAGGTTCTAGAAACCAGATTTTGACTCTTCTGCCCTCCAGCCATACCCCTCCCATATCTAGTTAACGTCTGCCTCTTGGAAAGGGCCCTGGAAAAAGCCTAAATTTCATCCTAGCTTTATCGAAGTATCTCTGCAGTTTTGAGAAAGTCACTTTCTTTTGTGTTCAGACTAATCTCTATAAATTACGGTATTTGAACCAAATATGATAAAGCAGTTAAAAACATGGTTTCTATAATGAGGCTCTCTGCCTTTCAATCCTTGCTCCATCATTCAGTAGCTGTGTGATCTTGGTCAAGTCACTTCTCAATGCCTCAGTATCCTCAGGTATAAAATGAGGGTAACAGTAAGTAGTACATATCTCACAGGATTGTTTTGAAGATGGAGTTACTATAGATGTAATATTAGGAATAGTACCTGGTGCATACAGAGGACTAAATAAGTGTTAGCTGTTATTATTGTTATTATGATTTTTTAAATTGTTTGCTCTCTCAGGTCTGGTCTATCATCTTGTAATACTGCTCTAAAATCCTCTCTCCCACTTGCTGTTCTTTTCTCTGTTGTCACTAGTACCCTGTTATCATCCAGGATTAAATTCGTCAATATGTGTAAAATGCTTAGAATAGTGCCTGGCACTTAGTAAGCATTAGCCCTTGTTGTTGGTTATTGTGATTTTTACATAGATGACCTCTTGCCATTTGTAGTCCTTTGCCTCTAATTTCATCTTCTCTCCAGATTGGTCTTTCCAGGACACTGTTCACATAATGTGGCTTTGTTTCGAGACCTCTGGTGCCTAAAAAAAAGCAAAAACAGAAAACAGGTTTTCTGATAGAGGTATCAGATGACTTGCCAAGACCAAATGAAAAACCAATACTAATGAAAGAGGTCAACTTGGATTGTGAAGCAGTGAAAATTTTGTTTTAGCTTTTTAAAGGCACTGCTTACTAAAATAGTCTCAATTTTTTTAGGAAGAAAAGTTGTACTGATGACCAAATTCAGCTGGACTTGCTACTTATTTATTTTTAGCAAAGGGACTAAAACTCTATCTGAAAACTCAGCAGTTCAGTTAGAATGTGTAGTGAAGATCAGAAAGGTTTTATGAGATTTTTATGTTATGAAATTTAATTAATGTATTTATCCAGGTTTAAATAAAGAAAAATTTATGTGGTTGGTTAGTAATTCTTTATAGACAGCTCTCGTGTTCATTTGAAAATCTTAAGCTTCTTTTTAGAATTTCAATGAAAATAGATTCATTTCTCTATTTTAAAAATAACATTGTTAGCTTATTGCTAGAAGAATCATAAGAGACCTTATCTAATTTCTTAAAGAGAAGTCACTTGTTATGTGTTCAATTTGCATGACCTGCTCTTTAACCCTTTGCTAATCTTTAGCTATTTTTATATTTTAAAGTATCATGGAGAAAAGTATTTTTCTCCAGTAAAAATTGCATTGGGTTTTGTTTTTTAATACTGATAGCTACATAAAGTCATTTCACCACAATTTTAGTTTTCAGATTTTTAAAAGTCAGGTTTTTTGTATGGTTTAAAAACCTTGACTGCTGGAAATGGCAGAGTGAGAGTTAATGTGTTACATGGAGGGAAGAACAGTCCATTGGGGGTTAAACTGCAAAGTCTAATGGAATAATAACTGGTAGCACCATCTGCTGGCCTACTTCCGCAGAAGGAGTCAGTATTTTTAACGACATCTCTAATATTCATGCTGATGCATTTTGATGCTTTGTGCATTCATTTCTTTCTGTGCTTTGTTGGAATCTGGCTATCTGCTTATAGCTGTTGAGGAAACTCCGCTTTTTAGGAGGAGTTTGCAGCCTTTTTCATACCTAAATAGGATGAGCAGTTGGATATAAACTTGCCAAGGCAGAAATGTGTTGATAAATCACAATGTGTATTTGTGGAGGGTTGTGCATCTCTTGGTTGCAGCTTGCTAAATAGGCCATTTAGGAATCTTCTTTCAATGCTTTTTTCTTGAGCACTGCCTGGGGTGGTGAAAAAGCAGAGGGCAAGCCTTTGTCTGACGCCAAAAATGTCTTCAGTGAAGAGGCCAAGAGGAAGGGTAAGTGAAAGCCTGAATGAGTGGGAGGAGGAGGGGTTCTTTGGGCTAAAAGGCTAATGGGATTGAATAACCTTCCTTATTACTGGCTGCTGCTGCGGGAGTCGTACTGCATCGCCATCTTGAGCTTGTTGCTGTTTTCTGGAGTCTTGGTTATTTGTTATAGCCTGTAGGCCTTAAGGTGGCATTTTAGTGAGCGATTCTAAACCCTCCTTCCTTTCCCAGTGCTGTAGCACTGCTATGAAACCTTTGATGAGGCAGGTATAGAAAAGATATCCAGTGAAGCATACTGGAATCAGCATGAAAATGTGTTTGGAAATTCCTGGTGGTTTTTTCCTTTGCTATAGTCAGAGGCATGTTTACGGGTAAGAACATAACACAAGTGGGATCTAAGTATCTGTGGATGAATGCGTGTTTGAACAGGATATTCTTTTTAAAATGCTGTTGATGTGCTTCCTGTGATATTGCTAAAATATTAATAATTTTAACGTTAAACTATAAAACTTGTTTTTTTTCCAGAATTGCTTGAGCAAAATAATTATGATATAGAAAGAGAAAAAGAAATCCACATTTAACTCTTTCACGGAAAAACTAAAACTTTCTCTAATTTGAAGTATGGGAATGTCTGTTTACTAACTAGCTATGTTGCTGCATAGATTGCACATTAAAATGATTTCAGGTTCTAGTTTCTTGTAAAGCAGACGCTTTATTCTAAAAATCATAATAAACTAAGTATAGTCATGCTATATTAAAATTGCTATTTTAAATTTAATAATTTTCAGAGTTCTGGAGTGAAGAAGAAAATACTTTTCTTCCAAATATACAGAATATTTACAGGACAAAATTTGAATCAACAGACTAATCAAGAATGCTATGAAAATATCAATGGATCTATATTACCGTTCTTTAGCCTTCATTTTTAAAAGCAGTAGTTGAGCTTTTTGTTTTATACCTACACTAATGTCTAGATCAGCAATGTGTTTTAATTTTAAATTTGTAGCACTCATGTATTTTACTTCTTTAAGCCTTTAAACTTTCAGATGTTTATGTTAATTGTTTTTTATGTGCTCTGGTATGTCGCATAAATAATATTTTGGTTTCTCTAGCCTCCATCGTCCAAGAAGAATGATGGTTCTGGGACATATACTAAGTTGCAGAATACCCAGGTGAGGATCATGTCTGAGAAGAAGCAGAGAAAAAAGGTGGAATCGGAAAGCAAGCAAGAAAAGGCTAATCGTATAATATCAGAGGCCATAGCCAAAGCAAAGGAGCGTGGGGAGCGCAATATTCCACGAGTAATGAGCCCTGAAAACTTTCCTAGTGCTTCAGTTGAAGGAAAAGAGGAAAAGAAAGGCAGAAGGATGAAATCCAAGCCAAAGGACAAAGAGAGCAAGAAAACAAAAACTTGTTCTAAGTTAAAAGAGAAGACAAAAATTAGGTAAGTTGGTTAAAAATTAAATTTAATTCCTTTGAATTTTTCATTGAAGTACAATCAGTCCAGTCTTTTAGTTTTGATTCGTGTGTGGTGTGTTTATACCCACATTGGAGTTTTAAATTGTTAGATACTGTGTACACCCTGTTTCTTTTTTTAATGAATTAGGTAATATTCCAGGATCTAAATTTTACTGTTCTGGGAACATAGGTTTTTTTGTACATTAATATTAGTAAACAGAATTTAAAAGAATAATATTTTATATATAAAACAGACAAAGAAAGGAAAACCAAACCAAACCCATATTGCTGTGTCAGTTCCAAATTCACTTTCTATACAGAACATGCATTAAAATTCTTTATCAGATTTCTTTATCTCTTAGTTGTACTTCATTGGGCACCTTATAGTTTGGAAACATGAGATACACAGCCTTGTGTATTTATCATAAATTCACAACCTTGGACTAAATGGAATGGCAAGAACACTGACCGTTTAAATCACCAATAAGCAGCCCTCGGCTCTTTCAGCCTTTCTGATTTACTTTATATAATAAAGAGGCCAAGTGAGGATTAATGTTCCAAGATAATTATAAGGACAAAGAATTGCTCTGGAAGGATACATTAATCCTGGGTATTTTTATTTGACAACTTGTCCAATACATTTTCAAAAACTAAAATGTAGTGAGTATTATTAGTTCTATATGTGTGTTTGTTTTGCTTGCAAGGGTAAAAATAACCTTAGGCTGGCATTGTTTAGAATTGTTTTTTCAGAAATATTTGGTCATTTTTGCATGTTTTATATGAAATTACAGATAAAGTATTTAATCTATTTTCCTTTTTCCATACAAGAAAATACACAATAAAGAAAGAATCCCTTTATTATGAAAATCTTCATTTGCTTAATAAATTATTAATATATCATATAGGTATTTAGAACTAAAACAATTTTGTAAGCCAAATTCTCAGCATTTTAAATACAACCAGCAAACTGAATTACATTGTTAGGTCCTGATGCCTTTCAAATCAAACCATTAAATAACATGGGCTTTCTTGCCATAATAGAGCAATAACTAATGTTACTGGTTTTCTATTTTATTTGCAGACAGCTAAAATGAAATTTGAAAGTTAAATGTCCACTCCTTTTATATTTATAAAGGTTTTGGTATAAAATATCTTATTTTTCCAATATTATATCTAGTTTTAATTTAGGAAACCTCATATTTAATGCTTTAATGTATTGAAAGTTAACATAATTAAAGTTTTTCCAGTTTTAACTTATACAGAAATATAGGCAAAGTAGTGTACTATTTGGAAGAGTATTAAAAAACTACATAAAACAAGGAAATTTGTAGAGAAACTTGAAAAGTTACAGCAAGTTTAAGTTTGGGGCAAGGGGAATAGCTAGAAGCAAAAGATAGCAGATGTGAGTCTGGTTCAAGAAAAAACAATGTACATAAGGGGAAATTAGAATTAATTTAATTGTAATAGAGAAGCATGGAATTTTGAAAAATGTGAATTGATACGGTAAGGAATAGTAATTTATTGCAGTAGAGTATCTGGCTCATTCTATGATATTTTTATTTTTGTTAGAAATAGTTAAATTATTAACAATAAATTATTTTTATTGCATAGCATTGATAATTTAGTACTTGTTTTTAGAGACAGAATGCTTGAGAAAGGCGAAAATTGTACTGGAAAGATATACAAGGCCATGAGGTATTGAGTAGCTGCTAAAATTCTTGAGAGTATAGGGCTTTTTGATGGAGAAATTTATACATTAGAGACATGTAAGTAAAATTGAAACTTGCCTATATATTTTTAATAAGCTGTTAGAGTAAAACTAGAATTTCTTGATCATCTTTATCAGACAAAGACACATTTTTCTCATTTTGGAGGAAAAAGCATATTTGGAAATGAAATTCATATACAATCTAGAGTTTCTGTATTACTCAATTGAAATATTTCATTACTTTGTTTTCCAATAAGCCACTACGTTTTATAATTTTGAATTTGACAAGTTTTTAATTTTGGTATGAAGAGTCATTTAAATAGTTTAGTTGCATCATTATAATTAACTGCGTTTTATGATATATTAAATATTTTTTGTAAAATTTTTATTTTTCTATTAGTTTTGGATGAATTGGACTGTTGCTAATATCAAATGATTGGTGTCATAAAATCGGAGGGAATATAGACTGGAATTTAACCATGAGCAATGTGAAACATAAATTTAAAAAGTAACTAAATTTGTAAACAATAAGTTACAGTTGATACATAGTCAGAGTTGGTGTTCAGTCCATGTATTTGATTTGGTAATATGCTGTAGGAGGGAAGATTAATCTGAAGAATTCCATATTGCCTCTGCTTGCCAGTGTGCTTGAAACCTTTTCGTCACTTCTGTCACTTTTATAGATTAATGTTTCAACAATACAAGGAATAGAGTGTCCGTTTCAGAGCATTTTGGTGTGTCTCCTTTAATCTTTACAGCACTTCTGTGAGTTAGATTGAGCGTACAGTAGGATAATGTGGTTAAATTCTTTGGTTTTGGAGCCAGTTGCATTTGTCCAAATCCCAGTTTTGTTACTTACAAGCAGTGTTAACCTGCACAAATACTTAACCTCTCCAACCTTTAGTTTCCTTATAAATAAAATGGTGATAATGTTAGTACTTGCCTCGTAGGGTTATTTTGAGGATAAAGTAATATAATACTGTGTTTCCCCGAAAATAAGACCTAACCAGAAAATAAGCCCTAGCATGTTTTTTCAGGATGGCATCCCCTGAACATAAGTCCTAATGTGTCTTTTGGAGCAAAACTTAATATAAGACCCGATTTTATCTTCAGGGAAACACGGTAACATTTAAAGCACATAGAACAGTACCCAGAATTTACTTAATAAATTGTTAGCCATTGTTTTCAGAAAACACATATCACATAGCTATTTAAGGAAAAACGCCAAGGCCGGGAGCCATGCCTCTTCTTTCAGCCTAAATGCTCATCTGCCTAGGTTCTCTTTCCATTAAGGTTGTGTTCCTAAATAAGATCATTTAAAAACTCAAGCAGACAGACAAAAACAGAGTTGCTGCTTATTAAGAGGGATTTGGGTTAACTCATTAATGGCTTTTTTCATATGAGCATGCCTCTGTTTGTCAGGTCAGCTAGAGTAGCGTTTAGGACAGGTAAATTTTGTTTGAAATAAGCCTGGAGTTTGAAAGGGTTGCCCATGGTTACATGGAATGGTGTGAGTTGAAATGGAAATAGCAGGTGTAAAATAGTGAGGCAGGACAGGAAACAACCCTTTTTTACGCTAATTGTTTCTCATGATCTTGGCAGTCAGGTTCTAACAAGCTGCCTTTCAAGCAGAATAGCAAGAATTTCTTCAGTAATAGTAGGTACTCCAAGGATGTAATGGAGAGGATTTCATGGACTGAATGAGTGAAAGAAGGAGTGGAAGATTAAATATTAAAAGATAACAAAACTATTGAATTTGATTGGCTAAAAACAGACATGGCAAGCTAATCCTTCATAAAACCACAGGGACATAGCTAGTGGTTTAGTAATAGTAGAGAGTTAAATTCTAAAATAAAGTAATTTTAAGACTTCCACTAGAATTTTCTTATGGCTCTATTCAGGTTTAGATGATAAGCATTTTTAAATTTATGGTTTATAATTTTGACATTTAAATTGTTTCCATGTTGTCAGAATGTCTTTGTGTTATAGATTATCGGCCTGACAGATAAAATGCCTTTGATACTTAAAAATGTTCTTGGTACCCTATCAGTTTAATTGATAATAGTCCTTTACAATTAAATTTAAACTGTTTTTTTTATATTATTCATAATTCTTTCTATTTGTTATAAAAATGCTAGTTATTAGGTGCTAGAAGTAGCTTTTTTTTTTAATTTATTGGGGTGACAATTGTTAGTAAAGTTACATAGATTTCAGGTGTACAATTCTGTATTACATCATCTATAAATCCCATTGTGTGTTCATCACCCAGAGTTAGTTCTCCTTCCATCACCATGTATTTGATCCCCCTTACCCTCATCTCCCACCCCCCACCCCCCGCCCCCCTTACCCTCTGGTAACCACTAAACTATTGTCTGTGTCTATGAGTTTTGGTTTTTCATTTGTTTGTCTTGTTCTTTTGTTGTTTTTGGTTTATATACCACATATCAGTGAAATCGCATGGTTCTCTGCTTTTTCTGTCTGACTTGTTTTGCTTAGCATTATAATCTCAAGATCCATCCATGTTGTCACAAATGTTCCTATATCATCTTACCGCCGAATAGTATTCCATGGTGTATATATACCACAACTTCTTTATCCATTCATCTATTGAAGGACATTTTGATTGTTTCCATGTCTTGGCCACCGTAAACAAAGCTGCAATGAACATTGGAGCACACGTGTCTTTATGGATAAATGTTTTCAGATTTTTTTGGTAGATACCCAGGAGAGAGATTGCTGGGCCATATGGTAATTCTATTCGTAATTTTTTGAGGAACATCCACACTGCCTTCCATAGCGGCTGCACCAGTCTGCATTCCCAGCAACAGTGTATGAGGGTTCCTTTTTCTCCACAGCCTCTCCAACACTTGTTACTATTTGTCTTATTGATGACAGCCATTCTTACTGGAGTGAGGTGATATCTCATTGTGGTTTTTATTCGCGTTTCTCTGATGATTAGTGGTGTTGAGCATTTTTTTCATATGTCTATTTGCCATTGGTATGTCCTCTTTGGAGAAGTGTCTCTTCAGGTCGTCTGCCCATTTTTCAATTGGGTTGTTTGTTTTTTTGTTGTTGAGTTGCATGAGTTCCTTGTATATTTTGGATATTAGCCCCTTGTCAGAGGCACTGTTTGTAAAAATCTTCTCCCATTCAGTTGGTTGCCTCTTTATTTTGTCGATGGTTTCTTTTGCTGTGCAGAAGCTTTTAAGTTTCATATAGTCCCATTCGTTTATTTTAGCTTTTACTTCCCTTGCCTTTGGAGTCAAATTCATAAAATGCTCTTTGAACCCAAGGTCCATAAGTTTATATGCAGTTTATTGTGTCAGGTCTTATGCTTAAGTCTTTGATCCATTTTGAATTAATTTTGGTACATGGTGACAGATAGCAGTCCAGTTTCATTCTTTTGCATGTGGCTACCCAGTTCTCCCAGCACTGTTTATTGAAGAGGCTCTTTTCTCCATTGTATGTTTTTTGCTTCTTTGTCAAAAATTATCTGTCCATATTTATGTGGTTTTATATCTGGGTTCTCAATTCTATTCCATTGGTCTATGTGTCTGTTTTTCTGCCAATACCATGCTGTTTTGATTATTGTAGCCCTGTAGTACAAGCTAAAGTCAGGGAGTGTGATACCTCCAGTATTGTTCTTTTTTCTTAAGATTGCTTTGGCTATTCGGGGTCTTTTGTGGTTCCAAACAAATCTGATGATTTTTTGTTCTATTTCTTTAAAATATGCCATTGGGATTTTGATGGGGATTGCATTAAATCTGTACATTGCTTTGCGTAATATGGCCATTTTAACTATGTTGATTCTGCCAATCCATTAGCATGGAATCTCTTTTCATTTCTTTGTGTCTTCTTCAATTTCTTTTAAAAATGTATTATAGTTTTCAGCATATAGGTCTTTCACATCCTTGGTTAAGTTTATTCCTAGGTATTTTATTCTTTTTGCTGCAATTGCAGAAGGAATTGTTTTTTGTATTTCTTTTTCTGAGATTTCATTGTTAGTATATAGGAATGCAATGGACTTTTGTACGTTGATTTTGTAGCCGGCAACTTTACTGTATTCGTTGATTGTTTCTAATAGCTTTTTGGTGGAGTCTTTAGGGTTGTCTATATATAGCATCATGTCATCTGCAAAGAGTGACAGTTTAACTTCTTCATTCCCAATTTGGATGCCTTTTATTTCTTTCTCTAGCCTGATTGCTCTGGCGAGGACTTCCAACACTATGTTGAAAAGCAGAGGTGATAGGGGACAGCCCTGTCGTGTTCCTGAACGCAGAGCAAAGGGCTTCAGTTTTTCACCATTAATTATGAGATTAGCTGAGGGCTTGTCATATATGGCCTTTATTATGTTAAGGTATTTTCTTTCTATACCTGTTTTATTAAGTGTTTTAATCATAAATGGATGTTGTATCTTGTCAAATGCTTTTTCTGCATCAATTGATATAATCATATGATTTTTGTCCTTTATTTTGTTTATGTGATGTATCACATTGATGGATTTGCGGATGTTGAACCATCCTTGTGCCCCAGGGATGAACCCCACTTGGTCATGATGAATGATCTTTTTAATTCATTGTTGTATTCGATTTGCTAGAATTTTGTTTAGGATTTTTGCATCTGTATTCATCAGAGATATTGGTCTGTAATTTTCTTTTTTTGTGTTGTCCTTACCAGGTTTTGGTATCAGGGTAATGTTGGCCTCATAAAATGAGTTAGGGAGTACTGTCTCTTCAATTTTTTGGAAGAGTTTGAGCAGGATTGGTATTAGATCCTCTTTGAAAGTTTGGTAGAATTCACTAGTAAAGCCATCTGGTCCAGGACTTTTGCTTTTGGGAAGGTTTTGGATGACTAGAAGTAGCTTTTCTCTTTAGTTAAATCAGAAAACATCTAAATTAGGAAATACCACACTCAAGGAGAAATTAAGGGTGTCATATTATAAAAAAAAGAAAAACACTGAATGATCTCACAATTATATCTTGCCCTTTATTACTATAGTCTTTTTGAACCCCCAACAAGGAAGAAGGAAAATAACATTTATTAATTAACCTACCATCATATATATACATACATGTATGTGTGTTTTCCTTAAACAAAACTAACATGTAAGTATATCCACATGTGTGTTTATAGAGGGACATTTACATCTAAATAATAAAATATAAGGGGAAAATAATATAAATAAAATCTGAGGGAAAAATAAGATGAATCATTAGACATTGGGAATTATCTCCTTATTGTTCATGTTAATCAAGTGAGAAATGAGACCTGATTTGTCTCAAGATAATAGCATTTAGTGTCTGTTTGTATAAAATATAAATGGAATACTCATTTGTTTTTTGGCATATGATAAAAAAATCAGTTTTGAAAAAAATGTATGGTATAAATTTGTTCTATAGTTAATTAATCACACCCCATTAGTAGTCTCTGTATAAGTTCTATAGTTTTTTCATTCTCAGCAGATAAAATGTTGTGTTGATTTCACTCCTTCCATCTAAACTTAAACTCAGTGAAAATCTGAAACATATTCTAGAGAAAGTATTGATATATACATTATTATGAATTTAATTAAAATTTACAGTTTGATTTTTAACAAGTATCCCTTTATATAAACTGTATTATTAAGGTTTATCATTAGCAAACGTTGTGCTATATTTCATTGAATCTAAAGTGTCTTTGATTATAAGACATACTGTTATTTTATGTGTTGATATGAAAGAAAAAAGGTACTGCCAGCTAAAACTATGGCATATCGTTGGTTATTCGATGAATCTTGATTTCATAGATGTTACTGTGTGGGAAAAATGTGCATCTTAGAACCACTAAATTAAAATATTTTATGTTAATGTTCCTATTTGTCAATAGTTTTAAATCTAAAAACCATTTATAAAAATGTTTTATAAGAATAAGAGTTAAACTGTGGTGATAAAAATACATTGGCTATGATTACCACTTAGCTAATATTTGTATCCTTAGCAACTATTTACATGAAACAACTAGGTGAATTCAACTTTTTGAAAAAAATGTCCATCCTTAAGTAGGAAGTAATTTATAGTCCAAGTTTTCAGTTTATTATACAATGTTACTTTCACAAATTTAAGGATTAACTAAAGTAAATAACCCTTTTAAAACTTCATTGGTTTTCCCAGATGAGTTTAAGCTGGAGTCTTGAGTTGAACCTTAAACTGGAGTAATTTTACCAAGTTAAATGTATTTCTTTAAAAAAAATAAAGTTTGTATTTGATAACTTTAAAAATAGCTCCAGTGTTTTCCACTTGGCTTACAAAGAAAAAAAAAATATAATTTGAAACTATTTTTGCTTGTTTCCTTCACTTATGATGAATTGGATGAATTAATTACAACAAATGGACTAATTAGATAAGATTCATTGTTTGTCCAATTATTGCAATGAGAGAATCAACAGGGGCCAATTACAGATTGACACTGTGTAGACTGAGCTTGTTACATTGCCTCTCCTAATAACATGTGGGCAGGATTTAGATGAGTGCATAAATTACATCTGAAAATCAAATACAGATGTCAAGTATAAACAGTGAGGGTTTCTAGTGCCTAGACTTATCAAGTGAATTAACATTTCAAATTTATACTTCGTTTGGAATTGCCCTTTGCTGTCTGAAACAAGTTATGTTTTGATATTTATTTCTTATATTATACTTGCCTGATAATCTGTTGCCAAAGTTTGGTAACATTGATGACAGATTCCTTTATTGTTTTAACAAAACAAAATTTGCATGAAGTCTTTTTTATTAATATATTCTGTATTACTTTGTGGCTTTACTTTGTATTTCTAGGAATAGCAAATACCAGTTTATTTGAAGATTGTATCTATAATGAAATTTTAGTTTTATTTATCATGAAATTTCATTAGAATTAATATACATTAGTTTAATATAGTAAACTCTTTGTGATCCATGATGGAAGGCTTGCTCTTTGGTACTTAACTGATTTTATTTTATTTTTTTCTACATTTGGATCACCTGATTTCCTGCAGATAACATTTATGGCTGTCATTGGTCATTGTATGGACAGTAGAAATTTCTGGTTCAAAAGTCGGATAAACTTGATCCTTAATAATTTACTAAAAGATAATAGTTTCGTGTTTCTCTGTATTCATTAAACTGTGATTACTGATATAAATAAATATCTATTGGCTGGTTGAAGTATAGCGTCATTTTAAAATCAGTAAGATATATTGGAAATAGTAGACTAGGGATAAAGAGACCATACGTATTGTTTTTTACCAAACTGATGACTTTGGCAGTTTATTTCATCTTTTGGAGCTGAAGTTTCCCTATTAGTATGCTGTGTTTCCCCAAAAATAAGAGGTAGCTGAACCATAATGCGTCTTTTGGAGCAAAAATTATTTTAAGACCTGGTCTTATTTTAATATAATGTAAGACTGGGTATAATATAGTATAATACCAGACTGGATCTTATATTAATTTTTGCTCCAAAATATGCATTAGAGCTGATGGTCCAGCTACGTCTTATTTTGGGGGAAACACGGTAGTTGCACCAATACCCGCCTTGCCTATTTCAGAGTTCCCCAGGATCAACTGAGATATTATAGGCATACGCACTTTAAGTATTCTACTATAAATATAAAATAGTTTTATTATCATGAATGTTTGTTCCTAGACTGAGCTAGTGGTTTCCCAAATCTGGTGGAGCATCAGAATCTCTTAGGGAACTTTCTAGAAGTCTGATTGGGGTCCCATCTACTAGATCTGTATCCTGGGCTTGGGACCAATGTATGGTGTCTGTATTTTTTTTACACTTTTTTTTTTGACTTTTTATTTTGAACTAATTTCAGACTTGTAAAAATAGATCAGAGTTCCTTTAGGCTCTTCACTCAGCTTCCTCAAATGTTAACATTTTATGTAATCAAAGAACAATTATTAAAACCAGGAAATAAAGATCTTAGTACTATCCTATTAGCTTATTTGGAGACCTCATACAAATTTTGTCAGTTCCCCCTTTTTTTGGCCAGGGTCCAATTCAGGATCCTGCATTTAATTTTGTTGTTGTGTCTCCTTATACTCCTCCAATTTGGGATAATTCCTTTGTCTTTCATGACGTTTTCAATTTTGAAGCATACTGGCCAGTTATTTTGTAGAATGTCTCTCAATTTGGGTTTGTCTGATGTGTTCTCATTAGGAGTCTGTATTTTTAACAGACAGCCTCCTAACGAAGCCTGCTTCACACTTATAAGAATTATTGATCAATACCAACCTAATTTTTGTTCCCCTTTGTGGTATCACCTATATACCACTTTAGAACTCATAATGAACTGATATGACTTCAAGAATCAGTGTTCTATATAAGTAACCTTAGTTTTTAAATCTTATTTGTAGTTGACTCAGAATTGTCAGTTAGTAATGATTTCAAGTTTTGGAATCAACTTTTCTTTTTTTTTTGAGGTTGTGCAAAACTTACATTTACAAAAATGGCACAAAAGTGAATTCAACAGTCGATGCACATGCATACTTCATTCACATCTTTAACAACAAAAGGTATTCTAACTATAGAACCGAATGTTAGCATCAAGGGCAGCTGTTAAGCAACAGGGTCACATAAGTTACACCAGAACGGGCAAATATTGCCCAAGGAAACTTCTATTGTTAAAGCTGAACAGGTTTAAGGCCATTCAAGTTCAAGCACAGAAATAGAATCAACTTTTCTTCTACCATGGAAGTATACACTCTTTTGAACAGAAAAGGCATGTGTACATATTTTAGACTTTGAGAGGTTTAGTATAAAGCTAGTATAATCTGAAATGTTTCTTACGAAGTTAGGATTTGAAAAAGATTTTTTTTCATCAGTTAAGAATGGTTAGTGAGTTCGTAATAAGATGCTATTTCAAGCCTGTAGAACAATGTGGAAAGAAAATACAGTATATGAAAACAAAATAAAAGGATTTACTTTTAAGTACATATTTAAATTAATATAATGAAGTTTTGTCTCAGGTATTATGGGTAACAGTTTCATCTTACATACCCTCCTCTACCAAAAAGGGTGTTTAAGATTGATTTGGCAGCAGTTTTTTTCTTTTCTAGAGATTTAGTTAATATTTATCTGTAAGAATAATGTTTAAACAGCTTAGTCCACTGACCTTACAGAGTTTTCATTTAATTACCATGTACCACTAGAAAAGAACAGTATAACCTGTTCATAGTCATGCATAAACACACACAAAAAAGTTGATATGTCTGCTTTTGATTTTATTGAACTTTTTATTCAGTGGGATGTGAGTCTTTACACACCCACTTGCTCTATTAGAATACGTATTTCTTATGATTTATTTAGCTTACCCAACACGGGTAGAATGGCTTTTTAAGCAATATATTGAATGGTATTAACAGGTCTTGATTTGCATTTCATAGGAAGTGGTTAAGTAACTAAACTTTCTTTTCACTAGTTTTGTTAATCTGCAAACTAGCCGAAAACATGCATTTAGGTTTGGAGCTGGAGAGCAAATGGTATTTCTACTACCCAATTTTACTTATCAAGTTATCCTTGACCTTGCCTTTGGAAATCATCTGCACAAGTGCCTGGGGTTGTATGAAGTAATCACAAGTATCATAGTGGTTACCCTGAGGAGGAGGTTGTTACTGGAAGAGAAGGCAAGAGAGACTACTTCTGGGGAACTAATAATATAATGCCTCATTTCTTGATCTAGAAGCTGGTTATGCATTTATGTTCGTTTGAGAAAATCCACTGAGGTGTACACTTCTGATGTGGACACTTTTCTGAATTTATATTGTACTTTAGTATTAGTAGACTGCTGGGTATAGGGAAAGGGAGGGATTGCATTTCGGGGCATTCTGAGATTGTGATATCTGGGACATCCATATGGATGTGTCTAATAAATGGTTATATGAATCTGAAGCTTCGGTAAAAGTTTTGAACTAGAGATGAGAGATTTGAGAATCTTTAACTTATTTTGTAGTTAAGAATCGATTAAATTAAATGTCGCAGGTTCAGTATATAAAGAGGGAGGAAGGCTTAAGACAGAATTTTGAGAAATACCAAAGTTTATTGGTCAGGCAGAAGAGTTGTCAAGGACTGAATCCTGCTTAAAACCAACATAGTAAGAGGAGATGGAGGAAGAGACGCCAAAGAAGTTTAGTGAGAACCAGAAGAATCTTGTGTCATAGAGCCAGGGTGCAGAGAAGGAAGAAGTGATTAGTTATGTGCTGGTAGGTAAAACTTCCAATTTCCATCCGATCTGGCATTACAAAGGTCGTTTGTGGTCTTTGACATTAGGAGTTCTGCTTGGGAGTGAGGCATTAATTTCTGTATTCTTTCTATAGGTGTGACTTGTAACAAGTTATTTAACTTCTCTAAGCCTCAGTTTCCTCTCCTTATTTCCCTCTCAGAGTTGTATGAACATCAAGTGAGAAAAGTTCAGATTATAGTTGGTTGAGAAATGAAACTGAAACAGTACAGATGACTATTTTGAGAACTATGGATGAGAAGAAGGAAGAATAAGGTCATGTGATATCTAATAGTAGAGATGACCTCAAGGGAGATTGTTATTTTAGGAAGGAAACCAGAGTAAGGAAAAGGGAACAGAGGAGGGTGGAAATGACCAATGAAAGTCGTGAGAGAGATTGGAATATATCTATGGTTGGTTCCTCAATGTTGTTTCATAATATCTTTTTGTACTTTTATTTCCTGGTTCCAACATAAGCTACATATTTACTCTTACTTTCTTCACATACTCAGAAGAGTGAGGGGGAGATACCATCAGAATTACCATTATCCTGTTGAAAGTGGTAATCATATCAACACACGAATAACTGAGTATAAATCATGCTAGAATTTTTTTCTTACCTCACATCTACTCATCTAGTCAATAACCAGGTCCTCCTGGTTCTGCTTCCAAAATAACAATTGCATCATTTTGACCTCTTTACCTTCACAGCCATGGCTGTCTTACATTCTTCATCATTTGCTTCATCACTGTTTTCCCTGCCTTGCATTTCACTTCCTTCTGGTTGCATTGCTCTCTTATTTAAAATTCTCCCCTCCCAATTTTACTGAGATGTAATTGACATATAACACTGTATTAGTTTAAGGTGTGCAACATGATTTGATATATGTACATATTGCCAATCATCTTACATAGGAATTGTTTTTCTCGTGATGAGAACTTTTAAGATTTATTCTCAGCAACTTTCAAATACTCAATACGTTATCGTTCACTGTAGTTAATCCCCAGAACTTGCTTGTTTAAAATTCCCATATTTGCCAATTGCTTTTTTTTTCCCATTAAAAATATCTCAGCGTCATTTGTTGTGAGTGGTGAACAAGACAAATAGATTCTTTTTAAATTCATGCCCTACGGAGTTTAAAAGCTGGCCTTAAACTAAAACATTAACTCCTCGCATGTTATACAAGGCCATCTTCTGTGACCGTCACCCTGTCTAGATGACCATCTCTGTTCCGTCCTCCTGCAGTACTTACTCTGTGTATCCCTGACATGCTCTTAGCACTGCGTACTCACATTCATCTGTGGAATCCCCCTCTCTAGAATGTACCCTGCCTCTTTCAGTACCTGTTGAATTCCCTTTCGTCATTCAAAGCTCAGACTTCACCTATTCTGTAAGGCCCCCTTTAGTCTTCACTTATTCCTTTTGTTCACATTACATCCAGTGAGTGCTAAGTTCCATTTTAGCATTTTCACTGTGATCATATTCTAGCAACGATACTTCAAGGTTAGAAACTATGTCTGCTTTATCTTCAAATCCTAGAACCAAGGATAATGCCTAGCATATAATAATCACAGTGTTTGCCCGAAAATAAGACCTAGCCGGACAATCAGCTCTAATGTGTCTTTTGGAGCAAAAATTAATATAAGACCCGGTCTTATTTTACTATATTATATTATATTATATTATATATTATATTACTATATTATAGTAAAATAAGACCGGGTCTTATATAATATAATGCAATATAATATAATTCTGGGTCTTATATTAATTTTTGCTCCAAAAGACATATTAGAGCTGATTGTCCGGCTAGGTCTTATTTTCGGGGAAGCACGGTAGATGCAGTAACCATTAGTTGAGACATTACTATGTGTTAAGACTTTGCTAAGAGGTAACATACATCATCCCACTTAATTCTCAACAACAGTAGAGGTAGCTGTTATAATATCCCTATTTTCCAGGCAAGGAAACTAAGGTGAGAAGAGATCAGGTAATTTGCCCAGTGTCTCACAGATAGGTAAACAGTGGACTCAGGTTTCAAATCTTTGACTCTATGATTTCAAAGTGTATGCCCTTAACCTCCAAATTCTCTCACACTAGGAAATAATTGTTGAAAACTTCTGATACATCTGAAATATTTTGGGAGTTATTTATGTTTGGAATAGATATCTAAAATAGAATTTACCTAATTAGCAATTAGCGTAGTGTGATTAATATGGTACTTTAAGATCATGCCTTCCCATCTATTAAATCAGATAAGGAAATGTGGGAACTCTGTACTGCTACCTCTGTTCAGGGAAAAAAAATCAAAAACCCACTTTCATTTTATACATTTGTATTTCATGTGTGTGTAAATATTAACACACGTATAAGAGAGACAGGCAGGCAAACTGTTGGAATATAAAAAAATAAGTAAAAGAAAGTTCTTACTCCTTAGGAACATAGAGTACATCTAAGATAAGCCCTAACATAAATGAAATAATTAAAGAACAATTAATTGTTAAAGTGTTTTAAGTAAGGGAGAAATTAGGGGAGAAAGAAGTAGAGGCTTTTAGGGAGTAGGTGGGATTTAAGGATATTAAATGGAATTTGAATTTAGTAAGGGAGAAGGAAAAAAGTCCCTCATTTCAAATCTACAAGAAAATAAGGAAGTTATTTTAATTATTACAGTTACATTGCCTGATATTTTTCCTATAAAAAAATAATTTTGAGTCTTAGAAAAAGTGATAGAACTTGATATACAAGTATATTAACTGTAATGTTAATTGGTATTTGCTCCATTAGAATACAGTTTTTGTCTTGAAAACTACATTATGGATTTCATGATAATTATCATCTTTGATTGAACATTCAAGTGAAAAGTTTATCATGGCAATCTTAATTTGACCAAAAATGCAAAGAGATCTTACTGTTTACTCTTTTCCCCTTGAAACAGTAAACTCATTATTACATTGGGTAAGAAACAAAAAAGAAAGAACGAATCTTCAGATGACATATCCGATGTGGATCAGCAGATGGCTCAGCATACATGCAGAGAGGAAGACTCTCAAGTGAGTATTAAGTGTTTTTTGAGAGCTGACACACTGGTAGAATTGTTCAGATAGCATAATATTGCTTTATGGATAATTGTATTATAGTTCAGTCAAAACACATTTTATTGCAAAGTAGAATTTATATGACAATATTACTACAGTATACTCTTAGCAGTATTATGTATCTTACAATGTTAGATCTGGGAGGAAACTTATATATCCTCTCAAACCCCTCATTTGTCAAATAATGAAACAAAAGCCCAGAGAGGTTAAGTAACAATCCAAAGTCCCTGCTGGCTTTTGGCACGGAGAAAGAAATATCTAGTGATATCCTATACTTAGAGAATGCTTTGGAATGAACTTAATGATGGACATACTTATTTTTTAAATCACCTGCAAATGATAAAGCAAATGGATTTACTCATTCCTAGAGATAATTCCTTTCGTCTGCTTCTGTCAAAGAAAAAGATAACCATTTATATTAAAAATCCCCTAATGTAGACAAAAATACTGTGTATTTTCCCCTTCTTTTTGAATAGATGACTATACAAAATAACCTTGTGAAGTTAAAAAAAAATACATTATATATATATATACACATATATATATAGTGAAGGTCATAATAATTCAGGCCACCCTCTGCTCTCTAATAATTAAAGTACAAATATAGGCCGAAGGGGTGGTGGCAGTTGTTGAATTATGGGGCCAGAAAGCCCCTGAATGGCCTTTCTTCTTCCTTATGCAGCTTCTTATCCAATGGGAGAGTAGTGGCTCAAGGCTCCTGGGCTGCTGCAAGAGTTGAGGTAAGGGCAGTGACTGAAGCTCCTAATATTATATGGCCTGGCTTTTTCTTTATATGTTATCCTTAACTTAGGGAAACTTATGATTAACTTATTCAACATGAGAAAATTTAGTTTAATTTTTACTAGAGTAATGCTGGCCATTTTTCCATTATGTAATCACCAAACAATGAAATGGTAGTGTAGGTTAACATACATTTCTTCCATCCCTTTCACTATAGTGTTAGTTTGCTTTGATGGGTCTTGCTCTAACACACAAAAATAAATGGGGAAGGAAGGAAGGAAATATTTTCTAATAAACACTTATAAATCTATATTATTGATATATTTAAATGTGTCATTATATAAATGATAGAAAGGTCCACATTAACTTTCAACCACAATTGATTGTCAAGATTTGAAGACTTGAAAAGTAATTTAAGGTTTGGAGTCAGATAGTAATCTGAAAATGAATATGACATTTAATTTTTCACCTTTTATCGTAATAGAGAATACTTCAATAGTCTGACTATATTTAGACTTAAATTATTTTAAAGCCTCTGCAGCAGATTATATTAAGATTATTATAGGAAATTAACAATATGATATCATAATGAAGTATTAGCATTTAAAAACATGTTTCTGACCTCTTATGTGTTAAAGCCTTTAAGACATAAGAAAAAAGCTAGAAAGAAGAAATTTGAGGAAAGAATTTGTCACTTTTAAATTGTGCTTTGAAAAACATCATGGAGGAAGAAAGCCAGAAAAATTAAATAAGCCAAAAAAGTGGACATCAAATTAGTTTATTTTATAAAGTAGTAGAGCTATTGTATGACAGAGAAAGATAATTGATGAGAGTGACACCTTGTTTGGATATGCCTGATATGTAACTATATAATCTAGTGGAACGTAATTTATGATAAAATAGGCCGTAACCAAGTCTTTTAGATGAATAGTCTTCATAAGATGAGAGAGCAGTTTACAGTCACTGGTCTTCACTGTGTCTTGTGAAGAATTGCCTGCATGTGCACTTTTCTGAGTTCAAAGGATTCTTTTAGCCACTCATTTACTATTTTCTAAGGACTAAGTGAGGCATTTCAAACTAGCAATAGGAGCGTGAATTACTAGAAAGGAAACGTTAATGCATAACAGAACGTTCTAAAAGTATACTGAATTATTCTCAAACTTCATTATTTAGAAGATTTGTGCCTAGTGAGACATAACATTGTTAATACATGTTATTGTTAGAATAATAAATGTCACTGTTGGTTATTAATTTAAACTAGTCTTGAATATTAAGAAGCACTGTATGATGCCCATAATAGAAATCTAAACATTCCTTTAGCCTACTATTAAATCAGAGTGCCTTAGAATTTTTCCCCCCAGGGAAAAAGAAATATTTTATATCTTTCACAACAGGATGTGGGAAAATTGGGTTTCTGTAAGTCCTTTTATTATAATTTTTATATGCCACTTTCCTGTTTCCAGATATTAACAAAAGTGGTAGCTTCCTTGAGTTTTGAAATGTAAATGTCTTCTTGGCCAGGAGTTGGTGACTTATCCTAAATGAGGCATGGAGTTGTCTACTGCATTTGACTGAACTTACTTACCATATTAGTTCCTTTCTTTCTCTCAACATTCCATTGGTCTTAAGAGAAGGAGGCAGAGGCACGTTAAAGGCCACTGCAACCTTCCTGGATGCAAATAACAAGTTTGTCCCCACACCACTCCTGAGTCAGCCATTTTTGTCATGGCTATGCAAGTATGAAAGACCTACCAAATTGAAGACATTGTCTACTTGCTGGTTGCATTTTGGGGAGATGTCACGGGAGTTACTGAATATACAAAAGAAAATGGAATAGAAAAAGGAGGAAGGGGTAGATTTACCAAATCTTGAGCAATAGAGTAGTTGGCTGAAATGCTTCCATACATGAGGTTTTAGAGAAGTGAAAAAAAGCAAACCTAAGTCCTTTGGGATTTTCAAACCAATGTGAGAATTTGTTTTTATAGTGGGAACATCAAATATTAGATATTTAGGGAGGTAAGTAAAGCCTTGTGTATTTGATACCTGATTTAAAATTACTTAGATTATTTAAAAATTATGTTACTACGTGTATTACTCTTTTAAAGACTTAGTTCTGTTTTTGTGATAGTGATGGTCTTTATTTTTAAGGCAAGATAGTAAAGGTAGTAACACTGGTTCCCCCTTCATTCACTAATTATTTCATAGATTTTGTACTTTATTATTTTGTGTACTTTAAAAAACCATTTTGTGTTATTTTTGTTTTATTCTGTTTAAAATGCAAATTCATGGGTTTTGTGGCAAGTATTATTTAATTTCTTTTAGTTTTATGCCTCTGATTAATTATTTAACCAGTATTCATCTGATACACTGTTTAGGTTTGGGGCAAAAACTGTAAGTTTTAATAGTTTAAAATACGCATATGTGTTGTCCAAGGTGTGAAATAGTTAGATAAAGCATACACCTTTTTACTCTTGTTAATAATAGTTTCTAAAGAAAAGTAATAAAGCTATTACTAATTACTAATAAACTATATTTTGCGCAAGCTGTGAAATAGTTAAATAAAATTTTTTCATTCTTAACAATTTCTAAAGAATGGCAATAAAGGTATTACTAATCTTTGTTATTTGAAACTTTAGGAAGTAAATCTAAAGATTGTAAACCTGTGGAAAAGGGAAAATTATAATCTTCCTTTAATTAAAAGGAAAAATGAGGAAAGATGAACATTGCGTACAGTTTTGAAAATTTAATGTACTACTAAACTGCCACACTGGAGTTAATTATTTTTAAAATCTTTCCTTTAAAATAAGCCCCATAAATATGATCCTTATGGTTCATTACAGAAAAGAAGATCAAATCGACAAATTAAAAGGAAAAAATATGCAGAAGATGGAGAGGGGAAACAATCTGAAGAAGAAGTTAAAGGCTCTTTGAAAGTAAAAAAGAATTCAACTCCTTTACCTGGTGAACAGCCTTTACAATTATTTGTGGTAAGGCAGATTTGGGATTATGACAACAAAACATTGTAAACCAATATAAATTCTTTAAAGTACTTTACTTACATTTCCTCCTAAAACCTCTTCCAGCTTTCCCTCCTGGATTTCTTTTTGTAGGTAATAGAACCTTTAATCATTCAAATCAGAAAGCCAGGGATTCATCCACTTCCCAAATATGTATTCCAGAAGCTCCTCCAAACTCTGTCCTTTCTGCAGAATATGTCTAAGTTACAAGCCCAATAATACTACTTTTGTACTAAAAACTCTGGTAGTTCCCTAAGTCTTACAAAAATAACGATACCTTCTTAACACAGCATAACAAAGCATTGTGTGTATGGATTTTCTGGCCTTATCTCCTGCCACTTCTCTGCACTCAGTGGAGAGAAGCACTCAGTCCACTGGCTTTATGAACACAGTTGCCTGAATGCCATGTTTTAATACCTCTATGTCATTACATAGCATTTTCCTCTTTGTATGATTCTTTAATCTCCCTTATCTGGATTGCGAACAACTGCTGTTTGCTAGCTGAGTGATCTGGCACCTTACCTTGGGCAAGTACCCTGTTTCCCCGAAAATAAGACCTAGCTGGACAGTCAGTTCTAATGCGTCTTTCGGAGCAAAAGTTAATCTAAGACCCAGTATGTTATGTTATGTTATGTTATGTTATGTTATGTTATGTTATGTTATGTTATGTTATGTTTTATGTTATGTTATGTTATGTTATGTTATGTTTGTTATGTTATGTTATGTTATGTTATGTTATGTTATGTTATGTTATGTTATGTTATGTTATGTTATGTTATGTTATGTTATACCGGGTCTTATAGTAAAAGAAGACTGGGTCTTATATTAATTTTTGCTCTAAAAGATGCATTAGAGTTGATTGTCCGGCTAGGTCTTATTTTGGGGGGAACACGGTACTTACTTTCTCTATGCCTGAGCTTTCAAACCTGTAAAATGGGGATGAAAACAGTACCTGCCATATAGTGTCGTTGCAAGGATTAGATTAGTTGATACACATAAAGTGCTAAGAGTAGTACCTGTCACATTAAGAGGCATGTGTTCACTATCATGATGATGCAGATAATGAAGACAGAAAAAACCATTTATTTTTCCATTTTTGTATTCCTAACGTTTAACATGGTGCCTTGCACTTGTGCTACATATTGTTTGTTAATTTTCTTGTATTCCTAAACATACAAAGTGGAAACTAAAGGAATTTTCAGAATGTGCCATGATTTTTCCTCCCTCCTACAGGAAAATCCAAGTGAAGAAGATGCTGCAATTGTGGACAAAATATTATCTTCTAGAATTGTGAAAAAGGAAGTAAGTGATAGTACATTGCATCTTATTCTTTACATTGTATGGGTTCATAATAAAAGTCATAATTATTGATTTTATTTTCTTAGATATCCCCTGGAATGATGATTGATACAGAAGAATTTTTTGTAAAATACAAGAATTAGTAAGTATTTCAATTAGAAAATAATAGATGTTGATATAAGTGTAAGTTAATGTATCTAACTATATTAAGATAAATTGATTTTTATTTTATCTGCATTTTAGATGTTTATTTCATGAACTTAAACTTTCAAAAAACGAAAAGACTGAAAACCTTTCATGTTAAAATCAATTTTTTTAAAAAAACAATTATTAACATCAGATTGCAGGACTCTATAAAATATGCTTTTACAAATTAGACATTACATTTGAATTGTTGAACTTTTCAGATTTTATTCAACTTTTTCCTTATAATTTGGTGCAAGAAACTGTTTTAAATAAAATTACATTGTTTTCCAAACAAATTAGCTTTCTGATCATGACAAAATTATTACAATGGAGAAATAAATGATAAATTACAATTTGTTATGATTCAGTTTTACCGTTCTGTTTATGGCAAATTGCAGACTTTAGACTACAGTCTTCTTAGAATATATAAGTTATCACAGTGGTTACTGACACATTAAATGAAAAGATGAACTATCTGTTTGTAAAGTGGAAGATAATATTTTGTATTGTATGCTATGAATAAAAATAAATCTAAATAAACCAAAACATGCTTTTATATATTATTCTAATATGTTGCTTTTATAAAAATTTTAGTTCCTATCTTCACTGTGAGTGGGCCACTGAACAACAGCTTTTGAAAGATAAAAGGATCCAGCAGAAAATCAAACGGTTCAAATTGAGACAAGCACAAAGAGCACACTTTTTTGCAGACGTAAGATGAATACATGTATTATTTATCAAAACTTTATTATTCATTTTACTTCTCAGGCTTTAAACTTTGATATTTGACTACAAATGCTATCTACATACAGTATTTTTCTTTTCCCAAATTTAGATTGGGAACTTCCTGAAACAGAAACACTGATAATTCAGACTGGTAGATAAAGCCTGTATTTTTAAATAGCATGTATTTCAGTACTTAAGAGTTGAATGTGAGTGTGTTAATATCTTAGAATTTTATCAACAAAGTTAGTCAAGTGGTAGAAATGGTAATATAACAACTAAATTTTAAATAATATTTTTAAGTATATGAAATATATTGTGTATTTTCAATACCAGTTTTATATATATGAACAGAACATTGTTGGAAAAATTCATTTACCTTTCTACACTTTACTAAATAGTCTGATGTTTTTTCTTGCTCTAAAATCTTTTTCTTTTAATAGATTTTTTTTTTTGAAGCAGTTTAGATTCATCTAAATTTTTTTTAATTGAAAATTTTTTAGACATTTTATTTCAAACAATAAGTTGCAAAAATCGTACAATTAATTCCCACATATGTTTAACTAGATTCCCAATTGTTAACAATTGACCGTTTTTGCTTTATCATTCACACTCATTCTCCCTCTGTGAGCCTTTGCCATGCACATACATTTTTTCTAAACCATTTGAAAGTAAGTTGCAAATACTTTATTTTCTAAAAACATTCTCTTGTATAATAAATAAGTTCTTTTATATATAAATATAGTATAATTGACACTGATGCAGTACTGTTGTCTCATCTACAGACTTTAGTCATATTTCACTAATTGTTCCACTAACGTTTTTATAGCAAAAATTGTGTGTGTGCTTATTCTGGTCCCAAAATCCAATCCAGCATTACATACTGCATTTTGTTGTCGTAGCCTTTAATCGGTCTTATTTGTTTTTTATTACTTGGACATTTTTTGAAAGAGTTTAGGGTGGTTTATTTTGTAGCATGTCCCTAAATTTGGGGTTGTGTGATATTTTCTCAGAATTCAGGTCGTGCAGATTTTTAAAAGAATGTCACAAAAATGATGCTGTATTCTCCCTGAGTCATATCTGGAGGTACATGATACCCATTTCAGTAGTACATTCTACATGTAAGAAGTGATGAAGTAGTGAGAATGAGGAGGGGGAACCAATTTGAGTTATAGTTAAGTAGCATCTGTACAAATTGATGATTTATTAGATTATTATTATTATTAAAAGAGAAGAAATCTAAGATGGCACCTCCATTTCTGGCTTTTATAACTGGGAGTAGGGCGTAGAGGGAATTCTGTGTTACCATCAACCCAGGAAGAAGTATGGGTTGAAGAGTAAATGAGTGCAGTTGAGTTTGGGGTAGCTGAAGCACAGAGTTTGCAATTCAGTTAGGTAAGTTCTTGAGCAAAAGAAAGTGTTTGATACAACTGAGAGGTGAGCCTGCATTGGGGTGATTGGTGGTCTTCAACTCTTGGACCTGAGGAAGGTAGCAAAAGAATGGTACAGAGACAGCTTTTAGGACACTTCTAAAGAACATATCTTCTAGAGTAACTTATTTGTCTGGAGTACCTTATTTTTTGTGCTTTTGGTTGGTTTTATTGTATATAACATGGTGATTCATAATATAGACGTCCTAAATATCTTTGTGAAATTAAAAAGGAAATGTTCCATTTATTGGAAATTTAATTGAAATCAAATTTAATGTATTTGTCTTACAATGAATAGCTAGTAAATTTTATCTTTCTACTTCTTCGTCAAATATTGTTACTTTTTAATTTTAGATGGAAGAAGAACCATTTAACCCAGACTACGTTGAAGTAGACAGAGTGTTAGAAGTCTCTTTTTGTGAAGATAAAGATACTGGTGAGGTAAATATTTGGTAAAAAAAAACTTTTTAAGTAAGAGAAACCTAAAACTTTCCAATGTTAAAACTTACTTTTTAAAAAAGTTAATGACCTAAGAACAATAAAACGTGTTTTGTTAGTTTTTATTGATGTAGGTTAATATCTTTAAACTCTTTCTAACTATTTTTCCAGATGTTAAAACAAAAAAATTTTTTTTACAGCCTGTTATTTACTATTTAGTAAAGTGGTGCTCATTACCATATGAAGATAGTACTTGGGAACTAAAAGAAGATGTAGATCTTGCAAAAATAGAAGAGTTTGAACAACTGCAAGCTTTAAGACCTGACACAAGACATTTGGTAAGAACATATCTTAGACAACTTGATAAAATCCAAGCACTTCTTTATTCAGCAGGTTTACGTAATCTTTGAATTTTTAATTCAGTCTTTTGTATACAATTAATACTGTATTTTAAAATTGCTACATAGTATCATATATGTATGTTAATTTAACTGTTTCTCCATTAGTGGATATTCTAGTTTTTTGAACATTGAACATGATGCCCTTGTACAAGTTCCTATAACAATTCAGAATTCAGAATTTTAATTGTTTGGTCAGAGCATATGTGCATCTAAAATTGTGATGAGTATTTCCTTCCAAATTTCCCTCCAGAAAAGTTATGAACACTTCTACCTCATATCTGAATTTAATAACTTCCTTTTCATGTATGAAAATATCACATATATCAGTTTTAACTCCTTAGAGTAATTCTCTATCAAAAAATCCACATTATATCGACTTTTCCCTTCTTTTCTGTAAACCAGTTATTTATCCATAACTAAATAGTTCATCTACTTCCATAGTAACTTTATTTTTAGAACCTTTTGTATAGAATATTGTTAAAGGCATATATAAATTAGGCACACTGGTTTCTTATAGATTACATGCATATCTTTTCCCTGTTCAGAAAAAAAAAAAAAATTGAGTCAGTTTTTTATTTTTCTATTACAGAAACTGTAGAATTCTAGAAGTTTATGGCAAGTTGTGATATTGCTAATAATAACATTATTTCTTACTTTCATTTCTCTAAAACAGGATTGTTGTCATGTCAATCCAGTTTAGGGAGCCAACAAAAAGAAATTCACTTAGAGGATACACATTATGATTTTATTAAATATTTTGGCCTATCCTCTTTCAAATATAATTTGGTCATAGAAATGTTGTACTTAAGAGGGAGTTATATGTGGAAAGACAGGAACCGATCACTTTTGGATTAGCACCAGAGTGAGGCAGTCTTCCATGAAAAATTTGGAGAGGTGGTGTAAGAAAAGCAAATGAATTAATTGTTGCATGGAAGAGATACTATTTTTATAATATTTTGTTTCTTGTATTTTCCTGATTTTCTGGTCTTCTTAATTTATCTCCCAATAATACCCGTAGTCTATTACCAAGAGAACAGCAGCTAACCTCCTTTTTTTTTTACTTCTACATTCCTTTCCTTGAAGCAGGAAAAAACGTGTTTATTAGTTCAGGGAGGAGTGGATCAAGGGATATTGTAATAAGGAAAGATTTTCTTTTTGGGGTGGAGATGGTGCAGTGCGTCTGTACAGTGTTGAATAATGGTGAACATCCTTATCTTTTTCTGATCTTAGGGAGAAAGGCATTCAGTCTCAACCATGATGTCTGACGTTAACTTTGGCCTTTTCAAAGATGTACCTTGTCAGGCTAAGGAAATAACCTTCTATTCAAAATTTAAAGACAGTTGCTATTAGAAATAGATGTTGGATTTTCAAATCCATTTCCTGCATCTATTGAGAATATTATATTTTTGGTTTTTAGTCTGTTGATCAACATTGATTAATTTTCAAATTTATACCACCTTCTATTCCTGGGGAAAACCCCACTTGGTCATGATGTATTACCTTTCTTATTATATATTGTTAGATTCCATTTGCTAAAATTTTGTTGTGAATTTTTTCACCTGTGTGCATTAGGGATATTGGTCTGTAGTTTTCTTGTAATGTCTTTGTCTGATTTTGGTATCATTCATTGAATAAGTTCAGGCGTATGCTTTCCTCTTCATTTTTCTGGAATGGTTTGTGTAGAATTAATTTGGTCTTTAGATGTTTGTGAAATTTCATTCTAATGCCATATAGTGTTCTGCTCCTAAGATTACTTTAAAAGTATTGCTTATGAGATGTATGGAAGATTAAAACGTTTGAAATACATCATTCATTCTTTGTTTTTCCACTAAGGATCGTCCTCCCTCTAATATTTGGAAAAAAATAGATCAATCCAGGGAGTATAAAAATGGCAATCAACTCAGGGAATATCAGCTGGAAGGACTCAACTGGCTCTTGTTCAATTGGTACAATAGGTATGTAGTATATCTTAACAAAAAAATTTTAGTATGTGAAAAAATATGTTAAGTAAAATAGGTACTGCTGTTGTTGTAACTGTCATGGACTCTTTGTTTTTGAAAGTGATGTTACTTCAGGAAGATATGTAAATTATAATTTAGGATTTTGACTGCAATTGCTTTATTTAAATATATACCAATCTAATTGAAGAAAGTTGGTAGTTTGATTAATAATTAAATTTGAAATACCTTTCTTAACATCATAAAACATATCTGTTACAGAATGTTTTTCAACTTATCAACGTATACTTTTGTCTGTCAATAATTGAGTCTAGTTAGTAAGGTGTGACCAATTACATCTGTAAGAATTAAGTCTTTTGTTTAATATAAATCTTTAAGGAAGGAGGCTGTCAGCAGTTGCTAAGGAATTCAATACAAAATATCAGAACTTAGTAACAGATAACCCCCTTTTATTATCTGTTTTTTAAGTTGTTCAAATGCTTTATGGAATATTATCTTACTTTTTTTTATTGAGATGAAGAGATAATTGCAAAGAAGTAAAAATGGTACCATGGCTGAGAAAGAAGTATATTAGTGTATACAAAGGAGCAGATGAAGGCACTATTATCAGTAATAATAGTTAAATTTGATGACGCTTTTATTCAAAATAATTTTTCTGTATATTTACTTCTCACATGATTCTTCTGAGTTGTTCCACTTAGTAATGGTGAATCATACATAAGACTCAGTCAGATGGAGTTAGGGAGACCTGTAATCCCATGCAGTGTATGGGATTTCCCCTGGTTTGTATTTGTAAATGTTAGTCATTATTTTTCCGCAAGAGAACCTTCCAGGTAAAATAGTTAACAAAATACTTTTTTTCTTCCCTTTGGTACCCTTTCACATTTGGTACCCTTTCACATTTTCTGCATTGCTTGTTTTAAACACCACTTTCTTCAAGCCCTTTATCACAACCCTACCTCTGTCACTCTTTTTATGACTGCTTCTTAGAGGAGCCTAGGGCCAGCCAGTAGATGAACTCATTTAAATTCTTGCCTGCCACCCGAGCCTACAAATGTAATTCTTAACCTCTACCCCTGTGTATCAGAAGTTGAAAGGTCCCTCCCCAGGACCAGGACTAATGCTTCCACCTCAACTCTTGACATGCATCTCGTCCAGTCTTCTCAGAAGCTCCCTTTATTCAGTTGTCATCCTTGGCTCTTATATCTTCAAGCCATCTCTGAAGACCAGCGCCGTCCCTTAAGTCTGTGAACAAATTTGGATTTAACCTATGTATAAAAGTAATAAAGAAAAGGATAAAATGTCTCCTTGTTCTCTTTCTCCTTCTAGCTACCTTGATCCCTCTTGTCACTTCCTAGGTAAATTTCTAGGAAGAGTTACCTGTGCGAGCTCTGAAACTTTTAATTTTCCACTCCACAGGACGTTTTTCAGCCCTAATTTGCTATCAGCTGAATCGGGTAATAGTTGCCGCTCCTTCCTTCTTTAAACTTTGTCCCCATGCTCACCCCCAACAGCTTCTGGAATGTGACTCTCTCCTAGCTCTCCAGTGCCTCTGTGACCATTCCTTTCAACAGTCTTTGCTGAATCTTTTTCATCTGCCTACGTTTGCGGTGTTGGTCCTTCTTGCCCCACATTCAGTCTTTTTCTTCTCAGCTGACATATTTGTTCTCCCTAAGCCATATTCTACACCCCTCTGTGCTTTCACTTATCAGTAATATTCGAATGATCTCATACTTTTGTCTCAAAAAGGATGTGAACCCCACATCTTACTCCTGTTTGCCTCCTGCTACCTAATGTCTATCAGTGATCCTTGAAGCACAACAGATGCAAAATCAGTCTTATCATTTCTGGTTTTCTCCATACCAAATGTATTCTTCCTCCATATTTTGCATCTCAGTTAAGAATAACACAATTCATTTCGTCCCCCAAACTGAAATCTGGCTGTCACATTCACACTGTATACCTGGTTGATCACTAGGTCGCGACCATTCCAACTGATAACGTTGGAATCAGTTCTCTCCTCTTAGTCCCTCCTCCCTTGGTCCAGGTGTCCACCCCTTCTGTCCTGCAGTATTGCACTACTTTCCCAATTAGTGTTCCAAGTTCTAGTCACCGCACTTAATGTCCACAATGGCGCTAGAGTAAATTCCAAAATACAAACCTAATCTAACCAGGTTTTGAAAAAAATGTTTCAGTGACGTCCAGTGCATATTAGAATCATGTCTAACCTTCTGTATTTATGCCTCCTGCTTCTTAGTATTATCCCCTCCCTTTACCCTTCTCTCAAAACCATATGGTCTTGAGAGAAGGCACCTTGTGGTCTCCTAGTGGATCAGGTTCTGGACACTTCTGTTCCTTTGTTGTGTACTCTGGCAAACACTGACCTCCTGGTGGTCTTCTCGTCTTGCATCTCTTCTAGCCACAGTTTGACACTTACTCCTCTGAGCCTCCATAATAAACTTAATACTGGTGAGTCTAACTGGGTGTATATCATAATCATCTATGGAGCTTCTTTAAAAATTACAGCTGTTTTTAGTCTGTTCCATACACATTGAATCAGAATGGATAGGGGAGGGCCCTGGGTTTCTATCTCTTTCAAGCTTTGTAGACTCTTCTAATGCACAGCCAAAGTTGAAAATCAATGCCTAATAGCACATTGCATGACTGTTTATTATTTATTTGCATGTCTGGCTTCTCTAGTAGATACAAGCCCCTGGAAGCTAGAGAACATGCTCTATTTATTTTGTATCCCATCTTCTCATACTGTCCCTGAGATACAGAAGGTATTTAATAAAATGCTTCCTAAAGAAAATATTTAGTTTGCCTTGCTCTTGCCATTTTACTCTTTAAAAAATCAAACATCTAATGGGTGGTATCTTTATTTTGGAGCTACAAAAATCTGTAGTTTTCCTTTTGCAGGATTATAATAAAATTGTAATCATAAGCCTACTCTGCGTTTCAGCAACTTTTACATTTTTATAAATGCAGGCATTTTAACTTGATCTTTGATTATTTTTGTATATTTACCTTTGAAAACATTGTAGTATATAGAAAAACCCAATGTATGCATGGATAATATATTTGTTTATTTCAGACGAAACTGCATTTTAGCAGATGAAATGGGTCTTGGCAAAACCATTCAATCAATTACATTCCTCTACGAAATCCTTCTGACTGGTATAAGAGGACCTTTCCTGATTATTGCTCCACTTTCTACTATTGCAAACTGGGAGAGAGAATTTCGTACATGGACTGATATTAATGTTGTGGTTTATCATGGGAGCCTGATTAGCAGACAGATGATACAGCAATATGAGATGTACTTCAGGGACTCACAGGTGTGTTCTTGGTCATTTTGTTTGTTTGTTGAATTATCAGGTTTGAACAAGATGAGCATTACATATTAATTACTTTCAAATTTAGGGTAGATTTTCATTGCCTACTTAGATCTTACTTAAGTCTCTCTATTCATCGTATTTATTTTACAATAAATTTTAGTAGCTAAAGAGAACAGTGACAATAGTAGTCAAGTTGGTGCTCTAGTTCTGTATAAATTTGCTGATTTATACAAATGTACAGATTTGTATCTTTAATTTTTAAACTAGAACGATTGTTTTACTAATTGTTTTAAAATGACATTAAATTTAGAATTATGATGGTCTCTTTGTTCTTCTTCCAGTTCTTTTCCCTCCATTTTAAAAAATTAAATCTCTAGTGAACACCATGAGTTTAAAGGTGCCTATTGATATGAAGCCGTAGGTTCTCTTTTGTGTTCGCTGGATTTTGATTTTAAACATTTTGAAATTTTTGGTTTGTTTTATATATAGATGCAAGCATACTTCTGTATCTTTTCACCTTTGGATTGGTTATTGCAGTACTCTGGTAATTTTATGGTTTTCTTCTCCCATGTATCTTAGAGGAATATTTTTAATTTTAGTTTGGCCATGTACTCATTAGGAAGAGATTTCCTATTTTTCTGCTACATACACAGATCATAAAATTAAGAGATGGAATTATAAGAAAGAATTGTCTAACAGAAAGTTAAGACTAGAAGACATGAAATGCCAAGTTTTAAGTGGTAATATGACTTTTTAAGTAAAAACTTTTATTAAGAAATAAGAATCAAAATCAATGAAAACACATTTTACACAAAATTGTACTTTTTAACTGGAAAGGGTTTATCTCCTGGAAGTCTATGTCTACCTCAGTAGCACCTTAATATTTTTCTTCCAACAAGTCTTCTGTTTTTATATGGATCATTATAATATATGGCCAGGTCATGTGATGTGATGTAGGTTGAAGTAAGGCAATATGCATAGCCTTCTACTTTCGCCTCCCAATTATAACTATTTTTGTTCCTTTCACTTCATTTTCTCATCCTTCTGTGGTTGAAACAATTACATTTCTATGAAATTAAGCATCTACAAATCCTTTAATTATTTTTCAGTTCTATTGAAAACTATTATCTTTGTATCTTTGGAGCCTGTGACATCTTATGTTATAGTTTGATTTCCTTCCATAATGTTCAATTGTTATTAATCATATACATGTACAGTTTTAGAGCTGTATGGTGTCATATAAATGACTTAAATATCAGTTTTTACACAAGGTGCAATTAAAATATTTTGAGATTGTAACAGGTTACAATTTTAATATTTCTCATGAATTCGGTATGAATATGATAGCCACAAAGCTGGAAGATTCTGGATGTGTTGTATTCTTAATAGTATATATTAAATATTATATTTTTATGGTAACTGTTATACATTCTTGAAAAATATTATCTGAGGGGTTTAAAATTCCAAAAGATAATGATATCTCAATGAAACAAATAGGTCTGTACTTTAAACATAGAAATAACTTTCATGATCTCTTTTAAGTATATTTTAATATAAGTTAAATGAATATTTAACTTCTGCTTTTTTCAAGTTACTAAATAGCTTGGAATCACAGTAGTAATAAAATTGTGCTGAATTGCCCACGAAAAGTAACAGAGATAATAACACTAATAACCACAAACATTTATTGAGTATTTGCCATGTGCCAGGCATTACTCTAAACAGCTTATATACAGTATTTCACTTAATCTTTGTAATGCCAACCTTGTAAATAGGTAATGATATTACTCCCAGTTACAAATGAAGAAACTGAGCTACGAAGAAATTACATAGTTTCCCCCAAAGTCACAAAGAAAACTGGGTTTAATAAACCCAGGTTATTTTTAATTAAGAGCCCTTGTTCTTAATGTGATACCAATTTAACTGCGTATATTAAAGCTCAGGTTTTAGAGCTGTATAAATACTATATAGCCTTATACTTTACCTATTTTAATAATATTCTACTGGAACTGTTGTTCAACTTAGTGCCAGTGCATGCAATCAGTATGAATTAGTCTAAAATAATCTGAATTAAAACCTAAATCAGAACACACAATCTTTCTTAACCCTTCATTTCTCCTAATTCCTAATAGTTTATAGTTTTCAGTCCATTTAAACATTCCCTTCACTTGGATTCCAGGTCTGTATATTGTCCTATTGCACCAGCTGTGTCTTCTGAAGCCCCCTCTTCTGGTCCCTTTTCATCTTCTCTATATCTAAACATGGGGTTAACCCAGGTCTCAGCCTTCAGATTCTTTTATATCTATAGTCATTTCATCAGATATTTCATTTAGTTGCACAACTTAAGTACCATTTGTGCTACTGGAAAGTCCCAAATCTATGTCACCAATTCTAACCTCTTTTCTAAATTCCAGAGTCATATCCAAATGCCTGTTCAACTACTTCACTTGGATGTCTGAGATGTTCAGTCATAACCTATCCAAAAGCAAAATCCAGAATTTCCTCACTGTAGTAAATAGCAGCACCAACTTCTAGTTGTTAAGTTAAAAACTTTAGAGTCAAACTTGAATCCTCTCTTTATCTCATTGCACTCCTATCCATTAGCAAATCCTGTAGCTCTGTTTTCAAAATATATCCAGAATTGAGCACTTCTCATGACCTTCAGTGATGATCTCTTGCTTCGATTCCTATGACCACCTCTTACTTGGTCTCTCTCTATATCCTTGGGCCATTTCAGACTCTTTTTACCAGAGCAGCCAAAAGGGACTCTTGTCAAATCATGACACTTTTTGTCTCAAGACCTTCCAGTAGCTCCTTGCTCAGAGTAAAAGCCAAAGTCCTTACACGTACAGCCTCCTTCCCTCCATGCTCACTGGGTGTCAGCGCTCTGGCTTTCTTGCCATGATCTGAATCCTGCCAAAGATACTCCTGCGTTAGGGTCTTCACACTTGCCATTTCTGACAAAAACGCTTTCTTCTGTAGCTCTCTAGGTATCAGTAACATGGCTTCCTCCCTCATTTTCAGGACTTTGCTCAAATGTCACTTCTCAGTAATGGTCTCTCAGCCACTCTATAAAATTGCAGTGGTCACCTCTGACCCCATACTTTCCACATCCCTGTTTATTTTATTCTACGGCCTTTACCAATTTCTAACTTTAGTTTTTGTTTTTTTGTTTTAATTTTTTGCGTTTTTTCTTTTTTCCTTAATGCCTATGTCCTACATTCAAATCACTGGATTGTAAGTCCCACTTGGATAATTATTTTTGTCTGTTTACTGCTGTATCTCCATCAACTAGAACAAGGTCTGGCACATAGACACTCAATAAATATTTGCTGAATAAATGACTTGAGTGGCTAATTTTGGTATTAACTACTTATTTGTCATTATATGTGTGGACTTATAGATATAATTAATAAACATTAATACTGAAATTTCATTGGCCAGATTGGGTAATGGTCACTTATTCATTGCCCTAGAATTGTTATTAGAACTCTTAAAAATTATACAACATTTTATTAAGGGCTACTTATTTGGGTATAATTATAAATTACATAATCGTGTTGGCATAATTTTTAACATTCTTAAAACACAGTGACCTATTACAGTTTTAATACTAAACTTTATTTTAAGGAAGTGTCTATATATAAAAATTTCAGTGGAATGACTTAGCAGATGTCATTAGATTTATTTTTATGCTATTTGATACGAAGTGAAAATTATGGTCAAGATATTCTAGCAAATTACTGTATTTGATAATAAATTTCTAGGGGCGTATCATTCGAGGAGCTTACAGATTCCAAGCCATCATCACCACTTTTGAAATGATTCTTGGAGGCTGTGGAGAGCTTAATGCAATTGAATGGCGATGTGTGATCATTGATGAAGCACATAGACTAAAAAATAAAAATTGTAAACTTCTAGAAGGTCTGAAACTCATGAATCTGGTAAGTAACATCATTATTATGACTTAATTCAGTTTCTTAGCTACATAGTTAAAAGATTAGATCATCAGAGGTAATGGTAAAAACTTCTGCCTTTTTAAATTTTAGCGTATTGATATATCTGATTTCTACCTGTGGTGATTGAGATTTTTTTGCTTTAATTAGTAAGAAAAAAAAAATCTCATTTGTTTTCTGTCTTAAAATTTTTTAGCTCTTTCCTCCAGAACGCTTTAGTAATTAACATTTAGGATGCAAAAAAAAGGACACCTCTGCAGAATATGCTATTAAGGAAATAAGATCATAACTTTTAAGCCCATAAATTCTTTAAAAAAAAGTCCTTTCACCAAAGTTGTAATATTATTCAGATCATTTATGATAGAGGAATAAAGTTCCTACACAAGTCTACATGCGTAGCATATGTTGGTTATAATTAATAAATAGGATTTTTAAAAGTCATCTTCTTAATGTGTATACTTCTTTCATATCAAAGTGGTTTGTCTTTTTGTTACTTTTGATTCAATTAAAATCACATAACTAGTATATGAGCACTTGAACAAATAACTCAAATATACAGAAGTACATACAGTAAACATTAAAGTGCTCCTTAACATCCATCCATTCCCACCCCTAGTTCCATTCCTTACTCTCCGTTTCCTCCAGTATTTACAGGTTGGTGTGTGTCTTTCTAGACCATTTACTAGCACATATGTACACATGCAGATATACAGATACACGTACAAATATTTAGCTAAGGAATTTAGAAGTATTTGTCAAGTTGAATTTTAAAGTAATTTGTACTTTTATTATTAAAAATGTTCTGTTTATTTCCTTCTGTTACTATTATGTTTTATTTGTAATACAATTCTAGGTTAGAAGTATATTCCATTCAGCTCTTCACATTGTTGGATTGTAGCCTTAATGATCTGAGAAATTTGTTCTTGTGCGAAAATCAAATGATGATCAGCCAAATTATAAAGATTGAGCATAGTTTTGTATACAAATTCCCAGACCAGGAATGGTTGAGTACAAAAGAAACAAATAACCTCTTTATTCTTAAAAAGACTGTTTCCTTGAGAAAATCTAAACTGCGGTTCTTAATTATTTAAAACTCTTTTCTTTTAAAAGCATGAATAGGTAAAAGTGTGCAAAATCAGGTATTAGGAGAATGATACAGAGTTTTGAAAAAGTGATTGAGAAGTAAATTAATGAAGATTTGTGGGTAAAGATGCATTTTGAGTTGACGCTTGAAAATTTTGGTCAGAAAAATATTTGCTTTTCCAACACTGAACATTTGATAACCTACGTCAACTTTCATATAATTTTAGTACTGTGGTGTTTGACGTGAATTATTCTTGCTTTATATAGGAACACAAGGTGCTTTTGACTGGCACACCTCTCCAAAATACAGTTGAAGAACTATTCAGTCTTCTTCACTTTCTAGAACCCTTAAGGTTCCCTTCTGAATCAACATTTATGCAAGAATTTGGGGATCTAAAAACAGAGGAACAGGTATCCTTTTGGTCTCTGTGAATTAGTACATCAACTCTTTTAGCATTGTAATTATTGTGTACGTATGTGTAATTGAATGTGCATGTATATTATCTCCATCGTTTTTTGTGCAGGTACAGAAGCTTCAGGCCATCCTGAAACCGATGATGTTGAGACGATTAAAAGAAGATGTGGAAAAGAAGTTGGCCCCTAAGGAAGAAACCATCATTGAAGTAGAACTTACCAACATTCAAAAGAAATACTACCGGGCTATTTTGGAGAAGAATTTTTCCTTTCTATCCAAAGGCGCAGGGCAGACAAATGTACCGAACTTGGTCAATACCATGATGGAGCTCAGGAAGTGCTGCAATCACCCTTACCTCATCAAAGGTGCTGAAAACGGTGGCGCAGATACTTTCGTTGTTCTTCCAACGAATGCTCATTAAGAAGTTGGGGTGGCTATTAGGAGGAGAGGCAGTAGTCCTCTGAGTCTTCATTCCAGTCTGGAGTTCTGGGGCTTACAAGTGTTCCAGAACTAGGGGCAGTGCGCACTACTTCAGTACAGGGTCCCATGTTACAAGGCCCCGTCACAGGGGCGGGAGTTGGATTCAGTCTAACTCGGATGGAATTTCTCCCCCAGTTCAATCCTCCTCACACACAAAGGCAGCAAAACCCATGTTTGGGCTTCCACATTCACATATTTTTCTCCTGGTTTCTTTCCAGTCCAGGAGCCCCAGTTAGTTCCTCTCAATTTTTGTGCTGTAATGTTATTTTTAATGTCCTGTCAGATTCTCCGCTAGCATTCTCTCCATACAACGTTTGGGTCTCTTCACTTATTTCTGGGTATATACTCCGCATCTTACTTGATCCAAGACAAGTTATTTCTTAGCCTAGTAACTAAGTCACTTGCAATCCTGGTACTATTGTTATGACTATACAGGCGGAGGGAAGGCAGAGAGCCTGGAGGGAGTATGCAACAGTGACTTGTAACGTAACTTCTCTTTGAATTTCTCTTGTTTCCTTGTTTTGATGTCCATAGACACATCCAGATTGTGAGCACCGTTCAGTGGTGATTGATCACTGTCATCTCGGTGTTGAAATATGAGATGTTTGTTTAAAGACACATGTTGAGGTTAGGACCTAGCCTATGTCTAGGTTAGGACATTTTCATTAATTCTTTCCCTAATAACATTCATGAGACATTTAGCAAACATAAACTTACATATGGCATCATGCCAGGTGTCTGGGGAGATAAAAAGATGCTTAAGACATTGTCCGTATCCTCAGTGAATTATAGTCTCGTTTTGGTGGGAACTTAGCTAAAAACGTAAATGATTCTAATAAGTAATTTACCTGCCATCAGAAAATTTTAATTTGTTGCAGGAACTCAGAGGAGCACTAATTCTGACTTTTGAAAAATTAAAAGCAACTGGGAGTTGCCTGCACTTGTGCATTAATCTTATACTTTCTGGGCAGGTGCTGAGGAGAAAATACTTGGAGAATTTAGAGATACGTATAATCCAGCTGCTTCTGATTTTCATCTTCAAGCAATGATCCAGTCTGCTGGTAAATTGGTCCTTATTGATAAATTGCTTCCCAAAATGAAAGCAGGCGGGCACAAAGTCCTCATCTTCTCTCAGATGGTACGCTGCCTTGACATCCTGGAGGACTATCTGATACACAAAAGGTAAGGCATACAGTCCATCTACTGAATCGTACTGTGAATTATGCTAGGTTTGTCATTAAGGTGCTGGCTGCACTGTACTGTAACTCACCTTTGCTCACATCTTTCTCTTTATCTAGATAGGAATCCAATCTATGAGGACAGATTGCTTAGGATTATGTGTCAGGTGTTTTCTTAACCTACTTATGTTGCAGTCCTAGGCAGGATTAAGGAGACTGACTTAGAAAACTTTGCAAACTGACAGGTATTTGACCTAGGAATGGGTTTATTAGTGTACATTTTACGCGATTTGTAAACTTAGTAGTAAAGACATTTTAAACAGATTTATAACCATCTTCAAAGTGGAAGAAAAATTGTTCAAGATCCTTTGCAGATCTATTTCATTGTTATAATTAGAACTTGTTGTACTTTGATTGTTATACACTATATAAAATTCGTTCATGATTTAATCTTTTCTGATTTGTTAATATTAGCCTTTGTTTTGTTTTTTGGGTACATGGCAGTCTTAAATATTGTCTCATCAGTATTTAGATAAATAGGATATTGATCAGGACATTTTATCACAGAGCATTGATCTAATCAGATTTCAAAATATTTATATAAAAGGGAATCTGAAGATGCACCTGTAGATTTTAGTTTGACCATTATATTTAAAAGTAAAGGTCTATACTAGTTTATAGTTCATAGATTATATAGTTCATTTTTATTTTTCAGTTTTATTTCTATCTCATTTTTAGTGTCAGTGTTCCACTCCTTTAATCTCATTCCAAAATATGTACTGTTCTCAATTTTATACCATATAAGTAGAAAGAAGATTAAATTGCAGTATTACTAAAAATAGCCATTCTTACATTGTCTTGATGTCTTTACACAAATTTATAAGGTAAAGATAAATTTCTGTTATGATGAATTTCATAGAAACCTCCAAATTTCTTTAATGTCAAAAGTAACATTACTGGAAGTCACACCCCATTCTCTACTGTGGAGCTGCTGCTGAGACTTTAGTAAATTATATGTGTTAACAAGTGTCTTGAAACAGAAGAGTTGTGGCAAATGTCCTGTGTATTCCTCTTCCAGTTTCTAAATTTTTATGTGTTTCATTGTTATTGGTGTCTAACAGTTTTTGAGTTTTGTGTTAAATGAAGGATAAAAGAAGTTAAAAGTGAATTGCTTGACAGTAATGATTATAAGGAAACAGCATTGTAGTTTGCCCTTGATAGATTTATAGTTTACAGTTAAGCATATCAGTTGAGAGAGTACCATTATGGAGACAGAGAAATGTTGGTAGGCTTCTTGTGTAAAGGTTTTTAATGTCTTTGTTTCTTGTTTAAAAAAAAAAAATCATGAGATCAGCAAAGTAGTTTTATGGCCTGCTTTTTTTTAAATTCCAATTCTAAAAATGATGTTCATTGTAATGGTATTTATCCATCAGGAGTGAGGAATGCAAAGATTTTGTATCTTTACATTACTTTGTATTTCCTCCTTAGGACCTACACTGAGAAGAGTAAAACCATAGAAACTAGTTGGGGTAGTATTGCTTCTTAATTTTATAGTCAACATGTTCTAGGAAATTACATCGGATAGAATGTGTGTTCGTTTTCATTATATCCCTCTATCTAAATTTATTGCATTTCATTTGATAGATATTTATATGAGCGAATTGATGGAAGAGTCAGAGGGAATCTTCGACAAGCTGCTATAGATCGATTTAGTAAACCTGATTCGGATCGATTTGTTTTTCTTCTGTGCACCCGAGCTGGTGGGTTGGGCATCAACTTAACTGCAGCTGACACATGTATAATTTTTGATTCTGACTGGAATCCTCAGAATGACCTTCAGGTAAATAAGTAATTTTTTAGCTAAGACAATTTATTTTTAAATTCATGTAACTATTTTTGATAATTCACCTCTTATTTTTGTCTGGACAGGCTAACATGTATGTTTCCCTAAGAAATAGCTGTGCCAAATAGAAGAGCTTCAATTATTTTTATTTTTATTTAATGACAATAAAATATACTTATTTAGTTATCTCACTAACTTCTTAAAAGGCTTACCTACTTGAGTATAGATTTGTTTAAAGTATATTATGTAAATATGAAAGAGGGTGAAGCTTTAAGAATAACTTACCTGTAAAAGATAAAATTTTTAGAAATTTACTTCCTTAGAAATAAGTGTTTGCTTATCCTAATTTCAAGCTTTCAGTCATCATATAATACAGTATGCATAGAATTGAGTCATAATGTAGTATGCCTTTTATGAAATACTATAAAAAATTAAGGTATACATATAAGTTAAGACTGCTTGGACTTCATAGAAACAAAAGAATTAATTAGAGTGACCAAAGAGAGTCAGAGTTTGCAAAAGAAGCAATGTTGGAAAGATAAGACAGGATAAAGTATAAGAGAAATTCGTCTTTTATTGACCATGATAGTCTTAATTGTATAGCAATTAATATTACTTTAAGTAGATAATAACACCAAATACAGTAAATTGTTACTGAAATGTACCTGGCTTAATTAAAGATAAGGTTTTAACCTTTCATTTGTGTAACTGTGTAATATAGTTCAAAATATCAAAGCTTTATCCAAAATTAATAGACTAAACCAGGGACAAACTCTGTAGAAAGTCAGTAAATATCGGGGGTGCCACAAAAAATGTGTACAAGTAGACACTTTGGTCAACATTGTTCAAACGGTAGTTCGCCATAATCAGAAGTGTCTGAACGCTGATGGTAACCATTTTGAGCACCTCTTGTAATTGCAGAAGTCAAGCATGACTTGTATTCATCTTTTGTTATCAGTATATATTGAGTATAACAATTTTAATACAGTTTTCCTTTCTTAAAATGTGTATAAATTTTTTTGGCATCCTCTGTATTTTTGGTTTTGTAGGCTTTCACACATTTGTTTGTTTGTTTGTTTTTACAATCCTTTAAATATGTAATACCCATTCTCAGTTGACAGGCTAGATTTGTCCACAATCTGTATTTTGCCAGTCCCTAGATTAAATCCATATCAAAACTAATTCCTTCTGGAATGGAGATTTATACCCACAACTGTCTACGGTGCATGTGATGTTCTAAAAGTTAATCTGAAATCAAATAGTAAAGTCATATTTTAGAATCTGGAAAAACTGTACCAGATTCCCCAAAGTCTCTCTCTCAGGTGGCTTTTCCTGCTTACTGCTAATGTAGACCTATCTAGTCTTATAGGCTAATAAAAAATTTGGCCTCTTATACTTTCTCTAGACCTGGAGCAGAGTTGTTCATGCACAGGTCTGAGTTTTAGTGGGCACAAGTGGATATGGATAGAATAAAGATGTCAACAAAGGGTATAGAATCAATGCCACCTATAAATTTTAAAACCAAATTAATGATTTAATCTGAAGATATTTGGAAGGTGATTAATAATTTGTGAAAAAGACCATTGATTGTGTAGAACCTTTAGGGTCAAAACTTACACAAATTTTAAGTTTAGTTGGAACTCAAGATAAAAGATGAAGCTCTTACGTAATCTCTGATGTCTCTACGTCCAACAAGTATACACATTAGATAATTAGTTCTCTCCATTTAAAATAAAATTTAGGTCTCCATAGTTAGTCACTTTCAGTTTTTATCCTTCCCTCCCCCAGTTACCCAGTTGAACTAAAATATATTGAAAAGATTGTTGATAACAGAAAAAAATTTAGAAATTTAGGGTACAGGTTTAAAGGATGAGCTGCCAACAACTAAGAAATTGTAGAATTTATGTTCCTGTTTAAAATTATATTGATGACACTGTCTTTAAAATAATAATTCTTCAATGATTATATTCTCCAAAATTTGAGCTTAAATTTTAACTTATAGTTGACTGTGGGATCGTTTCTTATTTTAGTGAGCTCTACCTTCATTACTTTAAAAAGGTTATAGCTAATTTCATAGCAAAAGGTTCTAAAAATTCTTATATACTTTTATATTCTTTCAAATATTTTACTATTAAATGCCTTTTATGTAATGTTTTTTGTGCTATTTTGTAAAATAAATTGAATCTATAACTTTTTGTTTTTTATAGGCCCAAGCTCGTTGTCATAGAATTGGTCAGAATAAAGCAGTTAAAGTCTACCGACTGGTAACTCGGAATTCCTACGAGAGAGAGATGTTTGACCGAGCCAGTCTGAAACTGGGTCTAGATAAGGCTGTGCTGCAGAGCATGAGCGGAAGGGAAAGTAATGTTGGTGGGGTATGTATATTTTCTTTTTCCCTTGGAGCTTTTGTGTTTTTGTTTGCATTTACTTTTAACCTCAGTAGTGTATTATTTAATTTTGATCCATACCAAACACAAAATAGACAGTTTTATGTAAGGAGGGATTTCAGAATACTGCGACATTTAGTTAATACTTTTCATCCTGTTCTGTCTGTATAACTCCAGAGCTTATGAATTCGAAGAATGTGTTTTCAAGGAAGACATATTTTTGCTCTGCTTTTAGAAAATTTGTATCATGGCATAACAAAATAGAATTTGTGAATTTTTCTATATTATTTCTATACAGTTTTTTCTTTTTTCTTTTTAACTGTCAAACTACTAGCATTGGTTTTGTCTTGTTATATAAATGGCATTCTTTGGCATTTCTCCCTAAAGTTTGTTGTCTTATATCTTGTACTTACAACCATTATAGAATCCTGGTACTGAAAATAACCATCACAGGTTTCCTGCTCCATAGACTGTTTTAACTGAAGCCATTTTAGGCAAATGGCAAATCTTATTTTAAAAATAGTAAAGAAGAGTCAGCAACGTCAATGTATTCTTTCAGAGAATTCTCTCTTGAATACATCTCAAACCCCAAATGGCAATTTAAACAAGACCTCAGTGTTTGACATTATTTAGGGTTACTTTCTCATTCTATGAACTTTAAAAAATATTGTTACCAAAATTATTTTTTCTTTAGATTCAACAGCTTTCCAAAAAGGAAATAGAAGATCTGCTTCGAAGAGGTGCTTATGGTGCTATTATGGAAGAGGAAGATGAAGGTTCTAAATTCTGTGAAGAGGATATCGATCAGATTTTACTACGTCGCACAAAAACTATTACAATTGAGTCAGAAGGTCGTGGGTCAACATTTGCTAAGGTAACAGTGAGTGCTATTTATATATATGTACTGGTAACTTGCGTTCAATGCTAAAAAAATTTAGCTGTCTCTTTACTAATTATTTGCAGAACATCTAGTTTATGTTTAAGTAAATTGAATTATCTCAAAAGAATTAGGTAATATATTCTTTTTCTTCATTTTTTCTGATCTCACATATCAAATTTCCCATGTGCTCTTTTGATCTTAGTGAAATGGAATAAGTATAATAATCAGAAATAGTTCTAAGTATTAATCAAAGTAGAACATTTGAAATGAAATTAGAAATTAAAACACATATATGTCAAAGTTATAGCAAAATATAAGCAACAGTAGAGGAGGTTAAATCATCTTACATCAACTTGTAACACAGTGGTCCCCCTTATCTATGATTTAAGTCAACCATGCATGGTACAAAAATATTAAATGGAAAATTCCAGAAATAAGTCAAAAGATATTTTGATAGAGAGAGAAACCACATTCACATAGCTTTTATTATAGGAGATTGTTATAATTGTTCTATTTTATTATTGTTAATTTCTTAGTGTGCCCAAGTTATAAATTAAACCTTACCATAGGTATGTATGTATAGGAGAAAACCGTAATATATAGGGTTTTGTACTATCCGTAATCTCAAGCATCCACTGGCCGACTTGGAATGTATCTCTGGAGCATAAGGGGGTCTACTACAATTTAAAGTACTTACAAGAGAGAAAGGGTTTCTAATTTCATTTTAAATATTTAAATCTAATATGCAGACAGTAAAACAAAATTTGTCTTTTGAAGTGTTAATAACTATTCTACCCTATCTGGGGAAAGTATTAAAAGTTTACTAACTGCTTTTATATTTGTTCTTCTTTTCTTTCTCTCTTGCTTTCTCTTTTCTTTGCACCAGAGACATGGTCAATCTATATCTTTCATTCATCTGAAGAGTTTTTTATTGTAGCATTATGTCCCATCTGCAATGATTCCTACAGGCTTTTTCCTTTCCACTTTACTTCCTTTCTACATTTTCTTCCTTCTCCATCCCCCAATTTGTTTTCAACCCAGAAATCTTTATCTTTATGGAGAGCAGTGTGTTTTTGCAGGTAGTAAAGGTGCTACACCAAAAGTAATGTTACCAGTTTCCAAATGAAAATTTTCCTCTTGCATTCATTCAGCAAACTAATGAAATCTTGTGTGAAATACTTAACAATGCTGGAAATACTAAAATGAAAGGATTCTAGTTCATGTAAATGTAAAGGGGGAAATGATTAATTCTGGGTAAAATGGGAGAGCAGAGAATCAGGAAAGCCTTACCAGAAAAAAATAACATTTGAGCCAAGTCTTGAAGGAAATGTAGATTTCATTGCATTTCAAAAGAGGTCACATTAATGAATCATATGTTGCTAAACTAAGAGGAAGATTTCAAGGCATATTATAGGCCTGTCTGGAAGCACAGGATGAATTAAATGGAGGTGAAAATGAAGGGGTTAGGGAGTTTAGATCCAAATTGTGAAGGACTCAGAAAAATTCCATTTTGAGGAATTTGCACGTGATCCTGGGGCTGTTAAAAAGCTTTTAAATCCCTTCAAGCAGAAAATGGACTTAGTGTGATCCAGTTTAGAAGTTTAACTCTAGCATCAGTGTAGAGAATGAGTTTGAAAGGAAAAGACTAGAGGCAGGGAGATGAGATAAGAGGCCTATGTAGGAACTAAGGATGGGTGAATTAGAGTAGTGGAAAACCACTTTAATTAACAGGTGTTCATGATCAGTTAGAAATTCGTGGGAGGAGACAGAAAATGACTTGACATTTTCTGGTTCAAGTAGCTAGGAGGGTCCTGGTGTCATTAAATAAGATAGAGAATGCAAGAGAAGGAAATTTATATGGAGAAAATAAAATATTGGAGCTGTTGTATTTGTGGCATTTATAGGGCATCCAAGTGGAGATGTCCATGTAAGAGTTGCCTCAGATAGAGGTAATAGAGTTGGGAGTTATTAGAGAATAAATCAGAAGGAAGTAGTATTGTGGAAACAAAAGGAATACTATAGAAGTGTAAGGCTGAGAACTAAACCTAGTCATGATTGGGTCGACGTACCCTGGCTGTAGCTTCCTTCCTGAGAAATATAATTTATTTCAGATTCCTTGGCTCTACCCAAGGTGTCAACACACTATGTATGCGTATTTCTCCCTTATGCCTGAAATTAGTTAATTTAATCAAAAGGTATTAGTCATAGAAATGGTCTTTGTTGGTTAAGCTAAGCATAGAGATATTCTTAAAGGTTGTTTTTTTGTTTGTTTAATCAGTGTAGGAATAATAGGTAAAGCACTTAATGACCACAGGAGATCCCAGGCTTTGTCATTTACAAAGTTAATGATAATAAGCATGGCAAGTCAGACGCCAGGGTTTGAGGTCTGACTCATAAGCTGAGTGACCTTGGACAATTAACCTTTACAAGTCAGCCTTTTCTATAAAGAGGAGAACATAATTATGGTTGGCCTTTCCTATTTTGCTATTGCTATGTGAGTATTATTTTACTCAGGTATACTCTAATCATAATATACTTTAATGATAACCAGCTGTGCTCTTCTAATGTGAAATACTTAAGCATTTAAATATCTATTTAAACCCTCAAACCAGGGAGTAACTGTTACATTTAAAAAGAGCTGACTGATGAGGTATAATAGCTGAGGAAAGTACAGAGAGTTTGCCTGTGGTTGTTTTATAATTTGTTCATTTCCATATTTGTGTGGCAGTGCCACTATTTAGTGAGCATTTAGCATAGAGGAATATGGCGTGACTATATATAGTGGCACTGCTGATGTAAAGTTCATAGTATTTTATACCTTTTCCTGGAATTTCCAGAGACTTCGGCTATGTACAATTGTTTTCAATGGTATGGATAAATGAAGTAATTCCAATCTGTGTTTCTTTGCATTATCAAATAGTTTTGATAAGCTACGTATATGGAGCCTTGTGCATAATAAGCCTACTTAGACTTAGTACATATCCATCAAATAAATCATTATTGGTAACTTGATTTGTAAGTTGTGGTGTCACCTAGACATTGTTTTGAAAGATTTTCATAAGGACCATCAGGTGGATCCTCGAAATAGGAAGTTCCTAGTCTGATTTAAAAATTTTTTGGTATAGAACAAAAGACTTAGAATTGCTTAATTTCCAAAAGATGAAACAAAAGTGTCAGAATCATGCTTCCGATGGATTGCTTATTTGTCAGGGCCCTTCTGTGGTACCTACTCTCCTGCTACTTTCTGATATGGGAAGATAGATTTCACCACTTAAAAGTCTTTCCTTATAAATAATTAAGGGTTTTAATGATTAAAAGAATACACTTAAAGAACAATATTTTTCTGGGAGCTAGGATATTAAGATGTAACATTTGGAAGGAGTTGGTAAACCTGTAATGGATGATAGCTTCCACAGGCATTGCATTTCTGTAGGCATTAGTCCATTATTACAATCCTTGAGAATTTCGTTAGTCAACTTGAAAATATGTTACATGTCAATTAACAGTAGAATCTAGAATTATTTACAAATATAAAAAAGTGATTTGAAAAATAATTTTATCACTTCTCTTGTAATGAATGTAACAAAAGCTATTTAATTATTTAGTGTAGTTCTTCCAGGCAAATTATTTTAATTATCAACAATTAACTGGTAGCAGAAGAAAAATGATTATCCACTGTAAGCTAGAATTTTTTTTTAAAGGTAAGCAACCGTAGAGTAATGTTTCAAAAACCCATTTTTTTATTTTAATGACTTGATATTTAATTGCTTTTAATGTTAAATATTCTCCAATTCATGTAAAGCAAATGCTCATTTGCTACATTGCTTAAATTTTGAAGCATGTATCAATGAAATTATGGTACAAAATAAACCCTATGAACTTCAGTGAACTTTTTTCACTGTTCCTAAAAATTCATGAGTTTATATTAATGAAGATTTCAAAGTACGGGTATCATATTAGTTAAAAATTTTATTTCTGAATTAATAAAACGAAGTCCCCTCAGAGCTTAGGAGCTACTTGAGCAGTTAGATGATGTCAGTTTCTCATACTCATTCATACTATTTCTATGAATTGTCGTCATATACTTTTATGCAGGTGGCTGTCTACTTTTTGTTTTATTAAGCTAATTAGACTTTGTACTTTTAAGTTGGATGTGAGTTTTTAAAATATGTTGTTTATCATTAAGAAGTGTCTCACTGGATTATTTCCTATTGCCACTGTAACAAATTACCACAAATGTAGTGGCTTAAAACAGCACAGATTTACTTTCTTACAGTTCTGGATGTCAGAAGTCCAAAGGGCTGAAATCAGGGTTAGCAGCAGGACTGGTTCCTTCTGATGTTTCCAGTGGAGAAGTTGTGGTTATCTCTTCCAGCATTTAAGAATGCCTGCATTTCTTGGCTTGTGACCACATTATTCGAGTCCCTGCTTCTGTTGTCACATAGCCTTTTCCTCTTCTCTGGTGAAATGGCCTCTTCTTTCCTCTTATAAGGACAGTTGTGATTACATTTAGGACCCACTTGGATAAAATATACATCTGCCAAGTCCCTTTTGACATATAAACTAACACAAGATTCCAGGAATTAGAACCTAGATATCTTTGGGAGCCATGTTTTTACCCTGCCAGACTCATCATTTCAAAGAAATAAAACAAGTACTAATATCAGTAGTTTCACAATATTATTAAAGCTATCGTTTAGAGCAAGTATTAATAAAAAAAAGAAATTTAAATTTAATTCATTAAAACATTTCTGTCACTTGTTTCATAAGTATTCTAGCAAAGTACACATTTTTAAACATTTATAATATTTGAACACTTGCTATATACAAGCATCTTACAAACCCAATCTCAAAATAATGTTTTAAAAAAAGTAAAAAGAATGTTTTGATGGAATGAATGTACTTGCTACTTGATAAGCAATGTTATGAACAGAATCTTAAAGTTCAGAAGCATTTTGGATTTTAATTTTGTTCCTGTTTATTTTTTTCAATGTTTTATAAAGATTCAGGCTACAAATATAGACAGAATAGTATAATGAAACCTGTGAATTCATCACTTAGCTTCAATAGATACCAACTCAGGCTAAACTTATTTCATTACTACCCTACCCGTCTATCATATGATTTTAAAGTAAATCCCAGACAGTATATCATCACCTCCATAAATGTTTCCATATGTGTTTCTAAAGATAAAGATTTCTTTAACATAACTACTATTATCACATTTAAAAATAAAATTCACAATAATTCCTTGATATCATCAGTTTTCCAGTGTTGAAACTTCCAGTTATCTTGAATGACATAAATGTGTTATTTGCTTCTAATAGTTTTATCTTTTTAATGTATGATATTTTGCATTTAAAAATTCTATCATGGTGAGTTTTGTTTGTTGGAGGGCACAGCTCACAGTGGTCCATGCGGGGATCGAACCGGCAACTTTGGTGCTACCAGCACCACGCTCTAATCAACTGAGCTAACCAGCCACCCCTCAAGATGAGTTTTTAATGAGGGTTTTAATCATTTGATTATATCCCAGATAATTAGGCTTATCTTAAAGCCATTTACTAATTATATTCTTCTTTGAAAATCATTTTATGTGACCATGTTCTTCCATTAATTCTTATAAGAGTTAGCATGCATCTTTCAGGCCCTTTCCTTTCATAAAGCATCATGTATCTTCATTGGTTGTTTCATTTTTATCAAGCACTTTTTTTACCTTTCTTTGAAGTGGCATATTTATGTTTAGGAACTTCAGTTGCAATAATGGTTATTAGTTTATATGTTACAGTGTTGACCTGTAATGTCTAAAGTTAATTCCAACTAAAAGATTGTATACTTTTTACAATATTTAAGAACATAAATCACTTATATTTTCTAATTTTGTTACTCTGCAATTTATTAAAGTTTTACAATGATTATGAAGTGTTTTTGTTGTAAGGAAAATAGTTTGAAAAATAAAGACAGTGATTCGTTTTTCTTTATTTCTTATATTCTGTATTTCATTTTCTTTAGGAGACATATTTATCTAATAATATGATTGAAGTAAAGTGGGAGAATACCAGAAAATGAGCTGTAAAGATCAAGCAGGCTTGAAATTATTGTTCTAATCTAATTTCTTAATATTCATGTGGTGTTTCTAGAAAGCATATCTCTGTCCTGTGTGGTTTCTTGACCAACAGTATTTGATCCTTGCTTACCAAAAGTTTGAGTTAAACAGCAATAACAACTTATTTAACTCTGCTCCTAAAACTCCAGCCTGGGTTGGCATTCAGCCTTCTGCCTTAAGCCTTTTGCTTTAAGTAGTTGCTTGGTATGTTTCATTCTCTGAACGTAGGTGTGAATGCTAAATTTCAAATTCTATTCACAGTAAATGTGAGGAGATAATGTTTTAAACATGCTTTGATAGATTTTTCCTCTAAGCTTCAAAACATTTTGAAAACCTGCTATTATTATGTATTTCAGGCGAGTTTTGTGGCATCTGGAAACCGGACAGATATTTCCTTAGATGATCCCAACTTCTGGCAAAAGTGGGCTAAAAAGGCAGAAATAGACATAGATGCCATCAGTGGCAGAGTAAGTATTTATTGACTTTTATAAAAATTACCTTTTGGAATACTTGGTAATATTATTATAGTATTTTAAGGTATTGAACTATGTACTTACCAGAATTAATTTACATGCATAAGTAAATTGATGTGGGGTAGTAGAATGATCACATACTGAGTCACAGTGCTTCAGTTTCATACTTCTGATGTTTGTCATGACAGGTGTAATACAAGGAAAGTTTACTTTTGGATATTAGTTATATTCTTAAAATTATGTGCCCCTCCTCACCCTCCACCCGCCCAACTCCGGTTCAAGCCGTTGTTTCTGTCTGGTTGTGTAGGACACAGCTCCCTGGCCTGTGCTGATACTATGAGCCTTGTGCTTCCCCCGGCTGAGGTCGTAGGTTGCCAGCTCACAGCAGCTCATGGCAGCTCTCGGCTGCTGGCCACTCACGCTGGCCACCGGCCACTCATGACAGCACACAGTAGCCCACAGCAGCTCACGCCAACCTCCGGCTGCTCACAGCAGCCCAGCTCCAGGGAGAGCTGTTGTGCACAGTCTTAGGGGTGGAGTGCGCAGCTCACTGGCCCTTTTGGGAATCGAACCAGTAACCTCAACATTAGGAGCGTGGCGCTCCAACCACCTGAGCCACTGGGCTGGCCCAAATTATCTGTTTTTTTAATTTTTAAAATTTCTTCAAGTTGTGTGTTACTTTTATTTTGCTCTTTAACTTTGTTTTCTTGATGTTAGATCCCATTAATGATGATTCATGCAAATATAAAAGGAGGGGAAAAGAAGGAGTCAAGAAAGTGGCAATTTTAACCTGTTTCGTTTATAACTTCCCTTGGAACTAAGAAAGAAAGGGCCAAAAAACTAAAATAGAATTCATGGAACTGATAATAATTGTTCATTTTATAAGACACCTGTCTAATAATTATGTTGGAATCAGTTTGTGAGCCTTGTCTACTATCAAAATAACTGCTAAATGATTAAAAGAATTTCATATTAAGATTGATGCATGGAATGTATTTGGATTTTAAAATGTAAAATTGTACAGTGATGAATAATGCCATTGTCATACATAGTCATTTAATATATTTTGGAAATATGTATAATTCTCTGTGAAAAGATAGTAATAAAAAAGTCATTATTTGCATATGGCATGTTCATATGCCTAAAAATACAGTGGAATCAGCAAACCACTATTAAAATTAATAAGTGGGTTTAATGAATTAATTGGATAAACATAAATATGCCATTTAGCCTTCCTAAATATTGGTACTAACAGAAATAGAAAAATATAGGAAAAGAAGGGCAGCTGGTTTGCTCAGTTGGTTAGAGTGCAGTGCTCTTAACAACAAGGTTGCTGATTCGATCCCCACACGGGCCACTGTGAGCTCCACCCTCCACAACTAGATTGAAACAGCTACTTGACTTGGAGCTGATGGGTCCTGGAAAAACACACTTAAAATAAAAATTAAAAAAAATATATATAGGAAAAGAGATCTACTTTACAGTAGAAAATAATATGTGTACTTAGGGTTATACCTAAGGAAAGATGTATATGGTTTCAGTAAAGTGAATTAACAAATTTAATTGGGACATTTGTCATTTGGAAAGGAAAAACTACATATTTTAAAAAATTTTTAAGAGATTCTAAAAATGAAAATGCAACCCAAATCAATTTTTTCATAAGACCAGGCAAAATCTAAAATTCCCTTAGAAGAATAAGTAGTCAAGACTATTAAATGTTCTCCTAGGAATCTGTCCTACGGCAGTAATCACCCATGTACAATGATATTGTACAGAGATGCTCTTTGCCACATTGTTTGTTTTAGGAAAAATTTAGAAACTAAATCTTCTTTGATAGATGATGAGTGGTACATTTATACTGTCTAATGCAATAAGTAAAAATAATCATGTCGATTCTTATATATTGACATAGAGCTTCAAGACGGTTAAATTTAGAGAGAGAAATACATAGCACAATGCATATAATATGATCTTTGTTTATAATTTTTCAGAAGCATGTATCGGTAATACACAGACACAACACTTACGCAATAGATCCAGTCAGGGCACACTATGAGCCAAGCACCATTCTCCCATTAGGGCTGATATGAGCAAGACAGACAAACCCCTTTTATACAGCTTACGCATCCTGATGGGTTAGACAGAAGTAAACAAATAAATACGCTATTTTTAGAAAGGTAAGAAAATAAAACAAATTGGTAGAGAATGCCTGGAGGAGTGGATAGCGTTCGGTAAAGTGGTCAAGGGAGGTCACTCTGAGGGGACATTTGTGCTGAGACTTGAATGGTAAGAAAGACACAACAATATAAAGACACAAGGAAAAAACTTTCAAGGTAGACAGAGTGGCAGAGAGCCTTTAGTGGAAACAAGCTTAATGTATTCCAGCATAGAAATGACATTGTGGCAGAATGGAGGGAGTTGGTAATAGTGGTGACAGGGAAGGTCAGAGACCATAGATAGAGATCAAATCAGTACGGCCTTGTAGATTATCTTAAGGAGTTAAGGATTTTATAAATAAATTTATATAAGCGTAGTTATTAAACACTGCAGTTATATTTTCTAATTTATACTTTGTTAAAAAACGTTGAAAATTTTTCTGAAAATTAAGTATAATGAAGACAGACAAGTGTTACATGTTAAGATACAAAAGCATGTTAATATATTATAAAGGAACCAAAATTTAAATAAAGACACCAAGAGAAAGATTTTAACAACAAAGAATAAGAACAGAAAAAGGTCAAATTATAAGATTTTAGTAAAAGATAGTATTAGAGTAAAAAAGAGTAATAATTGTCATTAGAATATGGAGTTAGCATTGGTGAGGAGCATCGTAAAATATCTGTACCAATAAATACCTATTTATGATAAAATTTTTAATTGAAAATGCAAAAATAGAAAAACTAGATTTTTATTTTGTCAGATGTTTTGTGAGAAAACATTCTCAATTAGAAATCACAAAGGAAATGATTGGCATGTTCAAATATATAAGATTAAAAATCATGTAGTGGAAAAATAAAAGTGCAGTCATACTGGTGAGACTTTGTAGCAGAAGTGTATATGGAAGTTAATGTTATATAAAAACTAATAAAGTTGATCAGAAACATCAAATCTCAAAAGATTATGGGCAAAGGACGTTTGAAATTACTCAAGAAAGAATAAAATTAGGTGTGTGTGTGTTTTAATGGAACCTGCACGGAGGAAAGGGACAACTCTTCTTAACAGAATGCCAATTAATAAATGTAGAAGGATTTAAGAGAAATAGAAAATCACCATTAATCCACCATAGTAATAATTCTAGCAGACAAAATCCATTGATGAATTCTAAAATTTTGTGGTGAGATTTAAGGAGAAACAGGATTTTTACATGTTCTCAACATATATGTTCCAAAATACTTATTAATTGGAAAGCTAGTAATTTTACAGTGAAGAGACTTGGCAGAGAAGGTTAAGTTAATAAGGAATAAGCCAGATTAATATGTGTCCCCTTAGATCCAATACTGTGTATGTACTGTGGTACGTCCCCTCGTGGTGTGATGTCTGCTTCCTCTCCTCCCCTTTGCCGTCCCCTGCTCTAAAGCATTTCCTGAACATCTCATTCCATTTCAGGTCCCTTGCTCTGCCCTCTCCTTACAATGTTATCTCCTCTTTGACTGCCTAGCAAACTACTTCTCATTCTTCAAGATTCTGTCCTGGTATCACTACTTTATGAAGCTTTCTCTGACTCCCTTTACACATTTGTCTGACCCATATGACTATAGATTCCTTATGAGCAGAAGCTGTCTTATTCATTTTTATATCTGCAGCCGATAACATAGTGTCTAACTTAGAGAAATTTCTCAGTAAAGGTGAAACGCATGTCAACTTAGGTTGTTTTTGAATGAGTTACACTGAATTGCAAATGAGGTTCATATAGTTATTACCTTGGTTTTTGTGTATTAGTATAAGTCTTGAAAATTGAAAAGCACTGAAACATGTTTCTAGACCAATAAATGTTTATATCCTTTGACCAATATTTCCATTCCTGAATATTTCACTTCTTTTGGATTTATCTTTAGGATAAACTTAGATCACAAAGATTTACTTTAGCATTATTTATGTTAAAAATTTAAAACAATCTAAATTGAATTATGAATTAATTAGATGAAGAAAAGTATGATCCATAAATTCAGCTTAAAATATATTTTATGATTATTACAGATGCACAATACAAATAACTTTCATATTAATACTAAAGCCAAATACAAAATTCTCTTTAATCCTGTGACTGTAATATCACAAAATTATATGCGTATGGTATTAAGGGTTTTAAAGGAATAAAAAAAATTTTAAGTCGATTTGGCAGGTTGTTGGAATTGTTAGTAATTTCTTTTTCTGGCTTTCTAGAATTATTTTATCATTTATACAGTTTATCATTTATACATTGAAAAATGTAAGACGTTGTTATAAGCAAAATAGTAAAAGGACCTTCAACTAATAGCTATTAAATTTTACAGAACAGCTTGGTTATTGACACTCCAAGAATTAGGAAGCAAACGAGACCCTTTAGTGCCACAAAAGATGAATTGGCTGAATTATCTGAAGCTGAAAGTGAAGGAGAAGAAAAGCCCAAACTCCGGAGACCCTGTGACCGTTCCAATGGCTATGGAAGAACCGAATGCTTCAGAGTAGAGAAAAATCTGCTGGTTTATGGGTAAAATATTATTTTTAAAGTTTCTTGTTAGTAGTCTGGCATGTTAAGTTACAGAAAACATACACTATTGTAGTATATATTTTATCTTGTTAGAATCAATGTAATCTATTTCTGAAATACCCTGAATTTAAGTGTTTAACATATATTTAATAAGAGAATGATGGGATTTTCTTAAGTTTTAAATTACGAATGTGTCAAGTAAGTCAAATTCTTCGGATTTGCCTATTCCAAAATGCAAAATGGATATTGTTGTTACCCATTATTGCATAAAACATACTAGAAATTACTATACCATGGCTCTGCATGTTACTCATGCAAGAAAACCCTTAAGTAAAACCCTTAAGTCAATCCTGTGAATGACAATGTGGTTTTTTTGCAGTTTTCAGGCCTTTTATCCATGAGCTCTGTTTTTCTTTAGAATTTGCTCAGTATTAATGTAAATATACCTTTTTAACCAGATGGGGCCGATGGAGAGAGATTCTATCACATGGCCGTTTTAAAAGGCAGCTAAACGAGCATGATGTAGAAATAATTTGCCGAGCCCTCTTAGCATATTGCCTTATTCATTACCGGGGAGATGAGAAAATTAAAGGCTTCATATGGGATCTCATTACTCCAACTGAAGATGGGCAGACACGAGAGCTACAAAATCATCTAGGTAAGAACCTTCTTCCGTTTTCTTTTTCACTTTATTTTTAGTTACATAAATAATACTCAACAAAGTACCCTATAAAATACTGAAGCATTATAGACAGTGTTAAAGAACCTTTGTCCTTCACCCTCAGTTTCATGTTCCAACTTAAGAAAATACCAATGTTACCAGTTTTGTTGAGCTTTATATACCATTATCAAACATCGTTCGTTTGCAAGCTGTTGACCTAATACTGTAACTTAGAGTTCTTCCTATCTGAATTTATGTAGCACCGTCTCAGTTTTTAAGGTCCTGCTTAGTAGTCCAAAGTATGGATATTCCATAATTCATTTAGCATTTCCTTCAATGATGGGCTTTTAGGACATTTCCACTTTTAGACAATTGGAAAACAAGTTTCAGTGAAGATCCTTGTACATTCATCCTTGTGCATATGAATCAATCTATCACAAGTAAATATCAAGAAATAGAATTGTTGAGTGTAGCATATATACGTACATCCTTGGAACCTAAAATGTGGTCTGTGGATCAACAGCATCAGCATTTCCTGGGAGCGTCTTAGAAATGCAGAAACAGGCCTCAGACTTACTCAATCACAATCTACATTTTAACAAGCTCCTCAGCAATTTTTATGTAACAAAAGTTTGGGAAACAGATGTACATTTTAAATTTTCATAGATACTAATTTGCTGCCACATGTGGCTATACCAAATTTACAGCCTTGTCAGAGTTATATACAAGGACTTTTTCTCCACAGCATCGGTAACAACATTCTTTTCTGCATCAAATAATTATTTCATAGCATAAAATAATTGTATTTTTTAATAAAGATAAAAACGTTAATGTGCCCTTAAAGCTGTGTTAAATTTTGTTCTATTTAATGAACAAATACCTGTTGAAGTACTTGCTATGTGCTTCTTGTGCGTGGTATTGAAAGATAAGAAGAAGCAAGATATACAACATCCCTGAGCTCATGGGCCCTACATTCTGGTGAGGTAGACAGACATAATACAAATCTAGGTGAATTAACTAAATAATTAAAGGTTGAGGTAAGTACTGAGAAGTAAGTAAGTGCTGAGATGGAGAATAACAGAAAGCACCTATTGTAGAATAGGGTGGTCATTGGAGGCCTAGCTTAATAGGAGGCAATGACATTATTCATGTGAAGAGCTGACTTCTGATAAAGAGAAGATTCACAGAAATATAATTCTACTCTTCTTTGGAACCCCACTTACATGTCAATAAAGAAAACATAGTAAGGCATTAAGCTTGACAAATTCCACAGGCAAAAGTCCTAGTTTTTTCAACAGATACTGGGAGGAGAGGAAATGGATTGGGGATCTATAAACCAGTGGTTCTCAGCTGTACATGATTCTGTGCCTGAATCCCGTCCCCACCCTGGGTTGTCACAACTTTGACCATGTTATTGGCATCTAGTGGGTAGAGGCCAAGTATGCACCAGAGCACCCCACAATGAAGAGCTGTGCAGCTCAAAACACCAACAGATATGGTTCCTGACTTAAGATGGTTTTGACTTACGACTTTTTAGACTTTACAATGGTGTGCAAAGACTAGAATACACATTCAGTAGAATCCTTATTTGGAATTTGGGATTTTGATCTTTTCCTGGGTTAGCAATATGCGACATGATACTTATAATGCTGGACAGGGGCAGCGAGCCACAGTTCCCAGCTAGCCAGGCAATCACGAGGGTGAACAACCAGTACTCTCTGTTGTATTCATTGTGTGAGATGATTCTGCCCAACTGTAGCCTAATATAGGTGTTCTGAGAACGTGTAAGGTGGGCTGGGCTAAGCAGTGATGTTCGATAGGTTAGGTGTATTAATGTATTTTTGACAAGATATTTTCAACTTATAATGTGTTTATCAGGATATAACCCCATCATAAGTTGAGCAGCACGTCTAGCACTGAGATTGAAAACCTTGCTATGACCTAAAAGAGATTTAAGAGTCTTCAACCTGTTGCAGTGTGTAGGCCTTATTTGGATCTTGATTGAAACAAACAACCCAGGGAAAATTTTTTATTATGTTTATTAGACAGTTGTAAATTTGACTACCAACTATTAAGGAAGTATTGTATTTCTTAGGGCTGATAATGGTATTGTTTTTTGTTTTTTTAGAGGAGGCCTTATCTCTTATAAAGAAAAAAGATACTCAGGTACTCATTGATAGAATGATTGATGTGTTAGATGTATTTCTAAAAATGTGAGCGGTTAGGAGTTAATAGGGTAGAGATGAAATGAAATCGGCTATGGGTTGATAATTATTGATGTTGAATGATGGAACATGGTGATCCATCATGTAATTCCAACTATTTTTGTATATGATTAATTCCATAATTAAAAAATAAATAGGCGCAAACCTTCAAAAGTGGAGCTAATGGGAGAAGAAATAGTAACAAAATTTTGGAATTAGTGATAACTAACTTAACGAACCAGAGAGAGCTGAATCTTAGGTCAGCATGGGAAAAGGTAATAATGCACTGATGTGCTTCATATACTACCCAGGTGTTTCACGAGTTTATGACATCAGGAACCTCCGAAAGGGAGGGGGGATTAAAGGACAAAGGCTATGATTAAAAGTTGTTTAAGGGGCTTAGATCCCTACATGCCCTCTTCAACTCCTTGGAGCCAGGATGAAGACTGACTGAAAGTTTATTCCCTGGAGAGGGTACAATAGAGAATCTCTGGGTTGCATTGGTATTTGGGGTATGGAGCTACTAAATGGGGATTAAATGACGTCTGTATACTGGACAATACCCTACTCAAAGAAGAAAACCGAGGAATTTTCTGTGCTGAATCTCACCAGGCCAAACCTCAAGATCATGACAGGAAACAACCAGTAAGATTACCCTTCTGTGAGTCCAGTCCGTTAGCTCCACCCATTCAGATGACCTGTCAGCCCTTTGTACTGCCATTCGGAAATATGAGCAAACAACCGAGGATATCATATCTGAGGAAAGCCTCCAACGTGAGAGATAGAGACCAAGAACAAACCCTGAAAATGAAGTTGAAGGAAACAAAGAAAACTATAAACAAGGAAACTATAAAAGGAGAAGAAAACTTTTAAAAAACTATCATTAATATCTTCAAAAATATTTCAAGTGTATTTTGGTTTTGAAAGAAGAGTAAAGTGCTATAGAAACATTTAAAGCAAACAGACCTCCAATAAATTCTAAGTTACATGTAGCAGAAACAAAAAGTAAGTCGGATTAAATGAAAAATATGAGAACATTTTGTTAGGGACAAGTTTAAAGTATAGAATGCCTACAGGTTTTATTAGAAAAATTTAAGTATACATATTTGTATACTGTTTAGTTTTCAAACCAACAATGGTGAAGAGGACTGGAATACAAAACAACATTAATGTAGAACAAAATAAAGTTTAAGATAGAAGGCATTAATTGGGATTTTAAAAATGACAGTACCTAGTAATAAAAAAGACCAATCCATAAAAAAATATAATTATGAATTTGTATGCACCAAACAAAATGACCTCAAAATATAAAGGCAAAAACCGCCAAAATTTTAAGGATAAAAGGGCAAATGCACATAGTTCTTCTCTTTACCACTATGATGCAAATCCTAGTTGGTAGAATACAGCAAGGAAAAGATATATGAGGCAAGAATTGAAAGGAAGAGTGAAAAACTCCATGATTAGTAATTGTGAAAAATTGTAAGTGGAACAACTAAAGTATCATGGAAGATTAATGTGAGGTGGTATAGTCATACAATAGAATTTTACACAGCAATTCAAATGGATGAATTAGAGCTTCATGAATCAGCAAGTATTAATCTCAATATCGAGAGTAGTAAATAAGTTGCAGAATTCCGTGTATAATATGTCATAACTGTTAAATACTAAACATTTCTCCAACATTCGAGTATAAACATTCATGTAATGAAAAAACATATTCAGGTTAAGTGATTTTCTTTGGGAAGGAAAGAGTGAATTGGACATCAACTATATGTTACTTCCTTTAATAAAAAACTAACCAAATACAGAATATGTTAAGATGAAGAGTGGGAATTCTTTAATGTATTTTTGAAATATTGAAAACCAAAATGTCAAAGAAATAAACAGGAAACCGTAATGGGTAAACCTAATCCATGTTATTAGTAAAACCAGTTTTGAAAGTTGAAGCCAAAACTTATTATTTTGTAACTAGGGAAGCAAAAGTAAAGCAGACGGAAAGCTTTATCATTTGGTTTTTACATTTGGAAATAAATACTGTGATTTGGAACACAAAAAGAAAATCAGAATGATATATAGTCATTCAATGATATATAATCAATGATATGTAATCAGTGAGATATAAGAATTATTGGGGGAAATTGTGTTAATATGTGTGTGAAATCATTATGTTAACCCATATCTCGTGTTTGGATCAGTATTATAGTTACCATTAATATTTTAAAGATCTCTGTAGAGCCTTCATAGACCTCTGAACATCTCCAGAAATTTCTGGGATTGAAAAAATGTTTCAAATTGCAGATCTTTTGTACAAATGGTTCCTGATATGACATGCCCTTCTTATTTTAACAGGCCTATCAGCCCCTGTACCCAGGGGCCGAAAAGGGAAGAAAGTAAAGACCCAGACAAGCTCATTTGATATCCAGAAAGCAGAATGGCTTCGAAAATATAATCCTGAGCAGCTACTTCAAGATGAAGGCTACAAAAAACATATAAAACACCACTGTAATAAGTAAGTAGTGGAGTGTTTTTAACACAACTCGTTAAAAGTTTACTTTATTGAATTTATTAATAATTTAAAGCATGCTGATTTTGAGTGTAGAGACAGTGTGGTCTAGGACCAATCCTAATCTTAATCTTACAGGGTATCCCTTCAGCAAATCAAGGTACCTCTTGTGTCACTGTTTTCATCAACAGAGAGAGAAATAAAACTGGCCTCCAAATGATCTCATTATATCTTACTTGGATATTAAATAATGATGATTATGAAGATTTTGGAGAAACCTATTTTATATATATGGTAGTAATAAGATTTATTTAATCAGAAGTTATTATTTCATTATAAAAATTCTGTATATAAATTCTTATCTAATTTAAACCCCACGGATGGATTTTCTTTAATGATTAGTATCTTGTTTCTTTTGATTTCTTTTCCCTCATTATTAGAGTTTTGCTTCGTGTAAGAATGCTGTATTATCTAAAGCAAGAAGTCATCGGAAGTGAGTGTCAGAAAGTATTTGATGGAGTTGATGCAAGGTAAATGAAATACTTGTTTATATTTATTTTTCAATAACGTGATTAGGCAAAAATTATATGACCAGGAAACTGTATATTAAGTGGCTCATTAGTTAGTGAAATTCACAAGAAGAAAAATCCACCAAACTTAGAGAATGAATCCTTACCAACTTGTTGCCTTTTTTCTGTTAATCTCATCTTTGGCTCTGTCACTGAATGTGATAACATAATAACAATAGTGACATCAGTAGTAGTGTCTTCTTAGCAGCAAATCTGAAACTTAACCTTTCTATGCCCATTCTTCTCTTCTTCCCACTCATTACAATAGAAGAGGTTTTGTGGTGACTGACTTTGTCCACAGATGAGCCATCCCACACCTTCGTCTCTCAGTTCTTTGACGTTTATCTACAATCATCATTTTTTCTCCCCTCCAAAGCCACATACTCACTCAGTCATATACTTAAGCTTGCCATTCTCAATAACAGCATTACCTCTTAAATTTCCACAATTACTTCCTTTTTTCAAACTCACTTGACTCGGGTACTTTTCACTCTGCTCTGTAACTTCATCACGATGTCCTTCATCTCACCACTGACTGTCTACCCCCACTGTCATGCCCCTGCTTTCCTTGTTACTCAGCATATGTTTTGTCGTCCCACACTCTAATCATTAACTAGCATCCTTTGCCTGCCTGTCCATCTGTTCTACTCACATGGCACAACTCCAACTCAGGGTAAACCCCACTGTCCATTTACTTCTGGCCTACACCTGTGCAGCTGAACATTGCTGGAGAAAATTCAGGCAACCCTGCTGAAGTGACTCACTTCAAATTCATGAGCATTGATCCCGAATGATATTCATCACAAACAGACTTTTTAACCACTGTGACCAGTAAATTCACTTTCCTACTCTTTAAGAGGACCAGTCCACACCTCTCTCCTCTGTCCACACCTCTCTCCTCTAACCCTATCACCACCATCCTCTCCTAATGAGGGCTGTTAATTCATGGTGAAAATAGCCACAATCACCCAATAGCTACCCTTCTACTCCCAGGTGTGTCCACCTGTTCCTTCCCTCAGAATACAGTAGAAACGTCCCTCCTCCTAAGGCAATCCGTGTGCCTTGGAACTTTTACCTGTTAAGGACTTTACTCCTGTAGCCATCTTTTTTCTGAATCATCATCCCCCCCACCCCGCTTACCGAATCATTCTCCTGGCCTGCATACATGCCTTAATATCATTCACTTAAAAAAGAAAATAATTGGGCCGGCCCGGTGGCTCAGGCGGTTAGAGCTCCGTGCTCCTAACTCCGAAGGCTGCCGGTTCGATTCCCACATGGGCCAGTGGGCTCTCAACCACAAGGTTGCCAGTTCAATTCCTCGAGTCCCGCAAGGGATGGTGGGCTCTGCCCCCTGCAACTAAGATTGAACACGGCACCTTGAGCTGAGCTGCCTCCCGGATGGCTCAGTTGTTGGTTGGAGTGCGGGCTCTCAACCACAAGGTTGCCAGTTCAATTCCTCCACTCCTGCAAGGGATGCTGGGCAGCGCCCCCTGCAACTAAAATTGAACACGGCACCTTGAGCTGAGCTGCCACTGAACTCCCGGATGGCTCAGTTGGTTGGAGTATGTCCTCTCAACCACAAGGTTGCCGGTTCGACTCCCGCAAGGGATGGTGGGCTGAGCCCCCTGCAACTAGCAAAGGCAACCGGACCTGGAGCTGAGCTGCGCCCTCCACAACTAAGACTTAAAGAACAACAACTTGAAGCTGAACCGCACCCTCCACAACTAAGATTGAAAGGACAACAACTTGACTTGGAGAAAAGTCCTGAAAGTGCTCACTGTTCCCCAATAAAGTCCTATTCCCCTTAAAAAAAAAAGAATAATTCCTGTAACCTACACCCCACCACTCCATTGCTATGCTCACCTTCACACCAAACTTCTCTGAAGAGTTGTCTGTGTGTTTACTCTCTCTTCTTCACCTTGCATTTTTCTCTTCAACCTGTTCCACTTAACCTTTAACCCCACTACCCCACGGAAATGGTTGTTAACAAGGCCTCTAGTGACCTACAGTGTGATCGGCTCTCTAAACATAACTCTACTCCTTGGAAGGGCTGTCTTCTGTGGATCTTCATGCTCCTATCTCCACCTAGTTGTCCTTTTCCCTTTGCGAGCTCTTGTGCCTCTACCATATCTCTAAATGATGGACGGACCAAACTCTGTCCTCAGCTCTCTTTCTTGTCTATTTTTTCTCCTTAGGTGAACTCATGTATCCTCATCATATCAAATGTGATCTGTAAACAGATGACTCAGATTCACATACTCCTCTCAGACCTGTCACCTGCGCTCTAAGCTCTGAGTTATTAGCTGACTCCCAGCATGTCCACTTGAAAGTCGAAGTGACACCTTCCCTGGCTCTCCCAAATCTTCTATTTTCAATCCTTTCCCTCCCACCTTCCCACATAAAAGCCTTCTCCGTCCTAGTTGCCCTAGGACTCCTTAGACCCTGCAGGAAGCTCTGATAGCTCAACAAGGAATGTGCCAAACCTGAGCACTTTTCGCCATCTCCTGTGCTAATCCCCCATCCAAGCCACCATTATCTCATGCTTAGACTTGTGCAGCAGTCTCCTGATTGGGGCTCTGCCTCTGCTTGGCCTTTCGACAGTCTGACCTTCACACAGCAGCCAGAGTGCTCTTTCTGAAGCAAAAGTCCGGCCATGGCAACTCTTGTTCAAACCTTCCAGGTGCTTTGCATTTCTCTTAAAATAAAATCCAGACTCCTGGTGGCCTACAGTCCCTGCACCCCTCTGTGACCTCTTCCTTCTCTCTGTCACTTACCCACAGTGCTCCAGCCACACTGGTGTTTCTGTTCCTTCAGCCTGTCATGTCAAGCTCATTCTGTCCTGTTCCTCCTGTTCCAAATACCCTTTCCTCCGATCTTCCACAGCACTGCTTCTTCAAGTTCTTTGGGTCGCAGCTGACGTTTTGCCTCCTCACATGGGCCTTCCCTGTCCACCCTAGCTAACGCAGCCCCCCAGTCTCTCAGGACTACTGAACCCTATTTTATTCTCGTTCATGATACCTATTACTATTGAAAAACATATTTATTTTTTTATGGTCTTTCTCCCATTATAATTCAAGCTGCTTGAAAGTTAAGTATGCTGTCTGTCTTACTTGATCATTGTGTTCCCAGCTCCTAGAATCTGGGAAGTAGTAACACCCAGTAAATAATTGTTGCCTAATTGACTGCTCTTTACCCTTGGCCTGACTGGGCCCAGTCCATGTATGATTTCCCAGGTATGCTCTCTCTGAATTATCCCCATGTTTCCATCTGTCATTAATCTCCCCCTCTCGGGCTTCTCATTTAACGTTTACATCTCCCTCAAAGAACACTTACTTGCTCGCCCAGTCACTTGTGGACCCCCTGTCTCCTTACTACCATATTATTACTTTCCTTGATTTCACACCCAGACTGCTAAGAAGTATCTGTATTTGCCCTCTCCTTCTCCTCTCCCCCTCACTGTGCAGTTCACCACAATTCACTCCTACACCCTCATTCCACCTCCCACTCTAAGAAGTTCTCCACATTTTTGGAGGCTAAATTTGATGCATACATCATTGCTTTTCTTACTTTACCTTTATTGACGTCTTTCTTCTTAAAATGCTTCTGTGATGCCATTCTCCTATAGATTTTCTTTTTAGCTTGCTTCTTGCTGCTTTCTAGCCACCTCTTCTACCTGTCTTAGAAATGTCTTCAAATTGGCCTTCCTTGTCACTTAACTGTTCTTGGGTGTTATCCTCTCTGAGGCATCAATTTTTATTTCTAAACTGATGTCTTCTAAATCTGTCTCCAGCCCACATCCCTCTTCTGAACTTCGGACACACATTTCTCAAATGTGCCATCATTGCCAGGCCTTTGCGTTGTTGCTGGAACATTCTGTTTCCCCCTTCCCTCCATTCTCCCCCATTACTGCCCACCTGACACCAGCTCGGCCTTTCCTGACCTCTCAGGTCTGGTTGGCACATACCCAGTGTCATAGCACTCGTCACACAGCAGTGCAGGACCTCTTCACAAGGGCAGGGCTCTGTCTTACTGTTGCTGTTATGGCACATAGGGAGTGCTGTTTAAATACATTTTGGATGAATGAGTTAGCTTGCGGAAGTGAAAGAAGGCTTTATGTAAGCGACATCAGGGAACTGAATCTTTAAAAACAGAAATCAACAGGAGCACATGCACCTTAATATGTTCCATTGCCTAGCATGTAATGGACAATGAACATTCATTCATATGGTACTTGCATTGGAAGGCTAGGTATGTTCTGAGTGCCTTTTCTGTTTTGGGGGTACAGTGCCACCTGATGGTTGGTGATAGGAACTATCTGACCCACACTTTGTGTTTCCCATTGGGGATCCTATCTCCATTGTTGGGGATCCTATCTCCAGTGTTCTTTCCTCTATCCTTTACCTTTTTGTAGTTATGCTTTGTTTAGCTCTGGTAAGGAAACAATCAAAAATAAACATCTTCTTTGTGTTTTTCCTCATCTCTTTTTCATCTTTGCCATAGGCAAATCATTCTTCCTCTTTTTCTATTTTATTACATCAAACTATTAAATATTGTGATTGTGACCTTTCTGTTTTTAAGAAAAATTAGATATAACAAGATGCTTATTTAAGTGCAGAAAGATTTCTTTAAGAATCTAGAGAAAGTTCTCTATCCATTTCTCTGTATTCGTGGGTTAAAAACTTTTTCTGCTGGCAAAACAAGAAAAATAAAAAGTGATTTCTTACCCATTTTTTGGTCTTATTTTTAAACTTGTAAGTCTTTCTCTTTGATTGCAAATGCCCTTATTTCAACTATATTAATGTAAAATACTGGGTTCCTATGGACTAACCCAGGAACATATTGAGCATTTATGAGATTATTTCTATATATATGAAAATTTGAATTCCCAAAGACAACCAACTTACTCATGAACTTTTGCCACACAATTTAAGTAGGAGACTCCCCATTTCTTTATATCTATAGGCCTTTATTAATTTATGAAATTATAGTGCCAAGACAAAGAGATAAAATTCTACTTAATATAATTTGTGTTATGTTTTATTACATTTCCGAGTTTTTGAAAATTAATAATTCATGAATATGAAATAGGGATTTTACCCTATCTAATCCCTACCTCTTCTTTGACTGTTGAAAAAAATATAAGAATGGTGTATATATCAATTAATGATACATTTACTAATCATTGTCAGACATTTGCTCTGTGCTAAGCTAAAGGAGATAATGGCTTCAATCGCCGTGGTAAAGAAGTGAACATTTCGGTACTTCCGTACGTGGTGTCTTTTTCTTTTTAGAGGTGTTGTACGTGTTACTTGCAGAGGTTTCTGGGGAAATAATTCCAAGTGATAAGCATTGTAAAAGGAAATTATGTTTGCAAAATTGTAAGTGCCACAGTTGTTGTTTTTTTTGTTTTGTTTTGTTTTTTTATTTAAATTTATTGGGGTGACAATTGTTAGTAAAATTACATAGATTTCAGGTGTACAATTCTGTATTACATCATCTATAAATCCCATGTGTGTTCACCACCCAGAGTCAGTTCTCTTTCCATCACCATATATTTGATCCCCCTTACCCTCATCTCCCACCCCCCACCCCCTTACCCTCTGGTAACACAGTTGTTTTATACTCATGAAAATAGCCAAATTACCAAAGCATCAAGAATGTATTACAGTTTTTAATACTTCATTATGTTATCATTTTGTGATATGGTATTATTTATATACAGCATGAAATAGCTCTTTGAGTGTTTTAATCAAATTATGAATCAAAACCTTGCCATTTTCCTTCACTAGTAAGCAATTCTTAATTTTTCAGGGTATTTTCCTAGCAATAGCAGTCTAGAAGAGACATAATGTGTTTTGTAGCCTAAATGAATTTATTTGCCCTTTTAGGGCCTTCGTCCCCTCGTATGCAAAATGAAATATTTAAACCAGGTGATTTTTGTAATGTTGTTTGCTGACGTAAGACTCTACTTTGCAGTGGAGCCCTTTATCTGTATCTAAGGGAAATCAGTGAAAAGAATATCATTATTTAACAGTAAAGTAAACCTTGTTGAAACTTATTTCTTCTGTTGAATTTAAGAATATTAATTCATTTTATAGTGACTTTCTTGATATTGTTCAATTTTATGATTTTAATTCGTGGTAATTTGTTTTGTTTTTCCTAAGTGACATTGATGTTTGGGTCCCGGAACCAGACCACTCAGAAGTGCCTGCTCAGTGGTGGGATTTTGATGCCGATAAGTCACTCCTCATTGGAGTTTTTAAGCATGGTAAGTGAAAAGTCACGTATGCACAGCCTTTTTCTATGTAGGTTATAATTGACGTAGTTCTCATTCTCAGTTTGTTGATTTCTACTTACAGATTTATCCCAGTAACAGCCATGTTATTACATATATTATGTAAAGCATACACTCCCATACTCTCTGTCAGTGACTGCATTTCCTCATGAAAAGAGTGGCATATGTGACCTGCCCCTCTTGAACATAAGTCTCCCATAACTTCCCCTCTGAGGAGTTCTTATGTGAAGTGTATAATGTATCTGTGATGAGTTTTTCCTTTTTGTTCATTTTAAGTGATAAAATTTAATCTAAATTTTCAAATATACATATTACCAGATCATGTAATATTTGTGATAATTTCTAGAAAACATGCTTAACCTGTGATATTTTAGTACATCGTTTCTTAAGGATCATCATCTACCATAAATATGAGAGGTGATTGTATCTATATAACTTTCTTTTTATCTTTTTTACTTCATGTCTGGTGATCCTTGTAGGTTATGAGAAATACAACACTATCCGAGCAGACCCAGCATTATGCTTTTTGGAAAGAGTGGGAAAACCTGATGAGAAAGCAGTTGCTGCAGAACAGAGGGCGAATGATTATATGGATGGGTACGAGCATCTCAGTCATGCATTCTCCTTACGTCTTATCAGCGTATTCTGTGTCACTGGGTTTATCTTAGATAATGTAGTAGTAAGACAATTGGAGTTCACAATCAAAAGGAGCTAATGATCAGGGAAGAGACTGGATCTGCCCCACACTCATTCTTTTGATGAGTTCTTTTTTCCATTAATGGTCATGGCCATTAAGGCCATAAAATTCAAGGGGCATAAGAAGGAAGAATAAAGATAGAATATCACAATTAAAGAGAAATGCGATCTTTATTATACAAGTTCTAAGGCCTTAATTATACTTCTTTTCTTACCAAAAGAGGAAAGTAAGATGCTGTATTAAGGTTAACAATCCCACATTTAAATGTGAACTTGTGTGTAAATTAAAACTAGCTTTCTTCTGACTTGCCATTTAACAGCCTTTATGCTATGGCTTGGGTTCCTCTGAGTAGAGAACAGAGAATTGAGGGTGACATTAACAGTAAAAAGTCCTTCCAGCAAAACTCTATTTGTTTGTCTTGTCAAGAGAAATTTTAAGTCCACTACAGTTAACATAGCGTTTGTTGGTATTTTAACAGGGATGTGGAAGACCCAGAATACAAACCTGCCCCAGCTCTCTTTAAAGATGATATAGAGGTATGCTCTGATTCATATTTTCAGATCTTTGATTTTAGTTATGCTGTGGTGTCTTTGCTTTTACTTTTGTGTGTTTTTCATTCATATGTTTTCATTATACATAATTCTGTTCCTTAGAAGATTAACTAAGTTAGTGATCACAAATAATCATTCTGAATTTACCTGATCTCCTTTTCTAGACAAGTTGGAGGCTGGTTCAGACATGTGGATAATGTAGGACTTGCACACATACTATACTCAGGAACTAGGAAACACAGTGTCCAGGGGCAGAATCCCAAAGCAGAGTAAGAGATGAGGGTTAGGCTGGTGTGCCAGTAAGAACTGCAATCCTGTGTAAAATCAGAACCCTCAAAGGCAGACCATTCTAACAAACAGCACAAGGAAACTACAAGGAAATTTGTCTTAGCATGGACTCTCAGGGGAAAAATTGTCACCCCTGAGAATTCATAGCCATAGGCCTGCCTTCTCATGAGTTTATGGTTTGATTTTTCTTCTTCATCTTCATGGTCCAGGAACACTCAGGCAAAAACTGTATATTAAAAGGGGTTGAGTACTGAAGATAACGCCTTCCCTAAAATGAGGTTAACATCCAAAAATTCACATTATATGAGGAACAAATTACCATGAGTGATTGTTAGCCAAAACAACAGAGAACAAGACTAGACCTGTAAGAACGTCTGGTGATTGATCTATTGAAATACAAAAGAGGTAAATTTTTAAATGATTAAAGACATTAAAGAAAGAACCAGGAAGAAAAGAAAGATAAGATACGATTTTAAAAGACTAGGGACATATGAAGAAGAATTATATAACTTTGGAAGTGGAAAGCACAGTTGTTGATATTTAAAACTCAACAAAGAGGTTAAACATTTGACTAGAGAAGGAGGTTAGACACAGTTCGTGAGAAAGAAGTGATTTAGAAAGTAGATATGAGAAAATAATTCATAGTGATCATGATTAATCACTTCGGGCCAATCTGGAGAGAGAAACCACTTGTAATTTGAACAAGAAAAGTTGAATGTATAGGATTATTGACTATAATGGGGGGGTTGAAGTAATGAGGGACTGGGTAGTAAGAAGTTAAAGAACTAACGAATAAAGGAATGGCCTCTACTCCTAGGGCTGACAGAGCACCCAGGAAAGAGCCCCGTCCCCGAGATCCTGGCCTTTTGGGGGATGGAGGGGCCTGGACACAGCTCATTGGATGGCAGAAAAGTAAATCCACCTTCTAGGGTTGCCAAGGAAGCTTTTCCTGGGGAAGCGTCTCACTGGAGTTACTCCACTGTAAAACTGGTGGGGGGGACGGTTGTAGGGAAAGCTGCTGGCCAGCAGGTGCTAAAGAAGCTACCTGAACACCAGGAGCTGGCATTGGGGAATCTGTGTGTGCTGGGGAGCTAGCAATGGAGGAGCTCCCCAGAATTAGGAAGTGAACCCCCTTTCCTCCTACAGCGTCTCAAGCTCCCACTACTGACAAAACTTAACATCATGTTGGCTGGCTAAGAAAAGATATTTAAAGAGCCCAGATCTAGTTTCTTAGGGCTAGCAAGAAGCATGGGAGACAGTAAATTTATAGCTGAGAGGCAATAAATCAATAACCAACGCAAAGGAATATATAAAAAAATTTTAGAGACAAAGAGAATAGCGTGAATTTGTCTGGCATATGTATAATAGGGATTCCAGAAGGAGATACTAGAGAGCATAAGGGAGAAGCCCTATTTTAAGAGAGATCAGCTGAGGGTTTTTCTGAACTTGATGAAAGACATGAATCTTCAGATTTAAGAAATAGTGTGACTCTTGGCAGGACAAATAAAACTAAATCCACTCTAAGAAATATCCTGGTGAAACTGCACGTACACCAAAAAGAGAAGATGTTAAAAACAACCAGAGAAAAAAAGGACCCACCTACAAAGGGATGATGATTCTAACTTTAGGCTTTTCTAAAACAACAATATACACTGGAATAAAATCACCAAAGTTACGGATACGTTGAATGTTGGGCTATCTAATTGAAGGTGCTCTATTGACAGATAAACGTAGTTATACAGCATAAGCAAAACTGCTCAAGGCTGGGAAAGATTTCAAGTTTGTCTAATAATGAAATATGAGAATGAATAGATCGTGAATGAATAGAGTTGGTATAGAGAACAACAACAGCAAAAAAAAAAAAAAACAGTTTTAAGTAAAACCTGAGGCATATTTTACAGTTAGAGGAAGAGTGGAGGAAAAGAAAATGGCCTAAAAGGAATCTTAAAATAGGAAATAATTTTAGTAATGACTGGTCAAACACAATAGAAAAGTATAAAAGGGTGAGAACTTAGAACAAGAAATGATCATTTTTATTTTTGCTAAATTAATCATTAAAATTTCTCTATTACAAAAAATTTTGATTCTCTTATTTTGACCCAATTACCCTGTGACAAATTTCTGTTTTCTTTTAAAAGGATGATGTTTCCTCACCAGGAGATCTTGTTATAGCAGATGGAGGTAAATTGCATTCATTTCTTTACTTAGTATTATTGTAAATTAACATTCTCATGATACCATGAGGTCAAAAAGCTAATACATTTTTATAATATTTCAAATATATATGAAATTTTGTTCAAGACAGTTGTAATTATCATGGGACATACTAGTTGATTGGGAATTTAACAATATTTTTTGTTGTTTAGCAGTGACACAGTAAGCTTTTATAGAATAGAAGAATTAATGACATTATGGCATGATTGTTAAAATTGTACATAAGATTTCATCATTACAGAGTTAATCCATTCAGCTTATTAGTTCCCTATCATATTAGGAACCATTCTTTATCACTCAGTTTTTGCGAACCTTTTCTGTACAGGGTGTTCTACTTTTTTCTGATATCAAGATAGGAAAATACTGTCACTAGAGTACACTCATTCCCTCCTGGGAACCAGGGGGAATCGAGCCTCACTCTTCCGTAGTTCAACTAAGAACGAAACAGTAGGTTTTGCTTAGCATGAATGATTACCCCTTGATTATGGTGTATGTAAGTATAATATTCAACCCTGGAAACGGAGAGCTAGATCCTGCACTATATTGGGTATATAGAAGTTTAAAAATTACAGCATTGTCATACTGAATTTTTATAAATGTTCTCCTCTAATGACTTTTTAAAATATTTTGATTCTGATTAAATTGAGATAAATTTAATACAGAACATATCAGTTAGAAGAGTTTACAGTATTCAACTTCTCATAGATTCCAGTTTAACTTTTAACTTCCATAAGTTAAAGCATTGAGTATTCATCAGCCACTACACTACAACGTATTAGACCTGGAAATGCAAGTCTTATATTTTCTGTGCATGTAAAGTTCTCTTTAAATAGATAACATCGTGGTTCTTTATTCCACTGTGACCTACTTACTTTGAGTTGCCTTAAAGTTTGTTGTAATGTTTTTACACAACATTAGAGCTATACTTAAAACTTTTTTATGATGCGAGATTAGTTTTGTTTTGTTTTTTCATATCAGATTGAAAGAAAACAATGTTTGAAACTAGGGAAATTTTGCTGCTTTTGTAAGGTTCATTACAGTATGTTTAGTTTTGTTTTTAATCTTGTTTCTAGTTTTTTTTTTCAATTGACACAATTATCTTTAAATATAGATGGTCAGCTGTTGGAGGGTGATAAAGTTTATTGGCCAACTCAGTCAGCTTTAACCACACGTTTGAGGCGTCTCATCACTGCATATCAGCGTACCAATAAAAGTAGACAAGTCCAGCAGATACAACCTACTTTCTCAGTGCCTGCCACTGTAATGCAGCCTCTTTATGAAGAAGCCACTCTTAATCCTAAAATGGCAGCCAAGATAGAAAGACAGCAGAGGTAAGACAATAGCACTATATTTTCAGTATATAGTATCTAAGTATAGTGGTTCATTCTGAAGGCCATTAGGGTGTGATTCATGAGTTTGTGAAAAACACATAAGTGGAGAAGTTCAAAATAAAACGCTTTATGCACGTGTGCATAAATCCATACTTGCACACATTCTTGTATATACACAAATATGGTAAAACTAATAAAAATTATTGCATTTTATAGGTACTAGCTATACTTCATATTTTAATCCTTTTGTCATGTTTATGAACAGTAAAGTATGAAAGAAATGAAGGTACAGAGCAAATTCAAGAATTAAATTATTAACGAAACATAAATTACATGAAATAAATTCCATTCTATATTATTTTGCGTTGTGACTTTTATGAAATATCAGAATGTATGAAAGACAAGTCCATCCATGCTTTATATACAGTATGAATGCTTGGAATGACTATGTCAGAGGAGAACAAATAGAACTCTTTACAAGAGACCTTGTTAAGGAAACAGGGAAGCTACTCTTATCTCAGAAGCTTTGACTTTTTTAACAGAGTACATGGAAAGGAATAGGAATGGTTAGCAATAACCTGGCCTCCTTGTTAAACCTGGATCCTTGAATGTTCTCTGGAAGATGAACCATTGTTCTTCTGTTTCATTTAGAGTACATTCATTGTATCGGAATTTACTTAGTCTGATACTTAAGATTTTAGCTATCCTAGACGTAATGTTCAAATACTGCTACCTCTATAAACAGGGTACACTGAAACAGGTAACTTTCCGTTATCTGTCATTGCATTAACAACCCGTATCAAACCATGGTGACTTAACATCAGTTTTTTATTTCTCACAATGAAGTGGCTTGACCAAGTAGCTCTGCTTCAGATAGCGTCCGCTGGAAGGTCCAAAGTGGCCTCACTCCCTTGGCTGGCAGTTGGTGCTGGCTGCCCCTTGGAAGCTCAGATTTTAAGAGAGAGCATTCCTAGTGGCAAAGACCAAAACTGCAGATTTCTTAAGTCCCCACTTCAGCAGTTACAAAGTGTCACTTCTGCCACCTACTGTTGGTCAAAAAAGTCACAGGGTCAACCAGAATCTAGGGGAAAGTGAAATAGATTGCGCCTCTCGGTAGGAAGAGGGAGGGGCAAAGAGTTTGTGGCCATCTTTACTCTACCGTATACATTTTCCCTCAACTGTAGGATCTTCCTAAAATACTCATTTATCGTGATATTCAGTGGCTCCTTATTTAGTATAGATATAAAGTCTCAGTTCTTAAGCCTCAATTCAAGAGTCTCTTCAATTTAGGCTCCAGCATGCATTTCTAATTTTATCCATTACTATGCCTTCAGCCTTAGTGTACTACTTATTCTTGACTCAATATCCTAAGTTTATGTTGTTCCTGTCACATGGAATAATATCTTTCTTCCTACTTTAGTCCATACTTCAGGCTCAACGTATGTCTAAACCTTTACTAATTTTTTTCTCAACCAGTCTAGCTCACAGTATTCTGTTTTCTGCACTCAGATAGCGCTTATCTATATAAACTACTCTTTTGTCTCAATAATAGAAGATATTCTAATGACACTTATCTTCTCCTTTCTATGTCTTGTGTTCCTATCTCAATTATAAATTCTTTGAAGGTAGACACTGACATTTTTATTTTGTGACCTGCGTAGTTGGATTTCAGTTCATCCTTTGTTTTCCATTCCTATTTTTAATACCCAGGTGCAAGATTCGTATGACTTGATTGGTATCCTCGACTGACTATTTTTAAATCGTCATTACATTAATCTTCTTAATGTATCACTGATAAAAATCACCAGTTAATGTTTTTCAAAGTTCTTTCTCATATGCTTTTTCTCTACACAACAACCCTGTGGGTTAAGCAGGGAAAAGCTTCTATAAATAGGCTGTGCTTGGAGATCTATGGTGTGTGAGTTAAATATTACCCTCTTGAAGTGTCTTTAGGAGGTTTGAACTGAATAGAGATGATTTTTAACCAGGCATTTAGAATGTTTCCTAATCTGACCCCCAACCCTATCTCCCACTGTCCCCAGTATGATCCAGCTCCTTATCAATCTGCAATACTGGTCATCCTGCAGACATGTAGATTACTTCCTATTTTGCTTATTCTGAACCCTCTTCCTAACATCCCTCCATGATCTTAGCCTCATTCCATCTTAAATGCCACTTTGTGATGCGTTTCTTGATCACTTAAGTCTAAACTGATCCTTTCATCTTCTGTGCTTTCCTAAAATCTGACTTGTATAATGCATAAAACTATAAAATACTACCTTATATTATAAATATGTTTGAATTGTTTTATCTTTTTTCCTGAAAGGAGGGTCTTCATGTCTTAGTATATCGTGTACCCTATGCATATTTTCTCACATAGTAAATGTGCAGAAAACTATTGTCTGAAGGAAAAGAAGAATGGTTGGACAGATGAGTCTAGTAGTATTTTAAAATGTATTTACAAGGCAATAACCCTGGATTTAATCCTTGAAAGTACTTGAAATGCTTCAAATGTTTATTATAGTTATTATATTGAGCATTAATAAATATTTCAGTAACCCATGTGGCTTTTTCTTTAATCTGATTCAAAAATAGATGGACAAGAAGAGAAGAAGCTGACTTTTACAGAGTTGTATCTACGTTTGGAGTTGTATTTGATCCTGACAGAGGCCAGTTTGATTGGACAAAATTTAGAGCTATGGCTAGGCTCCATAAGAAAACTGATGATAGCTTGGAGAAATATTTGTATGCGTTTATGTCTATGTGTCGGAGGGTTTGCCGTCTTCCTTCCAAAGAAGGTATGTATAAAATTTCTTATTTTTCTTGTTTAGGTGAAAGAAAAAAAATCACTAAAATCTAGAAATTTTCAACTCTCATTTCAATACTGTCCAGTTCAGTATGTCAGCAGTTTTTCATCATTGTAAATAAACTATGCTTAAAAATCCCTTTTTCCTTAACCCTATTAAAATGAGATCTAAATAAAATAAAGGTCCACGTTGAATTTTGAGAAAATATCCAGTGTTTTTATTCAGTATTACATTTATGATTGAGGGAGGTGGAAGATAAAGGGTAGCTTTTGGTAAACAGCATTAACCTACATTTTTAGTCCATCTTACAGGAACTGTGCTAGAGGGCTCATTTTACACGAATAATTTTGCAGGAAATGAGGCCTCCACTGAAAACATGTAAAAAGGTTTAGTAGGAAAAAATCACTCAGGGCTTTCAAAAAAAAAAAAATGACAACTAATCGGAGGTACTAATGCTCAGCTAAGGAATTGTTCTGAGGTAAATTTCATGGTTTTCGAGGTCCAGAGAAATAGCTTATCCTGTCAGCAGTTCCTCTCAGTAGTGCTGTGTTACAATCAACTGTCTTCCTTCTTTGTTCAATATGGTTTCTGGCTGCTAAACCCAGCGGCTTCCAACTCCTGTTTCATAGTAAAAATACAAGTGGCTCATAAAAGGATCTAAATTCTATGTGGGTTTGTTTGTTTTAATTTTATTTCCTAACAAATTTGTTGTCAGTCTACTGAATAGAGTAGCCAATCGCTTGATTACCTAAATACTAGATGATTCAGAGTTGATTTTAGTGTACTGTAAGGTCCATTGTAATATCATAAATGGGTTTAAGAAGAGGGATATGGGAAAGCACTATCTTGTATTATTTATAGTTGCCAAGAGGCTCTCATTTCTTAATTTTTTAATTCCTATTAGCAATATAAATTTAAGTGAATAAATTCATCACTTTTTATTCCCGGTATAAAAGAGAAGGGAAAAGGGTTAATTACTAAGTGATGATTGAAAGGGTAGCTTTTCTTTGTTAGAAATGTGGGATGTTTTGCTTAGATCACTTTCCCAAACTTCCTCAGTTCACAGTGCCCTTAATATCTCAGTCAGTTTTCACAGCACCCGAGGACGTAAGTTCTTCTTAACTAAGAACTAGGTAGGTCCAAACTACTTAATCAGTATCTGTGTCCTAACAACTAGTAATTGTTTGAAAACATAGCAGAAATTGAAAGAAAAAAACAATACTTTTATGTCTTAAATAATCACAGTTATTTGCTAATGGAATGTGTACACCTTCTTAAATCTTAGAAGTAGCAGGGACACTCTCACTCGTGTTTCTTGTTACATATTGAGTTTTGACTGGTCCTTGATTTACTTTTTCTTTTTTTACTATTTATTTTGAACTACTTTTAGGCTTTCAGAAAAGTTGTAAAAACCAGGGAGTTTCAATATATCCCTCCATCTGTATGTCTGCTCACAAAGCTATGACTTCATCAGAAGGAAGGTCGCATGTTAAAACTGAACTATCTCATACAGTGTTTGAAAAATGTCCCCGTGTTTCCTGCAGATTTTAAGAAAGCCTTTGGTTTCAGTTAGGGATGTGTGGACTTATGTTTGTTTATGGAGTATTAACAGTTTTAATTTATATTTATAAAAGTGAGTTTGAGTGTTTTTCTCTTTTATTAAGACACTGAATAGTAAAACCTACTTCATAGGGAATTTCTTTAAAGTAAACTAGTTTTATTAATATACTTCCAAAACAGTCTTAATGTTTTACTTACTTTTTATAGATCCAATATTATGTATGTTATATGATTTTTAGTACTTCTTTTTAAAAATTCAATTTCCCCATTTAAGAATATTAAAAATAAATTCTGGAAACTATACAATGATATAGAATAAAATTACATTTTGGAAGTTACGTTATTTGTTTTAAATCTATAATGAAGTATTTTTGAGCTTAATATTTTTGTTCTGTTTTAATGTAGAGTTCGTGGATCCAAATATTTTTATTCAGCCAATCACAGAAGAACGTGCTTCTAGGACTTTATATCGCATTGAACTTCTAAGGAAAGTAAGGGAACAGGCCCTCCGACATCCACAATTGTTTGAGCGATTGAAGCTTTGCCATCCAAATCCAGACTTACCAGTCTGGTGGGAATGTGGCCCTCATGATAGGGACTTGCTTATTGGAGCTGCTAAACATGGGGTGAGCCGAACAGACTATCACATTCTTCGTGATCCAGAACTCTCCTTTATGGCAGCTCAGAGGAACTACAGTCAAAGTAAGATGGCTCATTCCAGGACTTCTACCCCACTTTTACAGCAATATCAAGTAGCGCTGTCTGCTTCTCCTCTTACCTCTCTACCTAGGCTCCTAGAAGCTAAAGGGATTGTTCTAGAGGAGATGAAAGTTAAAAGTGAAAACCTTAAAGAGGAGCCTCAGTCTTCTGAAGAAGAATCTATGTCTTCTGAGGAAACCAGGACACTAATCAAATCTGAGCCTGTAAGTCCAAAGAATGGTGTTTTACCACAGGCTCCTGGAGACCCGAAACCTGGTGGAAAGGGTGAAGCAGACAGACGCATGGTTGCAGCCCGAACAGAACCCTTAACTCCAAACCCAGCTTCTAAGAAACAGCGGGTCCGCAAAAGAGGATCAGAATCGAGTTCGGATTCGGACTCAGATTCTGCGCGGTCGTCCTGTTCCTCCAGGTCCTCGTCTTCCTCGTCTTCCTCCTCCTCTTGTTCCCACTCTCGATCAGGCTCTAGTTCTTCTTCATCGTCCTCCTGTTCTTCCGCATCGTCTTCCTCCTCCTCCTCGTCCTCCTCCTCCTCCTCGTCCTCCTCATCGTCATCAGAAGAAAGTGACAGTGAAGAAGAGGAAGTCCAGAAGCGAGGTATGTGCATAAAGTGCTTTTGCTATTTGGAGACAGCATTTCAAGTGAAGAGAAGTGATTCAGATAACTCAACCGTGTTTAAAATGGTTAGCTTAAATTTTACGTGTACACGTTTCCTTAGAGAAGCGCTATGGAAAAGGAAACTAGAATTACTGGCACACACTTCCTGCCCCGTAATCAAGGCACTGGAACATAGGTTAATCAAACAGGAATTAGCGTTTTTTCACAATCATTTTATTTCTTGGTGATTGCCTTACATTTAGTATTCGATTTTTCCTGGAAAAAGTTGATGAGTGAGCAGATGAAGATACTATTCTATTACAGCCTCCAGGATTCTTAGCTGAAGCAGTCAGGCCTATAAGAGCATGGTAGGCCCTGCTGGTCAGTAGCCTAGTGTTAGGCTGTCCTCTTCTGCAGGGCCCTCGAGCAGCCCGTTCACGTACATGTGAGTGAGTTAACATCTAGTGGGTGCAGTGTCCGCTCAGCTTGAAGAGCCTCCACACCTCACAGGAGCCTCAGGCTCCTGGAACGACTCCATCGGCATGACATAGCATTCAGGGATGCCACAGGGACATGTCCCACTGTAAAAGTCCTATACTGAGAGAGTTCTCTTATCCCCACCAGGTATTTGTGACCCTCCCAGTCCGAAGCAGTCCATCAATCAGCAGTTTCTCTTTGTCAGGGAAACAGACCTGGAGAGTTAACTGAGGGTCAGATTTTTATGCAGAAAAGGCTGTTTTGTCAACCCTTTGTCCACCAACTCCTTAGTGCCACTTCTTTTGCTTTTGTGCTAATTTTAAAAAATAATGAGTATTTTATTCTAGGTGAATTTTTTCCTTTTGTTACCATTTGTTTTACTTCTTTTTTCATTTTCAAATATATCTGAATAATTACATAAGATTTGAGAAGTATGTGTAAAATTGTTTTATGCAGTCTTTTTTAAACAGTTATAATTGTTCGTAGCAGAAGGTACCCCTCACATGAATGCCTATGACGAAGAAAGCGTCGCATCACTGAGTACCACTCAGGACGAGACTCAGGATAGTTTCCAGATGAACAATGGGACGCCGGAGTCCACTTACTTCCTGCAAGGCGGATACATGCTGGCAGCTTCCTATTGGCCAAAGGTAAAAGAAGAATTTCTTGCTGGAATAGGTCATTTTTTGTGAACATTTTTTATATTGCTTTAATGGTAAATATTTTTATTATGTAGAAAAATAGGTCACTATAAAATGTAGGATGACATTTTGGTATTATTATCAAGTAAATTAGGTCTACTTAAATGTGTATGCTTGTCAACATAACCTTAGAATGTTTAGAATGAAAGATAATGCTTATGTTCATATACAAGTTAATATTCAAGTGCTTCTTTATGAAATTAGTGCTTTCAACTGAGTCTCCTTGAAGAAATTTACTGTAGCCAGCTGTGACCCCGGGGAAAAAATTCATTTAAGTACATGTACATTCAGTGGTAGCAGTTGAAATTGAATTAATACAATTCTTCTTCTAGTACGTGACTGGTACAAGAGTATAAACCTCTCCAAGTGAAGCTGGGAAATGGGGGCGTAGAGAACTCTGTACTCTTTTATATATTTCTGAGTTGTCCGAAGTTCTCACAAAGAACTTGTATTACTTTGGTAGTTACAAAAACAAGACTATAGAAAAGTATATAATACAGTTTTTAATTTCACTAATGGGAATTTGTATTTGAATAACTTGTTACTGCGATGTCATATGTGTGTGAGAGAGAACCTGTGTGCATACCAAATGCACATACATTGTACCAGGGTTAAGTTCATCGAGGCTCGGAGCCATGTGAGCCGAGCCCCACAGGTCTGGCCTGATTGTGAAAATTACACTTTGATGTTGCATGCTTTTCCAGGATCGTGTGATGATCAACCGATTGGACAGTATTTGTCAAACAGTTCTGAAAGGGAAGTGGCCTTCAGCCAGAAGGAGTTACGACGCCAACACAGTGGCTTCTTTCTATACCACAAAGCTGCTGGACAGCCCTGGCGCAGCTACAGATCATAGCGAGCCCAGTGTGCCCACTCCTCCAGGTGCTGCCGGCGTTAAAGAAGAACATGACCAGTCGGCACAGATGTCAAAGGTGAAGAAGCATGTACGAGAAAAGGAGTTTACAGTGAAAATCAAAGACGTATGTTTATTTTTATTGCCCTAGGACCTGATTGCGATTGCGGTGTGCAGCATGCTTTTCCTGCAAATGGCTGCCTGCTCTTCCTCTTACTTCCTTCACACACTTGTTTTCTGGTTTTTGGATCGTTTTCCTTTTGATATCCAGGTCATTAAACTTGAATATTCTAGAGGGATCATCATTAAATATTTTTCTCTGCCTATACTTCTGAAAATAGTCCTTCTGCTTCTCAAGATGCTTTCTTAAACAGTCTGACAATTTCTAGTTGTTGTGGTTCTTTACATATTTCAATGGTGTGTCAGTGCACTTTTTGTTTGAAACATTTAGCATGCCCTGTTATCAGTAACCTCATTTTTCCGTCTGATTTTTGAAGCTTAATTGATTTCTCAGTGTCTTAAACAAGGGTAAACATCATATGAATAATGTACATAGAGACGAATGTCCAAAGCTGAAAGTGTTACAATGTACTTGGTCATGTGAAAAACTTTTTTTTTGCTCATAAAAGTGTATATGGTCCCGGCATTTTTGTTTTGTTTTGTTTTCATTAAAGATAGACATTTTAATAGGCATTGTAGAAAATGATTAATTTTTTTTCCAATTAACTTATGAGCAAAAGAGAACTTGATTAATGTTTCAGGGTTTTTACTTAGAATTTTCTCTTAATATTCTGCAATGAGACTTTTTCAGTTGTTCCTTTCTGAATAATGGTGTTTGTTTCACAGGAAGGTGGTTTGAAGTTGACATTTCAGAAGCAAGGGCTTGCTCAGAAGAGACCATTCGACAGCGAAGACTGTGCCCTGGGACAGCAGCAGTACCTCACCCGTCTTCGGGAGCTTCAGAGTGCATCAGAGACCAGCCTCGCCAGTTTCCCCAAATCTGTGCCAGGATCAGGTGACTATGCTAGTAACAGTGGCCTCAGGATGAAATACTTCCTGTCACTTCCAAAACCTCTTTCATTTACTCTCATAGTAAAAATCCATTGGTCCTTTAATGTTGGAACCTCTCTTAAGTCTGTAAGGTAATCAGTATAATTTTCACTATAAATAAATATTGGAACTTTTAAAAGGACATTTTAAAGTGTAGAGGGCAGTTTAGTTTCAGGAGCTTATGTGCTTGGGTAGAAATATTTTATCAAGTAGCTTTATACAGGTAAAAGTTCTAATAGCATTTCAATATGAAAACAAATTAGGAGTTTAAAGAAAAACACCTGGTAAATCACAAATTAATGGTGATTGGTAGAGGAAGTTAAAGTTAGTTGTTTTAGAAATACTTTAGAGTCAACACAGTCCAGGCATTTATGGGATACAGGAATAGTTTATGATGAAGCCCTGGAAGATAAGCTTTCATTCCCGTGGAAGGAACACTTGGAGAGAGATTTGTATAACATCAGACCTGCTTAGGAAAGGTAAATCTAGATTGTGGGCAACATCAAGAACTGAGCTGGGGAGGCACTAGGGGTTAGTGGTCATGTATGAATGGGGTTGATGTAAGGCCTTTCATCCATATTAGCATAGGACAGAAGCCAGGAGACATTTTTATAAACAGAATAGTTTTTAAAAGTGGTGCTTTAAGAAAATCTATTATTACAGCTAAAATGTCGTATACTGAAATAATTTTGAAACATAATAGTTTGTTAATCTGATTATAATAAAATTCACTATGTGGATATAATGAAAGCTTTCCTTTTTTTGTAATGTATGACATTCCTAAGTGCTTTTATATGCAAAAATGATTTTTAATCATTGTGATTAGTTATTCCTTACCATATTAATTAAGGTACCTTTTTGAAACAGATGTAGGAAGTGACTTTGATAAAGTTCCACCACAAGCCAAAGGGCAACGCCTTTTTCAGGGATACCCATGACTTGCTTAAAAAATTCTCCTTGGGGCCAGCCCGGTGGCTCAGGCAGTTAGAGCTCCATGCTCCTAACTCCCAAGGCTTCCGGTTCGATTCCCACATGGGCCAGTGGGCTCTCAACCACAAGGTTGCCAGTTCAATTCCTCGAGTCCCGCAGGGGATGGTGGGCTCCGCCCCCTGCAACTAAGATTGAACACAGCACCTTGAGCTGAGCTGTCGCTGAGCTCCCAAATGGCTCAGTTGGTTGGAGCACGGACTCTCAACCACAAGGTTGCCAGTTCGATTCCTCAACTCCCGCAAGGGATGGTGGGCAGTGCCCCCTGCAACTAACAACGGCTACTGGACCTGGAGCTGAGCTGCACCCTCCACAACTAAGATTGAAAGGACAACAACTTGATTGGGAAAAATGTCCTGGAAGTACACACTGTTCCCCAATAAAAAAAAAAAAGTCCTGTTCCCCTTCCCCAGTAAAATCTTAAAAAAAAAAAAAAATTCTCTTTGAAACATTGAAAATGCATTTCTCGCTGTGAACCATTTTAAACAAAAGACATCATCCTTAATAATATGTCCTTTTTATAAGCGAGTTCTATTGTGCAGCACTCTTTAAGGAGAGGAACTCTGTCTTACTCATCTTTGAACCATCATAGTACCTTCTACATAGCTTTTTCATAAATATTTATTTACTGGGAAAAAGGGACTGAATGCATGGAACTTTCTTGTTTATGTTTTTTTGTTTTTTGTTTTTTATTGAGTGCCTACTGAAAAGAGGAATGAGAAAGGTCAATTTAATTTGTCAACTGAACAGTTAGTGATCTTAAAGAAAATACCATAAGTTGGCTGGGGTAGGATGGACTATGGGAAATTGAGGAATGAGTTTATTGTGATAAAGAGGAACACAATAGTGACAGGTCTTTTGAAAATTTTAAAAGTTATAAAAAGGCCGAAAGAAGTTTTGTTTTGTTTGTTTGAGTTGGCCATGTTTTTAAGTTTAGAAGAATCTAATGTAGGATAAGACATTTTGGCATAAGAAAGCAAAGATAAATGATAAAACAGGCTTTGGAAAAAGTGGAAATGAATGGGTTCAAAGAAAGGGTCAAGGTTTATCTTGTCCATGAGAACCGCTTGCTTCTCGCTGTAAAAGGGGAAGGAAGAGAATACATATGACTATCTGGGGAGAAAAATTAAGGAAATAAGTCAAAGGTTGAGAGACCTGGATTACAATTATCCAAGTTTTTAAATGAGAAATCGGGGTGGTGTTTTTAGTCTGAAGAATTGCTTGATTTAGGATATGTAAAATAGAACTAACACTTCCATATATTTAGAAAAGTGGTTACTTTAATTTGTTTAAGAACTAGATTTTTATGACTGTTTTGCTTTTTTAATTTTATTAGGTACTTCCATTCAATCAACCCTTGGTGCCAATGGAGTTATATTAGACAACCAGCCCATAGTCAAAAAAAGGCGGGGAAGGAGGAAGAATGTAGAAAATGTTGACATCCTCTTTTTTAACAGAAATAAACCACCTAATCATGTAAGTAAAGCAATATGTAAAAAGTACTGAACCTTTAGTTCAAAATTCAGTTCTAGTAAATATGTATATTGCTGTTTTGTGAATGTTTTGTAGAATAATAATTAGGAAATTAGAAGTATACTATATAGTTTTAGATTGTATCTCAGTAAATTCAACATTGGCCAAGCTTCATGGAAATCTTAAATTTGAAAGATTTAGTAGACTTCTGAACAACTTATTTTTTGATTCCTCTTCAAAAAGAATTCCTTCATTGGAACAAAATTAGAATACTAAATCATGGAAGTAAAATTTTCATTTTGTGTTTTTCTACAGGTTACTTTGGGCTTACCCACCTCACAGATTTCTACAGGGATAAATCCAGCACTGTCCTATCCTCAACCTCAAGGAATTCCTGATACGGAAAGTCCAGTTCCAGTTATTCATCTTAAAGATGGGACAAGACTTGCAGGCGATGATGCACCGAAAAGAAAGGATTTGGAAAAATGGCTTAAGGAGCACCCAGGCTATGTGGAAGATTTAGGAGCTTTTATTCCTGTAGGTGATACCTTACAAATCTTGGTATATTTTATTTCTATGATTTATCAAATGTATAATGATGAAACATAAATTCTACCCACTTATATTAAATATGTGTTCTGCTCAAAATTTAGGAAAATGAGCAGAAAAAGAAAAAATAAATACCCACCTTTCCCATGATACAATACAGTACCATTTTCAGTTTTTCCATTCTGCATTCAACAAGTATTTACCAATAAAAATCACCTTTGATATACAGAGTACTATGTTAGACCCAATGCAGGTTGTAAATGTATAAAAAAACTTCAATCCTATCCCTCAAGGAGATTATTGTAAAATAATAATGTCATAGTAAACTTATATGGAGACTTTACTGTGTGCCTGGCATTATACTTAGCACTTACTTACGAGATAACATGTATTAAGTCATCTAATACTCCCAACAACTTTATCAGAATGGCATTGTCACAACTATTTCATAGATAAAGAAATGGAAAATACTGAAATTTTTAATTAAATAGTTCCATGCCACACAGCGAATAAGTCTTAAACCCAGTGTCCAAACCCCTATTCTTAAGCTCTTCTTCAAGTTACAAGAATATAGTTTCTGTGCCTCTTCAGATACACAATGAATTACGTTAATCGAAGATGAGAATCATTGTATTTCATCTGCATTTTCTTTATGCTCTGAAATACTACTCACTATCTTAAGGGTATTGAGCTTTCTCAGTCACAGAAATCTATTCATTTCACAATACTTCATTATCAGATGCTGATATACCAAATTTTGTGTCCATCTTCCTTGACATTTCTGTGTATTTTATAAGGTAAAAGAATAAAATATGTCCTCTATAGAATGAATTTACCATGCTGTTCCATCTGCCTCCATTATGAAAATTAAATGGATAGCACAATGCAGCTGTCCACACCCTGTGAGCTTCTCAGGGACTATGTCCTGTTCACCTTTATATCCCCAGCACTTTGCTCATAATTCATGATTCATAGAATAGTATCTAGCTGCCTGTAAGTATTTATTGAATCAATGATTAAAACACAAAAATTGAAGACTAAAAAGTGCTATATAAAGGTAAAGTGATTCTTAATTAATAACAAAAAAAATTAATTACTTTGATAATTTTTCATGAAAAGGAAACACAAAGCTCCAGTCCCTAGAGTAATGGGACTATATCTTTAATAAGTATTTTAATATATTTGTATCTGTAATATATTTAGTTCACTATTTTCACAGCTGTTATTGTCCCCAGCAAATAACCTAGTAGTCTGAAACAGTGACCCTCAGACTTAGCTTTTGAATACTTGTCACATACCTAGTTTTCTCAAAGGGTGCCACAAATTCTTAAACTTTTATTTAATTCCTTTTGATTAAAAAAAAACAAAACAAATAAAGCTCTCATAATTCAGAGAGGGGGATTTTTCACAAATCTGATAATAAAATGAATATAGCAACTCTAAAAATAACGAGAATTTTTAGTTCAATGCTGTAACTTAACATATTAGAAAATACTAGGCTGGTTTAAAAGTAATTGTGGTTTTTGCAATTTTTAACCTTTTAAACCATACTTTTGCATCAATATAATAATATTCATTTATTCAGTCAGTAAATTTGTATTTAGTACTGTGTGCTACTTGCTATTTTAAGGGATTGAGGATAAAACAATGAACAATAGTCTTTAAAGGATTTTCATTCCTTTCTTTATCACTGCAAAGGAATCTTTATTAATTTTTTAACATAACCATTTAGCATTTTCACTGCAAATAAACCTTCTATCGTGTTTTCTATAACTTTATTATTAATATTTTAAAACATTTTTAAAAGCATTTGCAGTAAAGAATATGAAATAATAATTAATTTCCCAAGGATACATTAATAATTTCCTCACACTCTATTGTGGTATATACCTATAACTAGATAATTATAACATGGTATATATACTATAACAGAGGTATGTGTAAAGTGCCATGGAGGCAGATAAAAGAAGAATTAATCTGCCTAGGCAGAGTAAAGTATCCGGAGAAAGATAGAAGGAAAATAGAGCTGACATGACTAGTGAGTTATGACAGAATCAGGAGGCATTAGACCACGTTATCACCAGAATAGGATATTCTAGGCATTATAAAACAATATGAAGAGAGTTTTAAAAGGATAGGATTGTAAGGCATAGTCATAAAACAATGACTGGTCTGATTTTCCAAGTTGTGTGAGGGAATGTGTCGGTTAATAGTTACTGGATAGAAAAGGTTGAATTAGGTCCTGGCTGTCATGGGACTGGCTGGTCTGCCATGCTGAAGAGTTTGAGCATTCGTCTCTTGGAATGTTCTTATTGGTTGGAAATAACTACAAACCTCAAGTGCTGCTTTGTTAACAGCTGTAGACATAAAAAGCATGGTTTGATGGAAAGAGTTTTTATTGCCAAATATAGCTACTTGCTGGCTGCATGACCTTGAGGAAGATCATTTCTCCGAGCCTGGATTCCATTTATAAAGTAAGAATAACATCTTTGAGTATTGTGTGGATTACGTGAGAAGATGTAAGAAAGTCTATCAGTCAGATGAAGGAAATGAAAGCCTCTAGCACACGTATAAACTGTATCAGAGCCCAGAGAATTTTACCTGAAGTTTCAGGTAAAATTTATCAGAAGTAGAGAACTATCCAATTTAGTGGAAGCTACTCCAGCATTCTTGGTTGCTCCTTCAAGTAGTACTCTAGCAATACCATTGTCTTTGAGGGCGATTAAAGAAGGAACTAGCAGTGTCCGCATTTCCGGTGCCTACTTTTATACAGAATGAAAATGTGATCATTATGGTGGCCTTCAATTATGTTTAAATTTATAATATGAGGAAAAGATTCATGGGATCAAATATCTGGAGAACTGACTCTGGGTGGTGAACACACAATGTGATATATAGATGATGTATTACAGAATCGTATGCTTGAAACCTATGTAATTTTACTAATCATTGTCACCCCAATAAATTTTAATTTAAAAAAAAAAGAGAAAAGATTAATAGCTTTTAAAGTCTTATTTAATCTTTTTGTTAATTATAAAAATATTTAAAGTTTAAATGTTTTTTGAAGTTTAACAATTATATATATATAAGCTATATAAGATTTTTAAATATATAATGTGATATATATCTTCAGTATTATAGGATTAAATTACTTTAATCAGTTCATTTGCATTATTTGCACAAGTGAAGATTTTAAAACTATTTTTGTCTGTTTATTTTAGAGAATGCAGCTCCACGAAGGGAGGCCCAAACAAAAAAGGCATCGTTGCAGAAACCCCAATAAGCTAGATGTTAACAGTCTCACTGGAGAAGAACGTGTTCAGTTGATTAATAGAAGAAATGCCAGAAAGGTATTCATATGTTTGTTGTCCTTTTATGTTGATTGAATATTTAAGAGATTGCTAGAATATTATTCTTTATGCAGTAATTTCTCACAGACCTGGAAATGGGTTAAACCTAGAGATTTATGGGAAAAGATACGGACTATAAATTTATGCAGTCTAATTTCAAATCCCATCTCATAAACCGTTGAATGAAATAAGAAGTCGCTTTACATAGCTGTGCCTAAGCGCTGCATAAGAGCACTACATCTCACACAATGGTTCTCAACAGGGTGGGCAGTTTTGTCCTCTAGGGCACATTTGGCAGTGTCTGGAGATATTTTTTGTATCCACAATTGAGGAGTAGGGAGGTGGGTGGTGCGCAGGGAAATGAGGCTGTTGGCACCTAGAGGGTAGAGACTAGGGATGCTGCTAAACTTCCTATAATACACAGGACGACCCTCAACAACAGGAGTGCGAAATGTGTAGAGTGGAAAGATTGAGAAACCCTGGTGAAAGGGCAACATTGTCACCATAGCCATCGTATATTCATATATTTATCACAGTAGTTTTCTATTGGCTGGCCGTAAAGTGTCTTGTTCTATCTAAATCGGCACATTACGTAATTTTCTGATAGATGGAAATGAACTGTCTTAAACAACAGTACCTTATAGACTAATGGTACCCCTGTGCTTATCCTGCTTTATTGATTGATGCATGGTAAAAGCCAGATTTTTCCAAAGTATTTCTGGACCAAATGTGGTTCAACATTTATTTCCCCAAATTGTTTGCTTTATGTTTGGATTGGTATACGTCTCTTTTATCACCCAAAGTAAATTACAGGATGCTTACGGCACCTTTTTCTAAGTTTATAGCTTTGATATTTTTATTCTGTTTTTCATTCTGATAAGTAAGCAACAACATAGGTAAGAAATAAATACTGGCCTCAGAGTAAGAACAGCAAATTTCCCATTCAGTTCCTCCAGTCACAAGTTAAATTACCCTAAGAGCTCATGTTAATTCCCTAGTTCTCTTTTGCTGCTAGTATAAAAATACATAAAATTATTTGAATTTCTCAGAAAAGATACTGGAATTGGAAGAAAACTTTTAAAACTAAGTTCCTTTGATACGATTGTGTACACCAATCATTAAAATGAATACTAATTTTTCCTCCAATTTTGTAGAGATATCTTATTCAGCTATTGTTAGTACTTGAAGTGATGTCATAGATGTATTAAGGGAAGAGCAAGGTGACAGTTTATAATGGTAGCACTTTATTTAATTTCGTGCTTAAATACTCTAAATTTTATTTTTAATGCGGTAACCTGATTAAAGGCCCTATTCATTTTCCTCAATTTTCAGAGTTTTTATTGTCCTGAGTCTTTAGAGTACAGGCTCAGGATTCATGTGTCACTAAGGAAAAGAATCTACCTGCTAAATCCCCCATAAGCCACCCAGAAGGCCTCCAGTTTAAATTGGAGCTTAATGAAGGGGATAATAAAAAGGAGAAGGGAGCAGAAACTACAGATACTAAGTAAAGACGATAGGAAATATTAAGAATACTTACAGGTGTTATAACTGGCTATATTAAGCCCTGTCTATATCCTATCAAGATATAGTATGTATTCATTCAAAGATGTGTGGAAGAAAGAATTACTCAAGAAATATCTTTAGACTCCAAGGGAACATTAAATTGGTAGGTCCAAATCATTTAAATTTAAGTCATTTAAATTTCAAAGTATTATTTTGTATCAATTTCATACTAATTATTATACATAGTTTTTGGGTTGTTTTTTTCAAATTTACTTATGATTAGTTGGTTATTTCACTTTTCACACACAAAGAATATGTACATTTGTATACTTTTAGGGTGTCAATTTATATAATAGATAAGAGCATGGGTGTTTGAGACCTTAGTTTGAAAGCTGACCCTAACACCATGTTTCCCCAAAAATAAGGCCTAGCCAAACAGTCAGCTCTAATGTGTCTTTTGGAGCAAAAATTAATATAAGACCCTATATTAGATTACATTAGATTAGATTAGATTATACCCAGTCTTATATCATACTATATAAGACCCGGTCTTATTTTACTATAATAAAATAAAACCGGGTCTTATATTAATTTTTGCTCCAAAAGACGCGTTAGAACTGATTGTCCGGCTAGGTCTTATTTTCAGGGAAAGATGGTATTAGCTAGCTTAAGGAAACTTATATAACTTCTCTGAGGCTTAATTCCTTCATTTGAAAAATAGGAATAATACTATCTCAAAAGGATGTAGTGAGAACTAAAACAAATTATAAAACTGAGGCTCAGAGAGATTTACTGATTTTTCTCAAGTTCATATAGCTGTTAAGTCTGACTCCAAAGTATATACGCTTAACTAGGCTATACTGCCTATTCAGCATAGTAAGTGCACAAAAATGGTAGTTTATTTTTACGGTTCTAGTTTCTCTACTTAAAACATTAACAATTTACATTACCACATGTTTATATAGTATTTTAATAGTCCTTATGGGACTATTAAATATAATATAATAATGTCAAAGGTGGTTCAAAGAATACATGTTCTAAAGAAATAAACTGTTATTAACTGAATAAAAAGCAAGTTGTGTCTCCATATTTAATCGTGTTTTTACATGTCTAACAATTTGTTTTTTGTTTACAGGTTGGAGGTGCATTTGCTCCCCCTTTGAAAGATTTATGTAGATTCTTAAAAGAAAATTCAGAATACGGAGTTGCGCCTGAATGGGGAGATGTTGTTAAGCAGTCTGTGAGTATTTCATGAAATACTAACTCAGACGTCATTCTAAAAATTAGATGCCCAATTAAATTTTAAGTTAAGAATCTACAAAATATTTCATGAACATGTGACAGTGCTTTGTAGTTCACACTTTTTATTTTGCAGAACATGTTACAAAGTTTTCAGATGTTTGTTGAGTTTGAATCAGTATATACTGATTTGTTTTTATTCTAACCTCTAAGATACTGTTTGAACAGTGGCACAAAGAATAATCAATGATGTGGGGAAAGAAATATATAAAAGGATATTCATCTTAGTATAGTACTAGAAAATTGGGAAAATACTAATGGTCCGGGCATATGTTGGAAAACTGCAACTGTTTTAAAAATTGTATCTTAAAAGAACATACTGTACACTTGAAATTAATATAAAATACTATTAAACGTCCAAAAAAGAAAAAAGAGAAGAGCATCTAATGACACAGGAGAAAAAGTTCACAATATGTTAAATAGGATGGTAGTTAAGCTCTTGGAATAGCAAGGCCTAACCATGTGGTAAATGCTAAATAAATAATAGCTTGTTTCTACAGGTGTTCAAATGAAAAGGGCAGGCTCTACAACTGTGTTCAGTATGATTCTGTTTTTTATTTTGGAAAGGGAGGTGGGGAGAATTGTAGAATTTATATATATGTACAAGCAAAAAATGGAAGCACACATCCTGAAAAATTAGCAATGGTTATCTCTGAATGGTGAAATTATAGATGAATTCTTTATTTGCATTTTTTGTTGTCATGTTTCCTGCAGTGAACCCTAATCCTTTTGAAAAGAGAATAAATAAATTGATCGATTCAAAAGGAAATCTAAAAACAGTCCTATGAGAGTCTTTTAAACCACTGTCTAGAGCTGAACTGTCACAAGTGACAGCCCCAGGCACACGTGGCTCTTGAGCTGGTCTGAATTAAGATGTGTTGTTGTAAGTGTAAAACACTATCTTGGGACTTTGAAGACTTAGTTTGGAAAAAATATAAAATCTGAGTAATTTTCATAGATGACATATTGAACTGGTAATGTTTTGCTTTTATTACTAAAATTAAGGTCACCTATTTCTATTTTACCTTTTTTAATGTGGTTACTAGAAAACTTAATATTACATATGTGGCTTACATTATATTTCTATTGGACAATGCTGGTCTAGAGGTATTAAATTCCTACAACTTGTAGGAGTTTTGAGCCTGAGAAGATCTTAGGAGAATTGAAAGAAAGTAGCATAGATTGTTCTCCATCGTCCTGGACTTTATGCTCCCAGTTTGCAGGTGCTACCGCTGTTCTGAGTCACGTAATTTCCCCGCCCTGTTGAGTATCTTTTTCAGCATGGCTTTATCCCGTATTCCCAAAGTGATAGTCAAAAAATTCATACGAAGCATCTCAATCTTAATCTTTTACTTACTTCCTCTATCCTTTCCTTATTGTTCTTCCAGATTAGAACGGGGCATTTCTTTAGCATTCTAGACTGTTTGGTCATGTAAAACATGTCAGGGTATGGGAGTAACCCTCATGAAAAATTTCGTTTGTACCTTGTTTTCTAGAGCTAGTCTACAAATGTATGTCTCTATGGAGGAAGGCTAGAGGCCACTTAAAATAAGAAGTGGAAGAGCTGTTTCCAGTCACTACTTAAAATAATAGGAATTTAGGTTATCTCTCTCATAATTGATTGTTTTATCATACAGAATAAGTTTATAAATAATTACCTGTTTTGATAGCTTATTTGTGTCACAAGCTAATAGCTATTGATTTTAATATAGATATTATTAATGATTTTTTTCCTCAGGGATTTCTTCCAGAAAGTATGTATGAACGTATTCTCACTGGTCCTGTTGTGAGAGAAGAAGTAAGTAGGCGAGGGAGACGGCCTAAAAGCGGTATTGCGAAGGCCACAGCGGCAGCAGCGGCTGCAACTGCCAGCAGTGTTTCAGGCAGTCCTCTGTTAGCCAATGGATTACTTCCAGGTATGGATCTCACAACTCTTCAGGCCTTACAACAAAACCTACAAAACTTGCAGTCACTGCAAGTAACCGCAGGGTTGATGGGAATGCCTGCCAGCCTTTCTTCTGGAGGAGAAGCTAAAAACATGGCTGCCATGTTCCCCATGCTCCTGTCAGGAATGACTGGATTACCCAATCTGCTGGGCATGGGAGGACTCCTGACAAAGCCTGCAGAATCTGGAACAGAAAAAAAGGGAAATGACTCGAAGGAGCTGGAAGGAAAAAAAGAAAGGACAGAGAGCCAAAATTCAGAGAATGGTGGAGAAAACTCTGTATCAAGTTCTCCTTCAACATCCTCTACTGCTGCATTAAATACAGCTGCAGCTGCCAACTCGTTAGCTCTTAACCCACTGTTACTATCTAATATCATTTACCCAGGGATGCTTCTCACTCCAGGCCTTAATCTTCATATTCCAACTTTGTCCCAGTCCAATACTTTTGATGTACAGAAAAGCAAAAACAGTGACTTAGGCTCATCTAAGTCTGTAGAGGTAAAGGAAGAAGATTCCAGAGTTAGAGATCAGGAAGACAAAGGGGGTACCGAACCAAGTCCTCTCAATGAAAACAGCACAGATGAGGGTTCAGAGAAAGCCGATGCTTCGTCCGGATCTGACAGTACATCGTCGTCATCCGAGGATTCAGATTCTAGTAACGAAGACTGATCCCCAGACTACACTTAAATTATGAACTGATTTGGGATTTTTTTTCTTTAATTATTAATTGTAAATACCCCAGTGTGGAGTGCATCAATAACTTACTGACCGAACATTTCAGTTATTTGTTTAGAAGTGCAAACTGCTTTCAGAGACTTTTTGCATGTAAAATTTCTTAAGATTCATAAGTTTCTGAACTCGTATGTACTATCAAATACATAAAGGTGTAAAATTACAACAAAAGGCATTATAATTTTGTTGGGGGTTAATTTTATGGAAATTATGCTCAGTAAGAGTTGTATATTTAATATATTTGCAGTGAACACAGAATCCTTTATGCATATTACTGATTTAATTTGAATATAGTTTTACAGCCTCCTTGACACCTATAATTTACAGAACAAAACTCAGCAATAATTTGGGCAGCTAATGAATGTCATGAAAGCTGTAGAATCTACATCACCATCCATTGTTTTAATTACATGAAAATGCTCTAGTGTTGTGATGCACTGCTGATGTTTCCAATTCAGGTACAAGTATGTTTTAAAGAAGAAATAAGTTTCCCAATCAGCCAATTTAACTGGCTACCTGTTACCTCAGCTGAGTTAGTTTAGGAAGTTTACATTCGTTTCTAATTCTATACTTGTTTTCAGGGGTTTTTTAAACACATCCTATATATCATGTCAATCTGGCAAGAAATATGACTTGCTTTTTGCTGAGCTTAACTCTGATATCAGTAAAATTCAGTCATAAAATAATCCTGTGTCATGTAACTTTGGCACCCTCTAGACATACTTAGTTGTAACTTTTCAAAGTTTGGCCTCCTATTAGAAATAATTATGTCTCAGATGAGTAATGTCTGTTTCCAGGGTTCAGAAAGGGCAAACTCATGAAATGCCACTGAAAGAACTTTCAACACAGCATACTTCATGTAAAAAAATTGTTTGTTTGCTTTATTTGTGTAGATTTCTATTTGTGTTTTATGTCATGGTAATATTACAAACTTAACAGACAATAGTGGTAAAGTAATATGCAAATAGTCTACATTCACCTTGAGTTTCTTTTAGGTGTAAGCAGACTAAATGTTGCCCAGAATCAGTGTTGGGTTATCAGTTTATATTAAATATACTGAGTTGCCCATTTTGAAAATGCACTTTGAATAATCTCAAAAAAAAAAAAAGAAAGAAAATACGAGTTATACCTGTAAACCACAAAATGAAGCCCAAGGCTTCTGATCAATTTCTTAGAACCCTTTACCATGTAAAATTTGTCTGATACTTGATTTGTGATACAATATCTCCTGCTAAAGCTGCTATTATTCTGACAAGGTAGAGGTCCAGGTTCACCTTCATACACATTTAAAACAATTAGAATTTCATTGAGTGTAAAATACCATTTATATCCTAAGGAGAGGTAAATGTTAGCATTCTTCCGGTACTTGAATAAGTCAGTGATAAAGTTTGCAAGGGGATAAATTTAGGGAACAAAATACCCCACTTCTCTTCTACAGAAAAAAATAACTTTAAGTATGTTTTGATGATAGAACTTGTTGCTTTGTCACGAATTAAGCAATTATATTGGATTTTCCAAGACATTTACCAGTAAATTGTTTCTGTATGTAAAATAACCCCTTATTAAAGAGAGACAGTGTTATATGCATTTACAAAATTATATAAGTTTAATGGGATGGTATTGATTTTTGTATTTTTCCCAAAATAGTACTTTGATAGTCCTTTATGCAGTCTTAGCAATAGTCATAATACCCATCCAGGAGAAGTGGGTAGTAATTCTTCATAATGAAAGTGATATATTACATACTTAGTATCTTCCCTTTGCAGTATTGCACTTTTGTTTAACTAGAATACACCTATGAGATAGCCAAAGTTTTTCAAACACAGTGAACTTAGGTTGCCGGTGGAGTATTTCAACACCATCCATATTTCCCTTCCCTCACTCTTCTTCTACCCACATGATCTTTATTCCTTTCTTTCCCCAATTAAAAAAAAAAAAAGGAAAAAAAGCCCTAGATCTTATCACTAAAATCTAATTTATATCAAATTTATGAGATAAAGTATTTTCCTAATTATGCTCAAATGAATTTGGTTAACATCTTAGTGATTCTCTTTCTATGTAATAAGGCAATTGCAGTTTTCAAAATATTAAGGCTAATATTAACTTTAAATATTCTCTTGGGTTTTAAGACACTTCTATTTATTATTGATTGGGGGAAAGTTGTCCAGCTATCAGGTTAAAATAAACCATGCAAATATGGTTGTGTAAAGTTAAGGGTTATAAGGAAAAAAACAGTAGAATTACATAATACTAAAGTTGCAGTGAAAGGATATCCAAGTATGTGTTGGTAGTTACTAAAAGAATTATAGCTGTTATTGCCTTGTATTTATAGCCCTTGTTTCAGGTTTCATGATTCAAGTCTTAGTCCAATTTTCCTTTTGGACATTTGCAATATTTACCAGTTGTGTTTTGTGTAGTCTGAATTTGCTTTCTGTAGTTGAGCAAACGTCTTAAAAAGTCATTTGTAATTTATTAAATTACTTTCTATGATGTTCTATAGAGCAAATGGAAGTTTAATTATTTTTTATTAAACATATTCTTTGACTACCCATGATGTCAGCCTCTGTACATGACAATACTTCTTTTTTTATTTAGTTTTATATATAAAATTTATCTTATCTCAGTTATGAAAGACAGTCATAAATCTTTAAAAGGAAAGTATACTTTGGAAGAATTTTTAAATGACAGAAGTTGGCAATAATTATATCCACAATATTATTATTTTCTTAAGCTTTCTTCCCCTGGACCTTTAAAGGAAATCTAGAAAGCCTCAGATATACCTAACCTCTTAAAGGAGTCCATTTGGGAAACTAATCATTTTTTTCCTCGGGCTTAAAGAATCTCAATTCATTGCCATTGTCGGTAGTGTTTTTTGTAAACATGAAAAAAATTTGTTTTCCCTCTAATTACAAAAGTAAAACAGTGGAGTCTTATCATACACTCATTTAACTTGAACACATTCAACTATATACTTTTATGCTTAGCAAACCTTTTTTTTTTCTTTTTTCATACAATGTAGCATGTAAACACAAGCCAACTGCTTCATCTAGTGCTTACCCAGAAGAACAGTAATCTACACCAATGCTGGAGGAAGAATTGGAAATGTTGGATGTTTTTGAAAGAAGATGCACTGTGTATACAATTATATAGTCTGTATTTTGTGAGCTGTAGGAAGGAGTGATGTTTGACTACAGATAATCTTCACCCTCCACAATAAATTTAGAACTTAATCCCTACATAAATGTAACTCCACTACATAAACTATTTACTTTTAAGTGCAGAAAAACAAAAAATATTTAAATCATTCATAAACCCACCCTGAGATATTGTTGGTATAGATTTCCAATCTTTTTATGTTATATACTTGCAGTGGGTTGATTAGTGTCCTATAGAAATTTCGTGTCAACCAACAACCTCAGCATGTAACCTTATTTGGAAATAGGGTCTTGACAGATGTAATTAGTTAAGATGCTATCACACTAGATTAGGGTGGGTCCTAAATCCAATGACTGGTGTCCTCATAAGAAGAGGAGAGGACACAGAGACACCGGGAAGTTCATGAGACACCTGGCAGAGATGGGAGCGATGCAGCTGCAAGCCCAAGAACACCAAGAGTTGCCAGCAACAACCAGATGCTAGAAGAGAGGTGTGGAGCAGATTCTCTCAGAGCCTCCAGAAGGAACCACCCTTGCCAACACCTTGAGTTTGGACTTTCCTCCTCCAGAACTGTGAGAGAATAAATTCCTGTTGTCTTAAGCCACCCAGTTTGCAGTATTGTGTTATGGTAGCCCTAGGAAACTAATACACTTTTATAGTAAACCATTATATGGAGCATAGTATTTACTGTTCTGCCCTTGATATACTGACCTGCAATGTGATTTTTAATACATAGTATTGGCTCATACAGATGTAAGTTATTTAACCATGTACTTAAATACAGACATTTGGGTTTATATGTGAATTAATTTTTTTGCATCTATCCCTAATGATTTCCTTAACCTGTAGAAGTGAAAATACTTCCTCTGTTTTTAAGGATTTTGATTTTGTTGCCAAGTTTATAATGATGCCATTAGTAGCAATTTATACTACCCTCAGCAGCATATTTTTGTGAATGCTCATTTACCCCCAATCCTTACCAATACTGTGTATTGTCTTTTGAAATAATCTTTGCCAAATTGATAGGCAAAAATAACATCTTGATGAATTTTTAGATTCTTTTTCTTAGAACAAACAAGACATGCATATTACATGCAGAACATCTGGGGGTGGGAAAGCACAAAGTAAACAAAAACCCCAAGAATGCTGACCACTCAGATAATTGTTAACTTTCAGGTTTTCTTTGCATATACATATATATTTTAATAAGAATGGAGTTATACTGTACATAACCATTTTGTAACCTTTTTCTCACTATATAATAATTTTTTCATGTCATTAAAGAATCTTCCAAAACATTTTTAAGGACTTTCTTGTTCTAATATACAGATGCAGTATAATTTATTTAATACCCAATTATTGAGCCCTACACACACACACACACACGCACGTGCATGGTGAAGGTCTCTTATGATACACTCCTATAGCTCCCTGAATTTTTTTTTTATATATATTTACACCTGATAATTACTTGTTCTAGATCTGTTTTACCCAGGAGATCACATGCTTTGCAATGGCAGAGACTGTGGTTGTCTCATTCACTGCTATATCAGTGATTGGCAAAGTACTTGACATATAAAAGACGCTGACAACATTTGTTGAATATTTGAATGGACGAGGGCTTGGATCTCTGGCTGAATGAATGAATGAGTGAATGAGTAATCAGACCTAAGAACCAAACTCTTAATAACCAATATTGATTTTTTTATTGAGATGTAATTGACAAATAACACTGTATTAGTTTTAAGTGTATGACATGATTTGATATATGTGTATATTGTGACATGATTACACTGTAAGTTTAGTTAATATCCATCACCACACAGAGCTACAAAATTTTGTTCTTGTGATGAGAACTTTTAAGATCTACTCTCTTAGCAACTTCCAAATATACAATACAGTATGGTTAACTGTGGTCACCATGCTGTGCATTAATCACCAGGACTGACTTATCTTAGAAGTTGGGAAGTTTGTACCTTTTGACCACCTTCACCCATTTCGCCCAACTCCCATTCCCCAGCAACGACCAGTCTGTTCTCTATGAATTTGGTTTTTGTTTTGTTTTTTATTTCAGATTCCACATGTATGTGAGATCATACAGTATTTGTCTTTCTCTGAATTATTTCACTTTCCATAATGCACTCAAGGTCCATCCATGTTGTCACAAATGGCAGGATTTCCATCTTTACTGTGGCTGAAAAAATATATATATGCCCACAGACCACATTTTCTTTATCCATTCATCTATTGATGAATACTTTGTTTCCATGTCTTGGCTATTGTAAATAATGCTGCCATGAACATAGGGGTGCAAACATCTTTTCAAGATAGTGATTGTGTTTCCCAGGATATATACCCAGAAGTGGTTTTGCTGGATCATATGGTAGGTCTATTTTTAATTTTTTGAGGAATCTCCGTACTGTTTTCCATAGTGGCTGCACCAATTTACATCCTACTAAGAGTGCACAAGTGTTTTCTTTTCTCCACATCCTCACCAACACTTGTTATCTCTTGTATTTTTTGTAAGAGCCATTCTAACAGGTGTGAGGTGATGCGTCACTGTAGTTTTGATTTGCATTTCCTTGATGATTAATAATGTTGAGCACCTTTTCATTTATATGTTGGCCATAGTATGTCTTCTTTGGAAAAATGTCTATTCAGAATGCACATTTTACAATCAGGTTGTTTTGCTTAATTTTGTTCTATTGAGTTGTGTGAATTTTTTGTATATTTTGTATATTAACCCCTTATCAGATACATGATTTGCAAATATTTTCTCCCATGCTGTAGGTTGCCTTTTCATTTTGTTGATGGTTTTCTTTGCTGTACAGAAATTTTTTAGTTTGATATAGTCCGAGTTGTTCATTTTAGCTTTTGTTACCTTTGCTTTTGGTGTGAAATCCAAAAATTAATTGCCAAGACTGATGTCAAGGAGCTTACCACCTATGCTCTGGGACTTGTATGGTTTCAGGTCTTGATGTTCAAGTTTTTAATCCATTTTGAGTTGATTTTTGTGTATTGTGTACGATAAGGGTCCAGCTTCATTCTTTTGCATGTGGCTGTCCAGTTTTCCCAACACCATTTATGGAAGACTGTCCTTTCCCCATTGTATATTCTTGACTTCTTTCTTGTAAATTAATTGGTCATATGTGTGTGGGTTTATGTCCTCTCTATTATGTTGCAGTGATCTATTTGTCTTGTTTTTATGCCAATACCACACTGTTTTGATTATTATAGCTTTGTAATATAGTTTGAAACCAGGAAGTGTGATGGCTCCAGCTTTGTTCTTTCTCAAGATTGCTTTGGCTATTCAGGGTCTTTTGTGGTCAATATTGATTTCTTGAAACTCAATCCTTAATGTCCATGCCCTCCATTCCAAGCAAGGCCCTCACTCACAGCCTATGGGGCCTTAAGTTGACACACATTTCCCACCACCGCAGATACTTAGTTTGCAAGTACCCCTAAAAAGAAGGGAGAAAAGGGGTTACCAACAGGTCATATGGTGACCCCAGTGTAAAGAAACATTTTATAGCCTGAATGCAAGAAGGCAAAGAAAATGGACAAAAATGTTTTAAAATGCAGCAATAAAAAGCAGCTGAGAGTGTGTAGCCCAATATCTACTCTCATAGGCCATAATTGTTTATGACAGAAAAGGCTCTAAGGGCATGTTGTTTTTATTCCAGAGTACCAAGGCTTCCCTGTGTGTTAAATATAGCTAATTGTTTGTAGTTTATACTGTGGATTGAATTTTTAGCACAACAGATTCTCATTCAAAATAAGCAGAGCTGGAAGGAGGGGTAGACCTGCGGGGCTCATAGTGTCAGGCCATATTGGACAAGAATAGCTGAGTGGAACTAATCGCAAAATGCCGGTTAACTCAGGTCTCAACAGGAGACTTAATATACCAGGTAAAATGTAAATTGGCCTCAGCCCTGCTTGGGTAGATAGCATCCTCAAATGGAAATTCAAAACAAATGAGCAGTTTTTGCTAGTAGCAACACACGTAAAAATATATTTATGGGAGACCCATATAGTATTGCAAACTCAGTTGAAGCCACATTCTCAATAATAGCCATTTGATAACTCAGTATGGAAGGAATTTAACACTGCCTAATGATCACAGGGAAATAAATTTCAATTTCAATGTGGCTGGGAATGCAAGATGATAGACCCACTTTCAAAGAAATTTGGCAGTGTCTTATAAAGTTCAACATTTACCACACAACCAGCAATGCCAATCCGTCTTAGCCTCTCTGCGTGCCCATGGTGGCCCTTTCTCAGTCCCTGAGTGTGGCCTTCTAAGGCCACCAATCCTATTGGATTAGAGCCCCACACTTAAGACTTCATTTAACTTTAGTTACCTACTAAAAGTCCTATCGCTGAATGCAGTCACACTGGGGGGTAGGTTTTAACATGAATTTTGGAGGGACACACATTGGGCCCATAGCACACTCCTAGGTATTTACCCAAGAGTAATGAAACTCTGTCATGAAAGCATGCACATGAATGTTAAAAGAACTTTTCTCATAATCACCAAAAACTGGGAACAACCCAGATGTTTTCAACAATCTTTTGGGGCTTTTAAAAAAGAAAATTCAATAATTACTTAAAGGCTCAAATAAAATTTAAACTTAGGAAAGAACTAGAAATTAGGAGTGACACCGACAATGAACTTTGTCAGAAAGGCCGTTGCTGTTATCCTTATTTTTTAGATAAAAACACCAACCGTTTAATGGATAAGTGTTGGGACATTCATATAAATATGATTTGCCAACAGAAAGGAACAACTGACACATGCAACTTGGATGGATCTGAAAGGCATTATGCCAAGTTGAAAAAAGCTAGAATCAAAGGCTACATAGTGTGTGATTACATTGTATGACATTTTGGAAAAGAGGGAAAACTATGGGGACAGAAAAGTGATCAGTGGTTGCCTGGGGACGTGTGAGGAGGGTTTACTACAAAGGGGCACTAGGAAAATTTTCGGGTGATGGAAATGTTCTATATCTTGATTGACTATATTAATTTTGACTATTGGTCAAAATTCATAGAACTGGACACTTAAAAGAGTGAATTTTATCATATGCAAATGAATATCAATGAGTTTTACAAAAGAACAAACAAGGATACTTTGTACATACATTTTTGATGAAAGGAAATATGAAAGATCAAGAAAGGACTTTCCAGGACAAAAGACTAGGATACAATTTTGTTGGGATAGAACAGGAGTGTGAGGTAAAGGAGAAAAAGGAATGATATCAAATTGCTCATTGTTAAACGAAAGTTTTGTAAATGTACTTTTTAACTGGATTATAGTGTCAAAGTGCTATGACATTTAGAGTCCATTGGCTTGAAAAATACTGATAGCGACAAGCAAAGAATATTTTAATAAAACATATTTGGTGGTTTATGACTAATTTTACTTCAATTACATTAATTACATTAAATTTTACTAAAAAGGGTAGAGTGTTACCTCAATAAAGAATTTAAATTTTACTTCTAGTAAAGTGTTGATGATGGTATCCAAAATAAGCAATATATCATTCTTTAAAAGTTTAGTATCCCCAGCCCAAATATAAGGGAAGGAGCAGAATTTCTTATCAACGTATTTACAAATACTTATAAAGCAGTTGTGTCCGACCTCTGTTCTTGCCCTTGATCGTCTTAACTCAGCACTGAGAAAACAAATCCAACTCTAATTACGTGAATTTCAAGGCAGGGTGTACAAATAGGGTTTCATCGCCTCAAAATTGTTCGGGAGGCGTCTGTTAGCTTTCCTTAGTTCCTTCCCTCCTACCTCCACGTTTCCTCCCGCTCTTCTCTCCTGCTCCTATTAAAGCTTTAAACTGCTTTTGTCCCAGTATTTCTTTTCCTCGGTTTACGTAGTGTCTCACTGAGCAATGCCTTACGGCTTATCAAGCATGAAAATGTTTTATAATATGCCCATTTATAAATCACAGAGGATTGGCAATAAAGTGATTCAAGTCTATAGATATGAAAAGAAAGCAAACCAAAAATAAAGGAATAAAGTGAAGCCAACTGGGTGATTGAGGACAGGACACTCAATGTCACAGTGAACGTATATTGGCCCTATTGGGGGAGGGCTTTTAAAAAAGAAAATCCAATGATTACTTAAAGGCTCAAATAAAATTTAAACTTAGGAAAGAACTAGAAATTAGGAGCGACACCGACAATGAACTTTGCCAGAAAGGCCCTTGCTATTATCCTTATGTTTTAGATAAAAACACCAAGGTGATGAGTATTCTTTCTGGGGACAGCTTGGATATTAAACCGTCACTTGTCAATTAACGTTTCTTGGACGTTTTCTCTTCAGTAGAGTCCTGCTGAATGGTCTCAGGATGGGGAGGTACTTAAAATGTAGAGAAGCCGCTTTTATTTCATCCCAAAGGATACTACGAAAGCAGATTTTTTTTGGGGGGGGGCGGGGAGGATGATATTCGACCCCCTTGGCTCCGGCCCGGACTACATTTCCCAGCAGGCCATGCTCAGGACTACGGGTGCCTACGTGAAGTCAAGCGCCGTTAGCGGCGGCGCAGTAGCCGTATAAGCGGCCGACGGGCGGGCGCTTCGCGGTTTGAATGGCTACGGGCCCGGGCCCTCAGCTCACCTGAGGATCGGCCGCCCAGCGGTGCGCTATGCCATCGGGAGGCGACCAGTCGCCGCCGCCGCCGCCACCCCCTCCGGCGGCGGGAGCCTCGGAAGAGGAGGAGGACGACGACGGCGATGCTGAAGACGCCGCGCAGCCGGCCCGGTCGCCGACTCCTCAGACCCAGCAGCGGTTCCACGAGCTGTGCAGCCGCCTCAACATGGACGAGGCGGCGCGGGCCGAGGCCTGGGACAGCTACCGGAGCATGAGCGAGAGCTACACGCTGGAGGTGAGCCCCGGGGAGGAGGCGAGGGGCTTTCCGGGCCTAGTCGCCGCGAGAACGGGGCCCCTTCTTACCCCTGGTCGGGCTCCCCGCCGGGACTCCCCGGCAGGTCCCTGGTCTCCGGGTCTCCAAACTGGAGACGGATGGGAATCCTCCCTGTGCACCTCAGTCGTGGAAACCTGGCGATGGAAAGGCTCTTGATGCTCCCAAAGGTGAACCCCGCCTTGCTGTTCTTCCCTTTCGGGTTGCGAATGGGGACCACGTCTCGCCCTAACGTAGCAACCGCGAGGCCGAGGTCGGGGGTACAAAAGGACAACTACCTGGTCGGCAGAATGAACAGGTGCCCTTGTCAAGCCCGGTGGGAGAAGGGACGGACGTCGTCGGTGTTCGCACCGAGATTAACCCTCAGGGTTTCTAGCCTCCTCCTCCTCCTGTTCCTTTCCTCCTGCACCGCATCGCCCTAGTCCAGGCGCTGCATCTGTCTGAGTAAACGCGTTACGTTCCCGGCTGTGTTCGCGTGTGTGTAAACGGGAGAAACCTCCGGGGCCAAGGAAACGGGCTTTCTGCCTCCCTGGATGTACACACACGCCCCCATTTGTCACTAGGAAATCAGGACGGCGACGACCTGGAGCGCCTTTGGGTCCCCCAGACATTGCACAGGACTCTGGTAGTCGCTGTGATGCAGGCATGTTATGGCCCTTTCTTCAGACGGGGCTCGCAGATGAGAAAAATGGGCTTTCTAGCCAGTGAGACTCAGCTCTGTAGGCACCGCCCCTTTATGGGCCAATGAGAAGCGACACGGAAGTCGGGATTGTTTATCAGCTGTTTCACTGCTTGTGTGCGGAGCGTTTACACCGGAAGCCACATGCTTCTCCTAGATTGTTTTACGGGTTGTGGGAAGAGTAGGGCAAATAGGCTCCGAATGGGAAGGCCTAATCAAGGTATTTAGAATAGGATATTTCTGCCTTTGTGTCACTGAGGTTATTTTTATTTATTTTTGCCTTAATAGCATTTTCATTCATTTCCTTCTCCCTATTGTTATATCTACAGAAGAAGAAAAAAAAGCTAGTAATGTAGTAGCTTTAGAACATTAAGTGACTTTGGACAATTTACTTAACTACCCCCAAACTCAAGTCTGTGATATGTAAATTTGAGAGATTTGTGTCTACCTCACAGAGCTGTCTGAAGGTTAAATAAGGTAATATGTCGTTTCTGGCACATACAGCACTCGTGGACAGTGCTATAGAGTCTGCAAAGCTCTTTCACATACTTAGGTGATCTGGCTGAATAGGCCGTGTTCCTATTTATTTCTCAGTGGTTCCTGTGCTCAGGCAAAGAGAAGGACTGTTTTTTTGGTGATGGGCATTAAGTGCCTCCAAATAAGCTCTTACTTTACCCTCAGGATAATCCTGTAAATTAGATAGAACAAGCATTATCTCCATAGAGTTGAGGTATTTCAACTCACAGAGGTTAAAGTCCTATGAAGTCCAGTGTTATTTAGTGACAAATAATAGATGCTTCGTAAATAATTTTTAAAAACATGTTTGCTCCCTCAATTTCTAGCCTGTGGAGCTTACAGTTGGGTACGCTATAAGATAATATTATATGTAATACAGAATACTGGTTATTGATTTCTTGTATTGTCTTTGCTTCACACTTGTAACTCATTCAATTCTCACAGTCCTCAGATAAGAAAATTGAGTGACTGTTAAGTCATTTACTCAAGGTATTTTACTCCCATGTTGGGGACTCCCAAAGCACAGGTCCTGTGAGAGAGTCAAGTGGAATCTGTATTGCCTTTTATGATCTCGGGAAGTTACATAGCATCACTTAAGCCTGTGCTATTGGTTGAGACAGTTCAAAATGAGGGAATAGAGACTCCTGCCTCTCAGTGGAAGAATGTCAGTCACATTCGAAGAGCACATGGGATAGGGCCATCATTAAAAATACAATTCCCCACACATGTATACGTATTCCTTTCTATTTAAACATAAGATTTTTGTATTGAAATATATATAACTCACTAGCTAACCATCAATTTTCTTTTACAGGGAAATGATCTTCACTGGTTAGCATGTGCCTTGTATGTGGCTTGCAGAAAATCTGTGCCAACTGTAAGCAAAGGGACAGTTGAAGGAAACTATGTATCTTTAACTAGAATCCTGCGATGTTCAGAGCAGAGGTAACTATGTTAGAGTTTAAAAAGTAGAATGTGATTAATATAAAAGCCCATAAATCACAGTAAGAATTATCTTGGTTCATCGTTTTCTGAGCATTTGTACTTATGGAGTGCTGAATTTTGACACTAAGTCATGGTTCTCCTTTACCACATCTAAGTTAGTATCCATTATATTTTACTTATTTGGTGAAAAATACTTAAATTTTAATATATTAGGCACTTGTATGAAGAGTTTACTATTAAAGGTTGTGGCTCTATAATATAATATTGGAGAATCATTCTATAATATTGGAGAATTCTGAATAAGGATATTGAAAAACTTTAGGAAATGTTCTACATTGAAAAGGTTAATAAACTATTATATGGTATGAAATTTAGGACTACATGCACAGGACTTGTATTTTAATATATATGGAATGTGTAAATACTTCTAAGTTTCCTGTTTGGGGTATAAGCAACACTATTATAATCAGTTACAGAAAGGGTCAAATAATGCTATAAAGAGGCAAAAATTGCTTTTACTATCTGTTGTGTAATTGAATTGATTACATTTATTATTTGTGACTTTTGGGTGAATTTTCTCTATGACTTACTAAAGATTGGTAGAAAAAAGATTATTTGGCATTTTGCAGAGTAAATACCACTGTCAAAATTTATGGACCTAACAGTTTAAAAAAAATCACTTACTATTGAAATAATTAACAAGAAATATAATATTTAGCTGTAGTCTGTTTATTACTTTGAACTCCATCCTGAGATATATTTAGGCTTAAGAACAAGAGGCAGTACATAAAGAGTAGAACACCTGGGCTGTAAACCTGGAGAAGTGGACTTAACAAGGTACAAAAGTATAATCATTATGGAGAAAGTGGAGGCAGAGTAATCCAGTTAAATGACAAGGAACTTTAGAGGCAAAGGTCAAATTATGGATTCATCATTATAAACCAGGGGTGTCCAAACTTTTTTCAACGTTTTTCACCAAGGGCCATATGCGGTAAAATACACAAACAGCCGGGCCACTCACTTGAGGTGAAGTACGTATTGCCTCACCTGGTTTATTTAAGTAAACTAAACATATTTTTGGAATTTGCTGCGGGCCAATTAACAATGGATTGCAGGCCGCAGTTGGCCCGCGGGCCGCAGTTTGGACACCCCTCTTCTAAACTATAGTAAATGAAACTTATCTAACATTTTTATGCAAGTGGTACAGTCCTGGGCTTCAGTTTTTATGTCCATTTAAAAAACTCAATTTTATCTTTAAATTTTTACCTATGTGTTCAGATTATGTACTTCTCTGCCATAGTGGACTAAATAGATTAAAAACAGAGCAGATTGGGAGAAGATATTTACGATACACATCACTGACAAAAGGTCAGTATTCAAAATGATAAAAAGAAGTACTAAGAAATGGTTAAATAATTGACAGCTACTAAAAAATGGGTAAAGAATATGGTTTCACAAAGGACAAAACTCACATAGCCAATAGATATAGGCAAAGACGTTCAATCTCACTAGTAATCAAGGAAGTTCAAAGTAAAAACAGGATAGCATTTCATTTTCATTAGACTGGGGAAGCTTAAAGCCTGATCATACCAAGTTTGGTCATTATGGAGGGAAACAAGACCTCTGTATTACTGGTGCACATTGGTGAGAGTAGAAACTGGCATCACCACTTTAGTGGGAAATTGGGCAGTACCTAGTAAAGTTGCAAATGTACATTCTCTTACTCAGCAGTTCTGCTTCTTTGGGTAGTTCCTAAAGAAACTTACAATGCAGGTACAAGAATGTGTTCACTACCGCATTTTTGATTATAATGAAAAATTAGATACCTCAATTTCGATTGGTCAGGGAATGAATGCAAAAAACTGTGGTAGTTCATATGAAGGAATAGTTTTAGCAATTAAAATAAATGAATTATATCTATATGTATCAACATTAATCTCAGAAACATTAAATGAAAACGCAAGTTGCAGAATTCTGCTTATAGTATGATACCATTTATATAAAATTGTGAAATCACACATACAAATGCTATTGCTTAGTATTTATGGATACATATACATCCATATAGTTACTAGTAAGTTTGAAAACATGGATGGGAAAGACTCAGACTAACTTTATAATGGTGGTTATTTTGAGGGAAAAAGAGTGGGGAATGGGATTGGAGAGAAGTACAAGTGGGAACTTGGGCTGTTTATGTAGAACCTGAAGCAAACATTGCAAAATTTATTTGATATGTTAATATTTGTTAAATCTGGCAATTGCGTACATCAATGTTGGTTATGTTACTCTGGATAGTTGTTTTGTATTTTTATATATTTCATAGTTTTAAAAAGCTATTAGTTAATCTCAGAAAAAAGTAGGAACTTCAGAGAAATCAATCTGTAAGATTAAGCTATTCAGAGGGATGCGTTGGGATGCTATATCACTGTCTAAAAGTAATATAATTTAATAAGTTAGTTTTTATTTATCTTTAATTACATTTGTATACTTGTGTTAATTATGAAAATATCTCATTTTTTTATTTTTAATATCAGCTTAATTGAATTTTTTAACAAGATGAAGAAATGGGAAGAGATGGCAAATCTACCCCAACATTTCAGAGAACGTACAGAGAAATTAGAAAGAAACTTCACTGTTTCTGCTGTAATTTTTAAGAAATATGAACCCATTTTTCAGGACATTTTTAAATATCCTCAAGAGGAGCAGCCTCGTCAACAAAGAGGAAGAAAACAGCGGTATGTCTTTATATTTGTTAGTCAGAAATACACATTTGTGTGTGCTACCGTGTTTCCCCAAAAATAAGACCTAGCTGGACAGTCAGCTCTAATGCGTCTTTTGGAGCAAAAATTAATATAAGACCCGGTTTTTATGTTATATTATATATTATATATTATATTATATATTATATAAGACCCGGTCTTATAGTAAAATAAGATCGGGTCTTACATTAATTTTTGATCCAAAAGACGCGTTAGAGCTGATTGTCTGGCTAGGTTTTATTTTCAGGGAAACACAGCAAAGTTTTGATCCCTCAATTTTTGTCCTTTAGTTTATTTTGCTAGTCTTAAAAAACAAGTATGATTTCATAAATAATTTTTTTCCTCCGAAGAGCTTTCTTTTAATAATAATTACTTGCTTTTCATCACATGTTAGACATGAAGAGTTTGGCTTCTTTCATAGTGTAAAATGTGTGGAATCTTTGTTTATATAAATTTTCTCTTTTCATTTAAGCAAAAAATGCAAAAGATATTAGATATTTTTATCAGTTAGCTGCCTTGGGTATAGAATTTGACAAGCTGATTTTCTATTATTGACTATATTAACTATATTGACTATATTGACTATATTAACTATTTCTGTCATTTTCTATGTATTAAACTATATATCGACTATTTCTATTATTTGGCGTTTATGTCAAACTGAGTACTAAATAATCCCCCTGAAGTGGCTTCTCTGTGTATTTGGATGTTTACAACCAATCAAGTGTAGAGAGACTGGATTGGGGAAAAAATAGGGGACCTGAAAGTATTATGAATTTGTGCTTTCTGATCACGTCTGCAAAGTCTATAAACTTACTTTGACTTAGTGTTTTCCATTTTTTCTGATAAGGGCAGTTATGGGATACAAATTCTGTACCTTTATCATGGAAATTTTTTTATAAAGTAGAAATGGAAATTTGTTCCTAAAAGAGAAGCAGAAAAATGTTGACAAGAAAAGTAGGGGAAAAGAAGTTATTGTAATGGAATGAATAATGTTTGCTTCTCTTTCAATATAAAAATTTTCCCATATTGTGAAGGATGTTTACAGTAAGTGAGCAGCTTTTAAAAATAAACTGTACATTTTTATATAGTTGACCCCACTGATATGGAAGCAGCTGGTCTAGTTTGCTTGCAGTTTTGGGGAACTATTTACAATTAAGTTTTCTAAAGTTTGGATAGAGCTTTGGTCTGAGTCTGAGGGAAGCTGATGTGATAATTTATAGAAAGATACAAAATATTTTCTATCTTTGGAGTGTTACAGAAAATGATTTCAGATTGTATTTGTTGTGATATTTATTAGGGTTTATATACTACCTAATTCTAATTAAGAAAACTGTAAGTTAACTTTAAAAATTTTACATCTATATTGCCCTATATGCTTTTTATTAGTACTTTTGGCTAATAATAGTAATCATAATGTATACCATTTACTGAGCATTTATTATGGCGCAAGCACTCTTCTAAGTCTTAAACAATATCACTTCATTTAAAATCTCCATGACAAGTTTATGAGGATGATGCTATTGTTACAGGTGGGGAAAAATAAGCCCTTCACAGGTTAAGCAGTTTGGCCAAGGTCACACAGTTAATAAGTGTGGAGCTGTTATTGAAACTCAAGCAGTCTGCTTATAGAACCCATGTGCTTTACCATGACTCTATAATGTATCTCACACACACCAGTGTTTGAAAGTTTGTCACTATTTATTGAGAATTTACTGTGTGAAGTACTTTGTTGGGTGTTATGTAGGTTACAACTATTAAAAAAACACCATCACTGTCTTTTGAGAGTTTATAGTATAATGGGGAAAGGAGACATAATAGAAATGCAAAAGCTAATTGAAATGTAGGACTTCTGAGGCAAAAATAAGCCACTCTACACGACCTAGTCAGGTAAGGTTCTATGGAATAAGTAGAAATAGGTCTTCAACAACGGGTAGGATTTTGCTAGGTGAATTTAGAGATACACTAGTCCTCCCCTTATCCAAGGTTCCACTTTCTGTGGTTTCAGTTACCCATTGTCAGCTGTGGTCCGAAAATATTTAATGGAAAATTCCAGAAATAAACAATTCTTAAGTCTTAAATTGCGTGCCGTTCTGAGTAGCATGATGAAATCATGGTACATCCCACCCGAGACATGACTTATCCCTTTGTCAGGGTATCCACGCTGTGGACACTCCCTGCCCCTTAGTCACTTATCAGATCAATTGTCAAGGGAGGTATCACAGTGCTTGTGTTCAATAACCCTATTTTACTTAATAATGGCCCCAAAGTGCAAGCGTAGTGATGCAGACAATTCGGATATGCCACAGAGAAGTCGTAAAATACTTCCATTAAGTGAAAAGGTAGGTGTGTATAAGAAAAAACATAGTGTATATATAGGGTTATAGAGAGAGAGCCTTCCACGCAGAGGTAAAGAATGAAGACACCGAGGCAGCAAAGCAAGAGGAAATTTGCCTGAGTAGGTTAAGCTTGTTCTAGAGTTCTCACATCATAGAGCCAGTTTTTAGAGTGGCTTGAATGTTAACCTGAAAAGTTGGACTTGTCTTGGCAGGCATCCAAACTAGATAGTTTATCGTGTACCTCTGGTAGGGAGGCTGCTTTTTAAAGCAGGGCACGGACGTTTAATCTTTGCCATGGACTGATGGATTAAGGACAATATTATACCCAAGTAGAATAATCTCTTAGTGGATGGAGAGACTAGAGCACATGGAGAGCAAGAGTACTGAGCTATGACTGCAGAAACTAAGCTCCGGTCTCCTGATTCCTCTTTTCAAAGCACCTCGTTAGAATAAGGCTGTTGGGATATGGAGGCAACAGATGTCTCATATCAACATTGGCAGAGGTTCTGATGGAAAAGCCAAGCTTAAAACACGTCTTGGCAAAGTACAACAGGTACTCTTAATGACAGAAGTGTAAGGATCCCTGGAAGCCCAGAATTTACATTGGAAAGTCCCTTTGTGACTTGCTATAATCTGGAATGTTTTTAGGGAGGAAAGGTTTACAGTTCATCAGCTATGATAGAGGAAAAAGAAACGGGGGAAATACCTGACTGCATACATGGGCCTTAAAGCAGCATAAGCCTTGTTGCAGTCACCAAAAAAACTATTGTTTCTTATTTTGTTTTCTACCTTACCTAGCTTGACCTCAAAAAGCTTTTAACATTCTTCAGAATTTTTTCTGAGATGAGCTTGCCCTGGTCTCCAGTTATTTCTTTACCAGTATTGGGTTGGAGTAGAACTTACACATTTTCCATGTGAAGTGAACGTGCTCTTCTGTTTCTCACCTGGTTTACAGTCATTTGGGATGTCTTTTCTAACTTTTTTGTTACCTCATGACTTTCTTTTCCCCCAAAGGCGACAGCCCTGTACCGTTTCTGAAGTGTTCCATTTTTGCTGGGTGCTTTTTATATATGCAAAAGGTAAGAAAGGAGTAATATTTATTTAAATATTAGTTTATTTAAATGTTCAGGTACTATTTTTATCAACCTGTAATGTGTATCAGGAAAAGATTCTCACGGAAAAATTTCCCAAGGGTTTTAACCTTAGATTTTTTTTTAAGTGTTGCCTTTTCATAAAAGTCTTTTAAATTTCTTTACAATATCCAAAGCCTTTCTTATGAAATGGAAAAATTTTAAATTTTGTTCTTACAGAACATCTTTTCCACTCAAAGCTCTTCTTCTGAATTAATTATGGACTGAAAATGCATTAGTGTGTCTATGCTTATATCTGATCCGTAATTTTCATGAGACAAGTCTTATTTTAGTTGCTCATCCTCAGAGTAGTTCAGATTATTTTTTGCATCTTGTTCAGATGAATAAGCTCTTGATCAAATGCCTTTAGATACAATTTACTTTCTCTCCTTTTCTTCTCATTTCACTTAACCTCCCCAAGTTCTGTATTTCTGTATAGAAATGATTTTTAGTAATCTAAAGAAGAAAAGAAAGTACAGTTACATAAGTTATTAGGCTGGTGCAAAAGTAATTGCGGTTTTTGCAATTATTTTTAACCTTTTAAGCTGCAGTTACTTTTGCACCAACCTAATACATAGCTTTTTCCTAGAGTCTAAATGGAATGCCGTTGCCTATGTTAATAATAAAATATAAAAAGCAAAGTTGAAATCAAAGAATCACAGAGCTGGAAGGAAGTTTCATTAGTATAAGAGATTCTCATTATTAGATCAACTAGTCTAGCTTATTTACTTTAAAGATTAGGTAACTGAGGCCCTGAAACTAGCTGCTGGAAACAGACCTAGGATTCGAACCCAGATCTCCAAGCTCTTGATTCCATGATGGATGTGAAGGCCCTCTAGCATTGATCCTGTGATTTGATTTCTCTGATTATATAGCTGGTCCTTTATGCCTAGTTAGTCGAGAGTGTATCCTTCCTTCCCTGAGTTGCATGCTTGACTGCAAAGAAAAAATTTTCTTCTGTCAGAAATAAGCTGGTTGGCTCAGTTGGTTAGAGCGTGGTGCTAATAACACCAAGGTTGCCAGTTTAGTCCCCGCATGGGCCACTGCGAGCTGTGCCCTCCTTAAAAAAAAAAAAAAGCTGTTAGATATTTTGCTTTCCATCACACTGACATGTTTCTTTAGTGGAGATAAAGGTGATATGCTCAGTGGCAGGAAACAAAGAAAGGCTTAGGAGCATGTAAACTGTTTTCATAGTGGTTTTACTTGCTAACACTTTTAGCTTGCTGTAGCTGGTATTATATATAAATTTGTCATTGGATTGTGGGCAGGTATATTGGACTTCTAGGATTTTTATCTGTTTTGTGTCTTTTATGGCATATGTGTGATTGGGAGTAAAGGTCGATGTAAACTATTAAAGAATTTTATTTTCCTTATGTAGATTTTGGTCTCACTTGATCAACTAGGGTGCCATTGTTTGTTTCTGCAGTTAACTCAGTATTTGAGTTGTATCTTATTATTAATTCAGTTTATAATTACTTGATTCGAAGAGTCCCCTCACAATCCAGCACTATGATCTTTTTGATTCACTGGGATCTTTTCTAATAGAGCAGTTTGTTTAACTGTTTATTCAATTCTCGGTGTAGTTATTTGGGAGGAGGTGTACTCTATGATAGCCGCCTTTCTCATGATTTTGTCTGCAACATATGGGCCTCCCACATTATCTCATTCCTGCTTTTGCCTGTTACATCTGTCAACTTCCTGTGGCACGTACTCTCCAGTGACAAGTTTGGGCTTGTCCTCAGGAGGGGATTTGTGGCCTGAAGACCAATAGGTACCACTTCTTATTTTGCATGAGATCCCAAATCCTCTCATTCCTCATAAATAAGCTGAATTTGGAGGTTAAACAGGTTATTTTTGTTGATTGAAAGATGAAATATCTCACAACGTGAGATTTATTTCTAAAGTCATGTAAAGTATGTCATGTTGGGACAGTCCTGGAGTTTAAATGAGATTCTGATCTTTAGGGGCATTTCAGCTTTTTGTTACAAGTTGCAGGGCTGCAGGTTTTTTCCTTCTATGGCAAGTACACACCAGTGACAAGTTTAGGCTTGTCAGTGTGATGGGCTTTGTAGCTTGAAACCTTTAGGTGCCACTTCCTGTTTTACGTTTGAGAAACCGAGTATATTTTAGTATTAAACATCTTTAAAGCAGAGCCAAGCAAGTTAGTTTGCTTATATCGATGCAAAATTTAACCTATTATCATTTGCCACTCTGACAACAGAAAAAATTTTTTTTCTCTTTAATTCATTTAATCTGATTTGTCTAATGTTTCCATCTATACAAAAAAAGAATTACTTCTCCTTAATGTGCTGAGGTAAGTGGTAATTTTCTTGGGTGAAAAGGAGAGAAAAAGCCTAAAACAGTGTGTGTGTTTGTGTACGCATGCATTTGTGTAGTAGGCATTGAGTATGAAAATGCCAAAGTTTAGAAATGATTGTGTCAGATGTATGTTAGCTACTTAAATTAAATTCATCTGATGTTATAAGAATGTAAAGTTAATATAAGCATATATATGCAGTGTTTAATGAGAAGGGATATGCTCAAAGTTACAAAAAAATCTAGAAATATTTCTTAATTTCTAAGAATATTAAAACTGTTTCACTGCTATAAAAACTGCTTTCAGTGTTAGGAGTTAAACCAAACTGCACAAATGACATTTCCATAGGTTTAAGTTTTGGTTTCTTTTTTCTTTGTTATGAAGCATCAACAATTCTTAGGATACTAACTCTAGAACTTAAATTGTGGTCCTATTGCATTAATTTGTATGAACTTGTGTTCATATGTAGAAAAGTATTTAAAATGTTACTGTTAGGAGTCTAATTATAGGTTCTGGTCTTTTTAAAGTACATACATGAAAAAAATAATTACATGAATAATTTTTTCAGCTATTTCCATGTAAATATTTCTACAGAGTTTATTGACAGAAAAATATTTTCATATAAAACAATTTCTTTCAGTTTGAGATAACTTAGGAAGTTGTGTTCAGATTTTCAAAGGAAAAACCATTGATGATAAAATTTTGGGGAGCTACTAGGCATTTAATAAATGCTTATTTAATGAATACTGAGTGAACAAATGGCATTTTAAGTAAAATTTTGGTTTTCATTAAACTCTTAGAAATTAATTAAACTATAAGAGTAATATATCAAAATGTAAATTTACCAAAACACTTTATGTGGCTCTTGGGTCAGCTTTGTACATTGGTGTATAATGTCATTTTAATTAAAGAAAGAAATTATTTGTAAAATATTGTAAAGTTGATGCATATTTAACCCTGTAATTATTTATAATCCTTCAGGTAATTTCCCCATGATTAGTGATGATTTGGTCAATTCTTATCATCTTCTGCTGTGTGCTTTGGACTTAGTTTATGGAAATGCCCTTCAATGTTCCAATCGTAAAGAGCTTATAAACCCTAATTTTAAAGGTAAGTTTGTAGATCAAAGATTATTGGACAACTCACATTTCTATATTCTGTTTCTCTTGGGAGTGTCATACATAGTGCAGGTGTCCTAGCATCAGAGAACATAAAGTGCTTTGAAAAGCTCTATCATTATTGTTTTTCAGAGTACTTACAACTAAGAGTCGAGCTCTCTGTAAAAATATTTATGGAAAAGGCAGTTGCAGATATCACAAAGTTTAAAGTCTTAGATGACCACATTAGAAGTTTCTGATATACATACTCAACAAGAAGGAATTTAGAAATCCAGAGTAGCCAAGATGACATTAAAGCTGATGGTATTTTTCTACATTGACAAGCTTCGTGCCTGACACACTGTGGAAGGTCAAAACGGATTTATAGAAAGAATCTTCATTTCAGATCTTTTCTACAGAAGAGTAGTTATGGTTCTAAGGTCAGGAAAAGGAATTTTCAGCTCTTAAAAGATGTATGAAAGCGATCATTATTTGGGTAATGGATTTAGTAGGCTTTACGGTATGTAATTTCTATGAATGATATACAGTAAGAGACCAAATCGTGATCTACAAAGCAAACACTAAAAATTATTTATAGAACTAGTATATAATGTTGCTGCTATTTGAATAATACCATAGTAGGATTCCAAGTGATTGTCAGTTGTGGGGTGTTTACAATTAGAATTTCAGCTTGTCTGACTCTCAAAGTAGATTTTTGAAGTTAGTGAATTTAGTTACTTCAGTTGCTCCTCGTTTGGAAAATTTAATGTTCTTTGTATTCTGTCTTTTCTCGCATTTCCTTCCTAACTCCCTTTTATATATCTGTTTCCTTTCATTTTCCCCCTCTTGTATTTTTGTTTTTTTCCACTTGGTCTAGGGCAAAGATTAGCTGTAAATTAATATGATAAACACATAATTCAGTGAAATATATAAATAGTATATACTTTGAACACTAATTTTTTTGAAGTGGAATTTTTAAAATTTGAATGTAAGGCTTATTTGAAAAGTTATATTTTCATGTTTCAGATCTTATAGCAATGTACTAAAATTATTTTTTATTTTTTTTAAACCATCTCTAGATAAATAATTGGAAAACTGGAATCTTGTGAATAGTGATACACTTTACCTCTATTTGCTATTTTTGAGGTATATTTAAATAGAGTCAAATCAGGCCTGTATACACTATTTCCTGTACATTCATAAGCTAACTGACCTGCTGATTAGACTCTATTACTTACATTTCAATTTATTACAGTTTGGTTTATGCTACCTGATATCTCTGTTCTGTGATTCATACGTCATAGGCCTATCTGAAGATTTTCATGCTAAGGATTCTAAACCTTCCTCTGATCCACCCTGTGTCATTGAGAAACTCTGTTCCTTACATGACGGCCTTGTTTTGGAAGCAAAAGGAATAAAGGAACATTTCTGGAAACCCTATATTCGGAAGCTTTATGAAAAAAAGGTTTGTAAGTAGTAAAGAAGTAATGTGAAAATATTTTCTGGAGAAATATTTGATTTAATATGATGACTTAAGGATCTTTTCTTTTTTATCATAGCTTCTTAAGGGAAAAGAAGAAAATCTTACTGGGTTTTTAGAGCCTGGGAACTTTGGAGAGAGTTTGTGAGTACTTCTGTTGTAAAACTGTTTTAATATTTAAAATTGTGTGCTTAGAAAGCCTCAGCGTTTCTTATTTTTATTGTCTGTACCTTGGAAATGTAGGATATGTTTTATGGAAGAATACAGGGAAGCAATAAAAAATTCTATCAACTGTTACTCTAAGCACATTTTTAAATTCATTGAAAATTGTGTCGCTGTTCTTGAAAGCCTTAATAGTTAAGCTTTTGGATCATAATTTTTGAAGTAAAGAAATTTTTTTGGAACTATACAGGTGAAACATGATGAAGGGGAGGTACTGAGGTCTTCAAAGGTGACTGGAGCAGCTAGGAAAGATCATTTAGCTTCAGACCAGAAGCTGCAGTTACCAGGCAGATTGGTGCAGTGCACTCATCAGAAATATTGTCAGGAAAATATACTTTATGATGGGTGAGCATGGTGTAGGCACTCCTCAGTTTTTATCATTAACAGAGTGATCCCATTAACATTTAACCGTCACAAAATTATTAGAACTTTTAGTAAATAAGAAAAAATGAAATAAATGGAATAAAACATTCACTGAAGTGGCAGTTCTGTGAGTCTACATTTTGCCTATTTTTTTTCTCTACAGTAAAGCCATCAATAAGGCCTATGAGGAGTATGTTTTATCTGTTGGGAATTTAGATGAACGGATATTTCTTGGAGAGGATGCTGAAGAGGAGACTGGGATCCTCTCCAGGTGTCTGAACACTGGTTCAGGAACCGAGTCTGCCGAAAGGGTGCAGATGAAGAACATCTTGCAGCAGCACTTTGACAAGGTGAGAAGAGTAGGAATACGGGAGCAGACATGCCCAGGGGCCTGTTTTATTCCAGAAATTGTGTGTCTGTGTGTGTGTGTTTTACTTGCTTCCAGTGTGAAAAAGACAATTCCCATCATCACTTATCTTAATTGAAAAAGTTACCTCCATGTTTGTTTACTGGTTCAGTTTTTGTTAACATCAACTTTCAAAGTTTTTGGTTAGATCTGAGCAAAAGAGAATTTTTTTTTTTTTTGAAGGGGAACAGGACTTTATTGGGGAACAGTGTGTACTTCCAGGACTTTTCCAAGTCGAGTTGTTGTCCTTTCAATCTTAGTTGTGGAGGGCGCAGCCCAGCACCAGGTCCAATTGCCATTGTTAGTTGCACAGGGCACAGCCCACCATCCCTTGCGGGAGTTGAACCGGCAACCTTGTGGTTGAGAGGTTGCGCTCCAACCAACTGAGCCACCCAGGAGCTCGCAAAAGAGAATTTAATATGAATTTAAATGAATGTTTCATGCTGATGATTGTTGGTTTTGAAAAGATGGGCCAGTAAAATATAGCCTTTACATACTGAACATTGTAGACATTTAGAAAACGTTGATTGACCTAAATTGGTGCCTTTATCTAAGAGACTAGAGAAACTGAGAATCTAGTCTTTAAGAAAGTTATTTTAAACTGAGGTTGGGGATCATGTGATGTTGTTTCATGCAGACATTGAGGATGATTCCCATCTGTTGTGTGGTGTTTACAGAAAATATACAACTTCTGACAAGTGCCTCCAGAGGCAGAGTGGATAATTCCACGGGGCAACTCACCTGTAGGACCAGAATTAAGACTGGTTTGCTTATTCATTCAACAAATATTCTAAAAGTATTCTGGATACCAAATTGTATCCTGCACCCTGGGGCTACATCAGTGAACAAAACAGCCAAGCATATCCTGTTTCATATTCTAGTCTGGGGAGGTGGACAATAGGTAACCAAACAAGGTAACTATATCGTATATCAGATGATGGTACATGAAGAAAAATAAAATCGAATAGTAGTACAAAGTACTGGGGAGAAGGGAGACCAGCTGGACCTCGGGCTGTTGCCGATAGGGTGGTTGGGAAAGGCATCTCTGAGGAGGAAATGTTCTCGGAGACCTGAAGAGAGGAAGCAAGTCTTGTGAATAGCTGCAAAATATATTTGAAGTGAAGCGTACAGCAAGTGCAAAGCCATCAGGTAGGAGCATGATTGGCTTTTCGGAGGAGCGGGCAGAACGCCAGTGTGGTAGGAATGGAGTGAGGGAGGGAAAGTGATTAAGATGTGTGGGCGCAGGTGGGACAGGCAGACCTTATAGGGCTTTGGGAGCCATGGCAAGGAGTTTTGCTTTTGCTCTGATTGACAGGAAAGCCATTAAGAAGGTGTTCTGGAGAACAGTGACTGACATAATCTGATTTGTAGTTTTAAAGGTCTTGTGGGGTGGTGGGATGGAGGCAAGGGTGGAAGTAGGGAATTAAAAGGCCATTGCAGTGATTCTGGTGAGCGTTCACAGTGGCCCGGGTCAGAGTAATTCTTGTATTGGGGTTGTATTTTGGAGACAGCACGCACAGGATTTACTGATGGTTTGGATCTGGGATGTGAGAGGAAGAAAACAGTGATGACTTCAGCTGGGTAAATGGTGTAAAAGCTAAAGAAATGCCTGTGAGGTCTTCAGTGATCTGGCCCTACTACCTTTCCGAATTCATCCACCAGTTTCCTCCTCCCCTATTGCGCTTAGGCCACAGTTAGCCCCCTTTTTCATTCTTCCACTGTGCCAAGCATCCCCCAGCTCAAAGCCTTTGCCCTCGCTGTTTCCTCTGCCTAGCACATGTTTCTTCAGGGTGTTCGTGTGGTGTACTTCATTCAATTCATTCCAGTCTCTGATAACCTGACTACTGTACAAAATAATAACCACCAACATCCTCCCCAACCCCAGGACTTCCTTTCCCCCTTACTCTGTGATCAGTGTTCCTCTTAGTATTTATCTCTGTCTGACAGTAGGTTAGGTAGGTAGAAAGAATTGTTTGTCTGACAGTAAGATGGATGGATGGGTGAAAGGATGGATGGAAGGGAAAGGGAGGAAGGAGGGAGGGAGAGAGGATGTTCGTTATCTGTCTCTGCATTAGAATATACGATTCATGAGGGCTGTGACCAGTATTGGATTCATGCTTGGTACATAGTAGACATTTCATGAATATTTACTATTAACCTTTATTGAGGGGGAAGAGCAAGTTTGAGGGAAGAAAACAAGAGTTCAGGTTATGAGCATGTTAAGTTCGAGATGTCTTTTAGGCATCTTACTAGAGAAGTTGAGTAGGCAGTTTCGATATGCAGGACTACAGTTCACAGCAGAGGTTAGGGCTGTGTACATATTCTGGAGTCGCCAGGACACGGGCTGAAGAGAGATTAGCTATCGGATGAGTGGGTAGAGAATAAGAGGTCTGAGGACGGAGCTTTGGGACACTCCAGAATTTAAATTTACTTGGAGAAAGAATGTCTCAGTATCTTTACCAACTTAAATTAATATTTACACTTGAGTTAGAGAAAGACTCCTCTTGATCAGAAAGCACAGGAAGCTTTAAGCTAACAGCTTAAATACGTGTAGTGCTACCGAGAAGCCTGTGCTGGCCCTGAGGCCTGAGGTGGGAGGCTGTTTGTAGTCAGATACGTGTTTCCTGAGTGGGAGCCCTGCTGTGCATAGGCAGTGTGGTGAGATGCTGGGCTGGTGTTGGTTCTCCTGTAAACGTCCAAGGTGTTTTCCCTCCGACCAAGGCACCAGTTCATATACGGGGAGGAAGCTGGCTTCCTGAAAAGCTGTCTACAGCAGGGAGCAATCTTCTGAATGTTAACCTACCTAGATCATCTTACCAACCTAAAAAAATAGAAGTTAATCTCTTTGAAAGAAAGGGGAAGTCTTGTCTCTACTCCTGTTTATGTCACCGAGAGAGCATATAGATTTATTTCTGTATGGTTAACTTCCGTGCTTTTCAGTTATCTCATAAACTTGAATAGTTTATTCTGTTGCCAGGTGAAAATTTTGGCAGGTATTTTTTTCAACTATCTCTAGAGTAGGTGCATTTAATACATAGGGAAATACAGTTTATCTTGAATATTAAAAATACTCTTAAGCTATCTTAACCTTTAAGTTTGTTGGAAAAATTAGAAAAGATGTATTCATGTAAGCCTATGTATTCATGCTGAAATTTTTTGACATTAAATTGTCTTTCTCACATTTATAGTCAAGAATATTGACTTAAACTTATTTAGCTAAAGATCTGTCTACTTTAGGGGGGAAAACTGTGATAGATTCTAGTAACTAAGGGTAAAGAAGGGCAAGAAGATGAAGAAGGATATTTCTGCCTCAGGTTCTTTCCGGCATCGAGGAATGTTTGTTTTATCCTCTCTCCCTAAAGCAAATTTGATGATTTAGATGGGCTTTTGTTAAATCATAAATTTTGTTTCAGCCTGATTTATTTCATAGCTTTCTTGAAGTATTTATAAAAATAGCAGAAGGTGGAAGCTGTGAAATTCTGTTTCTCAGACTTTTTTAATGCTTATTTTTGCCTTCAAGCTTAAGCTTTGAAGGAAGGATAATAGAGAAATATGCCTTGTCTTAGAGATTTAACTTTTAAGAGACAGACGTTTTAGTTGGCTAAAATATAAATTGTCCTTTAATACATCTTCACTTGGATAGTGGTGGCTTTTAGTGGTGTTATGTTTAAATTCCCAGAATGGTGATACTTGAATTACTAAACTTTGTTGATATGTAAAGAAAAGTCTTGATTGCTTTGAATTCTCATTTGTGAAATAATTGAAAGTCTTTCTGACCTAAAATAATGTTCTTTTCCTCCCCCCTTTAGTCTAAAGCATTTAGAATCTCCACACCACTTACTGGTGTGAGGTACATTAAGGATAACAGCCCTTGTGTGACTCCAGTTTCTACAGCTACACATAGCTTGAGTCGTCTTCACACCATGCTGACAGGCCTCAGGAATGCACCAAGTGAGAAATTGGAACAGATGCTAAGGTCAGTTTGAGCCCTTCTTGCCTCCTGAAATTTGGTGGTTGACCATTTTCCAATTTTCTGTTATAATGTTTCACTTATTAGTGCCTTACACCCATTAATAATTGTATATCAATTATTTGCTCAGTCCTGTTTTCAGTCTGTAGAGGATACAGCAATACAAGATGTTTGACTAGAAGATAATCATTTTTCCTCAGTATCTTAGTCTTTTTGGGCAGCTATAACAGAATACCATCGACTGGGTGGCTTATAAACAACAGAAATTTATTTCTTAGAGTTTTAGAAGCTGGATGTCCAAGATCAAGGTGTCAGCAGATTCAGTGTCTGCTGAGGACCACTTCCTGGTTCATAGACAGCTGTCTTTTCTTGCTGTGTCTCCACATGGCCCAAGGAGGCAAGGAAGCTATTGGGGGGGGGGGGGGGGCGGGTCTCTCTTCTAAGGGCACTAATCCTCTTCAGGGGGGCTCCACCCTCATGACCTAATCACCTCCCAAAGGCCCCGCCTGCAAACACCATCACATTGGGGATTAGGTTTCAACATGAATTTGGGGGCAGGGGACACACAAACATTTAGTCCTCAGCACTCAGATTTCTTTAATATAGTACAGGAGACGGTAACTAACACTAGACACTGTAGAATAAAGCACCAAACTGTTCTGTCTTAAGATTTCAGGGAAATGGGATCAATAGAGATGGTAGTTGTTAAAGGATCTCATGAAGAGGAGTGGACCTAAGCAAATTTCTAAAGTGTGGGTCATATTTGAGAAGATAGACAGTTACATTCATAACCAATGTAAAACCACTAACTTTTTTTTTCTGTTGTAGTTGACATTCAGTATTGTTTTATATCAGTGTCAGGCATATAGCATAGTGGTGAGACATTTATATAATTTATGCATCAGTCTAGAATCTACCTGGCACTATACATAGTTGCTGCAGCATTATTGACTATATTCTCTATGCTGCACTTTACATCCCTGTGACTATGTTGTAACTACCAATTTGTACTTTTTACTTCAGTTTTCCATCCAGCTCCACAACCCCCCTCCCCTCTGGCAACCATCAGTTTGATCTCTGTATCTATGAGTCTGTGTCTGTTTTGTTTGTTTATTTTGTTCTTTAGGTTCCACATATAAGTGAGATCATATGGTATTTGTCTTTCTCTTTCTGACTTATGTCATTTAGTGTAATACCCTCTAGGTCCATCCATGTTGTCGCAAAACCACTGTAACTTTTGTAAACTCTGTAAAACACCCTTGAACTGAAAAGGAAGTCCTAAAAGTTTATGATTTGATGACATAGAACCTATAGGAGCCTATTTTATTTCTGGTGGTATGGTATGAGAAAGCCCTGCGTGCACATACTAGTAATTTCCCACTCATAGCTGGACTCATTAAAGACCAAGGCTGACTAATTTTCCTTTACATTACCATGAAGTCTACATTTTTTCATAAACTTGATTGTAATTAACTCTCAATGGGCTGTGTCTGTATGGCCTCTTCTTAAGTCATGTTTCTCAAATGTACCTTGTTTACCTGGAATTCAGAGCATTTTATAAATACATTTTAGAAGCCTGGTTTAATCTCTATATCTTCCAGATATCGTTACAATCTCTAACCAGGTGTAGCAGCTTCTTTAATTTTAAATACCATTAGTGGTATTTAAATACCGGTAGATACTAGGTAAAACCAAAGGGCCCTGTTTTTGTAAAAAAGGTACCTGTGTGTGTTCATAAATAAAATCCTGCTTACGTATGATATTCAGTTGCTATCTCTAGCAGGATCATGACTGATTTTTCATTTTCTTTATACTTCTCTAAACTTGAAACATTTTAAAAATGAATATGTTTATAATCAAAATAAAAACAGTTGTTACAAAAGCCCACATGGTAACAATCAATATGCTTTTGCATTGAACATATATTGCCTTTCTAGTTAAAAAAAAAAAAAAAAATCAATGAAATAAACCTCATTTTGTCCGAAAAGCTATAGAATGCCAGTAATGGTTTATATGAGTCTGAGTATAGTGTATATACCCCTTCATTCTATTTTCTTCCAGTTTTCATGGGCGTTGTACTGCCCTCTGGAGAAATAGTTGAGGGCAATTTTGTCTGTCATCAGTGACTGCAGATGTGTAGGTTAGGCAGGGCCACTCACTAAATTACTGGGTAAATTAAGGGTGCTAAACTTACTTCAATAAAAGGTACAACTTTACACAAAAATTTTTTTTCACTGAAAATGTAATACCAGCACCTTTGTTTTAAGGAAGTATGGGATCTCCTGGCTTAATTTTGGAAGTGCATAGTTTCTGTTCAAAGTATTTTGTGTTTACACGTTGGTAAAAATACAGAGTTGTAAATAGTTTATCACTCGGTAACTTGGAACTAACTTTTGATTAGATCATTCCTTACAAATTTTTTAGGGCATGTTCCAGAGATCCAACCCAGGCTATTGCCAACAGATTGAAAGAAATGCTTGAAATATATTCTCAGCATTCCCAGCCAGATGAGGATTTCAGTAATTGTGCTAAAGGTAAAGCTTAATATTGTCTATATTGTTCTCATCTTGAAGTTTAACTGCATGGAGTTCTTGTTTTGGTAACTGAGTTGGAAATATGAAGAAAAGATTTTTGCCTTTAGATTGAGGGCTAGAATATGGATGTCCAATTTTTCTGTCAATCAAGTGATTTCTGGGCCCTCCTCAGTAAGAGAAATCTTAGACTGATACCTTTCTTATGTTGAACTGTTTTGTTTAGGAAATCTTTAGTTTTCATTTGTACACTGGACTTTAAACATAGATTCTTCAAAATACTAAGTATAGTGATTCTTCAAAATATTAAGACTAAGAACAGAAGACATAGCTGTTTTCATGCCCAGACCTGTCCAGGGAGTTGTTTGATGTCATGAATTAAAACCAAGTATGAGTGGAATAGTAAACCAGTTATATACCTCTTAGCAAAGAGCTACTCTGTTTAGACATACAAAGAAAAAACATGTGAATTTTAATGGAATGCAATTGTAGTTTTTATGTGAAATTTTCATTTCACAGTTTTAGAAACATTTGAATGTTACCATGAAAAAAATAAAGGAATCCTCGGGGTGGTTGAAATAGCAACTGTAGGAAATGCATATGGATGAAGAGTTGTGTTGGTTTTTAAATTTTATTTTAAGGGGGGGATGGGATGAATCCTCATTTTCCACAATATTTTTCTTTACATGTGATTTGTGTTTTTTATTATTTATACAGAAATTGCCAGCAAACATTTTCGTTTTGCAGAGATGCTTTACTATAAAGTATTAGAATCTGTTATTGAGCAGGAACAAAAAAGGCTGGGAGACACGGATTTATCTGTGAGTAAATAACCAGTGTATTGATCAGCACAATAAAATGTAGTTTCTTTCAGCCTGACCCACCAAAAAAAAAAGGCTATTTGTAAGGAAATATTCCATGGGTAGTAAAGCTCTATAGTCAAGGATTAAAACATTCACACTTAACCTTAATTGAGTTTTTAAATAACATAGAGTTTTTATTTAAGCCTTATTTAGCAAGAATAAATTGAGTATTGACTAGAAAGAACTTTAATATAAACATTAAAGAAAATTACAAAATTGACCAGTAATTGTTCTTATTTCTTATAACTGTTTACATTTCTTTTTTATATATAAAATACTGCTGTAGGAATTTAAAAGGCTGGGTTTATGACAAATTTTTAAATTTTGAAACACATACAAAAGTATGTATAAAACATAGCTGTAGTTTAGGGGCTGATAATAAGTGAATACCTGTATACTCACCTAATAAATATGTTTTAAAAAATTTTTCATTGTAGTAAAAGATACATACAATTTACTATCTTAAGCATTTTTAAGTGCACAATTCAATGGCATTAAGCAGTTAAGTACATTCACAGTGTTGTGCAAACCTCACCACTGGCCATCTTTGAACTTTTTCATCATCCCAAACTGATAGTCTGTCCCCATTAAATGATGATTCCCCATTCACTCCCTGTAGCAACTGGTAACCTTTGTTCTACTTTATGTCTCTACGAATTCACCTATTTTAGATACCTTATATATTCATACAATATTCGTTCTTTTATGTCTGGCTTATTTCATTTAGCATGTTTTCGAGATTCATCCATGTTGTAGCATGTATCAGAATTTCATTGCTTTTAAGTCCGAATAATAATACACACACACACACCACATGTATGTGTATATGTTACATTTTGTTTATATATTCGTATGTTGATGGACGTTTGAGGTTTTTTTTGCACCTTTTGGCTATTGTGGTGTACAGGTATCTATTTGAGTCCCTGCTTTCAATTCTTCTTGGTATATATTCTCATTAATCCTTTATCAGATATATGATTTGCAAATATTTTCTCCCATTCTGTAGGTTTTCTTTTTCACTTCGTTGATAGCATCCTTGGATACACAAAAATTTTTAATTTTAATGAAGTCCGTTTTATTTTTTTCTCTCGTTGCCTATGTTTTTGGTGTCTATGTAACTTTTTAATTAAAAAATAATAAATATGTACAATTTTGGAAAATTAATAAGGAAATAAAATAAATGAAATTCATTTGTGATTATGTCACCCTGAATAAACATGTTGACTTTTGGTCCATTACCATCTGGCCAAGTCATCTGCTTTCCTTCCAGCTATCTCTTTATGACAGTGGCCTCTTACTGTAAATACTGTTTTCTCACATATTTCCACATCATTATTTTTCTAAGCAACAGGATGATGTATGTGTATTTTGGTTAGGGATGTAATCTTTTTTATTAGCTATATTTCATAATATGTAAGATTTTTTAAAGTTCTTATACATTCCATTAATAATGCTTTTAGCTAAAAAAATGGACTTGAAAAGTTTTCTAAGAAAATAAGCACACACTTCTCACTAACTCAGAAAATAAGACTTCTTTGGTATTTTTATTTAACTTAACTGAGTATGAAATGTACAGAGTAGGCTAATGTTTCTCAATGTTAATAAATTTGTTTTATAGGGCATTTTGGAACAAGATGCATTTCACAGATCTCTCTTGGCCTGCTGCCTTGAGGTTGTCACTTTTTCTTACAAGCCTCCTGGGAATTTTCCATTCATTACTGAAATATTTGATGTGCCACTTTATCATTTTTATAAGGTATTTTTAAAAATCTGATACTGATGAGGAAATTGTAGATGAGACCAACTTCCTGTTATCCATCTAGTTCATTTTAATATATAAGTACATTTCTTCTAGTTTCAATTACATATTTAATAATTTCTATTCTATTTGGGGAACAGAGGAAAAATAGAGTCCGTAAGAACTATATAAATTTTTTTACTGTAGTATAAAGACCTACTTTTGGATAAAAGCTTCATTTTGTCCTTCCTTTTATTTTATAAAGGTTTTTTTTTCAATTACAGTTGGCATTCAATATCATATTAGTTTCAGGTGTACAGTGTAGTGGTTAGACATTTATATAATTTACAAAGTAATACCCCTAATTAGTCTAGTACCCAACTGGCACTATACATAGTTATTATAATATTACTGACTATATTTCCTATGCTGTACTTTTCATAAAAGCTTTTAGAATACTTTCATTTTATGAACTAAGAAAGCTTTAAAAAAGTAATAAACCTATCACTAGCTAATCTTGTATAGCAAACTGCTTTTTTTATTTTATGGAAATTAAATAACATTGAATGTGTCTTTCAGAAACATAAAAATACTTTCACTTATTATATAGAAGCACAGAGTTATGGCATTGATTTGGTAGTTGTTTTATTCTTGAGACTGATTTAGTGTATGAATTTGTCTTATTTCAGATATAGCAGTCAAAAGTAATTTTTATAGTGACAGATGAATGTCTAGTTTTCAAATATGAAATTTAAAGGGTACTGTTTTCAACCTCAATAGACAAACCGTTTTTACATTGAAAATTTTTTGAAATACTATACAAAAGATTTTATATAATTCATATGTAGTTTAATAATTATTTATTAAGACAGTGAAAGGAAGAGCAGCTGTTTCAAAGTAGTATAATTCTTTAAACTTGTAATTTTTTATAAATTGTCTTTGTTGTATCTAAATATGTAAAAAAATTTAAATGTACCCATTTTGTTTTCATAATTTTTTTTTGTAAAAACAATAGTTATTTTTATTAAACAAACTGGGGCATTTTTCTTTATTTCAGGTGATAGAAGTATTCATTAGAGCAGAAGATGGCCTTTGTAGAGAGGTGGTAAAACACCTTAATGAGATTGAAGAACAGATCTTAGATCATTTGGCATGGAAACCAGAGTCTCCTCTCTGGGACAGAATTAGAGACAATGAAAACAGAGTTCCTACGTGTGAAGAGGTTTGTGAAAATATCTTAACATCTTTCTGTAACAAAAGTACATCAATATTTAGCCTATTCATAATCTTACAGCGAGCAATTAAATTTAGTGTCTTCCTTATGCGGGACTGGGAGGTGGCAACTAGGTTTTATATGGTATAATCACCCGTATAGCTAATAGGAAACAAGAATCAGAAATAATTTGTGATTGCCCCAAGTTTTCAGTGACAGAGTAAGAATTCAGTGTTCTGTCTTGATTTCTTAATCAAGTTTCTGTACTTAAGAATGGTTGATAGTCTAATTCTCCAAATAAGGAAGGTTATTCATATTTAATTCATATTTAAGGCTTTGAATTGTGTAAGACTGCCAGAATTTATTTTTTAACGTTAGTGTGAAAGTGGAAAAGATACCTGATAGTTATGGAATATCTGATGAGCAAAGATAGGTTTTTTCACCTTAGATTGTTACTGTGTTTTTAGTTATAATACTTGTTGGAGTAATGCCATTTGTATAAACAATCCTTTATATAGGTCATGCCACCTCAGAACCTGGAAAGAGCAGATGAGATTTGTATTGCTAGCTCCCCTTTGACTCCAAGAAGGGTGAGTGAAGTTCGTGCTGACACTGGAGGACTTGGAAGGAGTAAGTTTAAAATACTAGGGCAAATATTTGTGGAGCCAGATAGCTGGGAATTTAAAGTCCATCTAAAAGTAGAAGTGACGTTGATAGTGTATATATAGAAGAAAATATTCTGTACATTACAGTGCCATATGGGTCACTTAAAAATAATGCTTTTGAAGAATATTTAAGAAGACAGGAAAATGTATGCTATAACACGTGTCTTTAAAAAAAAGATAAAATACTATGTATTAATGTGATTCCTGTTTTTTAAGGGTGTGTTTATATATAATAATACAAAAAGGCTGAAATGGAAAAAACCTGAACTACTAAGAATGATTATTATTGGGTGATAGAATTCCAGGTGATTTCTGTAAATTTTTGAAGATGTAGTACTTGTAAAAGTGGAAGAAACAAAAGCTTCTTAAAGATATGATCCAATTAGGTACAGACAAGCCAGTGAGTTAAGAGGACTGACTGGCCTGGGCATGCTCACCTCTGACTCTTCTCAGTGGAGCTGTGCTAGCCTGGTTGATGTGACAGCAGTGCTGGCCCAAGAAGTACAGGTTTTGCTATTCCTCTGATTATGTTTTAGGCAGGTTTTCTAACATCTGCCAAGTGCAAGGTTTAAATTTTCACACTTGAGATAAAACTACTTTTTAAAAAGCAAGCCTGTAAATTCACAGAGTTCTAAATCCTAGGATGCTATTAAGGATATTCTTGTTTCTAGATCAACTTTTTAATGGAATTGATAAGCACTGGCTATAAAAGATCAGTTTTAAAATCAGGAATCACTCTGTCAGTGCATACTCAATACATATGGATGAACTCTAGGAAAACTTCGTGTTTGAAAGAGGAGTCACAATGGTTTAACTATTTTTCTGTGTATTATCCACTCAGACCCATGGCTGACAGCTGGTCTTCTGTCAAGATTAGGACTTGACTTTAAACTTCCATTTTCTTTGTACTTGTCACTTCTCTATTTTCATGAGGTCTCTTAATAATTTTAAGATAATGATCGTAATGCACTCTTTCGGACTCTGCAGCTTTATTCCAAATACAAATCTAGTAAATTTATTTGTTTGTATCATCAGGAAATTGAAATGTTAAGCCACAGTCTACTGGGACTACTACTGTCAATCCTATTATGATATCCCTACATATATTTTTAAATTAAAAAGAACCACTGATGTGTAGTTTTTACAGCTAGAGATGAAAGAGGGAAAGGAATACTTCTCAAAAATTCAGACATTGGTGTGACTACTTAACAATACGTGTAGACTAAGCCATACGGTTAATAGTGTTTCTGTTTGGAAAGTTTTGTAAATAGATAATGGTGATTGTTGTACAACATTGTCAATGTAATTAATACCAATGAATTGTATACTTAGTTAAAATGGCAAATTACGGTACATATATTTTACCACAATTAAAAATAAATGACAATTTAATATGCCAAAAACCATTGCACAAATTTAAATGGGTGAAATGTATGAGAATTATATCTCAATAAAGTTGTTTAAAAAATAATAAACTAAGCTTAATTGAATTCAGAAGACATAAGTCTACTCTTGCTGAAGGACATTATTGAGTTTTAGTAATTTTCTATATGGGGAAAAAGACAAAGATGAAGATTCATAAAACTGGGGGAAATGCTCCCAGATGATACCATAGCAGTATCAAGTCCTTTTATCAAGTAGTGGCTTTACAGTGAAATCACATTTTACGTGAGTGTTAGGTAGAAATTGAATCTGGTCAAAGATATTATGGAAAAAATAGAAAAATTCTTTAAATTAGCACTAAATCATGAAGGCCCTATAGTCTTGGAGGGCAAAGTCTAGTTTGAGTGAGCCTTAGGTGGCGTGAAGGGAGTTATGTGAGACAAATAGAGAAAAATCTTTCTTTACATTTTGCTCAGAATAGTGTGCAGTTGAATTTTCATTCGTTGAAAATAGCTATGATGTGACTCCTATAATTTCTGTTTGCTTTTTAAATTATGAAGTATTTCAAACACTAATTAATTTTGTACATAACAGCTTGGATCGAAGTCAGGTCTGTCTGCTTGAGTTAAACTGTTTTTCTTTCTGACCCTAGGCATGCCGTCTCCAACCACGTTATATGACAGATACAGCTCCCCAACAGCCAGCTCTACCAGGAGACGGCTGTTCGCTGAGAACGACAGCCCCTCTGACGGAGGTACACCTGGGCGCGTTCCCCCACAGCCCCTAGTCAATGCTGTCCCTGTGCAGAATGTATCTGGGGAGGCTGTTTCTGTCACACCAGTTCCGGGACAGACTTTGGTCACCATGGCAACAGCCACTGTCACAGCCAACAATGGACAAACTGTGACTATTCCGGTACAAGGTAAGGAAGGCAGAGTTGGATATTGAGTTCTTCTTTCTCTGTGGCATTTATTGGAAAGTTACCTGAGTTTTGGCTGGAATGATGATAGAAGTGTGGGAGGAAGAGGGTTAGGAGGGGAGAAACCGGAAACCTGTGCCTGGAGAACCTTGTATTAGCAACGCTTTCTTCCTGCTTTTTTTCTTTGTAACAAACTGTAGGTATTGCCAATGAAAATGGAGGGATCACATTCTTCCCAGTCCAAGTCAATGTTGGGGGGCAGGCATCAGCAGTGACTGGCTCCATCCAACCCCTCAGTGCTCAAGCCCTAGCTGGAAGTTTGAGCTCTCAACAACAGGTGACAGGAACAACCTTGCAAGTCCCCCCTGGTCAGGTGGCCATTCAACAGATTTCCCCAGGTGGACAACAGCAGAAACAAGGCCCACCTTTAACCAGCAGCAGTATTAGACCCAGGAAGACCAGCTCTTTATCACTTTTCTTTAGAAAGGTAATATTTCATGTACCCTTACCAGGTCAGGAGCTTGGGAAATACAAGTGTTAGATAAACAATGTTTGAAATGGTTTTGTTTATCTACTAGGTTTACCACTTAGCAGGTGTCCGCCTTCGGGATCTTTGTGCTAAACTGGATATTTCAGATGAACTAAGAAAAAAAATCTGGACCTGCTTTGAATTCTCCATAATTCAGTGTCCCGAACTTATGATGGACAGACATCTGGACCAGTTGTTAATGTGTGCCATTTATGTGATGGCAAAAGTGAGTACTTTGAACATAAAAGGAAAAAAGATGCTATTTCCTTACTGTCAGAACTGCTAACAGCTTTATTGAGATATAAGTCACATACCACATAATTCACCAAAATGTAAATGCAGTTGACTTTAGTGTATTCACAGATATGTGCAGCCATCACCATGGTCAATTTTAGAACATCATATTCCATTGTATCAGTATATGATGTTTATCCATTCATCAGTTGATGGACTGTTACCACTTTTTGACTGTTTATGAACATTTGTGCACAAGTTTTGCATGGACAGTTTCATTTCTCTTCAATATGTATCTAGGCATGGATTCCTGGGTCATATGGTAACTCTTGTGTTTAACCATTTAAGGAACTGCCAGACTTTTCAAGTCACCACACCATTTTACATTTCCACCAGCAATAAACGAAGGTTCTGATTTCTCCACATTCTTACCACTTTTTATTATCTGACTTTGTTTTTCTTAAATTATTTATCAAGGTGATAACACAAAAGTAGCCATTTTAAAATGAACAATTCAGTGACATTCACAATATTATATACGGACCACCTCTGTTTAGTTCCAGAACATTTCCATGCCTGCAAAGTAAAACTACTTACTCATTCAGTAGTTTCTCTCCATTCCCAGGCTCAAAAGTGACTGTTAACCACCATTCTACTTTGTGTCTATGAATCTGACTGTTCTAGGTGCCTCATATGAGTGGAATTGTGCAATATTTGTTTTTTGGGGATTGGTTTGTTTCAATTAATATAATGTTCTCAAGATTCATCTATGTTGAAGTATGAGTTATAATTTCCTTCCCTTTAAAGGCTGAATAATATTCCATTGTATGGATAGACCACATTTTCTTTATCCATTCATCTACTGATGGACACTTGGGTTGCTTCCACTTTATGGCTATTGTGAATAATGCTACTGTGAACATGGGTATACAAATCTCTTCGAGTTTTTTGTTTGATTTCTTTTGTTTTTATACCCAAAAATGGAATTGCTGGGTTATATAGTAATTCTGTGTCTAATTTTTTGAGGAAATTCTATATTGTTTTTCACGCTAGCTGCACCATTTTACATTCTCACCAGCAGTGCACGAGAGTTCCAATTTCATTCCTTCTTGCCTGCTTGTTATTTTCCATTTTTTAATTTACCCATCCTACTAGGTATTGATTGGTACCTTATCATGGTTTAAATTTGTATTTCCCTAATGACTAATGATGTTGAGTGTCTTTTGTTGTGTGTGTTGGCCACTATTATCTATGCTTTTGATTTTGACCATCCCAGTGGGTGTGAAGTGCTATCTCATTGTAGTTCTGATTTTCATTTCTTTGATGACTGATGATGTTGAGCATCTTTTCATTTGCTTACTGGTCATTTCTATATTTCTAGAGCAGTATCTGTTTAAACCCTTTGCCCATTTTTGAATTGTTTGTTTTGTTGTTGAGTTGTAGGAGTTCTTTATATATTCTGGATACAACTCCCTTATCAGATACGCCATTTGCAAATATTTTCTCATTTTGTGTGTTATCTTTTCACTTGATAGCATTATTTAAATTATAAAATACTTAGATTTTGATGAAGTCAATTTATTTTTCCTTTGTTGCTTGTGCTTTTGGTGTCATATCTAAGAATGCATTGTCAAATCCAAGGTTTTGAAGTTTTATCCGTTTTCTTTTAAGAGGTTTAATTGACTGCTTTTCATACATTAAACCAACTTTGCATTCCTGCTTTCCTACTGTAAATCCTACTTGGTGGAGAATTCTTTTTATATGGTATTAGGTTTGGTTTGCTAGTATTTTGTTGAGGAATTTTGTCCCAGTCATAAAGAGATATTGGTCTGTAGTTTTCTTGTTAAAAAGAAACAGGCTTGGTCTGTTTTTGTCATCAGGATAATATTGGACTCATAATGCACAGGGAAGGGTTCCTTCCTCCTATTTTTTGGAAGTTTGTGAAAAATTGGTATTCTTTAAATGTTTGTTAGAATTCAGCAGTGAAGACATTGGGGCCTGTGCTTTCTTTTGTGGGTAGTTTGAGGAATAATTCTTTATTGTTATAAGTCTATTAAGATCATCTATTCTAGAATCAGTTTTGGTAGTTTATATCTTTCTACGAGTTTGTCTATTTCCTCTGGGCTAATTTGTTGGAACACAGCTGTTCATAATATCCCCATATAGCCTTTTTTCTTGTTTGTCAATTTATTTTCTTAGTAATTGAATCTTCTCTTTTTTCTTGATCAGTCTAGCTAAAGATTTGTCAGTAGAACTACCTTTGGTTTCATTTATTAATAAATGCTCTAATCTTTATCACTTCTTTCTGTCTGCTTGCTTCAGGCTTAGTTTTTGCTCTTTTATGAGTGACTTAAGATGGATGGTTAGGTAATTGATTTAATAGCTTTTTTAATATAGGCATAGGCATTAACAGTTAAAAATTTCCCTTTAGGCACTGCTTTAGCTGCATCTCATAAATTTTGGTATGTTGTCTCTTCATTTTCACTCAAAGTATTTTCTAATTTCTCTTTTGATTTGACTCATTGGTTATATAGGCATGTTCTTATAATTTCTGCATATTTGTGAGTTTCCCCAATTTCTGTTAATGATTTCTAGTTTCAGTTAATTGCAGTCAAAAAATATACTTTATATTATTTTAATCCTTTTAAATTTATTGAGGTTTTATAACCTAGCAAATGGTCTGTCCTAGAGAATGTTCAATGTGCATTTGAGAAGAATGTATATTCTGTTGTCATTGGGTGTAGTGTTCTATAGGTGCCTGTTAGGTTTAGTTATTTTATAATTTTGTTAAAGTCTTCTGTTTTGTTAGTTTGCTAGTTGTATCCATTATTGAAGGGGAAGTACTGAATGCTACAAATATTATTGAATTATCTATTTCTCCCTTTATTTCTGTTTTTATTTTATATATTTTGGTGCTCTATTATTAGGTGCATGTATGCTCATAACTGTTACAGCTTCCAGATGGAGTGACCATTTTATCATTATGACATGTCCCTCTTATTTTTTGTTTTAAATACTTTATAGTATACTTGTAAAGCCACCTAGCTTTTGGGAGGTTTGCAGTTTGCATGATACATCTCTTTCCATCCTCTTTTGTCCAACCTATTTGTATTTTTCAATCTAAAGTGTGTTTTGTAGACGGAGTATATATACTTGGATCTCTTTATCCAGGCTGACAATTTTTGACTTTGTGTTGTTTAATCCATTTATATTTAATATTACTGTTATAACTGGATTTACATCTATTTTACTTGATACACACACACACATATATAAAATTATGTCTTTTTGGTCCTTATTACTCCTTTACTGCTTTCATTTGCATTAGGTGAATAGTTTCAAATGTGGCATTTTAATTTCTGTAATGCTTTTCACTTTTTTTTTTTTTTTTTTTTTTACTTATTTTCTTAGTGGTTACTTTAGGGCTTACCATATACATATCTATATCTCTCTTCCTCAGCTTTATTGAGATATAATTGACATATAACATTGTGTAAATATAAGTGTACAATGTGATGATTGTGATAAAGTGATCCATCACTTCACATAACTGCTTTTTTTTTGTAGTGATGACATTTAACTGTTAGCAACTTTTAAGTATATGGTACAGTATTGGTAACTATAGTCACAATATAATATGTTGTATATTAGATCTCCAGAACTCAAGCATAACTAAAAGCTCGTACCCTTTGATTAACATCTCAACTAACATCTCACGTCCCCCGAGCCCCACATACACATCTTATCAAAATCAGCTTCAGATTTATACTAACTTAATTCCAGTGAGATATAGAAGTGTTAAATGTTAATGCTGTATAACTGCTTCCTTTTCATCCTTTTTGTGGTATTGTTATGCATGTTATATCCATAAGTGTTATATATCCAACAATACAGTATTGTTTTATATGATTTCATGACTTTTAAAGAAGCTGAGAGGAGAAAGGAGTGTAAATATTTATTTATAGCTTTTGTTATATTAACTTTATCATTTCTGATTCTCTTTATTGGTTCCTGTGGTTTCAAGTTGTCGTCTGGAGTCATTTCCCCCTAGTTTTCTTTGTGCTGTTTTTGGCAAACGTATCACATATCTGTGTTATATAGGTCCAACAATATATTATATACACATTGTTTTATACAGTTGCTTTTTAAATCAGTTAAGGAAGGAGAAGAAATATACATTTTATACTGTATAATAACATAATTATCTTTACCAGTGCTTTTTGTCTTCGGGATTATTTGAATTGTCTGGGGTCTCTTGCTTTTATTTGAAGAACTTTTTTTATTATTTCTTGTATATGGGTCTGTCAGCAGCAAGTTCTGTTTTTATTTATCTGAGATTGTATTTATTTCACTTTAATTTTCAAAAGAGAACTTTGCTGGATACTGGATTTAGTTTTTTTACTTTGAATACTTTGACTGTCTTGTTCCACTGCCTCTTTACACCTCTATAATTTCTGATGAGAAGTCGGCTGTTATTTTATTAGGGTTCCCTAATAAGCGAATAGTTGTTTCTCTTGATACTTTCAAGATTTTCTCCCTTTCTTTGGCTTTCAGCATTTTGACTGTGTGTCTGGGTGTGTATCTCTTGGTATTTATCCTACTTGGATTTCATTGAGGTTCCTGGATATGTAGATTAATGTTTTAAAAATCTGGGAAATTTACAGCCTTTATTTCTTCGAACATTTTTTTCTGCTTCCCTCTCCCCTCTCCTTTTGGTACTCACATTATGACTATCATGGTGTTCCACATCTCTCTGAAACTGTTAGTTTTTCTTCATTCTTTTTTCTCTGTTCTTTGGATTGCACAATCTGTCTTTAAGTTTGCTAATTGTTTTTTCATTTTCAGTTTAAATCTACTGTTTTGTCCCTCTAATGAATTTTTCATTTGTTGCTGTATTTTTTATCCTAGATCTTGGTTTAAATACCATTACTCTCTGTTGTTGAATTTTAGTAGATTTTCTTGAATAGATCATTTGTTTTATGTCCTTAGGACCATTTCCAGAGACATTAACTGGCTGTTTTTTTAATGTAAATTTTTACTAATTTCATTGTGGAGCAAGTATATGGAGCTCCACACTTTATTTGGCTGGAAGTCAATATCTCTCACAGAATATTCTTATTTTCAAGGTCACAAAAGAAGACAAGTCCTTCCAGAATATTATGCGTTGCTATAGGACTCAGCCCCAGGCACGGAGCCAGGTAATGACATTCTCTCCAAGGGCTGAAAATAAAGCTTAAAGTCTTTGATGACGAAACATTAACTGCAGTTAATTCTGTAGACTTTTCTCCAGGTTAAACAACTAAGATTTTAAGGGAAGTCTTCACTTTAACTTTCTTTAATCATTGACAGACAACTTCACATCTTGACTAGTTTAATTTCTCTTTTCTCCAAAAGGTAATTATGTGAAATATTTCACTCCTTCTTAATTCAGCTAATCACAAGAAAGATGTAAATTAGGAAGTTCTTTGGTTTCTATGTCACCTTTCAATCTGGTTTAGGAAACACAGGACTGTACATTTAACCAAGATAACATTAAATGACATTTTAAAACTCATTTTACCTTTAACACTATTCATCTATCTTTAAAGAGGTAAGTATGTGAGATCTTTGTGTTTGACTTAGAATGACTTGATTTTTATGGTTGGGTTCTATTACTGTTCTGTAGTATTGTAGGCAGTATTTGGAAGTTGAAGCCAGACAGGCCTTGTAAATTCTGGGTCTGTTATTTAATAGATATATGACCTTAGTTGCTTTTACTAACTTACCCTGAGGAGGACAATTACTACTTAGGGTTGTTGTGAGAATTAAATAACAGGTCAAGGTCATAAAGTCTAGAATGCATTCAATAAATACTAATTTCTGTCCCTTTCTCATGGTCTCTCTAAAGGTGTATAGAAGTGTTTTGATAAAAGGGAAAAGGAAAAGAAGAAATTCTGGCAGCAGTGATAGCAGAAGCCATCAGAATTCTCCAACAGAGCTAAACAAAGACAGAAGTAAGTGAGATCTTTATGAACATTACAAAGTAAAATTAGGAGCTTCTCTTATTTTTTAAGCCTAGAAGATTTAAGGATTACTAAACTAAATTACTACTAAAGAAACTGTGAAACTATTTTATTGGCAAAGGATTTGTTGGACCAATAAACAGAATTCTAAATTTAGTGGCACAAAGTTGTTTGTGCATAACATTTTTCTCTGGAGGATTTAGAGAAGGTTTCAGGCAGGAAATCGGTGGCCTGAGTTCCAGAAAAGTCTGGCATGTCAGTTGAAACCATACTATGGAAATACCATCCCTGTTTGTTTGCACCACTTAATGCAGGGCTCAAGTCCTAGAAAACTGGGGTAACTTATTAGTGAAAAGTATTCAGTATTTGTGGCCTGTGGGTAAAGTTAGTACTTAATGTCTTATCTGTGCTTTGCATCCTGGTATGAAAAATAAAGTGCCCTGTTGCTGCCATTATACAAGTTACAAGTAGAGCAGGTAGCTGTCTGCCTTTATCGTACTGAATTTTTCTTCTTAAAAACAATCTGGAATACTAGCCTCTCTGTGTAACACCCTTTGTGCTCCCGGCTGCAGCCAGCAGAGACTCCAGCCCTGTCATGAGGTCGAGCAGCACCTTGCCCGTTCCACAGCCGAGCAGCGCCCCTCCGACACCTACTCGCCTCACAGGTGCCAACAGTGACATGGAGGAGGAGGAGAGGGGAGACCTCATTCAGTTCTACAACAACATCTACATAAAACAGATGAGAACATTTGCCCTGAAGTACTCCCAGGCAAACACAGTAAGTGTGACGGGGACAGTTTCTTGCTGTTTCCACTGGTGAGGAATAAGGATCCACTTAACATTTGAGCTGCTCCCTCTGTAAACGAGTTTTACAAATATTTCTCTTAAGTGAAACAGAGGAAGTCTAACAAATAATTTGACTAACCAACATAATTTCTGTTGTTGTATAGCACTGGAAAAGAATAAGATGGTATTAGATTCCCTACAAAGTATAGCAATATGAGAGCGAATGCATTAGTTCAAATTGTCTAAAACTTAGTAGCTGTGGTGACATTGCAAGTTATTTGACTTTCTGTACCTCTTGTTTCCTCGTATATAAAATGAGAATAAGAATAGTCCCTAGTTGACAAGATTAAATGACATAATGTATTAAAAATGCTTAAAACAGTGACTGCCACAAAGCAAGCACTTACGTGTTTGCTATTTGTATGGTTTTCTTAAGGTTTAATTGTTGCTGTCATTGTTTACCATTCATAAAGCTACTGGTTTATTGTGTTTCTTCACCCTTTCAATAAAAATAACAAAAAATACCTGGTTAAAAACTTTGTGTAGCTTTCTTAGAAATACTGATTTTTTTTTTAACAGATGGATGCTCCTCCACTCTCTCCCTATCCATTTGTAAGAACAGGCTCTCCTCGCCGAATACAGCTGTCTCAAAATCATCCTGTCTACATTTCTCCGCATAAAAATGAAACAATGCTTTCTCCTCGAGAAAAGATTTTCTACTACTTCAGCAACAGTCCTTCAAAGGTAAGCCTAACATATATCTTGGCCTTTACTAACTCCAGAATGTTTAGGATGCTAGAAACAGCATCAATGGGAAACCTTTGGTACTCACACGAGTACGGGGAACTGCCCAGGAAGAGTGATCAGCAAGTCCCAATGGATCAAAAACCAGGGGTTTTGGGGGAGAACTTTAGGCTTAGAAATCAAGTAAGGGATTTGGATTTATTTTCATTCCTTCCTTTCCTATTTGTGCATTTGTAACATTCTACTGTAAACTGGGCTTTTGCGTTTTTTATTCTATTTGTAAATTTTTTAAATTTCAAATTTCTATTAGGGAGAGAAAATTTGGATCTCTGAACTGAGTGCCTGTTTCTGGGACAGGCAGTGTCTGTCCTCTGGATTCATTGTCTAAGAGGAGAAATGGACATTTTATACAGTGTGATAGCCATATTAGCACAGATTTGTGTGGCGGGCAGTATCCTCCTTAGTCTGCGATGGGGATGGAAGCTTGAGTCAGGCCTCAATGGATGAAAAGTTAGCAAGTTGCTGAGGTGTGGAAGGAAGGGTATCCAGGAAGAAGCAAATATGGGAAGAAATACTGTCCTTGAGGCAGTAAGGTTAGATCACTGGTCATGCTGTGTTAAGGAGTGCAACTGGCTCTCCCAGGCCATTACGTGGTATTTGTATTGATGTTGATATTGCTTAGAGAAACATACACATGTAACAAATGGCCTGGACTCTTTAAAAAAATGTTAATATCATGAAGAAATGGTAGATGGTGAGGAGGGCACTGTAATGGAATAGAGGAAACTAAAGAGACATGGCAGCCAAATGCAGTACAAGTTTTTGATTGGTTCCTACGCAGAAAAGTACAGCTATAGAGGACATTTTTTGGGACAAGTGGGAAAATGTAATGTGGACTTTAATGTTAATATTTACCTTTAAATTTCCATTAAATTTGTTTGGTATTGATGATGGAGGTGGATTATGTAGTTCTCTATATGCTTCAAATATTCAGAGGTGATCTGTGTCAGTAACTTACTTTCAAATGATTCAGCTAAAGAAATATAGAGAGAATGAATGTGGTAAAGGGTGATTAATAAATGGGTGTTGTACTGGTCTTCAAACTTTTCTGTAAGCTTGAAATCCTTTAAAATGGAAAGTTGGGGAAAAAAAGGTAGCAAAACTTTTCCTATAATAGTGATAAAGTGTTACATGCCTTGGAATAAACTTAGCTTTTGTAGAACAATTATTTAACTTGAATTAAGAGATTTTTTAAAATGGAATAAATGAAGACCAAATATTAAGATATAATTTCCTCCAACCATTACATAAGTTTAATTCCAATGACATTCCCAGTGGGATTGTGAAAACTGGGAATAAAAATGGCAACAGCCACAAAAAGCAAGTGGAGTTGAAGGAAATGACTCTGACATTTCCTCTAATACTAGATCTTCATCCTATAACCAAATAAATTCCAAGTGGATTAAAGTTTTAAATGAAAATAAAAAATGGATCAGTCAGAATACTCAATTCAAAAGAAGGTCCAAAAAGGAGGAAAGTAGAAAAACATAGAAGAAAATAGCAAATAAATAGCAATTAAATGTAAGTGATCTAAATACACCAATTGAAAGGCAAAAATTGTAAGATTGGACAAAAAAGCAAGACCCAACTATTTATTGCTTATATGTAATGCACATTAAGTATAAAGACACATATTTAAAGTAAAAGGATTATAATCCAAATGTCCTGTTAACTGATGAATAAAGTATATATCCATAGTATGAAATATTACTCCAATAAAAAAGTCCTGATAAATGCTACAATATCAATGGACCTTGAAAATACTATGCTAAGTGAAAGAAGCCAGTACAGAAAGAGAAATGTTGCATGACTCCAGTTATATGAAATGTCCAGAATGGGAAAATTTATAGAAGCAGAAAGTAGGTTAGTGATTGCCTAGGGTTGTGGGGAGTGGAGGGTTTCTGCTAATGGATACAGAGTTTCTTTCTGGGGTGATGAATGTGGTGATGGTTGCACAACTGGGAACAAACTAAAGCCATGGATCTGTACACTTCAAATGGTTGAAATATGGTATGTGAATTATATCACAGTAAAGCTGTTTTTTAAAGTAAAAGGATGGACAAAGTTGTACTCCACTAATACTAATCAAAACTTGGAATGCTATATTAATGTCATTAATATTATCTGAAAGTAGATTTCAGAGCAAATAATATTATCAGTGATAAAGGTAATTTCATAATCATAGAGGATATACTATAATCCTAAACAGAAAGAAACCGTTTATATTTGAGATTTCAACATAATTGACAGAAAAAAAGTAGACAAAGTCAGTAAGGATATTTGAGATGTGAACATTGTCATCAGCCAGATTGACTGACTGACATTTGTGGAACACTCCAACAGCACCAAGTGCACTTGGAACATTTACTAAGATAGACCACATTCTGGACCGTAAAACAAGTCTCAATAAGTTAGAAAGGATTCAAGCAATGTATTTTCTCTGACCACAGTGGAATTAAATCAGAAATCATTACCAAACATACCTAGAAAACCACCCAAATTTTGGAAACTAAATTGCATTTCTATGAGTCAAGGAAAAAATAACCCAGAAAAGTTGGAAAGTCTTTTGAACTAAATGAAAAGCTAACATCAAAATTTGTGGAATGCAGCAAAAGCAATGCTAAGAAGGGGATTTATAGCACTAAATACTATATTAGAAAGGTTTCAAATTAGTGACCTAAGGTTTCACCCCAAACAACTAGAAAAAGAGTGGAAATCAATGAGATAGATGACAACTCAATGGAGAGGAAATTAAGGCCATTAAGTTAAGGGTTTTTGTTTTTTTTTGAGAAGATTAAAATAATTGATACCTCTCTCTGTATACTAATCAGTAAAGAAAAGACACGTTACCAATATCAGAAATGAGAGATATCAGAACAGGTCCTACACACATTAAAAGTATGATGAAAGATAAAACCAACTTTTTGCCAATAAATGTGATAATGCAGATGAAATGGACCAATTGCTTGAAGGACAAACTTCCAAAATACTCAAGAAGTAGTCTTAATAGCCCTATTATCTATTTTTAAAAATGCAACATTTATTCATGATAAAACTCTTAGGGAACTTTCTCAGCCTGATAAAGAATATGTTTTTTAAAAATCAGTAGCTAACATCTTACTTATGCTGAAAGACTAATGCCTTCCTTTTAAGGCAAGGACAGCTACTCTTACATTCCTACTCAACACTGTAACTGTGGGTCCTCACATATACAATAAGGCAAGATAGAGAAGGCGTACAGATGGAAAAGTCTCCATTCACAACGTGATTTTCTACATAGAAAAATCAAAATCTACAAAAAATGACTGGAACTAACAAGATCAGCAAGGTTACATTTAATATACAAAAATCAAATGTATTTCTATATACTAGTAGTAAGTAATCAAGAAGAATTTAAAAACACTATAAATAGCATTAAAAATTAAATACTTACACGGATAAGTCTGATAAAAGATGTATAACACTCATATCCTGAAAACTACAGAATCTTGGTAAAAAATGAAAGGTGAGAAAATGGAGAGATATATCATGTTCATGAATTGGAAAAACGGTATCAAGATGTCAGTTTTCTCCCACTTGCTGTATAAATTCACCCAGTTCTTACCAAAATCCCAGCAGAATTATTTGTATAAATTAACAAACTCTGGTGCCAAAGTGTATATGAAAACACAAAGGAATTAGAATTAAAACAATTTTGAAAAAGTTGAAGGACTCACACTATCTGATTTCAAGACTTAACTATAAAGCTACAGTAATCAAGACAGTTTGGTATTGGTGAAAGAATAGACATTTAGATCAATAGAATGGAATAGAATCCAGAAATAGTCCACACATATATAGCCAACCGATTTTCAACGAAGGTGCAAAAGCAGTTCGGTGGAGAAAAGATAGCCTTTTCAACAGATGGAGCTGACACAGGCAGACAGCCATATACAAAAATAATAGTAAACATGCACCCAGACTGCACCACATACAGAAACTAACTCAAAATCGACCACAGACCTAAATGGAAGACCTAGAACTATAACACTCAGAAGTTAAACCATAGAAAATCTTTGTGAACATAGGTTACACAGACTTTTTAGATACAGCATCGAAAGCATATCTATAAATAATTGAAAAATTAGAATTCATCAAAATTAAGAATTTCTGCTCTTTAAAAGATAGAAAAAACGAGCCAGGCGGGGAGAAAACTTTACAAATCTCATATCTGATAAAGGATTTGTATCTACAATTTATAAAGGATTATCAAAACTCGAAAGGAAAATGAACAAAAGTGGACAAAAGATTTAAACACACTTCACCCATTACGTGCCTATGAGAACAGCTATAATCTGAAAAATGACAACAAGTGCTGCCGATGATGTGGAGCCAATGATTGAGACTTCTATATATTGCTGATGCATAGCTATTACACCTGGAAAATAGTGTGACAGTTTCCTGTAAACATCCCTTTACCATATAACCAGTCATCTCACTCTTGGGTGTTTCATTCCAAGTGGAATGAAAACTTAGATTCATACAAAAACGTGCTCATGAATGTTTATGACTTTATTTCTAACAGCCAGAAAGTAGAAAACAACCCAAATGTCCTTCAGCTGATTAATGGATAAACCTGTGGTAGACCCAGCAAAGATTACTACTTTGCAATAAAAAGGCACAAACTACTGTGACACTTAGCAACACAAATGAATCTCAAACACATTAATGTGTAAGCGAAAGGCCACTTACCAGGATTCTACTTCTGTGACACTGTGGAAATGGCAAAACTATAGGGACAAGGAACATCATCAGTGGTTGCCTGGAGGCAGGGTAACTAGGAATGATAATTTTTTTGAGTGAAGGAACTGTTATATATCTTTATTGTGGTGATTACATGACTGTATGTATTTGTCAAAATGTGTACAATTTACAAGGGTGAATTTTACTGTATGTAAATCTTTAAAACAAGAAAAGTTAGGTTAAGCATCCAGATTAGTGGCTTTCAATCCTGCCTGTATCATATCACCACCTGGGGAGGTTTCAGAAAAATTCTAGCACAGAATTAGGAGTTTCTCCAATAAAAGAAAGCAATAGTAGACTGTTGGTTAGAGAATGATTTGTCATCATGATTTAATAGGTGATAACTGAGATCAAGGAAGACTATTACAAAGTAGGAAGTGCCTTGGGTCTAGAACCACCCTATAACATCCTAACATTTACATGGCCATGAAAAAAGAATCAAGTAACACACAAGATCAGTTAAGATGACCGATCATTAATGACACTTGTCAGGGCAGTTTCAGGGGATTGGTACAGCTTGTTGAATAATAAATTATGGTAACATTGCTTATAGTATTAAACTTTGGGATTAAATAATATCAATGACATATCACTACGAGATTAAACTATGATACAGATATACTATAGAATACTATATAGCAGTTAAAAAGATGTCATCTATATTGGGGGTGCCAAAAAATGTATACAAGCGGACACTTTGGTCAGCATTGCTCAAGCAGTAGTTTGCCGTAATCAGAAGTGTCTGGACACTAATGGTAACCACTTTGAGCACCTCTTGTAATTGCGGAAGTCAAACATGACTTGTATTCATCTTTTGTTATCAGTATATTTCGAGTATTACAATTTTAATACAGTTTTCCTTTCTTAAAATGTGTATATTTTTTTGGCACCCTCTGTATATACTAATAATGGGAAGATGTAAGACAATTTACTGTAGTAAAATGCATGTAAATATGCTCAGTATGCTTTCCATAAAAGAACATGGGCAATGAAGCAGCACATGAAAAAAAAATTTAAATTAACAAACTACCAGAAAATAGTGTGATAAAGTGACTTTGGGGCTTTGGAGAAACTTAATGCTAAAGGCACTATAAACAGATCCGGTTTCCGGCATCCGGCAGTGTTTTTCGCAATAGGGATTCCTAACAGAAAATAATTTGCCTAACTTTTCTCAGTTCTCCCAAGGATAACATATAACTAGTACATTCTAGATCATATTAATAAATTACCCACAGTGGGTGCTTTAGGGAATTAAGGCTTATTTCTCCTGTGAAATTCTAGTTAAGAATTGCTGCTAACAATTGAGTAATACTAGACTGAAAAACAGGCATACTACTGTGAGAAATCATTCTACGTATTTTTTTTAATCATTCTTTTTTTAAAAATGGAAAATGGTGATGTATGGAATTGATTAAATACGGCATACAGTGTGATTCTCTAGCTATTGTAAAAAAAAATCACAAATTTGTGAGCTCTTACATTGTTGAAAAGTATGCATCAAAATCACCTCTGGAACTCATTAAAAAATGGAAATAGTCTTCCTCCACCCCAGTCTCAGCCAGCTGAGAAGTGAAATTGGAAGGATAAATAATTTAGTAGTTCATTTCTGTATGAAGATGTTCAAACAGTTCAATGTAAACCACTTAGCTCATTTGAGGTCCTTTGCCTCAACAATGAATTATGTGTATTAGCATTTTAAAGTTTTTACATCTATTTTACCTCACTCTAGAGACTGACAGAAATTAACAGTATGATACGGACAGGAGAAACTCCAACCAAAAAGAGAGGGATTCTTTTGGAAGACGGAAGTGAATCACCTGCCAAAAGAATTTGCCCAGAAAATCATTCTGCCTTATTACGCCGTCTCCAAGACGTAGCTAATGACCGAGGTTCCCACTGAGGTTAGTCTGCTGTATTGAAACTGTCTTCTCACAAACTGTTTAACAGCATCATTTAATGCATGTTAGATCATGGGGCTCTTCTTTAATCCTCCCAGTCTCTATCCTTAGGATAGTTTTATTCATCCCATCTGCCTTTTTTTCCCTACCATGAGTGCTTGCCATTAAGACTGCTTAGAATCCAAATGGGATTTTTTTTAACTCTTTGGCAAAGCTTTTACAAGTATTGCAGAGAAGGAAGCATGTTTAAGTCGGTATGTGAGGTCTCTGTTGATATGTTATGGAAGAGGAGGTGCGTTTCAATTCATTCCTACCTGTTTTGTGGTCAGCTATGGCCCTCATGAAAAGCAAAACAAAAACTAGGAATTTTGTCCTAAGACACTTGGTAGGAGTGTGAGATTTTTGCACTCCTGAAACATAACAAGGGAGAGAGCCCAGATTCAGATGTCCTAGCTTACCAGCCCCCGTCTCCCATTCCCTGTGTGTAATTCTCCCCTCTCCCGTCAGGTGTGGTGCAGCGTCACAGGTGTTTGATTGTTGGCTGTGCAATGTGTGAGTGAACTTGTATAAGAAGTGGCACTTTAGGGCTATGAAAAGCATGATTTTGTAACCCAGATTTTGCTGTATATTTGTGATGGCACTTTCTACAATGTGAACTTATGTTAAGTACAAAACTTCTAGGCTGAACACTATCTTTGATGCTTTTGTACTTTTTTAAACTGTTAGAGCCCCCATAGCCACCTTTTGGGCATATGTTTTAAATTCTCCAGTTTGTGTTTGTTTGGTCAATAGGGATCAGCTGGCTAAATGAAGATTTTAAATCAAGTTGAATTAAGGGAATTAATATGAAAAATTATGACCTCTTCCTTTAGGAGGTAGTTATCCAAAAGATGTGTGTCTACTAAGGTGATATATTTTAAAATATATCTTTGAGCGTGTTCCTGGAAGTTTCAAAAAATAGGTTGGGGAATTTAGGTTTTTATTAGTACATAGAACCATTTATACAAATTAGAAAAGGTTATTTAACAGCTATTGAATTATCTATATATACCTTTATTAATCACTATTGTTCCAGCAGTTTTCAAGTTGAATGAATAATCTTATTAGGAAGAAAATTCAATTGTAAATTGAATCAGTATAAACAAAGTTACTAGGTAACTTCATATTGCTCTGAGAGAAATACGGAACTTACACTGTTCAATTAGAATAGTGTTCTGCAAAAATATTTATAAAACCTCTCAAGATACTTACTGCTACTGTAATTTTATATGAAAATAAGTGTATTTTTCAATAAAGCATTTATAAATTAATCTGTTTAGCTATATTGAGAAAAGGGTATTTAGTTTCCTGCATAAATGACAAAGAACCATCATTTATTGGTTTATTTTGTCTCTACAAAACACATTAGTCATTCATCATTTAAATAATTTGACTTCATTAGAAACCGTTTTAACACTTTTTCTCCCTCCTTCCATAAAAAATACAGTAAGTAATTTGCTTTAAAAAAAACACAACAACTCTGAACAAGTGTTCTGGTTTCCTCGCACTCACCTAATAGGTACTTCACCGATAGCAGTTTATAAATCAGTAAGACAGTAGGCTGAAGACTGACGTTCAGATCTTCCACTTCAAAAGTGCTAACAAGCTACAGACCTGCTTTCCCTATACCTCTCCTCTCCGTATCCTAACATGTACAACTGAAACCACTGATTCAAAAATCATTATAGTGCTAATTAAACTCTGCCTACTCTATTAGTTTAAATGAATGCCACTTACCTTTAGCATTATATTCAGAAAAATACTTAAGCCTCAAGGTCCCCAATAATTTGGAGTACTGAACTAGATAACCGCCGTAAAGACACTTCTGACAGAAGTAATGCATCATTTAAAGAGAGGTTTCCGAACTTGGCTGTTAGACCTAAGCGTACACGGACGACACTCGTACCAGTCACTGTTCACACAGTTTACTCTCAGGCATCCCTGGCCACCGGTCAGCGTTAACCAGGCCGCGTCCGGCAGGAAAGTGCACGGTGCACGAGGCGCCCCAGCTCCTAGGTTGCTACTGCTTTCTCTTCTTTACTGAAAGGTTGCACTGAGCCAGGCTTTACCCATGACAGGCCAGCAACGTGAACACTTTTATTGTGCTGTTCTTCAGGCTTCTTCTAGGCACAAAGACAGACATTAAAACATGACTGATGAGATTTCAGCACTGGACAAACTCGTCTCCCAAAGAGTTATTTGTAGATAATGAGTAGTCTCCAAGGATGACATTTTTGAAAGGCAACAGTGAGTTAACTATTTCAAACGTGGTTATCTACTTACTTTCTGAGTCAGCATCTTCTCTCTGGCTTCATCGTGTACAGAAGGATTCCATGGAGAAAAGCTTAAGGAAGAGAAAAATATGTAAAAACTGCTGTGGCTTACTCAATTTGTGTCACATCTACTTTTTAATACGTAAGCTAGTTCCTGTAACAGAACATAACAAGGAACAATACTTTTTTTAAAGATTTTTATTAAACTATAGCTAACATACAATATTATATTAGTTTCAGGTAAGGAACAATACTTTTTAAAGAGTAGTCTTTAATCAGTTGTCAACACATATGTTTTTAGACATTACCTAGATTATTTTCTCACATAGTAACTACCCCTTATTTAGGTTAGCTCATTTAAGCCTCACAACAACCCCTGAAGTACTACTATTGAAAGGTCAAGAAAGTGAGGCCCAGTCAAATTAAGTAATTGCTCTGGGTCAGCAAAGCCCGTGAGTACAAAAGTCAGCCGTCTGTCTGCGGAGCCTACGGCCTTAGCCAGTGTAACACACTGCCTCCCCAGCAACCCCAGGGCAGCAAAGAGCTACATCACCAGTTAGTTCTTCAGTTCTCAATACTCCTCCAAACACTCTTCCCCAAGATCAAACACCCTGGTGCTAAAGGAACCCACTATTCCCACTATTCATTTTCCCTCCTTTCACCAAATCTGAATGTCGATGGGGAAACGGCAATTTCAGAGGGGCTCCAGCTGAAAGTGCGAACTGAAAAGTCCTGACATTTGAAAGAGCACAGTACAAGGATCCTCAGGAAACCAAAGGCACTAAATCGCTCGCTATCGGCATTATGTGCTAGTCAATGTAGAGCTTTTTGTTGAAGGAAAGAGCCCAAGAGGTATTAGAAATCAAGTTGACAACAAATAATAACGGTTGTAGGCTAACAGATTATCTCCACGTTCCCTAAGTCCCCATTTTGAGACCACCTGAAAAATGGAAGCACAGGCCCGCAAAGTACAGCTTACTAGGTCATGTCCCACTTACCTAATGGCATAGGGGTCTTCTATTTTAGGTTGGTCAAACAGACGAGCCGCGCACACCTTAACACTGTCAACCACTTTACTCTTAAAAAGCTGAATGTCTTTTTCATACCTGTGTTGAAAGTTTACATCAAAAAGTTACCAACAAAATCGACTTGGCTGCGTTTTCGGACTGACTGAAACCATAAAGCCGGTACGTACAGCACTGCAGCCTCTGGGTTGAGAGGGCTTGCCGTGTCGATCTTGTAGAACACTCTCCGGGCATACATCAACACTTGCCAGATGTGATTGTGGTTCCGCCTAGAGGGAGACAAGCGTGACTGCTGAGGCTGCCTCTTGCTGACTGGTCACGAAAGGAAACACTTATGTACTAACCTCCACTTTGCAAATGCCCTCTTCACATCCAGTTCACCTGAGGTGGGATCAACGAGCGGGTGGAAGACGGGGATATCAAACACCAGGCGCTGCACAGAGAGAGACACATGTTTTCATGGAAGCCACGGTGCTCATTAGACCCGTACAGATAGCTGAGAAAAGCTTCTGGACAAGGCAGCCGTGTTGTCAAAGGAGGAGCCACCTCAAAAGGGATACGTAACCACTTTCACATGTTCTTCTAAAGTTAAATTCTGCAGTAGGGGGAAGTCACAGCACAGCGGCTACCGTGCATGGACTCAGTGCTGTAGTCCAGCTTCCAGCCTCAGTGCACACGGGCAGAGAAACCAAGAAGAGTGAAGGCACGGCACAAGGTGCAGCAAAGCACAGACCTCCCTTGAAGGACTACTGAGTAGACAAACGTTAAGTATTCACTCAGGAAAAGAACCAAGAAATCTTTCAAGCGCTTTAAGCCCTCCTCACTGGACAGCAGATGAAGCCAGACTGTCTCCTACTTACTGGACAGTCACCGTCCGGGTAGTTATCAGGGATGTAAACTGTAAACTTAAACACACCGTCTTGATAAAGTCCATGCCGAATGAATATTACTCCAAACCACACTGCAAGAAAAAAACAAAACTAGTTAAGACCTGTGTTTGTGTCAGGGGAACCAAACGCGCTATAAATGTGTTAGAAAAGGAGTGAGTCCTTACTTAATGCGGAGCGGTAAGATGGCTGCACATAGACACCTGGTAACTTCTGCTTCACAACCAAGGTACTGAAACAGAAGCAGCAGAATGACGAAACTGTATGGCTGTAAGGGACACACACATATCAGACCACCCCACGTGATTTTTTGAGAGAAGGAACGGTCCCTGGAGGGGCAGCTCTGCCCTCGCCACACATGCTGCGTCTCATGTGGCCCTGACTGCTGCCCGCTCACTGGCTTCATGACCCAGCTCAAACACAGGAGCCGAAACAGGGCCCCCGATTAAGGAATTAAAGCCAAACAGGGATACACAAAAAAGCAAGCTTTTCTCCCAGAAGTCAGCTTCCCCAAAACATTGTCTTGGAAACCAAGCGGAAGTGATTCTGAACAGTGGAACCTGGTTTAAGTCCTGGACATTAAATCCGAGGTAAGGGAGAGTATTTGTAAGATTACTGCTTTTCTGACTGTGGACGATAGAGCCTGCCCACACATTCAAAAGCCATTTTTAGGTAATTAAGATAGTGCCATGGAATTGCCCCACTTAGGTGTCATTTAAGTTTGAACAGCTGGGAGACAGAGGGCCGTGTTCAGAGTTTCTGCAGCGGTCCTGGGCAGCAGGCAGCAGGCACGTACACTGACTGTACTCTGCTCCCCAGTTCACCCCATGACTCCAACACCTGAACTCTGGGCCAAGTGGGGAATGCTGGGAGCCAGAACAAGGGGACACACATGCACTGGCACAGGGCTGCACTGGCTCGTCTGGGACCTCGTCGCCCACTGACAGCCATGCCGCTCTGGTCCTTGCAGCTGAGCCGGGAGCCTAAATGAGCAGGGCTGTGACCAGACCTTGTAAAGGACAATGCTGAGCCAGGACCTTAAAACACACGAACCTGCCAGTCCTGAACTGGAACTGGAAGTAGCTTATTGGGCCTTAGTCAGTAGTTTTCATTATCTATTTGGTATCACACTTATCTTGAACCATTTTAAAGTAGTCCCATTTTTAAGTCACTAAAATTCCGCGGGTAACAGCAGCATGGTTGGCAGGTGTGTCTACTAACATGAAGTTTGCCAGAAAGGCCGTGTTGTGTTCTCATACAGACAACACACTTACTGCCCCAGTAGAGGCCTGTCCGTCACTGCCCAGCCTCATACACAAGGCCTCCATTATAAAGCTAATGGGACCACTGCCACCAAGGCACACTCAGGCATTCACACTGGGGCGTCAGACCCTCTGACCATTACACCACCAGTACAGCAAGTGAAAGAAGGCTCAAGGGTGCTTAAAATAGCTTCATGTTCAAAGAAATTGTAAAATAACTGAAATTAGGCATTAAGTCTCCTAACTTCCTGCCCTTGTGACAAACTATTAAATCAAATGCCACCTGCACTTCTTCACTGTTTGAGCCCCTACGATGGGCCAGGAGTACTCTGCAGAGCTGCCTACCTGCTCACACTGCAGTCATGGGCAGCGGCACTCCAAGTTTTCACTTCTGTGAAACTGCCTAAGTCTGCCTTTGGGGGTCACAAGGATAAGTCAAATTCCCTCTCTAATGACAGAACTTCGTATATATGAAGACAGGTACTTCCTCAGTTTCCTCTTCTCCGAGTCAGCAGTTCCACTTCCTCCAGGTGCTCACTGCTAAGGTCTGGCTTTCTGACCTCTGCCTCCTGGGGCCACCTCCCCCAAGTCCGTCAGGATGCCGCTTACAAAGTGGTCACCATAACGGAGCGCAAAGCCTCCAGCTGGGTATGACCCGAAGACTGGATTGCCATCCTCGCACTGTCCCATCCTCTACGACCACCTCTTCAGGAGGTGGATTCCTCACTTCATATAGACAAAGACCAAAATTAAGTCATTAGGTTCCTGACCTACTGTACGTGCTTAATAAATCTTACTTTCTTCCTCTTGTTCTGCAGACAGACATGTAAATGAAAGCACACATCTCCCTCTAAATCTTACTTACCCAAGCTCTGAAGAAGAATCATTACACTTATGTAACACTAGGCCTTGGTTAAGAAAGATCATATTCCCTCTATTGTTCTATAAACATTAAGGCTGATACTTGAGGGGTTTGAGCTTTAAGATTAAATGGCTGCCATTTACTGAGTCCAGTCCATCTGAATAAATTTCATTCTTTACCCTCAAGAGTCATTCAAAATGTAATGAAGTAGTTGGTTAAAAACTTACAATTCTGCAAGAAGAGAGTATTCCAGGTAGAAGGGTCCATAAGAAGCATGCGTGCCATTTGTTGCCTGTGCCACTGGGGCAGGAGATGTAGGCTTAGTGATGGGCAAAGCATTTTTGGGAATAGAGGGGAGCTGTTTCTTTGGAGCCGTGCGTGGAGGACTGGTTTTCGCATCCCCCGTTAATGTCTTCTCTTCACCATCAGATCGCTATTCAAGATGAAGTGGTGAGAACATTTGTTAGGGTGATTCTTAAACCACAAGAGTACATGTGATGTACTCTTAGTCCTTGACCTAAAAGCTGGAATTACTCTTTTGCAAGGACACCCTAGCATCATGCTCAAGGTGACTTAAATGTCCTTTGAGCAGATGGGCCATTATAAAGGGCAGGACAAAGCTGACGCAAAACATTAGAAAACCCTTTTGTTAACTGCATCCTATAAAGACAATAAAGCTAATATTTACAAGATTTAAGAGAAACAAAGAAAGAAGTGGTTTCTCCTGGTGGCCCCCAAAAGAGGGCAAGGGGTTACTAAACAATTAGACAACTGTACAAGACTAGAAAAGTCCCTGGGCACTGAGCTGCTGTAGAGGGTCAGGTGCTAAGCAGCTCGGAATAAATAGTAGAGATGACTGAAATGAGTCAGTCACGACCTGAGGTTAGCACTTGGGTTTGAAACCAAGAATGAAGCTATTCTCTCACTGGCAACGGGTCTGATTTTGATCTTGTCCCTAGTGGATACGTTTCCACATCTGGACTATCACCAGCATCAACTGTCACCCACAGTAGAGACAAAGGTCTAAATGAATCCGAGAATTTGAGACTAAACTACCATCTCATAGGCACTTCCTTGGCTCCAGTGCAGCAAAGGCTGTTTAATCAGCCGTTTTAAAAATGTATGTCAGATGCATAGAAGAAAACATTAATACCGTGTTTCCCCGAAAATAAGACCAGGTCTTACATTAATCTTTCCTCCAAAAGATGCACTAGGGCTGATGTTCAGGGGATGTCATACTAAAAAATCATGCTAGGACTTATTTTCCGGTTAGGTCTTATTTTCGGGGAAACATGGTAGCGGTGCTCTCGTAGAGGTGGGATTATGGGTTGTATTCATTTTTTGTTTGCATATTTTCAGCTTTCTGAAAATGTATTATTTTTGCAATTAAGAAACAGACATTTTATTTAGAAAAATTAAACCAGGGCCCTCAAGTCTGGCTTGACAACACTAGACTTGCCTTTCCCAAGGCTTTTCTAACCATAGAATCTTGCTGTTTAGTAGAAAACTACAATAACATGTCACAGATTTCATCATATGTAAATATAACCTGTCAAAATAATGTTAGAAATGTGATTACCAGAATGATTTCTATTACTTGAGATGCAATCTCAGTCTCAGAAACTGACTTTAATCAGCAAAATAATTATTTCACAAAAGTAAACATGAACTAGAAAAACCAGGTAATCTTGTTAAGATTGCAGGCAACCTCAGTAAGAATTATCTTGGCCTCTATGCTGATGCGAATGGTTTCCTCACTAAATTTATCAACTATACCTACTTTGCGTACAGAGCTTGTAGACATGCTCCAGAAAGGGTTCATAACGTGTACTCCACACAAAGAAATTCAGTGGTCTGTGACATCAGACTCTTCCGTCTTCAGAATTCACGTTACCTTAAAATGAGACGGGAAAACAGATGTACCAACAGCAAAAGTGAAGATTTCAGAAATAACTGTGAACTAAATCTGACATTCTGAAAAGAAATACAATAGAACATTATAAGTTATAGAAACATAGGGAAAAAGTTTTCAGAAACAGTTTCGTTTCGTTGCCCCCCTGTCTTTTGACTCCAATTTCTCCCACCTTTAAAAGCCTGCGGGAATCTGTGGGCCCAGTACTTGGCCAGGATTCAGAATATTCAGTGACACAGTTCAGCTTTGGTGCCAGAAATGCAGAAGATGTGGACTACAGTTGCTACTTAGCATAATATATAGGCATTTGACTACTGGGAAAGGCAGGTTCAGAATGCACTGTACCCACATAATACAAAAAACTCTATTGCTGTTTGCAGGGTTATGAGGAATGAAAGATCCATGGGGGCTGATTTAAGTGTCTTAAATGAGTTGTCTTAAGTACAAAATGATTCTCTCCAATGAAACTAGTAGCCAAAGAAATAAGAAAAAACATAGGGGAGGGAGAGCATGTAAGACAGTGAGGGGTAACTGGGTCCTGTTGGGACCACCCCCAAGAAACGACCATTTTCAACTGCTTGGAAGTATGGAAACTGCAGGATTGCGCATTTAAGGACCTGCCAAGCATTACATACAAATGCAACAGAGGAGTGCAAATGAGACATTTCACAAACACCAATTCCACCAAAGCTTTAAGCAGTGGATAAGAAATCATGTCTCAAAGGTCACAAAACCAGTGGGTCATTTACTAAAAATAGAAAGGAATAGAGGCAAAGGAAAAACAGCAAGCCTAGCTGTAGGAACAGCAACTTCTCTGCTCTGGCGAGTTCCCCCAGGCTGGGTTAGGTTTGAAGCAGAGCTCCTTCTCTGAATTCCTGCTTGCACCAATCAGAAGGCTGAATGTGAAAAGGGTCGAAACGCATCAACATTTTAACTAAATTCTGAAGAAGCCAGTCATTAGAGAATCATGTACCAAATGTTCCTAATCTGCAAAAACGTGTTTTCTGGCAAGACTTAAGACACTCACAGGTGGGTACCAGGTCTCCCATGCCCTGCCAGTGCCAATTACTGCTGTTTTGATTTCCAAGATATGCCACCTGGTAATTAAAGGAATGGAGATCCTGATTCTTCCATGAACCTGTTGACTTATATCCAATAAACAGCAACTTATTGCTGAGAGCTCTCTGGAAATCTGCCTTGAAAGGTAGATTTATGACACGTAAACATGGCTGGGACATCCCTTATTGAAAAGCCCCCCCCTCCCGCCTTGGGACAGTGCTGACCACCGTGTAAATTTACCTGGAAGGTCCCCTTCAAGTCTAACAAGGAATGATTCTGTGACTTTGCCTTTAAGAATCAAAGCTTGTCCCCAGTGCCTCCTGTCTTTCAGCAGGAGGTATTGTCTACTGCTGCCTGTTACCAGCAGCAACATAAGCACCTGGAGAAATTGTAGCACGTTTTTCGGGAATACCTACACCATTTATTAGACGGCTAGTCTACCTAGGCAGTATAGCATTTTCCCACAGGAGTGACATACATGGAAGGAAGACAGAGAATTCGTCCTAGTCAATAGGAAGCGATTTTAGAACGTCTGCCGGTTAGGCCAAACAAACACGATTGCCTTCCCTTATATCATACAGCTAAGAAGTCAGGATCTTGGACCCATATGAATGATCCGTACATGGCATGAGTCAGAACTCACAGATGGGTGCTGCTTTCCTACTATGTGCCACAGTCCCTTAATAGGCACTACCTCTTAGAAACAGCCTGACATTCCACGTTAAGAGGCGACAGAGCAGGGCCAGAAAAAAAGGCGAAAACAGCCTTGGTGCCAGCCCCAGGTATCTGGGGACTGTCAGGACGGGCACGCTCGCCCTGGGCGGAAACCCATCTCCGCACACGCAGAGAATCTGGACAAACCTGTCTCGAGGTGATGCAAGACAGGGGCCATGTCTTGGCCTCACGGCGAGCTCGAGGCCGGGCCCGGCGAGCGAGCCCCTCTGGTGGGGGGCTGAGGGCCTCCGGGGCTCGGGGACTGCCCCCACCCCTCAGTCAGGGCCCAGGGACAGAGCCGGGCGTGGGGACGACAGTGGAGGGCGGGTCCTGGACGGGGCAAGCTGGTCGGCCCGCCTCCTCCCCTCAGGCCAGCCCGGCCCAGCTCGCGGACAGCCCCCAGCGCGCGCCCACAGCCCCTCGGCGGCTGGCGCAGCAGGTGCCTGCAAACGCGGACAGGTGCCCAGCCCCGCCCCCGTGTCCCATTGCGGCCGCCGTCGCTACAGTCAAGAGTGCCCAGCAGGGCAGACAAACGCCGGGCCCGAGGACGCTGGCGGCCCGAGTTTAAGGACCCCACGACCCTCGCGTACCTACCAGTCAGCCCGGCAGCGCACTTCGCCTCGGTGCCTTCAATGCAGTGTCCCCGTCTGCGGAGCGCCGTCGCGAACCGACAGCATCTCTGGCTGCAGCGCCAGCCCAGCCCCCGCCTGCGCCCCGCCCCGCCCTACGCTCGGTGTCGGGCTCCGCCCCCTGCCCCAGGCCCGGCCCAGACGCTTCCGCCCAGCCTCCTGGCAGGAAGTGGTTCCCATACCTGTCGGTCAAAGACGTTCTTCCGGGGATGTTGAGACGGCAGCACTCCGTCCTGCCAATCAAATCTACTCTGCTCGGGTGGGGCAGCACTGGACCCTCCCCTTACGTAACAGCTCCCGGAGCGAACTGTCAGTCACGGAAGTATCGGCGGGGATGGTTGAGGAGGGTGACAAGCAAGGCCTGCACTTAATTGGTCACAGTGTCCGCCAGTCACCATAGAGACCCACCCACAGGTTTGTGCGTTGCCACAGCAGCCATTCAGGGCGGCTGGGACTGTGGGTTTTACTAGCCTGGGAGGGGGGGGCGTGGGACCAGACGGGGGTCCTTGGGAGACTTGGGGGCGGGGCCGGCCGCCTGTGTGACCTCCCCGGAGTCCGCCTCGTTAAGTTGCGCCCCTGGTGATGCCGCGAGGCCCGAGGCCGCCACGTCGGACCGCCGTGGTCCGGTCGCCCTGGACTGAGAGGCTCTTTCAGGTTGGGGGAACCTGGAAGAACTCTGTGTAGTGTTGAGAGACCCGTTTTCGATGCCTAGGAGTGAAGGAGCCAATGGATACAGATGATGGGAACCACACTTCCAAAGTCATCCCTTGGCGGTAGCGTGGCCAGAGGAGCTTTGAAAAAAGTGGACCCGTCGGACCCAACCTGTGAAATGCGAGTGCGGGGCGGCGGGAAGGGGGCGAGTGCCAGGAAGTTGTTTACATTTGTCACAAGTCGCTCTGGAGAGTCTGGTACACACAAGTTTGGGAACCTCTCCCGTAGCCCCGTAGCTCCTGGTCCTCGCATTCTTGATTATTTTTTACCTCAGAAGCCATCACTTTGATCGGGAACACCTTTAACACGGCTCAGAAGCGGTCCACGGGAGCCATTGCAGACCGAAGCGAGTCTGCGCTCAGGCTGACTGAGGAGGCGCCGTTCCCGCAGCCCCGTCTTTTACCCACGTCTGTCCCCAGACTCTGAGAGCTGCTCTTGGCTCTCACACCTCCAGGCCGTCTTACCATGGTGCCTTCTTGGCCTGCCCCTCCAATCTCCTCCTGACTGAGGACCTCAGGCCCAGAAGAGCAGACAGATAGTCCATGACCAGGCTGTGTGTTCAATTTTCGGCGGCCTGTGCGATTCTGGTAAAATGACCTTGTTAACTGGCAGGCCGCCAGACTCGCCTAATGTTGCTCCCAAGGGTTGGTTCTGAAGTCCAACTTCCTCCCCCTTAGGAGCTGAAAACGCTCCTCAACCACTTCCTTTTGTCCAGCTTGACTACACTTAGGAATGTTGTAACGCCCTGCGTGTTGGTCTCAACAGCATGAAAAGGCAAGCGGGAAATCCTTTCTTCTGGCCCCAGGGGTCTCCCTTGGCACGTCTCTGGGCCGACCCCTCAGCCTTATTCGCAGGCTCGTCCACTCCCACTCTTTTCTGATCTCACCTTCTACTCTCCTCTTGGAAATCTCATCCCTTCCCCAGTGCTGCACGGAGGACTCACATTTCTCCAGCTCAGATCTCTGCATGGAGCTACAGATGCACGGATCCCGCTGCCCACGTGGCACTGGATGCCTCAGTCACATCAGTTAGAACCCTTATGGCTGCCCAGACCAGAAAACCCAACTTAAACTGGTTTACTAGGCTGACAATGAAGTTCGCGAACTTGCCGTCATGCGCTTACATTGGCTGCACTGTACAAACAGCTCGGGAAGGTTTTGTAACCTTGGTATGTCGGTGTCTCACGCCTGGGTCCGTGTCAGCGTGTGGCGGTGCCTTGCTGAGTGGCGCTCATTATTGTTGTGTGTTTTTGTGTGTCATCACGAGAATGTCTGAGCTGAATCAGAGCAATGAACAAACATTACATTTCTTGTTAAGCTTGGCAAGCGTGGAAGTGAAATCAGGGACATGTTAGTCCAAGTTTATGGGGATAATGCCATAAAGAAAATGGCAGTGTACAGATGGATTAAACGTTTTTCTGAGGGGAGAGAACACGTCACTGATGAAGAGAGGTCAAGGCGGCCAGTAATGAGCAGAACTGACAAAAATATTGCAAAAATTCGTCGTACATGACAAGGGGATTTATCTCACACACGAGGGCGGCTCCAGGGGTGGCCCCCCCGGCTTCATTTCTGCTTTCCTTACAGTCCCTGGAATTGCATTTCAGACTGGTAGCAAGATGGCTGCTGCCATTCAAGGCACACCCATATGTGACATAGTCTAGCCAAATAAAAGGATCCTTTTTTACCAATGGTCACTTTGAAAGAGCAAGAATAGTTTTCCCAGAAGTTCCTCAGAAACAATGCCCACATTTCAGTGACCAGAAATGAGTCACTGGGTCCCAGTCTACAACTAAACCAATCAAGGGCAAGCAGAATGAGTCTGCCATGATTGGCTTGGGCTGATCAGGATTTACCCTGGATCCCTAGACTCTAAGCAGAGGAATGACATGATCAGATTTATATTTTGAAAAGGTCACTTTGTATGGAGAACAGATTGTACTCTTGTTTCCCCAAAAATAAGACCTAGCCAGACAATCAGCTCTAATGCATCTTTTGAAGCAAAAATTAATATAAGACCAGGTCTTATATTATACCCAGTCTTATAGTAAAAGGACTATGAGAGTAGGAGAGCATTTGGGAAACCACTGCAATAGTTCAGCAAGAGACGATTGCACAATTTGATGGTGGAGATGGAGAAGTGAATGACTTCCAGAGAAAGTTAAAAGGTGGAATGGACAGGATTTGGCCATGGGTTAGATATGGGGGTAGGGGGCATGAAGATGGGGGGAGGTATCACGGATAATAGATTGATTACTGGCTTGAGTTACTGGATGAATGGTGAGGCCACTTACTGAGATGAGAAACAGTAAACCATATTGTTTATGGCAGGATGGGATATGAGGAAATAGTTCTGTTTGAGATACGTAATGTTTGGTGGGTGTTTATGTAAGTGTTACTGTTACCGGAGAGTGGGCCCTTCTCTGTGGGATGACCAGGCTTGGTTCCCACACCCGGAGTCGAACCCGGGCCTCCTGGATGAAAACCGGGAAACCTAGCCGTTACGTTGCCCGAGGGTGGGCCCTCCTCGGCATGGTATCCAGGTTCTTGGCATGTCCAGCAAAGAATTGAATGAGACACAGAGGGAAAATGGTGAAAGAACAGTGTATTGGAAGAAAAAGTGCACTCCAAAGAGGTAGGAGCGGGCCCAAGCAGAAGGCAGTGGCTCAAGGGCCTCATTATTAGAAGAGAAAGTACACGCCAAAGGGATAGGAGCGGGCCTGAGCAAAAGCATGGTGTAAAAGGTGCCGGCTGGTGAGGAATTGGTGGTTTTATTCTCTTTGCTCTAGAATGGGCCACTCCTCCCTAGGTGTGGGGCCACTTCATTGACACCTGTGATTGACTAGAGGCTATGACCTCATGTTTTTAGACTGTGCGTGTTCCTTCCTAGAACTCAGTCTACTATAATGATATTAATGAAATTCTGGGCATATGTATGATATTATAATGATGGTATAATGAAGCCCAAGTGAAATGGTCGTTGTGGCCCCTCCTGCGCAGGTGTGAGTGACTGGTGTAATCTAGTTGGGTATTTTGTACCCATTTGTTTCCTCATAGGGGTAGGTAATTATAGGGGAAGTTTTGGGTGGAAAGGGGAGGTCTTTTGGGCGATCAGATTCTATGGGTTGTGTTGGATGTGCAGGAATGCAGAGATCCAATGCCTATCTAACTGCCTGCGTTGTTTTCCCCTTGAGAGACGTGATCCCCATAAAATGTCTATGGCAAGTTGAGGGACAGAGGCCTGTTCTTCTGTATCTGCTTTCTGCTGGGCAGGGGCGTAGAGCTGTCCCTTCCTATCGGGGGTTTCACCGACTCTCGCCCTATCTGATCTCAGATGAGAGGAAGGGGTCTCGAGATCCACCTGGAAGACCATGTTGACTTCTTTGGTTGGGACTGGTAATCTTGCTGGGGTATCCTCTGTATCCTCAAGGCCACTGAATGAGGAGAAATAGACTTTAATTAATAAATTTAAGTGTTGGCTTAAAGAGCAGAGCTCTAAGCTATTGATGCGGGGTGGCTACGTGATGGAAAGTCCGTCAGCTGTGTGAGCCTGTGGCCATTCAACCGGTCATTCACGTGGTGTTTATTGTCCAGGAGCTGGGCCCAGAACCGGTTGGAAAGAACATTAGGCTTCAATGATTACAATCAACAAGTATAAATCACAAGTTTCAGGGTAATTATCTAAAGCAGGGGGTAAAAACACTTCTTAGGATTCAGGCTAAAAACAATCTGTTGCCTAAGATTAAGAAACTGATTTACAAAAGAATTAAGAAGCAGGGGTAGGTGCTAAGAAACTGGGGAAAAGGAAACTTAAGGAAACGGAAAGAAAACAAAGTTTTTCAGTGTGAGGGGCTACTCGCTTGGCCCACATCATTACTACTTGTGTGCCCGATACCCATCTGACAGAGCCTCCAGTTTTGTTGAGGAATCCAACCCTCCAAGGTTCCTCATCACTCTTAGAGCAAAGCCCAAACTCCTGCAGGGCAGGGCCAATACCCGTCTAGCCCCACCTGTTCCAGGCTTCAGCCACTCACACCCTTATAATCCCTGGGAGGCATTATGCTCTCGTCCCTGCCCCAGCGCAAGAGGGGGATTTTGCACTGGATGTTCCCTTTGCCTGGAACATTCCCCCCCAGGTCTCAGCTCAAACACCACTGCCTCAGGGCCACTTTGTTGATTTGGGAGATGACGTATTTAGTGTCTTTCTCCTGCACTGTACTGTAAGCTCCAGGAGGCAGGAACCACCTTTGTTTCACTCTTCAGCATCCACTCTTCTGGATGCTGGTGGTCGCCCCGGCATCCAGTCCAGTGGATGCCGTAGGTATGTAATAATTTAATAAGTATTTGACAAATGAAGGACAGAAGTAACTAGACTATATTTAAAACACCTACCAGTCTGCATGCCCCCAGCTCATTATGAAAATAAGGATGATTTATTCAAAGGGAACTGAGGAGGCAGCCTCAAGGTACCATTTCTTTAAGACAAAAGTATACAGTACTGAGGGGAAAAAAATGATCCTAAACCTTACTTAGAAAACCTTTTCAATCGCTTCATATTACATTCCTCATTCTAAATTTTTGGAGCACATCTGATGCTTGTGTCAAAAAGTGAATTCTTCTTGCATCAGGACTTTATAGATAGGATCTCTATGAGAATTCAAGACTCTTGGTCATGTTCTAATCAGCACAATATTCACTGGATCCATTCTTCTTTTGGTTTCTGGGAAGTGAATGGTGTAAAGCAGTAGCTCACTGATTTACTACTTAAAAGGAGGCCTTAACAGAAGGAAGGGGCAAAGTCATGGTTAGTTGAAATGTGTGTTTATTTCAGACACGTGCCTACACAGGAGCCGATATTTTTAGCTCCATCTATTTGCCCCATACTCTTTTCTGAAAGGAGAATTCCTTAGATGGTGTGGTGCTTGTATCGTGGGTTACACATGTTGTTCAAGATATATGAGATGATTGAATAGCTATGCATTTATTTTAATAATGAATATCTAAGAAAACAGATCAAAACTACAATTTTATGGATAGTAATGTTTAAGATTATCCATAAATACCACAGTAGGCATTTAAAGTTCTTTTTTAAATGACTGGATTTAAGGGAGGATCTTAAGTAATAATCCTGTAGTAAATAATTCTCAGATATGGCAGGAATCATGAATTTTTGACAATGATTGAAGTTTTAGAAACACGGCTATAGGGGAGAATGTGGCATTTGTCTTTCTGCATCCTCACTGACCACTACTATTCTTGCTTATAATATCACAAATGTGCTTCCATTTTTGGGCTTCACATTTTCTTCCCTATTCTATTCGCTGTAACTCCTGGCCCTTGAATAAACTAGTGGCTGGATGAATGAATGATTAGATAAATGGATGAAGTTTACAGAGTACAGCATTTCAAATCTAAATCAGAGCAGCTGATGGACTACTGTGAATATTTATGCCTTAAGGAAAAGCAACCAATGTACAATGTTGCAGCTCCCAGAGGGCTAGAAGAGAATTGATTTTCTTTTATAATCAAACAGTGTTTTGAACATAGCATGACACTACAAATCACCACCCACTCTCTTAGCATGCTGCTATCTGTACCACCAGCCACAAGAGCAGTCTTCCCTTTGATTGGCGTTATCTTTGCAAAACCACCTCACTCTGCGGTTTCAAAATATTTGGAAAGATGATAAAGGCTGAAGGTTAGTGTTAGCTAGAGTAGCAGACTCGAAAAGAAAACGAGAAAGAGAGAGAGAGAGAGAGAGAGTCAGAGTCATATTTGTCCATTGATACATAATTCGGGGTTCGCTGTGGGTTGGGCGCTGTTCCAGATATAGACACCTTCCTTTCTTGCAATAGGTAAATGGTGATTCATGAAAGATAAGGCATCTCTGTGACTTTGAGTCTGCCACCCAAAGCAAGTGACACTGTCACCATCATTTATTCCAACTTTCCATTATGAAAGTTTTCAGTCATACAGAAAAGTAAAGTACAATGACCACCCTTACATTGACCACCTAGATTCAGTAGTGGGGGATGGTTTTGCCATATTGCCTTTTCCTATCTAATTATTTCCTCCTGAATCATTTAAAAGTAAGTTGCAGTCATCACAACCTTCACTCCTAAGTACGTCAGCGTGTATCTCCTCAGGGCCAGGACGTTCCCCTACAGAATTACAGTGTCACCATCACGCGAGAAACTTCTCTAAATTCCTAGCCTCATTACATGCCCACACCTATTTAAATTGCCCTAATTGTTACATACCATAACAAAGCTTTTACAGTTATTATGGTCCTAAGCCAGGATCCAATCAAGATTCATTCATTGCATTTGGTTGTTACGTCTTTTTAATCTCTTTATTCCAGAACAGTCTGTTCCCCTCCCCTCCTGCCCCCACATGGACTATGGGAACAGGCCAGGGTGTTTCACATTCTGGATTTCTTGTGATGTTTTTTTAGCTTGATTCCCTTATCCCCGTGTTTCTTGTACACTGTTAAAGTCTGAAGACTTGATTAGATTCAGCATTTCTGGCAGGAGCGCTTCATGGGTGAGGAGCTTACTATGACTCCTTGAACTATTGACTTAGTAGCCCTGCATGCTAATGAGTGTGCATGACCTAATAAAAACAGAAATGTGCGCAGTGCTAACACGAGTTACTTGAATATCTGGTCCCGTACATACTAGTAAATTTTGAAGTTTTCAGTTGGGTATTTTGGCTACAGCCACTTCCCACCCTTGAGGCTGATTTACTGTCAGCGACTGTTCTCACAAATGTCAGTGAGTTCATTGATCAGACCTGCTCTCTTGGCCACTTGCTGGGGACTAAAATGCTAGTCAAGTTGAATCCAGTTGAAAAAGAAACGAACGCGGTTCAGAAGACACTAGGTGGCGGGCTGTGGTTGCGGTACTGGCAGATGTTAGCGAGGGGAAGCCGTGAAATCTTAAGGAGGGATGTCTGTACACGTCACACGTAAACATTTGCCACATCCTACCCGTAGCCACGCGCAGCCTCAGGTCCCCGCCAAGTGGCATGCTGGCTACTCGCTAGCCTCACCGTTCACCTTTTCTCTCTCTCATGTGACAAGGTACCCAATATTCCTTAACGTGTGGAGAAGAGAAAATAAATTGAAGGAGAATTAAAGCCAGATGCACTCTTGCTTTCCCTGGGAATGTGACAACCCAAAGGTGACAGCAGAGACCCTTACTGTGTATCCTAATGGGTTCACAGGAATGTGCGTGTATTTTCCCCAGTAACACGCAGCCGATTTTCCCGACACCATTTATATGGCCTTCCCTTTCAATTAACACTCAAAGGGTAACCTCCCGCTGCCCTGCCTAAGGAGGCTCCAAGCCTGAGAAGGCGCGGGTGAGTTTAGACACAAGGGACGTCAATCTCAACTCCTCCGAGTGGGCGGTCGAGTGCCCTCTGGTGGGCAGTGGGGAGAATGCATGCAGCAAAGCCGAAATTAATTTTCTCAAGCATGTTTCTCAAGAGATTAGTATATCCACTTTTTTAAAAAGTCCATGCTCTTAACACAAATCCCGATCTACATTTGCATTCCTGAAAAAAATCACACCTAAAAGAGTTTATTTCCTTACACAAGTGCTTCAGGGTTGCATCCTCAGGTATGCAGAGAGGAGGAATAGATTGAAGAGAAACATTTCCACTGACCCTTTCACCTAAGGCACCTTACACACCCTATAAGCATCTCTGAGAAACCGTTCCTCCCGGCTGCCCCACTAAGAAAGGTCATGGCATTGGCTTTACCCTCTCCAGCTACATTCCTCCCGCCTGTGTCAAAACCAGAACTTGGAGGCTTCATTCCCTGAGAGAGAAATGAGTAATGACTGTTTAACCTTCCACACACACTAGGCTCAAAGCCTTAAAGAGATGAAGCGCTCACTCATGGGCCCAGAGCACAGTGACCAGTGTCCTCCATAGGAGATGGGCTGGGGGGAGGAGGGACCGGACGCATTAGGAGAGGTTGAGGGCTGACAGCCAGAAAGCGATGGCTGCACCGCCACCCCCAGGCACCACCCTCATGCCATGAAGGAGGGCTGCGACAATGCCCAGTTATCAGGCCAACCCAAAATATGCCCATATGTCTAAGGACGAGGTTGACCAACTAGGGTGTGGCGTCTCTCACCCAGCTTGTGTTTAGGTAGAAATGTGGGGGTGGAGGTGTCACTCAAGAGTTAGCCCAATCCCCTGAGGGTCATGTGATCCAGCTTCTCAGGACAAATATTTACTGTTGAGCTGCACTGGTTACACTGGTCTGGTGGTATCAGCAATCACCTTCCAGAAAGCAGATTAACCCAGGACATGAGCTCTCTGGGGTCAGCTGGGGAAATCCAATTACCAAGAGGGCTTGGGAGAAAAGTCACAACCCCAAACCACCATCCTCCCACATCTTCACAACTGATCCCATGTTTACTGGGGTCTTTCTGCTTTAAATCACATGACATGGCGAGTGGTGGGACGCCCTGTCTACCACAACTGTGGGGGATCTTCGCCTTTCTCTTCCCGCTGGAATAGCCACAGTCACTTATCTCTTAGCCACTGTGCCAGACGCCACTGCACAGGAAACTCAGGCTGATTCGAGGGTATGTCACTATTGCTTCCTGACCACAACTATCACTCAGCAGTAAAATGCAAGGTCACACACAGAGAGGAAGGGGAGGAAGGGATTATGCTGCAAAACAGATAATCCCAAATCATCCCTAGGCCTCCACGACCCCGGTGCAAGCCATCACAGTCTCTGACCTCTCACCTGGATGACAGACAGCTCGTGCCTCCTTGCTGAGCTCTGGCTTCCCCGGCCTCCTCTCCATCTGTGTTCAACATGACATATGAGCCCATTAAGCCCCCAGTCAGGCCATGTCACACCCTGCTCAAACCCTCCAATGGTTTCCTATCTCATGGAGACTAAAGGCTGTGAGAGCCCAGGTAATCTAGCTCCTGCCACCCACGAAGCTGCCCCCGACTCTCTCTTTGACTTCCTCCCCTAGTACATTTCCCCTTCTCATGCCACTCTCTAGCCTCAGTGGACTCTGCTGTTCCTGTAAAATTCCAGGCGTTCTCCTGCCTCAGGGCCTTTGCACCTGCTGTTCCCTCTACCTGGAATGTTCCTCCCTCCCCCCCCCCCCGCCCATCTACACAGTTCACTCTCTCACCACTTCAAGTTTTTTTTTTAATCAATACGTGGTATTTATTACATTGCGGGCTTTTAATGCTGGTACAAGAAAATTGGCATGGCTAGTTATTTTGTTCTTAAAAGTTTTAAAGAGTTGTGCTGAAATCTGCCCAATCTCCTCTGATACCAAAATACTACAATCACCAAAACAACTGCCACAACACTACAATTACTTTTGTAATACTGTATTTTAAAATGATAAATGCTCAGCTAGCAAAGATAATTGTAACTGGATTTCTTTTTTTCAGTGTAGGATTTCATTATATCGGCGAACTAGAAATTGGTAATATTAAAAGTTCCAGGAACACACGCAGCAAATGTATATGTGATATTTTTCATGTTACATAGTTTCCTTTTAAAACACACACACACACACACACACACACTTTACGTTTTCTTGTTTTGCATATGGCTGTCCAGTTTTCCCAACACCACTTTTGAAGAGACTGTCTCTCCTTTTCCCATTCTGTTTTCTTGGCACCTTGTCAAAGATCAGCTGATATATACACATCCATTTATTTCTGGGCTCTAGTCTGTATATGTCAGAATATACATATAATCTGTCTGTGTATTGTCAGTTCCATACTGTTTTGATTACTGTAGCTTTTGAAATTGAGAAATGTGATGCTTCCAGCTTTTTTCTTCTTTATCAGTATTGCCTTGTCTATTTGGGATCTTTTGTTGTTCCGCATGAACCTTAGGATTGTTTTTTCTATGCCTGTAAAAAAATGCTATTGGGGTTTTGATATGTATTGCATTGAATAGGTACTATGGACATTTTAACAACTTTAATTCTTTCAGTCCATGAACATAGGATGTTGTTCCATTTATTTGTGTCTTAAAATTTCTTTCATCTGTGATCAGTGTTTTATAGTTTTCAACACACAAGTCCTTTACCTCCTTGGTTAAGTTTATTCCTATTTTTTTAATGTTAATGTGAATAGGGTCATTTTCTTGATTTATTGGGCAGTTTGTTGTTAGTGTATAAAAATGTAACTGGTTTTTTGTTTTTTTTAAGATTTTTATTGGGGAAGGGGAACAGGACATTACTGGGGAACAGTGTGTACTTCCAGGACTTTTTTTCAAGTCAAGTTGTTGTCCTTTCAGTCTTAGTTGTGGAGGGTGCAGCTCAGCTCCAGGTCCAGTTGCCATTGTCAGTTGCAGGGGGCAGAGCCCACCATCCCTTGCGGGACTCGAGGAATTGAACTGGCAACCTTGTGGTTGAGAGCCCACTGGCCCATGTGGGAATGGGAGTTAGGAGAACTGGAACTCCAACTGCCTGAGCCACTGGGCCGGCCCCGCAATTGGTTTTTATATGTTGATTTTGTATCCTGTAACTTTACTAAATTTGTTAATTAGTTCTAACAGTTTTCTATGGACTCTTTAGCGTTTTCTACATAGAAGATCATGCCAGTTGCAAACAGAAATAATTTTACTTCTTCCTTTCTAATTTGGATGCTTTTTTTTCTTTTTCTCGCCCAGTGGCTCTGACTAGGACTTCCAGTACTGTGCTGAGTGGAAGCGGCAAGGGTGGGCGTCCTTGCCTTGTTACGGATCTTACAGGCAAAGCTTTCAGTTTTTCACCACGAGTGTGGTATTAGCTGTGAGCTTTTCATATATGGCCTTTATTGTGTTAAGGTAAATTCATTCTATGCCTAATTTGTTTTTGAGAGTGTCTATCCTGAAGAGACATTGAATTTTGTCAAACGCTTTTTCTGCCTCTATTGAGATGGTCATATGATTTCGTATTCTTCATTCTGTGAATGTTGTATTATACTGACTGATCTGCATATATTGAACCATTTTTGTATCTCAGGGATGAATCCCACACGGTGATGATGTATGATTCTTTAATGTACTATTGAACTCAGTTTGCTCATATTTTGTTGAGGATTTTTGTGTTCATCAGTCAACCCATTCAGTTTTCTGCTCAAATACCCCCTTATCAGTGAGGTCTTCCCTGGCCACCTTATTTAAAATAGCAACTCCTTCCCACCGTCTAGTACCCGCTTCATTTTATTCCATAACATTTATCACCAACTATACTAAATATTCATGTTTATTTATGGTCTAGCTCCCCCACCCCCATCCCTGACCCATGTAAAGCCAGTGAGGGCACCGAATTCAAATTTTGTCTGTTCTGGGTACTTTTATAGCCCTTTCACGTAAAGAAAGTCAAAAGCATGCTGCACAGTACACACGTGTTATGAGCTGAACTGTGTTCTTTCAAAGTTGATATGTTGAAGGTCTCACATCCAACCTCCGAATGTGACTGTATCTGGAGACAGGGCCTTACAGAGAGGACTAAGTTAAGAGGAGGTCATAGGGGTTGGCCCTGGTAGGAGAAGGAAATTTGAACGAAGAGACACCGGGGACTGACGCTGAGCAGGAAGGCCAGGTGGAGAGGCAGCGAGAGCAAGGCCGTCTGCAAGCCCAGGAGAGAGGCCTCAGGAAACCAACCCTGCCGACACCTTGGTCTTGGGTGACCAGCCTCCAGACCACACTTAGAATCAGGAAACCCGATAACCAGCTTGTTCAGATGGGACTGACTCCATCCCTCAAACACAGTTCCAAGTGAAACACGATGGGCCAGTCAGACTATCCCATTCCTTTCCACTCTCCCCCACTCCCATTGGGTCAAGGATTGTCATGGGATACAAATTAAAGAGCCTCCATCCTGGAGTTTTGGACTTCTAGCAGGTCTTAGGGACAAGAAACTCTTGTACTAAGCCAAGAGGATGTCAGCCCTGACACTCCCTTTAGCAAGACTTGGTTCTTCATGTCTCCCACTTCCCAGCAGGGGGAGTCTGATGGTTCTAGCGCAGGCCAGGCCTCTACGGCAGACCAGTGAGTGGTCTGTTGCTGTGAGGGGTGGGGTGGGGCACGAACCACCACTGAGCATAAGTCACAAATGCTAAGAAAACAGGAAGTGAGCAAATGAAGGTCAAAGCTCTTGACCATCAAAATCTCTTCATGGATAAAAACAGGCCCCAACATCTTGGCCCCAACATCTGTCTCCATTGACACTACGACCTGTCTTTGCCAACGACTTGTTAACAGAATCCTCCGAGCCATGGGCACAAGGCAAATGGGCCAGGAGATAATATGAATGTAAGAATCCAGCAAGAATGAACCAACACATCCAAAACTTCTGGTGCTGTGGCCAGGCCGCAGGTCTGCCTAATTAGGCTGCTTTTAAAACAACACAGGCCAACGAACACGTGACCAAAGATGGCCCCCCCTGATGCCAGTTTGCAACTCTTGCAAAGCAGCCACATACTGCCCGTCTACAAGGAATTTTGGGCAATATATATTTAGGGGTGGCACCAAGGAAACAAACCTAGAAACATGGAGGAAAACCCAGAAAACACATCCTTTTTGTGAGACAGAGAAAGGAAGAATAGATATAGCACTGGACTTCAAAAAGCTTGCAATCTGGTCAAACACATGTGACACATGCAAGAGAAAATGGTTAATGCCCTAGCCCCTTCCTTGGACGGGCCCAACTGGGCTCTGTCAGGGGTACCGGAGGTACCAGAAGTAGATGGCCGCAGCGACCACTTAAATAACTTGACACGTGACTCTTGCACTGGTGAGAAACCCAGGACAGGAAAGAAAGGCATCTTTTAAGGAAGAAAAACACTTTCTCCCACAGTCCTCTTGGTTTGGCTGAGTGGCCCCGGAAGGTATCCATGAGCTCTCTCTCATTCATTCCTGGGACGGGTCACATTTTATTAATACTAAGTACTCTGTGAACCACGGGCAAAGTGCGATCGACAGTCTTTATAACACAACCATAAAAATGAGAGAACAGCCCACTCAAGCGTAAGAGGGTCCGTTCATCAGCTGTGGCCCTCTGTGCATGTATATTCATTTTTCTGTCACCTCTACCGGGTCTGCGGGAGAACCTCAACGATTCTCTCAGAGCCAGCGGTTGCGAGGAGTTAAGGGAGTATGGTGGCACCTTGGCGAGAACCGGTGGTGCTTCTGTTTGCTTCCACGGGAGACATCTGAAGGCATGTTGTGAGAAGGGAGGAAGAAAGAGATGGATTTCAGCACAACAGTGTGTAACAACAAACTCCCTCGGTGACACCACATGTGGTTTGACAGCCACTGGACAAGGGGAAGATTCTCCAGTGACAGGAAATATTTGTGCTCCTCCCCTCCCTTTTGCAAACTGTACACCCAAGACGTCCACCCAACATTGGAGGGAAAGGCACGGGCCTGTGTCAAAGGAGCAACCTCATCTGAAATAGATCATGACAGATCACACACATTCTGGCTCTGAAACTGAGGTTCCTAAATTCTGATTTGATTTAAACAGAAGTTTTAAAACAATCACCGTTTTCCTCCTCTCTCAGCACACTTCAGTATCCTGACCTTAGTGCGATCACCCCATTCTGACTAATGGTCTCGAGGTTTAAGCCCCTGTCAGGCTTAAGATAGTGTCTTCATCTAAGTTTCAGCCCCTGAGCCAAGGCTGGACGACTCCTTTGGCTACGTCCCTTTGAAACCAGTTCTGGACGCAGGAGCTAACCTTGGAGTTGTCCTCAAGACCTGAAGAAATGATTTATTACCCCACCCTGATCTCACCTGTGATCAGGATCCCTGAGCCCACAATGCCCTGTGATTTTGCCGTGTGTAATCTGTAACCTTCGCCATCGGCAAGTCAGCTCTTTCAGAGCTTGGGCTCGCCTGTCTCCTGGTGGGCCAGTTCTAATGAACTAATTCCCTTCTTACCGCAACCCCCTGCTCGTGCATTTTTTGGCCACAGCACGCAGGCGGATGGACTTAATTATTGGGGTTTGGTCACAGCTCGAGAGGGCCACAGGTAGGAGGAGCATGACAATTTCTGCATAGTTCAGACAGGGCTGCCTCTTTGGCTGGGCCGCGTCAACAAGATAGGAACTGTGCATCCTGGGCCTCCTGAAGGGTGGGACTCGAGGCACAGAGGGGTTTGCCTCTGCCATGCAGACGTACGAAAACGGTAGGTTAGCCTCGCACTGTGGCTCCATCACACTCGTTTTCATGGAGCCAAATGCATTTCCTGGCATCCCACACGCCGAATGGGTTGGAGTTTATGCTTCACGTTCTTTGATGGTAACACCCTTCATGAGAGGACACATAGCCACCTACATGCTCACATGTCACTTGGAGTATTTTTCAAGACATGCTGCTGCTTCTTGGTCTCTCCCCACCCAACCCTCTGCTCCAGCAACAGGAGGACACCTGCCAAAGTGGCCACTTGCCCGAGTGCCCTCAGAGAAAGGTCTCTGCTTCTACAACCTCACATCTTTCTGCTCCTTCGAAAGGCAGAGAAAAACAACCCCAGGGGAGGGGGAAGGTTTGTGGAGCTGTGGTCAAGAAGTCCCTTCCCCATCACTGTCCTGCCAGGATTGCCACTATTAGCTGGGATTGGGTCCCATCTCTTGCAGGAAGAGCCTCAGCTTCCCAAACTGTGAAATGAGGAGACTGCTTCCCTCGTCCCTTCCAGCTCTCAACTCTGATTCTCAAGATCTCACGTCAGAAAGGACTTTAAAGATAAAATAGCGTGTGTATGCGTGCGTGTGGGTGCATGCATGCGTGTGTGTGTGTGTGTGTGTGTGTGTGCGGTGTGGCTGCATGTGTGTGAAGGGTCAGAGGGGGTGGGAGGGGAGAGCAGGGCTCAGAGAGGCCGTCTCTCTCCTTTCACAGATCGCCCCAGAGATTTTCTTGACTTTACAGGTGGAACTGAAGATAAATGGATTAGCCAGGTGAATAAACCTGTATTAAAAACTTTCTGAAAAATCAATTTGAGAGGGAAGATTTGGGAAAATAAAATATGATCAACTGTGTCAGATAGCTTGAATAAATCGATGCTGGCAAGTCTGGTAAACAATTTCTGATCTACGGCCCCCATGGTCCCCTCGCTGGTGATAGTTACCTCAGTAATTGGACCGTGGGATGAGGCCAGGCCAGAATGAAAGGCATTAAAAATGATGTTTCTTCAAGTGAAAATTAATTTATTTGCTGACCAACAAAGACCAAAGTAATTTCAGAATTTTAAGGATGGCGAGACAGCATAAGATTGTTTACACTTTTCACGCCCTCCTTACATTAGACATGCAACCTGCATGGAAATGAAAAAGAAACGGGCCTGTCGGTCCCCTTGCCTGATAGTCGCCGCTGACACTGGGAGAAGCACAGGTCCCCAAGAGACTAACGCTTCAGGGGCAGAGAAGGGAGGGGAAGGCGGGACCCCACATCGTGCCAGAGAACTAGTACCCCTGCCTATGGCGGGTGGGACCTGAAATGACGCCCAAAGTCCGAGGGGTTTCTTTTCTGCTCCAGACTCTCTCTACATAAGGGCAAGAGGAGTTCAAGAGAGGAGCAGCCTGGGCACTGTAATGAGTCGGCCTCAGAACAGCACCAAGTCCATTGTGGAAATAACCTGAAGACCTAAGGCTGTGGTGGGCGCCTCAGCAGAAGAGGAAGGTGGGATGTGGACGTGGGCCTGGGTGGTCTGTAGACTCACACGGGCCACACAGCAGCCGGAATGATTCTCCTTGCGCAATGCGTGGAGCAAAGCCGGCTCGTGATGTTCTCTTTTCTGAAATGCCCTGGAAGTATAGGAAGCAGGATACTTTCCAAAAGCGAATCCTGAGAAGCAAGGAGCTATCATCAGCACCCAGTGGGGGTCCATCTGTGCACCTCTCTTGCTAACTCTGAGTTCAGTTATGGTCATATTTACGCCGTCAGTAGGTATCGGCAAACAATACAAATCAGCCCCAACCCCAGCTGATGGTGGGCCATTCACCAGCACACTGCTGCTGAAAACCTTCCCTGGGCCTCAGACAGATAACCCCTCCCTCCCTGTGGCTCGGGCCTCCCTTCCCTGCCGCCATCAGCTGTCGTTCTCCCTTTCGCACATTTTGCACCAACTCACCAGCCTGCCGTCTGCCTGGTCTGCTCCTTGGAGGGTCCCTTGAATAGCCTGTGCCCGCTGCTGGGAAAGCTCCTTCCCCAGGTCTTCGCCTATCTTCCCCTCGTTGTCAGGCCTCGGCTGAAATGTCACCTCCCCAGAGGCCGCACCCCCCCATCACTGTCACACTGTCCTGTTTTATTTTCCTCGCAGGACTTACTGCCCTGCTGAAATCCTCGTTGGATGGCTTGGCTGCCATCTGCACTCTGCTAGAACAGAAGCTTCTTTGAGCGGGGAGACCTTAACCCTCTCATTTCCTCAGCGCCCATCCAGTGCCTGGTACACCCCAGGCTGCGTGGGATGAATGAATGAGTAGTACAGAGCCTCAGATACGCCCATGGACCAGTGGGCCCTCCATTTCTGCTCTAAAAGTAAATAATTTCAGGGACGATCCCACTTCCAGGGACTAAAACCCTCAAGGGAATAAGTCTCTCGCTTTATGTCCTCCTGGGCAAAGGGGAGAAGCAAAGAAAAGGGCACCAAATGCAGACTTCTCATCTAATTCTTCTGCTGAGTGACATTTCCAGGTGCTGTGTTAAGAGCTACAGGCTATCTACCTGTAATAAGAGAGATGCACACTGAAACTCCACTTATTAGAAAAAAACCTCTCAGATGGAAAAGATCAAATAATTTGGTAACAGACCGTGTTGGAAAATGTGTCAAAAAAGACACTTTCATATATGGCTGTGGGAGCTTAAAAATCCCAATGCACGTGCCCTTTGACCTAACAGTTCCACAGCTGGGAATTTACCCAACAGATCAATGCTTGCACAGGTGCAAAATTCCAGGTGTACGAGGTTATTAATTGTGGCAAAGGATTGCAAACAACAAAAAAGTCCCTTCGTGGGAGCCTTAAGCAAATTACAGAACAGCCAGAAAATAAAATGTTACAGAGAAAAAACAAAGAAGGAGGAAACTGTGTACTACTGTGAACCCATCTTCAAGATATAGGAAATGAACTGTAGGTATATGCTTCCACCTGTGTAAAAACAGGTGAAGGGAGAAGTGTGTGTACCCACAGACATACAGCTACGCTTGCATATGCTGAGGACACCTCTGGAAGAATGTACAAGAAATCAGGTTGACCTGGGTGAGGAGTCAGGTGGCTGAGGGACAGGGATAAGAAGACTTGTTACTGGTTTTTTTGAATTTGAACCATGCGAATATATCTGCCATGCACAAAAAAAAAAAAAAAAAAAAAAGGAAAAGAAAAAAATATTAAGTTAAAAAAAAATTAAGCTATGGATTTGCGCCAGAGAGAAAATTCTACATTTCAGGCATGTTAATAAGTCAGCAGAACTTTCCACTGAGCTTTCCTCTCTGTAAAAGAGGGACTAAAAGGGGAAGAACTTCTAACGCTGGGTGTCAACTGGCCCACTGCTGTTTCCTTCGCTGGTTTCTCCACGTGTCCCTGGCCTCAGCCCAGGGACCTACTCTTTGTTCTGTCTGTACTCACTCATTGGTGACCTCATCCAATCTACACCCAAAGCTCCCACTCTGACTCTCCAGCCTGGACCTCTCCCCTCAACTCCAGACTCCTGTCACCAGCTGCTTCCTCAGCATCTTCACTTGGACACGGTCACCTCAAGCACCACGGCCAGCTGCTGTGACACACTAGTCCTAAAGCCTACCCTGTTGTAAATGGCCAGAACCTTAGGGTCACCCCTCCTCTCATCCCCCACATTTAACCTGTCAGCAAATCTGAGTCACCCCGCCTTTAGTCATATCCCGAATCCAGCCACTTGTCCCGGCCTTGGACCTTGTTTTTACAATACACCAGGTGCCGTGACTCACCCACAGAAACCCCACAGCCGAGACGAGCTCAGGCCGGAGGGAGGTTCTGGACCACGGGGCCGGGCAGGCCAGCTTGCACCCGAAGCTCCTGGCAGTACGCCCCACCTCGCCCCAGCTCGCTGGAGAGGTCTGCGATCTGTAAGAACACCGGCCTCTGCTGTGGCGAAGGAAGGAAGGGACAAGGGGACAGAGTGGTCGCCACTACCCTCTCCTGCCCAGACGAGCCCCTCGGCCTTGCCCATTGACCACGCCAGCTCTGCCCTCCGAGAACGTGCTGGATGTCATAATCTCAGGTCGGCACCGCAAAGTGCGTGTGTTTAGGAATTAGGCCATTTTAGTGCTGGAGATCAGGGGGATCACGCAGGAGGAGGAGGAGGAGGAGGGACCTAGCGCTCCCGGTCGTCGCGCCTTGCAATGGGACTTAAAACCTGAGGACCAATATCACAGTGGCCTCTTGGGACCGTGGTCTGTCTGGAACGCCCCATGGAGCAGGGCTCGTTGCAGGGCGGGCGGGGTGCAGGGGCCGGGCTATCCTGGGGCAGTTTCCAAGCTGACACCCCCAGGGCTGGGAAAGCCTGCTGGGGTCCCCGGCGTCGCTGTGAGCTTCCGAGTGCTACTGTCTGGGGTGACAACATGAGCTCTCCTTGGGGCTGCTCTGCAACTGGCTTCCTTGAACACGACCTTCTTGAAGGGCAAAGAAAGCCCAGGTCCTGGTGGCAACCTGGTTACAAGGCTGTAGTCCCCAAGCTCCTGGTGGCAGCTGCCTCTTTCTCCCAGCATCAGATTGCTCTTGGGCCCCCTCCTGGCAAAGCCCCATCTTTTTGCACAACCCCCCACCCCCTTTGCACTAGACCTGGTGCTTCCAGAGCCTTCATCAACACAGCCTCTTCATGTCTCAGCATCTTCCTTTTCCATCGACAGGACAGTACGACGCTTACCCCAGGTGGGGTCTTCAGACATTTAACGATTGGATTCCCGTAAAGCACTAGCCATGGGGGCTTGGTGAGTGCCTGCCCTTGCGAGGCTGCTAGTGGGAAGTTTGTTCCTGCCCAACGTTATACTGGACGTGAGCATGTGTAGAGGGGAAGTGGTCCCTGGGATCATAGCTGCCCCCATGATCAGGCTTTCGCTAAGCTGGCAAGGTAAAGCTTCCGAACACTTGTCTGTGCTCCACCAAAAATGATATCCTTTGTGGCAATGCCAAAGCATAACCATGGACAACTTTAAAATGAACTGTGGCTTCTTCCCGCCACCGCCCAGCAGACCCTGCCTCCTGAGGGGGTGCCGCCGCAGCCCCCAGACCCAATGCCAGCCAAGTTATTACATGGCGTCTTCTCTGCAAGCCTCCGCTGGCCCCACCAGCCCCACCCGCCCCCACCCACTTCTCACCAAGCGCTCAAGTGCCTGGGGTCTGTGCTGCCCACCTGCCCGCTCGCACGCCCACCTGGTGCCCAGCCACCATCACAGTGATCGTGAAGTACTAAGGCTGTGTCCTTTCCTTTCCACAAAAATAATCACCGGGAGCCCCTTTGATTTGTAGGGAAATCGGGGCTTCTTGCTGCACTTCCTGTCAGGCCGGCCCTTTGAACAAGCTCACTCCATAATTTAGAGTTTGAATCTCGTTTTAAATGGCAGTTAAAAATTGTATGTGGCAGTTCACAATGAAATTTAGCTTGACAGCTTGGACATAAAACTAAAAATAAATGACTTCACATCCAAATAATAAGTAATAACAATGTTAGCCTGCATAAGAATAGCAGGGCTGGATTCAAATACAATATTAATTTTAGGAATATGAGTGACTGGGGAGAGACAGAGGCAAAGAAACAAACCCTTCATATAGCAATCGTCTCCTCTTATCCCCCAGGCAACTGGCTGCCTTTCTCCTCAGACGCTCAGCAATTATGTGGTGTAATGGAGGCAGCGCAAATAAGCAGAAAGATTTTATTAAACCAAATGAGCAAATCATCTGCGTATTATTGCGATTTGATTGACACTGACAAGTGTCGAGCAGACGCGGAGGTGAATATGATGAAGGAGCTTGCAGAAAAGCTCTTGATAATGTTACTCTTGATAAAGTTGCCCGGCCACCCTAAGTAAATAAAGGGGCGAGGGGGATGACGCATATTAATTTCCCCAGTTTGCAGCCTGCTGGAGGAGGAGAGGGGGGAAAAAGTTGCAGTGGGTTCAGCGTATGGCATTTTCTGTGAAGACTGAAATTGCATCCGTGATTCGCAGAGACTTCACGATAATATATTAATATTAAAACTAAAGGTCATTCCACATAACAGTTAAGCTGCCTGAGCTTCAACCTTTATACCAATAACAGACTCTGGAAAGTAAGTAGGAAATATCTGAATACTCTAAAAAAAAATTAAAAAATACATTTTTTTATTTGGGAGGATGTCTGGCTAACGTGTGCTCAGGTGGCCCCTCACCCACCTGCCTTCTCCTGGGACAATTACAGGGCTACCTCGAGGATGGCTGCATCTGAGACAGCTGGAGCTGCCGAGAGGAAAGGTGATTAATTGCCACAGGCCTCCGGGCCGTCGCTCAGCGCCGCGTTCCACTAATGACTCCCTTATGAGCCGGGCGCGCTGCCCCCGACGGTGCTCACGGAGTCAGCACAAAACTTTCCTCGGCTGCTCGGGGCGCTCGGAGCAAAGGGCCCCGCGCGAGGCAGGCTCTGTCTAGGACGATTTACCGGGAGACCCGCCTGGAGGCAGGGGGCCGGCCGCGGTGACCTCTGGAGCTCCCTCCAGGGGCTGCTTTGCTCCGATTCTGTCACTCGGACTGGCTCAGGCAGAAGAGGGTCCCGGCTCGGGGAGCCGCCTGGCGGACCCGGACGTTTCCCGGGGAGGGAAGCTTAAGAGAAGAAAACGGCGGGTTGGGAGACGTGCGTACACAGAGGGGCTGTCCTCCTGGGGCAGAGCGCCCTTCCCTGGAGTCAAGCCAAACTCGTGTCCAGACAAGGCAGTTTTTCTTGCTGGAAAGTTGAGCCACCCTTGTCACGTGGGCACGGTCACAGTCTGGTCTGCGAAGGCGGAAGGCGGGTGGACAGAGCTTGGTGAGCCCGAGGCAGCTGGGGCAGGCTCACCAGCTCCCTAACTCTGCATCCAGTGACCTCGGTAGCTAGTTGGACGTTGGCCACAGTGGGCGTGTTGACACCACGGAAATTGGCAGACACTATAAATCAGGGCTCCCCCTGCACCAGCCGGTTTTTAAACATTTTCTCAGCGCTGCAGTGGCTGATTCAGGGCAACACAGGCGATTTCACTTTCAACAAGTAGCTGGGCTGCTGTTGCTATGGTTACCAGCATTGCGTCGTGTGGGCATAGCACCCAGTTTATTTTATCTAGAACTTGGTCTTCATGAACCCCCATGTAGTGCAAAGCCAGAGGTGGGAAAAAAGAAAAGACTAGAGGTGAAAAAAACCAAAACAGACTAGATTAGATCCAACCTAATGCAATAATTCTCAACTTCTCTAGGCAATTTTCTGCCTCTTTGGAGAAAAGAATTTGGGCTCTGATTTCTCCGTCTTCCACCTGCCCAGCCAGCTTAGCTTCTCTCAGAGGTAGCAGTTTAGTAAACCCAGTGGGCGATGGCAGGCGTCCCTTGGCCACTGGCTGCGGCTCACCTTGCTGTATTCTAAAGAGCTTGTGAGCTGATGGGTCTCCTGACTGGCTCAGCCTCAACTTTGGCAGGTAGACCCTTCCCCTCCAACCCTAGTGCGCCTCTCATCTTCTGCTGTGGAGTCTCCTTGCCCCTCCTGGAGGGGAAGCTCCTGGTTGCATCCACGCCATGAGGGGACAGAATGGAACAGAATGCAAGGCAGCTGTGGAACGCTGTCCTCCTCCTCTGCCTGACCACTTACCACCCACCTCGCTTTGCTGTGACCTAATCCAGGCTGGTACAGAGGCAGATGGTCTATGTCCAGGGTCCCCAGGGGACTTGGGGCAGACATACCTCTTCCTTGCACCTCCCCCTTCCGGTCCGGGTCAAAGTGTGGAGCAGGGAATAAGGACGCACCGCTGACGCTTGGCCCTCCTGCCTTCCTCCTCCCACGTCTGCCCAGGCCCATTCCTCTTGCTGGTGGTTTTGCAAACCGAGTCATGACCCGTTGGTGGGGGATGACATACCGTGGGTCACAACCAGCATTTACCAAATAAACAGAATTTTAAAAGAGAAAATACCACATTTAACAAAGCTAAGAACTGTTCTCTGAAACTTGTTTTGACTATATGTGTGTGTGTATGTGTGCTTTGGTTAAAATGTAAAATGAATTTCTTACTGTGGGTCACGAGGAAATGGGTTTGAAAGCCACAATCACCACGTTCTCTTGTCCCAGAGCAACAGGCCGCACATCCCGCGGGCACAAGGAGACGTGTCCACACGGGGACATCTCCAAGTACCGTGGCTCCCAAGCTTGGCTCCTCTATGCTAACCGAGGAGATGAAATAATGGAGAAAATCTTCCCAAGACAAGTCTGGCTTGCCACACAAAACCCAGTTTCGAACGTCAAACACTGAGCATGACTCTTTCTCTTTCATTCCTTCTGGAAACAACTGTGACCTTTCCTCTCTCGCCAAGGAAGACCGATGCCTCCAGCCAAGTGGAGAGAGGATCACATTCAGAAAGCCCAAGGGAAAAAGTGACTAGTAGTTTTTCAAGATATTTCTCCTGCTACACTCTGTCTACCAGGCTAGTTGGCCGAGTCCCCATCTACTGCCCCCAGCCCCCACTTAGCCTGATGCCCGTGGGAAGTAATGGGCCCTAAGCTATACATTTTCTCAAGCGTTAGAGCTGAACGGCCCCACTTCTGAGAAGCCTCTGTTCTGTGCCCTGCTTGCTGATGCCCACGTGAGCAATGTTTGGCTTCGCCGAGCACGTCTCGTGAGACTGTGAAAAGACCAACCTAATCAACCATTTGGGGGTCCCTTCCAGCAGGACAGGGTTGGGGCTGTCCTCGCAATCCCTCTAGACTGTGAGCTTAGGGAGGGCAGAGAACACATCTGCTTTATCGTGACTCAGCCCCATTCCTAGCAGAGTGTCTGGGGCGCAGGGTCGGCCCTCGATAAAACTGTGTGGAATAGCGTCTGCGTGGACTTGCGTGGGAGAAGTGCCGAACTTCCTCTATTGCTTTTGAGTATCTCCATAATGGGGTCCAGGGAATAGTGTCAGATGTGGTTCTCGAACAATGTCACATCGCTGTATTAAGTCAAAACCCCCTTTTGTGCGTTCTTTTACACATTTGCTATCAGGCAGAAACTTTAGAGAGAAATTTAGTGATGTCTGGTCTGTCTCCTAATCTTTTAATAAAACATTGTCACTTTTGTTTCTTGTTCTCGAAGAGTCTGTTTTAAGAGCTCAGCATTTAAGATAAATTTACAGCCCACAGTGTGATACAGCAGAGTATCGAATATTCTCTGCATCTTTACACACATAGCTTTACCGCTAGTAAAGTGAGATGCACGCCCGTCGACATACTCTATGCCCTTCTGTTCAAGAATACACACAATGATAGCATCATTCCCTATTTCATTTGAATACTGGTCTGAGGGAAACATAAACGAGGCTATGTATTTTTTTGAATAGTAGGTCTTTAAATTTTAAGAAATTTCAAGGGATAAAATCAGTCGTATGTATCTCTTTTATGGTAACTGCCATTTCCCTGTGTTTCCAAGAGAATTGGAAACCACAATTGTAGGATATTCAGTGTCTGTAAGATATACGTATTCTCATCCTTGCTTTTTAGGCCCACCATAACCCGAACTTTATTTTGAATGAACAGAATTTTCCAGAGGACCACTTTCAACACTGTTTTCCCATTGCCTGTGCACAGTGCAGACTTTGTAACCTGGCACTCAAGACGGACATACTTGTAAGCTGAACCTACACACCTCTTCCCATCTTATTTACTCATTCATCCAGTCACTCCACCAGAAAACACTGATTAAGTACCAGAATATGAACTAAGACCTTAGCAAGACACGCAAAGCCTCTCCCCTTCTAGATTTTACATTCCAGTAGAGGAGAGAAAGAAGTGAATAACTACAGACTGGGATAGGTGCTAAGAAGGAAGTCTACAGGCTGCGGGGTGGTGGTGGGGGAGGGTGGCTTTAGATGGCACTGTTGGGGAAGGCCCCTTGGAGGCAGCTTTGGATCTGAGCCAGTTATGGGGAGGGCCAGGTCACAGCTGAGAGGACAGAAGTTCAAGGCCCTGGGGATGGAGCACTTCCTGATAGAGGAGGTGAGCCAGGGGGAGCGCCATGAGGACAGCTGGGACGGGTCAGCTGAGGACAGCTGTGGCCAGCTGTGGCCAGCTCACACAAGGTCTGGAGGATCACAGTGAGAAATCCACTTTACGTTAAAAGCAATTTGAAGTCAAACGTCACTGTGTGGTGGCTTTATTCATAATTGCCAGAAAACAGGGAAAAACTCAAATGTTCCTTAACACGTTGCGTACGGATCACGAGAATCTTCACGAGGGAGTTAAATCCCGCCGTACGCAACGTGTTAACTACTAAATGGGGAAATAAACTGGCACGTCCATTTGAAGTCATGCTACTCAGCACCACAAAGAAACAGACGACTTACGGACTCAACAACGTGGGAGCCCTTCAGCTGGATCGCGCCAAGTGTATCAGTTACCTATGGTTGCCTAAAAAAGTATCCGCAAACTCAGCAGGGACAGGAAGCACTGTCTTACCTACCATCTATCTGCAAGGAAGGCAGGAAATAGCTAATGAGCGGCACAATGGCCAGTTGTAGAAACTGCAACGAGGTTGCTGTCTGACTTCTAAAGAACAAAAGAGAAAGTTCTGTCGTTCTTCACGAAGGAGCCTCCTCCATGGAGCTTTGCATAGTGATAGAGATGGAACTCGTCAGTTGCATTAACAGAAAAAAAAAGGATTCTTTCGTTGGGTCAGCTGGGAAGAAAAGATGGCCTGTGACATGACACAGCCGGGACACGCGTGGGGTAGCATTTGACTGATAAGAGCCATGGCAGCGGGTACACAGCCACAGAGCCCCATGCTGGTTCCCCACTGACACCTACGTGACCCCAGACACACGATGCGTCAGAGCCTCAGTTTCCCTCACCTACAGAAGCTGTGGCTAGGACCCGATCGCTAAGGACCCTTCTATCTATTAACCCTCATTCTGTGATTAATATGCTGCTGCTTGTGCGGTGCTCTGTCCTGCGTTCCCAGGCGGCTCTGGGGACTCCTCAGCCCTCTGAGCACGTCCATGCGTGTCTCTCAGGGCTGTTAGGGCACCACCTGTACGATTTCTGCCACATCTGCTGGCCACCTGCTGTACGTTTACTCAATCTTTTAATTCAAATGAACTCACTTTTTAAAAACTTAAATTTTTAAGTATGTTTATTTTTAAAGTAAACATACCGTCATGGTAAATGGAGAAAAAAAATATCAGCGAGCCTATCAATTAGAAGCCAACTGTAAAATAAATACAATGAAAGCAAAAGTAATGTTGCCAATTGCAGCTGGAGATTTGGGGGGCGTCTATGTCTGCTTTTTCTTTTTTTAAAAGAAAGGTCTATGTACTCATATGTCTGCTCAAATTTTAACATGATTGAAGAGAGATACGAAAGACCTACTAGCACTTAAATGAGACAATTTCTGTGCTTTATCGGAAGGCTTAAAAGATAACTGAAAAGGGCACAGCTTTGTGCTTTGGTGATGCAGTGTTATTGAATGCCATGTCTATGTACCATCTAATACCACTGCCCATTATACACACAAGTGTGCCCTCCACACTTTGGGAAATGTTGATCTTGGCATGCGTTACAACTATTTATTTTGGAGTTGGTTCCCTTGTTTCCCTTAGCTGAGCTCCCAGAGACCAGGTGGGTTCTGGCTTATCCATCTCTGCTTCCCAGCAGGCATCCCTTGTCACCTCCTCCAGGGGGCTTAGTGGCACCTGGCACAGGTCAAGCCCTGAGGAGGCGTGAGAAGAGAGCAAGGGGCCATCGTCAGCCAGAGAGGGTGGTATTTCAGTCCTGCTTATCGTTATCACTTCATCAGTGAGCTTTGTCTGAGGCGCTAAGGAGAGGAGGAAATGGCCCAAGTTCAGGTCCTGTTTTGAGATGATTTGAGATATCTTGAGTCTCCAAGTGGGTTTAAGGCTGCAAAACAACAGCTACACGGAACTAACATTGAACAGCAGTGAAAATTTTGAGGCGTATATATTTTTTAAAATGAAAAGACGGGGTTTAGGGTTTCCTTTTTTTTTTTTCTTTTTTTTGTTTCCATGAAAAATTAGAGCTGAGCCTCCTTTGTCATGGGACAAAACTGAGTAAAGAAACGCCTGAAAGGTCCACACAATAACCTGTACATCCGTGTTCACAATTGTTGATTCACAATGGCCACCAGCTGATAAACAAAAGGTGGTGTTACCCATATGCTAGACTATGATTCAGCCATAAAAAGGATAAAGCAGATACTAATCCATGCTACAACATGGATGAGCCTTGAAAACATTATACTAACTGAAAAGCCAGGCACAAAAGCCCACATATTATATGATTCCGTTTATAGGAAACGTCCAGAACAGGGAAATCTATAGAGACAGAAAGCAGAGAAGTGGTTGCCAGGGGCTGGAAGGAAGATAGGATGGGTGGGGGGGAGGCAGGGGTCACTAAAGGGTGTGGGGTTCTCTTTTGAGGTGATGAAAAGATTCTAAAATTGATGTGGTATGTGAATGACATTGCAATAAAGGTGTTACCAAAAAACAAAAACAAAAAAAGCTTGGCAGAGCACAGCTTTGTAATCCAGCTGGGAGGGTGATGAGTGATGGCTGATGCCTGCTGATGAGGTCGGCTTAGAACAGGGGTTCTCAGCCCTGGCTGAACATGACTCACCTGGGGAGCTTTGAGAACTCCTGGTGCTCGCCCCACTGGACTGCTCACATCAGCCGCTCTGGGGGTGCGACTGACCTGCAAAATCTCCCTGGGCCGTTCTGAGAGGTGGCCGAGGCTGCAAACAGTGGCTCGGAAAATTCACAAATAAAGAGGTCAACTCAGCCCAGATCCATGCATCTGCTCATCATCAGACTGGCCCCCTCTGTCCTGGGGAACCCTCCATCCTCCCAAACACCCCCTTCTCCATTTTGTGACCTTTAAAAATAAGGCAGCTATGTGAGAAGCTATCTGCTTAATCGTCATTAGTCCTTAGGGAAACCAAGCCAAACCACAGAGATGTCACTTCACACCCATTAGCATGGCTACCATCGGGAAACGGGAAGTAAGTGTTGACGAGCTTGTGGAGAAATCGGAGCCCAGTGCACTGTTGGTGAAAATGTAAAATGGTGCAGCCTCTGTGGAAAACAGAAAGATGGCTTCTCAAAGAGTTAAGCTTAGAATTACTGTGTGCCCGTCCCCCCAGTTCTAATCCTAGGTAGAGAGCCAAAAGAACTGAAAACAGCTACTCAAGCAAGTCAAGTCCTCACTTAATGTCAAGAGGTTCTTTGAAAATTGCAAGCTTAAGCGAAATGCCATACAATGAAACTACTTTTACTGTTGGCTAATTGATAGACACAAGAGTTCACTTCCTATGGTACGTATTTCACGTCACAAAAACATCACCAACTTCTAAATACAGATTCAGGACGCTTCTAATATTAAGCATGGAAATAAATGTGAGCAATATGTGCATTTAAGAAAGAGTAATAAAACAAGATCACTTTTTCCCAACCTGCTTCTTCCAGCTCAGAGTCAAGGGCGGCTGGACCCTCTCCCACAGCTCAGGGTGCAAGGTGGGACCCCCACCCCGGACAGGACGCCCTTCCATCGCAGGGCCACTCACCCCCCCACACACTCTCACTGGGACAGTGGAGACACGCCAGTTCACCTCACGTGCACATCTTTGGGATGTGGGAGGAAACCAGAGTCCCTGGAGAAAACCCACACAGACGGGAGAACCTGCAAACTCCACACAGACAATGGCCCCTGCCAGGAATCAATTTTTTTCTCATCAACGTTACAACAGAATGATGCTAACGAAACATTATTTGAGGACCCGACCTGCTGTACAGCATGTACACATTCCTAGCAACATCATTCACAACAGTCAGATGGAGAAACAACCCAGTTGTCCATCAGCAATGAATGGATTTTTTAGGATGTGGTATATACATAGCCTAACAAGGAATGAAGTTCTGGCACACGCTACAACATGGATGAAACTTGAGGACATTATGCTGAGTGAAATTAAGTCAAAGAAGGACAAACATTGTGTGAGGATGATCTGCTTATGTGAGATACCTAGAAGAAGCAAATGCATAGACAGAATAGGTCAGCAAGGGTTGGCGGAAGGGGACCTGGAGATTAACAAGTACAGAGTTTCTGTTTGGATGATGAAAAATTCTTGAGATTGATAGTGATGGATGCACAAAATTACGAATGTAATTGAATTGCACACTTAAAAATGGTTGAAGCGATAAATTTGGCATTATGTATATTTTTACCAACAATTAAGAAAACTTAAGGACTGAAGGAGAAAAACACGTCAGCTACAATGGCAGGCGTAGGGAGATGGTTCCAAACCCCACAGGGAACAGACCCGTTAGAAGCAGCTGGGGGAAGGCACGTACCACCGTGGGATCAGGGCTGCTCCCTCCATCTCCCTGGACCTCAGCTTCCTCGTCAACAAAAGGATAACAGCATGGGCCACCTGTTGGGGATGTGGTCCATTCAAAAGGCAGGGTGTATTTTGGGAGTGGTGAGAATGTTCTGGGATTAGACAGTGGTGACAGTTGCACAGCTTTGTGGATATACTAAAAACCACTAAATCGTACACTGTAAAATGGTTAGTTTTTACGGTGTATAAATTATATTGACATTAAAAACAAAAAGGGCAGGGTGTATAATCACACAGCAGCTTTCCATAATGTACACACACAATTGCATGTAAGGTACACATATTTACTAAGCGGCGGAGTCCCAACCCCAACGGCAGACGAAGACCTGATTGCTGCTATTTTGTAAGACACCCCCTGCCATGGTGTCAGTAACCAGTCGAGCTGGGACCCCGGGAACCTCAGTCACCATTCTCTCAGGACAACGAGAGGCTGCAGCATGGACCCATCTCTAATCTGCCCTGAAGTGAGACTGGACGCCCAAGTCCAGCACAAAAGAGGTTGCGCTTGTTTAGCCACATGTGGGGCCAATACCTGCTACAACTGGCTGGGAGAGTGGTCAGTCTGAGTCGGTGGCAGGTATCAATGAGGCCAGGGCATCTGCCATCACCAAGGGGCCACACCTCCCCACCAGCAGGCATGGTGCAGGGCAGCTGACCCTTGCTAAGCACAAAGGCAAAGTACCCTGGGACCAGCCATCTCCTGCCAGGAGCTGTCCCCACCACAGCCTTCCGGCCAGCCACGTCTGGCTCTTCAGTGGCACTTGGAGCAGGAGGGGAGGCGTCTGGACCTGCTGTAGCAAATCCAAGGCAGAGCCACTGGGGAACAGGGCGGGGGCAGAAAGAGACTGAGGTTCACAGACACCCCAAAGTCTACAGTCTCCCACACTCCGCGGTCACACCTACCTGTGGCTTCTGTGTTGTCTCCCTGGAAAGCTCTCTTTGCCTGGGTCAAACCTGCAGGGCCAAAGGGATGGAGGAAGATGGTCACTCAGCAGCGCCCCCAGCCTCGGCTTCCTCACCGCTGAAGGCAGGCTGACCACGCTGGCTTTGAGGGGCTGTGGGGAGGGGCAGGAGGGGTCATGCAATTCACTGGGCGGGGCAGCGGGTAGATGGTCCCAGTGGCTCAGTGCTTCATGGTAACAATGGGCGGCACAGCTTCAGCAGGGAGGCTTCGAGAGGTGGCCCAGCTGGAGGGGTGCGCGTGGAATCAAGCCCTTGGCCGCATTGAGGGAAGAGGAACTGGGAGAGAGGGCAGATTCCAAGGTTTCTCTCAAGCCATTGGGAGACTCGGGAATTCTAGGAATGAGTGTGAATGTTTTCCTTTTGGGGCAAGAGAAAAAATTCCCCATCATGATGACCGTGTGTTAAAGTGGAAACCTAGCAACACCCACCCCGAATTCAACAACCGTTGATGGAAAATGTGCAAATGATGGCAGCACAGTGAGTGTGTGATTGTGAGGTCTCCCGAAAGAGGAAGAGAGAACAGGCGGCGTTGCCCTCTGGAGGCTCACAGGAAGGGATCCAGGGGAAAGTTGTCCAAAACAGTGAGAAGGTCAATGTCATTATGAGGATTTAGGAAAGACACAGAATGTACTGGACATGTCTCAATAAAGCATTTGAATTTAAACAGATGAGATGCTATAAGTCACCTGACCCCTGTAATTTATCAGGCCTCATTGCCTTCCCGAGACAGGGAGGAAGGGCAGGTGGAAGCTCCACAGGGGCTGAGGCTCATGGCGCTCAGGCCATTTGCTGGAGGAAAGATAGAGCCGGGCCTCAGATTCCAGGCCCTGTGAAGTTTCCACAAACATTCATGGGCCTTTTGTTGGCCAGATAGTGGGGGAAACATGGGGAAAAGCTATGGGGAGTGTGAGGAGAAGGTTTCCATTTGGGATTTGCCCCCTACTCACTGTGTAACTCTGATCAGCTGGCTTCTCTCTGGACCTCAGTTCCCTCGTCTGTAAAATGGGGTCAGGAAAGAGGGTCTGCAGGACCCCTTTTTGCCCCGGGAACCCAACAGTGATGTGTGAATAGTTTTTCTAATTTTAAAAGCAAGACCAGCCTCTCCTTTCCACCTAAGTATTGGGGAGGATGACGCATTAGTCTCCCAAGCAAAGCAGCACTGTTTCCTTCCAAATCTAACTTTGATTCTGCTCTGAGACCAGCTTCCTACATTTCTTAGGACCTCAAAGTTGTGTGTTTTCTAATTCCAATGTGTTTTTCAGTATTTGTGTATTTAAGTGTTAGCGAATTCCATTTATAAGGATCAAAGCATGTTTTTCGCTTTACTCCTAAAAGGTTTGAATATCGGGTGGCTTTTTTTTTTTTAAAGGAAAATGACAGATATCAGCCCTTAGACAACTCAGCTCACGTCGAGACCTCCGTGGCATTATCGCCTCCTTTAATATTGCTGATAGTCTCTTGCAAATGTATCACAAGCTGGCATTTATTAGTGCGAGGCACAAGTAAGGGGCATGTTATTTGATTTGAATAACAGCTCGGAGCTACAGTTTGAGTCCAGAAATATATTAGTCAGAAACAATCTCATTTAATAACACAGAAACTAATAAAAGAAAAGGATTCCAACTGATTCAGAATTGAATTTATGAATATTGCTTTAGCAGGATTAATGATCAAAACCCCAACCTGTTTGTCACGTTATAACTGACTTTTCCATTTAAATGCAAAACCAGAAGTCAATGACTCCCAAGGATTGTATATCGCTTTGAAGAAAACCAGTTCATTTTACATGTAAGCTTCCAAATTGGCAATAAACTTTAATTACAGGGTCAGATAATCAAATTATAATCAAATAGCCTCACATAAAAATCTATGTTTGAAATTAATGAGACACAAGCCTGCCACTTGCTATCATTGCACCTCTGTAACTTACTAACAGACGTTTCATTTTCATTTAAAGTCACCGTAAGGACTTTCTCCTCACTTTCCACCATGTAGCTTAATTTGATTTAGAAAACATTTCATTCTTAGACCATACAGCCCTTTGGATGTTCATATTCATCTCTACAGTTTCCCTCCCCTTCTCACCCCAGGGAGGTCTGTCTTATAATTGACCATGGGGTTTCCAAATGGGTGCTCCTGTAAACCTTTCCAACTGTGAGATGCGTCCATATCTACCTGTCTCTGTTGGGAAGAACCTTCAACCGGTGTCAGGTGTCATCTGACAGAGGCAGCAGCCACACGGCGCTGCTGAGTGGCCCGGGAAATTGTGCCTGAGGGAAAAAGAATGTGTATGGCTTAGAAATACTTAAATCATTTTGAAATCAACACATCCGTTGGCAAGTGAATGGCATTAAACGCTTAGACCTGCTCCATTGTCTCGTTAGCCACGAACAAGCAGAATTCTAAGTTGTGCTCCAAAACCTCCGCATTTTATCTTTAAAAGCGGTATCTTTGTCTTCTTCAGTAACAGTAGCTTTTATTTTTGTACGAATGATGAAGAGCCAGCTGCTGGGGCTTCCTCTTCCTGGCAAACGGGCAAGCTGGGACGAAGTAAGACTGATGAGCTGAGGGGCTCAGAGAGGAATGCAAAACGGACACTCTTCTATCCTTGACGTACCTTCTTTTCCTAAAAACTGGACTTCCTTGGGCTTTCCCGTGTTATACAATAAATGGGGTGCCTAGCATCTGACAGAGTCGCCAGATACAAATAGATTTTTAGCATAAGTGTATCCCAAATACTGCATGGGACATACCTATACTAAAAAAATAATTCCTTGTTTATCTGAAATTCACATTTAATTGGCCATCCTGTATTTTAATTTGCTAATGCTGGTGACCCCTGTCTGCAGTCATAATGATAATAAATGTTCTTTGGAGTGTTCAGAGCTTGGTGTCTTCTGAAACATGAAGGGTTTCCTGGTGATTACCTCCACATTTCCCCAACTCGCCCAGTCACCCACTCACGAGAATCAGCTGGGAGCTTCTGAAGGCTGCAGGCGCCCAGGCCCCTCCTGGAATTGCTCCTGATTCAGCCTGTCCAGGGTTTGGCCTGGGCGCCTGTATTTTGACAAGTTCCCCAGATGATTTCCGGTACTGGACAAGTCTGGAACATGTGGCAAATGTCTCCTGTCACTACATTCCTGAGGAGCCAGTGGCAATGAAGCACAAGAGGTAAGGCCATGTTAACTTGCCTTTCCAGCCGGAAAAATCATGGCCCAGAAAATGCGGGGAGTTGCTCAGCTGTGTTCAGAACCGCACACCTATTGAAATATCGGCCTCAAAATATTTTATTTCGTTGTTGCATAAAGAGGTCATTTGGCTTAGAGCAGGGCAGGTAGAAGGTATATGACCGGGTAGCCTGTCAGTGTCACGGGGATGTCTGCTGTTCTGTCTGGCATGCTCAAGGGTCCTACTGTGCGCGGTCCTGAGGTGTGGGCGGTGGGTCATGTCTGCCTCGGGTTTGTCACCTGTCATAAGCAGACCCCTTCCCTGCCTCCAGCCTTCTCCATGGATTCACCACTGGGGTCCAAAACAGAGAGAGCCGAGCTGAAAACCTGGGAGGGACGGCACCCTGCAGGTGATCAGCTCTGTCTCCCCAGTGCCACTCCAGCCCCCACGGGCCTCCAGGGACATGTACAAGGAGCCGACTGACACTGCCTGGGAGCAGCTAGGGCACCACGTACGTGTGAACCACACCTGAGCCTTCCCCTACTCTCAGCAGGTTACATGTGCTTTCAACGGAACCTGCAAAGATGGCAAAGTGCTGAGAACATTCCATAAAAGTGGAGAGGCCCTTGGGTCACGCCCACACTGCCCGGCTCTGTGCAGTTACCTCCTGGGCTTGAAGTCAGCCAGTGCCATCCTGCTCCCAAGAGGTGTTCACCAGCAGACGTGTGAGTCAGACGACAGGAGTGAGGTCTGGCGTCACCATCCACATGTCATGTCACCCCAGCCAAGCACGCAGGACAAAACATGGCCAGGAACTGTTTCTTCATGAGAGACTCGGCTTCTAGAAGGAGGCCTAGGCCAGGGTCACCCTTTTGGGTGTCCGCTTGATCCCCAGCTGCGAAAGCAGTCACCTTTTACCTCCGCAGTCAAAGCACCGTCTTTTGGTAACCGTGGAACGATGACTGGGCCAGCAGTCAGAAAGGCAGGTCCCCAGCCTGTCCCCAGCCTGTCTCCCGCCAGGCTTGGGACCTTGGGCAGCTCTCGTCTCTGGCTCACCTTCCTCCCAGGTTACGTGAGCTCTACTGTTCTGTGGTTGCCTCTGATGAGGGATAGTCAGTTAGGCACCTGCGAAGATCAAAGAGACGCAATTTAATTATTTCTCCTTTTCACCTAAAGTCCATTTTTTCTGTCCCATCTCATTTTAAAATCAACTCCAAAGTGACTTCTGTGCAATCATCAAGTAAGTTCTGCTTTTCACTATCGCTTGAGTTGTTTCTACCCTATAAGAAAAGCAACTGAGGAAAATGTAATACAGAAAACGTATCAGTTCTACAGGAAAGAATCTGCACATCTTCCCTCAGCCAGCGTATTGCCTCCTTTGCTCACACCTCACATTCGAGAGGTGCCAGGATGTGTTTCAAAGACCTAATACATGGCGTTGCCTCTTACACTGTTCTGAGGCCTCCAGAGGAGCCCCACTCAACCTTACAAGACACGCTGGACAAAGCATCTGTGAGAACAAACTGTGGCCACGGTGTAGGAGAGGCAACAGCCAGCCATGGCCACGGGTGGGCCTGGGCGACAGAGGTGAATACAGGTGTTGTAGTTCCTCAGTGTACTGAGCCTGTGGTGATGCCCTGTTGACTAAATGGGTACCAGCACCAAAACCTGTCTTGCGGCCCGTCTTCTAGGGGCACCCCCAGTCTGAGTCACCTACGAGGTAAAGAATTTATCACAACACGTCTGAAGTGCTGTTGCTATGGCCCGAGGTGCAGCACAGCTCCCTTTCACCCCCGGAACACCCCTCGCCATCACACCGAGCTCTCTCTGGAATGGTGAACACTTGGGACTCCGAAAGTTAGATTTGGGTTCACATGTGACGTGAAATTCTAGGAGGGTCTCAGCAGCCTTAGTGGCTCACACCGTCTTTCATCCAGAAGTTCCATGGCTAGGGGTTCATCTTAAGGAATAGCTGAACATAGCTTGTAATTGTGAAAAATTGGGCATCTTGTACGGAGTAAATAAATCATGGCTCGTTGACATGACAGAAGACCCTGAAGGCATTCAAGATCACGGAGAAGAATGTGTAGCAACGTGAGAGAAATGTCCGTCTCCTATGGGTTGGTGAAAATACAGAGAAGACCATTTTTATAAGGACAAAAGTAGTACAGGGCCACTTTAAATAGTTAACAGTGGTCCTCTCTGGTTGACAGAATTATGAATGCTCTAGATTTCTTAGTCCTTTTTGTCTTGTTTTCCAAGTTTTCTGCCCAAAGCAAATACTTATTTTTTTCTGTTATTTTTTTAATTAGCAAAAATGTTAACTACACTTTTGAGGAGTAAAAAACCATAATAGGACAAAAATCTTACTGATCTTTAGGGAACTGACTTCCAGTTTCCATTTTGTCATGAGTCAAATTATTGTATGTTCATGGTGTTTCGAAGTTGTTCTAAGCTCTATCACCACTGGTGACCTTGGTCTTTCTCTTCTTTCTTGACCCATGTGGAAACATTCCAGCCGACAGGAGGTAGCAGCAAAAGTTCTCTCTGATGTGTCAATTACGGTAAATGTTCAGACCGGACTTACTGTGCTTGTCACAGAACCTGACACATGGAAGGTGCTAATTAAATGTTTGTCGAATGAATAAAAGAAAACTCGATTTTGCTATTTTTAAGGGCTTTTTATTGGTTCTGCTGTTAAAAGAGAGGAAAAAAAAGTGAAAACTAGCATTTAACTCAATTTATAACAAACAATGGTTTAAAATAGAAACCTCAAACCAAATTGGCCTAAAAGGGTTCTGGTATATTCTGAACAGCTGTGGTAGACACACTCTGAAATAACTTCCAGCGAAATTCCAAGTCTGTGTTGAATAAATGGTACGGATAGGAGAAAGGGCTTTATCAGAGGCTGCTATACTCAAAGGCCAGGCTCAGAAACCTCTAGCAATGGCGATCCTTTCGTAGGCTGTAGATGGAGCCATAACATTACTGAATGGCACCCCGGCAGGGGAGGTGGGGGTTTTGTGCTGTAAAAGCCAGATGTTTGGAAGTTTTTTGACTTACGTTTCTGAGTGTGAACAACCAGAAAACTCAGACCTTCCTATTTCCTCTGAAGCTGACTAGGCTTGTAGAAGCCAAGATACTGGTTGGGGTGGATGGAGCTTTCATTCTCCCGGCAATTATCACCTCCTCTCACCTCCGTCTCTGACAATTTCTCTGCTTGAGGGCATCCCGGGGCTGTCAGTCCCACCTAGGCTGGTGAAATCGTTTAGAATATCACACCTTCTTTTTTCACAAGATCCACTGGCAGTGAGGAGTGTGGGACTCACCTGCTGAAGCTTCAGGCGGTTTCACACCCCCACATGGGGCCGCAGTCGGCCTGGCAGCACCTCCTCTTCTCCCCAGGAAAGGCTTCCATAGGACTTGACCAACTGCAGGGTCCCTGCAGGCCAGGCTTCGAAAGCCTCCCTGACTTGGCTGAGCTCTGATTTTCCTTTCTCCTTTAACTGCTGTCTTCCCTCTCTTCACTCTCCTCTCCCCATCTCTTCTCTCTCCCCCTTTCTTCTCTCTCCTCTGCCTGCCCCCCTTCTCTGTCCCTTCTCTCTTTCTCTTTGCACACACAGGTCCTCGAAGCTAGAGTCTTGAGACAAAGGGCTTTGTCTCACATTCACCTTCCACATCTTATCATCTTACTTCTTTCCTCCCCAACACGCCATGGGTCCCTCCCTGCTGTGATTCTGGGAAGTCCCACCTTGGCCTGGCATCCCAGGGGTATGGGTCTCCCTCCTCTTTCCCCCTCCCTAGTGCCCTAAGTGCAGGCCAGGGGAGGGGAGGCCTATCCAGGTGACCCTGAAGCTCCGTGCCTCCATTCACGCCCTCCCTCCACGGGCTGAGATTTCACTCATCCCTCAGGCCCAGGTCACATGCCCCACCTTGTTCATGCAGCCCTCCTCGCTTTCCTCCAATGGGAATCTCTCTCTCTCTCTCTCTCTCTCTCTCTCTCTCTCTCTCTCTCTCCTGAAGGGCTTCGCGATGGCACACACTGGATTCACCTTAGACACAGGCTACTTGCGTGCATGTCTGTACACCCACAGTCACTGGAAGGCTATCCCTGTATTTCCTTTCCCACTCACTCTGTGCACTCTTCCGGGCCCGCTGGTACAGGAGAAGGGAGAGATCCACGCCAGGGACAGTGAGCTGCCAGAGTGGCTTCCTCTGCCCTGTGAGGGATGGGGAGTCCCTGGCAAACACGGGAGCTTCAGGTCACCACGTGCTGGAGAAAGGATGTGTTCACATCACAGGTCCTCAGGCCAAGCAGAGGTGAAGGAGACGGGAGCACAGATGCTGGGGGTTCTTGAGAAGGGGCAGCGGGTTGGAAAACCATTGACCCTCAGATAACGTTGTTGGGTCTTAGCACAGAGGGTCCCCGAGCCTCCATTTCTGGGGGTGGAGGAGTGGTTGGAGAGGTGACCAGAGTCTACTGACAACTCAGATACAGGAAGGGTCTGGGCAGAAAAGGCCTTACTGCCCTGCAGTTTCCTGTCTCCAAGCGCGGCACAGGGGGATTTGGGGAGAGGATAATGACCTCCCACGTACCCATCACGCTGCACCAGTGATAATCACCTCATAGCCAATCTTGTTTCTTCTGTATCCCCACCTACTCCCCCACTTTCTGCATTATTTTAAAGCAAGTCTAAGACATTGCATTATGTCTTTCAGTCAAGCATTTCACTTGTGTAATTAGAAATAAAAAGAATTACCTGACACATTCTGAAACTAATCGCCCTATACTCTGCTGTAGAAACTGGAGGGAGAAGGTGGAAACAAAATGTAACTGTTACTGTCTAGGGGATTTAGAAGAAATGTGTTCTCTACCCATGATTGTTGGCTCCAAAGGACGGAATCTCTAACAGTGGGGTTTCATTTATCTGTGGGAGCGGGTGGTATTTGGGGGCAGGGACTCGGGGAATGTGCTCAGCTACTCCATGGTGTAGTGCTGGTCCTGGTAGGGAAATTGCTGTCCGTTCTCTTCTCTAACCTTTCTCGCACCGTCTGTGCCAGATCCCTCAGTAAGCACTCAGAAAATTATTTTAAATGACCTTCAGCGGTTCCCCAGCCTCTCTCCCCTCATCAAACAAAGGGAAGTTTTGGAATTCCTGTGGCTGTAGCCTGCCGTCACCCCCTCACATTGTGTTTGTTAAATGTCCACTTGGACACCCAGCCCGCCTGACACACCCGCTGGGATCTCCCCCTGACTTCATTTCGGGGTGAGTTGTTCTCCTGCTTTGTTCATTTGGATTAGGAACCCATGACATGCCACCTGGCTTACAATTTTCTTTTTCTCTTTCAAAACAATAAAAATGTTTTGGAGGGATTCTGGACGACATTAGGTGATCATTTTCAATTTCCATGCGAGACATGTGGAAAGACTCACCTCCACTTACAGCTTATTTCCTGAGACGGCCTGACCCACAAAATGGAACAGACCTTCCTGGCAGTCAGCATTTCAGCACGTTTCCCGCTCTGTCCTGCACTGACCGTGGCTCAAGTCAAAACTCACAGAGGAACGCAGGACTCTTCTTGATGATCTGTTCCCGGCCGAGGAAACTCAGTCCTGGGGTGTCTCCCTTCTCCCTGAGGCCAGGACTCCCAAATCTCTGCAAAGCGAGACTGGGCTTGAGTTTGGGGGAGGAGGTGGGGTGGCACAGCGCCTTCTCTGTTTTCTCTGGGAGCGGGAGAGAAAGCCCAGGGGAGTTTGTTTGCAAGGCTGCTTCCTCTCTGCCTAGTTGAGTTGATGGAGAAAAGTCATCAAAGGCTGGCTACGTTGTGTTTTCCTTACAAATACAAATGTGAATTGCTCCAGTGCAGGGAGTTTGTTAATGGCTGAGTAAATGTTTGACCTTCCATGAGACTGCAGAATTGAGGTGTTTGGGTCTTTTTTGCGTCATTGGAACATACAGGCTTGCGCATGACAAGTTAAGGGGAGACAGAAATAAAGAGACAATATCCTTCACAGAAGATGGCAGCCACCGGGCAGGGAGCTGGAAAATTCTCATGTGCCTTTTGAGGTGCGGATTAGCTGCAGAAGAAAACTGCGGCAGGGAGATTTGAAAAGAAAGACTCTTTGGGTGGGAGAAAAGACTGGGTCCGCAGAAGCAGACCCTGCTCTCTGGCAAGGTCGGGTGAGGGGTTCTAAGGGTGTAGAGAGAGGAGAAAGAAGAGACCTTAGGCTGTTTGGTGTGTGGGTCTGGGGGAGAGAGAGATGGAGGAATGACTTTAGAGAAATGGCTGTGGATGGGCCTGGAATCTCTTTGGACGTTTCCCCAGAGACTCAGTGAGGATCTAACTTTCTTCTCAGTTGCTCCCGGTTGTTGCATGTGGCACGGACGGGCTGGTCCAGATATGTTTGGATTAGGCGTTTGTGATGGCGCACCCCTCAGGGCCTACAGAACACAGTTCGAGCAATGACCTGTGACCTTTGGTTGAACAGCTAGAACCCTCTTTCCTTTCTGACAAGGAGAGGGTCACGGATGGCTGGCTCTTGCCCACTGCTAGCAGTTGGGTCTGGGCCCAGCAGCGTGTGGACAATGGGCACTGTGGGAACCCACCAGTCGGGGAGCAGGTTTTCCCATCCTCGCCTTAAGAGCTGTGTGGACGCAGCCTGCTCTGCTGAGATGTGGTACACTGTGCAGGCGGGAGGCGGGAAGTGAAACGAGGAAGGAGAAAGGCACATGTCAGCAAGTTCTCCATCCCTCAGTCCTGGGGACCTGGCGGGCCCCCCAGACTTTCCTGGCATTGGGTTCTGAAGTAGGTAAAGCCAGCTGGCTCTGGAGAGTTTTGTCAAGCTTATGTCAGCCTGCGTCTTGGGGTCTTGTTTGCTGCCTGGGAGGTGACGGTGCTGGCTGGCTGAGTCCCAGCTGTTCCTTTGGGGGCCCATGTGGGGGCTTTGGCCTCTGATAGGATCTTTCAAGCCAGTAAAGGATGGGGGACAGGAAGGTAGGACTGGGGTGGAACAAGGGGTGGGTCTTACAGCCAGAGCTGGTCTCCAGGGCAAGTCGTCAGGCCTTGAAGGAAAGAATTCGAGTTCACCTGGAGGATAGCAGGGAGAGTTCCAAAGTTCTTTCCCTCCTACTGTGAAGTATTTTGCAGAACCCAGCCCTCCCTGGGGGGCGCCCTTCCATATGGGGTGTGAGGCACTGTTTGAAAAGGCATTCTTGACCTAGTGTACCCACAGGGGCTGCTTCTTCTCTGGATGCAGACAAATGCTGTAAAGCTCAAGTTTTATGCAAACACTTAGGAAGGCAGTCTCTCTGCCTCTTTGCATTACCTTCACTCCACACACTCCATCCCAGGCCCGGCCTGGGGGAGGGAGTGCGGGGTTTGCCTCTGAAGCCAGGGATCCTTTGCAAGTGATGTGTGGGCACATTTGACTCCCACTGCTCCGGCCTCAAAGGTCATTTGCATGGGAAAAGCTCAAGTTTCTCCTTCTTTGGAGCTAAGGGATCTTTTCCTAGGGGCCTCCCAACCTTTCTAGTGCAGCCAGGAGCCAATCCTGGGCACCCCCATCCAGTGTCTCGGGCATGCTCACATGACCAGCTCCCAGTCCGCTTTCTCAGCCCTGAAAAATAATGTCCTGCAGGCTGGGGGCTAATGAGAGCTGATGCCTACTGAGTGTGCCAGCCCCTCTTCTACTGTGTTTCCCTGAAAATAAGACCTAGACGGACAATCAGCTCTAACGCATCTTTTGGAGCAAAAATTAATACAAGACCCAGTCTTATTTTACTATAATATAATACCCGGTCTTGTATAATATAATACCGGGTCTTATATTAATTTTTGCTCCAAAAGACGCATTAGAGCTGATTGTCCAGCTAGGTCTTATTTTCAGGGAAACAGGGTAAGTGCTGAGTGTGGAAGAGCTCAGGGAACTGCCATAGTAGTAACTACGTGAGGTACTGCTCCTTACGATCCTCACTCTGCAGAGGAGGAAACTGAGGCCTGGAGAGACGATGGAACATGCACAGGGTTGCCCTGCCCGGGAGCAGGGGGAGCTGGGATTCAAACCCAGACTCTTCTTGTCCCCCGGCTCCCTTTCCCCGCCAAGCTGTACAAACTCAGGGGCTTTGGTTTTGTGCGGTGGGACTGAAAGCTTAGCATCTTCTGGGAGGAAGCTTGGTGTGGGGGGAGGGGGTAGGGACAAAGCGATACTCAGGGAGGGGAGAGTGGAACGAGATTCTTCCTGGAAGCCCCATGGGGCTCTGGAACCAGAGAGCTCTTAGATGGACAGCATCACAGCTGTGCGCTTGTCCGTAATTTCCCACCCCAATTGCACCCCCTGGGCCCCCCACTGTCCCACCCCAGCAATGATGGATATGGCAGCTTGAGCGTCTTCACCCAGCGTGTGCCACGCCAGGCCCAGCTCTCGGAGCTGAAGATAGAGATAAAAAGACAGAGCCCCTACTGCTGGTGATGCTAAGACAGGTGACTAAATCCTGTACAGCGTGTGTGTGTGTGTGTGGGGGGGGGGGAGGTTGGGTAACAGTTGCTGTGGTTGCAGTCACTTGGCCTCTGGGCAGAATTCCACAGAGGGCAAACCTTCTTGTATTTGCAGAGACCTCTCTAATGGGCCTGCTTGACTGAAAACCAGCGTATGCCCCATGGACATGACCTAGATGCAGAGGTTTAGACAAAGAAGAGTTCAACTGTGCATCGCAGCAAAGAGAAGGACGTTTGGCATTATCTGCTGAAAGCTTGGGATGGAATTTGGGGTCCTGGAAAAAGAGATGGGAGTGAAGGGCCCCCCAGATTGTCTTCTATGGCTAGGACCTGTGGAGGGCTGAGGCGGGCCGTGTCTGATGAGATCTGGGAAGAGTGAGGATCTGTTTAAAGTTGTGTCCTGCCAGCCTGGTAGCTATGGACTGTAATCGCCTACTGATTCCCTGACCGTCTGTCCCCAGGACCTTCGGTAAAGGTCGGTCACACACAATAGTGTGTGTTCGAAGCGATGGTACAGTGGAGAGGGCTACGGCTACCCGGAGAGGAATTAGGAGGTGACGGCTATCGAGGGACAGGCCGCAGCACCCACTGACCAAGGAGCAGATGCCTAAGAGGCCCTGTTTCCCTCCGCGCCCCGGGGAGTGTGGGACAGAGGCTGGGTGGCCCGGTCCTGCTGCTGCTGTCGTAGACTCAGGGCTGGGACAGGGCGTGGCAGTGAGGCAGGTCTGCCACCTGCCTCCGGCACAATTCAGAGTATGGCCCAAAGCTCAGCCATCAAGATAAATCATTTTTAATGCAACATTTAAAAAAACAATTAATACAAAAATCCGTGGTGAACAAAATATCAAAATTTTAAATAAAGACAGGGTAAGTATTACTGATTTTTCCTTTGGCCTCAGGCTCCTCTATGGCTGAGCAATGCATTGTTATGGGTCCTGTCTTCATTCTAAATGTTGGTAATTTAGTCATTATGGTTTTTTTTTTTCCCCCAAGTCAAATTGTTGTCCTTTTCAGTCTTATTTGTGGAAGGCGCAGCTCAGCTCCAGGTCCAGTTGCTGTTGCTAGTTGCAGGGGGCGCAGCCCACCATCCCGTGCGGGAGTCAAGGAATAGAACTGGCAGCCTTGTGGTTGAGAGCCCACTGGCCCATGTGGGAATCGAACCAGCAGCCTTCAGAGTTAGGAGCACGGAGCTCTAACCGCCAGAGCCACCGGGCCGGCCTGTGTTCTTTTTCTTTTAAATAGTTCCCTGTAAAATCAGATGTTAACTCTCTCTGAATAAACCCAAGTGGAAAGGCTTCTTTTTTTTTCTTCTTTTCTTTAATACATAATACCAGTGACAATAGGAACAGGTGGAAAGAATGTGTGTCCCCTCACCAACAGAGCACAGTGGTTTAGCAGGAAAACACTAAGTTGTTACATATGTAACGGACAATTCTTATTTATTGATGGTGAGACAAATGAACAACAAAGCTTCCAGGGAAAGTACGGCAGGAAATATATTAGCAGGAGGAATGATTTATGTCTTTGAATGGGGCCTATTTCTTTTATAAATGGGTTTGGTTTTGCATCTTGGTCAACAGCAGCTTCGCCCACTTTTTAATTATTAAAACTTGTGTTGGCCCCATCATTTATTGCAGCTTTTTTAAACCTCTCTTTAGCTAGCAAACCACAAAACAGACAGTACTTCCAGGATTTGCCACTCAGGGGATGTGTGTGTACTCCTTGGAATCCTGAAATTATACAATGCTCGAGCCAGATGGGATCTTGGAGGTTGATGAGTCCAACGTTACAATCCCCGCCCTCTCAGGATCACGCAGTTAGTTAGCTGGTGGTGGTGGAAATGGGTCATTTGTGAAGAGATGCTTTGTAGGGCGGCTGGAGACCTAGAATTCTACACTTGGTTTCTTTCTTTTAATTTTCCCCCAAAATGTTTCGTAAGAGTTTCATTCATTGATGTTGAGTATAGTATAGGTGGCTTTGACAAAAACACCTAAAATACCCAGGAGCACTTTGCTTCCCTCAAAAGATTGCCTGTCTCGGGTTAGTGTTGCATCGTATTTTCAAACACTTGAACTTCACACAGGGGGCTAGGAGAACCCTTAGGAAGCACCCGAAGTTTTGCTAATGGTGATAAAGTTGAGTTTAAAATGCTGCACGGGGCAGAGGGAGAGGCGAGGTAACAGGAAGATCTGCCCATCTGTAGACCTGGGCCCCACACAAACCTTTGTCTTGTACATGGTCAGATCTCGAAAATTTCATGCTCCATAACGGCTTCTTGTCGTAATTACACATACTATTCTTTCAGTTTAAAAAGGACCAGACAAGGAAATGTCCCTACCTGCATATTTACAGAATTCTCTGAGGGGTGGGCCTCGGGGCCACCAGGTCACTCACATAGCACTGGCGTTGTGCCATTTTCCTAAATTTCGTTCCTTTGATTCCTGAGTTTCCAGACTTGTTCCCTTTCAACTTTTCTTTTTGTAATTGTTACATTTGTTTGTTTACTTATTTTATTTTTAAAGCTTTATGGCACAAATACTATGCATTCATTTTAGAAGAATGAGAAAAGTACAGATAAAAACTTTAAAAGACAGAGATCACCCATAATCCTAGAGTTAGCCAAGCGTTGCCATTTTGGAATATGTATTTCTAGACTTTTTGTATAAAGATGTACGCACTCAAGTATATCTTAACAAAAATGGGATCGTACTGCATATACTGTTGCATGGCCTCTTCCTTTCACACAATGTGTTGTGGTTTTAGAACCTGATGACCCTGGCAATGACTCTTCTCTCTGGGCTAGGCTCTTATTTTAATTTTTTTCAATGCAGAGAGAAAGAAGTTTCAGTATAACAAAGGGGGCACCCACCAGGTGGATTTTCTTGTGCCCTTCATTCTCTGTGCATGACAATTCGAAGTGTTGCTTTCAGCCTTTTCCTGCAAGTGGGATTATTTTCAATTTGTAAGCAGCCATAGCTGTTCCCACGGTCCTGGACCCGCCACTGGCCTCTCCGATCCGTTGGTGACCTGCCACCCATGGCCATACTCCATGAACATGGCTGGGTAAATGACCAAGGGGACGGTCTCTTCCAGTACTGACATCCACACCAGAGGGTTACATTGTTACAACCGAACCTACACTGACACGTGGCTGTCACGCACCGTCCACAGTCTGCATTAAGGCTCTCTCTCGGTGGTGTACATTCTGTGGGTTTGGACAAATGTACAGCAATACGTATGTACCATTACCGCATCGTATAGGGTAGTTTCACTGCCATCAAAATCCCGTGCTCCACCTATTCAGCCCTCCCTGCCCCCTACCCCTGGCAGCCACTGATCTTTTTACTGTCATCAGTTTTGCCTTTTATAGAATGTCATGTCGTTGGAATCACACAGCCTGCGTGGCCTTTTCAGATTGGGTTCTATCCCTTAGTCATGTGCATTTGTTTTCTTTGTGTCTTTTTATGGCTTTCCTGGCTCATTTCTTTTCTGTGCTGAGTATTAATCCATTGTCTGGATGCACCACGGTTTATTTATTGATCACCTACTGAAAGGCATCTTGGTTGTTCCAAGTTTTGGCGACTGTGGATAAAGCCTGGTGGCCACATCTGTATGCAGGCTGTGTGGAGACATAGGTCTTCAACTGCATTTGGGTAAATATCAAGGAGCTTGATTGCTGGATCGTACTTATGGTGAGAGTGTGTTTGGCTTTGTAAGAAACTGCCAAACTGTCTTCCGAAGTGGCTGCGCCATTTGCACTCCCACCAGTGATGGATGAGATTCCCGTTGCTCCACGTCCTCACCAGCATGTGGAGTGGTCAGCGTTCTGGATTTGGGCCATCCAGATAGGTGCGTAGTGGTGTCTCGTTGTTTTAATTTGCAATTCCCTAATGACATATGATGTTAATCATCTTTTCATATGCTTATTTGCCATCTGTATATCTTCTCTGGTGAGATCTGTGTAGGTCTTTTGCCTATTTTCAAATTGAGTTGTTCATTTTCTTATCATTGAGTTTTAAGACTTCTTTGTGTATTTTGGATAACAGTCCTTTATCAGATATCTCTTTCGCAAGTATTTTCTCCCCGCTTGTGGTTTATCTTATTCTCTTCACAGTGTCTTTCGCGGAGCAGTAGTTTTAAATTTTAATGAAGTCCAGCTTATCAATTATTTCTTTCATGGATCAAGCCTTTGATGTTGTGTAGTTTGTTTTAATAACAAAAAACAACGACAATAACAAGACTAAGGCAAAGTGAAATGTTAATGGCCGCAAAAGCCAACCATTTGGTATCAACTAGAGCTCAGTGGTGATGTTTTATTTGGCATTGAAGGCTCCTTCCATGCAAATCACATGTAATGTGAAAACATAAATATTTACAATCACTTTGTCACTGTAACTATTTCAAATGAAATGTCTGCAGGAGAAATAGACCGGGCTGCACATGTCACTCCTGAGTGGGATTAGCAGGCAGCAGTCACTCCCCAAGCTGCTGCTCCTGACATCTTGCTTGAACTCAAAAGTCAGGTGTTATCCACAGAGGTGTTTTTGCACTCCCTGCACAGCGAGTGATGGTGTTCCACTGAAAAACGCCTTCCTTCCCTGTTCCCAGTAGCACGGACCATGGCTGCTAATGACTGTACCCTGCAGACACATTAAGCGTCAGGATTTGCTGTAGGAGTTGCTGTGCCGTGGCAAGAAATGGCAATGACGCTAACAAGACAGTCCCATGCCTAGGAGCTGGACGCCGAGGAAATATATGTCAGGTGGACTTTTGGGAAAAGCGCTTGGCAGTCCTGGTCTAAGAGACGCCGTAGCCCGTGTTTACCAGCCAGTGAGCTCAGAGGGATTGATCCCTGAAGAGGAAATCAAAGGAAATGGGGGACTTCTGAAAGGCGGTATCAGGAGCTCACACAGCACCCCCCACCCCATCCCCGTGCTCGAAGCCGTCATAGTCGCAGCCCACATTCAAGGGGGAGGAAAAACACTCCCCACCTCTCGATGGGGTTCACGGATGCCATTAATCCTCCACCTACACTGTGTTTTTTTCCTGCTCTTAGTTCATTGGCACAAGGAGCCCAAAGAGTGACAGTGTTCTGATTGTGGCTTCCGTGGAACCCTGTGTTCTCTTAGGTGAAAGTGTTCCCCTCTTGGGAACCAGGACCTCACAGAACCTAAAACTGTGATGCTGGGAAGCACATTACCGACAGTGGAGGGGAAGGGGGCACTCCTACTTCTACGTTCTGGTTTCTGGACCCACGTATTTTAGCTTTGGGCACACGGTGCCATACCAGGTGTAGATTCAGTACCTAAGTTGCATCTTGGGGGACAGCACCTCAACTTTCTTAATTGCCTCTGAGTAGGCACTTCAGCTGAGCCTGTAATAGGCCGTTCCATCCTTCTCTGAGTTTGGCCACTTCCGGGTACTGTAACAGGTGGTAGAAGCAGTCACGTCCCCTTTTCCCTTATAGGGGTCCCTTGATCTGAGACAATGTGATGTGGGAGTTCACTTGGCGAATCACACATTGTCATCCCTCCAGAGGGGGTACTGGTAGAGCACCGTGGTCGGGGACGGCAAACGCATATCAAGAGGAGGTTCAGTTCCAGCGAGAACAAACTGCTGCCTCCTGCAGAGTGGAAGGGGTGCAATGTAATCCACTAGCCACCAATGGCTGGCTGGTCCCCTTGAGAGGTGGTACCGTACTGAGGGCTCAGTGATTGTCAGTGCTGCGGGCAGGCTGAGCGCTCAGGAGAGCAGTAGCCAGGACCAGCCTTGGTGAGAGAGAGTCCGCCGCTGTTGGGCTCATGCACGGCCGCCATCCTTAAGTGAGCGTGGCAGCCATCCGTTTTCAGCTCCCACCAACGCACGGGGCCTTCTGATCCACAAACCAAGCGTGAGATTTTTTTCTTCTTCTGTTCTCTAGTAGTCGCACAGGTCCTTCCTGTCCCATGGGACCAGAGGTGTGAGCTGAGGAAGAGGCAGTAGCATAACCAGCCAGGTGGCATGGGGGTTCGGGCTGTCCGTTTGTGGGTCTCACCTGTGTTCCCCGATTGCTCCCCGCATAGGGCTCTCGGGACTGATCCCAGATGTACCCTTTCTATCCGTAGATTTTGCAGCGTGTGGACAGGCTAAGTGAACTACTGGTAATCACAATCCCAGAGCAGAAAGGACACAGTGCGCACCTGGCAAAATGCTGTTAGGGTGACGTGAGTTGAAGCGATCGCAGAACTGGCCACCAAAACCACAGCTGGAATCTGGGATGTGACAGAGGAAACATGAGGCGGGCCCCAGAGGCATCGAATACGCATCCCATCTGCTTCGGCTGTATTATCCCAAATTGACTTACATTCTCTGGCCCTGACTCTGTCCATGTTTGAGGAAAACAACGGTCAGACTGGGAAAGCAAAGCAAGGGACCTTGGAGACCTCTAGCCACTGAGAAACTGCGTGACATCATTAGACATTTACTCTGTGAAAGGTTTTACTTCGTTGTTTGTGGCTCCCTACTCTTAGGCTTTTCTTTATATATAAGCCACAATTTATCTCCTTCTGTGTTTTTGTAAGATGATTTTGGAGCACCAAAGTGTACACTTTGCAGTTCCTACTGAGTTTTTTTTTTTTTTCCTTAATTGAGAAATCTGTTCTAGTTCCCGTAGCACATTATACTTCTCAATATAAACCCAAGGACATTCCGTGGGTTCCGACATCAATCCCCAAGTCTCCCATTTCTCATTCTTAAGAAATTGATAATAACTCTCGACCAGTGCTGCCGAGACAAGTCATGCGTCCTCCCTTAGTGTCTCTCTTGTGGGCCTGTCCGACATGCGCTAGGATGTGTCCTGGTTTCTGCGCTGAGCGTCTGAGTTCTTAGTTTTTGTTTTAATTACTATGTCATTGTTTTACTCCCACCCACACCCACCTTTGTCTTCTCCCTCCAAATCACTGCCAGCTCACTGATGTGCTAACATCCATACAAAAAATTGTACACAAATGTTCATAGCAGCATTATTCATAGTTCCCCCAAAAGGAACACACGTAAGAGTCTTCCATCTGATGAACACATACATAAAATGTGGTATATTTGTACAGTGGAATATTATTCAGCCGCAAGAAAGAATGAAATACTGTTGTGTACTCCAGCGTGGACGAACCTTGAAAACATGATGCTGAGGGAAGAAGCCAGTCACAAAAACCACATGTTGTATGATTCCATTTGTGTGAAATGTGCAGAATAGGCAAACCCAGAGAGACAGAAAGTGGATTAGTGGTTACCTGGGCTGGGGGCAGGGAGGCTGCAAATGAAGAATGATTGCTGATGTGTACGTATGTGGTCTATTTTTGGAGTGCTGAAAAAGTTCTAAAATTTTATTTTGGTAATGGCTGCAGAATTCTCTTTTTGTTTGTGTTTAAAAAATATTTTTATTAAAAAATATAGCTAACATACAATTATTATATCTGTTTCAGGTGTACACCATACTTATTCAACATTTGTGTACCTGAAGAAGTGACCACCTCAAGTGCAGCAACCATCTGACACCATTCTATGCTGTCACAATATCACTGACTATATTCCCCATGCTGTGCATTACATCCCATGACGTGTTTGTTTTATGCCTGGAGATTTGAACCTCTTATTTCCCTCCACCATTTCTACCTTTTTAAAATTTATCCATTACAGTTGACATTCGATATTATTTTGTATTAATTTCAGATGTACAACATAGTGGTTATACATTTGTATAATTTAAGAAATGATTGCCCTGACTAGTTTAGTACCCACCTGGCACTGTACACAGTTATATTGTAATATTATTGACCGTATTCCCTATGCTGTACTTTACATCCCCGTGACTATTTTGTAACTGCCAATTTGTATTTCTTAGTCCCTTCACCTTTTTCACCCTGCTCCCCAACCCCCCTCCCCTCTGTCACCCCAATAAATCGAGCACCGTCTGACACCATAGTGATTACAATATTATTATTTTCCTTCTGGTACACCCATGACTACTCTGTAACAACCAATTTGTACTTCTTAATCCAGTTCCATTTTTCTCCCACCCTCTCAATCTCCCTTCCATCTGGCAACCATCAAAATGTTCTTTGTATCTATGAGTGTGTTTCTGTTTTGTTTGTTTGTTTGTTTTGTTCTTTAGATCCACATATAAGTGAAATCCTATTGCATCTGTCTTACTGTGTCTGATATTCTCCACTCAGCACAATACCCTCCAGGCCCATCCATGCGGCCACAGACGGCAAGATCCCATTCCCTTCCATGGACAAGTAATATTCCACTGTACATATGTACCACCTCTTTATCCATTCTTCCATTGACAGACACCCAGGCTGCCTCCACATCATGGCCTTTGTAGACAATGATGCAATGAACATATGGATGCACATGTTCCCTTGACATAGCATTTTGGTTTCTTCAGATAAATATCCAGAAGTGGGATTACTGGGCCCATCTTTGTCTCTTGTTGTAGCCTTTGTTTGAAAGTCTATTTTGTCTGGTATAAACATTGCTACCCCCAGCATTTTTGTTTTTTCCATTTTCATTTTCATGAAATATGTTTTTCCATCCCTTTACTTTCAGTATGTGTGTGTTTTTCAATCTGAAGTGAATCTCTTGTAGGCAGCATATGTAAGGGTCTTGTTTTCTTATCCATTCAGCCACCCAATGTTTTTGATCAAAGCAGTTCATCCATTTACATTGAAAGTAATTGTTGATAGCTATGTAACTATTGCCATTTTATTATTCATATTTTTTATTTTTTTTTCCATCTAAGGAAGTCCCTCTAATATTCCTTGTAATACTGGTTTGGTGGTGATGAACTCCCTTAGCTCTTTCTTGTCTGGGAAGCTCTTTATCTGTCATTTGATTTTAAATGACAGCCTTGCTGGGTAGAGTACCTTTGGTTGCCTGTCCTTGCTTTTCATCACATGGAATATTTTGTGCCAATCCCGTCTGGCATGCAGTTTCTGTTGAGAAATCAGCTGACAGTCTTATTGGAGCTCACTTGTAAGTTACTAGTTGCCTTTTTCTTGCTGCTTTTAGGATGCTCTCTGTCTTTAATCTTTGCCATTCAAATTATAATGTGTCTTGGTGTGGGCCTGTTTGGGTTCATCTTGTTTGGGACTCTCTGTGCTTCCTTGGCTTTTATGTCTATTTCCTTTGCCAGGTTAGGAAAGTTTTCAATCATTATTTCTTCAAATACGTTTTCGATCCCTTGCTTTCTCTCCTCTCTTTCTGGTACCCCTATGATGTGAATGTTGTTATGCTTAATGTTGTCCCAGAGGTCTTTTGAACTATCCTCATTTTTTTAAAAAAGATTTTTTTACTTGGGAAGGGGAACAGGACTTTATTGGGGAACAGTGTGTACTTCCAGGACTTTTTTCCAAGTCAAGTTGTTGTCCTTTCAATCTTAGTTGTGGAGGGTGCAGCTCAGCTCTAGGTCCAGTTGCTGTTGCAGGGGGCACAGCCCACCATCCCTTGTGGGAGTCAAACTGGCAACCTTGTGGTTGAGAGGACGCGCTCCAACCAACTGAGCCATTCGGAAGGCAGCTCAGCTCAAGGTGCCGTGTTCAATTTTAGTTGCAGGGGGCGGAGCCCACCATCCGTTGCGGGACTTGAGGAATTGAACCGGCAACCTTGTGGTTGAGAGCCCACTGGCCCATGTGGGAATCGAGCCAGCAGCCTTTGGAGTTAGGAGCACAGAGCTCTAACCGCCTGAGCCACTGGGCCGGCCCTATCCTCATTTTTTAAAATTATTTTTTTTCTTTTGCTGTTCCAATTGGGTGTTTTATGCTACTTTGTCTTCCAAATCATTGATTTGATACTCTGCTTCATCTAGTCTGTTGGTGATTCCTTCTAGTGCATTCTTTATTTCAGTTATAGTATTTTTTACTTCTGACTGGTTCTTTTTTATGGTTTCTATGCCTTTTTTCTACGCTTGCTATCTCTTTGTTGAAGTTCTCACTAAGTTCCTTGAGCATCCTTACAATCGGTGTTTTGAACTCTATGTCTGGTAAGTTGCTCGCCTCCATTTTATTTAGTTCATTTTCTGGAGTTTTCTCCTGTTGTTTCATTTGGGACGCATATGTTTGTTTCTTCATTTTGGCTGCCTCTCTGTGTTTGTTTCTATGTATTATGTAGACCTGCTGTATCTCTTGCCAGGTGGCCTTATGTAGTAGGTGCCCTGTGGGGCCCTGGCATAGTCTCCCTGGTCAACTGAACCGGGTGCTCCAGGAGAGTCCCTTGTGTGCGTTGTGAGTACTCTCCTGTTATAGTTGAGCCTTGATTGCTATTGATATGTCAGTGGGTGAGACTGATCCTCAGGCTGATTGGCTGTGGGGTTTGACCACATCCAAAGCTTATGGGCTGCTGTGCGGGAGGCTTACCCCATTGAGTGGGATTCAACCCAGTGGGCTCTGGTTCCTTTGTGTGCCACTTGTGGGGCTAATAGGGTGGTGCTCTGCTGTGGTCTGAAGCCAACCTCTAAGTATGTTGGTTCTTGGGCCTCTTGGGAGGGGCTCCAGTGCAGGTCCAGGTCGGCTCCTGCCTGTGACCAGTCAGGGGCTACCTGGTAGGAGCTACAAAGCCACAGTTGGTCGCTGCTTGTGCTGGACCTGGAGGTGTGCAGGACAGGCCACTCTGTGAACTGAGGACGGCTGCCACCAGTACTGGGTCTGGGATAGCTCTGCACAGTCGGGACACACTGAGGCCTGCTGCCGCTGACTGCCAGTTGCCAGCTTTGGTAAGATTCAGCTGCAGATAAAGCCTCCTGCCCTGCGGAGTTGGGTCTGGCAGGGTCTCAGTGAGTCAGCAGGGAGGAGCAACTGAGTTCACCAGGCCAATCAGATTCAGGTTTTGCTGTAAGCGTAGGGGGCGGGATCAACACAGGAAAGATGGCGCCTGCCTGCCGGCTGCACGGGAGGGGGAGCCAAACAGGGAAATTGCCAACCGTCCTCCAGCCACCTCCCCGAGGCCATACGCCTCAGTCTGCCTCCCGTGTGTCTCTGACACTCCCTGAGTCACCGTCTCTTCGCTGGAGTCCAAGGTGAGTGCCTGCGAGTGAGTCTGTGCACGGGCCATTTAAGAAGACGTCTGGGTTTCGTGCAGCCTTCCGTCCTACCCTAGTGGTCGGAGTCCCCCATTTTTCACAGCCAGATGTGGGGGCTCCTCTTCCCGACACCAGTACTCCAGACTGGGGAGGCCGGTGTGGGGCTGGGGTCTGTCGCTCCTCTGGGAGGAATCCCGCTGCCGAGATACCCCTCCGGGTTCTTAACCACCACATGCAGGTGTGGGGCCCATTCCAAGTCTGCACCCCTCCAACCAGTCTCGACGTGGCTTCTTCCTTATATCCTTAGTTATAAAACTTCTGTTCAGCTGGACTTCAGATGGTTCTCCAGGTTGACTGTTCTATAATTTAGTTGTAATTTTGATGTGTTTATGGGATGAGCCAAGCACCTAATGGAGTGTGTATCTACTCCATCGTCTTGGATTGTTCCTTTCTATAATTCTGTGAATATATTAAAAATTACTGAACTGTACACTTTAAAGGAAGGAATTTTATGGTATGCGCCACATATCTCAATACAGCTGTAAAAAATATATAAATGGAAACACAGTGAAAAAAAAAAATGTCAGTTTTACTTCTACCTCTTCCCCTAGCTACCCAATTTCCTTTCCCTGAATCTACCGCTTACCAGCTTCTGGGGTTTACTTCCAAAAATATTTTAGTGTAAAATCATGTGTTTTTACATAATTTGTTGTATACACCACACACTATTTTGTACCTTACTTTTTCACTGAAAAATGTGTCTTGGAGAAACAGACATAGAGAGGAGAATGCTCTGTGAAGATGGAGGCAGCTGGCAGGGGTGGGTCTAGAAGCCAAGGACTTACCCGCAAGCATGATGCCAGTAGAAACACAGGGAACAGATTCTTCCTTAGCGTCTTCAAAGGGGCTATGGCCCTGCCAACACCTCAGTTTCAGACTTCTAGCCTCCAGAACTCTGAGAATAAATTTCTGTTGTTTTTAAGCCAAAAAAAAAAAAAAAGAAAGAAAACTATATCTTGGAGATTAAACCATATAAGCACATCTACGTTTGAACTTTTAATTAGTGGCATAGTTTTCAATCTCATGACTGTAACATAATTTATTTGATGAACTCCCTATTGGATATTTAGGGTGTTTCTAATATTTTGCCTTTTAAAACAATGATGAAATAAATAACCTTGTCCGTACCTCATTTCTTATAATTGCAAGTACATCTTTGGGGTAAATTCTTAGAAGTAGAATTGTTGGATTAAAAGATAAGGATACTTTTTATTTTGATAGAATTGCTAAATTGATCTCCACAGCATTTGTGGGTAAATTACCTTCCCACTAGCAATGTGTGCATGCATGTTTCCCTCAGCCATGTTAGCATGACATGTTATAGAACTTTTGATCTTGTCAGTCTGTTAGTTGAAAAATTTTATCTCACTGTGACTTTAATTTGCATTTTTGTTATTATGAGCATGTTAAGCATCTTTTCCACACTTATCAATATCATCACACTACATAAAATTTATGTTATATTCACTTCGTTCAGTCATCGGAATTTTCTTTTCTGTAAATTGTTTGTTCATATACTTTACTCGTGTTTCTCCAGATTGTTGTTCTTTTTCTTATTGTTGTTTTCTTTAGGAGCTCTTTGTTTATTAAGGAAGTTAGCCATTTGTCCCATTTTTAGCAAACATTTTTCCATGTTTCTCATCTGTCTTTTGATTTGATTTGATTTTTTTGCCATGAAGAAACTCTTATTTTTGTGTAGTCAAATTTATTACTATTTTCTTTTATGGCTTCTGGAGTTTGTGTCATACTTATAGAGGCTATACTCATCACTTGAGGTTGTAAACATAATTATTTGTTTACTTCTAGTGCATTTATCATTTCATTTTTTACATGTCAATATTTATGGAATTTATTTTAAGGTATGAATAGGAATCCAATTAATGTTTTTCTAGATGCCTTTTTAGTGGTTCCAGCATCATTACCAAGTACTTTACTTCTCGCCACTTATTTGATATGCCACCTTTGCGTTGCCAGCTTCTTGTATGTATTTGGGTGTTTTTAGACATTCTGAGCCCCACTATGTGCTGGAATAAACAAATACCTCTTGATCATGGTGTATTATATATTTTATTCTTGAAATTTTTTTTCATTAGTTTCAGGTGCATAAGACAAAGCAATACTTAGATGTTTATCATTTATATCCCACACACTGTGTGATCCCCCCTCCCCCCATCCACTATCCCTCTGACATCGCACAGAGCCATTACATTTCCACTGTCTCTATTCCTAATGCTGTACTCCGCTTCCTGTAACCATATACATACATATATATACATAGGTATATTATATTTTTATGTGGTCAATTATATTTGCTAATGTTTTACTTAGACTTTTTTCTTCAGTATTCTTAAGTGAGATTAGTCTATAGTTTTCTTTTGTGTTTGTGTGTGCAGTATTTATCAGGTTTTAAAATCAATAACATATTCACTTATTTAAAGGATTATGGAAATTTTTCCTTTTTTTTAATATCTCTGGGATAGTTTGAATAGCACTGAAATTATCTAGTCTTTGAAGGCTTATTAGAATTCCCCTGGTGCTTTTTGTGGGGATTAGCTCTTTAATAACTGTATTTCTTCTATGGAAAATTGATCTTTTAAACTTTCTCTCTCTACTAGGGTCAGTTCTGGTAAAGTCTTTTCTAGAAAATTATCCATTTAATCTAGATTTTCAAATGTATTTGCACAAAATTGTACAACTTAGATTCATGATATTTTAGAATAGCCTCTGATTCAATAGTTAATCTCCAATTGTCATGTTTTAATTTGTACTTGTGCTTTCTCTTTTATGATGATTAAATCTATTTTGTTGATTTTTTTCAAAGGAATATCTTTTTATTTATTAGTTCTACTATTTGGTTTTTAACTCAATTATTTCTGCTTTATCTTAAATATTATTTACTTCTCTCTACTTTCACTAGATTTACTTTTTGCTCCTTTTCTAACTTTTGAGAAAGATGTTTAATTTATTGTTACTTTCATTTTCATTCCTATATTTAGTCTATGCATTTTTTTAACCTTTGCTTTAACTGTATCTCAAAGCTTCTGATATATAGTTTTCATAATCTTTGTTTTTAAAAGAAATTGTTCAATTTCAATTTATAGTTCCCCTTTGACTAAGGAATTAATAATTTTTAAATTTCCAGATTTTTGTGTGTGTTGGAGATGTAGATAAAAAGATAAAGAGGGCGGATGAGACGTAGGGTCCAAGAAGTGTTTCATACTATTTTGTAATGACTTCCACTGTTTCAGTCAGCTCTTAGTGTTGTCGTTTGTTTCTGACTGCTTTTAAGGTTGTCTCTATCTTTGGTTTTCAGCAGTTTTTTCTATGATGTGCCTTAGGTGATTTTGTGTTTATCCAGCTTGGACATAAAGCACTAAGTCATTATCATATCTATGTCTTCTGTGGATTCTGGAAAATTCTTAGCCATTAGCTTTTGGAATATTGATTCTAATTCTTTTTCCTCTCCTGGGACTTCAACTATGTCTATAACTCACACAATCCCATGTTTTCTAATTACCCCCACCCTCCATTTTTAATATTTTTCATTTTCTTTCAATGCATCAGAATGGATATTTTCTTGATTTTTTTTTTGTTTACAGTTCACTGAGTCACTATTCAACTATGTCTGATTTACTGCTACATGTACCTAGTGAATTCTTAATTCCAGTTATTGTAGTTTTCATTTATAAAATTTCCACTTTGTTCTTTTTAAAAATGTCCACTTCTGTCAAATTTCTCAAAATTGCCTTTTAACACTATGAACATATTAAAAATAGTTTTTTTGAAGTTCATGGGTGATGAATCCATTATCTGAATTAGTTACGGGCTTATCACTTGTCTTTTGTCTTAGTCTTCAGTCAGCGGTCTTGTCTCCTTCGTGCCTAGTTAATTTTGTGTGTACCAAACACTCTACACAAAAATTGTAGAAATAATTTGAGGGAGGATTAATTTGAGCCTGGAGGATTCACTGGGGCCCCTCGTCTTTGGTGGACCCTAAATTACAATTTTTGTTCTTCAAAGCCCTGTGAGTCCATTGAAAGCTCTGTTCAGCTTCTGAGCCCTTTCCCCATGCTTTCAGATTGGCAGATGCCTCTAGGAGAAAAGCAGCCTTCATGCCTGGTTCACCCTCTGGGTTTCCCAGATCTTGTTCTATAATCTTACAGCCTAGGTAACTGGTGGCACTTTGATGTTTTCAAATACTCTGTGTGTGTGTGTGTGTGTGTGTGTGTGTGTGTGTGTGGTATGTATAAAATTAGCTTTTCTAGTTGTTCTTAACAGAAAGGGTGGTCCAAACAATCAAATTCACCATTACTGGAGTAGAACTCCATCCTGCTAAGATGTTTTGATTTTCATTTCATTTTTTTTTTTGGAATATGGATCCAGGATTCTTTTTTAAATTAAGACTTATTTGTTTTGGATTTTCCTGGACCAGCCATGGAAGAGAATCACATGGGTGGAGGAAGGGTTTGGGTGGTTTACAAGGTTTCTTAGCTCAAGAATGTCCTCTTCTGTTGCTACAGAGAAGTGCATTTCTTTAAAAAATATCCCTTTTACTGATATTGATATAATGTAATGAATCCATCCTATTTCTCTGGAGCCCATAGTTTCAGTTGGTTCCTTCTTTCACTTCACTACTGGCTCCGGGGGATACCGCTCCCTTCCAAAATGCCCCCTTCTCTTCCAGAAGAGGTGTGTTTCCAAACCTGCTACCTTTGGTCCTAGATACTTTCCAGGAGCCCTCCTTATACTTCCCCAGTGGCCACTACTCTGCTCCGCCAGGCTTCAAACCTGTTTGTAGTGTTTCCCCACTCAGGGTGAGCCTTCTTCTTCTGGGGGAACCATAGTTGGAACGCTATGTTCCACCACCACTAGAACCTCGTCTGTCACACACTCCTCTTAGGCTCAACCGTTGCCTTGCTCCCCTTGAGTGTGGGCTTCTGAACTGATGTTTCCTTCTCCCTCTTAAACATAAAGTGCAGTTTGTAGAATGTCTCCCAGTTATGTTGTAGGAGTGGGTTTTCTTGTCCTCTTAGAAACCCAGAACAACACATATTTTTAACTTTTACATAGGATTTTTTTTTTCAGCTATCCTTTTACTATTGATTTTTAATTTCACCAAATTTTGCTTAGAGACACAAAATGTAGTAAGTCTATACAGTTTTGATTTTTTTTGGAAATTAAGACGTTCTTTGTGGCTGAGTACATAGCTGATTTTTCTTTGAAACTTCCATGTGCATTCTATATTCGTTTAGGTTTAGTAATCATATTAAGCCAATCTAGACTTATTTGATCTGTCACTCTTTGAGAGTTAAAATTTAAAATCGATATAGCCGCAGTATTTTGTCCATAGTTCTGTTAGTTCTTGCTTCATGTGTCTTGAGACTATACTGTCAGGTATACATGTTCACGTTCATCGTATCTTTGACCTGTTGTTCCCTTTATCAGTATAAAATGTCCTTCTTTGTTCCTTGTTTTCCACCTTGGATTTTATTTCGTCTGATATTAAAATTGTTACCCTGCCTTAATGTTTACATACTCAATACATCTCTATCTTGTTTTATAGCTTGTGTTTCCTCTTGTTTAGAATAGTCTCCCAACCTCTATGTTCTATGTAGTCTCTTAAGTGTTATTCTAAAATTTCTCTTATTTTCCCTGTTGTCAAAGACATGTGTGACTATATGACAAAAACATTTATACCAAATAAAGCTCGATTTTAATGACATATTTCCTTAAAATTAAAAAAAAATTCATTATGCTTCAGCTCCTCACCAGTGATTCCTGAGAACTTTCTGAGTTACAGCCTCTGTTACTTCACTGTAAAAAAGTACAAGAAGCATAGAGTTAAAAATTAGCTTGTACAGTACTACGTACTGTAAGCCGTAGTCCATTGGTGCAAAAGTAATTGCGGTTTTTGCAAATTTTTTTTTTTTAACCTTTTAAACCACAATTACTTTTGCACCAACCTAATAGTTTTCCTCAGTTTCATAATGGCTGAGTCCCCCTGCCATGTTAAATTAAGAAAAGTCTTACACAAAAGAGCATTTTGGGAAGGCCATTGGAGCTGTCACAGATGCTGGCATCTAAAGAAGTAGCTGTCCCAGCAAGAAAAAGGGTGGGGGGGGGGAGTGATTTCACTAAAAATGAATATAGGTAGGGAGATAGATAGGTGGGGGGAGGTGTTCAGTTGAATAGAGGTGTGAACAGAATAGATGAGAGAAGTATACAGATCAAGACGGTAAATTTGATTCCAGAAGAAAACTAATGACTTTCAGTGAAGAGAGAGGTGGTGCTGTTACGGAGATGATAAAAGAGAGTCTCAGTCGAGTGAAAAGGGGCAACAAGCAGAAGAAAAGCCTAAAGGCGTCTACCGCAGAAAAGCGGACATGTTCTGAGAACCAGATTTTCCTTCAAAACAACTGAAGGAAAAACATTGTTTAGCATGTTAGTCAATGTTGCATGGAAAATGAAAGGGCAGGAACAAAAGGTGCAACAAAACCGGGAACGTGGGCACAGTTTTCCAGGAGGTCGCACTGCAAGCCGCAGTCCATTGGTGGCACTTCGACATGGGAGTGAAAATTCTGTCTTGCAAGATGAAAGCGGTTAGGATGAGGAGATGTTTTCAAATTCTCTATTTTCAGTTTTTGAAACACTTGTTCCTATAGCTTTGATAGTTTTTGGGTTCTGGTTGACGGGGAGGTTGGTTTTGCTCTGAACAAAGGGTATATAAAGCTGTGTTTGCTCCCACTCATGGATCTAATTAGGCATGTTGCCCAATATATAATAAATCATGGGTTTAGCTTTTCTTTGTTAAGGTAGTCAGAGGCCTTCAGGCATGAGTGACTTATTAAAATGTACTCTCGGAGTTGGGGATGAATTATCATCCTGATACCGTCAATCACTTAATAATTTTATATCCCCAAAAACTCTCCCTTGGTTGTTTTATACGACACAAAGATGACATTTTATTGTCAAATTTGTTCACAGACATGATTCACATTTTGCTATCGAATGCATAAAGAAATCATTCTAAATTCAGCAAGAGTGCCAGTTTGACTAAAAAAAGTTATTTTCCATAGCCACAAAAATGTGAATCAGATTCTTGTTAGAACATGTGTAAGAAGTGGTTTTCATTGTCACAGCTCTTGATGTCAGATTGCTAAAATAATTGATGTATTATTGTGGGAACACGGTGGCACACAGAGCCCTCCCAAATCACATGACCACTTCCCAGCCCGTACTTCTTCATAACACACAGGGATTATTTGTGTTTTGTGGTAACGAATGAATGGCAGGAACAGCAGAATTTCAGTGTGGCTGTTCTTTATTTGGTTAAATATATTCTCTATTTATTCTTTTAAAAAACTAATTTAAGTTAAACGGCAATAAACCATGATAATTTAGAAAACATGTTGAAACTGAGAGTGAAGAGAAATGTTCTCTATGTAAACCGCATTGTAAACCATAAAACTTATTTTTGTCAACTGCTTCTCATGACAGTGGCTAGGAATTTGACATTTCTACTACAGTAGGCAAAAATACATGTAAAATACACTCTCCCACACACCACATCACATCTCTATTTATATTTCCAAACTAATAGCATTACAGCCCCCAAAAGTGCTGAGTGTACTGTGGACGCTTCCACCGGGAGCTGTAAGTTCACACAGTGGTACCCTGATCTGGTGTGTCTGTGCGGCACGGCCGCTGTGGGTACCTTCCTGCCCCCGAGCCATACTCAGTGCACAGGTGTGCCCACCAAAAGGACACCACTTCTCTGCAACCCAAAAGGTGGTGAACCTTTCCATGAACTCGAATCAGCACAAGACAAAGCAAAGACACCGATCTTGGAAAGAGGATGAAACCCGACTGAAGCATCGACGTGACAGGGGTCAGGACCACTCATCCACCTCAAGTGTGGCATCACCTACTCCGTTACTTAGGAAGACGGGTTTTGTGAACATTTACGTAGTTTGAAGGTGAGTACTTTAAAGCTAGAAGAGGAATATTTAATAATCCATTAAGGTGAACACGAATGTGACAGAAACACGGCTAATCCTCTAATCTTATCTGGGGTACACATTCCACACCGTTGACTAGATTTCAGTTTTCTCATAAAAAACGTCCTCTCTCCACTTAGAGATTAGAAGTCGGTGCAACCCCGTCCTTCTCTCTGCAGAAAGAGCATTTCGCTGGGGATGTAATGTTTTAAAACAATAATACAAACCTCCTGGGAGAATACCACAATAAATGTCTCAAAAACCACTCAGTTAATCCCAGGGTATAATCCGGCTGTTTTAAATTACTGCAGGGACTATCATGGGTCTTAATGACACTGTAACTGCAGAAAGCCAAAGAAAGCTAGCGAGAGAGGCCAAGAGGATGAGCTCAGAGCCAGCTGAAGTGACAACAAACATGTGGCTGTTTACTAGGATTGGAGAGGTTTAGTCTGCAGATGTTTGTGGTCTCTAGAAGGTTCCAGAGGAATGAGTTATTATGAAGATTTGCAGAATTTGATGAGAGCAAGATTCTTCTTGGAGATGGCAGGCCCCAAACAGGGAGGCCCAATGGTAGAAACAGAATTTATAGATTTCTGTGGTCAGATCATACTCTACTGGTCCCACAATGTACATCAACAAATTAATATTGTACGGATGTCATTTCAAAGCCTCCTAAAGACGAGAGTCATTATTGAAGCCATTAGAGCACAGATGGTTCAAACTATATGCAGATATTCATACTTGCATTTTTGCATTATAGCTGCTTTTTTTTTTTCTCTCTGTTGAACTGTAATGAATTGTCTCATAATCTATTCCATCTTCTTGCCATTAGCGGGCTTTGAATGTTCACAAATAGGAGCAAAGAACTCATTTTCCAGAGCTTTAATCACACAAAGAGGGAATGCCTAATTCTCTAAATGAAATGGTCTGTGATCACTGAAGCAGAGATTTAATATATCACGGCAAATTAGGTAGATTTTAATAAATTACTTATCTCCCTGAATACTTTACATATGCTTAAGAAGGAACATAGCCTGTTTGCAAACAGTGAAAACCCGCAGCCTATAAAAATCCTTTGAAGAAAATGACAAATAAAAAAGTAAATTAAAAAATGAAATGCGTTATATCCTAGACCTCTAGAGACAATTCCTTTGCAGCATTGATTCACAGCTCCATTAAAAATATCAATTAAATCCTTCAGTGAGATTGGGTAAAAGCTAGAAAATTAACTTTCTAAGCTGCTTTGTGAGGGTCTGGTTATCCAGATACACCCCAGCGTTGTACAAGCTTGATGTAAATTTTAAAAATGATAAAAAGATACTCCTTTCAGGTCTAACTAAGCATGCCATACTTTAAATAATTCTAGGTCATAAGCTAAATTTTCAAAGTGTAAGTTTCCTATATCTATCTGTATCTGTCTCCTCTTTATGTACACACATCCCTGCCTGGATCCCTTTATCCATATCACCATTACAAATCCATGAAAATAATACACATAGGAAGAATTACAATTTTTAAGGAAAAAAAACCCAAAAAACAAAAAACTTGCAGTAATTTAATAAGTTGGTGCCAAGTCTCATTTTTTATATTTAATTGATAGAAACTGCATGCATCAAAGAAAATGCACACTGAGCTTTAATGTGCATAAAATGGATATTAGCATTTTAAAGAGGAAGATTAACACATTAATCCAAGTAATTTTCATATATTGCTTCTAATAAAATCTTCACAGTAGAAAACTCTTAATGAGGCTAATCATAGGCATTCCACTTAGTGGGACGATTAGGGATAACATAAAAGTATTTCTTTTTCGTAGGTTTTCTAAGATTTATGCTTTTCGCTTATTAAAAATAAAAATGGGAACTGTCTTTCAGTTCTTCGTCAGAAAATGTTGCAAATGCAAATAGACTTTCTCATGCTATCATGTAGGTATAAATTATGGAGAAGATGTTGCCCACCGTGGAGACGTGAAATCCTGAGGGGTGGCAGGCATGGGAAGGAGGGAATAGAAAAATAAACAAACGAAAGAGTATACAAAACTCGAACACTTCAAACCCAGGCCCCCCCACTCCCCTCCCAGCTTCCCATGAATTATAGATTATATACACCAGAGTAATTACAAAAACCTCAACTAAGAGCTTTCATGTGGGCCTCGACTCAGGAGTAGGAGACGCCTCCGGAGCAGCTCCTTTCAAGCCTCCAGGTCCTGTCTGTACTGCTCGTGGACGGACCGCAGGGCCTGCACTGCTTCGACTGTTACTTTGAGCTGGCCAATACCTCCACCATCTGCTCGTGCGTCCAGCACTAGGGAGGAAACAGCACAAAAAGGTTAATGTCATTCAACAGATTTTTCTTCGGCTAGTGTAGCTGAAACAGTAGTTGAAACGATGAAAATACCTCTATCAAAGTCCGTTCACTGGCAGCTTATAAATCTTGAAATGAAAGCTGCCACTGCCATGTGTGCAGGAAGAGACACGTTTTAGCTGTATTGCATGTCCGTGTCCATGTTGCTTGTGGAGTTAAAACTAATGACCTGTCATGAAGTGTATCTAGTGGAAAGGCTACCGGATAACAATTGCAACATGGAATCAGAATTTCTAAGCTAGTAAGAAATAAGTCGAAAAGGGGTCAAGATACAGCAAAGGAAAATTGGTTCTAACACAGTGAGTGTTAATAAGAAATTTCAAAATGCTGAACCACTGTAAAGAAGTCACATGATCATCATTCGGACGGGCTATTTATCTTTCTAAGGAGAACACTGCATTTAAAATAGATTTCATGTGAAATCAGAAAACGTTAACATGGCAGACTCAGGAATATTAAGGTCCATGGATTGGCTGTGAGGGCTCGTGACCGGCTGACGCGGGCAGATGTAAAATTTCCAGGGGACGTGGGCTTTTCTGGGGAGAGTGTACCGAAGGTAGCCAACGGGAGCCTGGGGCCCCTGTGAGCTCGGCGGTGGGGCCGGAGGGAGGCTGATTCAGAGCCTGGGGCCCCATCCGCCGGTGCTCGCTGGTGCGTGCTTGTGACTCGGCCTGAATCCTGGACTTCGGAAGTGTGAGAGCACTTAGGAGTCTATGTAGTTTCCTGTTGATATTCCTTGCGGTTTTCCTTGAACTGTATGTGAGATGAGTGTGTGTGTGTGTGTGTGTAATTCCAAGAAAGACTGTAAGAAAACCTTCAAACAAAACTCAGAAGTAGACCAAGACTTGGGTGCAGGTGAACAGGCAGGGAGGCTGCAGAGGCACAGGTAGGCGCGCTCCCTGCCCGAATACTCCCGTCTTCTGTGGGGCTTCTTCCTTCTGTGTCTGGCACAGCTCAAAACACTGAAACCCTAAACTGACTTGTGCTTCATCTTTGCCTCCTTCCCCAAATATGGCCACAACAGCTGTCTGTGTCAGACCAGCGGGGCCATACGTGGTCCTGCAAACGAGAGGGTGGGTTGCTAAACAGAACTGACTCAAAAAAAGATTAAGAATATAAAGCACAGATAATTTTGGTCCTTTTCATCAGGCTCTCTTGCTCCCGGGTGTCTTTCTTTTTATTTTGTTTTTTAAACAGTACGGAGGTCTGTTATTTTTTCACACTGATCATGCCGTGAATTCACAGGGGATGGGCTCCAGGACCTCAGGCTCCTTCCGCTGGTTCTCGCACAGTGTCCTTCTCTGGGTGGGGCAGGCTGGCGCTTCCGTAACCCAGGTACCGTTCCCTGGGGCTTCCTTCTTTTTTGGTCATTTTCCTTCACACGTTTCTGGAAGCTGTCTCAGCTCTTAGGGTGCTTATTAATATGCTCAATACGTACATTAACCCTCTTGGCAAGAATCTTGCCCTTAACTTGTTTGTTTACAACAATGCCAGCCTCATGCTGGGTAACACTGTAGACCCTTCTAGCTTTGCCCTGGTGACATTGGTGGGGCGTTCCTCTTGAACAGTCCCCATTCGCTTGATGTCTACACTGTCACCTTTCTGGTAGATTCGCATGCATGCTGCCATAGGAAGAACTCCACATTTTCTAAAAGGCCTGGACGACATACAGCGGGGCCTCTCCTGTTTCCCTTTGTGTTGGTCATTTTGGTGAATTACTGGAAGATGGCGGTTCCGGCCGAAAAGGCCCTGGGTGTTTTTAATAGGGAGGTTTAGGCTAATATTTCAGTTCTCTCATCTTTTTCTTCTGTGCCTGTTAAAGCGGTGACCAACTGTCACAGAGTTAGGATATGTAGAGTTTATACAAATTTCTCAGAATGGGTTTTTTGGTCTAATTTGGTTAATTATTTGGCCTGATCCTGACTTTTGAATACTTGACACATCTCCGGGACAAGCAGCTTGACACACAAACCCTTTTCGTCTGTGGTGTGACCGACGTGCCTGGAACTGAGGTGCCTAATTAAGCGTTCACTTAATACGTGAATAAATGAGTAAACAAGGCCTGGACGTTTTCCCAGAAGGCTTTGCTGACTTGACAAACGAGACTGGGCCGCGGCCTCCTTTCCCCACATGCTGGACACAGCCCCGGCCACCCCTGCTTAGTATTTTAAGTGGTCTGATTCATGGAGTACAATTCCTATACTATGTACGAACAGAGGGTAGAATTAAGCACTGTTGGGATTCACACCTGGTGGGTGAATTATCCATACCCAGCAGAGCACATTTTGTCAGGAATCCCGTACCCTTCTCTGCATCCTGGAGGGAAACAAGTGACCGAAAGCACCCAGTTCTTTTCAGTGACTGTGTCACTGGATGGTAACACTGAATTGAAGACAAGCCTTGCAAAAGACGCTAGAATGTTCACTCAGAATAACATGCCTTAGCTGAAATAAGGCTTGACAGCATGAGGCTTCTATAAACATGAAAAAAATCCAATGGTCAAACTTTCGTCACACACACACCCCTGATATTAACAAAATGCATAATGTCTTGTGAACCACAGCAAATTATTTTTACATTTCTCTTGATTCAAAGGAAGGCAGAGCGGGAGGGCAGGGGAAGGGTGTAGGGAGAGGCTTCCAGCTTCAACAAAAAAACAGCTCGAGTTGCAAAGGATTCAACTAATGTGTGACTCGCTGTCCTTGCAGCCAGCAAAAAAGAAGGTTTTAATAAAGCGCTTGGATCTCAGCAACTGTTGGTTGTACAAATGGAGTGACACTTCCCCCCTACCATCGATATTTTGCGCGATGATGTCTGCCCCTTCCTGGAACACGGCGGCAAGGTCCACGCTGGCAACGCCGATGTCCTCACACTCCAGGTCCTGCTCCTCCTCGGGTGGGTCACTGACCACCGTGAAGCGAATACTGAGAAGGGAAAGAACAGAGAGAACCGCCACAGAGGGAGGAAGTCACCACCGGGGAACACAATTCCCGGGCAGGTTTTGATCACTAAGGGAGCCATCCGGACATTTCCACTTATTCCAATGAAAAGAAAATTTCCTTAGGCTGGGTAAGTTATCATATGAACTATCAGAATTATGATAATATACCCAGCCTTCGAGTGAACAATGATCCACTTTTCGAAGCCCTGACTTAGCCCTAGACCCTGAGGAAAATTACCAGGCAGAGAAGCACTGGACGTGCACTCGGTTACACGCCGCCTGACCATACTCGATCCGTCTACTTCAGGGCTGACAGGATCAAGGGCAAAAAGGCCGTGGAGGTTAGGGCAGCGTTTCCAATGGAAATGCAACATTTTCCATAGAAGTGCACCACTCTGGAGTTGCCACTAAGCAATTTGACCAACTGTATGTGTTCTATAAAATGTGGGCCCTTGTTGGATAAATGTAGCTTTGCCCAAGGGCGATATGAGATGTTCGCATTACTTCAGCAATCTCTTAACTTACAGTCATCGCGTCCAAGTTCTAGCTTACTTTTAGACACATAATTGTAGGGCTCTCATGGAGCTGATTTGAATTAGCGGCTTGCGTTGAGGCCAAACACGCTTGGACTGACCGAATGACAGGAATTTACAGTTAAGTTCTCTTTTGATATGTCTTGGCAGCACAGCTTAAACCACGGATGCTTGTAAACTACCATTTTAACCATTTTCAAAAACATCTCCATTCCAAATCAGAAACAAAATGAGAAACTTGTTTCTTAGATAACGTTCTGAGATAAAAATCTAAGTCTCTGAGAAATTGTGCCTTTTAAAAGATGCATAAATAAAATCCTTTCCAAATGCTTATAGGTAAACATGATAATATTTTAAACCGATTTGTTGAAAATAAGTATTCAACGTTCCATTCCTTTATTAAGTCTGTGTTTTGCTGGCAATAATTATGATTAGAAAACAGAAATCAAAGGTAATACCTATCTACATAATAACTGTGAAGAGGTCAGATCCTGGTCTGCAAGTGGGGAAGAGGAATAGTCCGTACAATGCATAAAATAGAGGGATTAAGATGGACTGGTTAAGGGCTTCCATTCTGGGTTCAAATTTCTGTTTTCCTGCTTATCAGCTGTGTGACCTCGGACAAATCCTTAACCTCTCTGATCTCATTTCCTAATCTGTGGAATGGGGATATTTATACCTATCTCATGGGGCTGTTGTGAGGATCCAATGAGATGATACATGCAAACAGACCCTGGAGCATTGTAAGCACTGAGTAAACTTTTGCTCTTTTCTTACCACTATTTTTGACTTTAGTAGATCTGTGTAAGCTTCTGTATGTCTGAGGAGAGAGATAAAGAAGGCATGAAAAAGGCTTGTTTCAATTGAAAACTAAGATTCCCAAATTATACAGTGACTATGTAGTTCAGTTTAAAGAAGAATGATGATGAAAGAGATTGTCCTAAAATGAACAGGCTTGGAAGAGGAGAAGTTAAAAGTACTATCTGATGTGCATTTATACCCACAAGACTTACAGGAAAGAGGGAGGCTACAGAGGTCGTTATAATAATGTTAAGTGTTATCCTTATATAGTACCTCATATCTAAAGATGATATCTGTATCATCTTTACAAGTGCAAACTATTAGTGCCACTGAATAGATGAGAATTCTGAGACAAAAAAGAAAAAAACAACTTCTAAACGCCGGGAAAGGGCTAGAAACCAAAAAACGCAGTATTTCTGGCTTTCAATTCTAGAGAGAGCAAAAGGAGACGTGAAATACCAGATTAATAAACTATAAGGTTAAGCTAAAAAGCGAGGCAGGTACATTAAAATAATGTCAAAACGACAGTGTGGCTTAGGCTACACTGTCCACACACACACACACACAGATACATCTGATGTCTTGCCTTTATCCCGCCAAGACAAAGAGGGGAAACCTTGTTTCATCTCCTCAAGGGGCTTCCGGTCTGGTCTGAGGGTCTGGACACACACGTATGGGCTCCGTGCCACGTACCTGGGAAGGTACCAACTGGATGTGCCAGGAGCTGTGCCTCCTCTCCCCTGTCTCCCTCCTGTGGCTTCTCCACTTCTCAGTGACCCTGACCTTGCTTCCCTCCCCTGCCAATTCCCAGAAACACACCTCCGCCAGCTCCAGGCCTGCGGTTCCCTCTGCCTGGACTGAGCGGGTCGTGAATGGGGCCTGTTGTCCTTCACTAGCCAGCGGAGTGTCTCCTCCTAGGTCTGCCTTCACTGTTCTTTCTATTCTATTTTAGCACCTCCTGTAATATGTAAAAGGTGCTGCTTGCTTGAGGTCTGTCCTCCTCAGTGGCATGTGAACTCCACGAGTGCAGAGGCTTCACTCTGCTCACCATTTCAGCGCCTGGCACTTCCGTAGGGGATCCTGACTGCTTGTTGAATTATGACACGAGCTGTAAAATGGACCAAAGGCTGGCTCATCTGGGGAAGGTTTCCTGGAGAAGACAGGCCTTCGGCTGGGCCTCAAGAGGCAGACCTGAAACGTCACTGCTGTTGTTTAGGAAATCAAAAGTCACTAAAATTACTCTTTACGTCATTTAACATAATTTTTGCCCTTTCCTCATTCTGAAATAATTCGTTTTCATGTGAAACAGGGCAGAAGAGCCTATGGGTTTTACATATCGCCGAGTGTTACATGTTCGATGCTGATGGTTACGTAGGATGTGCTCGTTAGAACACTGCTGAAGAGAAGAAAGGAAACCAAAAAGGAACCTTAAGTCAGTGTCAAAACTACAACTTCAAATAAATAATTTTAAAGTCCCATTTCAATATGTCGCCTCCCTTTTAAAGTGACATTTGTCTATCTGCAAATGTCGCAAGAGGCAGGCTGCCGAGGTACTATATAAAATTCCTTTTACAATGTATAGAGTCATCCACATGTCAGGGAAGATGGGCCCAACATCTCTAGCTGTGGCTTCGTAAGGTACCACCAGTATTCAAGAGGGTTGCTGTCTCAGAAACTAAATTCTTACGAACTAGGAGGTACTTCAAGTAATATGACCTCTGAGCATTTCCCGAAGGTGAGAACGTTCACTGGAATAACAACTGTCTCTTGGCTGTGGGAAAATGTAAACGTACCCTCCCTTTTTCTCCTTAGAACATGACACTGTCAGGGGAGGAGGGGGGACAGGGCCCTTCCCTCCCACGATGGCCCCACTTCCTCCCTAGTGGTCGGAGGCGGGAGCCAGCACTGCCAGCAGTCACGAAGCTGTCACCAGCCTGAGTCAGTGGCTTCGCACCTGCAATCCCTCTCTCAGCATTTCTCAGGCACGGCATGAACACTTGCGTCTCTGTGGGGCATTTAGAGATTTTTTTTTTCAGAGAAACTGATGACAGAGTGGGAGGCATTACAGTTACCGTGGACTTTTTCATTTTTAAAACTATTTTGGTACAAATAAGCAGGTCTTCCGAGGAAAGGCAGGTCTAACATTAAAGCAGAAGCTGCCTTTTTAATTTTTTTATTTTTCATTATTTGTTTATTTTTTTAATGAGGGCGCAGTTCACAGTGGCCCATGCAGGGATCGAACCAGGGCATCACGCTCTAACCAGCTGAGCTAATCAGTCACTCCCAGTATCTGAGTTTTTAAAAAGAAACACTTACGAGGAAACAAAATTGTTCCCCCCCAACAAGGAGTGCTACTTATGATATGTTCTAACGTTCTAGAAACAAAGTGAACACAGAGGGAGACGATAGGACTGAATGGGTTGGTATGTGCCCCCAGGGATGTTAACGGGACAGAACTCAGTCCGGGACAGTGACGCAGCTGCTTGACCGCAGAGAGGCAGGCGACATGGCCAGTGCTGTTTACTCGCTAGAGAGCTGGGAGAATTTGGGGGGACTGGTGGTATTGGAGGGGGACTAGAAAGAAGCTGATGTAAATAAATAAAACTTGAGTGATTATCTCCCATCCTGGGAAAAAACAGAACCTCAGGCTAACTAACAGGGTTTTACCACCCCTTCTTCAGAACTGGGATCCAAAGAAATGATATACCTATTTGAAGGAGTTAATGAAAAGCTACAGTCAGATCCTAAGAGCTAAGAATTCCAGTCTCTTTTCTTGAAACAGAAGATACAGTGTTAGTTTGGAAGCTCTTCTGTGAAGTGTGTCTTTAATATTCACTTCATGACGTCTAGGAAAGGAAAGAACTTGCGTCGCTCTCTAAGGTGGCAGGGGTTAGCACCCAATTCTGAGGCAGGGAGAGGCTGTGTCACCTTTGGGCCATAAAGTCCAGGAGAAGAGGACTACAGAGAGAGCAAGGGTGCACCAGGCCAGGCCGGGGGGGGGGGGGGGCAGCTCAGGGGCCAATGGGCCGTTAGAGGCTCAAACTGCATTGGATGGGAGCTCAGGCCAAAGTACAAACTTACTAAGATCAGTTCTTTTTCCTTCTCCAAAGGATATAATTTCTTTACTTGAACCAGAATTGCAAAGTGTCCTGTTCAAATTTGCCCCCGAAAAGGACATTTAAAAATATGAAATGATGAATTATTAAATGGTTGATAGTAAGATAAAAATTAGTCTGAAAGGCTGATGAGCTATTAAAATAACATTAGTGATACTGAAATTAGCACCTATTGTGCTCTTAAGTACCATGTTTCCTCGAAAACAAGAGCTAGCTGGACAACCAGCTCTAATGCGTCTTTTGAAGCAAAAATTAATATAAGACCCAGTCTTATTTTACTATAATATAAAACCAGGTCTATAATATAATATAATATAATATAATATAATATAATATAATATAATATACCGGGTCTTATATGAATTTTTGCTCCAAAAGTCGCATTAGAGCTGATAGTCCAGCTAGGTCTTATTTTCGGGGAAACATGGTATGCGTCAGGTGCTGACCTATCCACCTTACATGTATTGTCTCATTTAATCTCTACAACAATCCTATGTGGAATTATTATTTCCATTTTATAGACTAAGAGAATGAGGCACAGGGTGGTTAGGTAACTGGTCCGAGGTCAGACAGCCAGTAAGTGATAGAGCAGGAATTTATGTTCAAGCTATTTGACTCCAGAGCACACCGTCCTTGCAACCGCTGTTATGCTCTTTACAGTTGCACTTGAATGTCCATGGGACACTTTATATGTGCGGTCCAGTGTTCTGGTTTTTAGAGCCCCATGGGCTCCATGCAGTTCCTCTGTCTGGTTGGAAGGGCTGCTGTTTCTAAGAGGAAAGAGACCCAGAGGGGTCATGGCGCATGACGCCTCATCCTGTGCTTTTTTCGCCATGCCACGCTACAGAGCTCTACCTTACATAATCCATCAGATAATTTAGAATGCTTAAATGTACCTTCTGTTAGGCATCTCTTGTTTTTGCAGTATAGCTTTTAAGATGTCTCTCTTTGCTTGGTTGTTTTCTTCATCCACGTAGATCACTATACCAAAAAAAAAAAAAAAAAAAAAGAAAAAAGAAAAAACAAAGCCACAGAAGGAAGTCACTCAGGAATATGCTATATTAGTACCATTCTGTATTTGTGTAAATTCCTGTTTTTAGAGACGCAAGTCATGCCACCTCCCTTGTACGCCTGGGAAAAGAAAGCAGCTCTGGAAGCTAGAAGCAAATCTGAATGGTCATGTGATCTAATGTCATGTCGCTGGCAGGTCTCTGTGCACACTGTCAGAAAAGACACGAGCAACATCTAAGGTGCCACGTCACTGTCACCGCCTGTTACCGGCACTGGCAGTCATGACAGTAAAAGACAGCGGTCTTTATTGTTTTGTATTTGAGGGATTTACTGCATTTTCTTTCACCCGAGAAGCGAGTGATAATGATAACGTATGGCAGAGAGCTTGTCCTTCCTGACAGCAACGGTAATTTAATCCTTCTCTCCTGCCACAACACGCAATAAAAGAGGCATCTAGTGTGCTGCCTGGAGGAAATCCACAGGCTGACGTGGGCCGGGGTGGGGGGCGAGGGACAGAGAGGCTTTCTAGGGTGTGAAGTTTGTCTTGGGTTTTTAAAGGTCCATGCTGGCATGCAGGAATGTGGCCAGACTTTACTGAGCTGAAATAGGAGATTAGATAACTGATCTCAAGTCCCACCAGGAAGAGGCCGGTGAACACTTGAAACTGTAAATAAGCGTCAGCACTTTGGGAAATTGGTATCTCAGGGTGAGAACATTCCAATTTTCATCCTGATTATTTTTTCTCAGCGCAGAGGCCTCTCAGCCATGCCTTAGCTTCTGAAGACATTTCTTTTTTTTCCAGATGCCATTTTGGAGGTAAAAGGCTCCCCTGTGACCAGATCTCAACTTAGAGATTAACCCTGATCAAAAGTACACGAAGAGTGAAAGATACCATGACAATTCTAAAGCCAGGCTCCACGGGGAACAAACATATTTCACACTGAGAATGTTTCCCTGGACAATTTCAGTTCGATCTCAAATTATGATGCTATCAACTGATTTAATCGTTTGGCTCAGTTGAGCAAACATTAAAGACGTGCCAACACCGAGTCAGGCACACAGGTGTCTGGAGGGGTGGGTTAGTGATCTGAGAACAGTAAGAACCAAGGTTAAACAGTGACCTTAGCTTATTGCTCTTTGCATGACGCCATATTGGTAAATGGGACTAGTGATATAGGTCACTGGAGATTTATAGGAATCGAAAAAGACAAAGGGTTCAGAGTATTTTGTAAATATAATATTTTCTTATCAATTCGAAAAAGTCATGCTAATGGATGAGTTCCACTAATGCTGGGGAGATGTACCTCATTTTGACCACCAGATCACCGAGCTAAATGGAAACTGTTTTTTTCCAAATGGGAATTTTTCGTTTTTGTGGTTCATCCCCCATACAACGTGTGGTTAAGACCATGTTCTTTTTGACTTCAGAGTTCTAAAGCTTTTAAAAGCCATAATGGTCTACATTGTTTTTCTTGTGATAATTTTTTGGATAATTTTGTCTCAGTTTTATTAAGATATAATTGACACATAACATTGTATTAGTTTTAGATTTATGACATAATGATTTGATTGTCTATATTGTGAAATGATCACAATTAAGTTTAGGTAACATCCATCACCTCATATAGTTACAAATTTTTTTTTCTTGTGATGAGAACTTTTAAGATTTACTCTCTTATCAACTTTCAAATATACAATACAGTATCATTAGCTATCATGGTATATACATTGTTTGAAGACAAGGGTAATATCAGTGATTAAAAAAAAAAAAACCTCAAAGTTTTTTGGAATTCAAAGTCCAGCATTCAAATTAGGAGTCAATTAAACTAGACCAGTTCTGATGAATCTCCATAGCTTGGAAAACAAATTTCTTTTACTGTGGTAAAATATACCTAACAAAATGTACCATCTTAACCACTTTAAGCGTACAGTTCAGTGGCATAAGTGCATTCACACTGTCATCACCCATCTTCAGGACTTTTTCATCATCCCAAACTGAAACTCTGTGCCCATTACCTTCCTGCTCCCTCCTCCCTGCAGCCCTGGTAACCACCATTCTATTTTGTCTCGATAACTTTGACTATCCTAGGTACCTCATATTAGTGGAAACATACAATATGTGACCTTTTGTGTCTGGCTTATTTCACTTAGCATAATGTTTTCAAGATTCATCCATGGCATGTATCAGAATTTCATTCCTTTTTAAGACTGAATGATGTCCCATTGTGTATGTGTGTGTGTGAGTGAGTGAGATCGCCACCATTTATTATTGAGTGATGTTTATATACAACTTACTTACTGTAATCCCATGTGCTAAGAACCATGCTGATTTACAGATGATTAAACAGACACAGAGAAGGTAGGTAACTGGCCCGGGGCTACCTCATTAGAAAGTAGTGGAGCCAGAATTTGACTCCAGCAATGTCTGCCTTCCTAATCTCCATGGTATAACTTCTCCTTCTTCCATATGAAGCCAAAACTTTTCCTGCTGTTGTTTCAGCTGCAACCGTGTGGGTTGCACAGGTTGGAGTGTGAGAGAGCGTTCCAGAACTGTATATGGGAAGACACCTTATTCTCCTTTCATCTTTCCTGAAGGGATATTGCTTAAAAACACCTGGTCTTGGTGTCTTAAATAACTCTCTCGGCTGAACACTTTTTAAAGTTCCTTTCTGATGAAACTCAAGCTACTTACCAATAAGCTTAGTTCTCCAAAGATGCACTAGATTAAAACTGCGGGTACAAACGTGGCCTAGACCGGGTGTGTGAATCTAGCCTAATGATTCTTAGTCTTTCATGTGCATCAGAATTCTGTGGAGGGCTTGCTAACATGCAGGTACTGAGCTCACACCACGCTCTGTTGCAGTGGGTCTGGACGGGGCCTGAGAACCTGCATTTCTAACACCTTCCCAGCTGCTGCTGCTGGTCAGGACACCACACACTGAGAACCTCTGTGGAGTCCGACATCCCTTTGCCCAATTCTTGAATCGGATCAGGAACTAGTGAACACTTTTGTGTTGAACACGTGGGAAATAGGGACACATGACCACCTCTAATTAGGTCAGGGTCCCAAGGACATCCATTTTATGTTCTGAAACTAGATGGATCTTGAGATTATCATGCTAAGTGAAAGCCAGACAGGAAAACTTGAGAATCATGATTTCACTCATACGTGGCATGTAAAACTGAAAGCAACAAACGAATAAGACAAACAAAAACTCATAGACACAGAGGGTAAGGTAGGAGGGAGGTGGTAGAAGAAGGTAAAGGGGGTCAAATATATGGTGACGGAAGGAGAACTGACTCTGGGAAGTGAACACAATGCGAAATACAGATGATGTATTATAGAAATTACTTGAAACCTGTATAATTTTACTAACTATAATGTCACCCCAATCCATTTAATAAGCAAGGTCTATACTTTCAAAAATTCAAATACATCCTTTAAAAAGCAATTCTGGTGATTATGAACAGTATCAGAACTCTCCAAAAGTTAAGCTACTAACCTTTCATTCTCATCAGAAATCACATTTGTTTAGGACTTGCTAGATTTGGACATAAATTTACTGAAAGCGTATGTCTCAAAAAGATACAAACCAGTAGTCCAAATACTTGAGCTGATTTTGAACTGTCTTACCATTAAAAACGTATCCCTCACTTCTGCAGGTTGGATATATCCTTATATTCTCTATTAGTGTCATTTGGCAGAAGAAATGCAGATGGTTTAATTATAAAGGGTTGATGACCTTGAATCTCAAATATCATTTTGCCAAAGCGTTATCATCCCCCCAATCCTTATCTTTGCCAAGTTTCTCCTATTAGCAACAAAATCGGAAGTCCTGCATCCCTTTCATATTCTGAATTAAACTTTAATTGTTCCAAAAGATAGATGTTCATGCTCAAAGACTAAGAGCACAGATCTGCATAAGTCTCATAAAAACTTTGGACAATTTCGTTAATCTTTTTTCTTCTCACTGTCAATTACCTAAAAGGCTTTATTCAGCCCAGACAACATTCTTCAGATCTACCATTAATCTTTCTCTTTTTCCAAACTATTCTCTTGCTTTCTCAGCATTCTATCAGCAAAATTTTCAAGCCTAATAAAATACAATTGTTTTGTTCTTGCTATCACTATTTAGCAAGTGAATTCAACTTTGGGCTTTTTTTTTTTCCCGTTAGTAGCCCACAGAAAGATACCTTTTTTGTGCAGGTGAAACTGGTATTAGCATCTCTTAACAAAGAGTGAATTAGGGTGTGAGTACTGGGGATCACTAATTCAAACCTCCCATTTTATAGGCCTATTTTAGGCCTCACAGACGAGCCCCTTTAGAACAGATTCAAGTTCTAATGCAGGGTGAAATCATTGTGAGGTTTAGTTAATGTCTCAACAGGTATGGCGCTCAAACAGGAGATGGCATGTACTTAATGGTTCTCTAAATTTTCCGTATGAATTAAAAAGTCACTTCACAAATACAATTACTTTCATTAACATTTTATAAGATTTGAAGGCATAAGGTTACATTATGTTGACCTTTTACATCAAGTAACAAGTGGATGGTAAAATCATTAGAATAATTAGATGAGACAGTTACTTATTTACCAAAGATTCAAGGAGATTCCCCTGCAATGAAGGATATGCAAATATTATCATTTTTTGATATGATTTATTTTTCTGGTACTTTGTGGTGAAAAGAGCTACACGAAGCTCGAGAAAATAGTTTTTGGAAACGTTTCTGTTATATCAAGTCAGGGAAAGGAAGGGGGGGTTGGATTCTTGTCCTGCCCACACAACTTACTTCTCATGTGATTTTCAACCCACCTGATTTTACAGAATTATGGACTTTGGGCACCTTATTAGCACCTTATTATTAGCACCTTATTCCATAGATGAGAAAACTGGGAACCATGACATTGAAACATCTTGCCTATGTTCACATAACTGGTAAGAATTATGGGTACGGGGAAGATGAGACCAGATCTCTGGACCCTTGTGATTACTGCCATCACTTTCTCAGGCAATGAACACATTTCTAAAAGTGCCAGCGTAAAAAAAAGTAATCACAAAAATTTGTAATACTGCTGTTGGTACAATAGCATGATAATACATATTCGTTAAGTGCAATTTATAAAACTGGTGAGAAAAAACATTTATGTTCAACTAGCATGGGATGGCCTGTTTTGCTAAAGATAATGCAACACTTATTTTTTTTCTTTGATGAGTTACACATTTATTTATTTAGTTTTTATTTTTTCAAATGGTTTGTTTTAATATAGGCTTTAGGAGAACTTAATAAGCAGTTTTAACTTAGAGTCATGGCAGCTTGACATGACTTTTTACACCTCTCTAATTATACACTGACACATACTGTTTTAAGAACATCAAAGTTGGTTAGTGGAAGAATCTACAGGTTGTCTATTGGGTCTGTATTGGTCCAGTAGACGTGCATGTCAACTAGCTGACACATGAAGTTCTAAATTAAGAGAAAACCTGCCTGCTGTGAGAAATGGATGTGTGGGGTAAATGATGAAAAGACACTGTAAGGACTTTATGACATTCTATTAAAATCCTGAACATCTAGACACTGGAGAGATATCTACATGTATTGTGACAACATCTGTGGGGATCACATTGATCAGAAAGGTTGAAAAAATTAGGCCATTGAATCACTGAAATCATATGATTAAAAAACTACATTTTCCCCTCTTGGAATATCATATTTTTTGATTAAATTTAGTTGTAGACCGAGGTGGCATTTTAAAAATGATACTATGATATAGCAGGAACATCTAGAAACATTATTTTCCCACTGTTTTTGTTTTCTCTAACTTCAGTGTTACTTCAGAATTTTCTTCAATTCTACTTCAATTTTTTAATCCTTATGCTATGGGTTTGACTTTTATTAATCTATCCTGACAAGGCTTCTGTGATATTGTATGAAGAGTAGAGAACTACATTTTCTCCTTGTTCCTTCAGCTTCCTTCACAGCTAAGACAAAAAGAACCATCTATATTATAAATGAACCACATACCATTGCTATAGTTGTAGTAGACCCACTGCCCACTCTTGGGTTTGGGGAGTGACACAGGGGTCTCCACGGCAGGAAGACTGTAGAATCGGTATTCCACAAAGAGCCTTTGGATAGTGTCATCCGCGGTGACTCGGGAATCATTAAGTCTTAGAGCTATGATTTCAATTCGAATTTCGTCTGACGTCTGTTTAAAGAACAAAAACAACAAGGAAACAAAACAAATGAACAAAAAAATCCTTTACTCTTTTTCACTATCAGTTTTAAATAAAACATGAAGGCCCGTGGGTTTCTTTTTTTGGAACGCATGGTACACTACTATTTAGTCACACATGATAGATTATTCACGACAGAGAGAGAGAGAGAGAGAGAGAGAGAGAGCGAGAGAGAGAGAGAGAGAGAGAATGAGATTCCAATGCCCAAGGGTTTGAAGTTAACAGTGTCAGGGCAATAGTCTCCTGATTTACATTCGAGGTTATAAATACCCACTAGCAGTCTATCAGGAGGGAAGATTATGAGATCTTCATTTCCGATTGCTTTCAGAATGACAAGTATCAGTGGGCCTTGTATCAAACTATGTAATGAAGTACATGTTTATCACTGCTTTTATTTAATCTACAGTACCTGAGAAAGTTTCAGTTATTCAGAGATCAAAGCCTGTAGAGTACTTTATAGCTGTTATGCTAATATACGTAGCTATGCGAATCCATATTAACTAAAGTAGAAACTATCATTTGTTCTCTTATATATTCTGCCATAACATACTTCATTCAATAAGTAATGTTTTCAAACAAAAGAAAATAAATTTTTAATCTAATTTAATACATTTTCTTGCCATTTATTTTAATATAATTTTTACAGAATTAACAACTCAAATATGTGTTTGTTTGATCGTGTAATTTTCACTTCAGTTATTATTTAATATATTTTGGTGTCACAGATATTATTATGGGAGTCACATATGTTTATGTTTCCTGGAGTAATGATTTAAAACAAATAATAGACTATGACTTAAAAATTACATCGCGCCAAGATAACTCAGTTAAATGTTTGGTTTTACAATATTAAATTTGTTCTTTATTCCCCTTTACTAAATTCAAAGGCATGGTACTGTAAATTACATAACTTCAAATAACAATTAGAAAATCCTGAAAATAAGACCTGGTTATATGGCCAACATTTAGAAATTCATTGTTAAATATAAATCAGTGTGTAAATTTACCATAGTCATTACTTAGATATTTCAAAGTATACAATATAATTAATCAAATTGAAAAGCATAAGTATCCTGTTGTAAAAATATCCCCATAAAACACAATTTCCATCGCTGTCAAACCCCCTCAATATTTGATGAAGTAATTTTACCCCCTTCTTTCAAAAGACATTTTCTTTTATTATGTATTCTGAGACACTTTAACTAAAAACCCAAATCTGAATATTTCAATAAGGTTATTTTATTATTCAGTAGATTCATGGAAATTTTACTAGGATGACAGAGAAAATTCCACACCATTCTGTCTCCACTAATACAGGTACAAGGCTGCAGCTGGCAATATTACTAGGATTAGCATAGTATGATGAAATATTTAAAGGAAAATTTTTTCTAAAACCTAATAAATCAAATGACTGCCAAATGTCATTAAAGTGATGGTCTTTGACTTGAATATGCTTTTCATATTCAAATTTGAAAAGAAAGAGATGAAAGCCTGGAAAGGTTACTCGGTTTCCACTAATAACCTCAAGCCCTCTCCGTTCACGTGCATAAAAAATGAAGTTGGCTCTATTGTCTAATCTCACTTCAGAAAAGACCTTCTCTGCTTGCCGAAGACTAACGTGGTCAAGAAAATATTTTAAATCATATTATTTTTTTCCCTTAAAATGTATTGTGGCTGTCAAAATACTGCATACACATACATTTTATCATTCTGGTTCAAATGCAGGACTGCATAGTTGACTCATTTACGTAAGTGGTAATTTGACAAACTTGGAATTGTTGTAACAATACATCTTATAAAACCTTCCTGCTTCTGCACAAAAGAAATAAAAAAGAAACACAGCTATAAAAAAGAAAAAGAGGTAGACATGGTTATTTTTACATTGTGAAGATAAGAATTTAAAATTGTTTATCACAGAACCCAACGAAGAGACAAATGAACTTTTAAATAGCAGAGGACTCAAATTTATTTAAGTGGTTATTTTATTAATAATATATTAACTGTAGAATCCATATATGAAAACTTGCATTATCAGAATGGATTTAGGCTGTCAAATAAGACGATACACAAAAATCTAATTCCAAGTGAAAGTGGATACTTGGATCACAGCCAAACCAACCAACCAACCCATCCACCCACCAAAACCAAAACCAAAACCAAGAAAACCCATCGTATTATCCAAAGAAATAAAAGAGCTTTAAAACTCTTTTTATGATGACTATCTTCTTTCTGGTCCTGTTTCACTTTTTTAAATATTCCCTCCGCCCCCCAGCCTCATAGCCTCATTACCTCTATCATGTGTCCTTTTTAATTCTCTGACTGGTATTATTGACAGAGCTTATTAGTTATCATTTCTTGATTCCTTTGATGCCACATGAATCAACTTAAAATAAATCCAAAAGGGGTAAGTTCCAAATAGTATGTATCTAGGGAAGCGTGCTCTGAATAAAGAATTTCCTAAACATAAGTTGTAGCCAACGGTGCTGGCCAACTTATTTTTCAACATTGGAATGATTCTGGTTGTATTTATGCCCCTGAATCAAAAGTTCAACTAGATTATATGTGAAAATTTTGAAGATTAAGAAGCACATCAGCTGCATAACAGACGACTCCAACTTAGTGACAGACATGAACTCCCTGGCTCTCCTGCCACCTCCTCTCTGCCCCTGTCTTCATTCATCCTCTGACATCTCCCATCTCAGGTGGTGAGATCACCGTCTACCTGGCCACCTACAACCACAAGACCCTGGAGTCACTCTTGCCACTTCCATTTTTCACATCCACCATATCCGATAGCTCACCCATTCCTGTTCATTTTACTACCTAAATATCTCCATGATTCGTTGAATTATTGAAAACTTAGGATATTTAAACATTGTGTCAGCTATTGGGGCTATAAAGACAAAACAAGATGCGGTTTCTTTTCTGTTTTATCTCTAGAGAAGCTTCTTTTGGTTCTCATCTGATCTGAGGGAGGAACTAATATAGCAGCTTCCTAATACTAGGAGGCTGAAGTTTCATAGAAGGAGGAGGGAGAAAAGAAGGAGGCATCATAAAAGATCAGTGGTTGGTAAAACTGTAAGCAGACAGACAGTACAAGACTACCAGCTCAGTGACACGGGGACAATTATCTCGCTTATTGTATCATGGCTGTGGTATGCAGCAGACACTCAAAAAGAGTGGCTCTACTCTGATGGCAGCACCAGAGGGGAGGCACTCCTGCCCCTAATCCCTTGCCTGCAGCCACAACTGCTCTTGTGGAAGCATTCTCTCCCTGTGAAAACTAACCGGGCATCACCTGCTTGAAAACCTTTCTAGTATCCTACACTCTAACACTTTCCCCAGACCTGTGGTTTGCTGTTTATATTGCCCGGCTTTTGCGTCAGAAATCTTCTTCTCCATCAGACAAAATTCCATTTATCTGAGGCTCTCCTTTACGAGAGCATCATCGCTCTCCAAGGGTGAGGTGGTTTCTCCTCTGGGCCCTCGTGCACTTTTTGGTCACAAATGTGGATGTGTTTCCATATCTGCCTCTCTCTGTAGACTGAGCTCTTGGAGGCTGGGACCGTATCTTATTCTTCCTTTTCAGGATCTGGCACATAGTAGGCTCTCAATAAATACTTAATGATATGGAGTCAGTGGCGGCTGAATATCTCCTACATATTCTGAATATCTTTCATCTATTGCCAGACACACGTGAAGCTGCAGTTATTAGTGTTTTCTCCTTTAACTAATAGTTATCCTGCCTATTATGTTTTGCAAACTTGGTGACTGTTAACCGTTGAAAAATACACAGAAATCTTGCTGTTCTGGATTACAATTGAATAGGACGATCTCAGAGACAGGTCAATATTGTAGAATCTAGGCAGTAGGGTACCACTATTTCAACTTCTCTGTATGGTTGAAATTTTTCATAATGAAAAAATGAAATACAACGTTCAATTAGGAGAACTGGAAGGGGAAACAATATACAAATGAGAGTGGATGAAGCAAAGCCGTGTCAGACACGGGCATACTGTCTGTTCAGAATCACTACAGCAGCATGGCAGGCCGTGACTACAGGGCACGCATCCTTCAGACACGGGGAGCTGCCCGGACAGTACAGGCTTTAGGCTTTCCCGGTTGTTTCTTTTCTGTGTGTGTGAACCTTTGTGATTAGCGACGGCGCTGCTTCTCAGTAGCTTTGTGTGTGTGTGTGTGTGTGTGTGTGTCTTGTTCCCCAATTGCCCTATTAGCTTCCTTAGTTAGCAAGATGTCAACATCAGCATATACAGCAGCATTTTAAGACTCTCACTGTGACGAACATAATAGAAGTCGCTCAAATAAGAACTGTGTGCAACTTATCTTTAGCTGTCGGTGTAGATGGAACTGTGCATTATGGGGCTGAGTGATCTAGACATGTGATGACAGCTTGTGTTGCTCTCAGAGAAACGAGTTATAGTTCCCATGATTTTGGCTCAGGTCCACTATTGCTTCCTGAGCGATGCTAATGCACATCGCAGGCCGTATTTTTCTATAGTGTTTACTTGGGCTCTGACTGGCATGCTTAGGGTTTTATGTTTTACTTCAGAGGATCATGCGGAATTCTTCCTCTGGTTTCAACCATCATAGCGGCCACACTGGAGTTGGGTTGTTAGGCTTCTAAAACCTAATTCGACTTGACAGCCCTTAAACACAGGGCTGCTTAACTGAGAACGGCCTACGATAAAGGTTTCGCAACTTGTTTCAGTCAGTTAGATTCAAATCTAGCTATGGTGAGATTACGTGTGAGTTTTATTTCATTCTAAATTTCTACAATGAATAAACATTTCTTTAACTTTTTAAATTATGAAGTATAGAGAATAATTTGGCATAGTCAAGTACTCAACATCTTAAACAGATGTGAGCATTTTGCTCTATCTGATTAAAACTGCTTTTATTATTGTTGAAGAAATAAAATATTTCAGATATAAAGTCCTCACTCCCCACTTCCTTTCCCCTCCTTCCTTACTTCCCCCGAGGTAACCACCATCCTGAAGTTGGTGCGTTTTCATTCCCAAACATACTTCTGTATTTTCTACTTCATATGCATATACCCATAAATAACATAGATTATTTTCCGTTTTTAGATTTTATAGTAGTGGTATCATCCTCTATTGATCTTTCTGCAATTTTTGTTTTTTCACTCAATACTATATTTTGAGATTTATCCATGTTTATAATTAAGATATAATTCATATTAACTGTTATATAGGTTTATATTATATATATACACTCTATAGTCCATTTTTTTCTCTACTGATGAACAATTTTGCTATTGCAAACAATGTTGCTTTGAATATCCTTTTATGTTTTCTTGTGTACCTGAGTGATTCTCTTAGGAGAAGAATTGCTGGGTGATAAGATTAAACTTCACAGGATTATCAAATTACTCCCCAGATGGTTATATGAATTTACATGAGCATTATTTTTATCACCATAGAAATGTTTTGTGTGTGTGTGTGTGTGTAAATACAAGTAAGTCTGCCTGTAGGAACCTCAGTATGTAGAACTTAGGTACTTTATAGCAACCAATAGAGACAAAATGGAAATAGAGGGCGATGGTCTATGTCTGGGCCTCCTAAGAGCTAAATTTTAATTGGGGTGAGTTCTAAGACAAGTTCAAAATTGTTGGTTCAAAAAAAAAAATCAAACTTGCCATTGGTACTGACAGAGCAAAATGTGAGTATGGTAGGAACCCATACTGATTAGTGGCAATTCTCACAACTTCCCTTCTTCATGTCAGGCTTGGGGGGGCAGTCATCTCACAGACTCGGAACAAGTCCCCTCGACCTCACAAAGCTTCCTCTTGTGAGGAATCATCTCTATTCTTCATACAAGTTTTGATGGAAAAGTCTTTGTTTTTTTAAAAAATAATACTAGGTGGGTGCAAAAGTAATTGCGGTTTTTGCAATTATTAACCTTTTAAACCACAATTACTTCTGCACCAAACTAACAGCTCTTTGGGAGAAGTAAGAGTAAATAGAAACTCACACTGTCACAGTAATAATGTTTTTACAAACAAAACACAACAAATCCAACCCAGTTGTCATCAGGGGCAGGAGCCTACCATTTCTCATGTTCCGTTAAAAGGTCCTATATTGAACAAACAATACAAATACTGAAAGCTTCAGTGATGGAGACCAACATGGTGCTGGGTTGGGGGTGCTTATTTTGAGAACAGCGTCACTGTCTCCCCACACACCCTGCAAACCACACCCATAATGGTCAGCAAATGACAGGAGCTTGTTACCACATGTTGTAAAGCAATGGCTGGAATATGTTTTCCTGTTCGAACACACCTGAGGGATACGACACATTTCCATCATTAACTACGGCTTATTGTGGCACTATAATGTGAAGGAAGGAGAGAATTTTTAAAATTACCCGCAATTTCAGGTGATTTTGCCAGGCTATTCCACGTTCACCATCATTGAGAACAGATGTCGTAGTGCCGTGGCTCTCAATTTTGGCTGCACATTCGTATTGTGGGGGGAGCTTTAAGCAACATTCTGATTTAACTGATTCGGGTGGAGTCTGGGCCTTGGCATTTCAAACTGCTCTCGTGGTGATTCTAATGTGCAGCCATGGTGAGAAGCTCTGCTTTTCCCTGAGCTTGTCATCCTCAAACTTTACTGTACCCCAGATGGACCTGAAAGGCCTGCAGCACACGGGCTGCTGGGCCCCAGTCTCAGAGTTTCTGGTTCGTTGGGTCTGGGGTGGGGCCCCCGCTTCCAGAACCACTGTCCTCAACCAAAAAAGATTTAAGCTACATTTATTGACCCTTTCGAAGATATTTATAGAAAAGCTTCTACTATATGCATATTCAACTGTTCCTTAGTTAGTTAACATTTCAGTACAGAATACACTAACACACTATTTCCTTTTTAGGAACAATCTACATTCATCATTAAAAAGAACCTAACAATATCAATCCTAAAAAAGAAAGTATAAAAGTTGCTTGTTTTCTCCCATCCCCTAACTAAGGGGTTGGCAAATTTTTTTCTGTAAAGAGCCAGATCGCAAGTATTTTTCGCATTGCAGGCCACGTGGTCTCTGTTGCAAGTACTTAGCTCTGCTCTTGTAGAGTAACAGCAGCTACAGAATTACGTGTAAATGATGAGTGTGGCCATGTCCCAATAAAACTTTACTTACAAAAATAGGCAGAGAGCTGGATTAGGTACATGGGCCATAGTTTGGGGACCTCGACCCACGTCCCAGGCATACTCACTGCTGACAGTGTCTGGATTATGTACCTCCAGATATTTTCTTTGCTTACATAAACCTAAATGTTATGTCTGTATGCTCATATAAAAATAGACGAGTATGTATATGCATATACCTTTTTGTTTGCTTCTTTTTAAGTGGAATCATCAGGCAGATATAATTTCTTATCCATTAGTCAGACAAAGAGTGATGTGAGCAAATAGGCATTTTCATATATTGTTATGTATAAAAATGTTACGTTGAATAAGCAACATTTTAACTAGAAATATTTGTAGTCTCAAAAACTGATAGAAACCTAAGGGTCCATCGAAAGGGGATTATTTAAATAAATAGGGTAAGCTATACAATAGAATAGTATGCACATGTTAAAAGAAACAGAGTATACTGCTATGGAAAGAAGTCCATGGTAAATTAGTAAAAAATAACAAAGTCGCAATACATAAACAGTTTTAAAAGCAATTATTATCAGGAGAGTAATTCAACACTTACTTAAAATATAGTTTGAAACCTACTCTCCCATCTAGCTTAAGATTACCTAAAACATGGGGAGGGGCTTATTTTACCCTCTGATAGGATATCACATTTGATTCTCAAGTGATTTAATAATTTTTAAATGAACTCTCAAAGTAGTGTGTTGCTTTATGCACTTTGCCTTTCAAAGCTTTCCAGCATGTTTTGCTGAACACCATGGTTGCGATCACCTGGAAATGTCAGTCAAGTGTTCGTGAGAACCTGGTGTCCAGGTGGAATGGCAATTTAGTCCAATTGGATATGGCAGTTTTTACAAAACTGCTCTTAGTAGGAACGGACAAAGAGAAAGATGTAAATATGCATCGCATGAAAGAGTCCATTGCTCTTCCAGCCTGTGATTTCCCATTCTCACCTGTGGGCACACATTAAGAAATCTGTGAGTCATGGCAAGTTGTGAAAATTGAAAGCCGTGTTGCTTAAATGATAAAATTAGAAATAATGTGAAAGAAGGCTTAATTTTTTTTAAATGCTGTGACAAATGCAAATTTTCAGTTTTGATGTCTAATTTGAGGACCTGAAACAAGGCTTTTAATCAATGTATTATACATCAAATTGATACTGTTAACTTCTGATTATTCAAATGAATAAAATATTCATGGAGAAATGCCCAAAGTTTTCCATTTCTCAGACCCTCCCCCCTATTAATTATCATGCCTAGGAGCCTTTCAGTAAACGCAGCAGTCATCAGGCCGACGGAATCTGACAGGCCAGCAAAGCCTGATTACACTGGTACTCTGCGGCACTTTGATGTCCTGGAAACGAAGAGACAGAGGGGCAAATTGGGTAGCACGTTATGTTAATGACTTGATTTAATCCAGCCACTAAACTTTATGTAGCCCGTTAAAAAAGATGCTAACACCAATTACGCCACTTTGGAAAGGAAAGGAGGGGACAAGCATTTCATTCTGACAAAGTGAAGCTCATAAATGTTGTAAATGAAATGAAACAAAATGAAGTAATCTATGATTAATTATACATCACAGACGTGAAGAAAAGCGGAAGAACCAAGTAATATGTCTAAGTCCTGGGAAATCCGTTAGATTCCTTTTAAGGATCGACATTTCTAAGCAATAACTATGAGCTGTCAGATTCAGTAACATGGAGAAAAAGCTGAATGATCTTAAATTGCTTACATAGTGTAGTAGATAATTCAAATTCATAGTTTAATTGGCATAAATGATATTTATCCAGGACACTACTTCTAAGTCTCAATTTTGTGACAGTATGGTAGAAGCAATTAAAAACAAATCTATAAAGTCGGATAACCACAGAGTAGGGTTATCCACTTTTTAACTAGACTCTGTGCCTCTAATCGATCCTTTACATTACTGATGGTATGATCCTTTAAAATGTGATTCAAGAGTGTAAACTCCATAAGAGCAAAAGACGTATTCTCTTATTCACTGCTATACTCCCAGTCTCTAAAATCAGGCGGGGTACACAATAAATGCCCATGAAATACCTGTTTAATGAATAAGTGATTTTCTTCCCTATCCCTTGAAAATCCTCATTGGCTGCTCACAGAATCTCAGGATAGACTTCAGCCGCCTCAATGCAGAGGCCTCAATGCTCTGGACATGGCCAGCTTTCCAGAATATTTTTCTGGGGTTCCCCATGTGGGCCATAGGCTTAAGCCCAGCCATGTCCACATTCTCTCGAATTCTCATGCTTTTCTTCCTTTGGCCTCAAACGATCCCTCCTCGGCTTTCACTAACTGCCAATCATCTCCAGCACTTGGTTCCAGCTTCAGGGACTCTAAGAAGTCATCCCTGAGGAGCGTCCCTCCTGCTGAGCCAGGCGCCCCGCACCCCCCCAATGCTCCCAAGCACCCTGTACTTTCCACTCTCTGTTGACGACCATGTGTTGTGATCGTTTCCCCTGCAGACTGCCAATTCTTTCAGGCCAGGGAGTGCTTCTTTTGCAACACACAGTAGAGGCTAATGAATGAAGAACTGTTGTGAGAATTAGAGGAGAAATTACATAAGATGTGCTTAGCACATAGTAGCCATTCAATAACACCTTCCTTCTGGTGAAAGCCGTGTATCACTGTCCTGGGATTTCTACCTGAAGCCGTGCTTAAGGAGGAGACAAAAGAAGAAACTACTGAGCCACCAATATTTTTAAGCTTATGAAAGGTTTATGCCTCAACCGAAGTTGACGTCGTCAACAATGGAACCGATCGACACCCGTGCCTCCTGGTCCCACGCAGTGGGAAGGGCACAGCACGGCTTCTGCAGAGCTCCTGCCAGCCTCACAGCGACCTGAGTCCAATAAGCGGACACATGACGCACACCCAAATCCAAGGGTATTCCACAATAGAAGTGGTCTGCAGCTGTACTACACGTCCATGTTAGGAAGGACCAACACAGAGGAAGGCTGACAAACCGGTGTGGATTAAGAGAAATGAAAACTAAATGCAAAGTGTGATCTGGGTAGGAGCCTGGACCAGATCAAGAAAATGGTATAAAGGATACCACTGGGACCAGTGAAAAATTCTAATGAGCACTGTAGATTAGGTACTAGTAGTACATGATTGTTCTGAAGTATTTAGGGGTAACAGGGCACGATTCACGCAACTCTCGAATGATTCACTACAACTATGTAAGAATGTGTGTAATAAGTACATACATATGTGCGCATATACACATGGGAGAGAGAAGAGAAATGATAACAAAAACGTGTAGCAAAATGTTAACAACTGGTGGTCATGGCTGAAGAGTGTGCAGTTCTTTGTCCCACTTTCACAATCTTAAAGAAGAAAGTCCCAGGACTCATTAAATGATTTGCTAAAGCAGCACACAGAAACAGCTACAATCACTAGAAAACGCTGTATGTCATATTTCACCGTGACAATGATCTCTTGAGTTCTGTTCCTATGTTTGCTGATATTATTTTACTATGTTTGGTATACAGTTTAACAAAATGAATTTCACCTATTAACATAAGATACTGGGCAGTACCTTCTATTAAAAGTAGAATTTTTAAAAGCACCTGGGAGCTGGTTAGTGGCGACTGAGTTATTGCTTAGAGCGGTTGCTTGCTTTAAATGACGTTCACACATTTGAGATGTCGTCTAAAACCATTGTATGAAATCACATTTTGGAATGGGAGCAAAGGCTGTATTAAGCCTTAGCAAAGTAACGCAATGACTGTCCCAGAAGTAATAAGGAAAAACCCCAGTTTATGCTAAAGGAAAAAGGTATGTGTGCAATAGAATTAGTTGACTATTTCAGAGGAACAGTTCTTTCTCTCACTGAAGTTCTTTGTTAAACTGAAGTTCTTTATTCTACCTTCGCCACGGGCAACGCACCATCCCCCGGAGACACAGTTGCTGGCACTCACCCCTTCTCGCTGCAGGTGTCACGTGAGCTTCCCGACCTCAGCACACTGGTGTTTGGGGCCAGAGAGCTCTTGGCTGTGGGCTCTGTGCGCTGTAGCAGGTTTAGCAGCAACCCTATGATGCCAGTAGCAGTCCCTCCCATCATGACAACCAAAGATGTCTCCAGACGTTGCCAAATGTCCCTTGGGGGACAAAATCGCCTCTAGCTGAGAAGCACCGTCTAAGGCGGTATAATTAGATAACATTTTCCCATACTTTGCAAGCTACTTTTAGATTTCGATGAACACAATGTGTATGTACAAAGTTAAATGAACTATTGCATTATCTCTCCAGTATCCACAGGATAAAATCTGAAACGTTTAGCCTTCTGCACTGTACCTGAGGCCCTGTGTCCCTCTACACAGAAAGGCTGCTCTACTTAGTGTATGCCTGACTTTTGAGACACGAAACGTACATGCCTGCCTAGAAGTGCCCACAACTGTCTCTCTGCTGCCATATATCCCCATCTTTGAGATGTCACAGTTAGAGCAGGACACTCCTTTTTACTGTGGGACTGGCCACACTGAATGAATCAAGGGTGAATAACTGATAAAAATGGATGCAATCTGAGGCTAGACATGGCTAACCAGATCTCTCTCCTTGGGGCTGGGAATTTTTGTGTGGCTACCTTTGGGCAACAAGCAAGTGAGACAGAGAGTCAGCTTAAGCTGAGAGGAAGCAGTGATGCAGCGCCCAAGAAAGGGAAGGGGGTGGGCGGGCCCGCTCATGGGCACCTCCTCTGCAAAGTCTACTGAAAAATCACTCCAAATTCCTCCCTCCTCTGAACTAACTTCATTAGTGGCATGATTGTGAGCAAGTCACTTCATCTCTCAAGATCTCAGTTTGCTCCTTTGGAAAATGAGGAAGGGCTAGAAAACAGCTAATTCTTCTTCAGCTCAAATATCTGAGTCCGATATCACTATTGGTAGTGTGTCCCGACCACTGTTTTATGCTGGGATTTAACTGCTGCATTCCTACTGAACTTCTCACGAACACGCCTTCTTAGGTAATGGGGGTGCTCCCTGAGGGCAGGGCAGGGCCAGAGCACTGCACTGACCTCCTCAGGGGGAGGGATCACCAAGTGCAGATGGGGAGTCGCTGGGAATCCCTGGTTTACAACGGGAGGAAGGAGTGCTGTTTGGAGACTGACTGAATGAGAATATCCCTTTGTACCGGGACGGAGTCAACATCTCATTTCTCATATTTTCATGTTCAAAAGGTTAAACCACACAAGCATACAAAAATCCCGATGAGGCAGGCCAAGTCCTGCAGAAAACTCCTTACTGAGACGTCAGAAATGTCTGAAGCAAACACGCAGGCTTACTGTGCTTGATGTAATGAAGGGAGGTTCTTAATAAAGTGATGTGTGCACTTGACTGGGCCACAAGGGGCCCCGACATTTGCTCAAACATTCTGGGGGTGTCTGGGAGCATGTGTCTGGATGAGATGAACACCTGACTCAGTTGCTGAGTAAAGCAGACTGCCCTCCCTAATGCGGGTGGGCATCTAATCAACAGAAGGCCCGAGTAGAACAACGGGTGGGTAAGAGGAAACTCCTCCTGCCCGACTGCCTTCACTGGGACTATGGTCTTGTCCTGCCTTCGGACTTGAACTGAAACACTGACTCTTCTTAAATCTCTAGCCGGCCTGCTTTCGGAACGGAACCACACCACTGACTCTCCTGGGTCTCCAGCTGGCCAACTGCACATGTTGGGACCTCTCAGTCTCCATAATCATGTGAGTCAATCCCTTCTAATAAATCTCTTTCTATATTTATACATCCTATGTTTTGTTTTTTTCTGGAAATCCCTGACTAATACAAATGACTATAAAGCTAAATCCCACACAAGGAGCCCATTTTCCAATTGATTCCCATTATCAAAATTGTCTAATAGAAGGTAGAGAATTTCTGTTCATTGGTTTGATAAATAATTGAACAATTTCAGACTTGATAAAGCAAAATAAAATTAAATTGAACTAAATGCTATAATTAAAAGTCTTCAGGGAACCATATACAAAATTCTTTCCCTTTCCCTGAAGTATCAATTTTGAACAATAAAGATTCCACGTATCAGGATGTTACAGGTTAAATGAGGTTATGATAATTAATAATTATGTAGTAATAAAACTATAACTTTAGACAGATGAACTGTTCTGTCTGCATTTATCAATCATTTGTATTTATCAGTCACAGAAACAAAGACTTTCTCTATGGAGACATCTGTGATAACTGAAATATTCTGTTCTATGCATTTGATCTGCACAGATTACGCTAAAAGTTTTAAGAGTTAAAAGAAGTATTGCAATTCTTACCAATACAGTAGAGATTCTAAAAATGAGTACAATTAATCATTTTAGGAAAATTAACGTAGATAAACAGAAAAGCTAGAACTTTTTACTTTACTTTTTAAAAACTTTTTTATACCTGCTCTAGTAAGTGGTATACTTCCCATATAAATTAAAGTATAATTTTCTTTTCAAAGTTTCAATTGACATACTACTTCTCAGCAATGTGCTACAAAACAAGCAAAATATACTTACATGTGATTAATTACTGTCTAAGAAGGTTTAATTTTTTTAGCAGAAATGAAGTAACTTTAGCAGTTTTTTGGTAGACATATTTAGATATGAAGGGTCTATTAATTCACATTTGCACATTATTATAATTTTAAATGTCATCTCACATTTTGAATTCTTTAAAGTTCAGATTTGATTTAACACATCCTTGTACAATGGTTCTGAAAAGAAGTTAGGGAAGTGAACTGGTTTAAGCAAGTACCTATTGAAGCTACTGAATGTTAGGTACTCTTAACACGCAAGCAAAACTAACGTTTACATGTTATAGTCCATTATATAATGAAACTGTAAATAAAAGTTTCTGATACTAGATGATTACTCGAATAAGATTATGATAAAATATTAATTTTTTTCCGGAAATATTTTTTCCTTAAGATGTTCATATATGAAACTGATATACTATGAATGAACATTTCTAGTTGGTGCCAAGTTACTGACCTGCTTGATATTCTTGGAGGTAGGACCTGGGATAATACACTCATCACTGTCAGAAGCTGATCTGTCTTCTTCATCTGTCAAAACACCAAAATTTTAGTGGTTTAAATCTGTTAAACTAGTTATATTTGTAGCTTGTGAAGTGGAGAGAAATAAGCTTACATTATAAGGATAACCTCAAAAGAACAATATGATAATCAGGTCTGAACCTTTTTTAGCAGCAAAGATATTTTCATTTACATTACATTTTAGAAAAGAGAAAAAAATGACAGAAAATTCCAAGTTGAGTTTTAGTAGAAACAAAGGAAATAAAAATACAGCTTGTTCTAATATGAACTTAAAAAAATAATTTTTTAAAAGAAGACAGGGTAATAGATACTTTCTTACAGCTTAACCAGTAATATTGTGTAAGAATCAAGTTATTATTATTTAAAAACATTTTTAAAAGTTTTATAGCTTTATTGTGTTAAAATGGACATACAATAAACTGCACACATTTAAAGTGCAAAATTTGATAATTTGACATATACATTAATTCCATGAAATCATCACACAAGGAAGACTGTGAACATAGCCATCGGCCCCAAAAGTTTCCTTAGGTCTTTTTGTAATCTCTTCACTTCTTCATCTCTCTTCCCATTTGTTCTTCCCAGGCAACAACTTAAATGCTGGCTGTCACTACAGATTAGTTTGCCTTCTCTAGATATTTATATAAATTAAATAATGTCATAAGTTGTCTTTTTTGTCTGAGCTCTTAGTTTTACTTTTTAAAAAGTCCTCTAGAATACTCCAGATGATAGTAGAGAACCAAAAGAGAGTATAAAACCATTTAAAATATAATGTGGGGACACGGTCAGCAAAGCCACTAGCATTCTATTGTGGCTCCAAGTGGAAATAAGCAGATTTGCCACAATTCCACCTGATCACAGCTGATGGGACTGAACCACGTCCATCATATCTGTCGAGAAATAGGTATCATGAAGTAGATCCACTTAAATGAAGATGACCCAAAGGGCATACTCTAACAGATTAAACAAAGCTAAGAGTTAAATACACAATGTCAATTTAAAAAAGAAAGTCACCTTCCGGCTCCAATTCCTCAGTTATTTCTGTTTCATCTTCAGAAGAACTCAAACTTCGTTCTGCAAGCTGACCCATGGATAGTAAAGACACATCATCATCTTTTCCTTGTTGCATTTCCTCAGTATCGTCTTTTACCTTATCTACACAGCTTTCTTGAGAATCCTGAAGAAACGAAAGCACACTGATATGTTTATCACCGATTAGGTCACATGTACAGCATTTTTGCTGAAGCACTTGAATAATAAAGTGTGTAAGCCTGAGACTTAAATATATAGATATGCAATATATATGATTCATTAGAAAATAATCACTTAAATTGTACAAATGAAAATATGCAGCTAAATGAAAATTAATTATAAATTAAAAAGGAACAATACATTAATCTCAAAATAAATTTTACATTAATTCACATATCTATTTGATATTATGCTAGTACCAGAATAATTGTACCTGTTACATGTGTCATATTTTTCACCTTTCTATTCCAAGGAAGTCACATACAAAAATAAGATCAATGCTATGATTTCCTGATCCATGTCAATACAAAGACAAAGTCTTTAAGAACCAAATTAAACTTTTCAAAATAATTTTGATATAAATACATACCTCGGGAATATGTGAAACAGTTGGCACATTAATATCTATTTCTGGTGTATGTTCCACTTCTGGTGAAATTTCCTTTCTACTTTCAGGAGGAGCAGAAGTCTCCTTATAGTAATGTAAAAACATGCATGTAGGTTATTTTGTATTATTACTAAATCCCAAATCATTCTCTCTCTCTCACACACACACACACACACACACACACACACACACCACACACACATATGCAGTTTAAGAACTGCAAGTGTATTTCATTGAAGCATTGTTTATAATCTCAAAAAAGGGAGAGCTATGCAAATGTCCAACAATAGGGTATTAGTTAAATCAAATATGGTGCGTCTAAATACCTGAGGTTAATGTAACGATGAGAAACCTAATAATGTCCATCTGCACTTACTGACACTGAAGAGTTTACAATATAATGTTAAGTAAAAAAGCTAGTTATAGAACAATGTATATAGTTGTATACTGTTTTGTTAAAAAACAAACACTCAAACAAACATATGTGTGTACATTTACACGAGAAAAAGTATGGAAAGAAATTAACCAAAATTCTATCTTTGGGTATCTAGATTTGGGGGAATTTAGTTTTGCTGTTTTAAATTTTTTGCTTATTTTTTTTTATTTTCTAATATTTATAGAATAATTATAAATTATGTTTAATTACTCATGTAATTAAACAATTGCCTATGCTAGAATAGGTACATGCTTTCTATGATCAATATTATCTTTTTTACTATATCAAACATCAATTTATATCAACCATTATTCCATGGTTCATAAACTGATGTTTATTGTTAAACTATAGTTTATCATTTTTGCTATTTTAGAAGTTAACATGCCCAATATAGAAAATGTGAAAGATGAACAAGAAAACATAAAATAAATGAACAGAAATCCACATTCCCAAAACCCAATGATAATATCTGTTAATAACTAGTTAGATTTCTATTCCTTTATAATTAACTTTTAATGTAAATAAAAACAGTTTTTGGTTACACAGTGATAACTATATTGTAAATACAATATATATTGTAAATACAATAAATACAATGCAACAATTTATTTGTTGCATAAAAAAGCATTGTAACAAAATTTTCTGATATGAAACTTTGGTTAAACATAATTTTTAATGACAATACAAAATATTACATTGAGAGGATATATCATGATTTAATGAACCACTTTACTAGTGTTGGATATTTTACTGGTTCATGATTTTTTGCTACTGTGGTTAATGTTGTAACAAACATTTCCATGGATGCCTTTTTTATATTCATCATCATTTTACTTAGGAATCGGGCTACCTGTGGTCAAATCCCAGATCTAATACTTTGATCTTGAGCAAGTTACTTAACCTGTGTAGACATTACTTTCCTGATCTTTAAATGGGAATATTTCTAGTATAAACAACATTAGAGTTGTTGTAAGGATTAACCGAAGTCAATGGATATGAAGCATTTAGTTCAGTGCCTGACACATAACGAAAGCATGATAAATGCTAGTTATAAAACATTGCTTGAATATCAATTGTTGAATTCATTTATTTAGAACATATATATTAAATGCTCTGTATATATCAGGTATTATTTTAAGCCCTGGGGAGAAAGAATATTTTGAACTGGGTGGTGGTTACATGGGCCTGTAAATATGGAAAATTTCATTGAGCTGTTGTGTGTTTAAGACTCATACCCTTTACTACAGAGAACTTTTTTTTACAAAGAAAGATGTTTTTAAAAAAATCAATGCAAGTGGATGGTGACTTGAGGGGTACAGTGGATACAGGATATATTTTGAAAGTACAGTTCACAGGTTTTGTGGATAAACTGGATGTAGGATGTGAGAAAAGAAGGCGTCAAAGGGATGCTTCCAATATTTCATGACTATGCAACTAGGTGAACGAGTAACTGAGAATGGGGGAAAAATGAAAGAGAAAAAGTTTGAAAGCGGCTTGATGAAATCAGGTTTGGTTTTTGACATGTTAACTTTAGATTCCTATCCAGTATATATGAAATAAGCAGTAAAAAGATAAATATGGAATTTGGCAGTGAGATCAAAATTGACAGTTTTAAATATGGGAATGTCAGCATACAGATGCTTTTTACAACTAGGGGACTACATAAGATCTCTTAACGTAGATGTGGATTGAGAAGAGATGTCTCGGTCTGAAGTTTCACTGTTGAGGCACTTCAACAGTTAGAGATATGGTCCAGGAGAGGGAGAGAATAACTGGTAAAGTTGGAGACAAACAAAGAAGGCATGGAATCCCAGAGGCCAAGAGACGAGGGAGCAAGTATTCCATTATGTTCAGTGTTACTGGGGGATTAAGATGGGGACTGAGGTTTGACTACTGGATATGGTGAAGACAAAATCTGAGCAGAGTGAGTTTCAAGAAACAATATGAGGAAATGGAGACAAAGTTAAAACCATTTTTGAATGGTTTTTGTTTGTTTGGGTTTTGTTTGTTTGTTTGTTTTCTTTGGTAAATGGGGAGCAGAAGATTGGGGCAATAACTGGAGAGAAATATGGGGCCAAAGGAAGGTTTAGATTAAAGAGTAAGGACAACTAATACTTACACATAGCGCCAAATTACTACACCTGGATCATGTATTTACAGTATTTGTTATGGGAAAAAAAAATCAGTATTTTGAGTGTTCACTACTTACAGAACTCTGATGCGGTGCGATATCCACAAAAGACACCTTCTTCTCTACAGGTGTTAGACGTTGCCTTGGTTTAGGTGTTGGTGCCTAAGATAAACCAATATGTCAAACTGAGTATGATGAACATACATTTTAGATAAAGCTTCAGTTATTTATTTTTCTTTTTGTGGTTATTTGCTAGGTTTTACAGGAAATTCAAAGTCACTGTTACTCACCACAACTACCGTGCTAACAGAGGATGCTGGAGGTACTCTTTGCACAACTTCTGACCCTTCTTTGTGCAGGAAATTTCCTAAGTCTTCAGTTGTTATGGATCCACTTGGCGGAAGGTAAGCAAATTTCCACTTCAGTATAACATGAATGGTTCCTGCAGGATGCTTTTTATGGTTTGTTAACTCAAATATTCCTGTCAAATCACAAAAATGACTTTAATTAATGCTAGAGTGAAGTTTTATTACCATAATAATTGAAGAAGAACAAAGAGAACTACCTACAACTTAAAAAGTAATTTTGGCTTTTACCTACAACCTAAATGACTTAGAGAATAAAATAAAGACAAAAGGGTCTGTGATAGGTTCATCTCTAAAGCAGACCGCTTTCAGAAGTTAAGGCCTCAAAGATAATACTGATTCAAAGATGAGAAAATTAAATTATAAATATTTTAATTCACTGAAATTAAATTCTGAGATTATTCAAAATTCTTAGCCATCCTCTAAGATATCATCTGGGTTATAGCTCAAATATCAACCTTCATTTTGATTTGAGTATTCTTGCAAGAATTGTCTTTATAGAAAAATATATTAAAATTTAAAGTTTCAAATAATTTCTATATCTAAAGGAGTCTTTGTATTACTATATAATTCTATTATAATTTTAAATATTTTATTGGGATTTGTTAAATTACTCCAAATAATAGCATAGCAAAAAATGTCCATAAGATAAACCATCCAAACATACAGCCGTAACAAAAAGTACCATCTACCTATGTCTGTAATATTGAGTTACAAATTTTAATTATTGTACTAAATTTTTCAGTATGAAAAATCCCTGACTTGAAAAAAGAAATCTATATTTCAAGGATAATTTTGTTTAGAGGTGTCCTTTACTCGGTCCTCAAGTGTATATGACACATCTTTTAGTGGCTGGCTGGGAAAGAAAAAAACAAAACAACTCTAAAACAAAAGGATACGGGTGGAATATAGGTAGGTGATAAACTGTTATAGGCGCAGGTGAGCATTTCAGAATGGCTGAGTGAAGAGCTCAGTAAATCCTTTCCATAAGGAGCAACGATAAAACTAGACAGAAATGATCAGAAACAATACCCTAGTGAGCTACTTGTCCCTGGCTGAAGGTGAGACTTGTAGACTGCCTGAACTTTGAAGGCATTACCCAAACCATTCACTGAGCCCCAGGCAAAGGGCAGAAGTCTGCCAGCCCAAGGTGTTTAAGCACAACCTCTGACCAATCATTGGCTGACCCAGGCTTAAAATTAAAGCAAGAATAAAACAAGCAGAAACTTAGCAGAGACATCAGTGGCTATAGTGAAGGAAAAAGACTATAGAATTAGTCTAGGCAAGCTGCAAAACAAAAACAGCAACAATAATCACCCCATAGATTGGGGAAGTTGGAATCTAGAGTTGCTAAAATATAGTATCCTAAATGTCCAATTTTAAGAGGAGAGAGAGAGAGAGAGAGAGAGAGAGAGAGAGAGAGAGAGAGAAACAGGAGAGTGTGACAGGAAAAAAGCCATCAATATACATTTTCTGAGGGTGTCCAGATGTTAGACTTAGCAGACAAAGACCTCAGATCAGCTATTATATGTTCAAAGAACTAAAATAAACCATATTTAAAGAATTAAAGGAAAGTGTGACGACAATGACTTCTAAAACAGAGAACATAATAAACAGAAATTACAAAAAGAGAACTCAATAGAAATTCTGGAGTTGAAAAAGTGTAATTACTAAAATGAAAAAATCAATAGAAGGGCTAAACAGGAGATTTGAATTGGCAGAAGGAAGAATCAATGAATTTGAAGATTGATCAGGCCAGCCTGGTGGCTCAGGTGGTTGGAGCGCGGTGCTCCTAACGCCGAGGTTGCTGGTTTGATTCCCACATGGGCCAGTGAGCTGTGCCCTTTACAGCTAAGACTGTGAACAACGGCTCTCCCTGGAGCTGGGCTGCCATGAACTGCTGAAGGGGAGGTCGGTGTGTGCTGCTATGGGCTACTGTGTGCTGCCAGGAGAGGCCGGTGGCCAGCAGCTGGTGAGAGCTGCTGTGAGCGACTGATCAATGACTGGCAACTGACTGCCTCAGCCGGGAGGGGCGGGGTGCAAGGCTCATAACACCAGCATGGACCAGGGAGCTGTGTCCTACACAACTAGACTGAGAAACGATGGCTTGAACTGGAGTTGGTGGGGGGGCGGTGAAGCTGAAGAAGGGAAAAAAAATAAAATAAAGGAAATTATTAAAAAAAAAAAAAAAGTTGATCAGTTGAGATTTTCCAATTGGAAGAGGAAAAATGAAGAGAAATGAACAGTCTCAGAGACCTGTGGGACACCATTAGACATACAAACATATGCGTAATGAGTCCAAGAAAAAGAAAAAAATGGCAGAAAATAATTCTAGAAATAATGGCAAGAAAACTTCCCAAATTTGGTTGATAACAGCATCCTACACATAAAGAAGCTCAACAAATTCCAAGGAGGGTAGCACAAAGGGAACCATACCTAAACACATCAGAGTTGACTTGTCAAAAGCTAAAAAAAAGAAAATCTTGATAACACTATCAAGTATGAAGGAGCCATAATAAGATTAACAGCTGATTTCTCATCAAAAATAATGGATGCCAGAAGTTAGTTGTCTGATGTACTCAAACTGCTTGAAGGAAAAAATAACTGATGACCAAAAATATTGTATCTAGCAAGACTGTCCTTCAAAAAATTAAAAGCAAAATAAAGACACATTCCCACAAAAATATGGTAATAACTATGTATAGTCCCAGGTGGGTTCTAAACTAGTCACGGGGATCACTTCTTAAATATATAAATGTCTAACTACTACACTGTACACCCGAAATTAATATGACATAACACTGAATTTCAACTGTAATTGAAAAATTAAAAAAGGGGGAAAAGGTGAAGGGGAATAAGAGGTCCATTTTTAGGTATAAAACAAGTCATGGGGATGTAATATACAGCATAGGGAATATAGTCAATAATATTGTGATAGCATAGAATGGTGTCAGATGATTGCTGGGCTTATGGTGACACTTCTTTAGGTACATAAATGTTGAATAATTACTGTGTACCCCTGAAACGAATATACTATTGTACGTTAGCTATATCTTTAATAAAAATCTTAAAAAAAAGACATTCCTAGATAACGATGATAAAGAGAATTCATTTCCAGCAGACCTGACTTATAAGACTTATTAAAGGAAGTGCTTGAAGCTGAAAGGAAGTGACATCAGATAGTAACTCAAATCAACACAAAGGAATAGAGACCAATAAAGGTAGTTACACAGTAATTATAAAAGATAGCATAAATATATTTTCCCCAATTTCTTCTCTTAACTGATTTAAAAGACAATTGCATAAAACAATAATTGCAAAATTACATTGTTGGACTTATACAAAGACAAAACATATATGACAATAACAGCACAAAGGAAGGGGAGGAAATGAAGCTGTATTGGCGCCAGGAAGTGACACCGGGCAGCAGAAGATGAAGAACATCAGAAATGGTAAATACATAAGTTAATGCAAAAGTCTGTAATTATGTGTGTTCTCCCTTCTCTTAATTTCTTTAAAGGACATAAAGTTACATAAATCAATAATTACAACATTATATTGTCGGGTTCATAACAGATACTATATGCATATGTCTGACAACAAGCACAAAGGAGGAGGGGAGGGAATGAAATTATCCCAGAGCTGATCTTCTGTATTTTAAGAGTTATTAGTATTAATTTTAAGTATATTATGATAAATTAAGAGGCATTGTAATTCCTGCAACAACCACTAAAAAACTAACTTAAAAAATATAACATGGCCCAAAGTTTAAGATTATCTGAGATGGTTAGGAAGAGTAGTTATAAACAGAACATGTCCGTAGCACTAAGGTTCGTTAGGTTTGTTTTGACAATTTCATAGAGTAAGAAACAGGCTTACCTGAGATACACCTGTCATGTGCCAATGAGATCAGAGGCACATTGGCTTTCCCTATGTAAATATTCTCTTGGGTATCACTATCATCAAACACATAAAAACTCAGAGACTCTGACTTAAGGTATCGATCCAAGTCCGTAGTCATTGGCACCGGGAAACACATGTGATCATCAAACTGGGGATCATTGCTACTGGGGATGATGGCTGTATCATGGTCTGCAAAATCAAAAAACTGGTACACGACATATGGGTGCGGCTGCAGGTGGCTCGCTCGGGACGGCAGGTGGTTGCAACATCTCACTGTAATATGAAGTTCGTTTAAGTTGCCATCGGCGCAGTTGGTAGAACTAAGCTGAGCAGTTTTGGGTGCTTGCTGACTTAACTGGAAAAACATACATATTTATATTATAGTAATAATACAATGAAAAGATAAACATCAGTTGCTAACCCCCACACAAGATAATTTTGTAAATGGACAAAAACCTGCATATTTTCACTTCATAGTGAATTTCTCAGTAAAAGCCTCTTGATTCTTATTCAACACCAATATTCACTGGAACATGTGTGAACAAATGATCCTATGCTATTAGCAATAAACATAGAAGACTGAACATACATTTAGAGATTGCTGTTAAAACCAAATAAAACCAAGGAAAAGGGAATCTGATGCTCTTTAATTCTATTTAATAATTAACAAGTAAAGTTAGCAGATGGGTCCAAAGATGAATGTTCTCTAGTTCACAATTTTATTAAGAGCTAATCCTTCGACCATTCTAGCTATGTGATCATAGCCCATTCTTTGGTGAGAATCCAATAAACTTGATGGCTCCTCTTCTCTCCCTGAGACAGAATCTGGTTATATTTGGCTTGGCCCTCATCCTGAACCAAGCAGATACCTGAGGACAAGATTAGCCATTATTTCAAAGGCCAACTGTTATAAGAACAAGAGAACAGAATCAGAGATAAACCTTGGAGGGGATAAAAAGCTAGGATTGGGAGGACAGTTCAGAAGAGAGATGAGCATAAGGACGTTATTAGGCAGAGCTGGAAACTGCCCTATGGCCCCTCTGCTCAGGTAGCCAGTGCACAGGTATTTTAGCAAACAACTGCACTGACTGTCAGCCCTACCATAGCTGATATGATCTGGGACAAAGAAATGTTAGTGTTTCAGTGCTTTGTTTATTTAGTATTGGAGAATTCTCTACCTTCCACAAAGGGACCCCTCTTTCGCTGCATTTCTGAATCTGAATTGTGCATCTGGGACCTCTGACTCTAGAGAAGTTTACTGGCGAAGGAACAATAGAGCCTGTCTTAATCTCCTTAGTGGAGACATCTGGTGGTGTGGAGGCAGGAAATCTAGAAAGGGACTCACAATACTGCTTTCCCAGAGCTAGTGTGCATTTCAGCTATAGAAGGTTGTTGAGTGGAATAATTTACAAAGTACCCCCTCCACTTCTTCCCCGAAGTCTACCCACAAAAGCTGAAATTCTAACAGTAAAAGATCATTCAAGCCAGAAGTCAAGAGTCTAAAAACCTTTAAATACAAAACTAAATAAATAATCTGGTATTTCTATTTCTAATGCCCTTTCTATAACAGCGTTTCCCAAAGTGTGTTCTGCAGAATTGTAGTCCAGAAAGATGGCCTCTGAGAAAGGGGTGCCATTCTTACTTAAGTTTGGGAATCAATGTTATATTAGTCATGACTCTTTCATTGCAAGTTATAGAAACTAATTCCATCTAGCAAATATAACAGAAAGGGTCTTTAACATAAGGCTATAGGGCTATTTCATGGAATTGTTATAGCAGAAACGTGGTTGGGCCTTAGGAAGGTAGTGGGACCGGAAAACCACCAGAATTCACTCTTTACCCAGTTTCCATTTCTCTGGATGTGTGCCCACTATTCTCTCTCCAGACCCATTTTCTTTCCTTTGCTGGTTAACATGGTAGAAGATGGCTGTTCCATAGCTCCTAATTTTCCATGTTCCAGGCATGGAGAGTCTTGCCTTCTCTTTATCTTAGGAAGCAGAATCTGATTGGCTCCACTGGCTTCAGGTGGATATTCCGAATCATCAGTTACAGTTGGGTGGAGACTGGGTGAGGACAGGGTCATCAGACAGAAGCTTGCCCCAGCGGGCCCAGCCCCTTAGATTGGCAGTGAGGGCAGATCCAAATGAAAAAAGATATTTATGACTCGAGCAGACACATTCCAAAATGTTTCTACTATATTCTGTCCCTTTCTTACTCAGCATAACTACATACTTTACGCTTCCTTTTGAGATTTGTATTACACACGAGAATTCCTAAAATCAAGGGCCCTGTTGAACTTTGCTCAATTCAGTGCTTGCTGCATTCATTGGATCATGGAATTCTTTTGGAAATGCGGCCATTAAGACTCCATGAAACATAGTTTGGACAATGCTACCTTGAGTAATTGCAGTGAAATGTCCAGCTCTCAGTAAGAGAATATTTGTTTTGTATTCTTGGCATTTCAGAAAACTAACATGGGGAAACAGTTTGAAAGAAGAATAACTGACAGTCCAATACAAGCTACTTATTTCCTTAACAGTAGAAAGTACAACGAAAGTCAGTTGATGTGTGATAATTATATTCTAATTCTATTTTTCAAAAGCATCCTGGGTAATAGTACCAGGATGTCCCTTGGTGGTGATGAAACGATTCTGTATCTTGACTGTGGTGGCAGTTACATGAGCACATACACGTGATAAAACTGCACAGAACTCTTCCTTCTTCTCCTCACCCACACATGTAAAACCTGATAAAATCTGAATCAGGTCTGTGGCTTAGTTAACAGCGTTGTACCAATGTCCATTTCCTAGTTTTGATGTTGTACTACGGTTATGTAAGATCTTACAACTGGGAGAAGCTGGATGAAGGACCTCTCTACTATTTTTGTTACTTCCTGCAAGTCTATGAGTTTCAAAATAAAAAAGTTAGAAAAAGCCACTTGATGGTTGTGAAAGAAAATAATTCCAGTTTAAAGCATGACATATAAAGAAATAGTATAACAGTTCTATGTCATAAAAAGGTCTTAAAAGCAAGCAAGCTTACCCATTGCGTTTGCTCTGGCCCCTTAAAATTTGATGTTATATATCCCAAAGCCTTTGCCCGTTCTCGATAAAGTCGAATTGCTTGGTCCATGGGAACTCTTAATTGGAACCAGTATTCCACTGTGCCAAAATTTGGGATGGCTCCTTTAGTTCCTATAAATCAACACATAATTTGCTGTTAAAACAGTCTCATAAATCAAACTATATACCAGTAAAAAAATACATCAATGGTATTACATTAAAACTATAAATTTTATGCTGAGTAAAATAATATATGACTTGCACAAATGACGTGTGATTGGCAAATTACAGAGATGAAGAAAACAAAGCTACTTCTGCAAGTATGAGTTTCACTCTGTTAAATGTTATTAAAGAACTATGTCAAACTATGTTTGAGATATACCAATTTATACTAGTTCAATCATTCTAATATAAAAAATATCATTTAAATATAAAAAAAATCTAAGCATTGAATCAAATATTTCATGGATTCTATTAAATGCTGCAGTACATTTTTTAAACAAGTTGCACTCAATGTAGTCTGACAGATACAATATGAAACCTCAAAATTACAAATATGACATTCCACATTGTAATTCAACTTTCAAGAAATCTCTGTCACCCTTCCACTCTACTGTGTCACAGGTATAGGGAACAATGCCATAGCTAGGCCACATATACACTGGATGTACCATACCCTTGTATGACTGGGCCCTACCTACCCTCAGGACTCCTTTCAACTCAGGCAGCTTTTCATCTCTCTTCTTCTGTAAAGATTTCTTCTATGGCTCCCGGGAGACCTAAAAGCTCTCTCTGATTCCTTCACAGAAAGGAAGTATACGTGCTCATTAGGGCAACTGACTGCTTTGATACACCTGTTCACCAGTCTATTTCTCCACCACACTGTAAGTTTCTTGAGGGCAAGGGCCATGATTTCCACTGATATATTCCTACCAGAGGGACTAGTACATAATGGATATATAGTAGTATGATTAGTACTTAAAGCAAATTAGTGACTCAAACAAAGTAACGGTTGATAGATAATGTTCTCTCCATACGCTTTCCCAAACAGATTATAAACAATATCACCCCGTTCTCTCCTACTTCATCACTTTCCTCCTCGCGAATGGATCATTTTCATCAACACGTAAACATGATTCAAATCCACCATTATTTGAAAACATTGTCCTAAAAGACGACTATTGACACATACACATATTGGCTTCTATATGTATAACATTTAGGGGAAAGAATTTGTAGCCTTTGGTGCGGGAACCCAGGGTCGCTGGGGGACAGGGGAGGAAGGTGGACATTTTATAGTCTAAATGTTTGTGCCTTTTTGACTTTTGAATCATGAATATATTACCTATGCAGTAAATCACTCAATTGATCAAACAAAAATCCCTCCCCAGAACCGAAGTCACCCTCCTTCCTCCTTGAAATGGTCTCTTCACTCGGCCTCTAGGATACTGGATACTCTGGGTTTGCCTCCTACCTCAGTGGCCATTCCTTAGTTCCCTTCGCTCGCTCTTCCTCTTCTTACTGAACGCTAAATTTTGGTGTTTCCCAAGGCTTAGTCCTTTGCCATCTTCTCTTTTTCATGTACATTCACTCTCTACGTGATTATCTAGACACAAGGCTTAATGTATATTCTATATGCTAATGACTGCCACTTTCATCTCTACGCGTGACCCTCAGCCTAGTGTATCCAGCTGCTGATGTGACATCTCCACTGCGCAGGTCAACCTTAACTTGTTCAAACACAATTCTTGATTTTCCTCTTCAGACTTTCCCTTTCCCAGGCCGATAGTAAGTGGCCTCCCCGTTCTGCTAGTCGCTCAGGCCAGAAATTCTTGCCTCCTCTATTTCCCTCATTATCCTACATTCAACTGATTAGCTAGTCTTGAAGAAAGAGCTAATCAGACATACACTTAAAACCATTTCTTACCACCACTTTCATTACCATCTTAATCCAAGCCACCATCACATTTTCACAGATTAATGCAATAGCCTGAAAATGGTCCTATTTTCCCTCTTGGTCCATACAGACTATTCTTCCTATAGCACTCAGGGTGATTTTTCTAAAACCTGTGTGTGATCAAGTCACTTCCCTCCTCAGAATCCGTCACTGACTTTCAACACTCAGAGGGGAAACAGTCAAATCTGAACTACGCACCCTTATCCGAATTAGCAACCTTCCATCTCTGTCTATAGCCCCTTGCCCTGATTGTTTTTCTTCACATCTCATGATATATATACCAGGGGTGCCAAAAAAAACATATACAAGTGGACACTTTGGTCAACATTGCCCAAGCAGTAGTTTGCCATAATCGGAACTGTCTGGATGCTGATGGTAACCACTCTGAGCACCTCTCATAATTGCAGAAGTCACACGTGACTTGTGTTCATCTTTTGTGATCGGGATATATTGAGTATTACAATTTGAATCCAGTTTTTTCCTTTCTTAAAATGTGTGTCCACTTTTTGGCCCCCTCTGTATGTGTGTTATGGCCGGTCTTGTCCTCTAGAAGGTAAGCTATATGAAGACCGGGGCTCTGCCTTATTTACCACTGACCACTGTATTCCCAGTGGCTCGTGACGGCGATAACAAGATAAGCTCTTAAAAAAATTAGGTCCCGTCCTTGCCAAGAGAACCTGTAAGAGAAGATACTAATGTGGAACACCACGTTAGTATATGAGCCAAATTAGTGATCCAAGCATCTAAAGTTTATAAAATCGCACTTACCAACCAAACTTGCTGTGCAAAATATTCGACCACTTTTTTCGAGAATTTCATGGAATCTCAACTGACATGCTGCAATTGTTTCATAATCTGTGCTATATGCTTGGTGGACCTCAAGAGTGACAGTATTCTTCTGAATATATTGTAAAAATAAGTCATTCACGTGAACAAGATACTGAGAAGTAAAGTTATATTCTGGGTGAAGGCCTCGCACTAGGGGAGTTGTCTGTAGTTCAAAGTCATAGAAAGCATAGGTACAGAAAGTGACAGGCTCCTTATCTCCAGACGCCTGTAAAACTTCAGAAGAAAAGGTTACTTTGCTGATACGGATTTCAAATAGGTTTTCGCCTCGTTCTAAGTGAATGGTTTCATCAAATTCATCAACAGAGTCGTCCGGCATGATTTCTGGTTTAAATTTGTACTGTTTGGTGCCATAGGCAATATCCTTTAATTGAGCTGCAAGAGAAGACACACAGTTGAGAGATTTAAAAATACTGACATATGAAGATACAAACTGGCTTCTGAAGTGGTAGGAAGTTTGAGTACTTTTGGTGAATAGTCTCCATCTTAAATTCTATGAGTATACTGTTTTTCTGTAAAGAATATTGTATTCCCCAGAAATTCATCATCTGTTTTGTTATCACTTATTACACAACAAAATTACAACTTAAATGGTAATGCAGGCTATCCCAGGGAAGAGCGGAAAGGACAAACCAGGCCTCTGAATGAGCAGCTGAGGCAAATATGTGCATTCCCCCTGTTCCTCTATTATCTTCCTTCCTATAATGTCGATTTCTCTTTCCACTGGCTCCTTCCCTTTAGCTTACTAAAATATGTATTTTTCTATTTTGGGGGGTGACAGATATGTTTATTATCTTGATTACAGTGATGGTTTCGCTGGTGTAGCCACAGGCCAAAACTCACCAATGCTTCATGGGCACTGATGACCGTGTTCTCTTCTCTGAACGTCTGTTCTGCTTTGGCTTCCACGTCAGCACTGGCCCTGCTGCCTCTTCTCCTGCCTCTCTTCTCAGTCTTTAATGGTTTCTTTATCTGCTAGTTTGTAGTGGTTCTGTTTTTATCCTCTTCTTAGTTCTATGTATTCTCATCCCCTTTTGTGATTTCTGCTACTATCAATATGCTCACATTTCTATTTTTAATTCAGATTTCTTTTCTGAATTCCAGACCCACCTAGCTAATGGCTTGCTGAGCCTTCTATGTAGGTATCTCCAGGGCACATCAAACTCAATATATCCAAACCAGAACGTATCATTTTCTTTTCTAGTAATTTCTGTGCTTTGCATCTCAAGTGATGGTGTTAGCATTCACCCAGTTACCTAAGTTGGGTACCAGAGTCATTCTAGTTTCCTCTTTTTCATTTCCTCTCCCCACATCAGTAGAGTCACAGCCAACTCTATTTCCTAAGGCTATCAGATCTGTCCCTGCTGTCTCTGTCTCCACTGACATGACCTTACTCACACATCCAGTGCTTATTACCTATATTGTTAAGGAACCCAAACTGCTTCCTTCCTTCTTATCTCACTCATTCTTCCCAAGACCTAAAGCATTAACCTCTAAAATGCAGTTCTGGGTGTATTACTCCCCGCTTTAAAAAATCCCTTAGTGGTTCTCTAGGTTAGTAAGGTTCAGACTCTTCAGGGTGGCAAACAGGGCCGCCATGATTTGGTTCTGCCTGGCCTGATCGCCAAGCTCTACGCCCTTTACTCAGCCCGAGTTCCCAGGAGATGGATCCACACGCAGCTTCACACAGGAATAGGCCTGCTTCACACTTGGGTCCTCTTTACCCCTTTTTCATTTCCTTTCCCCACAATGCCTTTTACTGCTTTCTTCTGCTTCATGGGAATTCTGCCATCTTTAAGGATTCCAAACCTACTGTGTGCAGTCTTCCCTGAATCTTCAGGTGTAAACAGGCATTCCTTCCTCAGTACCTTTTGTATTTCCCTAGCTCTATAGTCTTCATGGAAAACTCTATTTACTTGTTCACATCTTATGAATTCCTGGAGGGTGGTGCTTTCCCCTTATTTGTATTCTCACTGGTGAACACTTTGCTTAGGATGTTTACGGACTGAGTCACTGGATTTAAGGAACATATAAAATATATTGGTAAAGACTTAGTAAAACTTGAAAGGAATGAAAATCCCAAACTCTGTGACCTCTGTGTTATTCAGGAAAATTCCATCAAGCAAATTTTTATTGAGTACTACTTGAAATACAAGGTACACACTGCTCTGTGACTTCTGGAAAACCCTGTTCAGTCGAGCAGTGGTTCTCAAAGTGTGGTCTGAGAACCTCTGAGGGTTCCCTAAAATCGTTCTGGAGGTTTGTGAGATTAGAACTATTTAAAAAATAATACTAAGGTGTTATTGCCTTTTTCATTATTATTCTCTCACAAGTGTATGATGGAGTTTTCCAGAACCTACATGACATGTGATATCACAACGGATTGAATGCAGAAGCAGATATAAAAACTCAGCTGTTTTCTATTAAGCCAGACACTACAAAGATTTGCAAAAATGTTATACAATTAAAAAAATTTAAAAAGATTTAAAACAATGTCACTCTTCTCACTGTTTTCCCAGTGTAGAAAACACAGCTTTTTAAAAATAAATACCGTAATTTATGTTACCATGTAATGGGTTTATTATTATTATTTTAACATGACAAAATATATATTTAAAAAATTTCTCACTTTGAATTTCTAAATATCGTAAGTATAACCCACATAAACAAAAGGTCTTTGGAATTCTCAGTAATTTTTAAGAGTGTAAAATTACTGCTGACACAGGTCACTGAATTAAGCGTTGTGTGGCAAGGGACATGAAAGAGAGAGAAAGTACTTATCATTGTAGAAGTGATACTGTAGTTACAGAGAATGTGCGGAACCCCAACAGTGAAGAACACGTGTATAATATAATCCCCAAACATGTTCTGAGCACATGAGATAAATCGGTAAGTGCTCAGATAATGTTTTTCAAAACATAGTCTTTCACCCCCATCTGAATTGCTTGGAGTTATTTCTAAAGATACAGAATCATGGCTCCCAGGTCTAGGGCCAGGGCCCAGGAAGCGGCAACTGAAATGAGTTCCCCACGTGGTTTTCCTATTTGCTCAAGTCTAAAAACCACTGCAAGGGCATTTCAAGTAAAGGACTAGCTGAGCGTACTGGGAGCCAGCTCCCTGGCGTGGGTGTGCAATGAGTTAGACCCCGAAGCAGGGGAGGGTGTATGAGGGAAGCAGGGCAGACAGGGGCACAGGGAGGGACTGACAAAGAGCCTGCAGACGTGTTGGGCTGAGATACATAGCTTCCTTAGGAGGTAAGTTAGAAATGAGGTGGGACATTTAGTCTGAGATATTTTAGGAATGACTTTTGAAATCTTGCCTGCAAGCAACACTGAATTCAAAAAGCAGGAGGGAGTGACTACAATTCAGGAGTAGAAAAGAATCAGATAAAAAAACCACTTTTCTGGTAAATTATTCTTAGAGTTATAAATTAGAAAATAAATAGAGCAAAAAGAAATTGTGAGTGAAGATTTGGATGACATTTTCAACTGTTAGAAAATCCATTCGCCTAGTTCGTACGGACAGAGAATTGTGCACACTGTACCTTCCAGCTTCTGGATACGTGCAGCCCTGAGATCAAGAAGATGAACATATTGTTCCACTTTGAGTTCATAATCTTGCTGCAAATTTTCCATCTTCTGGGTCACTGCCTCAACTTCCATCTGAAAAATAAGAGATAACAAACTTCAATACTTATGATTAGTTCCATTTTCATTGTTTACAGCAAGCCTGATTCAAGCATTTTCTAGATCCTGGGGATATCAGGAGCTGTAACCATAGTTTCTCGACCTCAAATAGCTTACAGTTTGGAAAATTATGTTTGGCAATGCTCATAAATCAGAAGTAAAATCAACAAGACTCCGGATTCCTTTTTGTGGAGGTGATTTCCCCGTTTGTTAAAGGCTGTGGTTGTGGTTGTGTATAACAGGATTGTGGCAGGGCTTCAGGATAACTATAGCCATTTGCATAATGTGCTAACACTAGTAAGGGTGAGTTCATTGCCACTGTTTGTTCTCTAAAATCAGGGACTTAAAAAATGTATTTGCTTTTAAACTATTTATTTCAAGGATGTAGTTATAAGGCAAAATTCCAGGCATGTGATAACACACATGATAATAGATGGATTAGACTCGTACATGGTAATACATGACACTGCTTAGAAAAGCAAATCACCAGTAGAATATTAGAGGAAACTTACTCTCCCAATTTAGCGTATTACATTACCTGATAATCTTTATTAATTTTATGCTGCATAATTAGCATGTTTCTTGTCTTTTCAAGTTCTTGCACTGTTTCTGCATGAGTTGCTTGCAGCTCTCTCATGGAACTTTCTAGATCTTTACTGATTTTATTGTCTACCTTCTCTAAAAAGGGAAGGTCTCCATTTTTTTGTGATTTTTGAGCCTAAGACAAAAACATGTTTTATTACTGAAACAAGAGTTTCTAAAATGTAATCACGTGACATGGATATAGCAAGGAAAAATCATTAATTGAAAACAGATATATTTCCATTTTCCATCAGGAATAAAGTAGTCTTAGTATAGAAAATATATTTGGATAGACATTTGGAACAATTATAGAGAAATCAAAAAACAGTTTATTACTTCATGACATAAAAAAGAAATCAAGTACATTTATTTCTGTTTCTTCATTTGATTAAAATCTACATTGTGATGATCTAAAAGGAAAGAAATGCATTTTCTCATATCTTCTTGTAAATAACAGAATATCCTAGAACTGGAAAATATCTTCTGGTAACCCGTATAATTCAATATTTTACTTAAAATAATCGTGTGTACCAAGGTTTCTTAGGACAGAAAATAGATTAGTTTTATAATAAGTAAGGCATGTAAAAGTATAATGTTTGTTACCGGTGGAGAAAGTGCTTCAAACAAGAGTTTTTAAGGTCTATTTTAATGTAATTTTGATATCATCATGAAATATGTATATGCTGTAACTAAATGTCACCTGACCACTTTCCTGAATAATTTATTCTCCAGGGATAAGGGTTACAGATAAGGGTCTTCATTATGCTGAAACAGTTATATGTAGACATGAAATTCATGGTGAAGTTCAGAAAGTTACCTTTATAAGCAGGAGAGCTTCACTCAGTTCATCAGCATTAATATCACTCTCCTGCAAAAGTCAGAGTTAGGTAAAAGCTTATAATGAGATATTAATGGAAAGTACAAGAGACATTCCAAGTATGCAGCTTATCCTCATGGAACATAAGCTGTCTGACAACCTGAATTAATAAACTAAGTAATATATTTGTATTCTTTTGCTTGACCGTATAGTGTTTTCTCTATGCATAAAATATTTAGATAAAAAATTTGGAGCTCACTTCCTAAATAAGAAAAGAGTTCACCTGGTTGTAAAACTTCATGCGGTTTTTAAGTTCATCAAGTTGTTGCTTTTGTTCCAGACACTGTAACTGTTGTTCTCTATTTTCTTGCATCAGTTTCTCATTTTGGTCTTAAAAATAAAGTCACCACAATTAGAACGGTAAGAGAATGAGGTATAAGAACACATTTTAAGTGACTGTAATTCCTGCTACACACCAAGCTCGATCAAGTATTGTTCTGGTCCGAGAGGAAGCGGAGCTAGCACCCAGACACAGGCCGCAGGGGGACGAGGAACAAATGAACACTCTCATGTGTCTGCCATATGACTCACTTGCTTATCAAAAACTGAAGACTTAAGTTCATAGTATTAATATAAGGAAATTGTGGCCTCTGGGACTTCAAAGGCACATTCTATCTAAAATACCTAAGAAAATATGTTTCTAAATCTATGATTTTTACCTTACTTATTAAGGGTCTTGAAAGGCATGCAAAAATTTTTTTTTGGTCTTTTAGTTTTTTCGAGTTCCTTCAATTTTCTTTCCCAAACAAGATACTTTCTCTGGTAATAAATCCTCAATTTTAATCATCTACACTTTCAACAAATCTGTTAAGATAGGAGAAATGGATTCTCAACCAGTGCATGGCGGTACCAATAATAATTCATATGTGTTCTTTATGAGTTTACAACATTAATTAGTAGGACATGGATTTGGAGCTATCATTAGGGAATGAAGGTAGGTCATGTTTCCCAAGGTACTCGTTTGCCATGACTCACAAACAGGGGTATAGGACAGAAGACAGTAACTCCATAAAGAGACTCATTTTTCACTTCCTGCATGAAGCATGCTTTAAACTAAAAAAAAACGAACAAAACCAAAAGCATAGTAGCTAACAAATTTATTCTTTAGTCTCATGTTCTTAAGTGTTCTCTTCAATAGAGTTCACTGTCATGGTCAAGCCTCCTGCTTTTTGGCTTCCTGGGGACTACCTAAACCATGTCATCCAAAGTGTCTCCATTAATTTCATCCTACTCTCAAAGATTTATGTTTATCCTAAGTCCTCAGTTCAAGTTGTACATTTTTGTTTTCCTTTTCTTAAAAAAAAAGTAAGTCAACACATTTGCCAAAAATTCTTTACATGAATACATTTGTAACTGACTGCATTTTATACAGAAATATGTTTCTGACTTTCCTAATGCTTTGTGTTCTGAAGCTAGAAATAGTACATTTAAGTAAAAAGTTTAAAAACACAGTTAAGAAGCAATGGAATACATGTGGATATAAATTTCAATGTCACATATTTTCTGGCAAACTAAAAAGTAAACAACAAACAAACAAAAAAAAAGTGACTCTAGGGTATGCAGAGATATTTTAATATCAAATATATAAACATCTTTATCTTACTGATGAAAGGTTAAAGGTTATCCTAGATTAAATTGCTAATATTTAGTGAATTAAATGAAAAAATTTTCAAATGTGGACAATACTTGGAAATTTTGAAGGCAAAGATCAAATACTTGTCATTAAACTAAAAATTAGGATTAATAATGAATATGAATTCTTATGAGATAACCTTGCTGTTTAGAGAGTAGAATAAGAACATGAAATGCTTTATGTTGATTAGGTGAAAACAACATCTAGTAGAATAATTAGGTAACAAAAAGAAGGTAAATATAGTCAGAAGGATGGAAAACCAAAGGTCCTGAGGATACTATATCTTCCAAAACTTGTAGGGATTCTGAGGGTGAACCGAAATGTGAAGGATATGACTGCTCTATCTTCACCCAGACACAGTATAATTTGATTATTATTTTTATGCTCTAGTTTTTCTATTGTTGCAGTTTTTCAGAGCAGGGTCCTAAGAATGATATGCTAGTATGTATAAATAAACTAGTTCCAATGTTTCTTCCTTTACTGATTTTTGTTTCAACCACTGTGTCCGCAGATGTTGACTGATATTTTTAAAACTATGGCATTATTAATAAGAAAATAACTTAGTAGGAGAAGACATTATTGAATACCAGTAAATTCTATCACATTTTATGTAGAATTAAACACTGTATTTTTCCTTTCTTAAGCTATTTATTGGGGATATAACTCCTGGGTCTTTAAAAAGTATGGAGATGCTATAGTTCAAAGAGGAAATAGACTTGCTGAATTATCATATGAAAAATCAAAGCACCCTGTACAAGATGAAAAACAACCTCCTTACCTTATGATTTGACAAAAAGCAGGTTAAACTAAACAGCATTTTATTCAAATGAGATAACATTTCACTCTTTTAAAATTATGTTCTTCAAGCACACCATTAATAAGCAGAGTACAGAGAACAATTTAACTAAACAATTTTCAGAACTCCTTTGTGCTAATATCTTCAGCTGTGATCAATATAACCATATGCATTATGCTGAATTATGCATTTCAGCTAAAGATAGAAAGGAACTTTCAAAGGCAGGCCCTTAAACACATGCAGTTAATTTAAGCATTAACCAAATGCAAACTGCATTTACATATCCTTCCCCACATATTCACACAATCTGAAACTAATTTGTACCTTGAATAAAGAGGTGAGTATTCTATAAAAATAATTTGCCAGTTAGATGAATGACTACAAGAAGCCAGGGAAACATCTTCTGGCAAAGAACACTTGATACATGAAAAGGCAAATGTGTGAAGAGACTTCAAAGTAAAATTAAACAATTTAAAATTTGTAAGACAAAAAGGAACTTTCTAAATATTAAAAAGTGTCCTTAAACAGACAATTTCAATTTTTTTTGTTTAGTGTTTCCCTGGAAAAAAAGGGTTAAAGGCTATAATATTTTTCTTATAATCTATTGTAACATTGTCACAAAAAAAACCCCCAAAACTTAAATCATTTGGCCTGTAAATGTCAGGTATTCATGCAAAAATAACAGTTGCATTAAAAATAAACATATAGATCTAGCAATTTTTCTTAAGAAAATAAATGAAGAAATGTACAATAATTTGTTTAGAAATATTTATGATACTTAAAAAACTAAAGCTATTTAAAAATTCATCAATAGAAGATTGTTAAACAATCTATGATATATCCTCACACTGGAAAACTATGACAGCCATTATAAACGATGCTGATGTGAACTTATATTAATGCTCAAGGAATGATTTCACAATATAGTAAATAAAAAAGCATGTTATAAAACTATATATACACAGAAAACTCTGGAAGGGAATATATAAAAATATTAATAGTGATTATCTTCAGAGTTGTGAAATTGAGTGATTTTTAGAATTTGTTTACTGGACTTTTTAAAAATAGTGTACATGAGTTATTTTTATTATTCAAAAAATTCAAGAGACATAAAAACCAGTAAAAAAAGACACTAAATGAAATGGACTAGTTGAAATAAAATAACTTAGCAATTGTAACTTTAATAATTTATAAGAACCCTCAGAATTCAACACCAATAAAGAGGTTTAAAAAAAAAAAATCAAGATTCTATCCCCTTAAGAAGAGTTTTATAGAGATCAATTCAGATATCTACAGGTAAGAGTTTTGGAATTCTTGATATGTAGGGTCATACAAAAAGCATGGAAATAAGAAAAATGTATTTCATTTCTCTTTCCTTTAAGAATGAGAAATTTATATGTTTTTGGAAAAGAGAGAGAGAATATAGAGCACTTCCACTTCCTTCAGTGAACAAGAATTTATTGAGCAACTACTAAACAAAGCACTGTTACACACTCAGTGTTGCATATTAAAATCAGAAACTATGTATCATTGACATAAAAACTTTTAAGTATCCACCTGGTCAGAAATCATGTCACCATTTTACTCACAGTCTTCTAGAGAAAGATTCACAAGTAATCGTTCATTAAATGTAACCACTCAGTGAGTAAATATTACATGTGTGTTTCATTGAAATTAAGACTACATTATAAGATGTGTTGTTTCAGACGCCTCAAAAGGTTAAAAAAAAGCATAACTTTTAACCGTTACCATTTATAAGATGGATTATAATTTCAGAAATGTTAAAATGGGAAAAAAATCTTATAATGATATATGACATTGTGATTTAAATCAATATACAGAGCACTGACTAGATAAGTAATTATTTGTTCTCACTGCGCGCATTAAACTTTTAAAAGTTCTCATGCAACAAAATTGCAAATGTTCTAAAGAAGCAACCTTATTATCACATTACTTGGTTTATCTAGCGGATGAGCAAACAGATACTGCAAGCAAGTAATTCAATTCCATTGTTGTGCATTTATGTGTAATGTATGTGTGTATAACACAGTAAATCAAACATCTACTTTAAGTATAATTATTTAACTTCTATGAGACAAGAAGGGTGACATCTGTGACCCGTATCGTATCATGATTATTATTTAGTAGGGACATCTGGACAAGGCTTCCTGGTATTTAAGTTCACTGTCACAGAGAAGAATTAGACATCTCTTTATCAGAGAGATCTTCCCTGTCGGACCTACTTTCGCCGCTGTCATCTTACTGCTTTGTTTTTATTCCCAATGCACTTGCCACCACCTGACATAGTCCATATTTATTAAATTCTTGTCAGTGTCTCCCTATTGAATTTATGCTGCATGAGGGCAAGGCCTTTGTTTCTCTCATTGCTGTATCCCCAGAACTTAGAACAGTGCCAGGCAAATACTGGTGCTCAATAAACACTTGCTGACTGTTGAAGAAGGGCTCAAAATTTAGGAAAATATTAAACAAATGAAAGACAACCTGAATAAGAATAACTCTGAGAAAAAAAATAGTTCCTTTGGTGTTTATGCTAGGATGGGTCAAGGAAAATTCTGAGCAACCAACCCACACGTGAAAGTGGATAGCTGTGAGGTAATACAGGCTGTGCCCCAGACGGCAGGGTGCCTGGCCCAACACTAGGCGCCACAGTGAGGACCCACTGAGTCAGGGGAGAACAATGAATAAAACAGAAGTCTGAAACAAAGAAGCCAGTCGTCATTGCAGATGTACCTCTTTCAGTTTTTAATCTGTCAAGGATTTCGGTTTTGTCTGTTAAGTCAGATTTTAAGGCAGTCTCGAGCTGAGCAATCTGCACTTTCAGCTGCTGTTCCTTTAACTTCCATTGCTCTTCATGGGTCGCGCTGAAGGCACTGCAAAACACACGTGACATGCAAGGAAAGCTCGGAAATCGGCTTCAACCGAAAATAATAAAGAGAAAAGCTTTTAGTGGCACCGAGACCACACTGTCATCATGTCTTAGGAATTAAGTAAACATATGCTGGTCGGCTGCTGTTGAAACCAAGGCGCCTTTCTCAGGCTGCGGTTAGGGAACATGAAAGGGTTTGTGGGATGAGCAAAGGAACTGGCCTTAATTTAGAGCTCTACAGTCAGGAAAGTTGGCAGTGTGCGGCTTTTGTGGGACTAGTGAAGGAATTCAGATACTGTACATACTCCAGAGGGATCCACAATTCCAAACCTCAGCCATCGACATCGGACAAAACCGTTCTCTCCCACACATAGACCCTCTTCCGACAGAGAAAAGGGACTCTCCACCTGATCTTTAATTCTAGAATCTGAAACTGTCAGAGTCTGTGTTATTAACATTCACAAAATATTGGCCTCAAAGTGATAGCATACTGAACTACAAGATGGCAATTCTGATATTAAGGAGTAGTGATAATGCAGTTTTTGTCCTAAAAAACACAAGGCCATAGGCCCGAGAACAGTTTTACTTGTAACATGATCAGGATGAAAACACAGTAAGAATATCTTGATAGGAACGACAAAGATAGAAATATTATTCCTCAATAAAAGAGTGACAGTTTAAACTATGGTTAAGATCTACCAGTGAGCAAGACCCAAAGTGTCAGAAGAACTACGTAGTTGAAAAATAACAAATGGGACACAGAACGTACGCAGTAAGTAAACTTTCGTTTAGGCCAGTGGTTTCCAAATGCTGGCCTCACCTAAACACTGGTGCTAGACCAGCTAAACTAAGAACACTCAGGGAGATTTGCAAACGAAGATCATGGGGCCCAGGAATTCCTATTTCTCTAAAGCTCTCCAGGTGACAGCCAGGTTTTGGAAAAACTGATCTTGATCTGTATTTCAGCAGAAAACTATTATCTGTGAAGCTTGATATGACTGAATAATTATCAGCAGCTTTGACCTTTCTGCTTATTTTAAACCCAGTAAATGAAACAGAAATTTCTAAAATCTGGTTTCATACTGATGATGAAGTAAATGGAAAAAAACTCGTTATTGAAAACTGCCCTTAACGTGGCTCCCAGCTAGTCTTGAGGTTTTATCCCCAAAGAGATACTTTTCTGGGAGGCATAGCTTTCAAAAGAACAAAATTGTGCATTCACTTTACATTTTGAATGTTTTTATTTCACTAAAAAAATAACATAACCTTAAAAATAAATGGAATTCTAGAAGTTTCCCTAAATATGACATCTGTTTCATCTATCAGTGTTCTCATTTCACATATGGAACCTTAAAAAAAATGCATGGATTTGATATACCAGTATTTTAAATTACCTTTAAAAAAGGTACAATTACCTAGATTTAAATGAAATCCAAATATAATATGTACTTTAAATACTAAAGTTAAGAATATTCCTTTGCATTTTAATTTTTATATAAAGAACAAATATACTTTCTGTGTCTGGTCAAACTATATATAACAAACACTAACATATATATGCATGTAGGTGAGTGTGTGTGTGTGTGTGTGTGTGTGTCATATTATTAAAAACATGTACTACCCGGAAAAAAAATTAGCATGATGAAATAGGCACAACTATACATTATATCAGACGCCAAAAATGAGAAACAGTAGTGTTCCAATAGTATTAGTACCAGCAAAAAGATCACCAACAGTTAATCTGGCAGAAACATCAGAAGCTGTATGTGTTTAAATTAAGAACAATTTAGCAGCCTGGTTTTTCCAAACCCACAAAATACTAGTGTAAATCAGCATAAGTCAATCTGAATTTAGTCCACTGCTATCTTCCCTCTAAATTTAGGATTACATTCCACTGGAGTTTCATGAGGAATTCCTTTTGAATTTACTGTATTCCTCTGTGCTCGGAGCCATCTGTGTAACTATAAATGGTGACCCACATCTGGCTCTGTTTTCTTTGTAAGGGCTGTGTACATGATTAAATCTGCATATGAGAACAGTCTTTGAGAACTTTTTACTCATGGAAACGTTTTTGTACAGCACCTTCAGCGACAATGGAGGGGGCATCGTAGCTGGTCTTTGTGCACATTTCGTTGTTACATTATGTTGCAGGAGTGATAAAATGTCAGTCTGCAGTGGGATGCCCACTGGTGCCTGTGGTCACTGGCAGGTCCACTGGCAGTCATGGGTCAGCATACTGTAGGCACACACCCTTGATCAACGACATGGTAAGATCAAAATAAGAGTTGAAGAAGTCATCTCTACCCTAGGGTCTTTTTTCTTACAGGAGAAATTCCATCTATTCCAACGTTCAAGGGCATCCTAATGTGAGAGACAGGGAGGTATAAACTCTAAATCATCCAGGAAGAAATCCATAGGTACTTTAGTTAGGGCCTAATGGAAATTAAACACATATTTACATCAGGGTATCTCACTGAAGAAAAAATGATGGCCCAAATGTCCTCAGTCTGACTTCTGGGAAGCACAAAGTGCTCATATACGATCATATGAGCTTTTGTGTTTCCTGGAAAATTGCAGGGGACAGGTGTTCACTTTACAGAAATGCAGCACAGAGTCTCTGTGTGGTCGGAACTGCTCCTTTACATTTTGGATATTAGATGACTAACGCATTGTAAAAACTTGATTCACCCAGTTCTTTTAAAAGGTTAATATCATCCTCAAAAACTAGACCAACTCTTTCTTTTTAATAAGCATTAGATTAGTATCTCTCAGGGAGTTAATATCTTAAAGTCACCTTTAACCGATTCTCTGGATCCAACCTCAACCTGACCAAATCTGAACTGGATGGTGGTGGAGATTGTGGGAGGGCAGGTGGGGACATTACAAGGGGTGGTGAAACCTACATTTTCTGTTTTCTAGGTTATTCATATACATGACAGTTGAGGGGCCATTGCATTCATCAATTACATGACCCTAAAACCATACTAACTTCAAAAACAGGATGCAGCTTTGCTATATTATAGTATAGAGTTCCTCTCTAACCAAATAGAAAGATTTAATCGCAAAAAATTTAATCTGTATTTTTAAATTGACATTTCTGAAAGTCGTACTTATTTCTTGGCATTGCATCAAAAATGTTTGAGCATATTAAAAAAGCCTCATACCAAATACTAACACGAGGGTTTTTTTCTTACCAGATGATTCTCTAATATGTCATATGTCAAGTAATAAACACATTCAAAATTTCATTTGAAAAAGGAAGATGAGAATGCAATCTGCAAATCACATTTTTCTCCTGAAAACGAGCCAATTTTTGGATAACAAACAAATGCTCCCCTTTTAAAAACATGCTCTCACTCTGACTAACCAAACAGGGAGGGTGTGTAGTTTGCGATGAGCGTTAGTTGTTGGCCATGATGAATAACAGTGCCTTAAAGCACAGAACGAGAAAGAATCTTTGGAACGATGCTGAGTTTTGCAGAGTTTGTTGCGTTTGTCTTGAGTTTTGTCGTTTCTACAACTTCTGGACAACATATATTAAAAATTGTGTTAGAGGATTTTATATTTCTATTGACTATAGTGTGCTTGCTGGGTTTTGTGCTTAAGTGACATGAATTTCTTTTTTGACACAAAATGTTTTGACATTCATTACACGCATTTACTTCCACACACCTCACACAAAATTCAAGTGCAAGCAGTGTAATGAAGTCTGTTTTTAACGTGACAGGAAAAAAAATGCAGCTCAAGCATAAAACATAAAACAAAACATTCAAAGCCAGATTTATACTCTTAGATCATCTTCTAATATGAAAAGATAGAGTTTCATGGTGATAAAGTAAATATGAGAAAAACATGTCTTTCTCAAAATTCCATTTATGCATTATTCCCAGATAAGTTTTTTATTCCTAGAAAGCATGTTCAGTAAATCCTCTAATTGGGCAGAAGTAGAAAATATGTAAGTAGTGGCCAAATGGCACTTATTGTATTAAGACCATGTTAAATTATACAAAATGATAAGATGTTGAAGATAAAAATTTCTCAATGTATGTTAGTTCTGTCATTCCATGAATGTTTCCCTTTCGAATATATTAGGTTGGTATAAAAGTAATTGCGGTTTAAAATAAAGACAAAAACTGCAGTTACTTTTGCACCAACCTAATACAATTTTCTAATGCAATTGAAATCAGACAGATAGTGAAGCACAGGGGGAAAAATTCAAGTTCTAGAGTCAAAAGATTTGGATTTTAGTCCTATACTGGAGTGTCAGCAATGCCATGTGACTCTGTACACGTCTCACTTTTTCTTGAGTCTCAATTCCCTCATTTATAAAATATGAGGATAACATTTTCTCCACCATATAATATGATGGCTGTGTGACCTGTATACTGTAATTTGAATTTTTCATACACATCACTACTACTTAGATACATATCAATATAAACCTAGGTATGGTTCTGTAGAGATGGAAGTATAAAACAGGAGGTATAATAAATGCTTTGGGGAAAATTAATCCGGGCTGATGAGAGGAACCAGAGCAAAGCACTAGGGCCAAATGCTCTGGAAGAGGGTTGAAGGGACATCCTACACAAGGATTTTTAGCCAGCCTAGCCTTGTTGGAGAGCCCCAGATATCATTTTAACTGATGTTTCAACCTGCTGCTGGTAACCCTTAATACAAGGAGCCACTGTGCAAAGAGAATCAATACTAGCAGGCAACGAAAATGATACATACCCCTGGAACGAGGCCTAACATTAATTTAGATATCTTTTCTAGGTAAAAAATAAAACGTATCTCTATACTCTTTAGGTGTGATTTGTTTAGTTTACAAAATGTAAATTTAGTTTACTAAACATAAAATAGTTAAAAAGTTAAACATATATTTGTAGATGGCTTTTTTGGGTGTTTCAGAATGTGATCAGTAGAAGCAAGCAACTGCTGACTATCAGCTCTAACATATATATTTCAATATATATAAAAACCTGTATTTATCATTTACCAGTGTCACATACAAAAAAGCCTTTAAAACACACACATACAGATACCTGTATCACTTTGAACTTAGCTGGGGAGGAGAATTCTGTTTCTCACATTACCTGAAGAGATTAATTTTTAAAATACCCTCATTATGGAGCAGATTAAAAAACAAAACTGAAACAGCTCTTCAAAATTCGTCTTGAGATAAAGATGCTTATGGTACTCTTTATAAGGAATAGAGACAATGGTAAGCGAATACCTTTGCTTCCTCCACCAAAAGAATCTCTTAGCTAAAGGCGGGGTAGCCCAACGGAAGGAACGAGGGCTTGGAGAGAACGAAAGAGGTTCATATACAAGCTTGAGGACTTCATAGCTTTAAGAACATAGGCAACTTACTTAATTCTGTTGTATTTTCATTGTCTGCAAAATGGGACTGTACCATATGCACACCTCCAGGTTGTTGTGAGGTATTTATAATAACGTCTACAGGGCATTGAGCACAGCCCATGCTGGTTTACAGTGTGTGTTCAATAAATGATAGCAGTTATTACTGGTAACAAAGCGATATGATTTTCTTAGTAATAGACTACCACTCAGATTAAAGACCTCATTATCAATACCTCAAAAAGCTTATTTTTCTTTTATAACACACACACACACACACACACACACACACACACATATATATATATATATATAAATATATATATATATATATTTATTAAAGAGTTAGCAACAGATGATTGCAAGGAATATATTATATCATCTGTTGCTAACTCTTTAATAAACATCAGATTCTGACATCCAATGCTTTGATATAAGATTTCAAACACAAAAATGACAGAACACATGGAATCATGATTTACCTGTTATCAAGTTTATCATAGTTTTCTTTTAGGAGCTCCCGTTCCTTTTCTAAATCATTAATTCTATCTTGCAGCTAAAATGAAAAGAAAATTACACATTAGGTGATTATCATATGAAACAACATGGGGTAAAAACAAAAAAAAAAAACGAAAGGAGGCTAATATGTTTCAGTCGATTTCTAAATTGCAGCTGCTAACTAGTCTACTTAGATTGTCTGTATTTAATTTAGCACTGATTTTCTTCCAAGTTGTTAAGTAAACATGAAATTAATATTTCTGCTTTAATTTAGTAGAAATGTATGCACTGCTTTACAGCAACCTTTGCCAAAACTCAATAAAGAATGTGTTAAAAGCTTGCTGTTAAGTTTGGGGAAACATAATATTTTTTACTCTCCTCCCCGATGAAGTCCATCATATTCATTTTGTATTAATTTCCAATTGGCTCATAAAAAATAAAGGATGAATTTTTCTTTTGGTTCACAGTTGAAACAAACTGTCAATCACTACTTACTCTGAAGACACAATTTCTCATATTACCTGGAATTTACAAAGGGCCAGTAGCACATCTTTTAAATAAATGAATGAAAAAATAAAATTGTATACCTTGTTTTACCCCAAGGAACTTTTTGAGAAATTAACTTGGGGTAATGATTATATCTTTATGACTAAAATTCAGCTTTCTGTGTTTGTTTCTAGTATTTATGTTTAAGTTTTATTCAGCAGTATATTTCATAGTTTACAACATTTTCCCATGGATCATAGTATTCTAAAAATTCATTTTCACCCTCAGAATTCTCTTTTTACTGAGTCACAGTAAAAGATTCTCCCAAGATTGGAAGAGAATATAGGCATCTTATTTCATTTCCATTTTCTTCAACAAGTTTAACAGGTTACAGAAAAAGACTGTGAGAGCTGGGAGACATTGGCAGCAACAATAATAGGAAGATGAGTTTTCAAACAACTTCTCAGAAAAAAGAAAATAATTTCACCAAATTGCTGGTGGTGCAGAATAGAACATCCTTCTCCTCAGAAACAGGTATATTCCTACAGCTTTGTTCTGGTGTTGCGGATGAGTACTAAGCTGTTAAAATGGACAAAGTTAAGTTCCACAGGTAATCTGGCATCAATTTCCAAACACCGTGTTTTCTTTTTCCTTACAGCCCCTTAATAACACGTTAGGTAAACAGTGGATCTCGCCACATTTGCGAGCACTTTTCAGCACTGGTTTGCCATGCCCGTAATACATTCACTGCAGTTTGCTGAGCTCAAAGCACCATGTATGTAGCTTAAGATTTTTAAATAAATAGTAACATTTGAAATGTCTCTGTTCTATTTTTTTCCAAACTGTCAGTGACGGAGAAGTTTTAGTGCAAGCAATGCTCAACACTCTGGAGGCTTACCTCTTCGAGTCTCCTTTCAGAAAACGTCACGGAGTGTAACTGTTTCTCAAGACCGCAGCATTTTAAACGCTGCTCTTTAAGTTGCTTACTTAGCTCCTCTCCGTTTGCCACCAAGGCCTCATGGCTGATCCTCAGCGTTCTCTGCTTCTAAAACCCAAGAAGGAAATCTTTTCAGAATTAGCTTGAGATTTGGATTTGAATGAATGAGTACGATTCTGTAAATGAATTTACTCCTGAAGTTCATGTGGTACAATTTATTCTTCAACGCACACAGTGTTTTTGTGCTGTTTGTCCACAAGAGACACTCTCAACCCACGTGTATCATGAGGAAGAAAATACAGGGTTAACTTAGCAGTCACATCATGCAGACTGTTTTTGTCCTTTCTTAAACGTCTGCCTCGTTTTGGACTTGTTGGTAGTGACTAGTGAGTAAATTCGTTTTAGCAATTCATTCTTTTTTCCTTTTTTTCTTTTTGCTGGAACTACAGTGGTTGGAACTGCTGTCTAAAAATACTGCTACAGGGGTCAAAAATCAATGCTGACCCCAGATATTCAAACTGAAAGAATCTGTCACCATAACATATTAACAGCCTGGGAAAGTTAGCTTCTAATTTTAATATAATTAAGTTAAAATTTTCAATTCAGTAAAATAGTTACTGAAGTCTTCTTAATTTTAAAATAGTCTGTTTATGAACATGCTTTAAATTCAATTTTATATACTTCAATGCCACATACTTCTTTCATAAATAAACAAAGGTGATTACACTAAAGTCTTTTCACAGAGACCCTATGACCATAACACATGCGCTCCATGTGCTAATTAATATCACTTAACGTTCTACTGAAGTTCTCCTTCAATCACTTAAGAGAAACATAGCGACCAAGCTACCCGAGTCCAGTCTCTGTTAACCTTGGTCTTACTACCGAGTACTATCTGTTACCAGCTTTTTCTGCGCTTCCGGCTTCATTGAAGCTGTTGGTCTGTACCTCTCAAATCTTTACCCAATGTCAAGTCCCTAGACCTGTGCTCTTGCAGACACTTGCTGGTGTTGGCATTTAAACAAATACCTGGCATCACTGTTAAATGGAAATCAAAATGGTCAGTGATAAAAGAAGAAATCACTTCTAAATTCCTTTCTTAATTCTTCATTTTAGAAATGGTTCTCTACGACATGGATTTTGGACTCTCCCTCTTCTATGTGCAGATAGCGCTATCTATCATTCCTACCCTCTAATTAGCCTCCTCTCTTTTATAAATTCTCTTAGAAAAGGTACTTATTACTTGACACTTAAGGAGGTTCCTGCAGGATGAAAAATACTACCCAGAAAATGGTTTAACAACGTTTATCTAATTCAGTAGTGAATTTAGGATTCAGATGACCCTATGCTTTGCACCGATTTACTGCTTCCCTTGTCTGAGTACTTCAAAGAAAGCACAGTATCCCCCCGTATCCATGGGGGATACGTCCCAAGACCTCCAGCGGAGGCCTGAAACTACTGACAGTACTGAACCCTAGACATACAATGCTTTTTTCCTATACCACACCTATGGTGAAGTTTAATTTATAAGTTAGGCACAGTAAAATATTAACAATAACTAATAATAAAACTGAACAATTATAACAACATACTGTAACAAAAGTAATGTGCAAATGGTCTCTCTCTCTCTGATAACCGAGATGGGTCCTGCGTGACTAACAGGAGGGTGGGACCTACAGTGTGGATACTCTGAACAAAGGGATGATTTGTGTCCCAGGCCGGATGGCCCAAGATCGTAGCACACTACTCAGATCGGTGTGCAATTTAAAACTTAGGAGTTGTTTATTTCTGGAATTTTCCATTTAATATTTTCGGACTGAGGTTCACCGTGGATAATGGAAACCACGGAAAGTGAAACTGCAGATGGGGAAGGCGGAGGGCTACTGTACTGCTTACTATAAATTCTGCTCACCTGGACTGTTTGGAGTTAATGCATTTCAGAACCTATATTGTTGTAATAATTATGCAGCACCAATAAAACAGGACACCTCTGATGGCACATTCCCGTGGGGCCACCGTCCTTTTTAAAACGATCATGGGGATGAAGAGTCCCAAGTATTCTCCACCTCAATGGTTAAGATTTAAAATAAATGCATCGAGAGTTGCCGTGATGGGTACTCAACTATTTTCTGATAATGGCAGTGACAAAACAAAGCAAAATACCACATCAAAGACTTAACAAAAACTGACTATTGGCCCACTCCTAACTTTGGTCTATCTTGGCTAGTTCATAAATGCTTAGAACTGAAGATATATATAAATACATCTAAGCCTTCAGTGCTATGTGCCCACATAAATTCAGATAAAAGGAGTTAAAAATGAATTATCTTGGCATGAGATGATTTACAATAAATGCGCTTATTATTTTAAGATGACACAGGTATTTATAAAAAGTCCAAGCAGTTAGTTATTTCTTTAGTTATTAAGTTATAATATCAAAAAATATTTGAAGTTAAATTACACACACTTGAAAATAAAAAGAGTAATCTTTAAAAGTTACTTTTTAGTGTTACGACCATTCTCCTTAAAAAAATACAATTTGAACATTATTCTTGAACCATTGTATCTATGTATCACCATAATAAAATAAATAACTACAGTACCTCTTGAAGCTGAATAAATTTTCCTTCCATTACTGAAAGAGCATTGCTTTTCTCCACTAGTTGCTTATGCAGCTTAATCATTTCTACATTGTCCCGAATGTTTGACCTTCAATGGTGTATTTAAGAAAAAGAGAGAGACAGAGTGAAAAATGCAAGGCAAAAGGAAAAAAAAAATCTGTGATGGAATCACACATTTTCATTGAATGTTACCTAGAAATAATTTACACACTTGCAGATCAATCATTAAGGTATGCAGTTTATTGTACACTTGGAATAGATTTATTATTAAAATCAACCAACAATCATTCTTGAACTTCCACAAACACATAGACTCTCGGAATTTGAAGGAAGCCCCAAGTTTGATGACTTGGGCCACCTCAACAATGACTTACGGATTTTAAGTCATTTTACAGTCCCCTTAAAGGTGGTGCAAAAGGACATCAGTCTTTAGCACAGAAATCGTTTCACCACCAAACTTCAGACTTATTTTAAGGGGGACGATCATACGACTTTTCCTTAAATGAAAAATATGCCATATAGCCAGCCACTCATCTTCCCACCACTCCCTTGAAACAAATGGTATCATAAGATTACCATTTATTGGAGTTTCCTCCTGGAGTTTGAACTTTTCAAAATATTTGCAAAAAAAGTGACTTAGCGTTTTATACTAATAATGCCCAAAGCTGGCATTTAAATATGTTGCAGATGTGTCTTTGGCTGTAAGAGATCATTTAACGTCCACAGGGTATATAGAAACTCTATATGCTGCAATACTAGTTTGTATTTTTTCTACCGAGATTAAAGCAAATGTAGAATTTAACAGGAAGATCTTATTAAAGGTTAATCATAGATCTAAATGAATACCTGTTTTCAAAAGGCATGTATTTTCCTGACAGAGAAAGGTTCCTTAATTTAATACATTCAAAAGTATCTTAAGAATTGTGAAGCTCGGTTTTAGACTTCATTTTTAAGAAAAATAAACACGAAAATTTTAAATTCAGAAAATTATTTCAGTATTTAAAGTAATTTTGCTTCCAAAACTTATCGAGTGTACACATATTGGAAAAATTGTCACGATGCCCTACTGGAACCAGAAAATGGACTACAAAGCTCACACATCTGTAAACCAGCTGAGGACTTGAAATACTTAATTTTCCTCTTTGATATTTGAAAGTTCATTGTATTTTGGCATTGGACAGTTAGTTGTCCTCACACAGAAGATAAACAAGTCCAAGAACCTGGATCTTGCCCAGGGTACAGTCTTAACACAATGTTAAAATAATTATGTGTCTAAAACATGTTATCTAGTAGTTCTGAGCACACATTCAACAGTACACTTACTATTATTGCCCTTAGTGTTCCTTTTACTCACTAAAAAGAAAAAAAACCCTATACTATGAAAAAAAAATATTTTAAATAGGTCTAAAGAAAAGATTCTTTTAAAAAAAATATATTTAGAAGTCAAACTATAATTTATGTGTTTTTTCCAAAATTACTTGGTTTGACCTCTCAACAGGGAGTGACATTTATTGATATGGAAGGAAAGAATACTATTCAAATAATTTCAAATATTTTCTTATATTTTCAGTTGTCCCTGACATTTTATTTTTCTTATTCTTAAGTATGTTAATATTTTTAAGAAGCTATACATGTCAGATATATTTAAATAATAACTATTACTTAACGATATTAACAAAGAATTAAGTCCCAATAACCCATTCAGCCACACAGAGTCACAGAAATAACAGGTTTTAATTTTGAATTTTCTTTTGTATGGCAAAGGCCAGTAAGTATCTAAGTATCTTTCAAAAACGTTCAGTGGTTTAATTGGTGGATATTTTCTTAAATTCCTTGGACTCTTCACAATATTGCCAGGAAAAGTAATGACAGTGTTTTACACTCATAATGCCCAACAAGTGGGCACAAACACAAGTAATAGTTAGAAATCAGCAATACTAATGTGGTTCTTTAAATAAAATGTTAGGTACTAGAGAGGACACCTGTGCTGGGACAGTACGCCACACCTCCAAGTCTTTAATAATTATTTTTAAGTGTCCCGTTTGGGGGCTTTCTACCTCATACTCAGTATTACGATTGGATATTTTTGAGGGGTGACGATGAGAGGATGACTGGCTGTCGAGCTGAAAGTGCTGAGTCAATGATATAAAAGTACCTAAACGTTAACGTCGACAATGTGATGAATGTGGTCTGGCCTTCAGAAAGGTGTACAGTTAGGCATCATCTCGAACTTGACCATCAACTCAGCATTTCTCCACAGACGGAACATGGTAAAAGGACAAGGGCGGAAGTGAGAAAGAAGAGACGGAAGGCCGTGTCACAAAAAGCAGGTTAAGAAATGTGAGGAGGACGTAGGAGATAAGGAGCGGGCGTCACTGGTCAGCGGCCTGCCCTGCCCGCTCTGCTGGGGGGGGAAGGCCTCAGGCTGGTTTCCTGTGAAGACGGGAGACAGGGCTAACTTCACCAGCCACAGTTTAAGCGCCCTCCACATTACGTTTTCCTGCCCTGCTCCGTGCCCTAGGACGGGAATCTCACATCTTCAGGACGATGACATTCTAACAGAACGAACAATGCATAGTAAAAACATTCAGATGAACTCTGACAGTCATGCACCAATTCATACATGCTGCATTACACATGGTGAAACGACTTGCAAATAGATATCAAGCATATCAATTAAATGCTTTGTAAAAATAAATTTCTCAAAATTTTCAGCAAGGATTTTGAAAAAACTATGAACCATTAAGTTGAAAAATACAGTTTCTTTTTCTTTTCTTTAAATAGATATATTACTTAGAATTATGCTAAAATCTTCTAAAACTATGAAAAGAGTTGTTGGCCCATCGCTAGATTAAAAACAAACTGAAATAAATTAGATTTTGTGTTGAAAAAAGTAATGCAGCTCAACAACCTATGTGCCAAGTTTCTCTCATAATTTGAAACAGTCAAGCAATAAACTCTGAAAAAGGAATTTCTAATGGAAGCCTTGAAAACACTTGACTCCAGCTCTGCTACTGGGTGCCATAATAAATCCAGAAACTTAAAACCTCAGACACACTGGAGAAGGAAAAACTTTCAGTGGAGCTATGTAATGTATAGTCTAATATGAAAACTTAAGAAGCGAAGATCTTTGCCCCAGTGAGTTTCTTATACTTCATTTCCCAGGCACAAAACTCCCTCCCCCCGACCCAACCCCCACTGACATTTCATTCTTTGCTGTAGTAAGGATTATGAATGCCCTCCCACCCCCCAAAAAAAGCCTCTTGTTGTTTTTGAGGCCAAAATGTTATAATATAGTACTTAACACCATTTAGAAGAGAAGGCATTAGGGTACAGAAGCTAGACTGAGATTCTGGAAAGCAATTAGGTCAAATATTTATGAAATAGAATAGAGAGGCTCTTTCTGAGTAACAGTTTTAGGCTGTCTAAATTTGGGGGATAAAGTTGAAAAACACCATAGGATTAAAAAAAAAAAACACTTTAGGTTTTTTGTTTTGTTTTGTTTTTTGTTTTTAAACAGTGGCAGACATTCTGTAAGTGTATCATTGAAAGAAATGTTGGTCATTCATAGCCATTAGGGATACACAAGTAACAATCACCAGCAAGGTACCCCTTCTGAAGAGGGTTACAGAAGGTTGATAGAAAATGAAATGGAGCTTCACTAAAATGGCTGAGGGAAGTCTATCTGAAAGGTAATGGTTTTGCTCAAAACTGCTACTTGAGTTCACAGGTAAAAATAATGCTCCCTGATGGAAGACTGCATAGAGGAAAAATTTTGTCTGTGAGTGTTTATTTGCCTCTGGATCATAGTTTTCTTGTGGTGCTGGATTAAAGTAGAAATCAGAATTTGGTATTTTTGTACTCTCAACATCCGCGAGGAATGGAGGGGGGCAGTTCTGTCACGTTCTCTGCATACAGACAGTCGGACTCTTCTGAAAATGGAGGGAATACTCCCAAGGACTGGGTGGGCACAGGAAGAGTACAAATCCTGACTCATCTTCTAAAGAGGACCATTTTGAGGATCAAGTTTAATGGATTCCAACTAGTAGTGGGAATCTGAGAATTATATTCAATGTCTCAAAAAGCCCAATAGGAAATCTAGATGTACTGGCGATTCAGCTGCAAAAGTGAACTACAGGTCTTGTATTGTTTTTAACCTTTTGATAATTATACCAAGTTAGTAGTAGCACAGGTTATTTCACAATTATCAGAAGCAATGATTGGTATGATACAGTCTTCGATGAATAAAACAATTGATTAAATTAATAAATAGCATTCAGTAGACAGAATCTTTCAGAAACACAGGTCCCTAGGGATAAAAGTGGCTATTGTTTAAAAGGCAGGTAACCATTTACCTGTTTGCATCTCTATTTCATAATTGAGGTAACTGAGTCTAACACAAGGAGAGAACGTGGCCAGCATCCTTACCCGTGAGGGAGACAATACTCAATCTAGTTCTAAGAGAGAAATTCTTCCTACTCTTCTAAGTTGCTTCCTTCCACTGAGATGTTCCTACATTTTGGCTTTCCTTCCATTCTCATGTATGTACGCACTAAGACTTTTTTTTACTATTAATTGTGACGATTTCTGTGGTTTGTATAAAGTGCTGAGAAAATACGTCAAGTTGCTATCACAGAAAAATCTTAAAATAATATCAACAGGAAAAAGGACGGATACAAAAATGGAATTTGAGTGCTATTTATCACTGGGCAAATTCTAAGGTATTCAAAACAACAGTAAGAGCTTGGTGAATGTATTTTTAAGAAAGGACAGGTCACCTCCCTGTGTAATAATGTTTGCATGCTTATCCCTAGCCCCAGTTACCCTTCCATCTGAGAACCAGATGTGCCCTCTAAATCAGACAAATGCACACTGAAGGACATTCTGTAAACAGCTCTCAATGGGCTGGAAAAGACTGGGAACCATGTTAGAATAAATGATAACAGCTATTTAAATAAAATATCCATAAAGGCCATTATTGGGATGACTGGGAAATTTGAATGTGGACTGTGTATTACATGATGCTACTGTGTCATTCACTGTTAAGTGTCCTGAATGTGACAGTTACACTGTGGTTATGTAGGAGGATGTCCTGTCCCTAGAAGGTACCTAGAAGTGTAGAGGGGGGAAGTGACATATGCACTTAACTCTCAGATATGGGAGGGGGATGGGGAGAGAAGGAGGGAGGGAGGGAGCGGGGCTCAAGCATCACCAGGCAGGATGCAGAATAGGCTTGTGCCATCCACAGAGAGGCAAACGGGCGAAAGGCATGCGAGTGTTCACACTGCTATTCTTATAGCTTCTCTGGAGGCTTGCAATTTTTCAAAATGAAAAGTTGGGAAGAACTTAAGAGTGCCAGGAAGTAATCCTGTGTTGGCACTGAGACAGGAGAGATGGAGCCCCCAAAACCAAGCTGTTTCTTATGCTGCAAACGGCGGGTTAGGGTTTGGCAGTCCACTGTCAACCAAAGGGAAGACGGCAAGTCAGAATGTCTGAAACATTTATGGGTTAAATTTCCTCCACTGGGATATTATGGCACTTACATGATTTTTAATGAAGAAGGTAAACACGCTGACATGTACTTAAAGAAAAAAAAAACATAGTACAAACTACTTACACATTTGGTAAGAGTATAAATATTTTTGGAGTTGAAAAAGTCAATAAAAGGTAAAATCATTCTGATTTTAATGTTCATGTACATGTGTTCACTGGTTACTGCTTTGCATTTAATTTAAGACGGCCTTTTTAATAAGCAGAAAATGTGCATTTTTATATTGCTTAAATTTTAATATGGATTTTTGTTCAAAACAACACAGACATTCAGGCTACTTGTAAATGATACAAGATTTTTTGCTAATGAGGCATTATGTAGAACATATGCAAAAATCACAACTCAGTCTTCCAAAATAGACCACAATAACAGGAAAAAACATGATTTTAATAAAAAAGAGCAGCACTGGCTTTTTACTTCAAAGAATTAAGGGCTTTGGATAACCAAAAGTTTATGTCAAGCTGATGCCAAACCAAACTGGTCTATTAAACACATACTATGAAGAGTTTCTATAATATTCTATGAAAAGGCTCTTTGCCATAAATATCAAGCACCACACTCTGAAGATTACAACTCTGTTTGCTTCATGTTTGAGAACAAGGAGTCCAACATCCAGATCAGACTTCTAGAATTTCAGATCTGAAATAATGTATCCGTGAAAGACAAGTTTAAATATGTTTTCCATTTTTGTGATTTTTCTCTACAGTAAATTATACCAAGTTTTATATTCCCCCCAACATTTTTTTCAACAGTTTTCCATTAGTCTCAAAAAAAAAAAAAATTTGCTGTTACACATAAAACTTTGAGCTATGTGTAAACATATAAGAAAAAAAAGACTTGAAGCCTCTTATTTGAAGTCATTTCTTCAGTTTTCAACAACTGTATTTCAGGAAACAATATGCCATTCAGTACAGGTACCCTTTCTTCCGAGCAAATAACATGTAGTCTTCAATTTTATAAAATCAATGAGGTAGGGTACAAACTGGTTTATTTCGTTGGCCTCTGCAACAAAAGTGCCTTCACGTATAATTCTTATTTTGTCTCTACCTCTAATTTTTCATATGACAAAAAATAGGTTGTACAGAGTTAATAATCTAGTCCCCTGAAGAGGGCAGTAGTTTAGTTTTTGAGGTAAACTCTTCTACATGCATATGTTGGTGTCTCTTGCTGAAAATATTTTCAGTAGAAAATATGTGTTCCCGTCTATGACTCTGTTTCTTCTACTCTTCTAGTCCTAGGACGGAAGGACGTCTGGATCTCCCTTTCAATTAGCATCAAACATGCGAGTTCCTAGATGATCATATCCCTTTGGAAAAGGGAACAGCAAACAGGGTCCATGCTACTCTTTGGGAACTTACGAGATATAACAGAGAAAGCGAAGCTGATAGGGCTGGACTCCAAGCTTGGGCGAAGGCCTAAGTGCCGACTTTCTATATTCAGATAATAGCGTAAATATGGCCGTGGGCAATTTATGAAGCTAACCATACTCAGGGTTGGGGTCTGGTCCTTCAGCACGCTTCCTCACGAGGAACCATTTCTTGGTTTTCCAAGAAGGTTAAGTCTAAGTCAGTTCTTCTTCCTAGGGGAGCGTGAATAACTCCTAGGTATTCAAGCTGGTTCAAAGCCAGGGTTCAGATTACATCCCCTAATATAATTCTCAAAAATATTCCTGTTTCTTTTGCCCTGCACTTAGAAGCATATATAAACATCACTAACTATGCAGAATTTCATTATACAATTTAATTTTACACATAACTTTTTAGGAACAGAAATTATTAGAGCTAATGCTAACCTTTTACATCTCTGATAGTTTTTCATGTATTTTTAGCCCACTTTATTTTTTAAAACAAGTCTCACATGATGCATCATTTCTTAGCTTTTTCAATTACCATGTAAGGTTAGTTTGTTAAAGGAGAATTAAACTCTGAGCCTGACATGAAAAACTAGAAAATCATACTTGGTGTTTCTAAATAAGAACTTCGCCACATAAGCATGATATGACATAAATGGGAAAGGGGAAAAACAAAGACAGGATTGAGGTCTGGTTTAGGAACACATGAAGAGAGAAATAAAAGAGCTATAACAATCAAAATGCAATGTGAAGACCTCATTTGGATTTTAATTCAAATCAACAGCAGAAAGACATCCTCAGGGGAGTGTGAGTAGATAATATTACGAGACAATGTCAAGGGATTGCCGTTAAGTTTGGTAGGTGTCCTAATGGCATGTGGTTAAGTTAAAAAGACAATTCCTTATCAGACAGGGGTACACACTGAAGTATTTACAGGCGAGATGACATGCTATCTGGCTGGGGCTCAATAATTGAAGACAGTAAAGGTGACACGATGGATGAAACAGGCCTGGTACCACGCTCACAACTGTTAAAGCTGAGTGATGCATACACGGGAGTTCAGTGTACTGCTCTCTCTACTTCAGGGTATGCTGGGTCCAAAAAAACAAAGAGAGACAAGAAAAGAAATAAAAACAGAAAAGCCATAAAGGGAAGAAAATAATTCAAGAAAGAATACAGTAAAAACATAAAGTTTTGTTGGAAGCACAAGGTGAAAGCACAAAACAAAAGGTATTAGAAACCAGAAAATAACAAAGGAGGATGGAAAAGAAAACACTGCACATGTCAAAAGGCAGCGAGGAGACCACGGAAGGGCCCCTCTGTCATCCGTAACAATCAACAGATTTTGACGCAAACTGAATATTAAGAGAGGGAACAACTTTTGGGGATAGAAAAACTGGTACCATGTTATGGAATTTACTCCCTTTTAAAGTTGAGAAAACTTAAGGCTGGACTTATTCACAAGGTACGCTAACAGCTGAGTCCTCGTCACATGTTTCTCTCTGTGGATCTAATCAAACGGTGTCAGGACCTTCTACAGTCTTGGGAAATGGGGCAAATGAGTGGAGCCCACCAGATGAGGCAGAGGAGCTTAGGGAAAACTGCCCTTTGACGAGAGTTGTTGATAGCAGTTGGTAGGTCTAGGGCAGGCTTCTATGAAGAGTGTTAAGTCAAAATGTGACTTTTACAGAGACTGGGCTTATCGTTCTATGGCATGTGATAAAGTATTTTAAACTAATTTTGACCTTATCACAGTGACATTTCTGTTTTAACATACCTTTGATCTGTGGCCTGCTGTTCTCGAAGCTGAAGAAGAGATAACTCAACTTCATTTTCTTTCCTTCGCAACTGAGTTTTCAGGATCTCAGCCAAGTGCTCTAACTCTTCTATCTGGCCTCTCTGTGACTGAATAACATTTTCTCTGAAATAAAGACCCTTTACATGAATTTGCAGTTTGAAGAAATAGCCGCAGTATTTAAGCTCAGTACAAAGAAAGCTCTTGATAATAAAGAGCAAGCAAATGTTAAAAGTTTTAGCTTCAGTGCCTCTGTGTGTAGGAAAATAGCAGATTAAATGTGATCTGCAGGTCCATATAAAAAAAAAAAAATCGAAGCTATCCTTTTTATAAGATAATGTCATGGGCAATGGATTAAACTTCCGTTCAATCTGTCAGTATTTATTGGTCACCTACTGTGTACTCCCCGATCTGGTCATCTTCAGATTATTTATGTGCCTTTGTTCCTTGCTATGCAGATCTCCCTATGCCACCCAAATTAACACTTCAGAGCAAGATGGCAAAAAATTTGCAAATCATTATACAGTGGTCTCCAGCATGTATATATATTGACCTCCATCAGGCCTGGCAGCATCCCAGTGAGATGAGCCTCAGGAAACCGGTATGGAGCTGGCTTTTCAGCTGACTAACAGGTCAGTTTTATTCTCTCACTGTATAACCATTCCTGTAACTGGTATTTAAAATATTCAAAGGGAAACATTTTAACCCTTATTGGTCTTAAGCCACTATCTAGAGTATGATACTCTGCCTCGTGTCTTCTTTCCTCATTCAGAATTGTTATTTTTTGATGATCCAGGTGAAGGCGGGTGGATAACGTGGAACCTTTCTTCATTTGTGTGACTCACAGACACTGAAACCATGAGGCTTTGATTAACTGGAAAAGTAAGCTAAACGTGGCAGAAGTAACTTTTCTGAAACCATAGTATGATGAAGAATGCAGTACCGTAGAATCACAGTGAAACAAAATCTGAAATCCATATGTCTTTGATAACTCCAAACTTTTAAGCCACTCCCTCCAATTTTTTTTTAACCACAAAAAGGCTAATTAATTCAGGATTTTAAAAAAATTACCTGTAATTTTTCTGAAAATGAAAATGTTGCCTCTAAAGCTTCGACTCCTCTAAATGAATAGACTTTATGCTATTCCTTTGGGGGTGAAATTGTAAGAAAGAGGACTATTCTATAAAGCCTTCCATTGATGCAGTTGGTTAAGCTGCTCATTTTCCTCATTTTAATGGAAACGCGTTTAATAATATTTTCTTACTCCACAGATTTAGCTGAATTTTAGTGAATTATTTGTACGTCAGCCAATTTTGTTTAGAATAAGAGAGGAATCATAAACAAACATGATCAATCAACAAAGTTCTAAAATGACCACAAAAAGAATACATACAAATTTCTTATTTCTCCTCTGGCTTCTTCAAGTAAACTGTTGCCATGTTTTGTAAGCGTGGGTTGTAGAGTTTCTGCTACATCAGCATCTTGGAATCTAATACCTAGGAATAAATTAATAAGATTATAGAAGTTAGAAAACAGGACCCTTGGTTTGCTATCAGAAGGAAATTTGTAGTTTAATAAAATTTCCTAAGTATTGAGAGATGTGTGTTCTATAGTACAGAGAATTAGAAATACATTGCCAAAGGGACTATGAGATCTCAGCCACCAGTTGGCATTAAATAAAACACAGCAGCAAGTATAGTCTATTTAACAAATTCTACCATAGAGACTAAATTACCTAGAAATAATTTGATTCAACTTCAGATTTAAAACCCCAGAAGTAATTTCTGTGGTTAAAGAACCAAAGTCTTCAATTTAGGTTTTTACAATATAAACTGAAGTATGAAGGAAAGGGTTTCAAAACTTCACTTTTAAAAAAAATTATTTTTGATAAAGGTTTTTTGGTTTTTAAATTATTCACAATGTTTGACCGTACATTTTGTATCTTATCTTCATAGATACTATGAGTGTGAGTCAAATGTTTCCTGTACTTTGGTTTACTCCACACCTCAATACGAAAATCCATATTTAAACAAAGGTAATTCGAGCAGGGATCATCAACAGGATTCCTTTATATAAAACATTTTGCTGCTGTACTTAAAATATAATTTTTCTTATAAAACTAGTTATATGCAATTTTATAAGCTTAGTCCCATTGTTAAAAAATGAGACATACTTTTAATTATATGAGTTACTCTAGACTTGTAAATTATTAGAGTTCAAGGTGGATAAAATATGATATAGCATAAATTATTAGAGTTTAAGGCAGATAAATTATGATGAATAATTTAGTTTTTAATGGAGCATAGTCTCAGATGTAAAAGTACAGAAAAAATTCCTTCTCTTCAGAAAAGTTTACTTTTTAAAAATGAGAATTTTAATTAGAATGATGGAACTATTATTTGCAGTTTCCAAAATTTTTATCATCTATTGCTGTAATGCAGACTAAAGAACAAAAAAAATTCTACCTAAAACATTAAAATAGTTTACTGTGTTTAAATTTGCCAATTATATTTATTTTGGCAGTAATGCTAATTCTTAAGCATTTTGTATATAAATCATGGGAAAACTAAACATCACTAGTGGAATTTAAAAAACCTATTTATATTCAAAATATATCTTACAACTTGCCAATTGTTATATTTTGAAACATATACACTTCATAAAAATCTTTGCTCTTCACAATAAGAATTGTTTCTACATTACACTGATCACGCCTTAAGCTGGTACCTTTGTCCCTTATCCTGACAAGGCATAAATAGACAATGGTAATATTTGTACAGCAGCTTGGGGGTAGGCTGCTTGTGGCCAGAGAGGGTCTGGGGTTCTCACCCAGCCACCCCAGGCCGCGCTATCTCTGACAAGTCTGGCCCAAGTCCCAATCTCAAAGGTGGTCTTGAAGAGTCTGTTAGGGTTACTAAGGTACCAACCTTGATAATGACGCCTCAAGTTTACTCAGAAAGATAGCGGGTATCTATCATTAAATAGGTCAGCACTATTTAATGCTTTGTGCAGCGTCTATGTCTTGGACTCTGTATCAAACAGTGAAAAAGGTCTGAATTACTGAGTGGAAACATAAGGAGAAATCTACGCTATGTAGTCATATTTTAAAAAGGCTCTGCCGCTCTGTGGCGCTTATTGTTCTACAGGGAGAAACTTCCATCCAGCTCTTCTATTTAAACAGTGATTCACAGCACGAGATTAGCTTGCCATGTTACTCTGCAATTTGGGCATTGTGTTTACTTAGTATGGAAGACCTTGCAGACTTTATAGAGATCTTGCCCAAGTATAGTCACGGATGATAAAACTAAGGTTCAGAGAGGATAAGTGACTTTTTAAAGACGAGAGAGATTCTTATGGCTCTACCACGTCCTGAGCTTTTTTTCTAATCTGGTGTTATCACACCATTTTACAGATGGGGCAAATGAGGCTCTGAGAGGTCAAGTGCTCTCTTCCATGTGAAAAGTTAATTAGTGGCAGAATGCATGTTCTGATTTATACTTCATTCTGATGACTTTGGTTATGTTCGAAGTCTCCTGCCAATCTCCCATGGCTAGGAGTGGTCAGGCTCTTTCATCTGCAGCTGCACGCTGCCTGTGTGGAGGCCTTACTGACTTCAAAGGTGCCATCTAGGGAACAGATAGTGTTAACATTTTGGCTGGGAGAAAAAATAGAACAAATTTTTCTCTCTTTTGTTCATATGGTGTTTTTTTTTTCTTCCTCAATGAATTGAAAGTTTTACATCATTTTTTATGTCCCTAAAAATGATAGGTCTTTATGTGAAGCGTATTCCAAACGAAGATCAGTTAGAGGTAAAATTTTATGGCCTTCCTTGTTGGTGAAAATTTTAAAATGTTACCTAAAATATTTATTGACTAATTGCTTCATTGTCAAGTTTGTCTGCGGGTGGAGAGAATTCAGATTTTATTAGAAATATTTAGTTTTTTTTCTATATTGAGTCTTCTCTATGTAATTGAATTGCTTTGTAACCTGGGTAGGTTTTAGGGGATTCATTTTCCTCAAAATGAGGAAAGTGGCCTATGATCACTTTTAGAGACGGAAGAGTGGAGGAGACCTTTATGGTCCCTTGCTTGCGCCCTTTTATTTTATATGTAAAGACAACTCAAGTTCGGGATGATTAGAGACTTATCCACGGTCACCAGAAACTAATTAGAGGAGCAAGAACCCATCTTTCAAAGCTCCTACTTATGTACATATTCCACTGTTATGTTGTCTTCATACAATGAGAAAGATTTAAACAATTTCGCAGATTTTGTAAAAGGTCTTTCTATGAAGAACTTAAGTGTGAGCACTCAGAACATAAAGTGTGTTCATATATAAGCAAACTAGCTGGTTTCTCCACTAGCCTGAGTGAATGTGATCTGCTTCTGTAATATAAGAAACCAACTCCAACTAAACGGAACTCATATTTTACGTAGTTTCATACATGTCTCTTATCAGTAAGAATGGTTATGTTCAACAAATTTGATTGTGATCTCGTGATTCTTAAATCAAATGATCTTCATGTTAATATTAATGACTATCAAAAACTCAAAAAACTACTTTTTTCTTTCTAAAGACACCTAAAAACAGGAATACAGAAATAAAATTGAGTGTGTGTATGTGTGTGTGTTTGTGTAAAACGACCTATTAAAAGACTTAAGTTTAGGATTTAATGTAAGCTTTATTTTACCTTTCCGAGGGCATTCCTGTAAGCCTGCATTTTCATTCACTTTTCTACGCCCAGTATTCACACGAGATTGCACATGATTGTATGGAGTTTGCCTGTAACCCTGGATTTGAAGTTGCTGTTTGGCTGAAATTAGTCTGTTTTTGAGAACTTCATTTTGTCTTTCAAGCTCATGAACTTTCTCTTGCAGCTGTTCAATCATTTCTTCCATTTCCACATCACGTCCCAGCCGCTTGGGGCCGCCACCAACCCGCTCATATCTTTTCTTGTCATTAACTAGCCGTATTAACTTGGTGGCCATTCTAGGGAAATAATAAAAAGATGAAAAGGAATGTGAGAAGTCAGCATAAAATGCATTCTGTTGAAAGGAACATAATCACTGTGAAGACTTCAGTGCAGAACCTGAATAATAAATTTCAGGTTTTGATGTAACTATTACTGCCTGTGAAGAATCCTTTGATGATAATTGAAACCACTGGGCAACAATCTGCTTTATAGCACTGACAAATAACAGTTTCCTAAGGCTTATCATTTAAGGTTAGTAAAGAGAGGACACATATTTACTCCATATGTTCCTCAAATGCAATTTTTAACGCATGACCTTATGTAGGAATGCTGTATGCACTTAAATGCAGTGGGTTATATCTGCAAGCCACAGTGAGTTAAAACTTTTGGAAAGTGTGTTAAGACGGTGCGGCATTTAGGTAATACATTGTTTTCAGTTTCTCTGGGATTAAGACATACTACAAATATAAAAGTGTTAGAATGCATAGATACACACATATAAAAAGCCCAATGAAAAATTCAAAAGAACCCAAAATGCACCATTAAGTGTTGCTTAGGGCTCAAGAAACATCCATGTTTAATGGTAGAAAATAATGAGATGAGAAAAGTACTATTTTAATGCTACCTTTAAGGTTAGACATAAATTGTGCTTTTGACATCTCAGGAGTTTATACCTTTGATTTTTTTAAGTTTTGATAAAAACTGGTTAGACAGAACAAAAGACAGAAAGGGCACATGGGGGTGATGTAATATACACGTACGGAAAACATGCCTGACAGTGAATGGAAAAATCTTGGCAGGACAAGAAAGAAAAGGTGGCTTTGATGAGAGACACAAGTTCAAGACTTTACAAAATTGGTCGCACATCTTCAATAGCTGATTCTAGTTTATAGTGAATCTATTTTTATAAAGACCCAGACAGGAGATTGAAAATAAAAACTCACTTCATTTTTCTTTAAACGGCGTTTGCTTTATTTTAGCATGGTTATGGACAGAAGCTTTTACTTAAGAGAACAAAAGTGAAATAAAAAAATCCTTAATAGCTTTGGGATGTCATAGAACAACCTTTTTTTGCCCTAAGCAGAGTCCTCTGTAAAAGCGGTAGTAATACATGTCTATCTACACTCTGGCTTCTCGGCCTACAGCATGTGGCATCAGGGAGAGCTATGCATAACATAATCAGTTAAGATTGTTTTCTCTTTCCCTTGAGGCACATCCATTAAACATGCTTTATAAGGGATACAGGATAATAAAAACCGAGATCCAAGAGTACCACAAACACCCTAGTAAAATAATCAATGGATTAGTTCCTTTTCCACCTAATCCACAGAATGATGTATCATTGGGAAATTTGGGCAGGTATTAGAGCCCAAGAGAGTCACACACTCTTTCTAGCCATTTAATGAGCTTAGGATCCTGAGCCCCACCCAATGTTTTATCCATAGAAATATGGTAGCCATCTAAGCGAGATGTCAACCTGAATATCTGAATCTCCTGTACAGAGTGACTTTGACAGAGATACAGATTACAGTCAAAAGAAAGACACAGATTTAATATGAAAAAGCAGTCAACATCTAGAGAAAAATCAATGACCCCAATTTTTAAGGCAAGAAAAGCACATCAATAGAGTGGCTTTAAATTCCTTCCAAGAATTTCAAGTAAACTTTGTCAAGAAACATAGATTGCATCTCTTGTTCCAGTAATAGTAATAATTTTTGTTTGTTTGATTTCATTATTTTATGATGTTAAAAAATTCATTTGAGCACTTACTTAAAAATGTGGTTTACCAAAGCTATATCTATAATGAAGTAAATGATATTAATTACATCTTAAGGAGAAATTTAAAGGCAGTTCTATGCAGGTATGTGGGTAGTGTCAGTGGTGTGAAATCGAGAAGGAATCTAGAACTTGGGTTACAGTGGTCATTAGATCACTACTCTGAGGTCTGAGGAAAGCCAAATCCCAAGAGGTTCAATGGCGTGAACACATCATAGGCTGGTGGCAGAGAGGTAACAGAACACATGCGCACAATTTGCACACAACTCCTAGCCGAGTCCATTTTCCAGTAAACCGCGCGGCTCGTTATGAAGTTGTTCTGTATTTTCTGGCCAGGACAAATTACTAATGAGGCCAAGGTGGTGAATTCAGTTTTTTTTACTGACCAATTAGGCTAACAAAGAGAAAGAAAACTGTTTAGTGGTCACAGACCACATCCCTCATTGTGAGAGGCTGGTCAGAAAAGGAATCAGGCAAGTGAGTCACATGCCTTGAAAAAAAGGACTTCACCGTCACTCAAAAGCCAACTCAAAGTAAAAGCCCCACGCACAGCATGTCAGTAGGTCATTAAAACAAAGTCCACAGAGTAGAAACTGAACTAGAATCACCCCTTCAGGATAAATTCTAAGCAGGAAAAAACCCTATCTTCTGTCTTGGCTGTCTCAGCTTTTCACTGAATTTAAACATCAATATGAATATACAGACCTGTTCATGCTTCTAGAGGTGAACATACTTTTTTGGTTTTAATGCGACCCCTCAGAAGACAGTATAGAGTTTCTGAACAGGAAAGAATGTCTACTCTTAAGAAATGATCTCTGCAGAAATTTTTGCATGCAAGTCAAAAGTGACAATGTTTCTTCAGAAACAGTTGAGACTCTTTAAAATATAGATTCTAGATGAACCTAAACAAAGTTAAGTATGTTCCAGATATCGAAATAATGTTTTCATTAGTAAACCCTAAATGTTAAGGAAACATGCATTCTGACAAGTTAAAGTAGCTAATTACTTTCTTAAACTTTCATTTTAAAATCAAGACATTTAAAAACAGATGCTTTGGCCATTTGCTTGTTAAACTATAAATATTAAACCAAAAGTTATTTATAGATATGATATACTCATGGCACTCTTAGCTATTAGCTCTTTCTTTCAAATAGCAACTTCAGACATATAACAATTGTTTTGGTTTATTATTCTAGTTTGTAAGAGTTTCCATCTTTAAAAATTGTATTTATTTACAACCTGCCTTGTTCCAAAAAAAAAAAAAAAAGATTCAAGGTGGGGTTTTCAATTAAGTTTATAAAAAAGCATATCCTCCAAACTTTACAGAGTCAGGAAATAAAGCTAAAAGCTTTTTATCATAACCTTTTAATTTTATCCTCTTGCTTGCGGGCATGCTGTTTAAGTAAAATGTTCTCATCATGCAAACGCAAAAATCTGTCTTCCAGTTCCTCCCGGCTAACACGAGACACCGCCTGGCGATATTTCATTGTCCTTGTTGAAGTTTCTGCAAAAACGCCAAGGTAATTAATAGTGGGATGACTGAAAATAAAAACATTTATCAATGGTAAAAATGTTAACTGTTGATATTAATATAAAATCTGACGTACTCATCTCAGATTTTTTCTTTGAGACCTACAATTAAGATTGTTTTAGAAAATATTAGAGCATTGTTCACATTACTGATTGGAGGTGAGAAAAACCTTTGCTGTTGATACTTTATATGTAATATGAAGAATTTGAACAGTAATAGTATCCACTCAAAAATATATTCAAACATCCATTCTTTAAGAATGTAAGCTGGAACTTTGATTCAACAGACTTTTCAATTTATATGCTGAATGTTGAAAAAACAAATTAAAAGTCTGAGTATCTGAAAGCATTTTTTATTTTACAAAGGTAAGAATTATAAAAATAATTTGGTGAAATAATAAGATTAAGATAGTTTTGTGATCCATGGGTATTGGATTATAGAAAAGAAACTATAAAATTTGTAAGACCAAACAAAAAAAAAAAAAACCTTCACAAATTATTTATAAGCTATGTTAAATATTTTCAAAGAACTTTTATACCTTTTAGCATGTGTATATATTTTTTTGCGTAAGTTTAAATTTGGTATTTTCCATATCACTGTGAAGTCGGTTGATTTTCAAAAATCCTCCGAAAGAAACAAAGAACAAATAACAAATTGACAAAGATTAAAGCCCTGTGGTGGGTTACTGAGGGCAAGAATTGAACTTTGGGTATCAAATCCCAATAAATAGTTTTGCACACTTAAAATTTATTTGTATTTGAATTCCTGATACTCTGCCAAAAATCTAAAGCAAAGCTTATACATGCATTCTACTTTGAACAATAAAAGCTGCACAGTCAAATTAATCTTTTTCAGTCAACAATAATACACTGACCACCTTTCTATGATAGTTCAAGGAGGCTGCTTGCACTCACTATTCTGATTAACAGGTGTCTGAAGATGCCTTAGTGGAATGTATTTTACATCGCAGTCCTCTCAATGACAAGTGCAGTGGCATGACAGCTTAGCTGACATACTGATCACAGGCAAACAAAAACATAGTTCTCCACTCTAAATTGTTCCTTAAATAAGGCAGTGCTTTCCTTTCTCATTTTGAAAGTGCTCTATAGTAACTACTAAGAAATAAAAGAGAAAGAAAAGCTTTAATGTATGTTAATTTGATAAAACAAACTCAGTATCACTTGGATAAACAAACCATTTGGAGATACTCTACTTGAAAGACAAAAAATTTTAAATATGGTATTTCCTCCCATATAAAATTTAAACATAGGGAAACATTTTAATGGGAAATGTGATTTAAGCCAGGCAATTTGGTTTGGAGGCTTGATACTCTCTGTAGCTTCTACTGATATGTGGAATTTTAAAAAGATGATTTATAACAATTCTTTATCAGAATAGAGAGAGTTTTACATTTTCTATGAGCTGTTGATAATTGACGCATGCAGTAAAATACCACATGTTGTTCTAAACACGCCATCCTTGTTTAGTCCAATCAAAAGCTAAATAGTTACTTAAATGGCTTCGTTTGTATGAATATCAAAAATACTTTAAATTAAAAGTAAAGAAGTTACTGATCAAAGTTCATAACTGTAATAAATAACAGCTGGCCATACCTTGTAACCCTCCCATTCCAAAGAGGTTTAGACCTGTATCTTTCACAGGCAGGTCTCCTGCAGTCTCATCAGTTGGACCAGACATGGCCTATCTGTGGAGAAAAGAAAATTCAAATAAAATCTTTCCAAGTTATAACATTAACTATGCAATGGAATGAACCAAATAAAACGAATAAGGCACTAGAACTTTAATGGACATCTTATTGCCCACATGTGTAGGCTGAAGAAGATGAAAGCTTCTATTTTAAAAGTAATACTACATTCAATCATGGAGACAGTGTTCCTTTCAACAGTATATTTCCTATAGTTTGCTTAGGAAATGAGGTAAGATTATCATTCTTCCTCTCTCTTCTTCTTGTTCCTCTATGTGAAACAAAACTAAACTCCCTCAAATTTGAGAAATACCTCCTCTCCATTCCCCATCCCTTTCTCTGCCCCCCAAAGAAAGCAGCTATCTTAGAAAAAACTCAAGTCAGGAACTTGATTCCAATGGTTGTTCTATTGCTTCCTAGCTGGTCAAGTCATCTAATCTCACGGAGTTTCAGTTCCTTAATTTAAAAATGGAAACAACAATACCAACAATACCTATCTCACAGTTATTCTAAAGGTAAGTGAGATGGTAAATGAAAAGTGTTTAGTACATTTGCCTGGGATGTCAATATTACTTGAATATTAATTTTCAGCTTGATGCACAAATGGGTAGGTAGTTCCAAGTTTTGCAAAAGAGGTTTCATAAATTCACCAACGGGTTTTTGTTGTTGTTGAGACCTGTCTTTGTTGCCAAGAGGCCTACGTCCCAGGGCTTCCTGCTTCAACATACAGGCTGCCCAGCTAATTCTGGCATTTTTAGAGTTTCTATTCTTCAGAGATACACAACAGTAGCTTAGCTTTGTATGTGGATATGAGTGGTCTTTGCAATGTCTACTATGCCAAAATAAAAAAAAAGATTTTATATTTTCATTTCAATCTATCCAGAAAACCAAATGCAAACTGCCAATGAAGATGCCCTAAGGCAGAGGTTTGCAATCTCTAGAACCAGGTCCTAGAATGTCAAGTCCAAGAGAAGAGCAAGCTTCTTTGATTTGTTCTCCTCTCAGAGGCTGGCACGGAGCTGGGCACATAGCAGGCATTCACTAAACAGTTTCTGAATGAATGGAGTCCATGGGGCTTCAGGGTCTGTGGACCCAGAGAGCAGAGATGGTTTACAAAATCTTTTACACTTATGTGCATATGCAGTACCTTTTAGAGGGAAGGTTCACAACTTTTATGATAAGTCATCAGAGGTTGAGAACCACTGCATTTTGCGGTGACATACATAGCTAACAGACAGATACCTGGGTGTTCGTTCATCTACTTCTTTTGGAGACAGTGCTATAAAAAAGGTCAATTTTAGGAGCCAAATTATCAAGCAGTTTAAAGACAGGACACTTGTGAAACGGAGAGCTTTTCCATGACAAAGGTATAATAGCATTTATAACAATGACGACGACCATATTAACATTTATTGAATGCTTACTATAATGTGCCAGGCGCTCTTCCGAGTGCACTGCTTATATGAATTAATCAAATATCTCACAACATCCTGGTGCTATTGTGAGTCCTGCTATGCAAATGAAGAGTGAGACAGCACAGGTAACTTGCCCAAGGTCACACATCTCAGAAGTAACTGTCTAGTCTTATTTTTGTCCCTCTTAGGAAGGGGGGTGTTCTGGCATCTAGAGGTAAGCGCTGCTGCTAAACATCCTCAGTGCCCAGGATGGTCTGACCCAGAATGTGAATGAGCTTGAGAAACACGGTGCCGTGCGGCAGTACCTTTCCAACACCCTCTCTCACCAGCCCTTCTTGCTCCCTGTCCTCCACTCACACTGTTGTCCTTTAGGGACCCTTGCTGGCTCCTCATTCTCTGGAGCTCCGCTCCAATGTCACTTCCTCAGAGAGGCCTTCCCTGATCATCCTGTGAAAGTCCTCTTCCTCCTGATTTCACCGCTGTTTATATCTGTTACAGCAATCATCTCTAGCTGAAATTTTAAAAAACGTTTACTAGTTCGTGACAAGTGTGTCTTCACTAATAAAGTATAAATAAGCACCTTCAGACGAACAAGCATCTTGAGGCGGGTTTCTGTCCTCTTTACAGCTGGTTGGGAACAGTGCCTGGCACAGGTGGGCACCAACCTTCCTATGTATTGAATGGATAAATGAATATCTGGCACTGAGACGAAAATGGTAAACAAAGTCCCTGCCTCTATGTACTTATTAGGCTAGGAGGTAATAAGATGATAAACAGATAATGATAAATAGTTAAGCACACAGTAGGCCACTCAGGAGGCTTGTAAGGGTGTGCCAACCAATTCCTAACCCAGATACAAGAAGCGAACAGTGTTTATGTCACCTTCTGCTTGAAGAAGGACTTGAACGGGCACTGCAATTAGCATCAACTCTCATCAGCTAGGGTTTAGATCTGGGACATACATTTTCAAAACGGTGCTGGGCGTGGGGGTAACGGGCGGGCTGTGATTCAGGCCTGAGGGTGTGGAGGTGTTTCGTGCTGGGCTGCTTTTCAAGCGAGCAGAACTCCAGGGCCTTCTCCAGGCCGTCGAGCAGACGCCAGGATCCCGGCCTGGTAGGGGATCGGCCACCTCCATGCCCCCCGCCTACTCCCCCAGAGTACTCACCGCCACTCTCTCCCCGCCGGTCGCTAACCGTTGCTATAGCGCCGACGGCGTGTCCGGCGAGTGGCCGAGAGAAGCACGGGAAAAACATGGCAGGCCCTGTTGCCTCCTGGGAAATGTAGTTTTCCTCGGGCCCTGGCCCGCCAGCTCGCAGAGTAGCGGACTACGCTCGCCCAGCTGTCGGATCTGGGAAATTCTAGTGCTCTGGACTCCGACACAATCGGGAGCCGCTGCGGTGCATCCTGGGAGTGGTAGTTCTCGATGCCCTTGTGGAGAATGGCGCCGGACGGAAGCAGGATGCCGAGAGAACTACACGCAGGAGGCGGGGTCCAAGGCGAGGGATCTACAAGACCAGCCGTGGCGAAGGAGGCAGGAGCGGCAGCATGAAGCGGACCCAGACCGCCGAGGAACGAGAACGGGAAGCTAAGGTATGTCGGGCTCTCTAGAGTCTGGGATCTGCCGTGCGCTTGCAGTTAGGGGCAGGGAACCGGAAGGGTTTGGCTGGATGGCGAGTGGACGCACAGGCTTAAGCCAAGGCATGAAAGGGCCTTGCCAGCAAGGGAGCCAGAGATGGGGTTATAAACTCGTGCTGCTCGGGATGCAGGCCTAGTCCTGTTGGGTCAGCTCACAAATGAGAAGACACCCATTTACTTGTTCTGCTTCTGCACTTATTCCTTGAGTACATTTATAGCTACTCTTGTGCCTCAGTTTACCGGACTCTCAGATGACTGAGCATACCAGCTGTGTGTTCTCTTTGGTAATGATTTCTGAGGACTGAGAGCAGTTTAGATGAAGTCTATGTGCGCTCAGATGTGTTTATTTGGAACAGTTGTCTCGGGGGCAGCTGATAGGTTCCATGTCTTCAGCACAGTGCGTAGGAAAACTTAACTACAATCCTATTATGTGCTTTTGGGGTTTAGCCTCTGGTAGCTGCCATTCCATCGGATGAAAATAATAATAGCAATACCAACTCTTACAATAGTATTTATTACATGTCAGGCTTTGCGTTGAGTTCACAATATTTATATTATTTCATATTCTTACCACAGCAGATTGCAAGATAGATATTATACAGATGGAGTTATCAACAGTCCTGTTTTACGGATGAAGACTTGAGGCTCAGAAGAATTAAGTGTTTTCCTTTAATTCCCCAGATCAAGTCCTATGTGTCTAAATATATTGGTAATTTATCCACTTATTTCCATCTCCACCACCTTGGACCAAGCTACCATCGTCTCTTTAATGGATTGTTACAACAGTCTCCCTGTTGGTTTACATTCACTCTACACCCTAACACTCCTTTGTCCTCTTCTTCCCGTCCTCCCACATAATCAGTCTTTACTCCATATTGTGGAGTGTGATCTTTTCAAAATACAAATCTAATCATGTCAATTTCCTTCCTTCCTCCTCTTCCAACCACCTGTTTAAAATATTCTATGACTTTTATTGCTGTTAGGATAAAGACGAAACTTCACATGGCCCACAATGTCCATGCATGGTCTGGACTCTACTTCCTTCCTCAGCCTCATTGGACATGACACTCACCCTGCTCTCTGCCCATCAGCCACTTTGGCCCTCTTAAAAGCCCCTCTTTCTGTTACCAAACTCAAGGGGTTCCGTGCTTGGGTTGTTCTATTCAAGAACGAGACATGGTCATTGTCAGGTAGTTTTATTTACTTGCAGCAAGTAAAGGAGAGGGGATTCACATCCAAACCCCTGAAGGGATGCTTAGCTATTGCTTATATACACTATTTGGCAATTACATTTTGATTTCCTCTTTGCACTTGGCTTTACTTACCCAGATTTGGTTAATTACATGTTGATTTCTTAGCATCAGGTTGGGTTCTTGATCCAGCTCACAGGATTACAGCTGCATCTGCAAAATACTGTGCTACCTTTGAACATCTAGTAAGAATAGCATTTAGTAAACCCCCCCTTGAGACTTTTGCCTTATCTAACAATTCCTCCCTTTTTCATTCCTCATTCTTGAGGGAATGGGGACGAGGGTCATACTTGTGTAACTGCCTCCTGCAGAACATGGACAGAGTACGTCTTTGAGTTCAAGGAGTGAAATTCTCTGGCTGCCTGACTTATAAAAATCTTGGGGTCATCTAGGTTCAGGGGTTCCTGAGAACAGGAGTGCATGAAGAGACAAAATATAGAAAAAACCGTTAGGAGTAAGAGCAAACGTAGTGGACGTCACTTACCTTGTAGCAGCTTGAGGATCTGGTTCCTTGTTCTCACTGGGAGGTATCGCTAGCTTCACTTGAGAGAGGTCTCCAGGAAGCTGTATCTTGCAGTTTGAGAAGAGTAAGTTGTTAACAACAACAAATGAGGACCTGTCCATGTTGGGTTCAGTGGATCTTATAGGGATCACGATTTTTAGATTTTTAAATATAAACCCGCTCCCTGCATTATATGGGTGTAGTTTAGTATCTGCTGATGTGAGTAAAATCAGATTAGCATACTTATTTAAGTTTTCAGTTACCTTTCCTAATTGGATACCAAAAATTAGAAGACTCTAGCTGCAAGGGGTCCCGGGAATGGGAGAAACCAAGTTATGTTGGGGAGGGCCGATTTACTGAGTTCCTCCTGCCAACCCCTAAATCGTCCCTATGAGTAAAACCACTCCAGCAATCACTAAGTCCTATCTATTCCTCTTTTTAACATTACGTATAAGGTGGATCCTCTGGTATGGGAGCTCCAGCTCTACTTTAAAGTGTCTTCATTTATATTATTGTTTATATTTTTCCTCTTGATCAATATCTTTCCTTGAAAGCATTCCTGATCAATGATCAGAAACCAGCACTGATGAGTTATTAAAAGCATCATTGGTGGCTCATTTTGAGTATGTCATGCCATTCTTGGTTCCTCATCGCCAGGAAGGCTCATTTGCAGTATGTATATCATGTCCCACGTAGAAGGGAAAGTAGTTTCTTCTGTCCTGGAGGCTTTGGCCACATTTGAGCAACAAGAGCACCAGAACACAAGAAGGCTTTATTGTCATGTTTAAGGGCAGGGCCTGGATTATATTTAGTTCTAACTTTATTTTATCAGAGGTGTTTTATCCGAGTACAGCAACAGTTATTAACAACAGAGCAAACCTCACCTTGCTTAGCTAGAATGTTGTCAAGACAAATTCTATTGTCTAGTAATGCTTTGGTGGTCACTGTAACAACTGTCCAAGGAAAATTATTCTTAAACATCTTCTGTCATTTCTTGAGGTTTCTTCTATGAAAAACAGACCCGAGTGATCATTTCAAAACACTGAGCAACCATTATCAGTGGTGTCTTTATAACATCAAGTTAGGCAAAGCAAAGATTTATAATAGCAAAAATTCTTATAGTAACAAAATTGTCAAGTTCAATTTGAAGACTAGATCTGAACCAAGAGTCAACAACTATAGGCAGTTAGCCAAAGATATTAAATAACCATGAGGTGTTAGTGGGTATTGTGTTTAATCATTTGGCTTGTGCTAAATCTGGTACTTTTATTGGGGCTGACATCACCAGGTGTTAAACATCCAAGACTTAATACCTTTAAATTTAGTCACATATGGATTAGTTAAGCATACCTGAAGTTTTGTATTTTAGAGTGTCAGAATCTCTTCTATGAATCTCTTTGAAGATGAAAGGTTTTTGTAGAAACATTTTTCTAAGAGCATCAGAGTAAAGCAATAATTGTCTAAGTGACGAATGACTTAAAAATGGCCATGATTAGAGTTCATATACATACATCTTCAGGTCCTTTCTCTGTGATCCTTCTGCAGTGTATACACACCTTTTGCACTATGTACAGGTCTTCTGTAAGTTACATATATCTTTCCGTTTTTGACCTAGTTTTCCTCTCCTTAGTTTGAAACAATCGTTTTATTCTAGAACAGAATTATTTTCCTTGTTCTTTCTTTACCAATAAAACCCATGTCCTTTATATCCTTCTTTATCTAAAAACACTTTTGATTCTTTTTTCTGTCAGTGGAAGTGTATCTCTATTTTCCAAACCTTCTACAAAAACACATAAGCTTTTCTAAATACAATCAAAGGTTTATCATCATTTATTTGACAATGTTTCCCTTGTTATTTAACATACCAAATTGGCCTAGTTAGTTTAACTCCTTTTATAAAGTAAGAAAACAAGTCTTTGAGGCGTTTCAGGGATCCTTCTGAAAAACTCCAAAGTTCTTAAAAATCTCAAAGATTAGAAAAAAACCTCCTGAAATTTTGAATCTTGGGATTTTTGTCAAACATTGCAAAGTTTTAAAACATTTGTCCAAATAAAATCATAGGTAACAATACTTAAAAGTTATTCGTTTAAACAAAGTGACAGTCAAAGATTTTGGAGGCAAATACAGGAAGTTGCTAAAACAAAATTTCACCTTTTCCAAAATTAGGAAGATTTGTGTACTTACATAAGTAAAGACCTGATGATAAAGAGTATACCTTTGCTTTCTCTGTATAATCTCTTTTAAAAGCTACCAATAATACAGGAGACATAGCATTGAGTTTTGGCTTTACATAAGTACACCATTGATATTACAGCTTAATTTCTTTAAAAAAAAAAAAAGCTCTTATAATAACTTAATTTCAGCCAGCTTAATACACAAGAGGCAAAATTCTCCTTTTTTTCTATTTTTTTTAATTTAAAATTTTTAATCCTAGAAACCTTAGTTTTAGTGACAACCAAAAGTCAAATTTGTGAGTCATTTTATAACCTCTACAAATATAGGCTTTTTGGCAAGTATATTTTATAATCGTTAGAAACATGTATTTCCTGAATATAGCATAAGACATTTTTATTAACAGATCTAAGCATCTTTAGATTCTCTATTAAAAAGCCAGAAGTTGGTAGCAGAACTTGCTTTTGTATACCCAGATAAAATCCAAAAAACTTAAATCAGTCTTTGTATTACGTCATTTCCTAGACCATGTGATCCTGAAAAGCATTTGTTATTGTCGTGCGGGAGACCCTGCTCGCAGCGCCATTTGTTGTGCGGGGAGGCCTGCGGGGTCTCTGCTCCCGCTCCCCACACAAGAACGCAGGATATGGTGAGGCCAAAAAGGAACACCCACGGAGCCATAGGTAGGGGAGTCATACCACTATGGTCTCACTGGAGGCTGGGCCCACTGGATGCGCGACCTGCCATCCGCCTTTCCGCCAACCGACCGACGACTCTCCTCCACTCTCTCGACTCTGTTCCTCTCCTCTCTTCCGCTCTCCTCTTCCGCTCTCCTCGGCTCTGCTCGGCTCCTCGGCAATCCTCGGCTCTCTTTCGTAGCCGCAGCAGTTATACCAACGGCCAATCGGCTAACCGGCCACAGCGGACGGCCAATCAGCCACAGCCGACGGCCATCCACCACTGGAGCTAGCACCCTTCCACGTGAAGCCGAGAGCCTGTAAACTACTCTCTGGGGCTCTGTCCCCACAGTTATATTCCTTAATTTATATAAGTGCTTAATTTCTTTAAATAGAGCTCTTTTTATAAAAACCAAGTTTAAGATTTTCCTCAGGAGGCAGACAACATGTAAACATAATAGACAGACAAGACCAGAGACCTGAAAGTTTCATTTTAAAATTCCTTTAGCCACGAGACAGATATGGAAAAAAATCATTAATTTCTATTCATTAATCAAATGTAGTAGCCGGCTTTAAATCGAGGCAAAACAAACTTCACGTGTAACTGAAGTTACCAAGGGCATCTCTCAAAGCCTTTTTCCCTATGACAAGCAAAAGGGGAAATCTCCAAGCCAAATGGGCCCAACAGGGACTCGGACAACAGGAAAGTCTCTGGGGTCCTTGGTCCACCCAGTTCTGGAGAATGCATGCCAAGGGGCTGCATTCCGGGATCGAATTGGAGTTTCCCAAAGAGGGCGTATTTACATATAGGACCAGCAAGGCAAACGCAAATGTGCACACAAGCAAAATCTTACTCTTGCAGGACAGACACTAAAGTGTGGCGAACTGTGATGCCGTAACTTCTAGCGCACTGAAAACGCCATCAGTGACCCTGGGTTACCTGACACCCAGACCGGAAATCATCTCCCAAGGATGTCTTAGATCGCACCACAGGTGTTTCTTAACCCTTGGATTAGACCCCTGAATCTGGCCTCCCGGAAACAGTTCCTGCCCGATCAACCTGAAACTGAGTGCGCATCAGAAATGAAACTAACCTTCTAACAGCCGTATACCCCAAATGGGAATAGAACACTAAACTGACCACAGGGGCTGACCTACCCACCTTCCTTCCAAAGTGCTGAACGAAGCAGATTCCGGTGGCCATGGCGCTTGTCTGTGGAGGCAGGACAGGCAGCCGTTCCAGCGGTCAGCACCAAACGGGTTCTATAGAACAGACCTTGGTGCAGTGGAGATGTGGATGAGTAAGCCCAGGACGAGCTGCCGACCTTCGCCAAGCATCCACACCAGGCCGAGAAAGGAGTCCTTTTAGGAGAGTCTCACCTGAGTCGCAGGATTTGTTACCGAACTCGGGGTTGGCTGCTTGGGGTACGCTATTCAAGAATGAGCCGCGGTTGTCATTAGGTAGTTTTATTTCCTTGCAGCAAGTAAAGGAGAGCAATTTTACATCCGAAACGCTGTCTCCACGAAGCGATGCTTAGCCATTGCTTATATACACTATTTAGTCAATTGCATGTTGATGTCTTCTTTGCAGTTGGGTAAACTTACCTGGATTTGGTTACTTACATGTGGATTTCTTCTTTTGCCTCGTGTTGGTTCTTGGTCAAGCTCATGTGGTTACAGCTGCATCTGCAAAATACTGTGCTTTTTTAACATTTAGCACTAATAACATTTAGTAAGAATTGCCCATACCTAGAGACCTTTACCCTAGCTAACATTTCCTGTGCCTTATCTGGTTCCGTGTATGTGACCTTTACATATGCTATTTGTTGCCTCCTCAGTGTTAGGCGAGTATTGGAAGTGAGGACTGATGGTGAATAAAACAGACACAGTTCTTGCTTTCAGAATTTAGAGTCTTACGCGTGAGTTTGTCCTAGGACAGTACTTCTGCAGATTTAAAATATGAAGTCAGCTTTATAATGACCAGAGTTATAGCAAGGTTTCACCAGGGACCTGAAGTTTCCATGTTTGAATCTGCATGTGATGTGAACAGTATACTAAAGATGGGTTCAATGTGGGACAAGCCTTCTGCATGAGTCCACATCAGTGCTGTTGTGCGCGGAGACCTGCTCGCTGCGCCATTTTTCAGGCAGGGCGGCCTGCGGGGTCTCTGCTCCCTCTCCCCACACAAGAATGCAGGATATGGTGAGGCCAAAAAGGAACACCCATGGAGCCATAGGTAGGGGAGTCATACCACTATGGTCTCACTGGAGGCTGGGCCCACCGGACGCGCGACCTGCCGTCCGCCTTTCCGCCGACCGGCGACTCTCCTCCACTCTCGCGACTCTGTTCCTCTCCTCTCTTCCGCTCTCTTCCGCTCTCCTCAGCTCTGCTCGGCTCCTCGGTAATCCTCAGCAATCCTCGGCAGTCCTCGGCAGTCCTCGGCTCTCCTCCATAGCCGCAGCAGTTATACCAGCGGCCAATCGGCTAACCGGCCACAGCCGACAGCCAATCAGCCACAGCCAAGCCAGCACCTTTCCATGTGAGGCCGAGAGCCTGTAAACTACTCTCTGGGGCTCTGTCCCCACAGTGCAAAGAGACAAATGTCACCCAGTGGCATTGTGCATGACGTCTTTCTCACCTTTCGGGTTTACGTTTGAAGTTATTCATTCTGTAAAGATTTATTGAACACCTGTTACTTGCCAGACACTGAGTTTATAATGTTGGCTAAGATGGAATCCCCACACAAAGGAGCTTTTACTCTGTTGAAACCATCACCACTGCCTGCGAGGCTGTATGAACGTCATCCACATTTTATGGATGTGGAAACTTGGCAAAGACAAGACTGGCCCGAGGGCACTTGGTTGGTGTGGAACGAGGGCTCAGAACCAGGTCTTCTGACTCCAAAGCTTTATGTCATTTTCTGCTTGGGAAACATGTTGCCTTCTAGAGCAGGTTGTTTTCCTGTTTACTTAAAATTTTTTTTTTTGATCTTTATTTAAAATTTATTTATGAAACATTGATTAGAACCAAGTATAGGCAATTAAGTTTTAAATCTTCAACAGAAAATGTTCTATTACTCGTGACTTATCTTCTCATTTTCTCATCAACTTTATTGAAGTATAATTTATGTACAATAATTTGCTCCTATTTATAGTGTACAATCTGAAGAATTTTGACAGATGTGAAACCACCACCACAATTGACAGAGAACATTTCAATCCCATCCAGCAATTTCCTTGTGCGGATTTGTAGTCAATGTCTTCCCCCACCTTGGCTCCCACGTAACATTTTCTGTCACTGTGGATGAGTCTGTATTTCCTAGAATTTCACATAAAGGGAAGCATACTGCCTGCTTTCACTCAGCAGAATGATTTTTGAGATTTATTCATGTCATCGCGTGTATCGACAGTTTGTTCTTTTTATGGCTGAGTAATTGTCGACTGTGTGGCTCTACCATTTATTGTTTATTCATCACCTGTTGCTGAACGTTTGGATTGTTTCTGGTTTGGGGCTGTTATGTTATGACCATTCATGTAGAAGTCTTTGTTTTCATTTCTGTGGGAATCCAAGTGCTGAAAAAGTCACATGCCAGTTCTTTCTTTAGCCTTATAAAAAGTGCTAAACAATTTTCCAAAGTGATCCTACCATTTGTATTAGTTTCTAGGTAACTCAGTGTCTTAAAACAACAGAAATTTACTCTCCTACAGTTCTAGAGTCTGAAAACAAGGTCTCGATAGGGCACACGCCCTGGGAAGGCCCTCGCTGAGAATGCGTCCTTGCCTCTTCCAGCTTCTGGTAACTCCTGGCATGGCTCGGCTTGGGCAGCGTAACTGCAGTCTCTGCTTCTGTTTTCCCATGCCACCTTCTCTGGGTTTCTGTGTCTCAAATCTCTCTCACCTTTCTCTTGGAAGAACACTAGTCATTGCATTTAGGGCCTACCCTAAATCCAGGATGATCTCAATCTCAAGATCCTTCATTTAATTACATGTGCAAAGACCCTTTTTTCCAAATAAGATCACATTTACAGGTACCAGGGGTTAAGACTTGGACCTTGGATGTATCATTTTGGGCGATGCTATTCAAACTCACGACATTTTTACATTTCCATCAGCTGGGTATGAGAGTTCTAGTTGCTCCGTATCCTCAGCAGTACTTGGTTGTCAGTATTTTAAATTTTAGCAATTGTTGTGTGTGTATTGGTATCTCATTGTGGTTTTAATTTGCATTTCAGTGATGACTAATGAGGTTGAGTATCTCTTCTTAAAAGCTGTTTTTGTGGTACAATTTTGAAGTATAATACTATAAAACGCACTTGTTTTAAGGGTATAGTTCAATGATTTTTAGTGCATTTACAGAGTTGGGCAGTAATCACCAGTTTTATTTTGGAATATTTCTATCATCCCCAAAAGAAATCTTGTGCTCATTTGCAGTTATTCTCCACTCCTACCCTCCCATTCCTAGGCAACCACTAATCTATTCTTTGTTGTCAAGATTTGCCTCCTCTGGAGATTTCATATAAATGGAATCAGACAGTACGTGGTCTTTTGTGCTTGGCTTCTTTCACCCGGCATAATGTTTTTGAAGTTCATCCATGTTGCAGCGTGTATCAATACTTTGTTCCTTTGTAATACTGAATAGTAAAGTATTCTAATGTCTCAACATACCTCATGTTATTTAATCCATTCAACAGCTGATAGATGTTTGGGTTGCTTCCACTTTTTGGCTGTTAAGAAAAATGCAACTGTGAACTTTGCATTCTACTTTTTACTTTTTATATGCACATATTTTCATTTCTTTTGGGTAGCATACCTAGGGTGTAGTTGCTGGGTCATATACCGTGTTTCCCTGAAAATAAGACCTAGCTGGACAGTCAGCTCTAATGTGTCTTTTGGAGCAAAAATTAATATAAGACCTGGTCTTATTTTACTATAGTATAAGACCGGGTATAATATAATATAATATAATATAATATAATATAATATAATATAATATAATATATATTATATATAATATATACTATACTATAATATAATATAGTATATAGTATAATATATATAGTATAGTATATAGTATAATATAATATAATACTGGGTATAATATAATATGTAATATAATACCGGGTATAATATAATATAAGACCGGATCTTATATTAATTTTTGCTCCAAAAGACACATTAGAGCTGACTGTCCGGTTAGGTCTTATTTTTAAGGGAAACACGATAGTAAATCTATGTTGAACATTTTAAGAAACTGCTATACCGTTTTTTATGGTCTGAATGTTTTTGTCCCCCACACCCCCCAAATTCTGATGTTGGATCCTAACCCCTGTGTGATGGTATTAAGAGATAGGGCCTGTTGGAGGTGATTAGGTGATTAGGAATGGGATTCGTGCTCTTACAAACGAGGCGTGAGAGAGCTGCCTCACCCCTTCTGCCACGTGAGGATGCAGTGGGAAGTTGGGAGTCTGGGACCCGGAAGAGGGCTCTCAGCAGAACATGACCACACTGGCAACCAGACCTTGGACTTCCAGCCCCCAGAACTGTAAGCAATACATTCCTGCTGTGTATAAGACACCCAGTGTGTGGTGTCTTGTTATAGCAGCCCGACTGGGACTAACACATTGTTTTCCCATGTGGACGCACCATTTTACATTTCCACCAGCAATGTTTGAAGGTTCCGCCTTCTTTACTTCCTTGCCATCACTTGTTGTTTTCTGACTTTTTGATTAGAGCCATCCTAATGGGTGTGAAGTGCTTTCTCATTGTGGTTTTGATCGGCATTTCTCTAATGATTAATGATTAATGATGCTAAGCTTCTTTTCGTGTTTATTGACCATATCTATCTATCTATCTATCTATCTATCTATCTATCTATCTATCTATCTATCTACATATATATCTATACATATCCTCTTTTGTGAAGTTTCTGTTCAAATCTTTTGTCCATTTATTCTGTTGGGTTATTTGTGTTCTTAATATTAAGTGTAAGAGTTCTTTGTATTTTCTAGGTTTAAGTTGTTTGTCATTGATGTGTACTGTAAACATTGTCTCCCATTCTTTTAGTTTACTTGATGGTCTTTTGAAGAGCAAAAATATTTAATTTGGGTAAAGGTCCTCTTTATAGGTATTTCCTTTTATAATTCATGCTTTTAATGTCATATCTATGAAATCTTCACATATCCCAAGGTCACAAAGATTTCTTGTTTGCTTTTTAAGTTAAACTTTATCATTTCCATAATGGGCAATTACTTTTGTTTTTTTCTTTTCTCTTTGAAATTTACATTATATACTTTTGTGATTCTTAATGCTGTAGACTTTTGTACAGTGTCCAAGTCTGGTGGGTGAATAAAAAGATTGTAGTAAATGTTTAGCTTTCCAGGACAGCATTTCTTTAACTTGTGGTAAGGTGTAAGAGAGCGCCAAATGAATTTTTCTTGTAAGGCATGTCTTGGAATAGTCCAGATGAGTATTTGATGGGCTGAGTTAGAACCATGGCCTCTAAAATTTCCTTCCTGTTGGGACAGAGGGTTGGCACCTTGCGCCTCAGTTTCTCCAACCAGAAAATGGAGTCAAGCATAGTTGCCTCTGTAGGTTGCTGTGAGGACCGTGTGTGATTTGGTTCTGTCACTGTGCCAGGGACAGAGCAGGGTACTTTTGACTGAGTATTGTGCCCTGCTGACACAGGGCTGCCCTCGTGCTTTTTTTTTTCCCAGTTGTTATAATTTATTATTTTGAAATGATTTACAATTTATAAAAGAACGGCAAGAGTAGAACAACGCTCTCACAGACCTGTCATTCAGATTCTCAAGTTAGCCTCTTGACACACTTGCTCTGTCTCTATTTCTCTTTCTCTCTCTCTTTCTGCAGACCTCATTTTATTGTGCTGTGCTTTATTGTGCTTCACAGATGTTGTGTTGTTTACAAATGGAAGGTAAGACCCTCCACCAGCAAGAAAATTATGACCCTCTCTTTATTGCGACACTCGCTTTATTGCGACACTCTCTTTATTGCGACACTCGCTTTATTGCGACACTCGCTTTATTGCGACACTCGCTTTATTGCGACACTCGCTTTATTGCGACACTCGCTTTATTGCGACACTCGCTTTATTGCGACACTCGCTTTATTGCGACACTCGCTTTATTGCGACACTCGCTTTATTGTGGTGCTCTGGAGGCGAGCCTGCAGTATTTACCAGGTACGCATGTACACATGGAGTGTTATTATTTTTATGAACCATTGCAGTGTATGTTGGAGACATCAGTGCTCTTTATCTCTAAATATTTCAACATGTATTTCCTACGAACAAGGACACCGTTAAATGTCGTCAGTTGTCAATTTCAGAAAAAGTTGACATTGACGTAGCACTCTTACTTAATCTGACATCTATATTTCAGTTTTGGTAATTGTTCTAATATCTTTTATAGCATTTTCTTCCTGGTCCAGGTTCCAATCCAGGATCACACATCATCTTTAATGGCTATGTCTCTGGTTTATTTTAATCTCCTTGAATCTGGTCTCCTTTAATTCGGTTCCTCTTCCTTTCTTTTTCTTTCAAGACGTTGACATTTGTGCTTTGTAGACTGTCCCCGTATTCTAATTTGTGTAATATTTCCTTATGAGTAGATGGAGCATTTTTGTCATGTATGCTTTTTAGGAAATGTAGGGGTCACTAGAGAGCACAAATTTACAACTCATGTTTATCCTGCCTGTAGATGTATTTTATTTGGCCCAAACAAACCATTTGAAACTATCTGAGTTATTTTCTAATATTTAAAAGTTGAGAGATTTCACATGAAATTCTGGACGTCTGGCTTCCTTGAGAAACTAGAATGCTCGGCAACACTGGGCATGCATTTCTCTAACTGGAGCTGATCAGGGGCGGCCCCTTTAAATGGGAAAAGTACTCCATTTTACCACACTCCAGTTTTGCCCACCCGAAGTATAGTGCTTTAGGGCAGACTGCTCAAATTGAATCCTGCCCCATCACTTACTCGGGCAAGCGACGTAACTTCTCCAAACCTCAGTTTCCTCATCTGTGACACTGAGGTGATATTTATGGTTGTGGTGAGGATTAGGTGAGAGCTGTATGTAAAGCACCTAGCACATTCCTAGCACACAGTAAAAATAAATGTCATCATCATTATCATCATCTGTTGATCGTCATCACCACCTGTCTGACCCCAGGAGATCTTTAGCCTGTATTCAGATCATTCATTCCATAATCTTACATCGAGTGTCCAATCGGTCAGGCTTTCTCAGTCGGGATTCCATAAACTTCTCTCCCAGGTAGCCTGAAAGCCATGCTGGTTATGTACCACCTTTAGGAGATTTGAGAAAACAGTCAAAAACCATTTTCTGTGCTCAGTGATCCAGATGAGGAACCTGGTTAAGTGCCAAGTGGTTTACTCAGTACTGGGACCCGTCTGTCAATATGTCCGATTTGATCCCATGGAACTGGCTGCCTTTTTATGAAAGGTGGATAATCCCCCAAGTCAGGAGTAGGGTTCTGAGTTTTATCATGGGAGCACCACTTGGTAACAGTGAGGAGCTAATGGTCTGAGGTGATGGAATCCCTTTCTCAGGAAGATCTGTTTAACCAGAGTAGGCGTCATGGATTTCCTTCCTGAGATCGGTTTAACGGTGAGTCCTTATGAGAGGCATGGGACGCCTTTAAAGGTTGTTCAAAAATACTACAACTGTTCTTTGGTCATGGGATGAAAGGTGTGGATGTTGAATTCCAAGTTAGCTTTTCTTACGCTGGCATGGGTAAGATCACCTTTTAAAAAAATATTGAAAACAGACATAGTTGAAATTTATTAAAAATGTGATACACTTAATAGGAACATAATAATTGTAAGTAATGTATATTTTTGTCAGTGGAGGAGTATATCCGGAATAAACTTGCTGTTTCAGATAAAAATAAGAAGTAAAGTCTTCTGTTTTGGTGACAGTTGTCTTAATATCATTTAACAAGATAAATCTTAAGTTAGGTTTAATGGATTATAAAAATAATAATGAAAGGAAGTTTGTTATTTATGTATGCACCTACTGGGTATTTCTACCTCAATTCATTTTCTTTTATTTTTTTTTTCCAGTCTGGCACTTTAGTGAGATCCTGAGAAGGTTCCTTTGGTCCCTACCTTTACCCTGGATTGTTCTGGATTATTTCACCAGTTTATGTGATGGTAATTTAGGAAACTAAATGTAGGGCATTTTTGGTGGTGGACCAATGACCAGCGTACTTAAAAAAATTAACACTTTGCCTGACAGATTCTATTCTGTGTTTTTTTCTCCCCAAAGATTACCTTGATCTTTTACTTGATCTGTCTGCCAGTGTCAGCCTTTAATCACCTTCTGTAGATATAAGGGTTAGTTGATTTATTCAGTTTCCAAATCACTTTAAATACCTTCCTTGACAATGAACTAGATCAACCAATGAGTAATAGTTCTTGTTACTTTCTGTTATTCCAGGTCTGTTTCTTAACCAGCTTAGTCTTGGTTTTAAAAACGAAATTTGCCATTTGAAAAAAACATCTTAGACACTTTTTTTTTTAAACACGTTTAACACTTAGACACCTGAAACAACCATTGGCTTCTTTGAAGACAGCATTGGTGTCCCACTCACCCTTCCAACTTTCCAGAGTACCTAGCTGAGTGTCTTATATAAGAGGCGTTTGGAAATAACCTGTTGAAGAAAGATTGACTGGTTGAGAGCCTCCGGCGTCTGATACCTGTTACGTGTGACCCTAAATTATGATCACGCTGGCTCCCTGTCTGCTGACTGGATTTATTGTGGCCGAGTTTCACAGTACAGGTTTGGGCAGACTGTATGTTCCAAGAAAGAAGAGACCATGTCTTTTTAGTTTCCTTATTCACTACTCTATCCCTAGCACTTAGCATCCTGCCAGGCACATAGTAAATGTTCCATAAATATTTGTTAAATGAATGAATGAATTTCCAAGAGCATCACCTGTTATTTATTGGTTGTTAGGTTTTGTGCTTGCAAGAGATGGAACTGGAACCTGAAAGGAACAACGGAAAATGGCTAAATACTTTATGGATTATAAATTATATAGCATACCATAGAAATAGGTATTGTTTTTGAGAAAGCAAAGCTCTTCGATAGATGCTGTAGCAACTACCTATCAACGCTTGTTTTGAAGCATTCTCTTTGAAATTTGAATTGCTAGTCTACCCTCCAGGGTTGGTGTATTTTGTTGTTGGTTTATTATGGTAGATTTCTTGATAAAGTTATATTTCATATAAGAGTGGCTTTGTAACTTCTAGAAGAAAAGAACTCTGTAGTTGAGATGGTAACTTTTGGAACCTTGAAAGGCACAGTTTAGAGAAGGTGAATTTAGAGTTCTGCTAACTTCACTCGCTTAAACCTTCTGTTATATGAGTTTGTATTATTTTACACAGTTGTCTCACCAGTTGATTTTCCAGTGTAAACTGGTGGGAATCGTGGGGATTGCTGGGTTGGGTCTGGACGTGCTCAAGAGATTAAGAGTTGCGTTGGCAGGCCCTGGCTTCCAAACATTTGTCCTTGGCACGATGCTCCTGTGTGAGGCCAGCGCGTGTTGGAAGCTGAATCTTGCATAGGTGCTGCAGGCTTCCATCTTTGTTTATAAACAAGCATCTGTCCTGTTGCCACGCTGATCATTTATTTGCTCTGCAGTTTTGGGAATGACCTGCTTGCCAAGAGACCGTGCCTTCCTTTTTGTAAATAAAAGTACTGCCATATGGATAAGCGGCAGTTGAGACCTTTACAGCTGGTAGAAACCAAGTAGAAAACTCAGTCTGAAGGACCAAATTATGTTGCATCTGGTCTGAGGAAGAGATTGGTTGCCAGTGCATGAGTGTTTCCATAACCATGTGTGATCGGAACGGAGCTCTGATTTCTGCATTAGCCCTTTGGCACCTTCACTTCGTGACTGGATCGTTCAAGGCTGAGCCTCAAGGGCCAGCATTTCTCCAATAATAATATAAAATGGGCTGATGTGGCAAGCTTAACTCACTCCGCTGAATTGGGCGTGATTAAAGTCTCAAGGTTGTACTAATATGGATTTTTCTCTTTCTATGTACAGCATCCATTATCTCACTGTTTTCCAGTTTGCCATAGTTTGAAAACAGAGATGGAAAATTTTGCTGATGAATTTTTTTTTTTTTCTGTCAGCATGAACGTTCTGCACTTTTTTTTTTTTTTTGCCTGAGAATAGCACCAGCCAAAAGAATGAATGCAAACATTACAGCTTATGTGGACTCTCGCCTGTTGTCATGTCAATCTTGGTCTTTAGGTAAATAGTGTGCAATTTCTCGCGGAATCAGCAGCCAGTATGCCGCGAGCGATTTTTGTTTTAGTCACAGTATTGGCTGGTCACACTATTAATGAGACAATAATTGGGAAATCATCGTCATTGTTCTCATAAAACATGATCCTTGTATTGGAACCAGCCAGGCAGAGGACTTGCACAGACGCATGGAGGGGGAAGGATGAGTAGCCAGTGTGCCCAGCTTTCAGATTCATCAGACCCCTGCTGCTTAAATTGCCCCAGCTGTTAATGCTGGAACCATTACAGTAATGGACTCGGCAAATGAAGGAGAACGAAGACACGCACACTTTATTACCAGAGGGGCAATTTTCTCTTCATCTGTAATAGCAGCCGTGCCTCATATTGATCAGACCATCAAGATACTAATCCTCTGTAAAATTACTTGTTATAACTGAAAATGTGTTAATCCAAATCAGTCTGGGTCCTGACTGCCTACTTACTATTGAATACAGACTATTAGATGGTTTAGTTTTCGTGATTGAAAGCCTTTGCCCCGAAAACGGGTGGCGTTTCCCTCGCAGCCCTGAGTGCTCCATCTTAGCTATCGCCCAGGGTTGTCTTTTTGTTTTAAACAGAACATCACCCACTTAATTAAGGAGTGAGTGTGTCTGTCTTGCTGTCTGAGTTATGCTGGTGTTTTATGTTCCTCTGGATTTATTAAGCATCTTGTTTTACATTCAGTCTGTGGTTTGTGCTGTAAATAAAAATAGGCCCATCTTGCACATATTAGAAATTTGCAGGTAGCAAATGTCAATAAGTACCGGGGATGTAAGGTTCTTTGATTTATATTTCAGGCGCCAGGTTGTGCTTTGTCGATTGCACCCATAGGCAGCACACATCCTGGTGTCTTCTGTGTAGCAGATGGATTTTTGCATCCTTGTCTGAGAAAGTTTATGGTTATTTCTGCATCCTTGGTTCAGTAGATTGCTTTTTAGACAATGAGGCATATCTACTCCGCCTTGTGTTTTGTGAATAATGACTGCAGCTAGCTAATATTATATTATCGGAAGACCTGTTAAAAACTGAGTTCTATCTTCCTTAATATTTAGAATTTTAGGAATTAGTCCTTAGATTTTCCATTTTTCTTCATTATTGTCTCCACATACATTATACACAGACTCAGATGCCCTCTTGGCAATGTTTTTATTTATTTTAATATATTGCCATTGCTCAAAACATTTGTGTGGCATTCTCCGTCGAGTTCATTCAGAAATAATTAGTCGTCTTTGTGTGCCAGGAGTTGTGGGAGGGGCTGCAGACTCAAGGGTGAATGAGATACAATCTTTGCCATCAAGGACCTTAGCTCAGTAAGAAGATAGGCATGGGAACAAATAATTACAATAATGCAGTATAGTCAATGTTAAAATCGACTTGTGAATGTAGTTCCTGGGCCCAGGTATGTATCAGTTATGGGCACAGTAGTGAAATCAGCATCATCGATTTTTCTTGCCTTGTTACCCAGAGCAGAATTGTGCAGGTTCCTCCCACTTTCAGACTTGGGTTTGAATGATTCCTACCTGTTGGAAAGAAATCTCATTTTTGCCTCACCGAAGACTGTGTACTGCTCCCTGGAGACAGTCAAAGGAAGGATTTTAAAAAATGTTTTGATTGGTGACACCTCTGTGGGCATGTATGGAGTTTCCCGTGGAGACTACTTTAAAGGGGGTAGTGCTTATTTGATTGTTTATGTTGTGGCATTTATATTATAAATCAGTCCTGCTGCTTTAGAGTATAGTTTATCAGGAGAGACAATAGCCTGTTGTGGTTAAGGGCGTGGGGTTTGGATTCCGACTGCCTTTTTTACCCCTAGCTCTTCTGTAGATGGTATGATCTCGGCCAAGTCACCAACCTCCTTCAGCCTCAATCTTCATCTGAAAATGGGGATATGAATAGTTGTGAGCATTGTTACCTGAGTACATTTTAATAAAAAAAAAAGTTGTGAGGATTAAATGATCTAATAAACAAAGCATTTAGAATAGTGATGTGTGCATGTAAATGTTCTGTAACCGTTAGCTGTTATTACCATGGATGTGACTGTAGGTAATGAAATTATTTTTCACATGTGGCTTTTGAAAGGCAACTTTGTAAATGCGTGACCACAATACGTATGACGTATAAGATGATGAAACATTTCTTACTTAAATTATTACATTTTCCCTGATTACGTAATAATTTGTTATTTTGGAAAAATTTTAAAATACAGAAAAATACCAAGCAGGGGAAAAAAAGGTCTGTTATAATCCTCCAGAGATAACCACTGTGTTACTTCATATACATATTGATGTATTTCTTAGAATACTATTATTATTATGCCTATTATATGTATCATATATCCAGTATGATCCTAGTTTTATCTAAAATATATTTGACACATATTAATCTGATATATTTTAAACAAAAAATGGAATCATAATGTGCATATTTTGTACTTTGCTCTTTATTGTGAACATTTTTTTCATGTTGTTACAATTACATAGTATTTCCTCATATGGATTTCTTTTTCCTGCTATTATAAATTATCCTTCAGTGACCATTCTTGCACATAAATCTCTGTGCAAATCTCTGATATTTTCCATAGGATAAACTAAAAGAAGGTGAATTGGGTTAACATTTGTAAAGATTTTTGGTTTGCACTGTCAAATACCACAGAGTGGTAATGCCACTTTCCACTCTAACAAGCAGTGCATGAGAATGCATGTTTGGTATACCTCTTCCGCTCTGGGAATTATATTATAAAATAAAAATATTTGCCAATATGGAAGAGATGAAGTAGGAGTTCACTGTAGAATGACTTTGTATTTTCTTACTAAGTATATGGTTGAATTCCCTCCTCCCATATTTATTGGCCAAATATAGTTCTTTTGTGATTTATTCATAGAGCCTTTGTTCATTTTGCTCATATATGTTTATCTTTTCTTATTGACTTGTAAGAACACTTCATAGATTAGGGATATTATTATTGGTTAATCATGTGATGGAAATATTTTTCCTAGGTTGTTTATTTAGTCAGCCTTTTACTTTTGTATTTTTGTTATTAAAAAGTTTTCCCTTATGTATAAGGAAACTTTTCCCACCTACATAACAGACTAATGGTCAGTCATATGTCTTAGTTATTGTATGTTTTAACGTTTTTTCATATAATTCTAGAATTTAGCTGGCATATGATATGAAGTAGTTTTCTTTTTCCTCCCAAATGGTTAACCAGTTATCCCCACTGCATTGATTAATTTGAATGCCAGATTACTCAGGTCGGCTTTTTATTCTGCTTTTGTCTGTTATTCTTGATACACCATTTTAGTTATCAGAGTTGTATGATGTCTTTCAGCAGTACAAGGCCCCGTGGTTATTCTTTTTTTCTTTTTCCAGAAGTTCCTTGGCTCTTCTCTTGTACTGAGAAGATGACTTAAATTTTTTTCCAGATAAACTGAAAAGTCACTTGTTTAAGGTCTCCTGTGTATTCCACCAACCCTTTGGTATTTTAATTGTTATTGCACTAAATTTTTAACTTAATTTGGAAAGAACCTAGAGATGTTGTCAAAAGAAAAAAAATGTAAAATAACTGTGAACACTAAACATGTTATATAGATATAAACATATTATAACATACAAGGCTTAGTGTTCTCTTAATTACCACTCCACCAGCCCCATTCCCCAGTAAGTAATTTTTCTCATTCAACAACGTTATCTTCACATTTATTTAAGCTTTCTTTTATGAAAGTTTTGTAATTTTATTCAGTTGCATACTATTTATTACCTTTTACGTTTATTCCTGGATATTTTACATATTTGATTCCTATTTTTGGTTACTGTTGCAAGTGGGATATTTTTAAATTGTATTTTTAAAGTGATACATGGGAAAGCTTTCTGTGTGATCAGCAGACTAAGGCTAGTCACCACCTGTCACCTTGCAAAGTGGTCACAGTGTTACTGACTAGATCCTCTTTCCCTTTTTCACCCATCCCTCCATCCCGCTCCCAGCTGGCAACCATCAGTTTGTTCTTTGTTTGCATGAGTCTGTTTTGTTTGTTTCTACTGGCTCTTCACTAGAGCTAGTAGCCGCTGTAGTGGAACAAGCACTTCGCTGCCAGTTAGGAGGCCGAACTTGTAGTATTATTTTTTTTTCTTTTCTTTTTTTCTTTTTATTTATTTATTTATTTTTTTTATTAAATTTATTGGGGTGACAATTGTTAGTAAAATTACATAGATTTCAGGTGAACAATTCTGTATTACATCATCTATAAATTGAACTTGTAGTATTATTATCTGTCACTTTAATCTATCTGTCACTAGGCTTTACCTGGTATGAGTCCCCTGACCTGTCTTGTTTCCTCTTCTGTAAAATGAGGACAATCATCACCTCCCCTCCTTTCTTCATCTGAGATGTTGTCAAAAGATAATGAATGTAAAATAACTGAACACTAAACACGTTACCTAGATACAAATATGATATAACATAGAAGGCTTTTAGTATTCTCTTGACTACCACTCTAGCAGCTCCATTCCCCAGTATAGAAATGATCAAGTTCTATGGAGCAGAAACGATTTAAAAACGTATTATATACATATATCGTCTGTACTCTGAAATATCTAGCGAAGAACTTTGTTGACAAATATACATATTTGTTCATTGAGTGTTTTCTGAGACTCACTTTTCGAACGCTCATTACCACGTGATCCTTAACTATATTAATACCTCGGAGCCCTGCATCCAGCCATGGAATTTCTTGTTTACTATAAAAAAAAAAGCTTCTAGTTTACTTGGGGTGACCTGCAAGCTGCATCAACACAAGTTGGTGAAATGGACGAGCACTGCTTGAGGACATAAGGTAAACCTGTTGTTCAATCCCGTTTCCTCTGCAGAAGAAAGCTGGACACGTACTCCTCTCTTCCCAAGATACAGACTGAAAAGTTAGTATAAGTTACATAAATTGATAAATTATAAAATTGATAAAAATTCTTTTCCATTTTCATAAAGTCTCAGGGCAGTTTTTTAAAAAAAATTCTTACCTGGAGGAAAAATAAATAATATGATTATTTCTTCCTTGTCAGTTAACAGTTATTACCATTTCATTGTTTCCTTTGCACTGAGATTTATTTTTATTTTTAACTTCTTTTGTTTATTGCCAAGGAGGGGTGATATTGTATCACTGTCTCTTTTACTCAAGATTTCCCGTGTTCTTTGGGGAAATGCATGTCATCTGATAAGCCAGCCTTAGAGTAACAGGCTGTTTTTAAATTGGTAAACGCCATCCAAATGCAGAGCGATAGTATTTTTCTATGTAGTTATGAAATATTCTCTTTTAGAATAGTGTTCACTGAAGGACTTCCTATAACCACTTGACATTTCAGTGTCGTGGCTTCTAGTAGAGCAGGTGAGTGTGCAGTACCCCTCCCGGGAGACCCTCCCCCCACCCACCTTTTTCACAATTTATTGCTGCTGGAAAAAGGAGGCATAACTTTTTGAAAACAAAGATACCCTTTAGGCTACTTTTAAGGATTCCTATGAGACTTTATACCTCAGATAATTGATGGTAAATTCTGTTTGGTTGTTTTTAACCTCATACCATTGAGATTTACAAAAAAAGTTTCATCTCAGAAATAAAAACTAATTTGATGATGTTGTGTTAGATTCACCAATCCCTGAGGAATTGTCTCAAGCTCCCCCTCTTTCATGCAGCTTTTGAGGATTTTCCCTTTCATCTCTTTCCTTACTGACCTTATTTCTTACATCAAAATGTATAGTAACAACAGTAAGTGTGCATATATACACTTGCTGGTGTGCGGTACTGTACATCTTGACATTTGTTCATATTAAACTTGGCATTTTATTATTGCTTATACCTATTTTATATATATATAAAGTAGTAGAATATACACTACTCTTGGCTGAGAATCATGTTATACATTTATTTTATATATCTGACAGGATGCTGAAGATACGGTTGGCTCTTAACATTTCTTGTCAGATGGAGGCATGTATAGACTGAAACTTGAGGTTGTTTTTTTTATTTTTTTTACACTTCACCGAACGTTTATTTATCTTCAACTCTCAATTTGTTCTCCATCAACAATAGAAAATATTTTGTTTAGCAATATTGTGTGTAAAACCATGTGATAGAATAGACCTCAGGAAACTATCTGTGGACCTTAGGAAAATCTTAGATTTTGGTGGCCCTTTACCTTTCATTGTGTTTTAAGAGTTCTGTCTACACCACCTACGTGTCCTGATTCCTTTTGCCGTTTCATCTACTGCTCTTCGTCCTGTTTTTATTTAAGACTATAAAGTTACTTTAGTGTAACTGCTGCAGTCACCTTTGCCCTTAGCTAATCAAATAGTTTACCTTGAGGGGAGCATTTATCTCCCACTTTCATTATTATTATTTTTGTAGCTGTAAAGATATATATTTTATGTCTGCAGAAGGCTGTAACAGTGAAACGAGGTATTGATCTGCTGTATTTAGCAATTTCTTTCCACCTTGCCATCAATAGCGTGTCAGCATCTGTCTGTACCGTGGTTGACCTCACAAATAGCTCTTTATGCTCCCATTGGATTCAAATGATATAGTATGCTGAAAACTAAATCAATGAATGATTATAAAGTTTTTAGTATTATTTCATGACCCGGAGGCAACTGGCACGCCTGGCACCGAAGAGTTCAGTATGCAATGAGTATGGTAACATGAGTGTGCCTGGCTTTTGTTTCTCTGAAAGGAGCACAGCAGGGCACCTGCTTGCCTTAGCTCCCACTTCCAGACAGTGATCTCAAAGCACTTACGCACTTCCGTGCAGCATCAATCCGAGAAGAAAGCAGCCCCTCCATTTAGCTTTCGTCCCAGCCCCCACCACCATGAGCATGTAGCAATGTTTCTAAAATTATTTGAGCTATAAGCATGTAGGCTTTTGCTTTCATTTCCAAAAGAAAGATAAACAAAATTAGACGCTGTGTGGTTACACCCCTGCGGACCTAACAAGAAAGCACCTCGTCAGAGGACAGAGAGCCACCTGGCTCCAGGTCCAGTGGGACTCTTGGCTGCTGTCAGCGCCTGGAACAAATACCAGGGTACAGTCGTTGAGGCCACGTCCTTCTACGTGTGGGGTTTCTGCTCACCTCTGCTGATGTGTGCAACCCTGAACTAGCAGGAGGCACTAATTTGACTGCTCGTGAATGTTGCTGAACCCAGCAACACAGTTCATAATCTTGCTGAATCTTTCAACCTGTATCTACATAGGAAAGAACCTTTTAGATACTGAAATTCGGGATATGTGCCACGGTGGGAGGGGGTGCTAGTGGGTGAATGGGGCAAGTAGAGCACAGCAGTTGTCATCCTGATCTTTTGAGGGTATGAATCAAATGTATTTCTCTCTAAGAAAATGCCATTGTGGTGTATTCCTTTGTCCATCAGTCCAGTTGAGAATTTGGCAAGGAGCACGGAGAAATTCATGTATTGATGCATTCCTTAGACATTTATTGAGAGTCTACCATGTCCTGAGTTTGAGAGAGAGGATGTGAGGGCGAGTCCTTCCTCTTGAATATTCATGGGAAAACTTTGTCAGACTTGAAATGTGTCTGTCTGCCTTATTCCTGCCAACTACCATACCCCTTCCTCCCACATTAAGATATTCGAAGACGGGAAATAAAAGATGGGTTTTATGGCCACAGGTTGCTGTCCAGCTAACTTCTCCTGTATGTCATCTGCATGAAAGGGGGAAGTGGGGACCCTTCCCCCAGAGTCACAGAGCAGGAAGAGCTGAGGAGGGAAATCAGCTTGGCCCTCTGAGTCTGGGGTTGACGACGACAGATCCAGGCACCACACCCTCTTTTTCCTAAAGTGTAGACCACGCTGATAAAATTTTCATAATTTGAGCATTGGACTTACCTGTGTAAGTTGGTCTTGGGATCTGCCTCTCCTAAATTCTTGGCTTGCTGGTAAGAATCTGTAACTGATTAAAGAACTGATATGTTTTTGAAGCCATTTAAATTTTTGTTCTGGATTCTCCCTTAACAGTATGAGTGCCTTTAGTTGAGTCCTTTCGTGGTATCTAAAGGAGTACTTTAGACTTGGAGGTTTGCAACCCAGGTCTAAAATAGGATTTGGGGAAGAAGTCCCTTTCTTTGAATTCAGTCTTTGTGATGTTGTGTCCCATATATGCCTGAATATGAAGTAAGGAGTTTCCCCCCTCAAATTATCCCCAGGAAAGAGAAATCATTTCATATTTAAATTCTTATCAAGTCTCTTGTATCCCAGAAGGCTCACTTAGTTACTTAAATTTGAACAATCAATATTGTGTGAATAGTTACTTGTGACTTAGATATGTTTCTCGATCAGAGCTACCTGTGCTCATCTGGGTTTATACACCATCGTTACTGCTTTTGCCCGAGAGTGGAAGTTTGATCCATGCTCATACCTTCCTTAAAATAACTTGTGTTTGGTTGTCTGCAGCTCTGTATTAGAAACTGACTGTGTTCTTGTTGTAAGAGCACAGGGCAATTAGTTGACCTCTGTCTATAGCAGCTTTAATAATGGGGTGTCTTAGCTTTGTTCCTGATACTTGATAGGTTATCGCCTCTCCCCAGGCTTACTTAAGGAAGGGTGGGTGATAGTGATCAGGGCTTAAAGAGTGACGTTAGTGCTATAGTTGATGGAGACCAACACCTTTATACACGGTTCATGGTCAAGCTGGTACCACTAACGACTGTCTCTGATGAGGGCCACTTAACGGCTCTGTTTGTGGCGAGAAAGCCTATTGTTGGTGGAAAGGGTGTAAGAAGATCTGTTCAACTTAATTCTTGATTCCAGCCTGTTCCTTTTAGCGCCTAAATAAGAGGAGCCATTTCTTTTTACTCCACCAAGATAAAGAAGAAATCTCTGTGTTAATATATGTTAATACACACATCTGAGTGGGATCCTGTGGTTCCACTACATAAAAAGAGAACAAGATCTCAGACTTAGAATTGTGTTGCTGTCCTATGCTGAACGCTGAACCTTTTTTCAACTATTTTTGTAACAGACTCAAAAAATATGTAAACTGTATTGATAAGTTACTGTGTACTTAAAATTATACTGCTTTTATTAAATAAAATTCTGTATATAAGTACACAGTTATATTCTTTTGCTGTCATAATAATATAACATTAAGATGAAATGATTCCTTTTTAAGATTACTTTCTATGGTAGACACGAACTTTTCTAGAAAACTGACAGCTGGGTTCTTCTGTGCCATTTTTAACTGCATACTTGATTTGGAACTCCCTAAAGAAGAATACATTTATTTTGCGTTTTCTTTCCTTTCTTTAGGATCTGAGAATGTGTGTATGTGTGTCTGAGGCGACGTATCTGTCTGAAGGCATAGCACGCTTAAAACCATGGCTGAAGAGTCATGCTTAACTATACTTTGCATGCATTTGTGATTTGAAATAAGAAAAAAAGTCAAATCGGAGACAGCTTGAATGGCATGCTGTCAGTTTGGAGCTTCATGAATTGGCAATGGTCTCATTTAGGACCTTCAGCCGTGTCCGTGCCTGGACGGGATGAGAACGTTTTTGCATGTTGTGGAGGAGGCAGCCACGCCTCGCTGCTGCACGGGAGGCAGTGGTGCATGACAGCTGCCCTTCATTGCTGGCTTCTTGGAGCTTAACCTCTGACCCTCGGCTTAGTCGCCGTGCAGCAGTCGGAGCTGGTTGGAGATGTTGGTGAATGACGGGCATTGGCCTGCAACGTGCTTGTCATTATTTGACTGTCAAAAGGAGCCTGCCATTGGTTTCCATCAAGGTTTGAAACCTCTGTGCAGCAGTCCATATTACTTAACTTCCAAGGCTGTCAACAGCATGATCAAGTGTGCATAAAAAGTCAAGAGTGCTGAATATCTCTTCAATCAGAAGAGAGGACGTTTTTCTCCTCTTTTCGTTCTCTCTCTTTCTCCCTTTTTTCACTTTTCTCTTCGTTAAATATATTCAGATGACTTTCACAGGGCCAAGAGGTTGAATCTGTTGCCACGGTGAGAAACGTGAACTGTTGTCTCCTGTGGTCTGAGTTTCAAATAGCGCAGTGTAGGTCCGAGCGGCGCTGCCAGCTCAGCTCTCGACTTGTCTTGCATATTCTGTCAGCTTTCGGCCATTGCTTTAAGGGACTGGAGGCTAGCCCAGTGGTACCTGGCGTTAGCTGACAGGATGAAGCATGTACTTTGGTCTTTGTGTAATGTTGCAAACGGATGGAGAAGTCAGTGGATGTGATTTGTGAAGCAGGAATTAAAATTTAAAATAAAGAACAAAGTGGGGACATATTGGCGGTGTATGGTTATCATCTGATTCAAGGCTTCTTTTTCCCCCCCCTCATAGTAAAGAAATGTAAACACAGGGAGTTTAATTGGTTGTGATCAAGCTTAGAAACCCCAGGGGTCAGTCTTAGTTAATACTTTTTTTAGATACAGAAAAATAATGGCCGCAAAGCCATCTTTTCTTATAAATTCAAAACTCTGCATGAAAAAGCATCCTGAAGTGGAGGAGGATGAAGGAAAGACTAACGATATTCTTAACGTATTTGACAGGTTCTGGTAATGGAAGTTGGTTTGCTTCTAGCATTGTGGAGTGGGTGGGGCGGGAATCTGGAGACCTGAATTTCAGTTTTCCTTCTGCTGTCACTTTGGATAACTCAGTTAACCCCTCGGTTGGGCTGAGTTTCTTCCTGCGCAGAAACGGGTGCTAGGTTTGTGGTGAGGATGAGAGGAGATCCTTTTTGTCAAGCTCTTGCCTTGGTCGGTACTCCACCCCCCATGGCCTCTTTCCTGTCTCCTCCTGTCCTTCTAGCAGAAAAGATGGATGAAATAGTCACAAGGCAATGCGTGGGCAGGTAAAATTCGCTAGAACTCAAAACAGTCTTTGTGTTTCAACTCCCCCCCACCTCCCTGTCCATTACTGATTTTATTTGATAGTATCACAATTTAGTGATACTAAACCACAAATCTGAGTGGCCTGTGTGGGGAAGGAACAAATTTTCCTCTACCCTCAAGGTTCTTCTGGCTGAGCTAATATCAAATAGACATGAGACAGATGAGAAAGAGAAAATAACCAAATGTAATATATACATATGTCTGGGAATCCCTTACCTGAGAATCAGAGATCCTACAAGCAGGAGAGTTTCAGAGATAGGAAGGGAACCCGGGCACTTAAGACATCCTGAGCTTGGATGAGTTAAGTACCTTGGGGGCTTCAAAGGGTCATTGCAGGATGATTAGAAGAGCAAATGTTTAGTAAACAGTAGTTGGCTTACCCGCCCTATAGGTAGGTCAGAAGAAATCATCTCTGATAATCTCTTATGATGAGCAAGGCCCCTAATGCAAGCTCTTCTAGGTAGTTAAGGGTAGGGCAGGAGTTTCTCTTGAGGCTGAAGCCAAAATTGCCCTTAGCGCACAACAATCCACGACCCCCCCAAAAGCCCATCTTAATTAAGGTGACTTGTTTGGAACGCCCATACCTGCAGGCCTTCTCCCTGCTTCCCTCCCTCCTACTCATTCATTCCTTCTCTCACTCAGCAAGTCTTTTTTGAGCTTTTACTAGGTGCCGGCCCTGTTCTGAGTTCTGGAATACAGCCGTGAACTAAGCAGGCAGCACCCGCCTTCATGGAGCTCAAATTCTCCAGGGAGAGACAGAAAATAAACAAATAGCTGTCTCTTGGTAGTTCTGGAAGCTATGAAGAAAAATAAAGCAGGGTAAGAGGATGAGGAGTTATTGGGTTGTCAGGTAAGAGCTCCCAGTGGAGGATTCTTTCTAGCAGAGAACTGACGGAGGCTGGGAGAGAACCCTGGAAAGAGGGGTATGGGGCTTCCTGCTGAAAGGGACAGCGCCCCTCTATCCTGCTCCCCAGCCATTGGCCACCAAGTCCTGACCTCTGTCCTAATGTCTTTCCTTTTCTCATCTCTTCCTCTTCAAGCCAGTCGTGTGTTCAGGCTCTTTGTATTTCCTCCTCTCAGCCTGCAGCTTCGTTTCCATCAAGTTTTTTTTACCATCTTTAAAAATGCAAAGTGGTCATGTCATGCCACTGTTGAAAATTTCTCAGAGGTTTGCCACTGGCTCCATGTTAAAATTCAGACGTCTGGGCTCGCTGTCTGAGGTCCTGTTGTTTCAGTCTCATTTATGATCTGTGGTGGACCCCCTGCCTCCCGCCTCATCCCCATAACTTCACACCTGGTACTCCTGCTGTAAGCAAGTGGGGCCCCTGTGCTTTCACACATGCCTCGCTCTCCCAGTCTGTTCTCTTCCCATCTCACTGGCACGGAGAAAATGAGAAAACGACATGTCTTTTAACAGTCTCCTCACATGCCCCCTCTTTGGAAACTTCCTGGATTCTGCCATCCTTGGTGTTTCACACACGTCCTTAGCTTTTACCTCGCTGCCCCTCTCCAGCCATTTGTTTGGCTAGTCTGTGAGCTCCTTGAAGACAAAGATTGTGCTTTTGTTCATCTCTTCTATTTTCAGTATCTGACATAGTTTCTGGAACAAAACAGACACTCAATAAACTGTCAGCTGTTGTGGCATCATCTACAGGAATATTTAGGGACAGATTTATCATGGAGTTTAAATGTAATCGGTGTGGATATATGCCTTTTGAAAAGCCCTTCAGGCACAATACTCCATTCTTTTTGGTGGGACTTCTTCCCTTAGGCCTACGTCCGGTAACCAACATCGGATCCAAAGGAAAGGGGAGTGGAACAGAAACACGTGAGAAAATAGGAATATTCCATTCACTCCCCAATAGTGACAGTAAGACCAGGGTGGAATGTCAGGGAGCAAGTTAGCCCTAGGTAAACGTGCACGTTGCCTTTTTGTAATCCAACACGTGATGTGTCTTTTGCCAAGGAAGATAGTACTAAATTGAAGTATTCCAACTCAGTTAGTAAGTACATTTTGTAATTTATCTGTCCATCCATTTATCTTTACATTTTCCAGATGATACTGTATGGAGTCATGATTTTTTGCATTTTTTTGTTGGAAGACATTATTTTGTTTTAGTGCCAAAGCACTGTAGGCCCATCATGTGGATAGAGTGGTTTATTTAAAAGTTCCCTATTGTTGACCATTTAGCTTATTTCACTTTTATTAGCTTAAATAATGCTGCATTGAACCAGTTTGTTCAGGCATCTTTATGTGCATTATTGATTTCTTTATGACTAAATCCCCAGAAATAGAATAATTAGGTCAAAATAGAAGACTATTTTTAAAGGCCCTTTGATGCATGTTGCCAGATTACCTCCTGAAAAAGGTGTATAAATCTTTCTCAAGGTAGGCTGTAAAAAGTACCCTGTTTTATAGTGTATTTCTTGGGTTACTTGTGAGCCATGGGGATTTTAAATGTAAGAGGTGATCTATCTACAGGAGAGTTCAGTAATGGCTGTTAGGAGGAGAAGAAAGAAGATTGGGTGAAAGAAAGAACAGCAAAATCTCAAGGTTTGCTCTTCTTAATAGGGGTGTAGGCCCAGGGAATGGATTTACCGACTGTCCCGGCATCACTGGGACATTGCAGCACAGGTGGGGGCCTGAGACTAGCTTGACTTCTTTTTACTATGCATTTACAATAGTTTTCCTCTGGGTAAGATTTCTTCCCAATGAATGGTTTCCAACGTGAGAAGTTTGAAAGCTGCTGATTAGATTGCTTAAGTTCGCTAGTAGTGTTTCCAGACTTGCGATTCCCAAGGGATCCTGCTCACACTCTGCTGTTTATTGGAGGTCAGTGTCCTCATTCAGTGTTTTCCTCAAGGCACCACCTGGCTGGCCCAAATGAGAGAGGAGCAGCCTCCTGAGTTAGGTAGGCATTCCTCCTGGGTTTTACAATGTCCTACTACCTGGCTGGGGCCATGTGGTGTCAGATCACCATCCAGGGCCAGCCTCAGTGTAGGAACTCCGAAGGACCTGCTTTAGGCCAGGTACAGGTTAAGGCACCTTGAGGGCAGAGGCTTCTTATCGTCTTTTATTAGCAGTGGTGCACTAAAAAGCGATAACCTGCTCTTCTTTCTGATAAAAGGAAAGTGACCCGTCTGGTGTGGATGGAGAGAGAGGTGCCTGAGGCAGGTTACGTTGTCACCTATCATGACAACAGCAGATATTAAAAAAACTACCTCCCACCACCCCCAGAAGGCCAGCAGATTTCTGTTCACCCGTGGAAAGGGTTGACATTTTCGCCTCCTGTTGAAATGTGCTGGGTTGAGAGGAAGAAGGAACGTCGTAACTGTGGAAGAAGGGATGGATGAGGAAAGAAAAATAGGAGTCTGGCTTCACAGGAGAGATCTGAGGACAGAAGGGACTTAAATCACATGCCGTCTAGCAGTCTGTTGGCAGAGAACTAAGACTTCAAACCCGAGAACGCACTACTCCTTCAGTCTGTGTCTTATTTACCTACATTAATTTAGAGCCGAGATCTCTCGCATGGCTTGGCTGACTTCTCTCTAAAGGTGAACTAAATACAGGGCTACCTGTACAGTTCATAGTCTCTGAGGAGATGCCAGCGTGGAAAATTAGAGAACTACCCACTCCTCAACACAGGGAGATTTTCCCCCCCTCAGTTAAATGTATTTACTTACGTGGGTTTGAGGACAGAGTCTGAGAACTCTTGGAAAAAAGTTGTTATTTTGAGATGTTTGGTGTAATTTTTTTTTTTTTTAAGACAGTAATTGTTTGGCTTAACCAGTCATCTTGAAATATGAATCATATGGAGGTAACATTAAAAAAGTTATAGGTGACCCTTCTCGGGGTTTTAGGAAAAGCTTTGAGTTTGTCTCCTGTCTACCATGGCCAGACTCTTGAGTTGTGAAGAATATTAGATAAGGCTTTGCTCTAGGATTTTAACTCTTAAAAGGTAACTTTTAAGAGTCAGTAGTTTAGCCAGAACTAAAGAGCTATATATTAATAGAAACTGACTGGAAAGAAGGTAGAAAAAAACACACCACAGCAATACTAACCACAACAAAACAAAAATAGTACTTATACCACATTATATAAACACACAGATTTGACAAATTGAAGGTATTATTGGAAATTTGTTGAACTTCTTCATTTGAACCAACTCATGACAAACCATTTTTTTAAAAAAGGATACAGTATACCTGAAACTACTACAATATTGTATGTCAACTATAATAAAAAAATAAAAAAATAAAAATAAAAAAGTGTACAGAATGGAAAACATACTGAAAAAGCATTTCTTGGTTTACTGGTATTACCAGGTCAAGTCCAACGTTGCAGTTCCCTGCCAGACCTTTTCTTTCTCCTTAAGACATGACGTTTTGCACTTAACATAATTTACAAGTGGTAAAAATGCTGGATAGTACCACAACTTCAGATTCTGGGTTTCTGGTCTATTTAGGTTCCCTCCGAATGAGAGATTCAGTTTCTTATTTTTTAAAAGAAGTAATTTGTATTCCTATCACTGTCTATTCTATTCTGCACGTTATGAACCCTCCGTACAAAATTTGAGAGGGATAGATATGCTGTGATGATGTAGGGACTCTAATGTTTCCAAAAATGACAGTTTTCTTCCCCTAGAATAGAATAGCATTCATCTGATTGCAAATCCTAAATGTCTGTGTTACTGAACCTAAGCAGGTGTACCCAATGCTTCAAAAGGCCGAAACTCAAAACGTCAGAATTTGGAGTAAGGAAAAGTTTATTTAAGGTGCCAGCTGAAAAGATGGGAGACCTAATAGTGCCTCCAATCCATCTTGCTTGCTGGCCTAGGTTAATTAAGGGTTTTTAAGAGTTTAGGGGGAACAGATATGCGGAAGCACTGGTGAGCAGGTTTTAATTGGAGGACCTTGGAGCTTGGCCATTTATGGAAAGGGACGTCAGCACCGGGTCTTGCTGGACAGTGGACGGTGGACCCTTTGCTTCTGTGTTCAAGTTCCGGTTATGTCCCGGTCACTTGGTTTTGTGCGTGCGTGCGTGCGTGTGTGTGTGTGTGTGTGTGTGTATGTGTGTGTGTGTGTAGATTTTGGTTCCGGGTGAAGCAGGAGGTCAAAATTCTCTCATCTGTACAGGCTTTGGCTGCATGACATGCGGTTTTAGTCTGTTGTCTCTGAAAAGCAACTCAGTGCCCTGTTAAATGGGATAGGACCATTCTGAGCTGGTTCTGTGGTTACATCTGCAACTCAGGTTGGATGGCCGATATCACACGAGAGTAGATATGCATTATTAAAGTGTTTTGTGTATTTGCTCAATATGAATTTCAAAAACATTAGAAGCCATGCAGATAAAAGTTTCTGCTTCTTACTAACTGTGTAAGAAATGGTTTCCATGAGCCTCAGTTTCCTATCCTAGAAAATGGACATAACCTGTAATATCACTGTGAAGATGCCATAGTAGAGACAGCAAGCAACGGTATGGTACTTCATATGTGCAGAGCACTTTTCTAAGCACTTCATCTCATTTAATACACACGTTATGCCTACAGAATTGGTCTTATTATTTTCTCCGTTTTACTGATGGAGAAACTGGGGCTGCAGGAGTTAAATAATGTGCTCAGAGATCTCCAGCTAATAGCTGGTAGGGCTCGGTTTGAACACGGGCTCTCTGGTTTCTGAATCTGTGGTCTATGCTGTTGTCGTTTTTTAAATATTCTTCTTCTTTTTTTTAACTTTTATTTATTATTTAAGTGTGCTTTTCCAGGACTCATCAGCTCCAAGTCACATAGTTGTTTCAATCTAGTTGTGGAGGGCGCAGCTCATAGTGGCCCCTGTGGGGATCGAACCAGCAACCTTGTTGTTAAAGAGCACCGCGCTCTAACCAACCGGGCTAACTGGCCACCCTGTGGTCTACGTTATACTGAGAAAAGTCCATTGTACTGTTCTATACTCTTCTGTCCGGGGACAATCCAAGTCCAACTCCCAGCTTAGTGCCTTTGAAATCCTCCACCATCAGTTCATAATTTCTACCCTTATCAAGTCAACATTGATTCCTTTCTGCAAATCTTGGGGTCACTCTTCTTTCTCTCGCCATCTACCTTTCAGTCTGTCAGCAGCTCTAAAATCTGACTCTCCTTCTTCCTACTGCCTCTGCTTTAGTTTAGATGACCTCAGAATGCCTCCTTTTAGCAAAATTGGAATAGCCTCCTCACTGGTTTTCTTGCCGCTATTCTTCCCTTCTCCTCAGCATTCCCTCTGCCCTTTTTGCCAATCCATCTTTTACTTAGCTAATAAAATGGTTTCTTATATTAGACTCTGATCTTAATTCATTATAGGTCTCAGTTAATTGTATTCCTGGTGCCTGTACGATAAAATCCAAGTGCCACAGATGCATATGTGTGCTTTTATTTCCAGGCGACTATCTAACTTAACCTTCCCTTCCCAAATCTGTCTTTTCCCTCTTCCCGCTTCCTTACTTTTTTCTATTAGTATGATTGTATTTCTTTTGCCTTCATTTAAAAAAAAAAAAAGTATAGTTCACATAACACAACATTAACCGTTTTAAAGTGTGTGAGATGACAGCACTTGTTCATGTGTATTTCTTAATGCTTCTTAACAGGTATATTGTCTTTAAAAATGCTTATGCATGGTTAAAATACCTTTATTTGTTTTAAAAAAAGAGGGACAAATATAAAGTTTGATTTTCAGGGAACCATCATAAGTGTACACAGGGAATAAGAATATAAGGACCAGAAAAGGCAAATCAGAAGTCACTTGTTTTGAAGTAATGAAGGTAATTATGTCGACTTTCTTCCATTCTTTAGATACCTCCTTTTCACAATTAGAAAGATGTGCCTGCCTTGTGTTCTGACATGAATATTTAGCAGTGTCCTCTGTGACCCTAGGATCCACTGTAAATGTTAACAAGAAGCTCCAGAACTTGTATTTTCCCATCTTACTGTTTTTCTACAGGAATGGTGACAGCTGGACTGGCTTTATGACACTGTGCTTACAAAGCCGAATATTACATGTGTAGTTACTTACCTGGGTAGGTGTAGAAGTTACATTTTTTTAAAGAACTGGATGTAGTGACTGGATGTCATCAGTTACATCTGTTTTATAATCCTGAAGAATTTTGCATATATTTTGAAAAAAATTGCAAATAATTTTATAATACACTAGATTTCCATGTTATGTGTCTACTGAGTGAATAGAATACTTTCTGAAGATATGAAACTTCTAATGTAGAATTGAAGTGCTTTATGTAATGTTTTCAGGTTTTTCTTGTGTTTCTACTCAGTGTGCTATCGTCTCATTTTCTTGTGAGAAAACATGCACATTTCACAGCAGATTCTCCCAGTCTGTTTCAGTTCTCCATCTCCTATTGCTGGTTGTCATTTATATACATGGTCTCTGTCCACTTTGGAGAATTGGTTTAGGGCCACTGAGAACGTTCTCTCTGGCTTAGCTGACAGTTCTCATTGCCGATCTGGTAGGGACCAGGTCTGTACTTTTTCAGTGCTTTCTGAAGTCCCACTGTCTCTCAAGAAACTTTTCCCTTCTTTCCCTGCCCAGCTCAAATCAACAGAGTTTCACTGTGTATTCTAATTATAAAATACATGATCATATATTCAGACAGTGCTGAAAGGTCTAAAGAAGAAAGAAAAGGTCATCCTTAATCCTACCTCCCAGACAAACAAAATCACTGACTATTTTGGCCTATAACACGGTTAGTCAGTTATAGCATATAGACCAAATCTGGCCTGCCATCTGTTTCTGTAGGGCCTTTGAGCTAAGAATGCTATTTATACTTTTAAATGGTAGGGAAAAAAATCCAAAGGAGTGTAATATTTTCTGAGATACGAAAATAATATGAAATTTAAAATTTAGTTTCCATAAATAAAATCTTACTGGAACGCAAACATGGTCACTCATTTACGTCCTGTATATGCCTGCTTTCATGATAAAATGGCAGAGTTGAGTAGTGACAAACTGATGGCCTCCAAAGCCTGAAGTACTTACTGTCTGGCTCTTTACAGAAAAAATCTTGCTGACCCTTCATGTGTTAAAATGTAAGACTTTTCCCCTTGGTGTGAGTAGATGTGTGTGTGTATTTTTTAAACAATAGGGTCATCCTGTGTGCTTTTGTAGTCTATCCTTGTTATGGAATGTTGTGTTTACCAGTAACTTCTGTTGAATTCTTTTTCTGTTTGTTTATTCGATTGAAGTGAAATCTGAGGACCATCCTTTTCTTTTTATGTTTGTATTACATAAACCCATCAGATGTTACCTGGGAATAGTAATAATAATAATAATAATAATAATAATAATAATGGTATTTACTGAATCACTTAGAATTGATTTTAATTGTTGATTGAAATGAAAGTTTATTTTTCTCACCCAAATCATGAGCTAGGTAGTGGCAAAGCTGTCCAACAAGGTCACAAGGAGCCCAGATCTTTACAGCATCCTGTTCTGCCATTCTCAGCGTACAATGTCATTGAAAGATGGCAAATGGACTGTCATTGCTGTGTGACAAATTAACACAAAACTTAACTACCTGCAACAACAAATATTTATTCTCTTACAGTCTCTGTGGGTCAGAAATCCAGATACAGCTTAGCGGGGTACCTGTGGCTCAGGGTCTGTCCTAAGGCTGCACTCACGATGTTGGCCGAGGCAACACTTATTTTTAGATATGACTTCGGGTGGAGGGATCTTTTTCCACGCTCACACTTGTGGCTGCAGATGCTCGCTGGCTGCTGGCTGCTGGCTGGAGGAGATATCCCTGCCTTGCCACATGCGTTTCTCCATATAGGGCAGTTAACTTCCCCAAGTGTGTGTGTGTATGTGAGTGAGTGTCTGTGTGTGTGTGTGTGTGAGAGAGAGAGAGGGAGAGAGAAAGACAGAAGAGACAAGAAGTTACAGTCTTTTTGTGACCTAATCTTGGAAGTAATATCCCATGACTTCTGTAGTATTCTATTCGTTAGAAGAGTAAATAGGCCCCGCCTACACTCAAGAGGAAGAATTACACGAGGGTGTGAATACCATGAAGCAGAGCCTGCTTCCATCATTCAGTGTGAGGTGTCATTTAAAGGTTCTGGATAGACCCTCAGGCACTGGTTGGAGGTCCAGGCAGGAAGTGGAGCTTGTTTTTTATTAGGAAAACAATAGTAGATTTGCATTTCTGTTGTATCACCTAGAACTGTCACATGGCCATCCCAGTTGCAAGGAAGTCTGGGAAAGCAAGCTTTTTGGGTGGGTACTTTGTTGCCCAGGTCAAAATCAAGATTTTGATGACAAGAAAAATTGTCAGAACAGACGCTGACAATAGTGGGCAACAGGTGGTCTCACTGTACCTGTCTTCTAAGGTGGTTGTAAGGGCTCCGTAAGGTAACAACCTAGCACTTGTCTGGTCTATAATATGTACCCACTGAAACACTAGCTATGACTGTGTTTCCCTGAAAATAAGACCTGGCCAGACAATCAGCTCTAATGCGTCTTTTGGAACAAAAATTAATATAAGACTCGGTCTTATATTACATTATATTATATTATATATTATATAAGACCTGGTCTTATAGTAAAATAAGACCCAGTATTATATTATATTATATTATATTATATTATATTATATTATATTATATTATATCCGGTCTTATAATAAAATAAGACTGGGTCTTATATTAATTTTTGCTTCAACTGACGCATTAACGCTGATTGTCCGGCTAGGTCTTATTTTTGGGGAAACACAGGATTATTGTCATTACTTATAAATTACGTACCTTTGGAGGTTAGCTTGTTGATATAATGGGATCCCTGTACATTGATACTAAAAGAAGTAGCAAAGAAAAAAAACGTACATTTATTGAATACCTAATGTGTGCCAGACTTTTTATGAATATAAGTTACCTGACTTAATCCTTATAACAAACTGAGAAGTAGGTATTGCCCCGTTTTACAAACTGATGTAGATGAAGTAGATGGTTGCAGGAGCACATGGCGCTGGTGTTTCTTGAATGGGTTATGTAGCTTGTGGAGACATCGGTCCCCTTAGCTCTTGGAGCCAGCAGATGGGGACTGGGGCAGCTCGGGGCCCTTCCCTCCCAGCTCCAGCAGCCTCTTCTGTTTATTCCAATGTGCCTCACAGATTTCCTCCTTTTCTCCGTGCTTCATGATCTGGAAACGGTTAGAAAGTATTGCTGTGTCAGTGAGTAGGTGGAAGAGCTAGAACCTGAACCCAGGTGTGTGTAAGTCCAGAAGCCTCTCTTCTTCCCAGGACTGGGCCCTTTACAATCTATAGAAGCGGTGACTTTTAGTCTGAAATAGGGGTTAAAAGGCGGCTTTGTTTAATACGGAAAGTATTATATTTATTTTATACTTATGTTTCTCTCTTTCTTGCTTTTGATGTCCAGTCACATGCTAAAAAAGGTTTTCTTGGATTAGAAAGTTGCTAAAGTTAACATTATTTGCTGTTTAACTGTAGTTCGAATGGAAACTTACTCGACCGCTAGGTGTCTCCTTTTGGTTCTGTCCTTTCTCCTCTGCCATATTCTTAGAAGGACCCAAGATGGATATAAGGAAGAGTAGGCACAAGGAGATTAAAAAATTAATGGGACCTGCACTCTGACGATTCCAGTTGCCTTTTTTGTCTTTTACTCTCTACTTCTGTTCCTCCTTGCCCCCAGGCTGATAGTTAGGGAATAGATCAATCCTTTGGAACCTTAGATAAGTGTTTGAGGCCTCTTTCTCATTAGTAAAAGTAGTAAAGTGGGGGGAAAGAACTGGCTCATCTACATAGGTTAGGTAATAAAATAATTGTAACATGTTTGCAGGGAATTTTAGGAACAAATTTAATATAATTTATAATTATGGGAATACCTGTGTTACTAGGGAAATAATGATTGTGCTATTAATATTAATTTCCCTGTTCTTTAATCTAATAATCCTGGCTGTAACTAACATGTATTCTCTTCTGTAAACCTCACAGGAACCCTACATGGTTGCCATTTTTCTCCTGATTTTAGAGATGAGGGAATGAAGCTTAGAGAGATTGGTTAATTTGCTCCAAGTTTCATAGAGCTTGGTTGCTTTCTGATTTCCCCCCCTCCATTCGGCAGTTGTTATATCGTTATAGCGGTGGGGAGAGTTTGACTTCAGTCAATAGAATTTAAAATTCCCCCAAAATAATTCAGCAGAGAGTGCTTCTGGAAGTATGGTTTGGCTGTGAGTACAAAAATCCATTTTCTGCAGTTGTCTTGAAGTGATCGGTGTGCTCTGGATGTGGGCCCCTTCAGGAAGACTACAGGCTCTTTGCAGAATTACAAATTGTGTACACTCAGGGATCACTTCTTTTCAGTTGCTTACAAATGCAGCGCCCATTATCATAGAAACAGCGGGACACTTGACAGCTTCGGTTCAGACCTGGAGGTCATGGAATGGAACATTCTTCTTATCCACTTAGGGGCACACTAAAAAGACGGGAGTGCAGCGAGGCCGAGGGTTTTCTTTGAGACTGCGGGCTGATACATTCTCTTTCACCTAATTTAGATTCTGCATTAATTTCCAGATTTCTCCAAATTGTCTTAAAAAAAAATCAGCTCATGCTAGGTTTGCTTTAGTCTCGAATAATTTAACGGCGCTTAGTATCTCTCCAGTTGACTCCCCAGTTGTGGTGGTGATTTTTCCATAGACCACAGGAAAATGTATAACAAATGTGAGATGAGAGAGCTTTGTCAGGTTGGGAGCACTTTCTCTGGGAAGTTGGAGCTGGGGCTGGGAGCAGTCCCCAGCGCTAACAGGCACACCCCAAGATCTGCCTCCAACACTGTCACTTCTCTCTCTTTGTTCCCCTTCCCAACTCACTTCCTGCCAGGGATTTGTGACATATTTTCTCACAGATCAAATGAGCCCCTGACACCTGATTGCTGAGTGCTGCTTGTTTACAGTTGCTTTCCAAGGACACCTAGACAAGATGGAAAGCTTAACGTGCAGTAATTAAATTTGCATCTGCTCTGTGACAGGACTCAAAGGAGTTTTCTTCCACTCCACATACGAATCTCACTGTAGATCTCCTTCTCTCTTTGACCAAACAGCATCTAACAAGGCAAGACGTGGACAGGTAAACAAACGTTGGTTCAGTCTACTGCCTTTCATTATCATGATGAATATTAAATAAGGTCCCTGCTAGCCTTTCTTACTTGGCTTTCTACTCTTCACCTACTTGTTTAGCCAGATTTATAACCGGTCTTAATATAAGAACTGTAGCTTGGAGGTAGTTTTTTTTTTTTTTTTTTTAATCTTTTTAAAGCAAAACAAGCATTGCTGAACAATGTGGATTGGTTTAACACCCTTTGGATTGTACATTTCTCGCAAATGCTACTGAATAATTCAGCAAAGCCAAACACAATCCGCTGGTGGTATCTAGTGTTATTCACACTCGCTGATGAATAATTCCCTTTGGCTTTTGTAGAGCAGCCCTAAGGAGTGACTTCTGAGACTCAGATGGGTTATTATTGGGCTATTTGTCAGTGTCCTTGGGGCATTGTGAGCCAAAGTCCAACTGGGCGCCTCACTCCACATACATTCTGTGATTCTTCTGGGGAATGTGCAGCTCTTTCTGTCCGAGCGTTTTAGCCCTCGAATGTTGCTATGAAAGGGGCAATGCACCAACAGGATTCAGCTCCTCTCTAATTTTATTGAGTCCCTTCCTTCATTGTATTATTCCAATAAAGAAGTATTCGTTGAGCACCTTACTCGGTACAAAGTCCTGAGCACGGCATTGTGGGTATACGGAGGTAAGGCAGATTTTCTGTGCTAGGTCCTCAAAGGGAGTGTACAGTATGTGGGAGAGGCACGGGGTCCTGGAGGAAGGTGCTCAGGGTCTTTTTGATGGAATGACCTGGTTTGTCCTCATGATCTCAGGTACGCGTTTCAGTGCATATTTGCTGTTGATGAAGCTGTGTGGTACTGCTTTCCATAAGCCTGAACTCTGACTACTCTTGGAACTGCTTATGGGGTAAGCCTGAGCACAGAGTCCCAGAGATGACAGGCTAAGTGACCCATGTTCATTTCTGCGGCACTGAAGTCAGGAATGTGGTGTGATGACCTGGCTTTACTGGCCTGGAGAGTCTAAGGATGGTGTGTGTGGATTTGTTTATGCCTGAGGGGTCTACATACTGGACCTTAGCATTCAGGCCTAAGGTACAACTGTAATTGGTGAGGGACACCCTGCCTGGGTGAGGTGTTTCTGGCATCTGGTGTCTACTTCAGCGTTTTCTGTTCAACTCCTAGTTTTTGCTCTTCTTTCTGAGCATGCTAGGGAGATTACAGTTCACAGCTTCCTTGCAGATAGGTGGGATCATGTGATTAGTTCTGACCAATCAAATGGAAGTGGAAGTGCTGGGTATCATTTCCTGGTCAAGACCTGTAAGCGCTAGTGTGCCATGTGCATGCTTTCCCAATCCCTGCCACAGTGAACTTGGGGGCTCTGTGTTCCAGATGTTGAGTCTCCATTAGGCTTGGTCCATGAATGTCTCTGGAGTAGAGCCCACTCCCTCCCCCCATTCGCCCACATTGGACAGGGAACTTGAGCGAGAAAGACCTTGGTTGTATTAAGCCCCTGAGATTTGGGAGTTTATTCACAATGTAGCCGAGACCATTCTCACTAATACAGAGGGATTAGTACAGGAAAAGATTGTGTGCATGTGCACTAGTGCGTGTGTGTGTGTGTGTGTGTGTGTGTGTGTTATCTAGGGTTTGGTGTTCAACAAGATTTCAGCTAGCTTTGCAGAATGCAGTATCAACTGGGAATTGAAGGGTAAACCTAATTTAGAACAGAAAAAGAGTTCAGTTAATCAATTACCAAGGCAAAAGTGAGAGAAATAACATTGGTATAAACAGTCATGGAAATAAGCGAAAACTTGGTAAGAAGAGCCAGAATTGAGTTGAGGCTACTATAACTCATATCAATGAATTTTAGATTGTATCCAGCATGTTAATTGTTAAGATTGAACGTGTAATTTTTCTCTTGGTGTATTGTTTATACCAGGGGTTGGTCCTTGAGCTAAGAATGGATTTTAAATTTCTAAAAGATTGTAAAAAAAAAAAAAAAAGGAGACCGTTATTTAGTAGGGGCCATAGGTGGCACACAAAGCCTAAGATATTTACTATCCTGCCCTTTATAGAATAAAAAGTTTGTGGTTCCTTCTTTTATACCCTTAAAATCTCCATAGGCTATTATCAGAAAGTATCACATTCGCTAAAATGTGAGTTCCTTGAGAACCGGAACTTAAGGGTTTTATTAATTACTGTCTCTTTCCACCTAGCGTGGTACATGCAATGTAGTACAAGTTCAGAGCAAGTTTACTTTATTGAACTGCACACAGACGTGGGAGGAGATAAGACATTTCAGAGGATGAGAACTGAGAAGAAATCATGTCAGGCAGGTCAGAATGAATAGAAAGTTTCCTACGCTGTTCACTGGGCTGGTGACTGTTCTGGATTCGTTTAAACCTACTATGTATGGATATTTATGTAATTTTCATATTCATTTTTATTATCAAATAAATGTCATATTTTGGAAGGCTTCAAAGATATTAACTTGTACTCCGGCGTCAAAATATTAAGAGTCTTCTTGTTAATATTTGGTGTTGATGTTTTGTTTCCCCCTTTTCCCCAGGTGACACTCACATTATTATTTTTTTAATTCTTATGCAGGTTTCTGTCGGTTCACTCATTCATTCACTTATTTGCTCACTCCTAGATACGTAGCCACAAGAAAATGAAAACATTTCCACACAAAACCTTGTAAACAAATGCTCTTAATAGCATTATTCGTAGTAGCCCAAAAATAGAAACAACCCCAAATGGCCGTCAACTGATGAATGGATAAACAAAATGTCATGTAGTCATATGCTGGAATAATATATTACAGTAAAAAGCAATGAAGTACTGATACATGCTACAGCATCGATGAACCTTGACAGCGTTAAGCTAAGTGAACGCCAAATGCAAAAGACTACATATTGTATGAATCGACTTACATAAAATGTCTAGAATAGGCAAATCTGTAGAGACAGAAAGTTGATTAGTGGTTGCCTCCATCTGGGAGTGGGGTGAGGTGGAGATTGAGAGTGACTGCTAATGGATACGGAGGTTTCTTTTGGTGTGATGACAGAGTTTTAAACTTAGATTGTGATGATTGTTGCAAAGCTTGCTGAGTATATTGAAAACCACTGAATTGTGCATTCTAAATGGGTGAATTTTATGTTATGTGAATTATGTCACAACAAAAACATTATATGCAGTGGACTGCTTGTTTTCTAGTGACGTTGCTGATTATAAATCTTATTCAAGCAACGCTCAGGTTTTGAGTCTCTGATACTTTACCTTCTTGAATGAAAATTTCCTGGAAACAAGATTTGATTTATATTCCAGTTCCCTTTGACCCAGCTATTCTACTTACATGAATTTATTCTACTTTATATACCAGCACATGTGTACAAAGACATATGCAAGAATTTCATTGTGGCATTATTTGTGGGGGCAACACATAAGAAACAACCTAAATGTCCATCAGTAGGGTACACATTAAAGAAATAAAGGAAGATGTAGTCAGTGATCTCCTCTAGTGCTATTAAGAAGAGAATCGGTTCTCTGTGTACCAATATGGAACAATGTTCAAGATACTTCAATTAAAAAAGGAAGGTGCAGAATACTAGTGTTATTACTATATGTAGAAAATGTTTGCGTAAAGTTGGAATATCTCTGGAAAGATTCAGTCGTACGTAACTGTCTAGGAGGGAAAGTTTATGTGGGTCAAGGAATGGGAGAGAGATAGCCTTTGGCAGAGTTAGACTTTTTTTAAAATACCCTTTTTATTCCATAGCAGCATTATTCATAATAACCCGGAAGTGGAAACAGCACCAGCGTTCACCAGCTGATGAACAAAATGTGGTATGTCCATATCTTCATGTTAAGTAGAAAAGCCGATTCAAAGGGGATTGAATATAAATCAATTTTGTCATTAGGAATGTTAACTCAGGAGGGTCGTTTGTGTTCAAATATTATCACAACAAATTTTCTTGCGTCTGTTTGTGCATACCCCTTTTCAATCCGTGTAGAATAATTTGTTTTAAGACTGTTCCCCCAACCCCAGCCATTAATGATGGAGCAAATACGTGTTTCCACGGTGCTTTTCACACTGCCCTCTAACCCAGCTGTGTGGCAGCAGTGTATCTGCAGGACAGGAATGAGGCTCGCAAGGGACAATATCAGATTGCCTTCCATTATTTTAATGTCTCCTGTGATATGATAAATGAGGTTTATAGTTACAACAAAAGTAAACCCATTTCCCCCAAGGTATAAAGAGTTTGCAAATAAAATTCACATAATCAGATGTTACTTTTTTTTTTTCCCCTGAAAGGATCCTTCATTGAGGAATTTAAAAATAATCCAGGGATAAGTTTTCAATGTGGGCATTTCTTTCGTCATGCCTGATAAGGATGAATCAAGTATGAAAATGTTACAAGATTTTTAGCTGCGCCCCCAGGAAGTTACAATTTTTGTTGTTGGTGTCACTGAAAATTTTCTTCCAAGCTTTGCCTGTGTGTGCATGCTTTGTAGCACTGACTTCCTGTAACTCACAAAATATTTGCTGGGATTTTTCCTGGTCTTAGGAGGTTCTGCAGTTTGGCTGTGATTCCTGCTTTTTATCATTTGGTAACACTTGGACTTGTGTCTTTCCTAATTATTGTAAATCCTCCAGCGTGGCCCCATTTCCTTGGTAAGACTGCCACCTTGAGAGGTGAGCGGTTTCTGCTCGCAGCATTTGACGCAGTGCCCACTGCCGTAATGTAGATGTCTCTTTGAAATTGGGCTACCTCTCACCATTTGCACAGCTGGGAAATGTGGGACAAGCAGCTCCCCTTCTCCCTACATCTGACGCTTTCTGCTGTCACGTGAAGCTAGGATTTCCGTGTTGTCTTTCCAAGTGCAGGAGGTCTGGCGGCTATGTTTTCATTTCAAAGATATTCCACTTTCTTCATGTTCCTGCTGCTGCTACCTGCGGACCCCCAGCCAGAGGCTGCTCCTGCTGTCGTTTATTCATTTGCATGGCACGGCACCTTGCTTTGTGCAATTGATGTCTTCGTTTAATTTTTATATCTTATGTGTATTGTTAGTGAACTGGGTGTGGAAGTGTCCGTGCCTTAAACCCTGCCGTGAATCCTCTTAGAATCCTCTTTCAGGTAGGTTCTTTTTACAAGTTTAGGTAGATGATTTTTATTACTATTATTAAGTGGTACCACTTGCACTGTTAAATCGGTGAATAACCATATGGCTTCTCTGAGCCAGACGTTCCCATAGTACAGCTGGGGCCCGGTGAAGCCTAGAGAGCTTGGTGGCATCTTCAGGATGACACAGCTGCTTCATGACAGAGCTGCATCTGGAATTTAGAATCCTAGGTCCAGAGCTTTTTCCGTAAACTAAACTGACGTACAGATTCAAAGCTACCTTGAATTGAAGGGCGAGTCTAGAAATTAATGGTGAATTAAGACTAATAGCACTCCATTAAAATACCTCGACAGCAAAATACTTTGGGGGGAAAATAATGCTTAAGTATTTTAGAATGTTCTTTACCTTCATTATCAACGAAAGGAAGTAACACATCTTGTAAAATATTGCCAATAGGCTTTACCTATTCTTCCAGGAACTTCTACAACGTACCCATGGTATGACAGTATTGCAGACTGTGATTCTTCTTTTCGCTATCAGTGTTAGCTCAGACCGAAGAGGAACGTGTATGAGGGCAACTGTACAAACACCGTTCCAGCTGGCTGTAGGCACGTCAGAAGCTCCGTCTTTCCTAGGTAAAAGGGCTGACCTGTTACAATTGCTAGCTGGTGTGTACAACATGTGTTAGGAGAAGTAATTATTTTTAGCCGACTGACTATGACCAAGATGAATAGCTCTTGAAAGGGCAATAATGAAAGGCTGCCCCAACTGGCTTCTACATTATTCTTTATTTATCCTGCTCTCATCCTTGTCACCGTTGGGCATCAGCCAAATGTCATTTACGTGAGATTTGCCCCTCGGATGTGAAAGGCCTCTCTTTCTTAATGATCGGAGGTGATTGGGCTGCGGGGCTAGGAACTCGGACAGTTGACCCGACCAGAGGGGAGTCCCTCCAGGTCTGTGGGAGTCACACAAACAGGACACTCCCTCCCCAGGGGGAGAGACTGGGAAAATATTCGGCTGAATGATCCCGATGGGAGGAAGGATTATAGTAGTTCAAGGGCTTCCTGGTCAAGTCCGCGTGTGTCACTGGCTCTTCTGTTTGAGGCATGTGCAAGTTTCTTATTTTGAAGAGGATTTTTTTTTTTTTGACGGAAACCATCAACTATTTCTACTTTTCTAAAACTTGGCCGTCTCCTTGTGGTAGAGACTGCACGTTAACTCCCCAGCCCCTTCTCGCCTCCCTCTTTCCTGGATTTTTCCGGGCAGTAGCTACCCAGAATACAGATTTCCCAGCCTCCCCTGCAGCCAGCTGCGGCCGTGTGACTAAGGAAGAGAGTGTTTCCTTCAGACAAAGCTCATGTGCCGCCTTTGCCCTTTTCTTCTTAGGCCATGCCTTTTACCCTGCTGCCTGGGATGTAAACACTGCTTGGGTCCCCAGGGTGAGGGCCAGTCCCTGGCGGTAGCAGAGTGGTGAGCTGGAAGGAGCTTGAGTCTGCGGACAACGTGGTTAAGCCACTGTCATTCTGGATTTTCTGTCACTTGCAGCCGAACCTAATCCTGGATAATACATGGGTTCTACACACTGCAGAAGAGGAAGATAAATCCCAAGTCCTTAGATTTCCTTCTCTCATCCTAAATATTCATGTCAAAATTTAAACAGATTTATCATTCTTCCTTCTTTCACCTGCTACAAATTAAAACAAGTTACCAAAAAGATAATGCATTAATTTATTTAAGAACTAAAGATGTGAGAGACATATTAGTAGAAATATACCTAAGAGGTAGATGAGCAAAAAGGCTGGAACAGAAAATCACTCATTTAGGAAAACGATGGGTCCGCGTAATCTCAATGGTCGTCTGTGAGAGTTGGGTCAGGGCGTCCTCACCACCTTCCAGTGGCAGCAAACAGCTTCTTAGATTATTAGAGGGCCTTAGAGATTCAACTTCACCTGGTTTCGTAAAGAGTTGGGAGCTTTTTCAAATTTCAGGTTTCCAGTGTCAAATGGAGTCAGCCCTTTCTGTTCCCTTGCGTGATACCGCTGTTTATATTTTGCCTGACTCCTTGGTTCTAGGCCATCGTGTTTGCCTGTGACCTCCTTGCCTCTAATACATCTACACTAGATAACATGTGTGATATTCGCTATAGTGGGTTGCAAATTATTATAATGAACACAAGCCTTTTAAAAGAAAGGCTTATTCGTCATGAGTTTTGAAACTTTTGAAAGAGAGGAGCAGTTATTTGGTTCACTTGTTCTCATTAGCATTTGTAAAGTGAACCCAGAGAGAGGTTTTCTGTGCAATGTTTTTCCTTGCTGTTTCTTGCCTTTTCATTTGAAGAATGGCGGGATCTTGTCTTTTGTTCACACAAGTAAAAGTCCAGTCGGCCGGAAACCTGAACACTATGCCCTTTGTGGACTCAGAGCATTTGGTTTGGTCACACACTAGTTGCTGTTTAACTACAATAAAATTGTGACCAAAGGAGACAAACATTTAAAGGATAAATGATAGGGCTGTTAATCCAAAAGCAGGTTTTGTAGCATTGTTGTTTTTAGCTAATAGGTATATAGCCGGGAGTCATGGGGAGGACTTTTAACTCTGAGTAAAATCTCTGTTTCCGACCAGTAAAAAAAAACCACTTGATGCACTGGATATTTTTAATGGCTGATCGTTTTGTGTTTTAAAAAGTCATTTGAACACATCTATTAGAAATTGTCTTTGGAAACTTCTAGGAATTTACCTGATGTGTTTGCTAAACTTGGCCATGTCAGTCGTATATATAGATAGAGATATATTGATATAGATATCAATAGATATCAATATCAATATATCTCTATCCATCTATCCACCTATCTATCTATCTGTCTGTCTATTTCTGTATTTTATACACACACGCGCACACGCACATGCGCGCGCGCACACACACGGTGCCAAAAACTGTACACACATTTTAAGAAAGGTAAACTGTATTAAAATTGTAATACTCAATATATACTGATAACAAAAGATGAATACAAGTCAGGTTTGACTTCTGCAATTACAAGACGTGCTCAAAGTGATTACCATGAGTGTCTAGACACTTCTGATGATGGCGAACTACTGCTTGAGCAACGTTAACCAGTGTCCACTTGTACACGTTTTTTTGGCATCCCTGGTACATATACGTATATATGTAAGTACATAAATACTTATATATGTAGATATCAAGTATATTATCTAATAAAAGAGTCCTTAGGGCTTTTATAAGTCTGTGAATTCAGAACTTGATCCATCTTTACCCCTGTAAAGTGTTATGATTTGCCTGCCCTTTGGTGTTGGTGGAGGAAAAGCATTTTTGAGAATTTTCTTTCTCTATAGGGATCAAAGGGTACATCTTTGTTTTTTTCTCTCCTTTCTCTGTTCCTTTCTCTCTTCTCCCCCACCTCCCACCCACGTATAGAGCTGAAATCTGGGTCTTTGGCGTATGACCCTGGAGAAGAGCTCTTGCTGACTATGCTGAGGTTTTGGAGTGCTATTTGTGTTCTGAGAGATGAACCACACAAGGTTCCACTTGTCTGTTGTTGTTCGGTGCTGGGGTGGATTTTGCCTTATCTTACTGCTTCATTGGATTATTCAGCCTTTTTCCCAAGTAAATCAAAGTATATCTTGCAGATGTCTTTTCCTTTTATGCAGTCACATCTTGTTCTACCAGGAATCTTAAACTTTGCCTACGTGCATGGTCCAAATAAGGGTAAGCTGATTAATGAATGCTGCGACTCTGTCTCAGCTTAGCGACAGCAGAATTTGGAGGTGCCAGTGGTGAAACAAGAAATACACACACTGTCTCCAGGTTCCAGCTGTAACTGAGCTTCATTGTATGAATGTGTTTGCAGATACATGGGTTTTTCGGAAGAAGCTGAAAACGTGGGTTTTTACTTGAAAGTTCTTTATTGAAAAAAACACCTGTCTACTAATTGAAATTTAAAACCCGTATGGTCCAAAAATACCATATTTACTTCCTCAGGCTGGAAGCAACTGAGGGCCGACCCTTGGTGATCTCTGTTATTCAGAGAGGTTGTGTAGCTAATGTAACCAGAGAAGGAGGTGTGACCAAGCCAAAGAAAAATATATAGGTTGACATTTGGGGATATCTAAAGAAAAGGCCAGGTTGCCAGCATATCACCACACAACGAGGCCCACCTGTTGACAAACTCCGTTTCTGCACATACAGCTTCCAATCCCATTGGAAATTTGAATTCTCACTTGAAATTGTGAACTGATAGGCAAGGATCATCCAACATGAGGAATGCCTCCAACAAGAATGACAGAATACAAAATAATAAACAGAAGGAAAGGAACCCAGAGAAATAGGGCAGTGTGGAAAGCAGAAGAAACAACTTCAAAACAAACAAAGTATAATTAATATTCTTAGAGTGATGAGGGGAGATTATGAACATGAAACAGGAACAAGATGTTAATGAAAGGGAGCATTCATATTGTTACTCTTGTAACTTGTGATAATATATTGTGATTATATTTTTTATAAAATGTTGTCCTTATATGTTAGAGATACATACCAAAGCATTGCAAGGTAAATATTAAGATGTCTGAAGTTTACTTTGCAATAATTCAGAAAAAAGAGTAGGATGGGAGGGTAGATGAGTTAAGATTAGCAAAAAGGTGAAAGGGATTAAGAAGTACAAATTGCCAGTTATCAAAATAGTCACAGGGATGAACAGTGCAGCATAAGGAATATAGTCAATGATATTGTGATAACTAGGTGTGGTGTCAGATAGTTACCCGACTTATTGGGGTGATCATTTCATAAATTTTATAATTGTCTGATCACTATGTTGTACACCTGAAACTAATATTATATGTCAACTGTAACTAAAAAAAAAAAAAGATTGGCAAAATGTTGATAATTATTGAAGCTGTGTAATGAGTACATGAGGGCTTATTGTACACATCTTTCTACTTTTGTAAAGTGAAATTTTCCATTGTACAATGCTTTTTAGAAAGGGAACATTTAGAGAACAGGAAGAGTTCTTGGAAATTAAAAATATGATAGCAAAAATAAACATTTCAGTAGGATTAGAAAATAAAGTAGAACTGAGAAGCTAGGACAAAAAGACAAAGCAATGGAAAATAAGAGAGGAAAGATTCCAAATTAGAGGACAAGTCCAAGTTGTCCAATATCTAACTCGAGGATTTGTAGAATGTGAACCAAAGTTATCAGAAGAGAAGAAATTATCAAAGAAGTAATAAGACGTAATTTCCTTGATCCAAGACACGAGTTTGAAATCTAAAGGGACCACTGAGTGCCCAGCACAAGGGATGAAAACCGACCCCCCCCAAGGCACTTCATCATGAAATTATGGAACCCTAGAGAAAGAGAGGGTCCTAATAGCTGGTGTGCACCTCTCCTCTCCGCCCTCAGCTGGGCTGGGTACTCGAGGGTCCAGACCGCCCTGAGCCAAGTGCTTTGCAGATAGTTAACTGTCTTTTGCTTGGTCAGGACTGTACTGGTTGCCTCCTTACTGGGACTGAGAGAAAGAATGGGGGTTTAAAGCTCTGTTTATAGTCTTCTAACCAGGCTCCCAGTTTTCAGCTCCACTTCGGAAATACACCTGCCTTCAGAGGTACCTGGTTCCTGTAACTCCTGAGCCTTTCTGTAGAGGGTGGTGTGAATCAGCTCACTGCTTATTGGTCTCCCCACTTTCTCCCTGGACCCCTACCCTGCCAGGAGGCTTCAACTTTTCCTGTTCTCTGACATTACTTAACACTCCCTTTTCATCTTCCAAAATGTGGGGTTGACAGCTTTCATCTGCTGTGATAGTCTCTCTCCTTCTCTTTGTCCTTGAAGATGGGTGGGTTTTTTTGTTTTGTTTGTTTGGGTTTTTGCTTGTTTTGTTTTAATTTCCTTAGAGGCATTTCATTTAGGTTTTGGGAGAGAGCTAAGTGCTTGTTTTATATCCGCCATGTTTAACTGGAGGTTAATTTGTTGTGTTAATCATTAATTTGGGTATCTTTTCCTGAAGGTTTATTTGGAAATCAAGTGAAGACAACAAAATTTAGTATGCAGAAAACAGTTTGTTCCTTAACGTCTTCCTTGACCACTGTCACTCAGATTGGCTTGTTTGTACCTTCTCTGAACTACTGAGGCCCTTGAAGACTCCTGCTCAATTTAGCAGTGAATTCTGTGCTGTTTTGGATCTTACTCTAAGCACCTAGCCAGATTCTGTAGCCTGTGAACGTCAGATGATGTCTTAGTCTGCTTATGTATCTCCTGTGGGTCCTGACGGGTACTTGCTGGTCAAAGTGTACTACTCCAATTTTTGTTGCTTTGTTTTCATATGTGGTATAATTTGATTCTTTTCCAGTGTCCTCTCAGCCTATTGCTCAGAGAGCAGTAGGAAGGAATAAGTATAATATAGCCATTGGAGGAATATCATTCAGTTAAAAATGTCATTGGTCTCCAGCTTCGAAAGGATTGAACTGAAATGGTGAAATTTTCAAGTGTATTTAGAGAGAGGAGAAATGGAGACCTGCCTAGCCATCTGGCCATCATATCAGGGAAGGGACTTGAGTTCTGATTTTAGACTTCTGTGCATAGCCTGTTCACCGCGTGTTTGCTTAATGGCTGCTACCTGTCACCAGGTACTTCTGTTTATTTTAAGTCCCTGCCTTTTAGCATAGGATGGCTTCATTGTTCTGAGTCTGCCTCTCGTATCAGTAACTGCTGTCATTTTATCTGCAGTCACCTTTTTTTCTTAAAGGAACCCGTTAATAGTGCCACATATTCTTTGGTTATGCATTTCTGTGAGTGCGTACTGACCCCAGCTCAGTGTTTAATAAATTATTGAACTTGGGAGACCCTTTGAGAAGCAAGGGCTTTATGTGACTGAGCAGCAGACATGAAAAAACGCTGTCCTCCAGAGTATGTAATAGACAGAAATAGAGGCTTGATCAGTACTGAGTGAATGATGGTAATACCATGAAATATTTATGCCCGGAGAGCGTGCTGGGGTGGGGAGGAGGGTGGGTTTTTGTCACTTTGGGGTGAACCTTATGCCGTACAACTCGCCACTCGATGATCTGAAAGGCAAAACAGAAAATAAGAAAGAGAGAGAGGGAAAGAAAGGAAGGGAGGGAAAGAAGAGTATTGATTTGGTGATATTTTGTTGTTTGCAGTAGCTTTTCACAAAAGCAAGACTCCTTTTGTGGTCTGTGACCTTACTAAGAGCCAAGTCCTTGAAAGAGACTAAAAAGTCATGGTTTCTTGCACTATAGATTTCAAGTGTTCATTTAATCAAACCTCATGATGTAACATGCCTTGAAAGCCGTCGTTTTATTATCCAGAAAAATAGAGACTTGAATAGCAAAAAACCAAATGGCCTGATGTGTTCTTACTTTTAAACAAAATTTTCAATTTATTTTCTTTTTCATACAATGCTATTTTAAATTGACTTGTGAATTTATTTAATAGTGATCTACAGAGAAAATTAATATACGGAAGAGTTGTCTGGATTACGTAGGAAAGGCTTGGAAGAAGATACTTATCTGAGCTGATATGTTTAGAGAATTTCTCGTATCTTCCAGTAGAGAAAAGGGCTAATATGAACATGCCAGACCAATTTGTTTTGTCCCTCTACCCTGTATTTTGTATGTAATTTTTTCTTACAGTGATAAACCTTTATAGATGTCATGATGTTATGTAGTATCATTGAAAATATTGTTGATGATGAATAAAGGTTACAAGAAATAATTAGATATTTTAAATTTAGTTTTACTCATGATTTACGTAAAAAAAAAAAAAACACCCCACGGATTGTGTTTCTTTGGGTGGTATTTTCATGTAATGTTTTTCATTTTGCTATTTAGTGGTAGTAGAAAGAATAGAATTATAGATTAATAAGGGGGCTGGCTGGATGGCTCAGTTGGTTAGAACGCGAGCTCTGAATGATAGAGTTGCTGGTTCGATTCCCACATGGGCCAATGAGCTGCGCCCTCTACAACTAGATTGAAGACAACGAGCTGCCGCTGAGCTTCTGGAGGGGCGGCCAGATGGCTCAGTTGGTTAGAGCACGAGCTCTTAACAACAAGGTTGCTGGTTCCATTCCCACATGGGATGGTGGGCTGTGCCCCCTGCAACTAAAGATTGAAAATGGCGACTGGACTTGGAGCTGAGCTGCGCCCTCCACACCTAGATTGACTTGGAGCTGATGGGCCCTGGAGAAACACACTGTCCCCCAATATATATATATACATATATATACTCACACGTATGTGTGTATACACACACACACACACACACACGTAGATAAGGAAGCACAGACTGACCAGAGACATTGGCCTATCAGAGGGACCATCTGGCTTTCTGGACTCTGGGATCTGTCATGAGCTTTCTGGATGTTTGATTATGTGTTATGCTAAACTACATTATTTGTCCCCATGATCTCACTGACCTAAATTGACAAGTTTTTGTCACTTGTAAAGTTAAAGTAATGTTGGAAGGGAAACTTTGGTGAGACGCTCCTTGGAAACTGTAATATTTTGCCTGTAGAATTCAAATCAGGGATGGAAGATTACTGTGTGTAACGCAGGAAAACACTGCATATAAAGAAGTTCATAGGCTAAGGACCCAGTATCAGTGACACGAGATACAGATCGATCTGTGACAGTATGCATTAGTCCCCAAATTGAAACAGGAGAAGTAAGATAATATTGGTGTGTCTGTTATTTTTTGTTGCTAAAATAATGACTTGGAAAGAATTGGGATTTTAGAGTTTGAATGATGTGGATTTCAGTCCTGCCTCTGCCACTTTCCTGCTTGACCTCTGGCAAGTTCACGGGCCCTGATTCAGTTTTCTCATTTCTAAAAATGGGGTTAAAGATACTTTACTTTTTAGTACGAAAGCTTCTAAGCAGTTACCACGGTCCAGTCTGCAGTGTGTGAGTGATACTCGATAAATAGTAATTGTTTTCTCCTTCCTCTTCAGGAAGATCAAAAAGGTTTTATCTAGAAGGGAGACTTTCAGAAGCTCTTGACTGATGGAGGGGAGGAGACACTGAACTGGAAGAGCAGGCTGCCTGTGCACATCTCTGTGAGATGGCTGAGCACGTGCATGTGTGCACGTGTGTGTGTGTGTATACAAGTGTGTGTGCATGTGTACACATGTGCACGTGCATGTGTGCACGTGTGCACGTGCATGTGTGCACGTGTGCATGTGCACATGTGTGCATATGTATGTGTGCACACATGTGCGTGTGCATGTGTACACATGTGCGTGCATGTGTGCACATGTGCATGTGTGTACGTGTGTGTACACGTGTGTGTGTGTGTGTGCGTGCCACCTGAGCTTCCACTGCCATTATTGGCTGCTCAGAATTGGAGTACAGAGCATATGCAAAGTTGAAAATGAATTCACTTTTCCCTGTTGTCTTTTTGAACATGTCACTGTTTTCAAATGCAAAATGTTAGACGTGTTTGATCCCATCTAGGGCACTTCAGAGGTTTATCTGTTCTTAAATTCTGTCTCTGACCGTTAATACTTTGAGAGAAAATACACTGCTGATACTTTTAACATGACAGGTATCAATAACAAATTTCTAAGTGCTCCCCATGTGTTCATTCAGCAGATAGTAACTGAGGCCACTTCTATGCTCAGAGCTGGACCCTGGGGATTCAGTGGTGACTGACAGACCGGAGACCCTCCTTGCATGGAGGTTAACGTTTTGTAAACAACGAAGAAAACATTTCATTAGAGGAAGAAAGGCAGTAAACAAGTAACCAGTATTTAAGAGGATGAATAAATAAGACCATGTTAATAGTAATAAACAAACAGTGTGATATGAAAATGACTGGGGGGGCCCATTGTAGATAGAGCTGTCTGAGGTGGGTTTTGATGTGAAATCCGACCTGAGGTGCTGATAAGCTTTGCATGCAGGAGGGCAGCGGCCAGAACTTAAGGAAAAAGAGACAAAAGGCAGAAGGACCAAAGCCAAGATCACGTTAGGGCCCTTAGGCTGTGGGAGAGGTTTAGGTTTTATTCTAAGCTTGATGGGAACCCATTGGAGGGTTTTAAGATGGAGAGGGCTTTAAGAGGATGGGGTGGCCGCATCTGATTTGCCACGTACAGAGACTAATCTGGCTGCCGTGTGGGGAATATTGTTGGGCCAGAATAGAATGAGGGAGAAACATCAGGAGAGCGATGTTGATGGCTTGGCCCAGGTGGGGAAGGATGTAGGATCCATTTCAGAGGCACAGCTCACAGGGTTTGAAGGAGTTTCGAAAGAAAGGAGGAGTCAAGGATAACTTCCACACTTTCAGCTTGACGACCGGCCGGTTGGGACAGTTCACTGAGACCAGAAGACCAAGCAGGAGCCGATTGTGGGTGTGACATCAGGTGTTTTCCGCGGGACGTCCTTACATCTGGTGCCTGTTTGGCGGCCAGGGGGCTGTCAGTTAGGCTGTTGGGAAGGGAGAGTCTGGAGGTCAGGCTGGAAATACCAATTTTGAGAGCATAGAGCTAATGGGTTTACGCCTTGGAATGCCTCTCTTCATGAATTGTGGGTAATGAACTTTTAGGCCCCAGCTTTCCTGAGCGGAAGTGTTACTCCCGTAGCTTTCCCCCCTCTGGGTTGCACTGCCAGACTGTCTCCAAGCCCCAGTGTTCCTTCCAGGCAAAAGAGAGAAGATGACACACAGCATGTCCCAGCCTTTCCATGACAGACTTGTAAGGAACAAGATAATCTCATTGTTCCTCCTGCTACTTAAAATAAAAGTAATATTGATTGTATAGTAGCAGTTCGGCTCCTAAGGCGTGCTATTGATTAAGCGTCTGATGAGAATTTGCAGGGTAGCCTGTCAGACCTGCAGCTACAGGGCACGTCCCTGCTGGGTCGGGCCTTGTGCTGACCTCCCCTGCTCTAAGTGCTGTTTTTCTTAGGAATTCTTGGCCCTGTTTAGTCTAGGCACTGTCCAGAAGCATTTATTTTACCTGATGGATGGCTCAATCCAGACTATTACCTTAATCTGACCTTAAAGATGGGAACTCTTTTGTACTTGGTAAGTATGAAGACTAATTTTCACACTGTTTAGAATTATTTTCTTAATAATAACAATGGGTTTGATGTTGAATCTTGAAACGTCCTATTAAAATGCTATAATTTGACGTTCCTTTTTTTTTTTTCCCCCAATGCTACTTTGGAGCAAGTCTCATTTCATGGATTTTTTTTTTTTTTTTTAAACAGGAAAGGTACCTCTTTCAAAGGTGCCATTATTAAGCCCATGGGACTCCTGAATTTTAATGTCGCACCAAGGACAGCAATTTCCTTGTGGTTATTGTGAGATGATGCATTCAACATATTCCATTTACGGGTTAAGTTTCATAACACACGTCAGGTTCTGAGGCTATTTTGAACAATGTAATAACAATCAAGGGATAAATTGTTTCCTGGCCTAAAGTATATGAAGAATCCCCAGAAATCATTCAAAAAAGAACAGTTTCATATAAAAGTTCTGACTTTCTGCTGTAATAAGACCTATATTTTCCCCGTGTCTGGAAATTCTGGCTGGATTATTCATGGGGTGGTTTTAAGGTTTGTATGAGTTAGAACAGCCTGAGGCACTTAGTATAGTGACCGATGCATCGCATATGCTTGACCAGTGTTAGCTGCTGTTACCGTCTGCCCCCAAAATAACCGGGTCTTATATTAATTTTGCTCCAAAAGACGCATCAGGGGATGTCATCCTGAAAAATCATGCTAGGGCTTATTTTCCGGTTAGGTCTTATTTTCAGGGAAACACGGTAGCAGCTCTGACATTAGCCACAAGCTCTGTTTCTGTCGGCCAAGATACCCGGCACAGGCCTGGGCACACGGCATAGTGTGTAGCTAGGTGATCAGCGACTGGTGCATGTCTCCAGCGCTTAGGACTCCCTCCCACACTGGTAACATCATAGCCGATTTTACGTCTTCCCTACACGGTCCAAGTACCTGACATCCTGTGGTCCTCTGTCCTTCCCATGGTGACGAGCCTAAGGGCCTAGATGAATTTTGACCATTTCCATAGCTGTCTACTGTGTTAGTTGCCAGATGGGGCTCAGGTTTTAAATTCTTTGCAGTTAGAAGAGACGATCAATGTTAACATTCCTAGTACAGTACCGGGCCCAGAACAGAACAGGTTAAATGCCTTTTGACTCAGCATTGTGGCTGCTGGTCAGTTCTACCTTCAGGGGTAATGCTGGGAAGCAGGGTTGTGGTTTCTTTTCAGGTCGAAGGTGAAATAGTTATTTCTGATCCTAGCAGATGGTACCAAGGGGGTCTTACGCTCCTTGTAATTTCTCTGGTCGTTGCACAAAGGGGCAACTCTGTGTGGCAGGACCTTGGTGGCACGGATAGGCAGCTTCATAAGTGGAGAAGTGGCCTCTGTTTGGCTCATGGGCACAAAGCCATTTTGGGGGTTGTTTTATGAGTCGTCTGAAATATGCATTTAATCTAGACTTGTGGCCTGCTGGTGAGGCTGCTGCTTTTTTTTATGATTTCACATGTCTTGTCCATGTCAAAACTTGCCTTGTTTCTTTGTTGACTTTGAATCAGGAAAACGTTCACGACCGCATTTGGAATTCTTCCCCCAGTGTGCCTTCGGTCACATCACCCCTGGCTACGACCAGTGCATGACTGTTGATTTTGGATATCCTCTTCTGATGTTCAGCTCATTTCACCCACAATGCAGTTAATCCGGGCTTCTCTGGAAAAGTACAGATTTACTCATTAGCTGCTTTCCGAGACATTTGCATTTTCATGAAAGTGAGGCCACAGTTCCATTGACTTTTGGACCCGTCCACCCACGCGTGCAATGGGTGCCTTTGTAAAGGCGGGATTTAGCTAGAACAGACCATACCTGTCCTGAATTAGCGGGCGCTCTCTTTAAGGTCCATAATGGACATGTGTGTGACAGACGTGCCGAAGTAGTGTTGACTATTCTGATAGGTCCATTTATCTGGCCTTCTTATGGACGAGAAAGAAGGAAATCAAGCTACTCCAGAATGCAAGTTTTTACCTCTTTTCCCCCATTTATAGCACACTGGCTAAGACATGGCTGCCACATCCGTACAGCTTGGGCTTGTGTCCTGGCTCTGCCACTTCTGAGTTGTATGACTTTGGGCAGGTTGCTTAATTTCTCTGTACCTCAGTTTCATTATCTGTCAAGTGGGGATAATTATAGTAACTACCACCAAGGAGTATTATGTGGATCAAATGAGCTGATTTGTGTCAAGCCATTAAAACCGAATCTAGTACGTAGTTACTGCTATGCAGTGTCAGCTATTATTTGTATTAGGAATTAGTAACCGCGCAAGTAAAAAAAAAGAAAAGAAGGTGTGAATCATTAATCAGGGCCCTTTCTCTGTAATAGGAGACACTATAGGCATTGTGGGTTTATGTTAGGGTAGGTTACCACTGTAACAAAAATCCTATCAAAATGTTGCATAATGTCTTTAAAATAATAAAAATGTATGTCTTATGTAACAGTCATAAGTAGGTACATAGGTTGGTGAGATGGCTTCCTCCATGCCTTCATTTAGGGCTGCAGTCCCAAGGAGGCCCTGCCGCTTCAATAGTCTAAGGTCACTGTAGGTTATCTTCATTCCAGCCAGTCAGAAGGGGAAGAGAGGAGGCAGAAACATGTTTAAGAGTTTTGTATGGGCCAGACCTGGAAGTGGCCCTCATCACTTCTGTTCACGTTGCACTGGCCTGAACTCAGCAGCTACCAGCCCGAACCACAGAGTTTCTCAGGGGTCTGTAAAAATGAACAAGGCCTGAAAAAAATGTGTTGACTCCAAGTTTCAAACATAAAATTGCAGAATTGAAACGAATCAATGTTTAAATGTTTATCACCTGTAGCCTTGTATCAGCTCTGTAAGTTGTTACAGTTAGTATTCATAAAATGTTATTAGATTTGAAATTCATTTGTAAGTTGGATATCCTGATTTCTCAAGATTTCCCACATACACCCAGTGATGGCTGACAAATTATAGTCAATCAATCAGCAATGAGTTTCTCAAAGCCAAATAAATTCAAATGCAAAATTATAAAAATCCACTCAAATTTTTTCTAGTGCAAAGAGACTTTATAATGTGAAATGTGGGTACAATGTAATATGTTTATTCTGATGTTGAGTGGAGCCTTCAAAAGTAGCAGTAATCCTGAAACAGTCCTGTTGTTGGCTCTTAGTGTATGCAGCCATATTTTGGTTGCTTTGAAAAGGTGTGTGATGGAGGCGACTAAACACACTTTGCATTTTAAGCCCAGATGTTTCCTTCCTTAGGTTCCTCTTTTTTCCCCTCCCCCCTTCTTAGTTTCTAATAAAGTATTTGCTGCTGTGATAACCAGGGTCATAAATTGCACTGCATATAGTAGCCTGGGTTCTTGGTCTTGGAGGTGCGGTTGAGGAAAAGTGTCTCTTTCCACCTGTCATGGTTGAAGGGTAGGGTTTGGTGGGCCTTCCTTTTGAGTCATCCTGGGCCTCCTGGGCCGTGGTTTCCCCTTTTGGAATTCTCCTATTCTCCTAAAGCAAGGCATTTCTGAATGGGCACGTGGCAGAGGTGGTTTCAAAAACCACTTCTGTGATGGATCTTGTCGGGTGACTTAATTACCATAGCTTTTGGTTCTGGTGTTTTTCGCTCAGTCTTGCCAGTTGGAATTTGATTGTTGATTATAAAAGCAAGATGCCCAGAATAGCTCTGGGGGGTGATGGCATAGACTTTTTTGAAAAGGGGTAGGCAAAGTAAGAAACATGGCAGTTGCTTCTGAGCAAGCAGTGCCGGGATCCCCGAAAGTGGAGTGTGGGGAACCTCCAGAGTGGGAAGGGAGTGGAGAGGGAGCTAATATTTATTGTTCCTTCTACGGTCACCTGCAGCTCAGTGACGTCATCCTTCCAGTTGGTCAGGCCAGAGCTCTTAGAGACATCCCTAACTCTTCTTTCATAGCCCATGTCTCATCTATTAGCAAATTCTGTTGCCACTGTCTTCAAAATACATTTAGAATCCAACCATTTTTCACCACCCTTACTTCTGCCATTCTTCTCCAAGCTTCCAGCGTCTTTCTTCTGGGTCATTGCGATTCCTTCCTAACTCGTCTTCCTGCCTCTTCCCTAGCCTCTCTTCATGTGCAAGCAACCAAAGTGAGTCTTTCAAAAGAAAATTCAGATCATGTCACTCTTCTGCTCAAACCTTATGGTTCCTCAGAAATGTTAAACATAGAGTGACTACATAACGGAGCAATTTTACTTCTTTTACTAGTTACCCAAAATATATGCCCTCACAAAACTGCCCGTGAATGTTTATAGCGGCATTATTCAGAATAGCCCCAAAGTGGAAACAACCCAAATGTCCGTCAGATGCTGAGTGGATAATCAAAATGTGGCCTAGCCTTACAGTGGAATATTATTTAGCAATAAAAAGGCTGAGGTAGTGATATATACCACAACAGGAAAGACGTTTGAAAACAGCATCCTAATGAGAGGAGCCAGTGACAAAGGGCCACGTATGATGTCATCCCATATCGAGAATAAGCAAATCCACGGAGACAGAAAGTAGATGAGTGGTTGCCAGAAGCTGGGGAGAGAGGAATGAGGTGTGACTACTAATGGGTACAGAGTTTCTTTTTGGAGTAGCGAAAATGTTCTGGAATTAAGTTGTGATGATTGCATAACTCTGAATATACCCTCCGAATTATGTATCTTTAAAGGGAAAATTGTGTGGCATATGAATTCTATCTCAAAGCTGCTATAAAAAAACCAAACCAAACCAAATCCCCTCTTCTGTCTTTCTATTCACCTGCCCCCCAGCACGTCTCTGAATTCTCTCCTGCTCTGCTTCTCCTCCTTTCTGTCCCACTCTTACCTCTCTGTTCAAGCCCAAGTGCTTCTGCCTGGGGCTTGTGCCATCGGCTTCTCTCTTAGAACTTTCTCCCCCAGATATTTGCATGGCTGCTTTCCTCACTTCTCTTAGGTCTCTGTTTAAACAGGACATTCTCAAGAGGCTTTCTCTGACTACCCTAAAATAACACTCTCCATACATCGCCTACTGGCGATCTCTGTTCCCTTTGCCCTATTTATTTTTCTCCATGTCTCCATCATCTGATATGCTATATATTTTTGGTCTGCCTTCCTCCCTTAGAATGTAAACTCCATGGGGCGATGACCGTGTCTGCGGCAGTATAGGCCAGAACTCTTTTCACCAGACCATTAGCATGAGAAAGACATGGATTTCCGTGGCACTGGTGCTGTTTTGGGAATACACTGTATTTGTGTGGAATGTTCAGTGTACTTATCTGATGCAATGTTAGAAATCAGCAGCCTGGAAATAGCCTCTTTGGGAAAAGTAATTTTGGTTTAAAGGGTGGAATGGAACTCCTCAAAGTTACTGTCAGAAAGCTCTTGCTGTAGATTGGTAAGTTTTCCACTTTTTTTTTTTTAACCATTTGCATTATGCTAATATGTTATGGACTCTTTGCCAGTTTTCAGAATATGCCTCTGGATTCAAAGCCTTTACTTCTGCTTAGTTGTAATTTACCACCCCTCTGCTTGCTATCTTTTGCTACCTGGGACGTTCTTGAGGTTTAGTTTTGAAGACTTTTTCTGCCAGAAGGTGATTGGCAAAATAAATTATATTTCTGGAAAACAACTGATTAGTCCGAGCCTTTGATTTCGTTTTAGTGGAGTTTATGTTGAGATATACCTATTTTGTGGCTCTTTAGGAGTACAGAGGTGGAGAAAACAGAAAATGCATGTATGCTTTCAAAAGCAAGTACTGAGTTTGAGGAGCCCCCCAAACTCCCTTTCTTCTACTCCTGTTTCCTTTTCCGACCTCCCAGCTTAGGTGGAAGGTACTGGGCAGTTTCCCTAACTCTGTAAATTACAAGGTGCATGTCGCTAGGTGGCGCTGAAGCATCATTTTCCGCACACAGGAGCCATAGACCACTTTTGTTATCTTGCTCCAGCTGACTGGATTTCTAGGTGTCAGGGAAATTGTTTTATTGGTAGAGGGCATAGTGTAATATATTCATCTCCACCCTAGGCAGCCATTGAACGCCCTGAGACATGCCCCTCTTGTGGCCATGGCCTGTTAACTGTGCTTATTTGGTGTAATAATTAGCAGAATTTCTCACTAACAGGGGTACTTACCAACACCTCACATCTTCACTGCGCTTTTGTACGTGATGGATTGTACATTCTGGAGGAAAAGTTGGGAAGGTCAAAGCTTAACCTCTAACAGGGCTACTTGCTGCACATTTGCTCAGAATGGGTTTATATTAACTAGCTCTTGAGCTTCTTCAAACCGGAGTTGCATGTAATATAAACATATTTGAGCTTTTATGTAATGGCCTGGTGAAGGTTGGTAAACACAACACTGTTAATTTTCCAACTCTTAGAATGATAGAAAAGTAAATGAATAGCTGCCTAAATAATTGGATGACACTTGCTGCTCGGCCTGTGGGTGTTGGAAGTGTGTCACAGGAATAGGAGGCCTGCCACGGGCACCACATTTTAGGTTAAAATTGGAAAAGAAAACTGCACGTAGAATTTTTATTTTTTCCGTGGTTGTCAGTTAGGCCCCATTTAATTCCTTGTGGCTTTACAAGCCCTCTCAGGCTCCTAATATTTCTACATCACCAATTTTAACATCTGCTTTAGAACATGGTTGGAGGTAACCGACAGAAGACCAAACGGGAAAATAGGTTTAAAGCAGGAAATACTTGAGTTGGACCACTAACTTACCCTCTATGACCTTAGGCAAATTGTTTACCTTCTCTGTGCTTTCATTCTCTCATTTCTTAAAGTTGAGATTATGATACACCGCCCTTTTGGTTTCCCATGCCAGGTCAAATGAAATGAAAACTCTTCAAAATGCCTTTGCCCCTAGTCAAACCTCCAGATGAATGTAAGATGGTAAAATTACTTAAGAAAAGGAAGAGGATTTTTCCTTGTTGATTCAAGATGAGTTGTGGAAGTTTTGTTTCCAAGTTTTCGTTTCATTCTTGTAACTATGTATCAAGTATTTTCACTGGGGTTTTCTGCCTTTTAAACCCACATGTGTTTCCCTGGTTTAGTTGCAGAAAACAAACTGGACATGTAAGACAGGGAAATAGATCCTCACCAAGTCACTGAGAGGTCCCGAGAAATGGGCTCAAGGTGGAACCTCTTGGAGGTGGGCTTGTGAAACAGCACCACAGACTGGCTTGCCAGGTGGGCTGCGCACGCATGAAGACCCGGAATCAGGAGGCCATTACGAGACTGTTGATTTTTAAGAAAGTATCACTGTAGCTGGAATGGAAAACCACCACCATTATAACTGGCATTTGATAACCTCAAAGCTAATAATGGCCAGATCCTGGAATGTTGTTGCGTCAATCTCCAGTGTTTCCATGACTACGTTGCCTACAGAAAAGGTCGAAACAGCAAGAAGATGGCCTCCATTTTACTTTTGCCTTCCATATCTCACATGGGGCCATTTAATTGGTAGAGCCTAATTCTTGTCCAGAACTCTAGCTACAAAGGGGTCTGGGAAATGTAGTTTTCAGCGTTCCATCCTTTGGAGCATAGGAAGGCACATTCATAGATTAGAAGGATGCTGAGTGCCAGTCCATTATATCCGCCCCTCTCTCTCAGGATGTTTAAAATCGCATATCCTAACCTGCAGATCACTCTTTCATTTACTGCCTAGCACAACCAGAGGTTAGCAGACACTCAGTAGGACGTGGTGATAACAACCTTGCCTGCTTTATTTCTGTGTATGGTCCCACCCTGGGTTTTTTTTCTTTTTTTTAACAGTCTTGGCCCCATATTAGATGCCAGATTTGTCTTCCCCAGTACAGTTCTTGATTCCTTCCCATTTGCACTGTCATCTCCCTGTTCTGGCCCAGCTCATGTCTGCTTGGGCTCTTCAGTGGTCTCCTTATCTGGTCCCCTGGCCTCTAGTCTTGGTTTCTTTGAACTCAGCTGTATTATTAATAGATGAATGTTTAAAAAACAAAACAGCAAATCAAACAGCATACTTCCATTGTGCTCCTGTTCTCAGAAGGCTTTGGTGGCTCCCCCTTACATTCAGGATAGAATCTACACTACTCAGCTCGACTCTTAAGACCTTCTGTAATTCGCGTACAGGTCGCCATTCTAGCATTTTCTTTCACTTGTCCCTGGTAGAAACTGAATTTTATTAGGTTGATGCCAAAGTAATTGCGGTTTTTGCAATTATGTTTTAACCTTTTAAACCGCAGTTACTTTTGCACCAACCTAATAGCCGAAAGGTCTAATCCCTGATGCCTGAGAGTGTCTTGTTCTTTACTAATTTTTGTGCTGTATTACCCCTTCCTACCTGTTTGATTTTCTGCTTTCTTCTTCCCATTTATTCACGCCTTTGGTCATGCTGGTGCATAGTTTTTTTCCTCCTTTCTTCACACTTCTATAGCACTGTTTACTCGAGCATTTTTTTTTATTACCTGTATTGTTAGTTTTCTTTTCATGACTGCATACCCTCTTTTTTCATGTAGACAGTATAAATATTTGTTATGGATTTGATTGACTTGTTGATTCTTCATGGTTCAGACATTTACTTGCTTGGGAGAAAGGGGATGGTGGGGGGCCAGTGTGGGGGCTGAAGCAATACTCTAGCTGTGTGATTTTGTCCTTTTGATTTCTGGTGAAAGGACAAATTAACTATTTGCTTTGAGCAAGCTAATGCTGTGTTTTGTGGATTTAGTGTTTGAAAAGGGCCCTTGGCTGGAAAACGGTGGAGTTGAGCTCCTTAACCCTATTTGCCGGCCTGGATGAGCTCCACGTCTATACGAGGGCATTGCAGTTTGCCTAAGAGTGGGTTGTGAAATAGCAATGGAATTTGTCTGTGGTTTCTTGCCAGCGAGGAGGAGGAAGAAAGGATTCTGATTAAATCAGACATGCAAATTAGCCAGGCCCATGGGCCTTAAGTAAATTACACAATAGAGTCCAAAGAAATTCAGTTTGTCTTTCTGCTTCCCGTTTGTGCAGGGTGTGTGTGTGAAAAAGGCAGCTATTATGTATCTGCTTTAGGCCGAAATTCTCAACTTATTGGCTTCAGGATCCTTTTACACTTATGCTGCCAAAAATTATGGAGGACCCCAAAAAGCTTTTGTTTATATCGGCTCTATCTATTTTGATATTATATGGGCTCTATCTAAATTGATATTTACCCCATTAGGGACTAAAATTGAGGAATTTAAAAATATTCACTGAGCCATTTAAAAATACCCAAACAATCCACCATTTGTCAACATAAGTAATATTTTTATGAAAGTAACTATTTCCAATACAAAAAACTCAGCAAGAAGAGGGGCGTTGTTTTACAGTTCTGCAGATCTCTCTAAAGTCTAGCTTAATAGATTCTGATACCTACTGTGGCATTCAGTTGTTGCAAAGTTGCTTTTTGTCTGAACAAAATCCAGCCTTACATAGACACTAATGAAAAAGCAGAGTATTTTAATTGATTCTTCAACTATTAAATGTGGGTCTTTGATATTGCACCACAATTCGACAAAGCAGAGTTTCTTAAAGGTTCAGTTGCGTTGTAGAATCTGGAACCACGTCAGTGATCTTTTCCTACTCTGTCATATTATCGTCTGTTGGTCTTTTTTGCACTTTGAATGGATCCTTTCTCACGCATGGATCATGTGTTTAGTCATTTGGAAAAATATTAGTTCACTGAGTTAGGCAGATCTTCCAAATGTTGACAGATTTCATTGTACAGTGTCAAAAATCAAACTCATTAATATCACTACTGATCTTCTCAAAAAAGTCTTGAACTATTAGGAAGCTGTCCAGTGAAAGGTGGCAAATAGAAATCTTCCGAATTTCTAAATCTTTTCTTGCAAGCTCAAGTTTTATCGCTGGCAGCAAATATGGTCAGTTGAAGTGACGACAGGTTCAGTTCATTAATTTCTGAGAACGTGCCTGCCAGATACCGAAGTATGATTAACCATATTTGCCTGTCAGTCATTACAAATGGTGTTCCCTGAAAAGTGGCTCCACAACTCACATCACCCGAGCGCTCATCTTCAAGACAACCATTTTGCTCTGGTATTTATCAGAAGTACTTTATGTGTATTCCCATTTTGTCACACAGAAAAATAAAAAGACAGCTACTTAACATTCAAGATTTAATAAAAGTAATAATTTTTACTGCTTCATCAAGGACACTTTTTTTCTCTTTTTACTGGAATGCAGGGTGTGAAGAAAACCGTGACTCTTAGTGCAGTGTGGTGCAAGGCACCTGCGCTTTTACCCACCATTCTTTTCAACCATCAGTCCAAATGTCAAACAAAGCAAGTAATTATTATCAGCATGAAAATAACCTAGATCCAGTGGAGTCTTTGCGGACCCACTGCGCTAGAGCAATTAGGGAGATTTGACTACTTAAAATGGAAAAGAATGGAGTAAGAGTTTTATTGGTTTTGTCTTTAAGGCTAATTTCCTCTTCACTCTGGAGCTGAGTGAGGCCGTCCAGGAGAGAATTTCTCTCCTGTTCTGGGCTTGCTCTCAGCCGAGGGTCTAATTCCTGGGGCTTGATATAATATTTTTTGCTTTTGGTGATTATTAATGTTTAAATTATATCAATTGATTGTGCTGGGTTTTTATTGTTTTTGTTTGTTTGTTTTTTGTTAGAAAACATATGAATGATGAGTGCTATGTGTGAGATGGTTGAAATCACCGCGGGGCCGCCTGTTTGGGACATTTGTGAGGAAAGTCTTCTCGCAAAAGAACCTGTTTCGGGCAACATGTGAAAACTCTTTCAGTCAGTTGGCCTCCTTTACAAGCTTTTGATTGTTTCACTAGTTAGTGTGCTTATGTATTTACTGTTTCTATATTTGAAAGGTGAGCTTTCTGTCTCTGGAATCCCTGTCCAATAGCATCATCCTGCTCTAGTGTGAATATAGGCTGGACTCGCGGCAGCAATTAACTGATCGTGTAATAGAAGAATCCCAATTTTCCAGTTTCTTTTTTTTCTTCTTCTTCTTCTTTTTTTTTTTTTTTAACTTCTTGGGTGGTTGGGGCACATTATTGAAACAATTATTACATTTACTCAAGAGTTTGTCTTTTCTATTAAAAAAAAATTCCATCCAAGTGCCTCGCGGTGAAGAGGAGGAGATTCTGTAACCCGAGTCTCTTCTGAACTGGTCTTGATTGTTGAAGAAGACTGATCCCTTTGTGTTTCAGCTTGGCACACAGAACCGGTTTTAATTTCACAGAGCAATTCTCTATTGTGTTCTGAATTTGGTGCATTCCCAGTTTACTCTCTGGGCTCCTTTGGAGACATTGGGGTGGGAGTGTCAGAGAGGCTTCGTCATTTTGGGGATGAGTTATAGTTTATCCCAAGCTTTGTATTAATTAATTTTAGACAGGGGGGTGCGGAGGGAGGAGTCATTCGCACTTGTCAGGGCCTGTTCTGTGTCAGATGCTCTGCTTGGTGTTTTGTCCATCCTTATCTAATCCTCATGGTGACGCTGACACATCCCTCCATGGGTACTTTGTGCCACCTCTGTGCCACGACTGCACAAGCCAAGTCACCATTATCTCTTGGGGGAATCTCTGCACCCCCAAATTCGTCTCCCTGCTTCAAATTTTCACAAACCTTTTCCCCTCATAATTCATTCTCCACACATCAGGTGGACTCATATTTTAAAAACGTTAGTCGACAGATTTTTTGTGTCACCTCCCTACCTAAGGCCCTTCCATGCGTGCGTCGCACACAGAATGCAATCCCTGTGCTCTGGCCATCCAGGCCCGCACTACCTGGCTTCTGCTCCATCTGAGAACACATCTGCCACCTCCCCCAGCTCGTCCATGGTGCTCCAGACCCGCTGGCCTCCTTTCTGTCCCTGAAAGCCACCAGGCTGGTTCTTCCTAAGGCCCTTTGTACCAGCTGTTCTTCCTGCTTGGAACTGTCCCTAGATCTTGACTCCAGGCCCGGTTTCTCCTTGTGGTTTGTGTCTTTCTTTCTTGGTGCAGCTTCCCTGACCAGCCAGGTTGTAGCAACCTCCCTCTGTTGTATGAGAACTTACATTTTCATTAAGTCACTCAGTGGCGTGTGGAGTGAGGTTCTGTTGTCATGTTGTCTGGGTTTCGATCTTGGTCTTATGGCTTATTGGCTATGGACTTTGGGCAAATTACTTAACTTCTCCAGGCTTTAGTTTTCTCCTCTATAAAATGGATATAATAGTATTATATTCCTCCATTGTGAAAATTAAATCAGTTACTACTTAACTCTTACAGTACTTTCTGACACATTATATATACTCAAGAACTGTTAGCCATTATATTTTAAGGTGCTTAGAATTATTAAAATTATTTTATTTTTTCTTATTTATATGGTTCCTTGTCTCCTCCACCTAGAATATAACAAGCTTTATGAAGGAAGGAACCTTATCTGTCACATTCACAAATGTACCCCTAGAACAGTGCTTCACATAAGGAGGCACTTGCTAAAAAATTGCTGATTATTAAAATAGGAACGATTGGTATCCCTACTTTAGAAATTGTGTAATCAGGGTTCAGAGAGGTAAAGTCACTTATCCAAGGTTACACAGCTACCAAACCATAGTCCTGGGATTTGGATTGAATCCCCATTCCAAAGACCCGTGTTCTTCCCATTACACCACAATACGTAAGTGATGTTTCTTTACTTCAGAGTCTGCCATGATTGACCCATGATTTTCAGGTTGCCTTTTTATATAAATCCCGATATGACTCATGAAATAGAAACAGCCATGTGCGTGAGTATAAGGGGTCAAGGCCAAGAGTTAGACCCAGAGGAAAGTACAGAAACTGAGATGTACACAAACCCACCAAATTCAAGGGGTGGCATATGCGTTACTCTGACTTCTGCCTTGGGGTCGGGCTGCCTGAAAGGAGAGTCATGTGGTTGGACTTCTGAATGGAAAGGATCCCAGAAGCCATGAACCCCTAGATTGGGCCCTTATACTTCTGTCATCTCATTCTCGTGGGATGAAGGCGGAAGTTAAGAAATCGGAATCTTGGCTCTTGCACCTTCTAGGAAATAGGAGGCTTGAATCTGCCTTTGACAACACGGACCGTGGTCCTTGCCCGGCGGGGGCCTCACTGACTCACTCTGTTATTTAAACAGCCTGCCCCTGTTTCTTGGTAAGCTCTGAAAGCAGGGTGAGAATACATGACACAGAGGACAAAATATAACCTTTGGAGGTTCCAGATCAGGGTTCAGTTTCTGCTGTACCCCTTCCTTGCTGCGTCTTAGCACTTAGCTTCTTTAAATCTGTTTTCTCATTTATATGTTGGGGATTTGTATAAAAAGTAGAAGAGAGACCTTTCCTAAAGTGTCTTGTGGAGTATCTCCAGTTTGGACCATTGACCCTTCTGAGAATTGAATAAAAGCTGTAGACCCTCTCCCCCAGAAACATGCCCATACACTCAAAATCTGCTGTTTAATTTTGTGGGATTCACAGAGCCCCTGAAACCTGGGTTAAGAATCTCTGCATTGAACCAGGATCCTTATGGGAAGAGCCTGTGTTTTTTTGTTTTTGTTTTTTTCCCCTTAGGAAGTAGGCTAGTGCTTGGCTTCCTGCAGTCTCTTATTAATGTTTGTTGAATGAGGGAATTTAACTAATTTCTGCATTCCTTAATCACCTTGAACTTGATATTTGGTTTCCTTTGCCCCAGGGCCTGTGTGACAGTGCCAGCTTCATTACTTAGTCTGGGCATGCAGTAGCCACCGCACCGTGGCAATAAATAGCTGAGCCTGTGGTTTTGTCTTAGGTAAACTGTAGAGGTGGACTCATGAAATTCTCGGAAAATATTTTCAGTTTATAATAATGTGTAAATGTCAAGAGCCAGCCATTGAGGGGTGGTAGCATACAGTATGTGACACCAGATCGGGCATAGCCCCCACAGTGTACGGAAGTTTGCCAGTGCGTCTTTACTAAGAGAATATAAAATTCTTAGGTCTAGAAAGTCTTAGAGAGCATTTAGTCTAATTCCTACAGATCGGTTGATTTGTCCAAGGCCACTCAACGGGTCTGGTGGCAGAGCTCGGGGCGTGTAACCCCACCAAGACCCCACCCCCGTCACATGACTGTCCTTCAGCTCCTCACGAAGCAGTGACTTCTACTGACGTCTGTGTGGTTTAACAACCTCGGAGATTAAATGCAGCCATTTTAATGCTGAATACCGTCAGTGTCTGACGTTGTTTTATTTCTTTATGAATGTTTATTCCCCGTCTCTTCCTCCATTCTCCCCAAATGTGGACCCCACAGGACAGGAATCTCGCCTGTTCTTCAAGTCAGTCTCCTCAGAGCCTTCCACGTACTAGGTGTATAATAAGTTTTGGCTGAAGGAATGACCGAGGAGGAGTTTACCCAGCATTTCTCTTAATTGTGTCAGAAGAGTTGGGATTTCGCCTCATTTTTATCACTCATTTAGCAAACGTTCGTTGATTGGACCTGCTGTACCTCAGACTCGGTACCGAGGACCAGACATGAATGTGACAGGTGCCTCGCTTTAAGAAGTCTCAATACGAAAACAGCAAGGTCAAGAGCTACAGACCGAATTTGGCCTGCAGTATTTTCTTCTTTAATTTGCATACACGCTGAATTACTTCGTCTGTCTTTGCTTCACCTGCTTTGCCCCTGTAACTGCCTGACTTCCGATGGTATTGGAGTTCAGGTTCTAAGTATCCGTGGTTTCTAAATATGGTTGTTACCATGTCCCCCCAGGGGCTTTAGAAATGACGTGCACACTGACATCCAGACCCCACTCCTGGAGATTCTGAATCAGGAGGGCTGGGGGGGGCCACTGGGGGCTGTACTGAGACACATAAGTCCATAAGCTCCACAGGCAGTGGTCAGGGGCAGCCGGATCCCATGGGCTCGCCCGCTTTCTAGGTGGTGCTGAGCAGGAGGACGTCTCAGGTGAGTACTTGGCCTTAGCACCTGGATCTGATCGTCTACACTCATAGCACCTTCCTCTTCCTCAAAGATGTTCACGTTCTCCTCAGTCCAGTTTTCTGTCCCAGGGAGCTCTGCAAGTTCACGTCGTGGGTTTGCTGTCTGTATACTTACACTCGGAAACGCCCTGAAATCACGTAGATCCATGAAGGTGACACATCAAATAAATAACCCCTGTGCTGGTAAGAGCCCTTTTTGGCTCTCCTTGTATCCTTTCCTGCGTGAGGGGGAACTCTTTGATTAGATTCAGTATGTAAACTGAGCATGGGGTGCTTACGTGGTGTCTCGTAAGGGTGAGTGATTTTTGTGGAACAATGGATACAGATCCGTGGTTTCCCAGGATTCCTCTTCCTTGAGTTGGCAGACAGACAGGCCTATCTCCGCAGACCTGGAAATAGGTGAGCTGTCAGGGTGTTGGCAGTGATGGGCTCCTCGGGGTGGGACTCAGGGCGCCCCACCAGCAAAAAGGAGAGGAGGCGAAATGATTTCACATTTGGGCTTTGCTTATTGTAATTGTTTGAAGTGCTTCACTGGGTGTGACAAATCTCATAGGTAATTGCCAAGTAGGTTTCATTACCAGCCGTTGACTAGAGAAATGATGTTCCTTATGTTAAAAAAACAAAACCAAACAAAAGAAAAAAAAGACTGTATTGGGTGTTAGAATTCAGATGTCGCAGATAGGCTCACATATTCAAACTTTCAAAACTGTGTCAGTTAGTTCAGTTACTTCTGTCAAGGTCGGGGGTGCAGAGCAGAGAGAAGTGGGGAGGTGATGTGATTTATGAGAAACTGTAAAAGAGGTAGGCTTGGTAAGCCAAGGCTTTTCTGACAGGAGTGGTACTTCCTAGTAAGTAGCCTCCAGATAACACTTGGCTCTAAATATCTGTGTTAGAACTATGATTTTTGATATTATCATAAACTATTTATTACTTCTCTGTGAGTGACCAGTCTCAATAGATTTCACTCATTACTAACTTGTTTGGTTTGATGAAAATATTTTTAAAAGGCATACTGATGCACAACAGTAAAGCTTGCGAAGCACATCCCTGCACTGTTTCATTCACTCCGTATTTGTTGAGTGCCTAGTGGGTACTGGGGATTCAGTGACAAACAGGGCAGGACGGCAAAACCCGAGGAAAGCAATTTTACCTCGTTGGGGTAATACTTCATCCTAGACACTAGAGCAATGCCTTGCACAAAATAGACACCAAATAATGACCGAACGCACGAAGAAAGGAAGATATACTTGATCTCTGCTTCCATGGAGCTTACAGTCTAGTGGGAAAGACAGGTAAAAAATAAATATAAATAAATAGCAGTGTCTGGAGAGGGGATCATGTTTTTGATAGGATGGCCAGAGTCCGGCTGGTTTGGCAATGGATTGATGAGGAAGAGAGAGAGTCTCGCAAAGCTGGAGGGGAAAACAGTATTTCAGGAACAGAAAGAACGTGACGGTGAATGGTGAATCACGGGGAGACTCAGAAAGGTAGGCAGGGGCTGGGTGTCAGGGTAAGGAGTTTGGATTTTCTTCTGTGTGCAGTGGGAGCCCATTAAGAAGGTAGGAGGTTTTAAGCAAGGGAATGACACAGTATGATCTACCTTTGACAAAGAGGTTGCTCTGAGCTCATACAGAGACTAGGTCATAGGAGGGGATGAGAGGAAAGCCAGGAGTGTCGCAGGTGAGAGATGATGGTGGCTTGCCCCAAGCAGGTAGCAGTGGGGATGGGGAGAAGCGGATGGATTTGGAACGTATTTTGGAATAGACAGAATTGTTCAGAGGTCTCAAAGAGTTTCATGAGAAAGTACACACACACACACACACACACACACACACACACACACACCCTCCCCATCCTTTTGATGATGAACCTTCTTTAAAAAGTGTTTGTTGGATTATGAGATTATTTTCTCACAAATGAGAAAACGAGAGGACCAGGAGAGGAGAAAGCGAGCTGTGTGCTGCTCAGGGTGGCGCCCTGCTCTGGTTCTGTGGTTCCAGGCAGTTCTGACAGTGTGTATTTAAGGCGGAATGGCAACACACACTGTGTATCTGTTGGCAGATCAGAGCATAATGAAAATAAAGTCAGAAACTTCAACTCTGGCTCTTGGATGAAATAGGATTCAGAAGAGATTATCTCAAATCTAGTTTATAAGATAATGTGCTTTCTTATAAACACACACACATCAGTTATGCATTTTGAATGTCTGCTTTATTATTCTGGATTCTTTCTGGCTGCTGTGGATTCAGTGATCCACTTGGATAGTCTCTGTTACTGTGAAGTTTTAATAGGTAACCGTCAGAAACGGAGTGGGAGAACATAAAAAATAAAAGCAAACCGAAATGCCCATAGCCGGTACTCTGAAACCCTTAACTATCGCCGACCTACTGTAGGAACAAGATGGCAGAGATGCCACGTGGGACTTGGGCACCGGTTCGTTAGAAACATCCTTCTCCTAAAAAGCCTGCACCTTCCATTTCCAGAGCGGTGGCGTCTCCTTTCAAGCCCCGTGCCTTTGAGGAGGCGCTTGCTGTCTGTACCGTCACCTTTATGGATGAAAGGGCAAAGCAGGTGAAAACAGCTCTAGTGTTGTTAGAAGAAGCTAATGCAACCAATATTGGCTAGTTCGACTTGATTTTGGTAGTCACACTCCTTGGAAGCAGCCCTAGATAGAGGCCTTCGGCTCCTCGCATTTGATACATAAGGAAACTGAGGGTTTGCCTGACATTAAACATTGAGTATAGATGTGCCTGTTGGCCCAAGGAAAATTGAGCAACTATGATTAAAAAAAGAAAAAAGAAAACAGAACTTTCCTTTGTGTTAGGTTTCAGAAGAATTGTCAGTAGGAGATACCTGATCGTTCATTTCAGTGTGACTCATACAGTTTCAGCAGATTCTATGTGAGACCTGATGTTGACCAGAAAGGGGAATGATGTCGGTAAGAATGGATGAGATGCACGCTATGTTGGCAGGTGAAATTTCTTTTTGTAAGCTTTTGAGCCCCCCAACCCCCATTTTTATCTCATCTGCACGTCTGGCATATTTATCTAATCATATAAACATCTTTCATCTTAGACTATGTAGTGTGTCCCTAGCAGACTAGGTGAGTCAAGTGAAATTATAGTTAAGTCAGGCCAAAAAATATAATATCAGAGAGAAGGCAAATGAGTCAAGACTCCCTAGTGAGGGGTGGGGTTCATCCCAGCCAAAGCCACTGACAGAGCCAATGCAGGGACATGTTACACTGATTCCATGGGATCCGGTAATTCTAGGGCTGGCCCCTTTGCTTCCTGTGCCACTCAGGTCTCCCTCCTTCACCTAACCATGCTTTGCGGGTGTTCAGAAATACCATGCTTTTATTTAGCAGGATTGGCATGAAGGTCAACAAAAAGCAAGATGGGCCACATTTTTTTCCCATCAAGCGATGTTCTGTCAGCACTGATAAGATAGATGCACTGAATTAGGAATGAACCATGCAGGTTCCTTAGTGTCAGAAATTATAATCTGATGGCTCTTCTTTAGGTTTAAGCCTTCACTAAAGTTCGTAAATTATTCCTCTTTCATCTTTGCTCTTTGTTTACTCTTGATCTCTTCATCTTTTCACTTCTTTGTCTCCGTGTTGTTCTGCTTTTGATACAAAATTGACCTTATTCATGGTCAACTTCTATCTCTATTGCCCTATCTTCCTGGAAAGTACTTGGTGCTGGATGCCTCTTTAGTCCCCTGGGTGCAGTTACCTCCTGGGGAGGACGGAGACCTTGGGTATGCGTCTTGCTTGGACGTACACCGGGCTCTGCCCTTGAGTGTGCAAATGCACTGTATTTTCCCATTCAAGCATATTGTGTAAGTAATAAGTACCAGGTGTTCAACTACATTAATCACATGCCAAACTTCATTTTGGAAATGAACTATTTTAGTCTAAGACTGTAGTACATTTGTTAAGCTGTAATATATTGTAGCGATGAACGCTTGATAAAACTTGTGATAGCTGTGCACCTTAAAATTATTCCTTATTACCTGTGTTCTGTGCGTGAGTTTGTATATGTCATTTAGGTACATACAAATATATGAGTATAGTTATATGCTCATTTACATACAGACAGATATACAGGTATTTCCTGGGCAAGAACTTGGTATGCCAGATTTTAGCCTGAATTGAATATTAGGGATGAGAGAGATACCTGGAAGTGGCACCCTTGGTAGCACCATGTGTGATCTAACCAGCAGACAGAGCGTAGGGGTCTGCAACATGAGCACAGGATCTAAAATACTCAGAGGACACAGGCAAAAGCTTTTTTCCCTAATGAACTGGGTAGTTCTCCAAAAGCAACACATCCTACTTGTCTTTTCAACGAGCTGTCATGGGGCCCTAACACTCTGGTTTAAACTTAATGGGGGTAAGACTCCTCCACCCCCTCAGCCTAGAAAAACTCTATGGTGCTCGTGCTCTTGGAATGTGACGGAAGTTTCCTAACTGTGAAGCTAGAGAAGATTCTCATTTCTAATCAGGCAGTTGTTAACATTTTGTTTTTTTTCTGGTTTAATTCCATGATGCCAAGAAGTACTACATGGTCACTCTATTTGGAGAACGGTATGTGGCCTCAGATGCTTGAGGTCTTATCCAGTTTGGAACTCACGCCAACTGCGTTTGTGTGTTTTTAGTCTTGTCTCCCCAGACTTTCTGAACTTTTTGATTCCTTCAGATGCGCCATCTTTTTCTTGCATTCTGACCTTCACATATAATGTTTATAGTGTATAGAATCCTTTTTTTCCAATTGTGGTAAAATACACGTAACATAAAATGTACCATCTTAACCATTATTTAAGTGTACATTTCAGTGGCATTAAGTAAATCCACCTTGTTGTTCAAGCATCACCACCATCCATCTCCAGAGCTTTTTTATCATCCCTTACAGAATCTCTGTCCCCATTAAACACCAACTTCCCATCCCCCCCCCCCCCAGGCCCTGGCCACCACCATTCTACTTTGTCACTATGAGTTGGACTATTCTTGGTCCCTCATGTAGGTGGAATCATATAGTGTTCGTCCTTTTGTGACTGACTTCTGTCACTTAGAATAGTGTTCTTCAGGGTTCATTCATGTTACAGTATGTGTCAGAATTTGTTTTCTAAGGATGACTAATATTCTATTGTATGAATATACCACATTTTGCTTATCCATTCATCAGTTGATGGGTCCTTGGGTGACGTCCACCTTTTGGCTGTTATGCATAAGCTGCTAAAAGAATGAGTGTACAGAGGCATCTCTTTGAGACACAGTTTTGAATTCCTTTGGGTGTATGGAATTGCTGGGTAATATAGTTATTTAATTTTTTTATTTTTAAATAAAAATATAGCCATTTTGAGGAATGGCTATACTGTTTTCCACAGCAACTGCACCATTTTACATTCCCATCGACAGTGTACAGGGTTCCACTTGCTCCACATCCATGCCAACACTGTTATTTTCTGTCTGTTTTCTTTTAGTTTTTAATAATAGCCCTCCTAATGGTTGTGAGATAGTATCTTTGGAACACTTTGACCACCTTTTCCTCTGCTTGGTTAACACCTACCTACTGATGTTTCAGTTCTCAGCTCAGATGTCACTTCTTCTGAAAATCCTTCCCCAAGAGCTTCCTATCCTATCTTTTAAGTGAGTGGCTGCACTTCCACTCTTTGCTTCCTATAGCAGAGGACTTCCCACATTTGATTACAGTTTGCTTGTTTAATTTGCCTGACACTTCTACGATGTGTTGAGTTCCATGAGTGCAAGAGTATCGGTCTTGGTATTTCTGTCATGGCCACTGTTGTCTGCTCGGGCCCCGGCTCAGCAGAGGCCGTGGCTGGCAGGTGTGCCTTTAGGTTGACACTGTCAGTGCTTATGTGCTGTAATGTGCAGCCTGGGCTTTGTAGGTAAACCGTGTGAATTCAAACCCCAGCTCTGACATTCACTAGCTCCGTGATCTTGAACCGGGTATTTTGTCCGTCTAAGTCTTGGTTTTCACTTCATTACGATGGGGGTAATGATATCTGCTGGCGGAGACTTTCGTGTTGTAATTTCCTGGAGACAGTTTTAAATGTAGGTTGGGGCTGGAGATGAGGGTTTGGGTGTTATCTGTAAGGAACTCATTTTAAGAAGATGAGATTGTCTAAAGGAAGAATGTTTTGTGGAGCCAGAAGCAGAAGAAGGGTGGGGAATGTCTGCTAGTGAGGAGGGCAGAGGCAGAAAGGCCTGAAACAGACAGAGGAGGAGGGCGCACAGGCTCGAGGCACAGAGCGTGTTACAGAAACCCAGGAGAAGGGGAGTCTCACAACTGCCCAGGGATTCCCAAGTGACCAGGGGTATGATCTGCACCTTAGCGAGACTGGCTTTGGGAAGGATTGTTTCCGCAGGATGGCAGTGGTGGAAGCCAGATCATAGTAAAGGCAGGGGAAAAAGGAGAGATACCCAGAATTTATCTTAAATTGTTCTTCGGGAAGTTTGGTGGGGAAAGAAAGGATGCCGTGGAATGGCACTAGCTAGAGAGGGAAGAAGAAAGATCCAAGGAAGGGTTTAATTCAGGAATTAATTGGTTAATTAATAAGTAATTTTAATGGGGCAGGATTATTTTTAAAGTCTGAGGTAACGGAAGCCTAAAGGATGAAGAGAACAGACCTTTGCAGAGGAAGGGGCTTGCGTGATGGTAGAAAATAGAACTGTAATGACTGGTACAGGACCCCAGGGAAGGCAGGAAGGAGCGGGACCACTAGGACAGACAAAATTGTTAGTCTTTTTAAAACTTTTATTAACACGTATACTGAAATAAAGTGTTTTGAGCTCTTCTGTAGTGTTTGTTTTGTAACAGAAATTGCATATATGTCTGTCTCATTTCTCATTTAATTTAATCTTCATAACAGCCTTGGGAGGTACGTGTGATTACTGTGTCTATTTTACAGACCAGAAAACCCTGGCAAAGGGAGATGAGGTGACTTACTCAAGGTTACACAGCTAGTAATTAGCAGAGGCAGGATTTGAACCTGTAAGATCTGATTTTGGAGCCTCTGCTCTTAACCATTATTTTAGGCTATGCTGTCCTGCCTTTGTTTCCTTGTGGTTGGAGGCCACTTCAAAAGGTGTCTGTACATCTGCAGTTAAAATCTGAATAGCTAAGTGGTTAGTCTGTCCTCTGGTTATTACATCTCAGATTGGAGTGTTGTATTTTCCAGCATGTGGAAATTATACATGTGCTAGTTAGGTTAGGTTGCAAGCCTTGGCATATTTGAAGAAGAATAACTTTTATTAGAATTATTACTCACTTTTTATCAGACAGGCCAGCAGTGGTAATTTTTCCTTAGTGATATAATTAGAAGAGGAAACTTAACATAAAATGCACATTTTGAAATAAGATTAAATCCATGGTGATGAAGTTACAGAGTTTTATGCAATGCTTCAACCAAGAAATGGTGATATTAATAATAAAGAGTGTGTATTGACTTTCTGGAAGCCTGGAAATGGATAAATAAAAAGAAATATCTCCTTTGTATTATACACCTCCAAAATAATTACTAAATGACTTGTTCTTCTCAGTATTTTTCTTTAACTTTCACGATAGCTAAGCCAAACTAGTAGTTGATACGGCGGTGTCAGCAGCAAAGGGATTTTTGTTGTTTTTAAAGTAACACATCCTACCTCGTACAATTCAGTTGCAGCTACACGAGGGGGAGTGTTGAATATCTGATTTTGCAGCACTTGCTATGGAAGCAGCAGAGAGCCAGAGAGGAACAGGGGAGAGCTGAGGCTTATTAAATGGACAGCCACGGAGGTCACTTACTGATGTCTTTACTGCCACCTCATGTCCATCTGCGTTCCCATGGCAGCTTGTTTGATCATGGTTTCATGGTTAAAGCTTTGTAAAATTACAAAGAAGTCAAATGCTGCTGGTCTCAAGTGTTGTTTACAATTGGCCTGCTAGCGGGAAAGCCCTTGGTTCGATCCCACTACTAGTGCTAAGCTGGCCAAGACACGTGGTGCCATCTCCTGGAGCTCTGTCCTCTGACCTGCGATAGACTGCTAAGGTATAAAATTTCAAGGTGGAAAGTTCCCTGAAGACTGAAGTGTGACTGAGAGGATTTGACTTTTTCATCTAAACAGGTGTGGGCGAGAGGAGCATTTTTCTCCTCCTGGGAATGTGAGGGGTGCATTATTAGGTCCTTGGAGCTATAATGTAGGAACAATGGCAATGAAGGAGTTTTAATTAATCTGTTATCTCTCTTTCATGGTTTGCCCTTGCTCTTGTATTCACTTACAAAATTATGGGCAGTGTTTTGATTGTGAAGGAGAATGTTGGGTGATTATCTCGGTTTTCATTCGAATACTTGGAAGTGGCTCAAGGAAATTCTAGTTTACAAGGCAGTTACTCCAAATGAAGTCAAAGAAGTTAGAATTGTTCTAAGTCATTATACCTTGAGTAAAGAATCCAACACTTAATTTTGTTAAAGGTATTTAATTGCTCTGGTACTAATATTCTTCAGATATGGAAACTACCCTTCCCCCAAAGTATCAGCCCTTTCCACAATCAATCCCCAACTTTTACTTCTTTTTAGATCCTGTTTAGCTGTTTTTCATCATAGAAATTTTTCTTTTTAGGAAGCTTTCTTTTCCACTTGAAATTTGGACTACCTTTGTAAATTTGACGATTGTTGGTGGGAACTGAAGATGAAATTGGCGAGACAAATAGGTTTTGATATTCACATTATTATCTGAAGAGCTAAAAGACATATTTTGTACCTGTGGTTTTATTTATTTACAAAAATTTCCCTTGCAAGAGTAATTTACGATATCACGGAATGCTATGGCCAACTTAGTAGAATACTTGGGAAAGGATGAATTCTAGTGAAGGATGATGTCTGAGGGAGAGCATTTTATAAGTGCTGGAAAATGTAGTGTTATAACTTGATGTGAGAGAGGCGAAATCTACTAGGAACTAATTAATTTGTTAGAAATTTGCTCATAATAAAAGAATGAAGGAGTAATACAGAGAATTCTAACTAATCAACTTGCATAAAACGCAGATTCATTGTCTTTACATGGACACAACGTACAAATTCTTAGATTTAAAAACAGGGAGAGATAAATACGCCAGCAAAAACTGGACAAAAGACATGAGCAGGGATTTCACAGAAGAGCTACTGCAAATGGCAGTTAATGTATAAAAAGTTACTCAACATGATTACTAATCAAAGAAGTGTAGATTAGAATGAGCTTGTTTTTTTCATTTATCGACTTGCCAAAGATTTAAAACTTTGATAAGAACTGATGTGGTGTGTGAGTATATGAAGAAATGGGTATTGTCTATTGATGGGCATGAAGTGGATACCGTTTTCCCCGAGGGCAATTTCTCAATCTGAATCCAGAGTCTTAATAGAGGATACCTTTTGACCTAGTGAAACTCCTGCTAAGAATTTTTATCACAAAGAAATCATCTGTGCCTGCTTGTCAGATGGTGCAGGAAGCTCACAGTTTGTGTATGCCTTCTGCTCCAAACACGTATCACTGACAGATAACACATTAAAAGAATAAAAGATAAGAAAAGACTCACAGCTGGACTTACAGACAAGATATTGTTGTGGACCAAAGAGAACTGAATGTGAAGGGATAAACCAGATTGAAACCATGGCCCTGCAAGGGCTTCAAATGTGGAAACAAAAAGTAGCAACTGTGAGTTTCGGTTCTGTGGGATAATAGAGACTAACAGTTTACCAGAAGTAAGCTTACTGTGTGAAGCCAGGGGTTGAGGTGAAGTTGTACTTCTCATAAAAGGAGACTGAATAAAGATCACGATGTCAGGGAAATAGCTTATATGGAGAAACGGGTCTTGGGGGAGACGGTAAGATAGATAAACCTTCAAGAATAGAAACTGAATCAGTCTGATTGGTTATGGAGTAATGAGGGAGAGATTGTGATGCTTCAAATCACCGTTGTATGAGGGTTGGTCCTAGGCTGGCGGTACATGGATCCTGGTGGAGGCAATGCTAACCCACTATGGGAGAAAACGTGAGCATAGATGGAGAGATGGGGGGTGGGGGGAGGAGCAAAGACAAAAACATCATCCACTCAGAATGAGCCTTCAATACAAAATACCAAAATAGTTGAAGAAAATATCTGCTGAGAGCTAACAGAATCAACAATGAGAACAAAAATTAATTCCAGATGAGATTAATTTTATAGGGAAGTCAGTCAAAGACTAAAATAAGCATGTTCACAGGGTAGATACACGCATCACAGCAGTAAAAATGAAATTTAAGAATGCCCCAAAATATGCACAGATGGAACAGGAACAGCTACCAATACATGAGAAAAAAAGCCATTTACAAATTTTGGAAATAAAAAGCATAATCATAGAAATAATAAACTGAATGTCTAGGATGAATTTTAGATCTGACACAATTAAAAAGAGAGTTGGTGAATTGGAAGAGAGCACTGAAGAATTCATTCACCCAGAAGGTAGCAAAAGGAGACAAAAAATTAAAAAAAGAAGAGAATATTTAAGTGACTTGGAGGATCGATTGAGAGGTTCCAACATATGTCTAATAGGAGGTCCAGCAAAAGAGAATGAAGATTATTGTGGAGAAGCAAAATTTGAAGAGCTAAAAGCTGAGAATTTTCCTTACTTAAAGAAAGACATGAGTCCTCAGATACTTTGAAGAGTACTATCATGTTGAAACTGTAGAATGTAAGGGATACAAAGGAAAAAAAAATCCTTAAGAGGTTCAAGGCGTAAAAATTCATATTATCAACAAAAGAAAGATTCTTATTAGTAAGAACAGATGCTAGAAAATGGGAATATGAGTAAAATCTTCAAAGTGCTAAGGGAAGATTACCGTTCATTTTAGTTTTTAAAACCCAAGTAATTTTTGATTCAGGAGTAAGGAAAAAATATAAATATTTTTAGTGATAATAAAGACTGGTTGAGTTACCACCCATAGACTCTCATTAGGAAAACTGTTAAAATGTTGTAATTTAGCAAGAAACAAGGGTGAGCATAGAGATTGAAAAAAATGTATTGGGAAATTCACTTAATTATTGGTTTAAAATACCACCTTTCTGTTTTAAAATGAATACAAAACTAAAACTGTAGACAACAGTAACTAATGGGACTGTGAGAAAGGAGGTAAGTCATGTGTGATCCAATATTAGGGACTCAAAAGAGGACACACTGTTGGTATTATTGATTTCTAAGAATAATAAGGAAACATGATACATTTGAGAACTAAGATGAAATGGATACATATCTGAAAAAATACACATTACTTAAATTGCCTTAAGAAGTAGTAAAAAGTCTCACTACAGCAATGAAAGAAAATCAGGTTGATGCCTTAAATGACAACGTGTCTAGTTTTGCAGGGAAGCTATACCATGTTTAGATAATCCTCACTTTCTCTACTCCCTGCTTTTAAAACAGTTTTATTGAGGTATAATTGACATACCATAAACTTCAGTGTTTAAATTGTACAACTTGGTAAGTTTTGACATGTGTATACACTTGTTAAACCAGCACCAAAGTCAAGGTACTGCACATATTCATTACGCCAGGTAGTTGCCTTATGCCTCTTAGTAATCCTTCCTCCCCTCTTCCTCAAACCCTGGCCTCAGGCAGCCACTAATTGCTATTTGTCACTAGGAACTAATTTGCATTGTCTGGAATTTTGCATAAATGGAATCATGCGGTGTGTACTCTTTGTTTTGATCTGGCTTCATTTATTTAGCATAGTGATTTTGAAATTCATCCATGTTTTTGTGTGTCAATAATTCATTCCTTTTTATTGCTCAGTAGTGAATTTTTGTATTGCTCTACCACAATTTCTTTTTTTCAACATACTACAATTTCTTTTCTGTTCACTTATTGATGGACATTTGGGTTATTTCCCGTTGTTGGCAATTACAAATAAAGCCGCTATGAGCATTTATGTACACGTTTTTGTATGGACATGTGCTGTCATGTTATAGGTATGATCTTAACTTGTTAAGAAATTGGCAGATTTTCTTCCAAAGTGGTTGGTCCATTTTGTTTTCTTGAGAGCAGTGCATTAGAGTTCTATAATAGCTTGGAGAGTTTTGAAAATAGAAGTTCTTGGATTTGATAGTTTAATTTATCACTTTTTTTCTTTCATGTGTTGTGCTTTGGTTTCATATCTAAGAAAATTTTGCGTTGTCTAACCTAAAGACTCAAAGAATTTCTTGTTTTCTTCTACTAATATTATAATTTAGGTTTTATATTTGGTTTTAGGTTTTATATTGATATATTTACTCATTTAGAGTTTATTTTTATATATGGTACAAGATGTGGCTTAAATTTTTTTGTAAGTATGGATATCTAATTCTTCAAGTAGTATTTGTTGAAAAGAATTGCTTTCTCCATTGAATTAACTTTGAATCTTTTTCAAAAATCAATTGACCACAATTGATTTAGGTGGGTTAGTACCACACTGACTTGATTCCTGTAGTTTTATAGCAAGTCTTGACATTAGAGTGAAATCCTTCAAGTTTATTCTTCTTTTGCAAAGTTTTTTTGGCCACTTTAGGTCTTTGTATTTCCATATGATTTTTACTAATAGTGTGTCAATTATTAATATTATATATATTTAAAAAAGAGCCTACAGGGATCTTGGATTGGGACTGTATCAATTTGGGGACAATTTGACATTGAGTCTTCTGACCCATGAACAGTGTATCTCTCCATTTATTTAGAACTTCTTTAATTTCTCTCAGCAATGTTTCATTTTTTTTTATAAGTCCGGAAAATCTTTTGTTTTATCCCAAAGTACTTTATGTAATTTTTGATGTTACTGTTTATGGTATTCTTAAAATTTTTAATTTCAGATAGTCAGTTGCTAGTGTATAGAAATACACTGATGTTTGTGTATTGATCTTGCAAACTTGTCCTGCCGATTATCTCCTGCAGCTTTCTGAATTTACTAGTTCTAATAGCTTTCTTTCGTAGATCCTGTAGGATTTTCTATACAGGTGCTTATATCATATGCAAATAAAGACAGTTTATCTATTCTGTATTTTTTTACTGGAGTGCATGCCTTTCATTTCTTTTTCTTTTTTTTTTTTTTTTGGCCCTATTGCACTGCCTAGAACCTTCCGTGCAATCTTGAATAGAGGGGTGATACCGGACATCGTTGCCTTGCCTTTTTCCTGATCATACTCGTATAATGAAATCATTTAGTTTTTCATCACTAGGTATGATGTCACCTGTTGACTTCTTTATCAGGTTGGGGCAGTCCTCTACTTTGCTGAGTGTCTTTAGCAGGATGGATCTTGGGTATAGCTGATGTTCTTACTGCATCAATTCGATGACCACATGATTTTTCTCTCATTGCCTGACAATATGATAAATGATGTCAATTTTCAAGTGTTAAACAACCCTAACATTTCTGGGATAATACTTGGTCATGATGTATTATCCTTTTTATGTGTTGTTGGATTCAGTTTGCTAAAATTTTGTTAATAATTTGTGTATTTACATTCCTGAGAGGATATTGGTCTGTAATTTTATTGTAATAATTCTGCTTGGTTTTGGGATTTAATTTCATTAATTTTCTGGATGAGTTTGTGTAGAATTGATATTATTTCTTAAGTGTTTAGTAGAATTCAACATTGAATGTTCTGTGCTTGGAGTTTCCTTTGTGGGAAGTTTTTAAAATACAAATTCAATTTCATTATTAGATATAGGGCAACTCAGGTTATCTTCTTGAGTGAACCTTGGTAATTTGTGCCTTTCAAGGAATTTTCCTATTTTGTCCACGTTCTAAAATTATTGGCATAAAGTTCATAATACCCCCTTATTATCCTTTTAGTTGGTATGTTGAAACTTAAGAGTTTTTTTCCTTATAAGTTTAGCTAGCGATTTGAATTTTCTCAAATAACTAGCTTCTGGCTTCATGGGTTTTCTTTACTTTTCTGTTTTCTATTTTATTGATTCCTACTCAGATCTTTCATATTTTCTTTCATCTGTTTACTTTGGGTTTCATTTGCTCCTCTTTTTCCATTTTCTTCAGGTGGAAGCTGAGGTCATTGGTTTGAAGTCATTTTTCTTTTTTAATATAGGCAGTTAATGTTATATATTTCCCTGTAAATATTGCTGTAGCTGCAATGTAGAAAGTTTTAAAAGTTTTGTTTTGGTTTTTATTCAATTTAAAATACTTTCTGATTGCTTGTTTGGTTTCTTCTTTTATCCATGAATTGTTTTGAAGTGGGTTGTGTAGTTTCCAAATATTTGGGAAGTTTTGAGATATATTTGTGTTATTGACATGTAATTTAGTTCCATTTTGTCAGAGAACACTCCCCTGCCCCCCCCCCCCCCAGCTTTATTGAGATATAATTGACATATAACAACATAAAAGTTTAAGGTGTAAAGCATGATGGTTTGATATACATTTATATTGCAAAATGCTTACCACATAGGGTTAGTTAACACCTCCATCACTGCACGTAATTCAATAGGTTTTCCTTGCTGTCTTGTGCCTGTGTCCCGTTTACTTACTGGCGCTATGGAAATGGGGGTAGCCCTCATGGAAGGGTCTTCGTATGTTCCTCCTGCCAGGTGGGAGAGCTGAGACTGTGCTCTCTCTGGCTTTCTGGGTGGCATTTGTGAGCAGCCTGATGCGTTTGACAGGAGTGTGACGGCAGAGCAGTGTGCTGTAGGGCCCAGCGGTGTGGATTTATCTGGACACCAGGCTGGGGAGCAGCAGTTAGCCAGATCTGACAATCAAACATGAGCGCCTTCCACCTCCATTCCAGAGTGCATTTGAATTTGTGTGTGTTTACCAACTGGGTGGCATTTCACGAAAAGAAATTGTCAGAGCTCGGTTTTTTCTGTTTGTTTTCCCTCTGCACTTCTGCATATGCTGCGAGTCTGCGATAGTTTCCCCCTCAAATACTTCACTGTCCATCACACAAGTATGCCTTTCTTAAAGCTAAAAATCACGTCAACTTCATCTTTATACTGAATTTGGTGTTAAGAATGAATGGGTAATGCGTTTGAGTTGATACTAGGTAATGCATTTATGTCGTTCAAAATCAAACCAGCATAAAAAGGAGGATTGGAAATAGTCTTTTCCCACCTGTGTCCCCTTCTACGTAGGTATTTCCCACCTCTATCATTGACAGATAACCACTTTAATTGTTTGCCACATATCCTTTCTGTTTCTGTATGCAAATACAAGCAGGTGTTTTGTCTCTTGCCTTTTACTTCCTGATAAATCCCGGAGAGCTTTTTGGTTTCACTAACAGGGCGCTCCCTTGTTCTTGTTTACTGGTGCTTTGTGTTTGTTTTGTTGTGTAGCTGTCCCATGGTGTATTTAACCATCCTCTGAGGATGGACACTTGAATAGTTTCTCATCTTTTTGTTTAGTTGACATACAATTTCACATACCACAAAATTCACCCCTTTAAAGTGTACCATTGAGTGGTTTTTAGTATGTTTCCAAGCTTTTGTTGTACAGATAGTGATCTAGCAAATAAACTTGTTTATATGTTCTTCTGAACATAGCACATCTGTAGAAAAAAATATCCTTGGAAAGTAGGAATTCTGGGTCAAAGGGGAAATGCATTTGAATGTTGATAGGAATTGCCCATTGCCCTCCATCCCTACTGTGCTAGTTCGGACGCCTCGGTAACAGAGGGCTCGTTTCTCCATAGCTGTGCCCAGAGTGCCTTGCCTTTTTAAAACAAAGCAATCTTAATATTTAAGAAACGTGTGATATTCATGAACTACCAATTTAATCTAATATTGATTCCGGATTGATTTCACCAAAGTAAATATGGCCGAAAGTTCTGTTTAAATTGATAAATGTTGTTCCTTACAGTTGCTCTTATTAGTTAATTGGTAAAATCGAGGCTGTGAAGGTTGATGCACGGAGCAGATTTCACCTGCGTGGTCTGAAGTTGAGTGACTTCCTGTCCCCCGTTCTCGTCTGTCAGATAGGTACAGTGATTACAGGATTAAAATTAACATTCCCAGTGGAGGAAGACCGTTTAAATTCTGCTAGCTCTGGGGTAGGAATGCTCTCGGAGAATTTTACCCTTTCGGTACTGCCTTCCAAGTTCTAATGCTTTATACAAACTGTTTTATATGCTGGACCTCAACTGGGCCGAGAAGTGGTTGTTTTTATAATACTTTAGCTGAAGTATTAATTATGAACAGAATTTCAACCTCCCCTGGTGCTTGTTGACCTATAGGACAGGTCTGTTGCTGTTTCATCTGATTAAAGTGGAGTACTCACTTCCTTCTGGGAAGGAATGCCTTCTGGGAATCGCCTTGTGCTCCTATGCACAGGGTAGCTTCACAGACTCTCCTGAAGAGACCTTAAGATGGTATATCTGTAAGGGGGAGGCGTTTCAAAGTGTGAGGTATCATGTGCATTTGAATTATTCAAGGCTTTTAACAATGGGTTAAATTGGGGGGGTGGGATTTAAATATTATATCTATAAAAAGGACTGGTAAAGAGTCACAGGAAAGTGAAGGCTTTCCTGAGCCTGAAGTGAAAATTAAGGTATAGATTTTGATTAAATTCATGATGGAGTGCTTAATGTGGAAGTATATGCATGGAAATATCATTAGTTCTTTCTGAGTCCCAAATAATGGCGAATGTTGAAAACAGTAAACCACTTACCCAACGATTTGTCTAAACGTATGGTTTGTGTTAGTATTATATGTCTTTCGTAAAGGAAAACTGTTCATAGTTTAACTGGTAAGCTGGTCTTACTATACCGTAGATGAGAAAATACCTATAGTCAAAGCAGAAAGGTTTCGTTCAATAAACAGACTAGAATATTGTATACGAGTAAAATGTACTGTTTTGTCTCTCTTAGGTCAACTGGTTGCTATATTTCTGTTCTCTTTTTTTCTTTATTCACCGTGGATAATTATACAGAAGATCCAGAAAGAATTTGAATCTTCCCAAAGGTCGCTCTGGGTTACTCTGTGATGGTGTTGTGAGAGAAGGCTGCTTTCCTGGGGTGGGGCGGATCTCAGGGTGACCACGTCTGCCTGAGCAGGTTGTTTACTTCATATGACAGTGCTCGTCAGAGCAGGTGGGGCTAAAATCCAGTGTGTGTTCACCAAGACACACCATAGTTTTAATTCTCATAAAGGTGCCTTATTAGCTGACAGCAGCCTCAGTACACATTTTACTACAGTTTATTTGAAAAGTAGGTGTTTCTGCCCTTTTTATTTTTCTTTCAGAAAATTTCTGTAGTGTGTAGATAATTTCTATGTGTATGTGTGTCTGTGTATACACATATATGCCATTTATATGCCATGTGTGTATCCCCCCACACACACCATAAATGTTTGAATATAAGGTCAGATACTCTTTGAAAAATAATCCCTTAGAAGGAGGGTGTCATCTTGGTTTCTTAGAAAATACTTTATAATATGGGAACCTGTCTTAACTTAGTTTGAACAGCATGGTGCTCAGGTTTGCCCCGCCATCTGAAAGGAGAGTGTTGCCCTGAAACCTTTCGTAAGCTGAGGACCAAAAAATAACCTACCAAATCATATCAAATAACACATAAACCTAAAATAACACTAACATATAGTAGAAACAAGAAGAATAGGGTGAATACACAGCCTATATAAAGTAGGAATAATGTAAGAACAGTATAGTTTCACTTCTTAAAAAAACTGATTTTCCCTTAAATATAAGATAATGGAACAGCACACTTGGTACACCCATCGGTCCACTCACGCAACAGACTTTTCCATTTTATCCATTACTGGATAGTGACTGAAAGAGACCACTTTGCTACTAACAGAACCAATAGTATTAGAACTTTGGCAGCTCTCAAGATTCTCTCTCTCTGTGTAAATAGTACAAATGGTGGATGCAGGCAAGTTCGGTGCACACACTGTGTCACTATTTCCTTCACCGTGATCAAAACGGTAACTACGTCCAATTCGACGCTAAGCGTTAACACTTACGAGCTCGCTTAGGCTTTTCTGATACCTTAGGCACATCTTGCTAACGGATACACAAAGTAAAGTGAGGTAAAGCCCAAGGGCTCACAGACAAGTTCAAAGCTCTGGGGTTTGATGCTGAAATGCTGAGTGTGGTTCCCAGGGAAGGAGCTCAGCAGGCAAGTCTCTCACTGCTTGGTGTGCCGCTGGCTCCATAACAGCTCACTGCAAAACAAACTCTGAAAAATACTGTCGCTTTTGCCTTTTTTCGTAATAGCGAAAATCCCTGTCTGATTTCTTTTGGTTAGTGAGAACAGGTAGTAATACAGGTCTTTGTGGAAGCAAAGTAACGGAGTGTGAACTTTTGGAAAGTGGGGGATACCAGTATTTGGGAAGACCTAGTATCCTGAAATGGCATCAGACACGGCTAGCTTAAAAGGATTTCTTTGTAAAATTGGAAAAGCAAAGCAAAGATGCTTAACATAGATATAATAATTGCTCTAGCTTTAAAAAAGTAATAATGTAAGTGATTATGGTCTCAAATAAAAGTATACAGGATGAATAAATATTGTGAATATCCTGACATTATGCACATGGATACTTGTAACTTGGTTTGGTTATTTCTGGTGATAGTATCACGGAAGGATTCAAAAACTGCTGTGTCTCCAGCAGATTACACAGACAGGAAGACTTCTAGCGATAAAAAGACCCTGATGTTAAAGATACATTTCAAGAGTGAATCAAATGGTTTCATGAAATGTAACAGTGAATAAAACCATCATTTCTACAATGTGTCACTTAAATGTGTGTAATTAAATTATTACATTTTATAACTGACATTTGGCTAATTTCTGTCTCTAAAAGTTTATACATTCAAGTTGGCTATTTTTTTTTTTTTTTGGTGTCCTCTTATTGGAAAAATAAGGGATTGTCTTATATTTTGAGTCACTCTATAGTCAGTCACCTATAATTATTATTTTAAAACAGAAACTGAGGCTTCTTGAAGAGCTTGAAGACACGTGGCTTCCTTATCTGACCCCCAAAGATGATGAATTCTATCAGCAGGTAAGGTCTCTTCCTATTTTGATCGATTTGTGGTGATTTGTTTGGCTCTCCCTGAGTTTACCTGTGAAGCAGCTGTGGTGCAGAGAGGCGTGGCGTGGTCTGATGTGCTCATCCAGGGACTGGCTGCTCGTCACCCACAGCGCCTATCGGTTCCTTCACAGCCTGCGTTCTGCTCACCTGTCAGATGCTTTACCGTAGCGCACTGTTTTCTCCCCCAGCATCCCATGCTCTTTCCCACTTCTTGCCTCTGCTTGTTCTGTTTCTTCTGCTTAGAATATCCTGTTGCCCGACGGCTGATTCTTAAGGCCTCCCTGAAACATCACGCCCTTTGTGAAAGTGGCCTCGACTGACTTTGCCTACAAGGAGAGTTGACTGCCCTTGCCTCTGTGCTGCTTGTCCTTTACACGTGCCTCTGTTGTACCTTCCACGTGTTTATCACCGTTGTGGGATTGTGCACATCTCTCCCTGAAACAGTTGTCGCTCTTTCTTTCAACTGCAAGTGACAGAAACGCGAAGAAACTCATTGTGGAAAAAAGGGAATTGATTGACTTACCTTGGATGTGTAGAAGTACATGGCTAAATCCAGCTTCTCAAAATACATCGTCTGATCACTGTTTTTTTCTGTTTCTGGGCTTTCTTCTGTGCGACTTCATGCTGGATAGGCTCTCACCTGATCAGCTAGGAGGGACCTGATGCCCAAGGGGTGTGTGGCCTTAAGTCATGAGATGTTAGAAGAAGGCAGTGGTGTCTTTTTCCTGGTTCTTTTGGATTCCCCTGGAGCCTTTTCATTGGCCTGGTGAGAGTCACGTGCCATCTCTGAACCAGTCGTGTACAGCGGAGGGACGTGCTCCCGGGTGCCTGGCCTGGCTCATGCACCCTCTCTTGGAGTAGGGTTGGAATGTGACTGTTCCCACTCAGACTGCACGACTGTGAGTCAGAGATGGACGGTTTTCCCAAAGGAAAATTGGGGTCCTGTTTCCAAAGAAGGAGGGCAGCGCATGCTGGGCAAGCAAAACTCGTACATTTCCACCCATTTTTCCCTACTAGAATGGCAGCTCTTGGGGTCTCAGAGTTGGGCCACATGCTCTTGGTTTCTCCAGCGCCTACCATGCGCTTGCATAGCGCTGACTCTCAGTAACTGTGGAGGGAAGACCGGAGAGAAGGCGTGGCCCTGTCCAGAATCCAGGCCTTTTGACGTCCAGGACGTTGTCTTCTCATCGCCCTTCTCCTTAGACCTTCACTGTCTTTCACCTGGTCAGACCTTTGGTGGATTGCTCCAGCCTTCCCCTTTGCCCCTCTTGCTTAGTCCTTAAAGCTGCAGTACATTTTCTAACCGAGACATAAATCCGAGCACGTCAGCCCCCTGCTTCAGACCCTGCAGTGGCTGTTCGTTACCTGGCTCCTGCACTTCCAGCCCCATGTCCCCTGCTCATTCACCTTTTTCCGCACTGGATTTTTACAGTAGCTCAGAGTAGCCATGCAGTTTCATCTCTTGGACCTTCCTGCTACATCCTCTGCTGATGTGCCTTCTTTCCTTGGTGAGTTTCTGAGTTTCCTGTTGGTAACAGCTCACGTGTCATCTCCTGTGAGACACTTCCCCGGCACCTCTGCAGCCCAGGGAGTTGTCGTCTGCCCCCTGTCATGTGCACCTGTAGTACTTACTCTCTGTGTTCTTTCATTGGCTCTTCCCTCCTTTATTGTAATTTTTTTTATATGTATATGCTTGTCTCCTTCATCTGTACTTTGTACAGTGCCTCGTCTATACTAGTCAGTGCTTAATTAGTTTGCTTGAATGAATGAATGAATGAATGCATTCATTGCATTAATTTGAATGCATTAATTTGAAAAGGAAGTGAAGGCATAACATTTAGTAGGATTTGAATTTTGCTTTCATACACACACACTCCTGTCCAGGGAGGTGGCGTCTGGAAAGATTTGCAGGATTTACACAGAAATGCTATATCTTAGTGTGGGTTTTCTCCTTTGAGCTTTTCTAGTTTTCCAAATTATCTTAAATGTGCATATGTTCTTTTATAATGAGGGAAACACATAATTTTAAGGAGTACCCTTAAAACAGGTAAACCCACAAAATGCAATCAGTTCTTAAATCCTTCCTAATGTTTTCATAGATATAATAAGCCTTCTGGTACATGATTACCCACTGTTCTAAAGCAACCACTGCACCATCTCAGCTTTTGTATTGGGAAAGTACTACACGGAGAATGAAACACGAAAGGTTATCAGCCCACTGTGCCCTGAACCAGCCATGCACTGGGGGATAAAAAGAAACTCAAATGCAAACAGAACAACTGTCAAGGCTTCTCTTTTATCTTTCCAAGACCCACAACAAACCTGATACCAATATCTAATCACTTTAAGTGCACCTTCTAAGAAGCCTTAGTGCTTCAACAAAACCTTAGGAGAGTAAATCTGTTCTCTTAAAAGATGAAGTGAAAATACTTTTTTTAATGACATGGATACACGGAAAGTTCCGACCCGACACTGGATCCCTTACACAGGCCCTCGCCACAGGAATGCGAGTCATAGAAACAAGACTTGCTGCAGCTTCCATCCTGGGTCTGTGCGTTGGTCGCGCCCGGTGCCATGGCCGGGCCCAGTGTTTTATGGATGCTGTCACACCAGATGCTCACAAGGGCATCATTCATTGAGCCGCGACGCCTCCTCAGGCTCGAGGTGCTTGAGCTGTAGATATTATCACTGCTGTGTTAGAAATCGGGAGAGACCAAGTTACTTATCTGAGTGGCAGAGCTGGAATAAAAGCCCGTATTTATCTGATCCTGAGGCCTGTGCTCTTGCTGCCGTACTGTACGCCTGCAGTGTACCTTGCTCAAATTCAAAACACCTTCGGAGACGTTTTTGGATTTCTCTCCATAAGACCATAGAGAAAACAAATAAACGAAAACAGCAACAATCTCAAAGCAGAGAGAACCGCTGTTGATTCACCACAGAGCACGAGAAAATGAGGAACCAAGGAGTCAGAAAAACGGGCTCTGGCCTCCAGATATACTCGTATGAACCCTGCCCCTCTTACCCAGAGAAGATGCCAGCCTCCTCAGTGTGCCCTTTTGCTCTCAGTTATTGGGCACTTCCCATGAGTCAACTTGTTCTGGCACTGTTCTCAGTGCTTTACATGTATTTGTTCACTTAAACCTTACCACAACCGTCTGAAGCAGATGTTATTAAAACCCCATTTTAGAGATGAGGACACTGAGGCACAGAGAGGTTTACATGCAGGAAGTGTCAAGCCCAGACTTGTGCCCAGCCATTCTGGCACCAAGGTCTGAACTCTGAACTACCGTACCTCTCCCCTCTTCCCCGTATCTCTCAGTTCTTCTGCGATTTCTGTGCTGCTATCACCGTGACCACAAACCTCTGTCCCCATCCCTGCTCTCCCTGGTGTCCCCCAGTGCTCCAAGTCCAGCTGCCTACTGGGCGGCTCCACCTAAAAGTCCGGCAGGTACTTCTAATGCAATATGAATTCATTAATTACTTCATTAAACAAATGTATTTAGCTCCCCCACTGGGTGTCAGATAATGTTTTTGGTACCAAAGATGAAGTTGTGAAAAACAAAAGATTTCTGCCTTCTTTGAGTTTATTTCTTGTGTGGCAGAGACAGGGAAGGGAGTAGAAATTAGAGAGAGAGGTATTAAAAAAAAAAACCCACAAGAGGGAAAACTGGTATGGGGATACCTAAAGCCCGTCAGGGGTCCCAGCAATGCCATTGTGGGTGGAGGATTGCGAATAGAGTGGTTCCAGAAGGCCTTGTAGTGACACGTGAACAAAGACCTTACGAAGTGCAGGGGCAGGCCGTGTAGGTAGATACCTGTAGGAAGATTGTTCCGGGCGTAGGGAACAGCAGAGCCTCTAAGGTACGTGGGAGGAAAGCACCAAGGCTGACAGGTCTGCAGCGAAGTAAGAGTGTTGGGGGGAACAGAAGGAGATGAGATCAGACAGCAGCACCCTCATTATTCGGGAATTTGCCTCCTCGGATGAGACCGTTGGCTGTGAGTCTGAGACGTGAGAAGACATGAGGGGGTTTGGAGCACATGTGTGACAGGACATGACTTACATTTTAGTAAGGATCCATTTTACAGGAATCCTGCTGTTTACTCTCTTCTCTAGTGGCATGTCCCTTGTCTTAGCCTCCACATTAGAAACCTTGCTCTCCTCGGCTGCCTCCCCGTGGCTTCCATCCCTCCTTCAGTCCCTGGAGCTTGGCCGTGCCACCTCGTTAGAGTCTCCCGCGTTGTTTCTTTCTGCCCAGTTGCACCGACACTGTCTCAGGCTGGCCCCCCATTTATCATCTTCCACCGACACAGTGTTAACATTCTCCCAGTAGGTCCTTGTGCCCTGCCCAGTGCCATGCGAAGTGTGTTTCTATAAATACGTCCGACTTGTCCCCCCTGCTTTACACATTTTGCTGGGTCTCGGTTGGCCCTGAGATAAAGCTGAGCATGTCCTGTGAGGCCATTGACTCTGACCTCAGACCATCTCCATCTAATCTCTACCCACTGCCTAACACGATGCCCAACCGTAAACTCCTGTCACAGTTTCTCACTACATCAGAGTCTGCCGGGCTCTTCCGTCCTTCATATTATTCCTACTATGTCCTCATTCCCTTTTCTATCTGTTGAGCATCTATTCACCCTTCAAGACCTTGCTTGAATTCTTCCTCTTCTGTGAAGATACCAGGAAATCCCCCTTGTTTTACTGTCAGAAATACCAAAACTCTGACTACCTCTCACTAGCTCTGCCACTTACATGTAGGCAAAGCTGCCACAGAAGCCTCCTAATTTCTCTTACTCCCAAGTCCGGTCTGTTTTAACGCAGCAGCTGTAGTGCTCTTTTTAAAACATAAAGCAGCTCGTTACACTCTCTTGTTGGCCCTTAGGTAGCGTCCCATCCTGTTCAGAGTGAAGTCCTAGGACCTTCCTTGCATTTACCTACAAGGCACAAGGAGATCTGGCCCCGGACTGCTGCTGTCACCTCGCGTCCTGCTTCTCCCCGCCCCCTCCCCTGCCCACTTGGGCATTCTCGCTCCTCCTAGAATAAGCCAAGTACACTCCTGCCCCAAGGTCTTTGCAGCCTGAAGCTCTCTTCCCCCCAGGTATCTGCAGGGCTTGCATCCTCATTTCCGGCATTCCTCTGCTCAGATGCCATCTGGTCAGAGAGGCCTTTTCTGACCATCCTGTGGAAAATCGTGCCATTCACCCCTAGGACACCTATCCGACTTACTTGGCTTTATTTTTCTCTGTAGCACCATCACAATCTAAAATACTATATATTTTACTAAATAAATAAGTAAATACTAAGCAAACAGGTAAAACACTATGTAAGTTATGAGCTGTCTGTTTATAGTCTGTATATATAAACACGAGCTCCTGGAGAGCATATAGAAGTTTCCCCTTCTGCCTTCCCAGCACCTTGTGCTTTGCAAATGGTACGTACCCGATAAGTCCGTTTTCAATAAATGAGGACTTTGCAGACACCCTTCCTAATTATGTATTCCCTGCTCCCATAGCAGTGTATTCAGACTTCTGTTGTGTTAAGTCTTTCGCTAACTATTGGTTTATATTAGGTGGGTGCAAAAGTAATTGCAGTTTAAAAGGTTAAAAATACAAAATTGCAAAAACCGCAATTACTTTTGCACCCACCTAATATTTCTGTTAAACTATGAAATGCTATGAAACAGAACCTCACTTGTTTTTATCACTGTATGTATGACACTTTACACACTTTTTGCACACATAGTGGATATTCCATAAGTTTTAAATCAACAACAAAAAACAACTATTGAATGAATGAACGAAGATCTCTGTGTCACTTTGTAGCAAACCACATATTATCTATCACGAGACTCTAGGGCTAAATAAGTACCGTGTTTCCCCCAAAATAAGATCTAGCCGGACCATCAGCTCTAATGTGTCTTTTGGGGCAAAAATTAAGATAAGACCCGGTCTTGTTTTAATATAAGATCAGGTCGTATGTAACATAATGTAGTATAAGACCGGGTCTTATCTTAAGTTTTGCTCCAAAGGATGCATTAGAACTAAGGATCTGGCTAGGCCTTATTTTTGGGGAAACACGGTATATAGCCCATCTGTCAGGGGATGGCTGCCAAGTCATAAGCATTTTACAATGAAAATTATGTAGAAAATATGACTGATAACTAATGCAAATTTCTATAGAGTGCAGAATATAAAGTTACCAGCAAAATCTATTAAAAATCTATTAGATATATTCTATTAAATATATTAGATACAGCTATATTAGAAATATAGCCAGATTACAAGTGTATTCCCAGAGAACAGGAGCATTCCAACACTTTTAAATGAAGGGCATTTCCCAAGTCACTTGAAGATTTTAAATTTTATTTCACTCTCCTCAAGGTCAAGTTCCATTGGGCTTTATTTTGGTGAGTCTCCTGTAAACTGGTACCTTATTCTTTTAACATCATGTCTGACTTCTCTGTATGATGAAATTCTTTCAGAAGCATCCCTTGGTATGAGAGGAAGAGGTCGGATTTTTCCATAATGGTTTTAAAATAGGTTGAAAATAAAGCCTATCTATGCTCCAGAGAACATAGCATTCCACATCTTTCAACTACTGGTAAAGGGCTGGCTGGCATGTTGGCAATTTATATCTAAAATACCTTTCCAAATGCTTATTAAACTATGTAATCGTCATTTATGTCATAGGATCTTTTGTAGATCTCAAGAAATATATTATGTGACCAGACAACTATTAATATAATTGCATGACAATATACTCCCTGGAAAAACTTTAATGGGATTAAATGAAAAAATTTTTTAAACATATTTGGAAATCTGCCAACAGCTGTTCCAAATTATTGTGCGATATCTGATGTTCTACATGTACCTGTCCAAACTGGAAAGTGAACTTATTTGTTTGACAGAATGAATTCATATTAAATTATTTAGTGTGCAGTTCTTTTCCAGAGTTACTGTTCTCTTTAAAGAAAAACTTAACAAACTCTACATGGCACTTTTATGTATCTGGCACTAATCTAATTACTAAATAAATAATAAGAGAGGGCATTTAGGTTTGGGTTTGTTTTTCCTCTTGCATTTTTCTTTCTTTTTTTTTTTTTTTTGAGATAGTCACAAAATTAGCCAATTATTGTTATTTGTATTTATGACAGTCAATTCAAAATTTTCTAGAGCATTGAACAGCATTACAAGTCAGATTTCAATAGTATCAGAGCACAAAAATGGGAAATTTTTGAAAAGTTAGGGTCACCAAAAAGAATCTCCTGGTAAACGTAAGAAATGCCATGAAATTAAGAATTTTTGAAAGCAATGTCTTTTTCCTGATTTGAAAAGTATTTTACATTTATTTTTGAAAACTTGAGAAAATATACAGATATCTAAAGAATGAAATTGAAATTATGCCCAAGTTCACTGCCTAGAGATAAGCACTGTAAACTTTTGGCCATGTTTCTTTCCAAATTTTGTTTTTTGTGTGTGAATATTTACATACTTACGTTTTTCACTTTTTATGGAACTAGGATCCTACTGTCTAAATATCTTATTACTAATTTCTTGTATAACAGTAGTTCTTTTACTTACATTTTTCATAAAACAATATAAAAATCCTTGTAAAGTGTGTTACTGAAGTACTTCATCACATGAATGATGTACCATTTTCTCCTCTAATCTCCTATTAAGCACCTTAGTGGGTTTTAGTTTCTAATTATTATAAATAACAGTGAATATCCTTATAATCTTAATAAATTTCTCTGTTTTCCTGTGATAAATTCTTATAAGTAGAATAACTAGATGAAAAGATATGAACATATTATGTTTTGATACATTTTTGACCAATTGGCTTTAAGCGGGGTTATAGTATTTGCATTTCTAATTGCAGATTGTCAGAATATTTCATTTTGCACTCACCCACAACAGGTATTACTATAAAAATTTATTTTTTGCTATTTTAATAGGCATAACTAAATTAAGTCTGTATTGAAGAGCCTTCTGTATTTCTATTGATATATATGTATAAATTTATATGTGTATATATATATATTTAAATTTGGAATATTTCTTTATTAAGACTATTAAGCTCATTTCTGCCATATAAATTTCAAATATTTTTTTTAGTTAGTATTTGGCTTTTAATTTTATAATTCTTTTTCTGCAAAAGTTTAAAATTTTGTATATTCAAATGTAACAGTTTTCCTTTTAAAACACTTTATTGATACACTGTATGTATGTCCGATTTACACACCATAAGTTCACCTTTTAAAATGATACAATTCAGTAAATTTCGGTAAATTTGCCGAGCTGTGCATTCCTCACCACAGTAGTTTTTGAACATTTCCAGAATCCCAAAAGAACCCTCATGCCTCTTTGCAGTCAATCTCCCACCCCCCTCCCAGGCACTCTTTAATCTGCGTCCTATCAGTATTAAAGCTTTTATTCTGTAATTCTTCCGAAGAAGTCTTAAGCACTCGTGTTGGAGCCATGTGCTGGAGGCATAATGGAGAATAAAAAGCTAACATCGCCTACTTTTAGCACATTGCAGTCTTTAGGAGAGATTATCACACACATAACAGTTCAAATAAATACATAGTTACAGATGGATGAGAGCACTGAAAGCTAAGTCAAGTGTGTGATGAGTGGTAACAGGGATACCTGTTTGAGGGTGGAAACTCAGGGAAGGTTTCTTTGAGAAAGTGACACTTTCTTTGAGAAAGTGGCCTGGAGGATGAGAGGGACCTGCCAGGTAGAGAGTTGGGGGAAAGAACCTGCCTTGAAGGTGCAGGCCTGAGGCCTGTAGGCAAAGAAGAAGACGTGGTCAGTGGGGAAAGGGACACGAGGTAGCAGTGAAAAAAAAACTGTTTTGAATACTCTCCCATGTCATTATTATTGTTTTATTTTTAGGACGCTGCTTTTAATGTCAGGGTGTTTCCACGTGATACTCACGTGGTTATGTGAATTTCCCGGTTTCTTAGAATTAGATTTGGCCTGTGTTAAATATATTTTCTCCAGCCCCAGTACATGCTGAACAACACCAGTGAGTGGTGTGAGTATGCGTATGTGTGTGTGTATTATTTCCAGTCTTCTTCCTCTCTCAGCTCCAGAAGGAGTGTGTTCTAAAACAAAGTTCCTGGGAATTGTCTTACTTTTCCTTAATATTTTACATTAAGGACTAATAAAATACCACTGAAATTGTTAAGAAACTGTGGAGAAATTTGCTTGTTAATTATCACTGCTAGTTAGATGTACTTGAGGTTATATTGCGGTCTCGGGACTTGCTCAGAGAATACCCAGTTTAGTGATAAAATTAGTTAACTGCTTATGGCTTCAGAATGTTCTGTCTCTTGCTTACTCAGTTACACTGCTACCTTCCTGAGCTGGGTAAACAGGAAGTGTGATATTTCTGTTTTCACTTCCCATTGGGATAAATGAGGTATAGAAACTATAAATTCTGAACAGATCCCTCAGTCTCCACGAGAGTCCATCATGGTGTGCCACATAACTCTGCTCTTTGTCACTTTAAATGTATGATCATGCACCTCAGATGGGCCCTCTGAAAAGCAAGACAATCCTACTAAGCTTTCCTAAATTCATTTCCCCCATTCAGACTTGACTTTATTTTTCTTCTGCAGACTTCCGCAGACTTTCTTCTTGCCTTCTATTTCCTGCATTCTGGATCAGCCAGAATAGTCCAGATGATGCTGCAGTACCAACCAAATCTCAGTGGCTTCACCCAAAAGCATTTCTTGTGCATTTTACATATCATTTGTGGGTTGGCAGAGAGTCACTACCCATTAAAGTAGTAACTCAGGCATCCAGGCCGTCACCAGCTGGTTACGATGCCAAAGGGAAAGACAGTTTTCTGGAGGGTCTGGCACTGACAATGAAATGCTCCAGGCTAGAAGTGACAGCCATCATTTCTCATTGAACAGAAGTAGTCATGTTTCATCCAACAGGAAGGGGCCAGGAAGTGTAATTCTACATTGGGCCCCAAAAGCTGGGTGATGGGAGAGGAATCCAGAACTCTCTGGCAAACAGCCCTTAATGGACCAGCACATACTCGTAGCTGGTGATTTGTTTTATGTTTTCACTGAGAAAAATGGCAGCGCCCCCTTTCTCCGCCCCCCAAAACCCTGAGACGTAGTCATCTGCCTATTATCAAATTCACTGTCCTACCTGAATGTATATATTCTTTCTCCTTCCAGCCTATTCCAATACAGGAAGTATATTTTCTCCTTTCCAAATGTTTTTGATCATATACTCCCGTCAGTAACAAAGTTTGAGCATAAACAGTGGTGTCCTACTAAATATTTAACAATTGGTTCCCTGGGGTGGAGGACAGCCTTGATTTTTAGAGTTTCCTGATTTCTGTGGTGTAAATACTCCACTATGGTCAATTTCAACCTGCCAACGTGGCGTTTTTGAATGTGCCGTTGGGAAGAGATGTATATAGGACAGGCTTTCTCGAGCTGATACAAAGGGACTCCAGCACACCACTTATGCTGGAGTGACATAGGTATGTACACGTATTTTAGTAAAGCTTGATTTCTTTCTTTTTTGTAGATTTAAAGTGAAACGGTCCTCCTAGCCCCGCCTCCTCCAACTCTAGTGGATTGCCATCCAAATCGCACAGGGTACACGCCCACCTTGCTTGGCAGACTTTTGCTCCTGTGGCCAATCACCCCTCTTCTGCTGTATGAGCATCTTCCTCTCTATCGTTCCCGCAAGTATAATGACAAACCCTAGTGTCGCTGCTCTCATTGCTAAGGGCCGCCCCTTGACCTAGCGTCCTTCTTCCTCAATAGCGCCCTTTCCTGCTCCCCTAGCGGACATTTCTGCAGGCCCTCTCCTCTTCCTCCTCTTTCCTTCCACCAGCAGCCTACTCTTATCTGACTCTCTTCCCCGTCACGTTGCTCTTGTCATTGTTGCCGGTGATTTCCATGCTGCCAAACCCAGTGGCTAATTTCTGTCCTCATCTCCCTTGGCCTCTCAGGGGCAGCTGACATAGTTGAGTATTTGTCCTCCTTGAAATGTTCCTCTCTTGGCTTCTGCGTTAATGCACCCTCCTGATTTCCTACCTGATCTCCTTTGCTACGCCTTCCTCTGTGACTCAGGAAATGGCTCTGGGCCATTGCTGTTTCCGAAGGACATCTCAGGAGTTTCCAGGACTTTGCAAACCACCTGTGAGCTGACAGCTCCCACCTGACTTCCCTAGTTCCACTTTCTTTTCTGAGCTCCACAGGTGTGTATCCACTTGCCCCCTTGCTATTTCCACCTGAAGATTTCATAGGTATCGTGATGGCTACAGCTCCAAAATGGAATTCCTCTTTCCGTTCTGTTCTTCTCCCTACTATTTTTTATTTCAAAAAATAGTAAATTGTTTATTCGTTTGTTAAATCCAGAAATTTGGAAGTCACCCATAACTTCTTTCCTTTCTTCGTCCCTCACATCTAACCCATGAGCACAGCCTTTTACTCTCCCTATTAAATATGTATTTTATCTGTCCATTCATCTCTGTCTCTCATCCAAACCATCATCACTTTTCTCCTGGATGGTTGTAACAGTACCTACTAATAGGATATTCCTCTTTCATATTTGCCTCTTTCTAATCCATGCCCTGTATTTTCACTAAGAGTGATTTCTATCCATGAAAATCCAATTACTCTTCTCTCCGTGACGTCCTCCAGGGCCTTAGCGTAAAGTCCGGAGTCCTGACTGTGTCCTCCCAGGCTCCGTGTGGGCCAGCCTCCGCCTTCCTCCAAGTTCACCTCTTGTGCCTCTGGCGTTTTGCTCTCTAGTCAAGTGGCCTTTTTGTCTCTAGAACGAATAGGCTGGTCTCCATCCTCAGAGCCTTTGTAGTTCTTAGTCCCTCTTCCTGGGAAGTTCTTTGCCTGGTTTGTCACATGGCTGCTACCTTCTTTTCTGGAAGATGCAGCTTAAATGCCAGCTCCTCAGAGAGTCTTTCCTGTGCTAATGACACATCTCCTACTGCTTTGTATCTGGGCTATTGTCTAACACAATTTGGGGTTCCTTTTCCTTATTTATTTACCTGATTTGGTAGAAAGCTCAGTGAGGACAGGAACCTAAATCCCTACCTAGTATTTCGTAGGTGCTCTACAGACATATTTTGAATGAAAAAAAGAATGTCTGGGAGGCTAAGTGGTCTTGCTCTGTTTATTATATAAATGATAATTATTGAATGAAAATATACAATGAGTGCGTGTCAAAAATGGTCAGTAACACAATACTAAGAAGCAACCAGTCAGACTAAACTTTATCGGGGTAAATGTAAAATCCTGTGTGTTGGTTTAAAAAACAGTTAATTTCATTGTTTGGAGTCAGGGAACTCTGGCTCGAAACCAATTCATATGTCAAGTCCTAGGGGCCAGAAGTGGTGGTTGAAAAGGTAATGCAGTCTAAGTGACATCAATAAACCCACTTATTTCCGTGTTATAGAGAATTATCTTACAGTACTGTCCTCCAATACCACCAGCTAAAATTATTACCACTTTCTAAATTGCAGTGGAATACCCCACTCATTCATTCATCTGTTCATTCACAATTTAGTGAGTATATTCTAGACACCAGTATTATCATTGGGAACAAAATTGTCTCTCGTGGTTAGGGAACTTAGTTTCTGCCTCCCAGAGAAAAGTGATTTCTCTTTCAGTGAATGTGTTCACGGAGAAACGAGTTTGTTGTTTATTGAGAGGCAGTGTGATGTAGTGGTTAAGAACCCAGTGGCTTCAAGTTCCAGCTCCTGTACTGAGTGATTTGGGGCAAGTTTTAAAAATGTCTCTCGGCTTCAGTCTTTTCATCTCTATAAACTGGAGACCAGCATAGTCCTACCATGTAGAGTTGTGAGAAGTAAGTGAGTTGATGTGTCTAAATCACTTAGAACAGTCCATGGCACATAGTAAGTAAGCACTTACTACATAGGTGATAAGCAGTCAGTCAATACAATTGTGTTTTCTGGAGGGCCAAAGGCTAGAAGACAGATTGAGAGTGGGGAGAAGCGGTCATAGCGGGAGCCTGAGAATTCACAGCCCAAATTATATTATTTTGTTTATATGAACGATTCTTAATTGAATTTGGACTTGAAAATCTTGATTGGAGAGTTGATGACATTTGTTTTATTTAGTCTTCTATTTTAGGCTAGAGAGAAACTAATCCTCTTTAGAAATACCACCGGACAGTTGTTTTTGTTTTTTTCCCCCCCTAATGCTCACAAACATACATCCTTTGGAAATAATGAAACAAATGCCATCCATAAACACTTTTGCTCTGGTTTTGTTTTAGTGGCAACTGAAATATCCTAAGCTAGTTCTCCGAGAAGCTGGCAGCGTCCCCGAGGGGCTCCATAAGGAGGTGCAAGCAGCCTTTCTCGCCCTGCACAAGCATGGCGTCCTCTTCCGGGACCTGGTGAGGGTCCAAGGCAAAGATGTACTTACTCCGGTCTCTCGCATCCTCATCGGTAACCCAGGCTGCACCTACAAGTACCTGAACACCAGGCTCTTTGCGGTGCCCTGGCCCATGAAGGGCTCTAACACGAGATACAGCGAGGCTGAAATCGCTGCCGCCTGTCAAACCTTCCTCAAGCTCAACGACTACCTGCAGGTCGAGACCATCCAGGCGTGGGAGGAACTCGTCGCCAAAGACAAGGGCAGCATTGATGCCGTGCCTCTGTGCATCGGTCCTGACTTCCCCAGGGTTGGCATGGGCTCCTTTGACGGACAGGACGAAGTGGACATTAAGAACAGGTCTGCATACAACGTCACGTTGCTGAATTTCATGGATCCCCAGAAAATGCCATATCTGAAAGAGGAACCTTATTTTGGCATGGGGAAAATGGCCGTGAGCTGGCATCATGACGAAAATCTGGTGGAAAGGTCAGCGGTGGCCGTGTACAGTTACAGCTTCGAAGGTACAGTCTGCCCAGGGGATGAGCAGCCCTGAGTGTCACACGACCAGAGTGGCGCAGGTTCTGGAGAGCACGCATCCGTGAGCACGTGTGCACGTGTGTGTGTGTGTGTGTGTGTGTGTGTGTGTGTACTACAGGGGTGTTGTGTGTCCTTGTTAGGTTCACCCCAACCGCAGAGCTGCAGAATATACATTTCTCTTTCTCCTCTAGCTGCTCTGTCTGGCTCATTGTTGGACTGTACGCAGATAGAATATTTTCACGTGTAAGCACTGCTGTCATTTTGTCTTTCCCAGGCCCAGGAGAGCCTCATCTTGGTTTCATGCAGCCAACTGCCTTTCTGTAAAGCTCAGCGTAGATTGTACAGTTGCTATAATTAACTTGCTGATAAAGGGCTGGGAAAACAAAAATCTGTCAAATCTTTCCAGGTTCCCACAGGTGCACATTTCCAGTTTTGCCAAAATATTTTATTATGGTTGACATCACTGTCTTGATAGGAGTGATTTGTGAAATATGGACGTGTTCTTGCCTTTATACAGTTTTGACTACTGTCCTACCTCGCCAGATGCAGTGGAGGTGGGTTTTGTAGGCAGACATTCCCTCTTCTCAGGAAAGTCTCCAGCCCCTCCATCAGCTCGGTGGTTTTTTTGACCTAATTGGGTGGCTGTGGTGAACTGGTCCTTGCCCTTTCTGAAATCTGGTCCCCTTGGAATCTGTTTTACGTGCCACCCAAATTTCCCTCCTTCTGTTGTTCAGTTTCTGGGCATTTGGGGTCTTCATTGTTTTTCAGAACGGGGCCATTAAAAGGGTAGTTGACAATATTGAGGACAGGACAGGACAGCGTGACCACTGTGGACTTTGTCTTTTGCCTGATCATTTGAAACAGGAATACAAGACACGGGGTCGGCTCTCTTCCACTTGTTTATTGAAAGATATTTGGAAAACGGGAGTTGTAGATATCCCATCAGGGAACTGAACTGGAACTTTTAAGGGTTATTGTTGTCTGACAACTAATTTTTTAAATGGGATTTTGTTGTTATTTGTTTTTCATTTACTGAAACGACTGTTTTGGAAAAGGGATTTAAAGAAATTCTCATGGTTCTCTTTAAACTTCTTACCATTTCCCAGTCTCAAAAATTTCCTCAGAATAACTGAAATATTTTCTAACGTTACCTTAAGTCTTCCGCCCGAAACAAGGAATGAGTTCAGCGGTTGGAAATTTCACTGCTTTCTCTGGCGTCTTAAATAATGACGCTGACCTCAGAAAATTGCTTGGAGGGGATTTGATGCTGTCCTAATGGAAAGAACCCAGATCCTCTGATCTTTAATAAGGCTTTGCCAGGGGGTTAAGAACGATCACATCCAAGAACTCTGAAGTGAACCAACAATGGCGTTTGTTAGTTTCTTTCCTAAGGAGACAACGCTCTGAAACTGAGGCAGCAGCATGTGATAGCTCAGCTTGCTACAAAGGTGTCTTTGTGCTCCCAGGTACTCTCAGCCCCAGGTTAATGGTCCTATTGTCCTCCCAGAGTGTGGGTGATCAAGTCGTTTTTGAAATCTAGAATATCTTTCAGAAAGGAATTTACATTTTTAATGAATAGTTTCTGCGGTCAGGAGTAGTGAAGACTGATAAAGTGTACGCATACACGTAAATACATAAAGGTTTATCCTTGCAATTATCACATAGAGGAGGGAACTGCAGAATTCGAATCTGTAAGAGCAGCGTAAGTCCTTTGTTTTCTTAAACCCCGAGACTCTCAGAACTCGAATAATAGCAGCAATACTGGGGAGCTCTTCCTTCCTTGAGCACCTGCTATGCGCCAGCCACTGGTATAAGTGTATTAACTCATTTCATTTTTACGACAACCCCGTGAACGAAATAACTACCATTGTCCCCATTTTACAGATAAGGAAACTGACGCACAGAAGGATGGTGAATGTTCCCAGGGTTATACAGCTATTAATTAGTAGAGCTAGAGTGTGAACCCAGACATTCTGGCTTCAGAGTCCTAACAGCTGAGGCTGAACTCAGCCTTGTGAGCAGTTAGTTCCTATCCCCGTAGTATAGCGACCTCTGGGATTTGGGGTTTTGAAATGTCCAGCTCCGGGTGGGTTCGGCGCGTGTCCTACTTGCTCTTTATGGCAGATCCTGATACCCTCTGTTCTCCCCGCACCCTCCCTTCTCCCCACAGCCTCTGCTGTAGCTGCTACACAGGCTCTCAGATGACTGAATGCATTAGCTTATCCACGAAATGGAACTTTTCTCTAGGTTTTTGGCTACGTGTGTGATGTTGGGTCAGAGGGTGTACAAAGCATGTCCCTTGAAACTTTTTGGTGGGTGCATTTCTTCCAAGTGCCTTCTTCTAGGTGACAAGTTATATGTCTGTTTCTCTAGTCACCTTATCCTCCCTCCAGAGGTAAGTAAAGGACGACTTGAAGAGAGCCCTTTGGGATAAAATCATGTTTGGGGTTGGGAAGGGCTTAAAAGGGAGCAAAGAGAGTGGGCATTTCAGACAACTGGACTGTTCTTTTTCTGCCCTTGAACTTGGTTGTTGAGCATTTGCTAAGGGCAGTTCACCTTAAGAATTGTTCCTACAAAGACAATGTTACAGAAAGCGTTTCCTTCCAAATAAACAGAAATGGTGACCAGTAGTTATTGTTTTAAGTGATGTTTTTAAGGTGTTCCAGTCTAAGAAGAGGTGTAGGAGCATATTAAACAATGGGTTTTTAATGCCATCTCTGCTAATTTTATGCGTATCCAGGAATAACAAGCAATTGCCAGCAAAGCTAGAATAGGAAAATCAAGTACTCTGACATTTACACATGGTTCCCCAAAGCCGAACAACAGATTGTTCTAGCTAGGATGGAGACTCCAAAGGTAAATCAAATGCCGTTGTTGCCTGGGGAGGATAGGTGAGACCAGGTGTGCTCTTGTGATTATAATGATGAAATGATAAAACGTCAGATCTGAAAGGGACTTTTGAAATCACCTAGTTCAAGCTTCTCATTTCACAGATGAAAATATGGAGGAGGGGAGCATGGAAGTGATTTGTCCAAGGTCACATAGTCACTTAGTGACAGGAGAGCGTTCGATGTTACAGGAAAAGCTCATGGTCAATGCATTGGAACTTCAGAAAAGAAGTGGTTCCTTTCTGCTGAAATTAAATTCAGGTAAAGCTTAAGATCTTTCAGGACTTTGCTCTCAATACCGTTTCCCAGTGAAACCTTCATGTAGATTTATAATGAGTCAATCATCCTCCTTTGGTTTATTTCTGAGCGGAGGTCACTGAGAAGTAATTCGTGTAGGATACGTGTAATTATGTACTAAATTCATTGGCTTCACAAGCACTTCTAGTTAATGGATATCTCCAGTAGGAAGATTGAAATGGTACAATTTTTAATCAGGAACGGCTTTGGGGAACCATGTGTAAATAGTCAGAGTATTTGATTTTCCTATTCTAGCGTTGCTGGCAATTGCTTGTTATTCCTGGATATAAAAAAAGAAAGAAAGAAAAGAAAAACAAGCAAATTTTAGCAGAGACGGCATTACAAACCCATTGTTTAATATGCTCGTATACCTGTTCTTAGACTGGACCACCTTCAAAAACATCACTTAAACAATAACTATTGGTCACCTTTTTTGTTTATTTGGAAGGAAGCATTTTCTGTGACATTGTCTGTGTAGGGAAAACAATTCTTAGGATATTTAAGTGCCACCATATTGCCAAATGTTGCAGATTCTTGATATTATCCTCTTGGTCTCTCGTGAAGGGCCAAAGAGGACAAGGAAGCAGGGCCCATCCATGTCTCCTGTTGTATATGAGAGAGGCTAGAAAGCAGGGACTTTGAAATAATTTCCTTTTAACTCTACAATTTCCATTCATGTCTCTGACTTGGGAAAAGTTGAATCCACTTACGGGTGGACATTTGTTTCCATAATTGTTAAATCTTTATTTTGAACTGAGTAGCTTTGTAATTCTTAGGTCATCTTTGAGACCGTGAAAAAAGCTACGCTGTGATTGCAGCTTAGAGTTTTGGGACATTCATCTGAAAAATGCTGTGGTATTTAAAGTTTTGCTTAGCCTCCCAGCATTCCTGGCTAAGGTCTCAAAGCTCATGTACCTTGTTTATTTTATTGTATCATACTGTGTCTTGTCAGTTAGTTTTGAAGTCACTTACACTGCTCAGTAAAACTTATTTGGTCTTAAAAGTCACACACACACATATACATATATATATTTACCCCCTTGAAATTATTTATTCAGTTAACAGTAAGCATCTACTTTTTGCCAAGCACTATTCTAGATGCTGAGCACATAATAATGACCAAAAGTCCCTGCCCTCACAGAGCTTATGTTTTAGCAAGGGCAGACAGAAAATAATCAGCTAAGTAGATTGTGTGACAAGGCTGAGACACAGGCTTACAGTTTCAAATAGGAAAGTCCGGTTTCCTTTCAAAGGAAACATTTGAGCAAAGACTAGAAGGAGAGAGAGAGAGAGAGAGAGAGAGAGAGAGCGCTACGTAGAGGGAATCTGGAAGAGGAGCAGGAGATAAGAGGACGCATTGGTGTGGAGCAAGCTGTATCGTCTGTGACATAATTGGGCAGTTTAATCCTGTGCTATTGAATGACATCATTCCTATTGCTATTAATTAGCTGTGGGACCTTAGGCAAGTTCAGTTTCTTCCTGACTCAGTTTTCTCATGTGTAAATAGTGATAAGAACCAAGTGAATCCCACCTCGGGAGTGTGAGGATTAAATGCTTGTAAAGTGCTAAGAATATAACAAGTGTTTATTTTAGCTCATGGTAAGTATTCAATGAACGTTATTTTTAGTTTTTATTAAAGTTACACGTTCATATAATTTTAAAAAGTCAACTATTTCTGTGAGGTTTGTTAAGAAAAAGCAGCAGTTATTGATGCCTTTTCTCCCCATTCTCATTTCCCCAGAGGCAATCATTTATATTCTTTTCTGTCAGGTAATGATTTTGATCGTTAATAACATACTTGCATTATTTTGGGCATTATTATTGGCTTCCTGATATGGAAAGTGAGGATTTACTGAGCCCTCTTTTCTCTCCCTGTCTGTCTACACATGCGCCCCCCTCAGATTCCCCATAGTCCTGTGATAATGGTACGTTGTAATTTTGGTTATGTCAGCATTCAGCCTTTATAGTTATCATGTCCATGGAAATGCCACTCAAAATCTTGTCTTAAACTTTGATTGGCTTTCCTTTTCTTTATGACTTCTTAGTTTTTTCCTTTGTTAATAGTGGTCTTGAGTAGTTTTCTATGTAGTTATCTCCAGTTAAATCCTATGCTCTCTACCAATTGTCTAAATCTCTCAAGAGCTTCAGAACCATCAGATATTCTGTCCATTTCATTGTCATGGAGAAATAGCTACCAGAGTTTTCAAATCTTCTGCGGTCTGGATCGGTTACCTTCTATGGCTTTTTTTTTTTCCCCCATGTGGGATTTGACGTTTGGGGTGGCTCTGCAGAGAAGACGACCACACATGTCCCATTTTATGATATCCCTTCAATGTAATCCGGTGGATTCCCTTCATCTGCTTTGTTGATGACTCAGATTCCTGCATCCCATGTGTTTCTCTTTCCTGATTTGTTTATTTATTTTAGTGGAGCATATATATCCTTTAATTTTTCTTGAGAAAGGATACTTAACTGGTTATGTGTTGAGACCGCGAATATCTTAAATTATCTTTATTCTACCTTGACGTGAATAGATCCTTTCGGTATAGAAATCTTGGTAGGAAATGATTTTTCTTCCAAATTTTCTTTGGAGGGCATTACACCGAAGTCTTTTATCTTCCAGTGTTGGTGTTGAGAGTTCTGATTTTTCTTTATCCTTTATGTGACTATTTTTTGTTGGATTTTTTCCTAATGTTTTATCATTTCACAGTGATTTTTTTAATCCATTATACTGATATTTGGTAGATCCTTTTAATCTGGAAACCCATATCCATTAATGTGGGATATTTCATTTTATTTTTTTATTTTTTGGGGGGATGTTTTCTTGAATTACTTTGTTAATTATTTCTTCCTCTCAAATTTTCTCTCTAGAACCTGTTGGACGGTCCCTCTAATTTTCTTATTTATTCTCTTATTTTCAATATTTTGTATTTTTTAATCTACTCTCTAATTTCCTTAACATTATCTTCCAACTGGTCTATTGAGGTTATTTTTATTTTTAAGTATTGAAATATAGCATAGATCATTAACGAACAGCTTGGTGAGTTGCCACAAAGTGAGCATATTTATGGAACTAGTACACCGATCAATAAATAAAACATATAAACACCCCAGAAGCACTCTCTTCCACAGCAGTAACAACTGTCTTGACTTCTAAGGCCATATATTAGTTTTACACATATTTGAATTAGAATTGTAGCTCCTTGAAGGCATGGTTTGTGTCTCGATCCTTCTTTGTATCTGCATGTAATGGACAATCCCTATTTGTTGCCCCAAATCAGTACGCATTGTTTGTTCTTGAGTAGTATGTGCTGTTCAGCTGCATTGCGATCACTCTCCAGTAACTCTTCGATTTCTGTAACTACAATATCTGCTTAGAGTGAAGAGTCTTTTGATTTCAAGTAGCAAGTATCTGACCTAAATAGGCTTAATTCAAAAGACGAGGAATTATCTCACTACTGAGACCAGAGGTTTCATTGGCTTCAAGTGGACCTTGTTTCAACACCAGTAGTGTGATCAGTTTCCAATTTCTGGTCCTTCATCTTTTGGCTCTTCTGTCGCTTTCTTCTCTTAAGGAAAACCAACTTCTCATGGCCTCCTAATGATTTCCCTCTAGCTTTTATGGTCACCCTCTTTCTTTTTCATGAGTTTTGGGAAGAGAAATTAAACACATACTTTGAGCCCTGGATAAAGCTTTGCCTGAAGCTAGATGAACAAATAACTAATCCTCTTTTGATTAATCCAGTTTGGTTCTGGTCTTCTTCTGTATTATTTACAACATAAAGGTTTCCTGTAAATGTCCAGAACTGTCTTTGTACTTTCCTGAGGAACTGCTGTGTCTATTGTTAGAAGCTTTGGTTTGGAGGATGTATTGTTTCAGAAGTATTTCTGCTTCCTTTCCTGATTTCATATTACACTTTAGATAATATAGTGGTTTTGAAGCTTTAGCTAAGAGCAATTTTCCTGTCCTTTTCTCACTTTCACTTTTCTCCACCAAGTCCATGAAACTTGATGGAATGAGGTTCTGCTATATATGTGAATATTTATATCTTCTTCTTTTTTTTTTTTTTTTTCCAAATGGTTAATCTGAAAGCTGACAGAGCCAGAATGATGTTGAAGGACTTTAGATTTTTCGGGAAGGAGTTTTCACCTTTTGTCCTGAAATCCCAGAGAACTTATAATTAATTTTACAGTTTTTCTCTGAAAAGAGATTATGTCTGTCTTGAATTGCTTGTCTTAAGGCTTCTGAGCGCAGCTTCTTGTTACAGATTCCGAGCTGGACTTATGAGCTTGACCTTTTTCCCTTCTAACTTACCTGAATTCTCTTTCTTCCCAGGCCATTGAGTCCTCATGGAATCAATGAAGGGGGAGCTCAGTATCGGCCGCAGGCGTGACAACCAACAGGGAAAGCGTTTGGACCTTGTAAAACTGCCGCGGAGGATTTTCCTTGCCTGACCTTCCCTAGGGATACAGTCCTTCCGGAGTGTTTCCCAAATGTTCTTTAGCTTTCACCGTTTGCCATTACTCTGGAAACCTGCCCAGAAAAATGATACGAAGTCTGCACATGGAAGCTTCTGCCCCCCAGAGCGATCGTTCTGAACAACAGGTCTGCCCTGTGAGGAAGTGTTGAGTGTCCGCCATTGTCCTTAGTAGCAGTCTAGATTCCTTGCTGGTCACAAAGCCTCCGTGTCCCAGCCTCTCCACCTCTCTAGCCTCTTCTCTTGCAAGTCCATGACATTCATGGGGCACCTGTTCAACTCAGAATCGTTTATGTTCTTATACACCCACCCGCCATTGCCTTCCTTGAATGTGTCTTTCAAACCTCACACCTTCCCTTTTCACCTTCTCTCTCCCTCCATCTTTCTTTTCTTTTTTTTCTCTCCCTCCATCTTTAAAAACAGTTTCCCCGTCCCAGACGCTGGAATGTCATAGATCAGGGCTGGACAGAGAAACCATCGTTAGGCTTCACATACCAGCTGCCCATCTGTAACTTCAGGGTTTTTCCTGCCTCAAGATCTGTGACGTGGATAGGAAGGGACCTGCTATTAATACTTAAGCCTCTCTAGGCGTGGGGTTAAGGGGGCAGAGAAAATATTTTGCAAGGCCAAAGTCTTAGAAATCTTAGCGCTCGGCCAAAGAAATAGGGCTATTTTTTAATGTGTGGTGTTGATGAATATATACTTACATATCAGGGACATTACTGACATATGGTATTAATGGTGTATATTATTAAATATGGTACAAAATTTCAAGTGATATATTTTATTTGATTAGAACTGTCATCTCTTCCTTCATGCTCAGGCTTGTATCTTTTTTTCCTATGTAATGGTGGCATATCGCTTTAAAAATGTAAACAAAATATTTGATGGCATTTACCTTTTATTAAATGGAATTAATTTTTTTCTAAAAACTTGAGCATAAAAAATCAAATTGGCTAATTTTGCGGGGGTGGAGGGAGTCTTAGACATGTATAACTTACATTTAAACTTTGCATTCTTTTGGATTTTGTCCCATCTTTTCCTTCTTAAACAATGTGGTTAGTGGGAGCTGGGAATGTACCAAACACACTGAGACACTTAAAATCCTTCCAGTGTTACCGAGGCTTAGAGGCAAGTAGGAGCCTACCGTCCCTGCTTGTTTCCAAAATAACATGGGGCAAGACTAATCACTTGCAGTCGTAACAGATAATTACAAGTTGATTTTATTGAGCAAGTGAGCAACACTATACTTATGCAATAAAAAATTTATCCGACCTACAGCTTCCCTCCTCCCTCCTCAGCCCAAGGGGGAAACAAACCTTCAGCAAAACATTATTTTAATGAGCGCATTTCAAAGGTGCTGGATTTATGGGACACATCAGGAAACACTGATTGCAATTACTGTCTCTCTTTGTCGTTCAAGACTTTATTGGTGCCATATTGAGAAAAGTGCTAGGATGAAAGTGAGACGGGAAAGCAGTCAAGCCGCCTGGTAGCCTGTAAAGATTACCACGTATTAGCATAACCATACTCAGTGGTATGAAAACCGTTGTCTCTGTAGCTTAAAATCATTTCTTGTACAGTTAAATTGATGTGACCAGAGAGGGAAATAGCAAAAAACTTCTTAAACTATTTCTGTTGTTTTTTCACGTGCTACTGGCTACATCTGTTGTCATGTGGGTCCCCCTAGAATGAAGCCACCCGATGCCTTGGGGTATCACAAATAGGAACATACGATTTCTCAGATCAGTATTGTTTTGCTCAGTGGATCTGGACATCAGATAATTTAGCAGGAATGATTGTGTTGTATGCTAGTGTTAATCACATTCCACGAGTAGCTGGTTGTCACATTACGTCACCACTATTTTAGCCAGCCTGGGCTTCCTGACTATATGTGCAGTAGAGATCTCTGTCAGATCACGGATATCAGGACTCTAGAGCAGGGCTTGGCAGATGTTTCTTTAAAGGGACAGAGAATAAATATTTCCGGGTTTGTGGGCCTCATTTGTCTGTGTCTTTGCTATTCGCTCATACTGCTAAGTGTGAACACAGCCATGAACAGTGTGTGAATGAATGGGCGTGATGAGTGTGTTCCAGTTAAACTTTGTAAAAAGCAGGTGACAGGCCTGCTCTGACTGTGGGCTGGAACAAGGGTCAGAGTCTTAAATGCCTGTAGGGACCAGACAGGTACAGCAGATGAGTGACGTGGCTGACAGGGGTGGCCAGTAGCAGAGAACCCATGCTTTGTGTACAAGGGGCAGCTGCTTCTTACCTGTCTCCACTGGTGACCTGTCTCCACTTTGTGTGCAAGGGGCAGCTACTTCTTACCTGTCTCCACTTGTGACCGGCTCAGTGATAGCAGACACTGTAATTCAAGAATAGCTGGAAATGTATAATTTTATGCAGAGTACATTTATCGGTGGGCAGCTAACTTAGATATCTTAAGGAAACCAAGTACAGATCAAGCTGTATACCTTTGTGAGCTCCTTTCTGCTCCATGGGATCTAGTTTTGCAAATTCTAGTATTCTTAGGTGTAGCTGTGTATTACATATAAATACGAACTTCCTGGGCAATGTCATGAGATGGAGATAAAATAATCCAGTTCTGATGCCGCTAACTAACCCTTCTAGTGCCCATGCGCACATCAGTAATTGATCATACCGTCTTTCCTGCGGGGCCTGGAGACAGTTGCAAAATTCTTCTCCACCAGGGCTCAGAAAAAACACAACCAATGAATTAGTTGGGTCCCTTGATATGTAAGGTATTTGTCGTCCCTGTTTGAGAGGACTCTCCTGAAAGTGTTTTTGGGCTTAACCTAGAAAATGGCTTTGGACGTTTCACTGTATGATTTTATTCTAGCTAAAAGCGGCTTAACTAAAGAGTATTTGAGAAAACATCTATCGGAAATAACTACAGATATGAGAAAAGGTGAGATTCTGTTCCTATGGCAGTATCCGATTTTAGATTCAAACTTAGGGAATTGAAGACTGTCCAAAGTTGGATGTGTCCTTAAAGGTCATTTAGTACCATTCCTTCCTTGAAGAGACCATGAACTTGAATTTCTGGTCTGATTTTTTTCACCATACCTGTGCCAAGTCATGTGAATGAGTAATTATAAAGGGGAGTTCCTGTTTTCTTTCTTGTACTGCCTTTGATCCTTGTGCACAGTTACTGTAGAGTAAGGCATTTGGATTTAGGGGTGCTGTGTTGGGGGTATGCCATCTTCGATGCATGTACTTCTGGATTGTGTACGTGACATGTACGTGATACAGCCTAAGTAAAAACACGCTTTAGTGTTCATTTCGATCACATACAACTTTGCGTCTTGTCTTCCCTCATCACTTCTTACTCTACCTCTGTGAGTATAAACCCCACTTGTCTTTCAAATTTGATCTTCTCTAAGAATTCTGCCCTGGTTGTTTGAACCCTCTCTTCTCTACACTGTCTTCTCTACACTTCTTAGTATTGAGAACTGCACTAATTTAGCAGTGGCATGCCTTATTATGTTCTTTGATTTAATTTGTGGTGGTTTTTTTGTTTGTTTCTTCTTCCTGAATTCACATTTTCTTTTCTTGCCATCCAGCACGGCGAGGACTGTGAATGGTGTGAACTGAAAGAACATTTTGTTTTGAAGCGAGCAATTAGTACAAGTGTTCCTTGAATGCTTTCTGTGTGCCAGTGACTAGGGCTGTAAATGGATGAAACAGAGAAATGAACCCTGCCCTCAAAGATCAGAGTCTTAGTGGCTTCAAGTCTAATGGAATTTCAAGTGTTCTCTCACTTGTAATCCTTGATGGACATTTACTGGATGAAAAGCTGCCCTGGGGCATAGCTGTTTCATTCACTGATTTACCCCCGTGCCTGCGTCAGTGCCTAGTATATACTAAGTGCTCAATAAATATTCCTTAAATGAGCTTTTACAAGTTTTTATGGAGGGCCGTCTCCCTGCAGGACTGTTAGTGTAGGCAAATTTTTGTGTGTCCTTTCTGCTTCTTTTATGTGTCTTTTCCACCCCGGTACCCAGCCACATAGTTCTCCTCTCAGAAAAATCAGTTTAGTGTATCCTTCTTGAAATATAGGTACAAATATACAAACACGTGTGTCTTTGTATTTTTCATACAAATTATAGCCTATTAGTTTCTTTCTCTTAAAAATATATCAGGTAGTTCTATATTGGTTCATAGTCATATTACTTTTAGTGCCTATGTAGTATTTTATTGCCTGGACATCTCATAATGTATTTAATGAGAAACTTATTGATGGACATTTAGGTTATTTATGATCTTTCACTCATGTAAACAGTGCCACAATATATATCCTTGCTCAAAAGTCATTTTGCAACCTCTGCAAGTAGGAATTTTAGTATATATTCATTAAAGTGGAACTGAGGAATGCTTCTAAGTTCCAAGAGTTTGTGCATTGCAATTCTGATAGGTATTGCCAAGTTGTCCTTTACAGAGATGGAGTGTGCCATTTTGCTAACACTGTATTTTATCAAAGTATTTGATCTTTCCTGATCTGATAGGTGAAAAATATCTATTGTGGCTTTAATTTGAACTTCTCTTAGATGACTAAGTTTGAACATCTTTTTATAGGTTTACAAACTCATTTTATTACCTCTTATGTGTTTTGCCTTCATAACTTTTGCCCATTTTTCTATTTGATTATTGATGTTATCTTATTGATGTGTAGGAGCTCTTTATATAGTGAAAAAAAAAATTTCCTGGCTGTGCTTGCTTGTTTATGTTTTCATGTGAATTGGACAATCAGCTGGCCTAGTTACCAACCCTGTTCATCTGAAAATCGATCCTAGTGGTATTTTTATTCGTGTCAAATTTATAGATGAATTTAGGGAGAAATGACATTTCCGTGATGTTCAGTCTTATTTCCCAAGAACTTAATATGTCATTACATTTGTTTAATATTCTGTTGTGTTCTTCATTAATATTTTAAAGGTTATCTTCACAGAGAGATTGCACATATCAGAATCTTACTAGATGTTTTTATGAGAATTTTCTGAATTTGCCTATTGCTTGAGATTATATTTTTCCTGGTTCACTTGCAGATAAACATCATATTTGCAAAAGAATATTTTTTCTTATTAAAAAACCTTTTACCTCTTTTTGTGTCTAATTGGGGCTCCTCTGTTACGCAACTCCAAAGGGCACCATTGTGTTGGCTATTCTTCGCAGAATAATGTTTAGTCATTGTGGTGATTAAGGACATTGTTTTCTAATTCTGATGTTTCCCTGTTAAAATATGATGCTGGGGTTGGAGTTGAGATAGATCAGTATTTTGTCATCTTAAGGAACATGATAGCCAGTTATTTCTATCTTATGGAGGTTTTTATCATGAAAAGATGTATTTTATTGAATACTTTCATGTATCTCTGGTGACTCATGATTTTTAAAAATTATGAATATGATTAATGTTAAGTATAAGTTTTGCATATTGAACTGTCCTTGTATTTCTGGAATAATTTCTACTTAATATTGTGGATGGTTATTCTTTCAATATCCTGCTGGATTTGGATTCTATTTCCTTATATTTATTTAGGACTTTGCATTGATTTTCAGGTGGGTGACTGCATGCGCATTTGTGTATTTGCGACTCTGTGTGTGTTTTCTCTTTGGATTTTGATACATATTATTCTATTTTATCTTCATGAAAAGAATTTGGAAACTTTTCTTTTTCTATGGTCTTAAACAATTTAAAGTGTGTTGAAATTACCTGTTCCTTAATTGTTTGGTAGAATTCTCCTTTGAAACTCTGTAGGCCTGTATTTTCCTGAGCAATTTGACAACTTCCTCTATACCTTTTGTGTCTTGTTTAGCTTTTCTATCTCTTCTGATGTCGCTTTTGGCAATTAATACATCCCTAAAAACTAACCATTTAATTGAGATTTTCTAATTTATTTGCTTGGAGTTGAACAAAATAATCTTATTTTCCTTGGTATCTGTGGTTATTTCCTCACCATTTTAAGATGTTTCGATTAAAAAATAAATTGATGTTAAAAATATTCTAAAGAATGTTTTTTTTTTTTAATAAATATGATGTAAAGGAGGATATTTTTATTAAAACTTAAATTATTCCTAAGATAACTATTGTAAAAGTCAGAACTTGAGATGAAACATTTCCTGTTTGGTCACTCTGCTCTCTTTTAACAGGCCCGGAAGAGGAAAATGAGGAGGACCCTCAACTTGAAGGCAGAGATCCTGATATTTGGCACGTTGGTTTCAAGATCTCGTGGGACATAGAGACCCCTGGTTTGGCAATACCCCTCCACCAAGGAGATTGCTATTTTATGCTTGGTAATTAGCTGTATCAAAACTTTGCTGATGCTCTGTTGTGTAAGGTTTAGATTACTGGGTACATATTTTGAATATATCTTTTCAAATATGTTTCAAGTATTTCACAGTGATAGTAAAACTTCTCCATGTAACTATGTAACTAGTTTTTTTTTTTGAGATAATGCTAATTTTTCAAAGTTGCTTTTCTTTTCATTCTCAGTCTTTACAGAGTTCCCTAAATGTGCTAAACAATTTTCAGGACTCCTCATCAGAGCTACTAAGTCATCAAAATCAACTTATCAGTGTGAAGTTGTTGTTTTTTTTCATTTTTTTAAAAATTTTTATTGGGGAATATTGGGGAACAGTGTGTTTCTCCAGGGCCCATCAGCTCCAAGTCATTGTCAAATCTACTTGTCGGAGGCGCAGCTCAGTTCCCAAGTCCAGTCGCCATTTTCAATCTTTAGTTGTACGGGGCTCAACCTACCATCCTATGTGGGAATTGAATTGGCAACCTTGTTGTTCAGAGCTCCTGCTCTAACCAACTGAGCCATCCGCTGCCCCCTCAGTGTGAAGTTTTAAAAATAGTTCCCTGTTGATATAAGTTCTCACTGAGGAGGGTTTTTTTTTGTCAGTTTTGAATTTAGTTTCTTCTCAAGAACAGCTGACCTGATAACGGCTTTTCTCTGCACTTGTCATTTAGTTCTTTGGGAAGCAGTATTTCAGCTGTGGCTAAGCCAGCTGAAGCTGTGGGGTTTGTGGGGCTTTGTTTTCCCTTATTTGCTCTAAGTTTTTTGTTTTGTTTTTGGACTTTCCTGCTTCTTTTCTGATGCACAGGGAGTATACCAACAGCATCCTTTCTTACTCACTAAGCATCTCAGGATTTGCTCTCTCCTTGGCGGTGGCTCCTGCTTATTCAGGGTTTGTTTCACTCTTACCTGGGGGTTCTACTCACCTGTTGGTTTTAGAGCTGATAAGCACCAAGACTCAAAGCAAGTATTTATTACAATAATTATTTCCCAATTGAGCATTCATAGTACATGCTCTGGATGCTGCATAAGATTCTGGAGGAGACATTGGGAATGGAGAAAACTTGGCCCCTGCCTTCTAGGAATTCACAGTTTGCAAGTTCAGCCATTACATCATTAAGCACTTTCCAAATTTCACTCCTTCCCACATCAGCTCCGAGGTTCTTGCCATATCCCTGTGCTACCTTACTGTCACTTACATAATATTTCTAAATAAAGTCACCTTTTCCCTTTTACTGGAATGAATTCATTTTAGTAGATTTTATATTACTATGTTAAGTGCAAAACCAGTATCGCTTGGCATAATTAGAAGAGTTTTATAGAGAAAGTAAAACAGTATTAAGTGCCTGCAACCTTTTTTTTTTTTTTCCCCCTGAAGGTCCTGTTTCTGAGTTCTCTTCTGGTTTTGTTAAAAGGGGAGCTTAGTAACTGTTAGAGAGGTGTCCACTGTATAATGGTACCTCCCTGAGATGTCCTGCTTGTCAGCAGGAAGGTTGGAAGGTCATTTTGTAGGGAATCACTTTCTCACAGTGTGACTCCCTGGTACTTAATATTGTGTCCCTTTGTCGCTTAAATTCTTCTCACGGGCTGATTCCTGCATTTGTTGAACAGGATCCGAAGGAAGCCCTAAATCTCAGTGCCTTCCCTCTGCACGTGGCCTTACAGTTTACACATCACTTTCCCATAAGCCAGCTCATCCAGTCTCCAAGCAGCCTGTGAGCCACCGGGCTCATGCAGATTGTGCTTTTCTTAAGTGATTGCCTACGGTTTACTCAGTACGAGGCAGAACAGGGACCAGGATGGGTCCCAGGGTCTCTCTACAGGTGGCCCCTGTCTTAGGATCATTCGACTTACACAATTTTTTGACTTTACGATGGTGCGAAAGTGGTGCCCATTTCAGTAGAAGCCGTACTTGGATTTTGATCTTTCCCCGGGCTAGCGCTGTGCGGTGACGCTCGCTCCTGATGCTGCTGGACAGCGGCAGCAAGCCACGCCTCCCGGTCACCCAGGCGACCACAAGGGTAAACAACCAATACGCTGCAGTGTACACTGTGTGAGATGATTGGCTAATGTAAGTGTTCTGGGCACGTTTATAGAAGGCTAGGTTAAGCTGTGAGGCTCGGTAGGTGAGTTTATTAAACACATTTTCAACCTCCGATTGGCTTATTTTGACGTAACCCCATCGTAAGTCGTGGAACCTCCGTAAAGCGTTTTTCCTCCCGCTAAGGGATCATTCAGACTTGCTCCCTATACCCTGAAATCTCTGTGTGGGAATGTTTTTAGGTTAAGTTCATATCTTCCTCTGCCTCTCCCAGGCCTCCGATACCAAGTTTCTATTCTGAATTCTCTGCCCCATTGTTGAGTATCGTCTGTAGGTAAAACAGGTACCGTGTTTCCCCGAAAATAAGACCTAGCTGGACAATCAGCTGTAATGTGTCTTTTGGAGCAAAAATTAATATAAGATTCGGTCTTATTTTACTATAATGTAAGACCGAGTCTTACATAATATCAGACCTGGTCTTATATTAATTTTTGCTCCAAAAGACGCATTAGAGCTGATTGTCCAGCTAGGTCTTATTTTTGGGGAAACGGTATTATTTCATTTTTTAATGTCAGATACGGATATTTACCTTGAGGATCAATGGGTGTTCATTTCAGCCACTTAAACATCTTTCCTTTAGATACTTTGTTCAGGAGTTTCTATTAACAAATTGAATCTTTAAAAGAAATGAGTCAGAATGGTGCCATTTTTGATAGCTTTGTTAATTTTCTGTAGATAAAAGCAGTAAATACATACTGTAAAAGTTCAGCTACCTTTCATTTATTTATTAACATCTCATGTGTTCTTCTCTGATTTGAAAAGTAATGTATTCTCACTGTAGAGAAAAGAAACTGAAAAGTAAGAAATGAAAATATAAAAATCTGCTTCATGCGGATTTTTGGTATGTTCCTTTTCAGTCTTTTTTCCTACACATATATATGTCTGGAATAACAACCACATTTATTGGGGAGTAACAAGTCAAGCATTCTTTTAATCTTTTAAATAACCCTAAAAGTAGTATTAGCTATATTGCAAAAGAAAAGATCAAGGTTAGATTGATGTAGTTACTTAGCTATGGTTACACAGCTGATAAGAAGCATGGATTGGAACTTGGCATTTTGTTCCACTGGGGCTCTGCCACCCCATGTTGGGCCATGCCTCCTCACCTCCTCGGCGCTGGCCTCTGCTGTGGGCTTCTGCATGCCCCCTCTCCCTCCCTCAGCATTGATGCTCGACCTCACTTACAGGCTTTGGGACTGCATTGTTCAGGAAGGGAAAAATAAGAGGACAACAGTCCATTTGTTTCTTTTCAATTTGTTTTTAAAGTTAAGTTTTATTCTTGCCTCTGAAATAGATTAATAATGAAAATATTAACTAATTACATTGTCCTTAAGGAAAATATTAGATATTTACATTTTGAATATTTGTATTTTGAATATTTTGTTATAGTGCATATACATTTTTAAATACATATTGGGTCCCTTTAGCTATTGTAGGTGATAATACTTCTAAGTGAGTGTTACTATTTTATAGGCGCTAATATCCAAGACATACTATCTGTTCCTGATTTCCCAACTCCTGCCTTCAGATATAGGTGAAATAGCTGGTACCCCACTGACGGGCCAAGCACAGCACAATGTACCCACAGTTTGCATTTAGAATATATTTTCTTATTAAGATGTCATATTGGATTTCTAAAATGAATTTTCCTCCGTCTCCTCTTAAACAAAACAAAACAAAAATGAAAGCAACCATGGTCAAATGCTCCCTTTTCTCTTGACTCTGGAAAATCCAAGTCCTCTAAGGAGCTCTGTGGAAGGACCTCGGCCCAGTGCTGATATCTGAAATCTGAACTTCATAGCACTTATGAAAAGGAAACAGTTTAGCTCAATTTATAATAATATATTGGTCTGCAGAGGAAGTGCAGACTGAACCCTGCTGTCTCAAGTAAATACTCCAGGGGTGTCTGATGGGGGACTTGTCGGGTGCCTGTAATAAATCCACTGCCTGTGGGAGTGACTGAAGGCCCTGCTGGCAATGCCTGAGGACACGCTTAACTGGGGTTGTCACGGTTTTACTTTTAAATTGGAATCTTTGCCCTAATCTCAGAGTTAGACATGACTAGATTTGCAAACAGATTTACAATTTTCACTAATTTTCCAACCAGGACTTCAAAACACACTTAGAGGAAAAAAATATACTCTGGTCTTTTTCAGAGTAGGATGATTTACTTTGCCACAGATGTTTTCCATAGACTGAATGTAACCTGGGAGTTAGGGACTTAAAAGTGACTTGGAGACAAACTATGGGTTTTTCTTTTTTTTTTTAGTGGAACAGATTATGCAGTTCAAGGGACATCAACCAAATTATGTTTCTTAAGCAGGAGCCGGGTGTGGAGGTGGGGTGTTTCAGGACAAAGGTGAATGCTAGGTAAACAATTGGGGCACCCCCACCATTCCCCCCACCGCTTAATTTATTATTATTACTTTTTACATGTCACTGTTCATGACTCCGTTCTCTCTGGTGTCTTTACTTTTGTTACCTTAAATCCAACTGAACTCATTTTCAAATATCTGGTGTTACTATAACAATCAGTTATTTCAAAGTTACGGTTGCCCAGTGAAAATTCCACTGCAAAAAAAGAGAAAGCAATGTAAATCGAAATGCGTAATCTTTGTTTGTTTTGGTTTTGCTTTACCTCACCAACAGTTTGGGGTAAAACCCTGAACAGGCCATGGGTTTTCTGTCAGGTGACCAGGTTCCGGACTCACTGCATTGTTGTTGCCTTTCTGAGTCTCTGCCCCCCTGGCCGACCAGTGGGCATGATACTTGCTTCCCAGGGTTATTGTGAGGCCTAAGAAGAAAATGGGCGGGCAAGTGTGCTGCAAACGGTGATTGAATGTGGGGACGGATGATGAAGACTAGGCCCGGCCATGGTTATCCGAGAACCAGTGAGGCGAGGGGGTGACAGAAGAGTGCCGAATGCTGTGTTCTTATCCCGCTTCCTGCCCCACGTTCTGCCGGCTTTGCACCGAACTATTCCATATATTTCCGTAGCTCATGAAGGAGCCATGGGAAAGGGAAATCTTACCCATCGATTCTTGAGGCTGCGAAGAGTTCACATGTGGCCATGGTTGAACCAGAGCTCTTGGTACCCACAGTCTTACCCTGGTTGAGGCTGAACTGACAGTCTGCCCAGGAGCTTTTTCAAGGTGAGGTTCATGGTGTTTGTAATACCTGCGACTCAGAGCAGCAGGGCCCGGAGTCCTGGGGACCTTTGCTGTGCTCCAACCTGACAACAGGGCATGCTTCTCTTTGGGGGCAGCAAGAGCCACTCTGGTTGGTCAGTTGCCCTCTGAGCAGGGAGAACAGACACCTTTAGGAGTTTAAAGTCTCTGAACTGAGGCTCCTCAGGGACTTGACTTTGAGACTGTGGTATCTTAGTAAATCCTCCAGGTGTGCCTCCATCCTGCCCTGTTTTAGACGTTTTATTCAAAGGAAAAGGCTTTTGTTATTTTTTTTTCCTCTGACCCCACTCCCTTCCTCCCCCAACCTCTGACTGACCAACTGAAGTAAAAAGTACCTGTAATTTATGGCTTAATCATAAATTCTAAATAATTATACTTTATTACCTCTCATGGGTCTTGAAAGGTAGGTGCCATGTTCTGCTTTCTGCCAAGGCCAGGGAATAATAATACAGAAACAGTAATAAATTATAACTTCAGGCTGCAGTCGGTAAGCTTGAGGAATTGCCATTTAAGTGGAAAGTGCTTGAACAGCCAAATGAGCACCTGTCATGTTTATTTTCACTTTGAGAAGTAGAAACATGACAGTCTAGTTTCAACTGCTTGTCCAGTGTGAACTTCCGGCGTTCTCTTACCTTCTCGGCAACTGCACTGTTTGCTCCTGCTACTCGCTTTGGCAGGGTGAGGGTGCGTCTCTCTTCCTGAGACGTTCTGCCCCCAGATGCTGACATTTTCAGACTTGCAGTTTGGGACCTGATGCCTGGTTTGCTTTTGTTTTGTATTCAGGAGAGTTCGGGAGAGGGCATGGCTTGTGAATATGCTCTTGAGGCTAGGAACCTGAGTGCATTCCTAGGTAGTTGAAAGGATTTGCCCACCTCTTATGCTTTCTCACCACATCCAGTCTTTTTGCTTAGGTCTGTATCATTTTGTCTCGAACTTTAATTGAAACACGTGGGATGAGTACCTGCTGAGGGCCAGGCACGTTTCTGGAGGCTTTGACATATTTTATTTGTTTCTCAGAACCAGCCTATTGGGTACTGTTTCCCCGAAAATAAGACCTAGCCGGACCATCAACTCTAATGTGTCTTTTGGAGCAAAAATTAATGTAAAACTGGTCTTAATATAATATATAATGTAATGTAATGTAATGTAATATAATATAATATAATATAATATAATATAATATAATATAATATAATATAATATAATATAATATAATATAATATAACAAGACCGGGTCTTATATTAATTTTTGCTTCAAAAGACCCTTTAGAGCTGATGGTCCGGCTAGGTCTCATTTTCGGGGAAACACGGTAGGTACTCCTCGCCCTCTGATCCCCACTTTTTCCCAGAGAAGAAGATGGATGGATATGTGGGATTGACTGCTAGTGGATACATGGTTGCTTTTAGGGCTATGGAAATGTGCCTTGAGTAGTTTGTGGTGATGGTGGCACAATCCTGTAAATATACTACGATATAGTGAATTGTATACTTTCAATGAGTGAATTGTTTGGTGTGTGAATTCTATCTCAGTAAAGCTCTTTTAGAAAAGGAAATTGATGCTTAGAGAGGTAAAATAACTTGTTCAAAGTGACATACGTAGTGAAGCTTGTGTTTGAATCCAGGTTTTTCTGGGACCAAAGCAGTTGTTACTTCCATTGAGCTTATCTCTGCTAATTACAGTCATGGAATCTTTTGTCTTTGAAAATGTGGAGAAAAAAATAATTGAACCATGAATAGATAAATACACATATATTCTCAACATAAACGATTCAAACAATATGGAAGTATGTAGAATACAATCTAGAAGTGTTCTTTTACCTTCCTTTCCTATCTGGTCCATTTGTAAGTATTAACATCAATATAATTATGTTAATTTATGTACACATATGTTGCTGTTGCTTTTAAAAACGCACGGAAGGGACTTTATTATATAGATTACTGTACTCGTAGTATGTCCTGGAGATCTTTTCGTGTAAGTATCTTATTCATCTTGTTATTGGTATTACAAAACTAATATATGTACGAGGAAATAAAGATTCACACAGTTGAGGATCTGAAATGGAAAGTGAAAAATGCTTTGCCACCTACCCCAAGTTCCATTTCTTAAAAGTAACTAATTTTCACTGTATTTGCATTATATTCTTTAAAGGGTTACCTCCTCAACTCTTGAACATATGCTTAATACTTCTGTTTCTTCATCGAACGTCTTTAAGTTCATCAGTTTTTCCGTTAAGAAAAAATGTGGAATTGGCTGTCTTACACTGTTTCTCACTCTGGCTAACTTTTGTTAGTTAACGTTTAGTTTTGTTTTTCATTAACTTTATAACCAACGTACAGATACTGTCTCTTGACGTTCAGTATGTACGATAGGGAATTAAAGTTCTCTTTCAACTGTATCATTACTTTCATATTTTTGAAGTTTATAATGTTTACATACTTATCTGTAATTTTGATAAACCTACCATGCTTTTGCTGACCCGTGATTATCAATTTTGAAAGTCAGTACATAACAGTGTGTATGTATGTGTTATTTATTGCAGGACCAAATAGGATGGCTGGATAATCCACTGTGATCACTAAACCCATGTCAATGGAAAGGGAAAGCTGTCAGCGTCAGGTCGAGATGCTCCTTCATCACAGGCTCCAAAGATCCATTTTAGCTTGCTTTGTATTTGAACCATGACTTTCTTGTGTAGCTCTCCCTCTCCGCCAGGAATTCATAGATGCCTTTCTTTGTTCTTATTGATAGAAGAATCAGGCTATAGTGATATCTCTATGCCAGTAGATGTTTTGTCATACTATCTGTTTAATGTTTTGGTAAGTACTGAATTCTTCAAACTCACCTGGCACAGTTATCATACTGAGATTTCGTCTCATTTCACTCCTTTGCTAATTCCAGTTACTTGGGTCCCATGTCTTCCTCTTTCTTGGAATTTTCTAAAAATGCCTTCTAGCTACAATATTTTACATTCCTAAAAATTTGTAACCTCTCCAGCACCTAACACAATACTTTGAACATGGTAGGTACTTTAATAAATATTTATTGAGTTAATGAGCGAATGAATAACCCAAGGATTGGCTCTCTCTTTTTTTATTCTTCTCATTTCATGGCATTATGTCTTGGCCATATAGCAAAAGGAAATATTTATTCTGTCTTTGAAAGCTCTTGGCTGCAAAAGGTTTTGAAATCCCTTCCCCAAACAGATGGCCCATTCATCTAATACTTGGATCTCTAAAGATACCTTTTAGACTCTTCCGTGGCACTCTGTTCCTTCAGTGACCATGCTTTGGTTCTCTATTTCTAGTCCAAATACCCATGTGACGTCCCAGAACTTTCCAAATTGACACAATGCCTGGATCAATCGGTATATTCTCTTTCAAATCTTTTATAAGAAAGCCACCAAAGGTAACAAAAATGCTGGTTTCTTTTAAGCTAACGAGGGATGTGTTACTCCTTAGTGAGATCCTTCTATTCTTCCATGTTTCCTTCAGTCAGAATCCTGCTGTATTGGGATAATTCCGCCTCTGGGTTGGGTGAGTGGAGTTTTTTCCCTTTGGCTGACAGTCTTACTCTACCGTCTTTGCCTCTCTATCTACATAACATAGCAAGAGCTGTGGATAAGAATGTTTCAGGCTTTTAATTTGATTGCATATCCTGTGTGTACGCTTTGCCATTTCTGTCACGACAGTGGAAGAAGGACCATGAATGATGCATTTTTTATTTTCTTTTTTAAAATTAATCCTTGTTGAAACTTTGAGCCTAGAACTAGACCAGGAGTGAGTTTGTCTTTTCCTGAATCAGTCCCTACAGCAGATGTCAAGGCCAGGCTGTGTGCCCCATGATGGAAGATTAACTAAACTCTTCCTGTGGAATAATTCTTCTAGGCTCAGTAAACATTTTAAAATGTTTAAAAACATAAATTATAGTCCTCGGTCAATCTATTGTAGTGTCTTTGGCCTAAAATTGGCACAAACGTTTTTCCCTTGTCTTTGTTCACACTGTTCCCTCTCCTGGGTCATGCTTTTCCCTTTATCTAGGTGTATGTACATCTCACCTGTTTTGGGGCGACATTAAAAAAATTTAATACCCGCAGTGCAGGGGCACCAACCAACTAGTGCAGATGCCGTAACTCTTCCCTTTTTGCACTATAGTGTTTGATACAGAAATCTTACCTACTAGAGCCAAGCTTTTAGAGAGCCGGCACTATATTATGTATATTCTCGTATAGCACACAGCACTCAGTGCCTTGTACATAAAAGGAACTTGCCCCATATTGGTAAAGCACATTCTTTTTTCCTTTCTTGGTGTTAGCTAGCAACCGTAGCCGTCTTCCTCCATTGCCAATTGAAAATGAGATGTGAGCTAGGGGTGACCAAAGAGGGGAGTCCAACGTTATATGACGAAACAGAACGTAGAGTCTTCAGTGGTTGCTTCCGTGTTGCTCATCAACTTTATATGGAAAGTTCTGGTCCCTGCAGTTTGTTGGGGGTAATGGGCAGAAGGCAGTGATGGCTCTGCGTAGATGGAGGGGGGACAGAAGGAAACTACTTCATTCAAGTTGTGTGTCAACGTAAGCCCTGTCCCTTCTCATCGTTTCATTCCCCCTTTCCCTTTCGCCCTCCTGTCTGTCTCTTGGGGACAGTTGCAGCCTGGAAGAGTAAAGGTAGCCCTTGCTCTGGTGGGGTTAACGTTCTTTCTGCATATTTAAAAGCAAAAATGAATGATTAACCTCAAGAATCTATTCTCTTCCCAACCCAACGACAGACAACGCATTCCATGCAAGTTAATTTAAACAAAAGAGGGGGGAAGCTGTGTACCCTGAGGTCATCTTCACCTCAGTACTTGTTTTTATACAAGAGTTTTCCCTCCCACAGAAAATCGTATTTGGGGGAAGGTTTACTAATGAAAGCTTCTCCCGCCATCACTGATGGCTGTGAGCCATCGTCTTTATTTGGGGAGTGAATACCTCTTTTCTGAGGCTCTCCTCAGTGACTGTCTCCCTTTGGATCTTTCAAAAATAGTGATACTTACTGTTTTGTTTTTCATTGCTAAGTACAAACGTAATAATACATAACATGAAGTCGAAGATGCCATCAATTTTCAGAAGTTGTCCAATTTCGGAGATGCTAAATACAAAGAAAAAAATGTGTGTCTTGGAAGTGATGAAATATGGTACATGCTCTTTGTAGAGAACTTACAGACTATCAAAGTAGATAATAAAAATGCATAGTAATATCACCATACAGCGATAATATAATTTATAACTATTTTATCTAATTCCTTCTAGTGTTTCTTTCTGTATAGTGGGAATATATGTTTACTTCTTTTTAGAAAATATCATATTAGATACGACATTTTGTATCTGGTTTTTTAAAAAATAGTTTTGTATCTTGAACATGTATTCATTTCCAGTGTTTGGATATTATATGCATTGCTCCGGTGGCCACCTTCTTACATCTGTTTTTGTCTGCATCTGTTCTTGAGGAAAAATTGCTAGAAGTGGAGTATCTGGGTTAGGGTGGAGGGTGTGGATATTTTAAAACTGTACTTACTATACTGTCAGACTGTTGTACAGAAAGACTGTTCAATTTCCATTCCCACCTGCAGTGTGTGCAGTGAGGTTATCGGTTACTTTTACCCGCCTCCTTTACCTCATTCACCCTAGACAAGACTGGGCACTACAATTTAAAAATATTTTTGCCAGTTTAATCGGTGACCATAACATGCTGCTCGTGTACATGGCATTTCTTTACACATTGATGAGATTGTGCATTTTCCACGTTTGATGGCCATTTGTATACTTTTTTCTGTTGCTGTCCATTGGATGATCATTTTTCCATTCTTCTGTTGAGTGTTTTTCTTGACATTTACTTTCTTAAACTCTTCTGCTCGCTTCCTAGGTATTTTTTAAATACACCCTTTTGGATTTTTGACTTAAAATTTTAATATATTATTGTTTGGGGCAAAGCATCTTTACTTGCAATATTATTTTCCTATACTTGAATTAACTTAAATAACTATATTTGAAATTATTTGCCTACTTTTATGCTTGTCAGTAGTCTTTTTATACTGTGGTTTTAATTATGTTGACTGCTCCCCTGGTCAGCTAACGTGTAGGTTCTAACAATTTTTTCCTGAAGTCTTATGGCAGCGTATTCTCTGAGTAGTTGCATGATCTGAGTGGTTTTCTTTACCTTCGCTTATTAGTGTTTCCTTGAATAGCTATAGTATTCTTGACTAACAAAGTTTCCACCTTAAAACTCGAGATGTTGTCCATTGACCTCTGATATTTGATATTAGGAAGGTGTCCGAGGCCATCTTCATTTTGATTCTGCTGCGGTAAATTATGCTTTCTCTTTGCACATTTATACTTTATATTTAATATTTGAATAGAATACGTTTATGTACTTGGTGAGCCATTTTGTGGTGCAGACACAGGCCTTTACACACCTTTGGAAAATATTCTTGTATTGTTTTTTGATTGTTCTCGTACTTTCTGTTTTCTAAGGTGCTTGTTATATGTATTTTGGCTTCTAGAATCTGTCTCTCGTGTCTGCTCTTTTCTGTCACTAATTTTCATTTTTCCCTCTCAGTTCTAGGAGAATTTTTTCACTTCAGTAATTTGATTTTTGTGCAGCAGGCGTTTTGTTGTTCACTCCACTGATCATCATTTTACATGAAATAATACTATGAAAAAAAAATTAACTGCGAGAAATGTTTCCTGATCTCATGCTGTCCCGTCTTCATGGCTAATTGCCTCATTTTCGCAGATACCGTGCCTTGTTGAATCAGGTATCTTCTCAAAATATTGAGACTGATAATAAAACATGTTTTCTGTAATTTTGAGTAAAACCTTTTCAGAAGCGACTGTTTCCATCAAAGCGGTGTCTTTCTGTGGAACTGCAGTACTTTCGCTTGAGTCTAGCGATTCGTTCCTGTCTGTTTCTCCTTGTAGAAAGGGGACTAGTACTGGCTTTTGGTCAACTAGGTGCTGAGAGTGTTTCCATGAAAACGTAGCAGAGATGGCTAGCCAAATCCTTCACTTGAAGGAAGAAGGGAGAATATGGATCCTCACAGGGCGAGAGAAGAGAGTCGACAACCTGGAGTGAGTAACTAGCTTTTGTCTTTGTGGGGTGTAGTTGACTGCTTGCGGTATGAGCAGGCCATGGCAGCTTTGGCCCATCGTAGCATACTGCTTGCCCCCCTTTCTTACGTCACTAGGGCCTGGTTCTTTTCTCAAAGTGGCACCTTTTGCCAGAACACACCCTGAGGTCTCTGAGTACCACAGGTTGTGTGTATTTCGTGCTGCTCTGCAGAGGCAAGAGGCCACCTTCTGGGCGCCCCATAACCTCTCACCTTCTGCCCGTCACCTTCTGAGTTAGGGGTGAGCTCTACTCTCAGGACCTGCTTAATGTATTTCTCGGGATGCAGCTCTTCCAGAGTAGACGGTCATGTGTCAACCTTCTTTAACCTCATCCCATCTTTACTGTGTCCAGCACAACTCCTTGCAGTGTCTGGCTTATTGAGCACCTTTCCCAAATATGTAGTGCTGAAAGAAGTTTCCATCCCATTTAATATTTCGTTGATCGTCTCCTTGGGAATCTAGGAATGGGGCAGCTAGAGGCCTGAGTTTATACGGACATCTTGCTGGGAAGTTTCCCTTCCCCCCTTTCACTGGCTGTTGAATTCTGAAAATGATCTTAGTCATGGATGTCTCCACATCTAGGAAAAATAAGGTCATAAATATTAAGATTGAGGGATGAGAATAGACAGGTGAGTAAGAACGCAAAGCTTCAGTGATCGTGTGACACTGGGAAGATTGGATTTCAGTATTGGGCTTATTTAGCTCAGAAAGGCTTACTGAGTCTTTAGCAAAGCTCTTGATTGTTACTTTAAGAAATTTGGGGTGAAATAGCCCTAGCGACACACTGAGCCGCAACACCGAGGAAGTAACGGCTGGGTTAAATTTAGAGGGGCTACTGTTGGGGTTTGTCCGTGGGGAGGTGTCTCAGGATAAGGGACTTCAGTGTTAAAACCAGGAAAGTCCTGGGCATGAATCAGTCACTGTAGCGTAAATGACGCCTTTGCATCTGTGGTCTTTTATATACAAGATGACATTTCATGCTGCATTGCGTGTCTGGAGCTCTGGTCCCCCGCTGATGGAGCACGCAGCATTGAGCCAGCTCACTGTGAGCCTTTGCTCGTTTTGTTTTTGGTGAATACATTTCATTCTACAAGCTCCGATTCCACTTGAATCTAGAGCCAGTCCATTTTTAACTGCATTCTGAGATAGCTGTGGCAAGTAGCCACTCTTTAATGTTTTCTGTCTAAAAATTTATTCAGAGTCGTCTTTTAAAGCTAGGAATGTCTTTTTAGTACATCCTTTGACAAGGACAATCCATGGAGCTCGAGCCATATTTATAGACTTCGGGTTTTAGATAAATGAGACGCTCTTAAAGGAAAATTACAAGGGTCTTTCTAAGAGTCATAAAGGATTAGAGACAGTTGGGAGCAATTTCAAAAAGAGTTGTTTGATGAGAGAGTTGCCAAGGATTTCCATAAATACGGTAAAAACCTGAGTGTTACCTGAAATGCTGTGTTCTCCACTTGACCTGCGTCAGGTTTAGCCGCCCTCCCTCCATGGAACAAAAGCACTTCACAGATCTGTTCATTAAGATGATTGTTTCTCCTTATGATGTCTCTGGGTCCTATTATTGATGACGTAGGAGCAGTTAGACTTTTATTTGAGTAGGTAAAGATGAGACTGGCATTTATGTCTGTCTTAGAAATTGTTTCAAATCTATATGGGAATCTGCCCTGGGGGAACCTCCTCCAATCTTTGCTTGTTTGTTTGACTCTGAAACCCCCTGTAGGCAAAACCGTCTGGACCAGCCCAGAATTCTGGAATGTCTTGAAAGAGCTGGAGAAGAGAGTGGCATCCAGCCTTCCTCAGGCCTGGCCTACAGAGACTGGGTCAGCTTCGCTCCTGTCTGTTAGCCTTCCTTGTTGCCTTTGTATTTGCATTTCAAACTCCAGATATATCCCGGATGTCATCATCCCCACCTTTCATTGCATTTGAAAAATACTGTTTATGCAATCTCCTAATGTTTTGTGACTTACTCACCATCATCAGTTGTTGCTGCGAAAACCCACAAAGTTGCTCTTTGTTTCTCTCTTTCCCTCACTTCATGTATCCAGTCTGTTAGCAGGTCCTATTATTTTCCCCTAAACTCTGAATCTGGTCACAGCTCACCATATCCCCTCACCGTGTCACTGTCAACTCCTGCTGCATGGATTCCTGCAACAGCTTCCTGACTGGTCTTCCTGCTTCAAATCGGGGTCCCTTTCAGTCCTCTCTCTTTTCTATAAAGCTGCCACAGTGGCCTATGTTAAACTTAGCTCACAGTTTTTCCCTGCTTAACATTTTCTAAAGGCTTCCCACGTTGTATCTGTAATAAAACCCCAAATTCCTACCACGACCAACAGAGATGTCCCGAGTCTGTTCAACTTCCTGGCTGCGTCTTGCCCACCAGGCCATCCTCTCGCTGGTCTGCCTTCTTTCGCGAGCACAGCAAGCTCATGCCCACTTCCATGCTTGGCTCCCTCTGTTTCCTCTGCCTAGACATCTCTCCTCCCAGAACTTAGCATCGCAGGCTCCTCACCGTTCCCATCTCATCTCAGCTTCCACGTCACCCGTGCAGGCTGTGTATGGAGAGTGCACTATTCCGCTCTGCCCCTGCTGACGCTTAACGCTTGTTAGATTATCCTTTATTTTCTCCATAGCACTTCCCATCTGAATTTCTTGTCTGTATCTTCTTCATTATAATCTAACTGCCATGAGAGAAGAGATGTTGTTTTGTTCACTGTGCAGATGCTTCCCCAAATATTAAATTAAGGAATGCAAATAAGAGTTTTCCTTTGCTATGGGAACACTCAGGGCGAATAACTTTGTATAGTGACATAACTGCATATGAGTATATTACTGGTCTTAAGATGGGGAGCGAGGCAGTCTTAGAGATGTTTTCTGAAGACTTTTCAGTTGATATTGAAAAAAAAAAAGATGATTTTTTTAGAGCAGTTTTAGGTTCACAGCAAAATTGAGCAGAAAGTACAGAGAGTTCCCGTCTACCCCTGACCCCACTGTTCTTCCCACTAATATCAACATCCCCACCAGAGTGGGACATTTTTTACACTCAGTGAGCCTACATTGACATGTCATTATCACTGAAGTCTATATTTTACATTAAAGTTCACTCTTGGTGTTGTATATTTTATAGATTTTAAAAATGTATTATGACATTTATCTACCATTATTGTACCATGCGGAATAGTTTCATTGCCTTAAAAATCCTCTGTAATCCTATTCATCCTCTTCCCTCTACCCCCAGCTCCTGGCAACCACTGATCTTTTTACTGTCTCCATAGTTTTATCTTTTCCAGAATGTTGTATAGTTGGAATCATATAGTATATGTAGCCTTTTCAGATTGTCTTCTTTCACTTCGTGATACACATTTAAGTTTTCTCATGTCTTTTCATGGCTTGATACCTCATTTCTTTTTAGTGCTGAATAATATTCCATTGTGTGAATGTGCCATAGTTTATATCCAGTTGCTGGATGATCTCCTTGAGTTCTTACGTCCTTATTGATTTTCGGCCTCATGATCTGTCCATTTCTGAAAGGGGAGGTTTATGTCTCCAACTACAATAGTGGATTTGTCCATTTCTCCTTGCTGTTCTGTTATTTTTTGGCCTCACATATTTTGATGCTTTGTTATAAGGCCCATACACCTTAAAGATTGTTATGTTTTCTGGGAGAATTGATCCCTTTATCATTAGGTAATGTCTTCCTTTATTCCTGATGATTTTCTTTGCTTGGAAGTCTGCTCTAGTTAAAATTCATTTAGGTAGTCCAGCTTTGTTTTAATTACTGTTAGTGTAGTAAAGGTTTCTCCAGCTCTTTACTTTTAATCTGTATTTGCCTTTATTTTTAGAGTTTTTTGTTGACAAAATATAGTTGGCTCTTGTGTTTTTTTCATCCATTCTGACAATCTCTGTCTTTTAATTGGTGTATTTAGATCATGGATGTTTAAAGGTATTATTGATGTAGTTGGGTTAATGTCTACCTCATTTGTTAATGTTTTTTTATGTGTTGCCCTTGTTCTTTGTTCTTATTTTTCCTCTTTGGCCATCATTTCTTCAAATATTTTTTTCTGTCATCATCCATCCCCTGAAAGTCAAATTACATTTATGTTAAACTGCTTATTAGGTCATAAGTCTCATAGGTCATGGATGCTCTTTCATATTTTTTGTACTCTTTTTTTCCTCTGTATGCTTCATTTTGGGTAGTTCCCATTTCTGTGTGTTCTAGTTCACTGATCTTTTCTTCTGCAGTGTCTAAAGTGCTGTTGAATTCATTCAATATGATATTTTCTTTCAGGTACTATGTTTTTCAAAAGTTCATTTTATTTCTTTATATATGTGTGAAAGACAGTAAAGATATATTTATCTTATGTATTATATACAGAGGGTGCCAAAAATGTATACACATTTTAAGAAAGGAAAAAACTGTATTAAAATTGTAATATTCAATATATACTGATAACAAAAGATGAATACAAGTCACATTTGACTACTGCAATTACAAGAGGTGCTCAAAGTGGTAACCATCAGTGTAATTTTAATACAGTTTTTTCCTTTCTTGAAATGTGTGTGCATTTCTTTGGCACCCTCTGTATATTAAAAAATCACCCTTCTTGGTATCTTGGTAAGAAGCTTCTGTTGCCTACATGGGAACTCTGTTGCTGGGGAACAGTCCTCTTCATTTCTCTTCTTTGTAATACAGGAAGTGATGTCCTAATGGAGGTGATACAGATTTTGCCTGACATGTGGCATCATTTCTTAGAACACACAACAACTCGGCCATTGGTTTCTCTCCCACTGCATGTGGTTTTAGGCATATTCTTCAGCTGATGAATTCACCACCTACTTCACTCTTGGGTTGTGAATCCGTAAGCTTGAACTCTGTTGGGAGAGCCAGAGCTTTGCAACATGCTGAGTTGGTTGGTTTGTTGCCTGGAAAATTGTTAGGGCAAAATTGATAGTTTGATTGGGGAGAGAAAGACAGATTTGCGGATGAAAGATGTTCAACATCAAATAATGTGAAAGAATGTTGGCTTATTCTGAAGGCACAGGTAGAATTAGGTATATCAAAAGAAAGAAACAGAAGTTCAACCGATAAATAGTAAACTTTGTGACGAGTGGTATCATAAGATTACAAATACGTAAGGTAACCCGTAGATCTTGTTTGCTAAGGACAGTACTGTTTTACACCAGTTGTCCTGGAATAATTATTAATAAAATCCCCTTTCACTCTTAAAAGTGTCATGGTTTTGATGATCATTTTGTTTATAAAGAATGGTTTAAAGACTACAAAGCAATTGTTAATTCCTTGAATTCCTATTGCCGTTCTTCTTGAATGATGGATTTACTGTTTATTTTGCATTTTAGTTTAATAGTACATAGTGACTAATAAGTGCTAAGTATGTGTGTGGGTGTTTTTTTATTTTAATTTTTGGTATTTTTCCTGCAGATGATCTCAATGCCACCCACCAACACTGTGTTTTGGCTGGTTTACCACCTCGGTTTAGTTCCACCCACCGAGTGGCAGAGGTAAGTGTAAATAAAAATATGATTCAAACTTAATTGGATGTGGCAGAAGTGGTGGAATAAGCAATTTATCATAGAACTTTGGAAGAGTATTTGATAGGAAAATTGCTTCCATCTAACTTGACTTTAGCCTCTATTTACTTACATTTTTAGCTTTGAGTTGTGTTGGATAGTTTTAAAAAGTATATTCACAGCGTGGGATAAGTATATTTTGCTTCTTTGGGGTTATGTTTCTTGGAGAAGGTAAATGCCCTTGGCATGTGTTGCTAGTTAGAGATTTTCTAAGGGGTTTGTATCTGTCAAGGTCAAGGGCAGGAGATGGCCAAAAGGAAATGGAGCAGATTTGTGTGCTTGTGCATGTGTTAGCTGTGATTGGGCTCAGATGGTTGAGAATTTACATTTCCCTTAACTTTCGGTCAGGCTTCTGGGCATGTGAATGTAAATTAAGGAGAAAGTTACAGTGCTGCCAAAATCTTCTGAGCTCCCCAGTTGTGTTCATAACCCAGGCTTTATTGCGAAATTCTGCCACCAGTTGGAGTGGCCGATGGTCAGCCCATTAGACTAGTTCAGTATAGAAACTCAAGAGATAAAGAAGACTTAGTAGTCACCTTGGGTTACTGTGCGCTCAGTTGGGAAGGATTCCAGAGAGCAAGGGAATAATCGTGAAAAGGATTACAGGTTTACCTCTTTCCGAGCTTGCTATCTGTGTTTTACTTTACAGTTTGCCTTTTTATCTTATCACGGGAGACCAGTGTGAGAGAGTTGCGCAGAAAGGATACCAGAAAAGTGGCAGGGAAGCACAAGCCCGAGACTTTTTCAGTCCTCAGACTGTGTGGGTCTGTAAGGCAATGTCATGTCTTTTGGTCATTAAGTAGCTTTTCTGGTGGACTGGCCAGTTGTTATGTGGCAGAGAGGGCATGTGTGCCTGTTTCAGTCAAGATGCCAGCAAGCCCATCAAGCATTCCTTCCTCCCTTTATCCTTATCGTCCTTTCTTTTCTCTTTCCTTCACTCGTTCATCTAAATATTTGAGTGTCTGTTGTGTGTTCAGCAGACTGCAGCCTTGAGAGACAGAGCCATCAACATGACAATTATGGCCACTACCTTTGTTGAACTTCCATTTTAGTTGGGGAGATAAATAGTAAGCAGATAAACACAGAAATAATTATCTTAGAGACTTACTTGTGTAAGTAAATTCTGTTACGAAATTGGGAAAGATGGGAGAGAGGGAGGGAAAGAGAGAGGAAGACAAGAAGGAAGGCAAGGGACGGTGAGAGGAATGGAAGGAGGGAGCAGTGAGTAAGCATTTATAGAACATCTAATATGTGCTTTGTATTGTACAAAAATATACTTCATTTTCATACAATGCAGGATGTTGCAGGCATCTGCCTTTCTAGCGATAACCCTCCCAAGTGTCCTTTTCTTCTGGATCAGTTGGAGTGTGTGATTACCTGTGTATCCTTGCAACTTTTAAAATCTAATCTGGAAGAGTAGACAAGCTGGTTAGTGCTGTGCTCAGAGGGCTGTACAAAACGATGCATACAAAGTTTGGGAAAACATACTCGATGAGGATGACAATCACCTACTTCATAGGGTTCTTCTGAGGATTAAATGAGTTAATACATGTTATTTTTTTAGAACAGTGCTGGGGTAGAGTATGCATTCAGAGAATGGTGGCCACTACTACTATTAAATTACTACTATTACTGCTACTACTAGTAGTATCTTTTTTTTATTTAATTTATTGGGGTGACAATTGTTAGTGAAATTACATAGATTTCAGGTGTACAATTCTGTATTACATCATCTATAAATCCCATTGTGTGTTCACCACCCAGAGTCAGTTCTCCTTCCATCACCATATATTTGATCTAGTAGTATCTTTTTTATTTATCCCAATGGAAAACTAATAGGAGATGGGAACAACCAGAGCTCTGTATGGAATGCTATTCTGTCTCCATTTATACACCAGCATATACATAGTAGTAAAGCAAGAGACGTTAAGTCATCAGTGAGTCTTGATTGTAAGAGTTGCTGTTGATTGAAAGTACTAGTCAGAAGAAGGGAAGTAATTTCAGTTCACCCATCCATTCTGCAAATGTTCATGCTCAAGCTCTTCTCTTAGGTATTTGTGAACAGGAATGGTTGACACAGTGTCTTCAAGCCGCTTTCAGTCTAAGAGTAGGCAGAGTGCAGAATAGAGAGTAGCAAACAGCGTAAGGATCCATGGATGAGATGACATGGAAGGCTTCAGCGTGTAGGAGTTGGGGGATTTTAAGATATTTTAGACAGCTAATGGGGTGAGGACTCGGGTGGGAATCCTGTGATCGGGATGGGATGGAGATGCACAGGGAATACTGAGTGGCTGTGCTTTAACTGGATACCAGGCTGTCACAGAGGGAGTGTGGGCAGTGAAGGCTGATGCCCGAATGGGGCCAGATTGTGAGAGATCTTGAATGGCTGTCAGATCAGGTGTTTGGACTTAAGGTGGTTGGCAGGTAGGATATTGATTATTTTCTTGGTAGTGACATACTGGAAGCATCATCTGGTAGTTTTTAAATTGGTATACTTTCTGGAAAGCTATGTGGGGATATGTGTAAAGCACCATAAAATATTTGTATCTTTGATCTCATAACACTGTTTTTGGAATCAAACCTAAGAAAAATTTAAAAGAAGTGTAAAGATGTTTCTCTAGCATGATTAATAGTACTGCAGAGTTGGACAGAACCTTAATGCTTTTATATCATGGGACCAGTTAATTAAATGATGGAATATCAGCTCAGTGAGCAGCCATTGAAAATGGTAGTTTTGAATATTTATGTACAAACAGTGAACAACAGCATATACTTTGAATCATCGCATAAAAATAATTAAAATAGGGCCGGCCCGGTGGCTCAGGGGTTAGAGCTCCATGCTCCTAACTCCGAAGGCTGCCGGTTCGATTCCCACATGGGACAGTGGGCTCTCAACCATAAGGTTGCCAGTTCAATTCCTCAAGTCCCGCAAGGGATGGTGGGCAGCGCCCCCTGCAACTAAGATTGAACACGGCACCTTGCGCTGAGCTGTCGCTGAGCTCCCGGATGGCCCAATTGGTTGGAGCACGTCCTCTCAACCACAAGGTTGCTGGTTCGACTCCCGCAAGGGATGGTGGGTTGTGCCCCCTGCAACTAGCAATGGCAACTGGACCTGGAGCTGAGCTGCGCCCTCCACAACTAAGACTGAAAGGACAACAACTTGACTTGGAAAAAAGGCCTGGAAGTACACACTGTTCCCCAATAAAGTCCTGGTCCCCTTCCCCAATAAAATCTTTAAATAAATAAATAAATAAATAAACAAATAAATAAATAAATAAACCACTGTCAAAAAAAAAAAATAATTGAAATAGGGTAAGGTGGTAGGATTATGTTTTCATCTTATTTAAAAACTTTTATTTCACCTTGTTTTATTGCTTTCAATAATAGAAGAGGGAAAAGACGTTTCTTCCCAACACTAAAGTTACATTATTGTTTCCTTCAACAGAAAGGGAAAAATATCCACACAACTTTATAGCACGCAGTTATTCGACAAATGTCCTCTCCCTACACACCAACATCACATGTCTTATCTGTGTCAAACAAAATGACGTGTGATTTGCTGCCTATTCACAGTAGGGAGGAAACAGATTGTCTTAAGGAAATGATGTTCTGAAATGTATTTCAGTTAATCAGAGAAGAAGTCTATTCAGTTCTTTGGTTGCATATGGCTAGAGTATGTCTGATGCCTCTCACCCTTTATTTCATTTTAGTTTTTTTCTGGTTGTTACAGAATGTTCCTGGGACTCAACACAGAATATCTATTTTTTTAAATTTAAATTTTATGTATAATTATATTTTGAATAAGCAGTTACTTAAATGGTTCAAAACTGAAAAAGTACCTAAGCGTATACAGTTAAAGTCTCTTTCTGCCCAAGCCAACCATTTCCTTCTCCCCAGAGGCAACCAGTGTTATCAGATTCTTGTTGTCTTTTCAGTGATATTTAATACATATGTAAGCAAATACATATGTAAGTTAACAATTTTTTTTATACAAAAAAGAGCCTACGCTAGACACGGTTGTGCTCTATTTGTTTTGTTTTATTTCAGTAGATCTTGGTGAGAATTACTTATCAATATGTAATTCTTACCTAAGAGTAGGCAGTGGTTGGTTTTGTTTGTTTGTTTGTTTGTTTTTTTTTTTTTAGCTATGATACCAAAAGCACAAGCAACCAAAGAAAAAATAGATAAATTGGACTTCATCAAAGTTAAAAACTTTTATGCTTCAAAGGATACCATCAAGAAAGTGAAACAACAACCCACAGAATGGGAGAAAATAGTTGCAAATTCTGTATCTCACAAAGTGCTCGTATCTGGAATATATAAAGAATTCTTATCACACAAAAATTAAAAAGCTAATCCAGTTTTTTAAAATGGCAAAGGATCTTTTCAAAGGACAGTTCTCCAGAGAAGATATACAAATGGCCAATAAACACATGACTATGCTCAACATCAGTAGTCATCAGGGAAATGCAAATCAGAACCCCAACACCTCATACCCACCCCAGCAGCTATGATTATATTATAATCATAATCACAGTAACAGGTGTTAGCGAGGACGTGGAGAAATGAGAACCCTCACATGCTGCTGGAGGGAACGTAAAATGGTGCAGCCACTTTGCAGAAGAGTCCGGCACTCCCTCAGGAGGTTAAATACAGAATGAGCCTCTGACCCAGCAATTTTATTCCTAGACACACACCCCAGAGAAATGAAAACTTGTCCATGATTGTTCGTGGTAGCTTGATTCCTAATAGCCAAAAAGTACAAACACCTCACAGGATCGTCACCTACTTACTTGAACGGATAAACAAAATGCAGCTTATGTACGCAGTTGCATGCTATTTGACAATAAAGGCAAATGGAGTGCTGCTGACACATGCGAAGACTTGGATGGACCTTGAAAACCTTATGCTACGTGAAAGGAGCCAGTCACATATTGTATGATTTAATTTAGGTGAAATATGCAGAATTGTCAAATCTGTAGACACAGAGGGCAATCAGTGTGCCCAGTCCTGGGAAGGTTAGTAGAAATGAGAGGGTGTGACTGCTTACGGGTACAGGGTTTCTTTTTGAAGTGATAAAAATATTTTTAAATTAATTGTCATGATGGTTGCACAACTCTGTGAATGTACTGAAAAACATTGACTTGTATGCTATAAAGGGTGAATTTTATGACGTGAATTATGTCTCAGTAAAGCTGTTATTAAAAACAACAACAACAAAAAACAACCCTCAGTCCTGGTTATAGGTTCTCTATATTAGGTAAAATTCTAATCACCCAGAAAAAAAAAACTATGTCTCCCTTCTTTTTTTTTTTGACTGCAAGTATGGCTCCACATAGTTCATTTAACTGGTCCCCTATTGATGGGAAATTTAGATTGTTTCCAGTCTTTTGTTACACTAAATGGCAGAGCAGTCAATAAGCCCTTAGGTAGGCTACTTCATACTTTGGAAAGTAACGGTGCAAGTAGAATATGTTTATAGACAGAATGTCATTTTTTAGAAATGTCGTAGGGGTGTCTGTGGGACAGAAATGAGTGGTAATTCGACTCCAGGTTTTCTTTTCTCTTGGTAGCAATTTGGAGCTGCCCGCCCTTGTGTTCCTAGCACACTGGGGCCTTCATACTAAAATCTGTCTTAGTCGAGCTTCTGTTTTTGGCACAGACTCTTTGTTTTTTTTCCCCAGGCTTGTTCATGTCACGTCGTAGTAAATGGCGGTAACTGTGCAAAGAAGTTTTGTACCAGGAAGTTAACCTTCGACGTTATTTCTAAGGGATCAGTCTAAGGGACAAATATTAAAATAAAAATATTTTAGGGATACATTTCCGACGCTGGGTCTAAAGGATATTTATAGCTTACTTGTTATCGTTCTAGGAAATCATGTCATTATCAAAACAAATGGATGCGTACTCCACCTGTGTCCTCTTCTTTTCTGACATAAGATCCTTCAAAGCAGGGGCTTTGTTCATTTGACCCATTTTGCTCCCCCAGACCGAGAGGGTTGAACGAGTTATCTGTGCCCTTGCTGATACCTGCGTTCTAAGTCATGCTTTTGAACGTGCCTTGAGGACCTGAGCCACATCGTCTCCATTATTGGAAGAGTCTATCCCACCAAGGACTGCAGTTGCCTAGTGCATGCTTTTTGCAGAAAAGGAAAATGAGTTATTTGCCCTGCATTTATAATTCACTTTTTTCCTCCTCCTGCCATTACTGTTGTCTGTTGTGTACTTTTGAACCAGGTCTTCACTCAGGTTGCCTTTCTTTCCCATTGTTAGGTTCAGGGCACTTGAGATAAAATCAGTGTCCTTGACTTGTTGGTTAATTGGTTATTCACTCAATGACTACTTATGAAGTTTCTGTTACATGTAGGACTTGGTTCTAGGATTGGGGCCTTAGCCTGAGGGAGCGTACTGTTTCGTAGAGATATGAGGCCTACATCGTATCATTAGAGATATGAGGCCAACATCATAAAGGAAAACCAGCAGGATGAGTGGTCCAGGTGAGGCCACGCTGGCAGCACAGAGCCCGTGAGCCACTACAGTCATTCTTAAGGAGTATAGGCTGAGCTGTAAGGGTGACAGGTGAATGTGCAGAAAGGGGACAGATGTGTACCACCCTAGGAAGGGAGGCTTGGTGAACTTGGAGCTTACTTATAATCTTGACTGCTGGTCTGTCTCTGCAGTGCTCGACGGGAACCTTGGATTATATCTTACAGCGCTGCCAGGTGGCTCTGCAGAATGTCCGTGAGGAAGCGGACAGCGGTGATGTCTCTTTGAAATCCTTGGAGCCTGCAGTTCTGAAACAAGGAGAAGAAATCCACAATGAGGTGAGGATTATGAACAGTGAAGCCTCTGAGATCCCATTCTACTTGCAAGCTTACCAGTTATTCTGCCTTGTTTCATGTGGGTGGAAGACATGAGACTCCTAGGTCAGAGACAAAGGATGGTTTGTTACTTACAGCAGTAGCTAGAGTATCAGCTTTTTTGCGCCAGTTTCCCAAGCCTCTGTTTCCACAGGGCAGTGCAAAGTGGGCCAGATAACCCCACATGGGTGCATAGAGGGGTTGCCTTATAGGAGAGGAACCTGAACTAAGTGAACCCAAATGTTTTATAATAGATCGTAAGCATGCCTGTCCTCTGCTCTAAATCAAGACACTGTCTTTATCCTCTAAGTCTGTTAGCAAACCTGCCCTTCGTTCTGGCAGGAGAAACTGTATCTTCCAGGGCTTTTCACTCTACAAACATCCACGCAATGAGAGTCGGAAACAAAGGACAGTCAGTGCCTTGCTTACAAGCCATGCAGAAATACAAGAGACCCAAGAAGAATAGTCTCCCAACACATCTAAGGGGAATTGAGGGTGGATCCTAGGAGCAAGTGTCAGCGCTTTGCCTTTTATTTAGTCGTTAGAATTCTGCAGTCTGTGAGACCAGCAGGTCCGGACCCCGTGAGTGAGTTTCACAAACTTTGCTGTTCTCTTGAGGACCTTTTTGGCTACATCTTTGGACCACATATATTTTTGTCTATTTAATACATTTTAAAATCAACTCATTTTTTACTAAATACAATTCTTTAAAAAGGAAGCTTTATATTGCCACTTTAAGTGGAAAGCCAGCATTAGTAGCCAAAAGAAGAAGTAACTAGAAAAAGCAGAGCCAGTGAAAATGGAGCAGTGTTATTAAATTCCAGCAGATGTGCTGCTGGGAGAAGGCTCTGAGCCTAAAGTCTTCATTCTTCCCATTAAGATGGGAGATAGTGTATTACTTCATATATATTCTAAAAGTCACTGAATTCTATGTATGAAGTGGGTGAATTTTATGGTGGGTAAATTACACCTCAAAAAAGAACAACCCTATTAAAAGGAGAAAAGAGTTTGCCAAGTGGTAGAGAATTGCTGAAGATTATCACCAATCTGAGACTTTCTCTTTGGTATCATTAGAAGGATTGATGGAGAATATGATGGAATGCAAAATACTCTCATCCACTTCAATAAATAATTACTGACCATGTGCCAAGCATTCTTCTGGGTGTTTCAGTATATACTGGTAAAGAAAATAGACATTCTTGTTTAGGGAGGGGACAACAAATAATAAACATAACACATGGGTTAATGATATAGTATGTTAGATGTGATAAGTGCTACACAAAAACCAAACAGAGCAAGGCGATGGAGATGGAGAAAATTAGAGTACATCCCCACTGATAAGATGTCCTTTGAGCAGAGGCATGAAGGAGGTGAGGAATGAACCATGAGGATATCAGAGAACAGGAGGAACAGTGTTTTGAGTAGAGGAACAGCCACTGCAAAGAGAGACTTCCGGTTCACAGACCAGTTAAGGGGCAGTCTGATTTGAGGGGCGGGAGTGAGGCTGTGAGTTAGAGGAGACGCGGTACCTTGAAGGTTTGAAGGCCCTGTGAAGGACAAGGTCTTCCCATTTTACTCTGTAGGGAATGGGGTGTCATGAAGGGATTTTGAGCAGAAGTAAACCTTCTGCTTCCACCATGCCATCTAATCCCTTTAAAGAGATATTTAATGTCTTAGGAGTTGCTCCACAGTTTGTGAAACGTTGCCATAACCTCCAGACCCAAAGACAGAGAAATTCTGCCTTTCGGGGGAATTACAACCACTTCCAGTGCTAAGTTGGCCCCAGGATTGGCGTTCTTTCCTTCATTGTGCCCCATCGCTGTCCCCCTTCTCTCCCATCAGCCCTTGCTAGAGACATTGCCAGTAGCTAGAACTTCAGGGAAGATAAGCATTGTGGGCCTGGTGACCTCCCTGAATTAGACGTGGGAGCCATTACGTCTTTCTCCATATTTGTAGTGAAACAATTCTGATCTGGAAATGTAGGTACGTCCTTTTCTAAAAACCTTGCATTTGATGAGTCAGGCTGGCAGAATGGGTGCTCCCTTTAATATCCCGCAGGAGCTATTTTTTTCTCCCCTGTCCTTTCTGGTCTTAATCTGTGACTGCGTCACCATGGAGGGGTGTTGGGCCACAGTCAGCCGCTGCCCTGCTGATGGTTTGTCCCTTCCTTTTGCCCCCATGGCTGTGAGCCCCCCGGAGGGACTGCACTCTGGAGAAGGGATGAAGACCCTACTCCGGTCACGGCTGGAACTTTATCAGTCCGTCAGTGTGGTTAGGCTGGTTTCATTCAGCCCTGAAGTAATAAGGCTTCTGCTCTGAGTCCTTCACCTTTGGGTTTTGTGCAGTGTCTACCCTGCAGCTTTCCTTTGGGGAGAAAAAATACCTGCTTTTTCTTTTTTCTTTTCTTTTCTGTTCTTTTCTTTTCTCTTTTTTCTTTCTGTAACTCAAACTTTGAATCAAGAAGCTGGAAAAAATTTTTTTGGCTTCCTTAATTAATTTTAACTAAGGAGCCAACTACTTCTCTTGGCATTCGGGGAGCTGGTGAGGGTGGCATTTGATTACAATCCTGTAATATTTTTGCCCACAACATTAAAATGAAAAAGTCAGGTTCTGGAGTTGAGTAAAATGCATGCCAGTGGGTTTGATGCCCACAAAGATTGTATCTCACGGGCAATACTTTCACTCAAGAATACAACTCTGTTGGGAGTAAGTCCTCTCAGTTTTGAATGTTTCTGACTGGCTTCAGGGAGTGAGGGGTGGGCATGAGAAGTTAGAACTTGTCACTGCTCAGAAAATGTCATAAGATTGTGACATCCTTGAAGACAAGAAGTCCTAGGCCTTGTGGCCTTGTTCAGTTTGTATTCGTAGCATCTGGCAACCACATGGCACATAGTAGGCCGTTCATTATTAACCCACTTAATCCTCACTACAAACCTATGTGGTTATTATACAATTATCTTTATTTTACAGATGGTATGGCTGTTTGGTAGTGGAGCCCAGTTTTGAACTGGCTCCAGAGCCCTCTTTTTTAACTATGACATTGTCTGCCTTAAAAGAGAGTTGGGCATCTGCGGAAAAAGATGAAGTCATGATTTACTGAACAGGGCAGGGTCTTTCTTTGCCCTCTCATTTGTTGCAGAGTCTCCAGCTCTGCCCCTCTCCTTGTTTCTGAGTTTGAATTTACAGAAATCCAGACTCTAGTGTGTTCTGAGAGGTTGACTGAGCTAATTCCCTCTGATCATCTGTTTTATTTCCTGGGATACCAAGGTTGCCAAGGCTGATGTGTTTTGTCCTCATCACTAGAAATAACCAGCCCAAAGATAGGAAAACTTTTAAAAATCGTTTCCATTCTCCCTAACATAGGGCGTGATGCTTTGCTGGTAGGTTGTTCCTGTAGTGGGAACCAATTTCATGTGAAATCTATTAAAAAAAGAGCTCTTTTTGTTGTTGTTGTAATACGTAATGTTGTTAAACCTGTGTCTTCAGAGAAGTTGAACTACACACACTTGTATTTATTCTGCTTTCAAAGCAGTCAAGCTTACTTCTGTTAACCACTGTCTTTTAATACCACCGATAAGGTTTAGCAGCTATTGTCGTAATATTGTCTACATTCCTTTTTTTTGTTTAAACAGCTTTAACTGAAATCAGTCCTACATATCAAACAAACGTTTAGTTAATGTAAACTAAAACCCTTTCATATGACTTGGTGTTCTCGGGTTAGTTATTTGAGCCGTTTTCACCATTGTTAAATCTTTACAAGTTGCTTTTGTTTGCCTCATGCAAGTTCAATATGGATAAACAAAAAAATTCTTTGTGGTAACAGGTAAAGATTATAATAGCTCTGTGTCTGTATATGGAACATGATTACCTTAGCCAAACCCGATGACCTGACATTAAGCTGTGAAAGCGCTCCATTTCTTTAGAGGGCAGAGGTAGAAAGAGTTTGGGGGATGAATGGAGCTATACGTACTTTGATGGTAAAATTTAAATTTCAAGTTGAAGATGAGTGCTAGAAGACTTGGAAAATAGATTGGAACCAATTTCTTACCCTTTCAAAGCTTTACTCAGCCTGTCATGTACATATGTGAGGATTATTTTAATTGCAGCAGGCAGAAAATGCAACTTGAACTGGTTTAAGCAAACAGGGCTTCAGGAATAGCTCGATCAAGAGTCAGTTGATGTCACCAGGACCTGGTTTTTGTATATTCATCTTGCAGTCGCTTCCTGCTGTGTTGCCTCCCTGCTTCCCATCCTGCAAAATGGTGGCAGAATCTTCTTCCTGTATCTTCTGACAGTCTATCGTCTCAAAACTTACTCTGATGGAACGTACGTCTGTAACCCCCAAACCCAATTCTGGGACTAGAGAAATGTGGTGGCCTGACTGGCTCAGACTCAGGTTGCACTTTGCACCCCTGGTATTAGAGCTGGAGCCCCACCCAGACCACATGGCCTGAGACTGGGGGAGGGGAGGGGTTATCAGGTGGGAAGGGGGGTTTGGCTACCATAGAAGAAGGAAAGCTAAGGAGACCAATAGTAGAAGTTTACCACAGTAGGTTCATAGGAAGGAAAGAAAGTTATTAGTGTCTTTCCTGTGCTTTGTACCTATTGTCATTTGCCCTAAGTTGAAACGTGACCATTTGAATGGCTCTGTAGGTTTAATGTATGTGTGCCTCCATAATTCACTCTACGTTGTTTCGTTATATGGGTAGACGTTATCCCCTGCGCTCCCTGGCCCCTGGGTCAGCTCTTTTTTTGGCTGTACTATATTATTTATTTTATTTTTTTAAGTTAAGTATAGTTGGGTATGGTCTTTATTTATTTTAAGTCTAAGAAACTTAAAATTGGCATCTCATGTGTCTCCTTACTGTTAATGCTAGTCTTTAATAAAGGTGTCTCATAAAAACACAGTTTGCTTGATTTTATCTTTCCCCTCATGCATAGTACAGCCTGCTGTACCCTTTAGGATCTGAGCATTTGTTGTCAATTGGTTTGTAATTCCCTCACGTCGGACTGATAAGTGTGACTGACCATCCCTGCCCAGCCTGACCTGGGCTGTCTTACTAAGATTTAAGACTCCGTTTTCCTTGACTTTGCGGAAATGCTCTGGAGACCAGAAGTTATATTGGGAACTGGTTCGGCTGAGCTTTTCTCACCTTTTCTCATCCTGTGGCTCTTCAGTTACTGGAGGAGAATTGAGTGACGAAGTTATTGTCCTTGATCGTCCATCACAAGGGCATTATAACCCCTGCCCTGTCTTCATGGTCCACAGGTCGAGTTTGAGTGGCTGAGACAGTTTTGGTTTCAGGGCAGCCGATACAGAAAATGCACCGATTGGTGGTGTCAGCCCATGACTCAGCTGGAAGAACTGTGGAAGAAGATGGAATCTGCGGTGAGTACTGGAGGTCTGCAACCGTCTTCTCGGGGATGTTGTGCAGTATAACTCCTCTGCTGCCTAATTTGCATAGGTAAATGCATATTTAATTATTCTAAATTACTGAGTTAGGTTACCTTTGGTAAGGTAATGGAACAGGCAGGATTTTGTCAGTACAGCCTCCATTCAGTTCGTGCACATCTTTTGAGCATTTCCTACATGTAAGGTGCCGTATTAGACACGTGCTGTCAAGTGACGATGAGGGGAGTGCAGTACAGCAAGAATGTCTAAAATTCGGTGGCATTTTTTTATGCACACGAGGCACTATTCTACAGGTTTTCCCTCTACTAAGTTTTAAAATTTTTGCAACAGTCCTATGAGCTGCAGAAACTGTTATGAGCCTTACTTTACAGATGTGAAAACCGAGGCTTTAGAGAAATTAGTGCCTCGTCAAGGTCACTGAGTAAGTGGCAACGCCAGATCAAAACACAGGCTGTCTGGCTCTATAGCTCGTGCTCTTAACCACTACATCCAGTTTAACAAGGAGAGAGACTTGAATATAGCCAGGTGTTACATTAGCTAAAATGAAATCCTGTAATAGAGACTTTTTAAAAAATCACAGTCCAGAGGAGGGAGTATTAAATTCAGACTACTGGAACGGGAACTGTTGTGAAACAGCAGATGTGGCTTTCGGGGACCTTGGATGGGGAGGAATAGGGTCGGATAGGGCATTTGGAAAGGAATTTAGGCTCCAAGAACTGTAAACACGAGATCAGAAGTGGGATTTACAGTGCGACTAGAACAAGGAATATCAGAGGATGTAGCAGGAAATGTTGCTGGAAGGCAAGTTGAGGCCACATGGAGGTTGATTTAAGCCTTAATTTAACTAAGTAATAATAACAAATACTTACACGATACTTATTAAGTACCAGGCACTATTCTACATGCTTTACATGTAACTTATGTAACTTTTATGACAACCTCATAAAGTAGGTGTTATTTTCCCCCATTTTACAAATGAGGACATTGAAACACATGAGGTCTACGTCACTTCCTCTAGGTCATCCTACTATAAGTGGGCAGCTGGGATTTGAACTCAGGAAGGTTGGCTATAGGGTCGTGCCCTTCACCACCTCACTGTTCCACCTCCAAATAGTTGAATTTGGAATCTAGTGGAAAAGTGATAAAAGCCTGCTAAACTCTTGAGAGAGTGCCACTGCACAGACTTTGAAATGTGCTGGAAACAATGAACTCATCTGCAAAAATGGGTAGCTATTGCTAATCCCTCTTTTATAATAATGAAAATATCAAGTCACAACCCTGGAGGGACCCCAGTTTGAAAGTCTGCATCAGAATCCAGAAGTCTCTGCCTTCCAGACGTCTCCTCAGATCTTTAAACCATGCCTTTTCATTGATATAAGTCTGAGGAAGGAATGTTATAATCCTTCTTTTAGTGTACTGAGAGTATCACAAAAATGGATTTCTCCAAAAAAACGAATCAATGCAAGAGTGTCGTAAAAATGAGTTGCAGGTAATGAAAAGTTCATGACTAAATCTCCTTAGTTAGTTCTATTCCTAAAATTAGCCTGGATGGAGTGTGCTCCATTTTTATGGGATAGATATATAAAGGCAGCTTCAGTTTCAGGCAATTTTTTTGTTGTTTTGTTTTTCATTCTGGTTTTGTCCATTTACATCTGAGTTAGAACTTATTTATTTGCTGAACCTTGACTCGAAGACATGAGCTGGACTTTGGGACTGTAATTTGACAACGCTATGAATTAGAGTTGGCAAACAAATAAGAAAGGAACTCACTGACGATTATGTCAAAAATGGTTTTCCATTGCTTTTGTTCAAGCCGTTTCTTTCTTTTGATTTTTAAGGGAAATCTTTGGTATCGTGAGTTTCTCAGTGATGTTCATGATGAATTCATGTAAAAGATTTAGTTATAATGTCTTTTTTTTTTTTAATTTGGGAGCGATGGCACTTTAGATGGAATGTCTTCTAGTTACTTTATAAACGCTCATGTGAAAATGCTGAAAAGAAGAGCAATCTTGGGAATTCTGCGGAGTGAGTTTCCTTGCAGCCGGTGTGGCATTACTCAGTGTCCCGAGTGAAATGAATGGCCTCAGTGTCTGTCCCTGAGCCTCAGGATGATGCTTATCAGCAGAGTGGAGGCTTGGGCCAAGATAAAAGGGATGGTACTTCTAAATTAAATCTGAGCATCGCTTCAAGCCTTTTTTAATGACTTTTAACAAATGCATCATAATTTATTTTCGCCATTGGAGGAGACAGAGGAGAATAATCACTGGGAATGTCTACGGGTCTGGCTCTGTGCGGTGCCATCTGGTTTTGGTGGACTCAGGGTGGAGCTGGCACTGGCTGCTGCGATTCCGGCTTTGTACTCAAGCCCACCTCATATTTTTTCAGTCGCGAACAGTAGGGGGCAATGTTGACCTACCAGTTGGAGGCCCCCAGCCGCTCGCCTTTCAGGAAAATGCATACAAATGTACCATTAACTGTCAAGAATTATCCCCGTTGCTTCAAGTTAGCTGTAATCTCCAAGATTCCATAACACAGGAAATCAGTTGTGGGTTAACAAATTCAACAGCAATTTAACATAAAAAGTGCAGTGTTTGGTGCACATTTGGATTCTATAGAATTAGACTAATCTAAACGGCATTTCTGAATGTACTCACTTTGCTTCCAGGAAATATATTACTCAAAATTATTATCCGTTTAGACAAATGATTCTTCTTTATCTTTATGCTTTTTTTTTTTTTTTTTTTTTTGAATTGTAAAATCGTGTGTGTTGTGGAAAGACTTCTCTAATTGATGTATTTTTTTCTGTTCTGTAACATAGCATTGATCTCTTTGGGCGAGGAAATAAAACAGAAAACCTCAGGCAATATGTACATTACTTTTCACCTTTTGCTTATGAGTAAAGCAACCTCTGACAGCCCTTGTATCAGGGAAGAGACCTGTGTTGTAATTTCTCTCTGTCTTGGTGTTCTTTTTTTCACTTTGTGGTCGGACGGTGTAGTCTCAGGTAGGATATAGAAGAAGAATGGAAAATGAGCTTTGAAATTGCGTTTCTTCCATTAATGGTAATTGCTTCACATGTCATAACCAGTCACATATTTCAAACAGTTGAGTCAGCCGTCTCCAGAGCTCCCCTAGCCTCGACTGCCTACTCCCTGTTGCAGCAAGCACCGTTTTTATCACACTGTTTATTCTTGCCACTTCTCTCCCCGAGGATAGTTTTACTTTGTGCCTGCTCTTGTGATGTAAATGTTAAACCTTATATTTGAATGACATTCTGATAAAATATCACATTTTCCCTGAATATTACCTCATGAATTAAACCCAAAGCAACATAACCCTTTCTTATAACCCAGGAATTTAGTCCAACCTTTCCTCTCATTTTGCTCTCTATTCAGGAAGGTATTATAATACTGTAATACTATTCAGATATGTGTATTTTATTTTATTTTTTTAAACCACCCCCCCACCCCACATCTGAGATTACTGTATTATGAGGAGACACTACAGGATAAGAGAGAGTTACCATTTGAAAGAAACTGTACAAGCTTTGCTTTCTGGGTAAAGAGAAATATGAAAAGCCGAAATCTCCTGTGAGGTGAGGAAGTCTTGCTGTAGCCAGAGATTCAATGGATAGGCCATTTGTCTCTCAGGGTCTGGTATCGCGCTTTGCAAAACTGACATTTATTTTACCTATAAAATGTTTGAACACTGTCAAATTCACAGTGATCCAGAAAAGACTGCTAGGTGTGATGTCCTCTAAATTGATGACATTTACTCATTTCCTTTTGACCTTAAAAAAAAAAAAAAAAAAGGTCAATTTGGTATAATTCATGGAAATTTTCTAGAAGAGTTTCATTTTCTAGAAGAGTAAACATTTTCAGAAGTACTGATGATTTATAATGGAGAGAAATATCTTCATGCTTTTTTTCATTGCTTTTTCTCTTTTTGAGGAGAAGAGTAGCTCCTGATCACTTTGAATATTTAGAATTGCACTTCCTGTCTTGACAGTTCCTGTGCTGGGATCGCAGTGCATTTATTTATATGGCAGTTGGCCTTCATAAGCTTTATTGACTTCAGTGAGTAGGAGCCAAGGCTGGATTATTTTAATGTATCCGTTTTGAAACAGTGTAAAACACAACATATAATTATGTTAGGTAAGCCATAGGCTACTTTTAATTTTACCCATTTATGTTAAAATTTGGCACAGGAGAACAGCAGAGAGATGTGGAAAATGAGTAGGTGTTTTATTTTAATACTGTTACCTGTCTCTTGTCGTTCAAGTTTTAAAAGAGAATGTGAAGGTTGTCCTTTACAAGTCAGTAGTAATAGTTTAATTTCAAGATGAGTCATGCGTCTCCCCCCTGTCATTCTGGCCTGTGTAAATAATCTCACTGTGTAAATCAGCTCATGCCAGGAGTCTGTCCACTGCTGTCTGGGTGAGCCCTTCACAGTATAGGTTACACAGTCGGAGGCTGTGACGGAGCTGAGGAGCACTTTGTTTTTGGAGAGATTAATGAAGCTATCACTGCAGTGCTTTAGATTGAAATCTCTGGAACCGAATAGAGGAACAAGGCTGCTTTGTCACGTGCTGAAATATATGCTGAGTGTACTTACTGGGTTTGGCTATCCTGTTATAGCTCAATTAGCCAAGTTCATTTTAAATGTTCTTCTAGGATTAAAGATTTTTGGGGGGTATTAGGAAGAAAATGATTTAAGTAAATATTAATGGTTTATCCACACTCATGGTGAAGTCACCCACTTCTAAGTATCCATATGGATATCTGTATTTATATTTATACATATATATATATATATATATATATATATATATATATATATATATAGCCCCTATCCTGTTCATGTATATACCAAATTATGTTTCCTAACAGAATCTTGTCTTTTGTTTTCAGAGTTAGCATTTCTGATACAGGAGCAGGAATATATTCTAGTCACTTAGGATCTGGTGTGAGATGTCCAGTGGTTTTAAATGAAAATAATTCCCTTTTCCCCTTTTCGACTGGTACGGTACAAGATGAGCACAAATCGGAGGCAGGTAAACAGTCACAAGCACCCAGTAATTCCAATTATGTACGCGGTCACTGAGTTTTGGGACTTCCATGTTTAACTTTGGAAATTTGGAAAAAAAAGAGGGAAAAAAAGGTAGTTGTCAGCTACGGTGGCTTGAAATCCTGGGCTCACATTTTTTATTATCTTAAATGTGTTCACCGAAGGTTGGTTCTTTCCATTGTCCTCCCTCCCCAGCCACCCACTCCAATTCCCCACAGCTGTATTGTTCTATTAAGAGTAAAATATCTGGGAGGAAATTGTACATGTAATTTAGCAATGAATTTTTAACAGGTTTTGATTCCTTCTTTGATTGCCTTCTGGATTTCTCTCAGATTTTTCCAATTTTTCCCTTAGTTGCTACAGACTTAGTAATGATTTAAAAAATAAAATAAAAAAGTGTTGTGTCTCCTGCCTTTTTGGGAAGAAATTTACAATTCCAAGAGAATTCAGGCTTAAGCCTTAGAAACAGAATGTGCATTGAAAGCACAAAGGAGTATGTTTATGATTCTCTTTGAAGTGTTTTTGCAACTGGATAAGGAAAATTTTAGAAATCGTCTGATAGTGTTCAGGGTAAATACTTAAACCCCTTTAGAGAATTTCACACGCAGATACTGTGCAGCAGAAAAAAGGGATACTTATGTTTCTTAAAGCTGCTACAGCCTACAGCTTTGTACTTAAAGACAGAGGTGTTGAATAGAATTCTACTGAGGATACATCCAGTGACAATATCTCCAAGAACATCAGAGCAAACCAGTGGGTAGGACTTTCTGCTTTTAACCCTTCCTTGAGCTGTGTGAGAGTTGCGCTTTCCTGGTACCGAGGACGAGAAATGTTAAGAGGATGGTCCAGTCCTCTGCTCTGCACACAATAGGAACAAAGCTGAAAAATGCCAAAGATGCTGAAGCAAAGTGACGGACGGGAGCTAGGAAATTCCAAATGAAAGCCTTCCCATTACGCTTGACTCCTGTTAGTATATGGAAAGAAACACTGGAGTAAACAGCCACGATTTCTAGCCTTTGTTAAATAGACACGCACACATTGCACACACATTCTAAATATATATGTATTTTTAATAGAGGAATTCTGTTGTTTTAAATAATTTTAACTGTGCTGGAATTCAGATGGACGGAAAGGTGTGGAGCTCCTGCTACTTTTCCCTGGGGTGCTATTACAGCCTTGGCTACTGGAATTTTCACTAGTAAACCATCATAGCATTTCAGATGTGAATTCAGAAATCCTGGTGGCAGATTGGGGTGTCAGGAATTTCCTCTTTCTCCTGGAAAAGATACAGCATAAAACAAACGCACACTTCTTTTCCTCTAGTTTTTTTGGGCATGGGGCATTAAATTCAGCTCCAGTCTGTCATTTATCTTACTCTGAACACCTTTGAGATAGTCAAGAAGAATCTCAGTCTAGAAAAATGAAGTTATGTTTAAAAAAAAATAAAATCAGCAGATGTAATTTTGAATGGGAAGCCAGATTTCCGGAGGATGTGTGCAGTTCTTGGGAATATTATCAAGATTTTAGGATCTCTTTTTCCCCAAGTTGATTAATTGAATGGTCCCTTAAACTGTTACCTTCTGAAGAAAATTCTTAGGATGATCCAATGAGAAAGCCCGTAAAGTGTACAATACTGTCCACAATCAAGGCACCACCAGTAGTGAGTTTAGAAGGAAGTGTCAACAATCCTTGCGTTAGGGACCCTCACTTAGAGGTCATCTGACCGAGTCTCCCTTCCCCTTTTCTCATTTCCCTTCCTCTGGAACTAGGCTCAGTCCTAGAGCTGAAGGCACTTACAGCTCCTTGGAGCCCAGAGCTACTCTGGGAACGTTTCTGCTCCACTGTGGGCTACATACTTGGGAGGCTGGGCTGGGAATCTTTCCATATTTTGCAAACATGTCTCTGGGGAAATGCGTTCCAAGCGCCAAAATCTCACCTCACCAAGCGTGCTGGGAACACGTTAGGGTGGCTCCTCCGTGTGTTAAGGGTAACGTAACAATCATCCTGCTCTCCCCTCATTTGACATCTGCAAAGGATGACCTGTTTTTTCAAACCAAAGGAAGCTGTGATGATGTTTCCTTTTCAGTATCTTTGTTATCATTGGTAGGTGATATTTTTAATACCATCTTTTCCCTCACACATAAATTATGGTTGACTTTTTTGTGTTTTCTCCCTGTGATCTCAGCCCATCTGGAACCACCTGTGACAATCTCATTTGTAAATTTGTCCTGGATGTGTATCAAATCTCAGGTAATCACCAACTTGGTTTTGATTAATTGACAAAATTAGCCTTCAAATAAAAATCTGGAGTATTATGGCAATATTCAAAGTGAATTTCCAGTGTTTTAGACATATCTGCTTTGGTTATAAAGACTTGGAACAGGTGGTAGCTTGGTAATATATATGCCTCTTACTTAAATATTATTAAATTAAATGAGCAATTATGAAATACCCAGAACTATGCATCAGATCTTTCACAGGTGTTGGGGGATTGGGAGGGCTTGTATTTTATTTAATGTCATAAACTTTTCATGTAGTTACAGTGATATTTTTTTTTAAACAGATGGAAGTGGTGGAATATGCCAATGCCTGTCATAAGTCAATATTTTCTTGGTGGTGGAGTCTCCTGTCTTGGGGCACCTGAACAGTAGTTGGGAAAAACTGGCCGTCATCCGCCGTCTAGTAATAAGAATTTCAAATTTAATATATCCCAAACCCAACTCTAGATTCCCATAACCCCCCCAAGCCTCTCTCTCAGTATCACACAGTTCAGTAATTTGCACCATCGGGTTGCCCAGCCTGAAACCTTGGAGTTGTTTTGGTCTATCCCTTGCTTTATCAAGTGAATCTAGTTAGCTCTATTTTCAAAATATATTCATGATCTGACCTCCCTCCCCCTTCCCCATGACCACCTTAGTAAGAACCGCCATCATTTGCAGAAATAGCCTCCCTGCTTCTACCACCCTACGTCCACCCCTGTCAGAGTGCTCCTTTGAAATATGTCAGGTTATTTCCCTCCCCTGGTCCAAACTTACCATCACCTTGAGAAATCTAGCCTCCTTGCAAGGGGCCTCGTGCCCTCCCTGTAGGGCGTGCCCCCCTCTCCCAGCCTTCTTTGTGGCTTTAGAACATGCCTGTTTCCTCCTGCCTCAGGGCCGTTGTCTCTGTCTAGAATCTTCTTCCCTCTGCTATTTGCATGGCTCAGTCCCTCACCTCCTTCGGGTGTCCCTGCTCCTGTCACTTTTGGGAGACAGTTTCTCTGGCCAGGCTGTCTCTCATTATAAAGGATGCCTTGCCCTGCTCGCCTTAGCTCCCTAACCTTCTCCACCACCTGCCACGGTACTGTTTGTCTGCCCCCAACTGATAGAATGCTCTCAAGGGCAGGGACTTTGTTTCATTCACTGTTATTTCCCCAGCTCCTGGAACAGTGCCCCATATATGGTAGGTCCTTGACACTTGCTTGTTAAAGGTGAATCGGTTGAGGTCAGTGTTCCAGCCCTGCCATTGCCTCACACCCGTGTTCACCTTTAGTCAATTGTCTTTAACTTGGGAATTTTCCCTAAAATGGTAGGTCCTCCTTAACAGGAATACTTTGGGGTCATTTTTATTTTTAAACAGGCATAGTGCCCCCCACTAATGCTCCAAAGCATCTTTAACATTTAAAAAAAATACATGTTGAGAACGCAGAGGATGCACGAGACTGTCCTGTGTCATGCTTTTGGCAGTGACCCTGAGAAGGTTGAGCAGACACTGCCAAAAATCTCATGCAAATATGGAAAATCTTTTTTTTTTTTTTAATGAGAAATGTAAGTAGGTTATTAGTTTCCCCAAGTAGCAGTGCCGCTGAAACTTAGAATCATGGTGATTTGTCTCATTTGTTGGCGTCCTTACTATTTTAGATTTTCCTATTCTTGAAAACTTAATAGAGTAAAATTGTCAGAAAACTTAAACGAGTTTTCCAATGAAGCTTGGACTTTTTGTACTAATTTCCAAAGTCCTATAGGGAGTGCGACATATACTGGGCAGGTTTTAGTTACAGAACTAGGGAAATCTCTGGGGAATAAACTGACTTCCACTCGACAGGCTGGAAACTGATTAAAATATTTATCATCCTTTGGGTATGCAATAGCTTTTGATGATGGAAGGCCTATTAATATTCATCTTTGCAGCTTGTCTACACTTCAGACAGATCCCAGGAAAGGATGTTGAGATGACCAGTTTTCTGTCCTCACCAGGAGTCCTGGAGACCCAGTACAGCTTGGAACCGGGAAATGCCTTGTGATATGACTGAGTTTTTCCTCTGAGAGATGGGGATGGGGGAATACAAACCAGGAGAGGCTTTGGGACTGGAAAGCTTTAAAGGATTACAGTTTTCTCAGAGGAAGTCTTTTGTTAGAACAAAGGGAAAAGTTGGGGCGTACTTTTATGACCAGGACAACTGCTTTTGCTACCTGAGTCCCCAAGGCCCAACTTGGCTCCGTGGGTGAATGGGAGAGTTGTAAGCCATAGAAAGGATTTTGGAGTGAATGCCACTGGAGGCTCAATTTTCCCCTCTCTTGCCCCCTTGTTCCCCATCTTTGTTGAGGAAGGAGAAGAATTAGTTGTGTTTGCTGAAGACTGGTTGTTCTGGGGACGCTCTGCCTCTTGTCTTGAGACAAAGTGAATAGATGTGGTGTCCACGTAGCCTTGACATAAAGAACACAGGGTCGCCTGCTGGATTCTCAGAATCTTTTAATTTTTCTTTTTTTCCTTTTAATGGGAGAAAGAATGTGGCTTAATTAGTTCAGTTAATTAAGCAGTATTGTTTTCTTTCAAAATCGGAGTAGCCTTGATTATATTTTGTGGGCAAGTAAGAGCTTTGAAAGCACCTGACCTTTTTATTGAGTGGTCCAAAAAACCTGGAAATTGAATAGAAGATTCTCATTAAAAGGGCCCTATGTTAAGACATTTATTTTCTGTTTCTTAAATCTGACAATTCAGAATCCTCCCGCTTTTGCATTTTAGTTTTTAATTATTCCACGTGGAGGTATTTTTAGGAAAGGTACCCTGAAAGTTGGACAACAATTATATTTGAAACCTATTTTAGTAGAGCGATAGCAGAAGAGAAATATTCTTTCTTCGTCTTTGTCATCTCATTATCCATCTGCTCTGCTTGGTGCAGGTAAGTGCAACGTTATACAAAAAGCGAGGACTTAACGTCTTCCAGGTTGACAAGGCACAAGGCAGTAAGTAATTCGGAAGAAGAAAAAAAAAACCACAAAGCAGAAAAGTGGATTGTGACATAGGCCTTTGGGAGTGCGAAGGATTTTGATAGATGGAGGTGGGTGGAGGATATTCAAAGATGGCAGAAGCAGAGACATCTTAGTGGAAAACACCAGATCTGCTTACAAACTTGATTAGACTGGATGGAGTGTGGTTTGTGCGAGTCCAGTCGTGAGAGATAAGATTAGGAAGATTGGCAAGCACCTTCTTTTTCTAATGCATTTCTTTGCAAGGTACAGTGCTTCTCCCTCCGCACCCCCCCCCCCCCCAAGACCTGGCTTTCTGTCAGTCACTGGAACCAACGTGGTAACTAAAAGTAAAATGAAAACTGTTTTATTTTCTTGCATTTGCAAAGGTTTTACTTGTGAAGCAAGTCAAAATTGTATTATTTGTACTAATTTCAAGACTTGTCCGCACCCTGACTACACCAGACCAGCGGCACTGTCCACTTTCACAAGAATTACAAATGAGTTGAGGAATTTTCTTATCAGGCTCTTTTTGTTTTCCTTCTCTCATACATTGAAAACCAGCCTCATAATTTTGGACTTTGGTCAGAGGCCAAGCTTCCCATGTGTGAACCACTTGTGATTCTCTTCCTTGTTTAGAAAACTTTGGTCGATTTCTTTTCTTTTCTTTTTTATTTTTGATATTGAAATTGTGGTTTGGAGGAAGTGACATCTCCACTGCCTCTTGTAGAGGGGACAGTTTTGAGGGCTTACGTACTTGCATAGAAGTGTTTTGAAATACAGCCAGAGTGTTATTCATGAGTTACTTGATTTGGTTCGGGGTAGCGGGTGTGCTAATCGGTCATTTCCACTGCCTTTTTAAAATTAATTAGAGTGCTTTCTTTCTCACGCACATCTCCCCATTCTTTGGCCAGCAGCTCCACACCCCTGACTGGATTTGCCGTTGTACTTTCGGGGTGTCAGCCACACCACCTGAAAAGCTGCGTCAATGTTCGGAACGTACACGGTGGTTCATTCTGGTCTCTCCCCCCTTTATACAGATTTCTGCCAGACTCTCACTTTTCCCCTTTGTGATGTTATTACTTTCTAGTGACTGGTTTTTATTACTTCTAAGGCACAAGATGTTAATTCTTGAGTGATTAACAATTCTCTGTCAGTGTGTGTGTGTATGCTTCAGACTTGGGCTTCTGAAAGATTGCCTTTACTTTGATTCTGTTCAGGAACCTAAGGTCTTGAGTTATTTCAGAGGCCACCGCAGATTCTAGTGAGATGGAGAAATGGTATGGTGGGGCTCCTGTTTCATGCTACCAGAGAACCTTATGAGAGAGTCACACCCGCGTGGCGCTTCCCTAGAGAACAGACAGGCTTCGGGCCTCCTGGCGTGCCTTCTCTTTTGGTGTCTCTTTATTGCTAACCATGCAATAAAGAGAAACTGGTAGCAGAGATGTAGTCACGTTGGTCATTGTTTAGTTTCTTTCCAGGCCTGGAACATTTCTCCTGGGTTCTGTACTGACTATAGTGGTGGCCCAGACTGGTAGCCTCTGACGAGCTCAAGGCCAGCTGCCATGGAATCCTGGGATGTCGGAGTCGGAAGGGACCCAAGAGATGAGCATGCCGTTCTCTTCGTTTTGGAAAAGGAAGGACTCAGGAGGTACGGAGGCTTGTCTGGGGCCTCAGAGCCAGATACCTGGTGTGCATAGAACCCCAACTTCCCAATTCCCAGTTCAGTGTAGTGCACCATTTCCCAGGTCTCCCGGTGGCTGTGCTTTCTCTGATGCTTTTACCAACTTTCAGCCGGATGCTAGTCGCAAAATGTGATAAAAATGAATTGTTCTTGGCGCTTTCCCTCTGCCTTGCGTTTGGGCCTGGCACGTCAACGTCAGGCTCTTTGATGTCAAGGTGGACGATGGGGTCTGCTCTTCCAGCTTCCAGTCCTCCTTTTCCAACAGCATCTGGATGTTGCCGTGTGGACCCACTTCCTTCAGTGGCTGCAGGTAGAGGGGCATTGCCTTAGTCTGGCTGCTCCATGAGCACGTGACCTGAGCGAACCCTTTCAGATGGGCTCTCCCAGGACTGTTTGCTGACACATGGTGCAGAATTCAAACATGATGAGAGCATTTGCAGTGTAAAGTAATCCTTTCTCCCCACTCACTTCCCCAGCCACCCATTTTCCCTTTCCCAGAGGCTAGCACTATTCCCAATATTTCCTGTAGCTTTCCGGAGATATTCTATATACTTACAAACATTTATGTGTGTTTTTTTCCAAATGAGTAACACTATCTTTTAGAGATATTTGTGTATTTGTATACTCTTTTAAATGACTGCATAGCTTTTCATTGTATGGTTTCATAGTTTATTTAACCAGTCTCCTACTATCTTCAGTTTTTTGCTTTTACAAATAATGTTGTAATGAATATCCTCATGATATCAGTGGTAATACGTAGGAGCAAGAGTGTTGCATCAAAGCATATGTGTATTTTTAATTTGAAGAGACATGGTTAAATTGCCTTCCATAAGTAGTTTATAGCGGAGTGTATATGTGTGTGTATGTATAGTTTATGTGACATAGTGCCTGTCTTTTTCATGTCCTCACCAGGGCAGTATATTAAAACACTTTTTGACAATGTGACTGGTGAAAAATGGTGCCTTGTAGGTTTCATTTTCCTTTCTCTCATTCCTGTTTTGCAGCTGAAGAAACCTAGGCTCAGAGACTTTAAGTGACTTTGCCTAGGTCACAGAGGTAGTGAGTGACAGCTGTCAGCAGAGGCAGTCTGGCTCCAGAGTCAACTCTCAATCACTAGAATAATCTTAGCTGCAGCTCCTTTCTGTTACTTGCAACCAAGGAATCCCTACTATAGAGAGTTCCGCTGATCCGTGGCTGTTTTCAAATGCAGATCTAACATGCCCCTCCCTGTAGGAACTCATTCATGGGTTCCAGTTGCTTTTAGGATAAAGACTGAAATGTTTGATTCTCACCGTACTTCTCTCCAGCCTCACCTTCCTGCCAACCTTCTTACTCACCATATTCCTGCTGCACTGGCATTTTATCCGTGACTCCAATGCATTAAGCGCCATTCTTCCTCAGGGCCTTTGCACATGGCATTTCCTTTTCCTGGACTACCTTCTTCCACCACAACATATATGTAAGTTATTTCTATTCATTTTTCAGATCTCAGCTCAGTTTGCCACTTCCCCAGGAAAGACTGACTAGGTCAGGTCCCTGTTCCCCTCATGAAAGCCATTCCCGGGAGCTCAAGCTTTACCCTGGAGGCATCGGGTATTTATGGTAGATAGAACTTGAGGAACCGAACTGATCTGTGAAGGTGCCATCCTGTTGGAGACATGAAAATTGCAGAGATGATTTTTGGTAATTTGTGAACTCTCATGAAGCACCCCTTGACAAAGAACTGGGAGTTGTTGGTTATATTGTAAAATGCAATGTGACTTAGCCATGCAGTTTCTTTGTACAGATTCTTCCAAATTACTGGAAGACAAGCCCATTCCATAGCGTCAGTTAGGGTCCTGTTATCTGCAAGAAGACAGCCCTCGTCAGATTTTCTTTGTAAAAGGCAAGTCCAAAATGCACAACCATTCCATGTAAACCTGTGGTGAAGCCATTGTCCACTTCTTAACCAATTATGAGTAGATGAGTGAATGATGAAGGTAAGTCACCTCAGTTGTACTCACTGTAATGCTCCTTTCCTAACTTTAGTATCTTCCAAACATCATTCACTTTAAGAAGGGCCAGGGTTCCTGGGCGGAGGGTCTTATTTTTCTTTCTCCTGACAGATATAAGCAACCCTGGGAACTTTGGCCACCAGCCTTTTCCAGTCAGAAAGGTTATGAGCCACTGTCTGTGATACCACCCTAAGCTTGTCTAGGTTCGGTGTCGTGTGACAAATCAGGAACTACCAAGGGCCCATGCAGAGTCTGGACAGTGGTTTCAGGAGTGTCGTTTAGGTGCCATTCTTTCTGATTCTTCTTGTGTTGATGGCCAGAAACACCATCTAGCTTGAAGGTTCCCTGGCCCAGGGTATCCTTGGCACATGTACAGGAATCCTTATGCTGACTGAGTTGGCATCTCCTGGTGAGAAGTGATTTGTTGCCCTGATTAGAATGTAAACAGTTGCTGAAGTTGAGTTTTGTCTCTCATGTGAGTTTTATTACGGCCTTCTGTATTTATAAACATATCTTGAGCACGAGGGAGAAATGCGATAACCTTTGAGCCCCCAAGAGAGTATCCATTTGTTTTCCTGTGGGTTGGAATGAAGACGACTTAGCCTCCTTCTCTGAGACTCGCATCTCCCTCTTGCTTTCTCCAGCTGCTCTGGGATCATGCCCAGATCACCATTCCTTAATTGTTCGTCCTCTTCTATTAGAGTCCGTAATGTCTTTTGACAAAGTGTGTTTCCTATTCAGCTGGCATCTACTAGAGGGACACAGAGTCCAGGTGAGGCTTCGGTTCAACCCAACACACAGTGATTGATTTTCTTTTTTAAAGATTCAATGTGTCAGGCATTGGTGCAAGTGGAGAGGTGTTGCGTGTGTGGAGTTTGCATGCACATTAAGGAAATAGACACACAGACACACACATAAATAAGGCATGATGTAGAATGTCAAATGAGAGGTAGAAATACAATGTTAGGAGTGTGCCCCAGAGACTGTAAGTCGGGTTGAGAAAACAGGGGACAGTTTCATGGAAGAGGAGGAACTTTTTAATTGGACCTTGAAAGAGTGGGCTACCTTGGAGAAGGCAGAGTTTTTGCAGGGGAAGAAGAAAGACAGGGCCCATTTTCAGCAGTGCAAACGGTAGATACTAGGGCTGGGCTCTAGAGAATACAAGGGCATGTTTACAGAAACGACCTTGTAACCTGGGCTTCAGGTACCTATTTGGGGTGGAACGGCCGAGAAGGGGGGCAGGCACCTAGGAACTAGAGAACAAATGAAAAGAGGAGAATGTGGCCAACTTATAAAAGAGTCTCGAATGGCAGGCTTAGAAATTTGGCCTTTATTCTGGAAATAATGGTGGGGAGTTGGTTTCAAAGACTTTTTGAATGGAAAGTGGGTGTAGTCAGATCCATTTTTTACAGTTGTAACTGGCAGCAGCATAGTAGCTAGATTGTAGAGGGGAGGGGCTGGGGCACGGAGACCTTTGCAAATATTCTGGTGAGAAAGAATGAGGTTCTGAACCAGGGCAGTAAATGGAGGGAAGAAAATGGAGGCATGAATTCCAGAGTTGTGTTTTTAAACAGGCACATTGAACTTCACCGTGACTTTGGATGTTAGGGATGAGAGTTGAGAAAGAATTACAAGCAGTTTTCCAAGATTTCTAGCCTTATTGCTAGATGGAATATGACACCATTTACCAAGCTGGGGAATAGAAGAGGAGGAAGGAAGTGTGGCTGCGGATGGAGTTCTGAGGAGCCAGTGGAGCATCGGAGAAGGTCCGGAAATACTGCTCTGGAGCTTCGTGGAGATGTCGGTGCCGCATGTCGATGTGGGAGTTTCATGTGTCTTCAGTAAGCACTCCTTAGGTGCCTGTCACTGGCCAGGCCACGTTCTCCCATGTGTTCATCCACGCTTGAGAGCACCTGACACGTGGTGTCACCTACGTAGAGACGATAGCTGAAGTAATTGGACTGAGAGAGAATGTAGATAAAAGAGTAAAGGGCTTCGAAGGGAGAATGTGGGCGTGATCTAGTCTAAAGGACAAGCACGGGAGAGCCAGCAGGACAGCCTGAGACGACAGTCAGGGGAGTTCGAAGGGAACCACGAGGAGATGGTGGGACGGAGGGAGATGAGTCGTGTCCGACCCTGCAGAGAAGTCAGTAGGGTCAAGAGCGATCCCATGTTTGGGTTCAGCACAGAAGGTGTCTCAGTGGAAGGTCAGGGCAGAGGACAAGGTGGGAGAAGATAGGTGACCCTATCCATTATACGTTTTTATGATCTGATCCAAGGGGAAGTTTCTCAGAGCAGTTTTGTCTCCTAGCTGTGCCTTTAGGTCAACCTGATTTTCGCCAGATGAAGATGCTGCACTTGGCTTTTATCCGAGTTCCTCCAGAAATTAGCCTGTAGTAGACATACAGTTGCTTAGTATGGTAGCGAACTAAAGAATGGCTGACCTATAGTGGTTAACATTTTAATTTGCGAAAGCACCATTGTACATCACCAAATGGGAGGCCATTGAGCCACACATCTCCAAAATTGCACTGGGCGCTGGCTGGGGTTTTGCAATTGTGTTGAAAACTAAAACTGAACTCTGTGGCTTGAAAACAAATTGCTGATTTTGTGATTAATTGGGTCTCTAAGGTCAAGGAAACCCTTGCTGTAGATGAGTTATAAAGTTATGGTACTATTTGTGGAGCAAGATGAGAAATCAATATCGTAACCACAGGATAACTCTCTTAAAAACCAAGGTATGTTTTGTTGCAAATTGTATGGAAGAAACTGACCCCCAAAGGGACAAACATACCTTCGTTATTGCACAAGTGTGTGCTTGTTATGGAAAAGCCGAGGAAAATGGTTGGGTATTACTAGAGTGTGGCTGGGTGTTCTAGTATAAGGATCAAATTGTTGCAATTTCAAGTCAGACCTCACTTACAGTTATGTGTGTCCTAAGGCAACCTCATCCAGCAATCTCTAGAAGGGGTGTGCAGTGAGAGGCCAGGATGCCTGGGTTATATTTTAGCCTCTGCTGATCACATGCTGGTGTTAGGTCTCTTTCCCTCCTGCGTGTGTTCTGTGGTTTTATGTGTTAGTACTTCAGAGACGCATTGCCACCCTTGAGTGAAAAAGGAATGTCTTCCATTAGCATCACTGGGAATAAGACACACAGGAATCATTGACGTTTTCCACTCCCAGAAGTGAAACTATACTTCTTTTCTAAGAAGCCTGTGCATGTAGAGGAGCGTGCGAGGAATTCTGGTTTTGTCTTGGTAAAAATGAATGATCTCTGCTTGCCATGGCAGAAGACTCATCATAACAAGACTGCTTTAGACACATAGAATGTCGAGGGTAGAACCTTTTATAGATAGGAGTGTTGAGGACCGTGAAATGACTTGCCCACAGGTCCGTTGTAGTTGGCTACGGTGCCAGGTGAGAAGTAGGTATCTGAACACCCAGGCAGAGATTCATTCTCTGAGCCTGCCGCCATTTTCCCAAGCCGAGCTGGAATTCATTACGATCCACGATCTTGTTGAAACTTACTCCCAGCTTCTTAGCCTAGTACATTATAAAGTTCTCTCCTTACAGGCCAAGTCTCACTCTGAGGTCAGAAGAATAAGATCAGGCTTGAAGAAGGGAGTGTTAGTGGAAACGCTAAGAGCTCTTTGCAGTGAACTGTACTTCAAGGGCCCCTTTAAACCGCTTCTGTTCTGTGTGACTTACAATTATTGGAGCGCTCGGCTTGGCGGTGGGTTGTCCTTGATGGATGGGGAGAGGTGGTGATTTGTTTCTTTCCTTCCCCATCTCTTTTGCTTCTCCTCATTTCAGCTTAAGAAATGAATTGTTTGGTCTTTTATAATGTAGAGATTAGTGCAGCCATTTTTAAGTCACTTCTTGTGATCTCTCATAAGAGCTGACTCTTTGCAAAAGAAACACTTCTGTCTTGTCAGAATGACAGTGATTAACCCCCAGTTTGGATCATCTCCAGCAGCTTTGTTCCCTGAAAAATGAACTTGATTTGATGAATAAAAGTTTGGTGTATTCGATGAGTCAGAGGGCAGGAAAATGTCCTTGTCTCTGATGGGGCTCTTATAGTCAAGACACATTGAACATCAGGGGTAAAATAAACCTTAATCTCCAAAGGAAAAACCCTGGAGCATGAAACTGTTCCCACTAGAAACGCCGTAAATCTTGCAAACCATGTAGGTTTTTCTGTTTGGGGCAACATCAAAGCCCAGTGACTTTGGAGATTAAAGTGTGTTTGACAAGCAAAACTTTCCCTGTGCCCCACTCTTTACGAGATTTGGCCTGTCTTTTGCCTTTGTTTCACCTCAGTATGACTTCCTTTCTTCCCAAGAAGTGGGAAGTCTCACCTCCTCAAATCTGCAGCAGGCTGCGATGGTTTCTTCTTCTAAAGCCGGTTGCAGGCCAGGTGGTGGCGGTCCTTCATCCTTCCAGCATTGTCCCACCCCCGCGGTGGACAACACCTTCTCACGGGCCTTCCCAGGGACCCTCTTATTTGTGGCAGAGTTTCAGAGCCTTTTGCTGACTGAAAGAAGATCAAACAACAGGAAGACAGTGGTTTCCCTCAGCTCGGACAAAGGAGTTAGTCTTTTGCCTTAGAATTTCTGTTTCTTTTAAAACCATCTTCTCTGCTGTCCCAGAAGAAATGCTTGGTTCTTTTTGTTTGTTTGTGTGTTTGTTGGTTTTACCTGTTTCTAACTGTGTTTTAGGGAGGCCTAAGTGCTTTCTCTACAGATTGGAAATAAGCAACTGCAATTCTGTTCCAATAGCGAAAAATGCTTTTCAGATAAATTATTGTTCAACAGAGTACAAACTTTTCTTCAGTAACATCTTTTTTTGGAAGTGCGATAAGATTTTGCTTTCAAGTGAAACTCAGCTATTCTAAAGGAATTGTGTTCTCTACAGTCGAACATTCCTGCCTCCTGCCAAGTCCCTCTAAGATCTGGCTGCTTCTCAGGGTGGTCAGATAGCAAGGGGACAGACCGGGGAGGCCAACGGCTTGAAGGGTAAACCCCACCGCGGAAAATCTCATTACTGGAAAAGCTCTCTGCATCCAAGGACAGGTATTCCCAAGTGGAAGGCTGGCGATGGTGAACGGTTAAGGGACTCAACGGAAATATCTTAAATTGTCTGCGTTAAACATGCAGCATCCTTAGAGGTCAGACAGACCTGAAACTTGAACAGCTGTACAACAAGCATCTGAGATTGTTTTTAATTGTGTCCCCTTTTTCTAACAGCAGTAATTCTTGTTTATATTGTCAAGAACCTTTCCACCCAGCACAAGCACACCATACTCGAAGGTCAAATGCTTAACCCTTCTGCATGGTTACAATGAAAATGGACCCTTTTGTTTTCATTAATGTATAGCCCTGCCGTCTATACTGGGAGAATGGGGGCCTCAAGCGTTCACCAGGCTGAAGTCACTTATTGTCCGAGTGCCACAAAGAGAGCATATTTTTGTTTCCACACAACAGTTGCTGAGCCTTCGTCTGTGCACCCAACCACAAGACAGTATGCCCATTTATCAATGGGCAGAAGTTTGGGGTACCATTTTGTTCCTTTGACCTGTGTTACTTTTTACTGACCCGACCAAATTGCTTAAAAATTTTCCCTTTCTGCTGTCACTGCTTAAAGCTGCTTAATGTCTCCGAAGGGATTCCACACCCCCCTCTTCTTTTTAACACTTTACATTCCTGTTTATCACAGCACCTGTTACTGTAGTGAACCATGAAATCACAAATGTTATGCGGCTCTTAGTGAGCGATGAGACTTTATTAAATATAAACAGAGCATCTCCTGACTCTGGGATGGCGTGTAAAGGTAAGCAGGCAGATGCCATGTGTTCACAGACCCACACACATTTTTTTTTGATGAGGGCCAATCAGGAAAGTATGTTGGTGTATTATTTGTGCGTCAGGAAAGAAGTATTTCTTGTCCTGTTCCTTAAGAGTTAACCAAAACTAAAGGGGCCAGTTCAGCAAACATTAAATATGAGGCTCAAACATGAAGGCTTCTTTGTTCCTGAAACAAAAATGCCACAGCAGGTGGTAGACTTGAACACAGGAGGAAGGAGGAGGTTCAGTGGTTGCCCATTTTTCTAATCCTTTCAAAATACCCATTGTCTAAACCCCGAAGTGAAAGTGTCCCTGGTCAGTCTCATGGAGACCGTTTGGGCATGAAAGGACTCTGCCCATCACTGGTTTCCTCCAACGGTCCTGTCTTTGGGTGTGGAATGTATAACCACAAAACAAGGCAAGACAGGCATTTATCTGTATCAGATGAGCCACCGACATCTGCTTATCAAAGCATAAAAGTGTTCCGAGTGTGGCAGGTTAGAGTTAAGTAGGAATTCATGCCAACAGCAGTCGTATTTTGCAGGGTTTCGATTCTCTGACGACAGAAATGGTGTTTTTGTTGTCTGGGGGACTCTCAGAGCAACGTTGTGGTGACCACATTACCTTTTCAAAGCTAAGGTTCAATTCCACAGTGTGTACCTGTTTGTATCAAGGTGTTTCATTGGGGGTATAGGGTTTGAAAGGGATTCAGGCTTGAAGTGGCACTCTTTCCCTAAAGATGGAGGAAATGTAGTTTATTACTCTAGCACTCAGACCCCCTAATGGGAGGTGTTAAAGGATGCGTGAAAGAACAGGCGGATCCTACCTTCCGAGGAAGGTACCAAATAGCCCTTTCCTGCCTCTGTGTACTTGTTGAGCTGTCCTAATTGTTTCTTTTATTCTAAATCACAGTTGGAATGATTTATGAAAATGAGTGCAGTAGTGATAGTTTTCTTTTATAAATTCATGAGAAGTCTGGAGTTGAAAATCTTGTTTCCACAAACTTCAGACACTGCTCATAAGTTCAGACGGTGCTACTGCTGGTACATAAGTACGTGTTCCTTCAGTTGCGTCCGTACACGAATTGCTCACGTGATCACCGGCCATGCTGCTAACCTTTTGGAAACACGCTACATGGCTGCTGCTAAAGCCACACTTTAGGTCTAATGACAACTGCTTTCAGTGGCACTAAACACACGTATAAAGAGAACCTTGTCTGCCAAACCCGTGGACTTGTATAACCTTCGGATAACACTAGCATTCAGAAGTTAGTGTTTCCAGCTGACATTTAGGTTCCTTTCCTATGCGGCACTCCTACATGTCTGAAAGGGTGAAAAAAATCCTAGGTGATAATATCATTTTCAACCTTGATTTGGGACCTTATAGCTGGGAAGGAGCTGAGATGCCTGGAACCGATGTCGATGGAAAGATAGTTTGGGAGACAAAAGGATCAGCGACCATCTGGTGGTTGTCTTGTGTATTCAAAAAACGATGTTGTCCCTGTGACCTCTAGTCTTGTGTCTTTGTGTCCAAGTGGGTCTCGAGACTCCCAGGGAGTGAGCCACTGTTCCTTCTACAAGTACAGACTAGCTGCAGACCCTCGTCTGTTACTGAAATCATTGTCAGGAACTTAGCGTCGTTTATTCCAGTTCTGCTAACCGCCCTTCCTCTGTCACCCACGGGCAAGGAGATCCTGGGCCAGTTATTAAACACTTGTAAAATGAGTTCGCGGGTGATACCACCGACCTTGTCGGGTGGTTGGGAGGCTGAAATGAGATGCTGTATCCGTGTCTCAAAGAAAGTGCTCCAATGTGTTATCAGTCATACATCGTTAAGTGGGTAAGAAAGTGAACTGCGAGCAGACTGCCCAGGTTTGAATCCTGGCCTTCTACTTACCAGTTGTGGGATCTGAGGTGTTACTTATCTATAAATTGGGATAATAGTAAAACCGATTTCATTGAATTGTTATGAAGATTTAATGAGGAATACACGAAACGTGATTAGGACTGGGCTTGGCATAGAATACATATTCAGTAAGTGGGAGGTTTTGTTATTTTCTGTCATTGTTAATACCTTTCTAATTTTATAGCCACTGTAAAGAGTTTTTCTTTTCAGTTTTTCTTTTCAGTTCAGTTTTCTAACAGTTACTGTTAACGCACTAGTAATATGTACTGACATTACAGATTGAATAGTCACTTAAATAGGTCCTGAATTCCTGTTTGGCAACTATATCCCCAAATGAGAGGTGTGTGTGTGCGCGCGCACGTCCGTGTGTCTCTGAGTAGATATGTGCCAGTAACAACTATGCTGACATTGAAAACTAGACAGCAGTGTTCATGGAGAGTGGCCTGGCAGGGACTGCGTTTGTCCCAGGTAGATGTTACCTGAGGACAAGGGCAGCTACTCTGTCCATGCGACCTTCCCTGAATTATCTATTCCTACCAGATTGTGCCTTCATTTAGACTTTCAATAGTCACGTTGTCAATACCATAAGTCGTTTCATTATAGTGAGACATAGCTCTGACCTCGAGAATCTTAAGAAAAATAAGAATTTTTTTAAAGAGTGAGTAGATGTACGTAGTGAAATGTATCAGTTATGTCTTTGTTCTTCCGGGTCGACATTTTAATTTTCATTGTCTCAAAATGAAAAGGATCAGTGTACTCAATAGATCGGTGTTAAATGATCATATTAAGGTTATATAAGCAATGAACAGGACCTTCGAGTAGAGTATCTTTTTTATGAATGATTTTTGTAAACCAAAATCAATTCGATGAGCTTTGTTGAATTCAGCAGTCATTCTCCATAGCCCCCTGGGTCACCCTTCACCCTGTGCATATATTTTATTTTCCTGCCTAGATCATAGCCTCCCAGTGGCCAGGCACTGTCACCTTATGGACGTCCCCCACACAGCAGAGACTCAGATCAATTGATTTATTACATGAGACTTTGCCTCTAGCCCAGGCTGTTCCGTGTGTTCAGTTTGAACGTGCTGGACTGGACTCCTGTACTCCTTTCGCTGCTGAATGGACTTGAGCGGAGCCTTGGATTCCTTCTCTATTATGATGTGGTCGGTAAGCCCTGCTTTCCCTAACTCACATAGTTTGTATGAGGATTAAATAAGACATTGTTCCCGAAAGCACTTTGTAAAGTGTACATCAGGTTACACATGTGGCAGCTTCGGTCACCGGTGTCTGATGCCTCGGTTAGGTTTGGCCCTGTTCATTCACAGAGTAAATTTGGCAAAATCTCTTAACCTTTCTACATCTCCAGTTTTTCATCTGCAAAATGAAGATGATAATTCCTTTGTCCTGGAGACATATTTTTAGGAGTCAGTGATACAGTGCATGTGAGTAGCACATGGTCTGTAGTAAGCGCTCAGTAATGTTAGCTGCTATATCATCATCACCACCGTCACCGTCACCTCACCATCACCTCACTGTCACCATCACCATCACCTCCCCATCACCCACCATCACTGTCACCATCACCGTCACCATCCAGAAAGCATCCAGCTTAAAGGTCTTGGCTTGTCTGGTATAGATGCTTAGCACTGAACAGGGGCTTAGGTGGTATGAAAACCATCAATTTTGGTAGCTTTACTGTGGCTCTAAGTGACCAGTATTGTAACGTGGCTCACGCTGATTGGCCGCTTCTCATGTGCCAGGTGTCATTCCATTCTAAGGCCCCTTTGTGTAAAAAATTGAATCCTGTCCACCCTCTGCAGTAGGTGGTGCAAATATCATCACTTGGTAGGTGAGGAAACTGTGGTACCGAGAGGGGAAGTAACTTGACTGTGGCTGACTCAACACTAAGGTGGTCAGATTCCAGAGCCTGTGTGCGTCCTCCCCCTGCTAAACCCCACATGGACAAGAGCCACCTCCTGACTCACCATCCATCCTCTTCTCTTCACAGCAGCCATGACTTGAGAATCGTCCTGCATCCACTTTGCTTAAATTTGTGTTCTGTGCAGTCTAGACCCCTGTCAGACACAGTGACATTTAAAGTGCAGAATGGTATGTTGGTGCATATATAACTTTCCCGAATCTTTCAGTCCTACATATACACTTCTCTCATACTTTGTACCCAAGTCTGCTGAGTGTCCCCCAAGCATTCCCAGCTCCTCATGTCTAAAACTGAACTCTTCCCTTGTGGCTTTGGGGAGTTACTCTCTCTGTGCCTCAGTTTCCTCATCTTTACAATAGAGGTGCCTCATATACGGTTATTGCTGGGTTCAGTGAGATAAGGTTGGTAAAATGCTGGTTGCAATACCTGGCGCATAGTAGGCATTAACCAAACGTCCCTCTTGCTGTTACTGCCTCCTGGGGGAGCACTTCTCTGGGCATGGCATCAGTAGAAGGGTCTTGGCAGGCATTCTGGCGTCACCCTCCCAAGCAGTTAAAATGTCCACTAGGCCTGTGGTTTGGATGTTACTGAAAGAGGGGCTGGGCAGGAGGGGGGTTGGGGAGCAGATATATACAAAGGAGAGAATTACAACAAAGAGCCTTTTCTGCTTCAGTTGTCGTGTAGAAAACATATGTTCAGCGATGCAGGCAGCAGTTGGGTTAAAGACACACTGTAGGGCTGCAGACAAAAGGCCTGTACTCTTCCTGCATTCACAGCGTTTCCAAACATATTCACTTGTCTCACTTGTTAGGGACTGAGCTGTCAGCTGGCTCCTCTTGCAAGTGTGATTTCTTTTTCCCCCGTTCCCTTTCAAAGGCCTCCCCGCCTTCCCTTCTCCCCCAGTGTCTTACAGTTCATATAATCCGGTGTGCATGACAGGCCACTTCAACCTTTGTGTTCCTGATGTGGGGGGGAGGAGAGAGCTGATCTGATGACGCTCCTGGGTCACTTCTCACTTGCCCAGGGATCAGAAGGTGCTGAGCCACGTTTTAGGCCAAACAGCATCAGTGGCTTAGATAGTCAGTGCTTTGCGTAGCTAGCCATTCTTCCCCTTCAATTAACAGGCCAGCAAATACACTAGTGCAGGGAGCGTCTTAGGGGCAGCGGCTGGGACCTGAGGGTGTGTGCACATCGTGGGGTTGGGACAGTTCTTGCTTTTATTTGTGGGGTGAATCGTTTTTGATGAAAAGACAGAGATAAGGCCAGGTACTGCTGAAGCATTGGAGAGAAGTTGGCTGACATTCTAGTATTCACTCTGTGAAATGGGCACATATGTCCACACTCAGTTCTAAGTCCGGGTAGTATTGGTCTGTACCATGTGTGTACTTTCAACTTTTTTATTTTCTTTATTGAAGGTTTTGCAGCCATGGTAGGTTTCTTTCCATGGATGAGACTTTAGAAAGATACTTTCGTGTGTATCACTTTTTAGTTATGTAATGTACATAATATAAAAGTATATGTATATTACTTTTATGTCTAATCTCTTAGAGCTTCCATTGCGGTGAACAGTCAGCTAGAGATGTGAACAATTCTCATGCCAGTGCTTCTGTCACGATGTGTATTATTCATGGGCATTTCACCTTCCCACTCTCCGTCTTCCCATGTACAAAATGGGAATTCCATCAGAGTCACCCCTGATAGTGCAGATTGTAATAGAACAAAATATGTATCTATAAGGTAACGGTCGGTGAAAACGCTCCCTCATCTTGGTAGAAATCTTGTGTTGTGTCTATTATTGAGTCAGTTTCAAAGCTTTTGTTTCTTTTTTCTTCTAAAACTCTTGCTCATGCTCTCCGTTTCATGATATAGTTCATTAGTTGAGTTGCTCATCCTGAAAAGCACTAGCATATTCCGAGGAAGGAGTGGGAGCAGGGAGGCAGGGGCTTTCCCATTGGCTGAGAGCTCTAAATGGGCAGTTAGCTCATTTCAGCAGCAGAGGCAATTACCATCCTGCTAATGACTAGGCAGTGAAGTGGAATTTCCCATATACAGTGTCTTCTGGTGTGAGGATAATTTCAACACCTGAAAATCCTCAGACAGAAAAACATTGTGTAAATATTTTCTAGTGGAAAGTGCCAGCAAAGTCATCCCACTGACATGTCAGACCTGACAAGGGAAACTACTGATGGTATTACAATTTTTAGTGCTGTCATTTGAAAATCCTTGAAAGAAAAACATTGTGGAAATGTGTATATGTTCCCCTCAGACTGAAAATAAGTCGGCAAAGATTTTCGTAATGGATAAAGCGAGTCGACTGCAAGTTGGGATAGAGTTGCCCCTGAGGTGGCACCTTCTTCTCTTGCCCGGAGTGGAGTGTCACCCAGAGCCACCAGTAGAACCACTGGAAAATAAATCGATGTTATTTCCCACGTCGAATGGATGCATTTCACAGAGCGAGGGGAAAGGGAACTGAGGGTCATAAGAGTGTGTTTGCGAGGCTTTCCCCCCTAGTGTATAGATTTTGTTTATTTCTTGTTTTTAAAGAAACCTGATGCTTCAGGAGTTAGAATGAGTCCTGGACTTTCTTGGTAAGAATAATTATGCTGTTTCTTTCACCTCTCTGTGAATCAGCTTTATTATATGGACTGCGTGTAATAGTGACCAAGAGGAGACTCCTCCAAAACAAATACATCTATTAGGCTACTTGGAAAACAGAAGGGAAAAAAGAACAATGATTTTGTAAACTCCACAAAGGTCAAAAAAAGGCTTTCAGTAAGTATGCAGAGACTAGAAATCAAATCCCATTTCCTATCATAAGAAGCCCGTTGTTTTAGCCTCGGTAGTTAATGTACTGTATGTGAAAGATTTAAGACTAGTTGGAAAGCTTTGCTTCTGTTTTATTAGGCTGCTATTGAAAAGCCAGCAGCATAACTTGGACTAGGTGCTTTGAGATTTCTTAATGGGCTGTCAGGGGCAAGACACCAGGGCTGTGCTATACTAGCTCTTTCCTGTACATTAAAACAACAGGGGCCAAGCGATCGCACACAGAAGTATGAATTACTTGATGCTTTCTCTGTTCCATATGGCCAGCCATGTCTTTGGCAATTAATCATGTACAAAATCAGTCGAGTGCTTTCTGAAGCATTGAAGTCAACATTTAGTTGTACCTGTGCCAGTGGGGGCAGGGGGGGCAGGGGGGTTGCAAGCGGGAAATAGCTGGATGAGGGGCTGCTGGCGCCAAGGCCCAAGCAGCTGGCTTCTATAAACACCACTTTTTCCCTCTTCACCTTTTTTTCTCTCTTCCTCTCTCTCTCTCTCTCTCTCTCTCTCTCTCTCTTTCTCTCTCTTTCTTTCTTTCTTTCTTTCTTTCTTTCTTTCTTTCTTTCTTTCTTTCTTTCTTCCTTCCTTCCTTTCCTCCCTTCTTCCTTTCCTTCCCTTCCCTTCCCTTCCCTTCCCTTCCCTTCCCTTCCCTTCCCCCTTCACTTCCTCCTCCCCTGTCTCTCCTTCCCTCCCTCCCTCCCTCCCTCCTTTTCTTCCTCCTTTCCTCGGTCTATTTCCTGCCTGGTACCCCAGGTTAGGCACCCCAGCTTAAGCACAGGGAGCAGGCCATCTCTCCCTCCCCAGCCTGGTCGTCCCAGCAGTCACCCAGGGGGCTGTGCTGCGAGTTCACACAATCCCAGGCAGGTTGCTTTGGCTCCGTAGCTTTTAGTGAAACACGAGGAATGGCGATTTCTGTCCTGGTAGAAGGTGCTGTGCAAGTGCTTTGGGAAAAAAATTATTCAAATTCATGGCTGTGGTATTTTAGCATAAAAAAGAGTCAGTGTCCACACCTTCTGTGATGTCTCCCCCCAGTCTTTTACCCCTAATACTGCTGCTGATAATAATAGTAATAACAATTTGTAGCATTTATTGAGCATATTGTACGTGCCAAGCATCATGCAAAGCGCTTTACGTGGATTAGCTCATGCACCCATCACACGGGCTGTAGATTATGGCACCTCTACCCCTGTGCAGATGAGGAAACTGATCAAAGAAGCGTTTTCCCTGAATTCTTTCTCCAGACATTCTCGATTATTCTCAGCTCCCGTAGCTCAATAGTGCCCGATGGAAAAATGCAGAGATATGTCATTTGGTAAAAGTCGCTGAGATGTTCATTGAAATAAAGTGGGTCTTTAGGTCACAATAAAAGGCTGCTTTGTTGGCAGTCTCTTGGAGACGACTGCCTTTGTGCCTTCCTTTCATGACAGTCTAGCTTATCTCGTGCTTTCCCGGGTAAGGAGACTGGGAAGGGTGGGGGAGGGGAGGGAAAGGATGAAGACAGCAGCCTTAGTGGTCCAGTAGACGTGGCACCCAGTGGTGACTTGGTGTTATCTCTTAGCGGAGGTCATCCAGGATGTGTCTTCTCAAATTCAGGAAACAGGGGAAAGAAAGTTTTAACATTGTGTAAACATTAGCACCCCCAAAACCTCCTGCTCCCGGAGAGGGAGATAAAGTAGGCAAAAAGGCTGAGAGGAATGTTTATTTGTTCTGCTGGGCTGTGGATCCAAGCATGCTGGAAATCTTTGCTGGTGCCCAGTCCCGCTTAGAAAATGTGAAGGCATCACTCAGCATTGAGCTCCAGAGGCCTCACAAAAGAGCCATCTTAAACTGACAATCAGTAAATGAAGGGAGACCTGAGATCGACCTTTCTTTGATGGGACTAAGGCTATCTCAGTGGGTTCTGTGCCTTTCTTCTTCTTCTTCTTCTTAAAAAAAAAAAAAAAAACGGAAAGAAAGGGGGGGAAAAAGTGCTTCTGGACTTTTGAAGAGGGGAGCCCTGGTTGGGTTTTTGACAGCCCGTGGCAATGTTGATGTGAGGAAATAGCTTTCCCAGCTGATAACATCTTAAACCAAGTTTCTTCACAAGTTGAACCTTTAGCCCTCATTATCAGTCCTCGCATATCTTTGTAATTTGTGTGCGCTTGGGGGAAATGTAACACCGTCATGAGGCAGATGCATATATAAAATGATCGGCATTTCACCCATAATGACAGCAGTCGTTTTTTGGTGGTGATGGTGAGGGTGTGGAGATGGGAAGGAGGGGAGGCCATGAAATGCTGGCATCCTGGGGTTATGTGCCTTTTGAAATTGGACAACCAGCAGCTGATTATTGTGCTTTTTTTTAGAAAAATGAACTAAGCAGAGGGGTTGCCAGCCATATTTGTGGAATGCCTCCTGTTTTCATCCATTTTCTTAGAGTTCACTGATTTGTAAAAAGGAGGGCTTAAATCTGAGTTTGTAGTTAAAGGCCTATCAGAAGCTGTTACCCCATATCAGAAAGGAACACAAGAAGTAAAGATGTACATAGAATTATTAGTAAGGAATAAATGCTATACTCTCGTTTCAAAATCTGAGTGTCTCAAAACCTTACGTGGTACAAATTCTGCATATTGCCATGTGTGTCCTTACGTGCTTTCGTAGGATACCCTACAGTTAAGACATACAGAGAGTTACTGAGTGTAAAAATATATACAACAAGAATTAGGTGAATTGCTCAGTTTTAAATGAATAAATTCAGAATTTTCCAAGAAAAATGTGAAAGTTAAACTTAAAAATCCAAGGCTTCCTAGAGCCTTAGAGTTTGGATTTTTCTTTTCTCATTCTCAATCTGTGGTCACTCCCCCACACACCCTTCTGGTTGTGATTATTTTACTTTGGTTTTAGATGTCAAGTTTTGAGCCAGGAGAAACTTAAAAACAATAGGGAATTCTTGGAGGTCCTTAGAAGGCTGTGGGTTGCCATCGCCCATCCAGTGTAGTGTTCTCTACTGAAATGGAGAGAGAGGGAGAGAGAGGGAAAGAGAGAGAGGGAAAGATAGAGAGACTTCTTTCTTTGGCTTATTAGGAGGGTCTACATAGATTAAGTGTGATCCTACTGTAGTAAAAGCACATATTTTTAGACATCCATCCAAATGAGTATTGCTCTTCTAAGTAGTCATCGGGGGGATTGCATATATTTTCCTTGATGCTATTGCTTAAAAATAGTTTTTACAACTTTTTTCCTAGAATCACCCTTAGGAATCGTTGCCTCAAAACCAACGCTTGTTTCACATACTGTTAGGGATCTTGACTAGTACCCTCTGGCTCGATGGCTCATCTTCCTCCCCAGCCATGCTCTGGCATGTCACTTGGCGTCATTTATTCAACAAGCATCTGTCAGGATCTACCTTGGTGACGTGGTGCCATATGAGGCACCATGGAGGATAGTAAGAAGAAATGCGTACGGGCCCTATCTGTTCTAATAGACCTCACAGTCTGGAGGAGGAAACACCTAAGGAATAAATAAGTGCAGTGGAACATGACATGGTTTGTGAGATGCTCGGAGCTGCCACATAAGAAGGGATGGTCAGCTCTACTTAATTTGGTGGAAGGATGTGCTTCATGGAAGACTCCACAGAGGAGGTGTTACCTGAGATGTTTCTTGAAGAATTAGTAGTTACTGGTACGTTACACAGCTAGGTACAAATGCATACGTAATATAGAACAGCCATGTATTTTCAGGAACCTGCAGTTAGTTTTATATGGAACAGAAGATGGCAGGAGATAACATTTGAGAAGTAAGCAGGATCTATATTAAGAAGGGTTTTGTTTTTTTTGTCCATGTTAAGGAATTTGGGCTTTTAACAAAATTACTGCATTTTTTTGGATCCTTCCAATGCCAGTAACTGAAGCGTATGTGAGCAAAGCTGCTCCGGTTTAGGTAGAGTTTCAAGACCGCTGCTGCTTGTCTCTTTTGACCCTGAGATACTTCCTGGAAACACAGGTCTTCCTGAAGACAGCTTAAAACCCCTGCTGAAGCTAATGCTACATTTGAATTTGAATGGAATTAACATGTCCAGACTTGCACTTTTAAAAGATTATTCACATAAAGGATGAGAAAAATTCACGTTAAGGATGAGATTGACCCAGAGAGACTAGTTTGGATGAGATTCCATAGTGCAGATGAGAGAAGGGCCTGAGTGAAACCTATGGCAGTGAAGAAGAGGTAAGTTTGCGTCCTGCTGACCAGAGACGAATGGCGGGATTCAATGTTTAGGTATCGAGAGTGCCAGAAGGGGAGGGAGGAGAGAAGGATGAGTCCTAGGTGTCCAGTCCGGGTTGGATGACTGCATTGAGAGCAATGCCATTGGCCACTCTGGGGAACTATGGGAGATGGCGCGGGTTGACGAAGAGGAAAGAGATTGGGGAGCAAAAGTTGTCAGTTCAAATGTGGGCAAGTTGAGGTGGAGACACCATGTTTGAGGTGTGTGTCCAAGGAGAGATGGCCAGTCGTTGGCTGGTGGGGCTACAGCTCAGTGGAGAGTTCTCTTTGAAGGTAGAAATGTAGATGCCATTAGTCTACAGCAGACCCTGCAAGCCACTGGAGGAGGAAATCACGCACAGAGAGAGAGCAAGAAAGAGGGATGAGGGGAACCAAGGGCATAGCTCGGGGCTGACAGCAGGTGAGGGTCCTAGAATGAGGAGCCCTCACAGGAGTCTAAGGACAGGACAGGTGTGGGGAGGTGGCCTGAGAGAGATGTCTACTCACAGAGAAACATCAAGGAAAACCGGGACTGACTCTAAAAAGAAAACCCACTCTCAAAGAATGCAGATGACCCACTCACTACCTGGCATTTGCCTCTGGCTCTTGGTGGAGGCTCTTTCTGGTTGTGGTTGGTCAGTGACTGCCTGATTTCCTTTTGAAGTTTTTCATTTAAAGTAATAGACAGTTTCAGGAATCCTTTTGTTAAAATATCACAACCTAGCCCAAGGGCGATTAGTAAGTTTAAGGTAAAACTAAACAATAATCACCATAGTGGCACATGTATTGGGTAAATATCCCACAGGAACTCCTGGGAGGGTCTGCTGTCCTCCCCATGTTGCAGTTGTAGAAAAGACTCACACCTAAGAGGTGACAGCTGGGATTCGAACAGCTAGCACTCCTTAGAATATTCTTGGTCTTTGCCTGACTGGCCAGCAGTTCCATAGATTTCTGTGGAAAAAGAATTACTAATGCGATGAAATTCAACCTCCAGTGCGTGATTCCTAAACCTATGGCGTACTTTTCGTATAATTTGAGGGGGAAGAGGAAGAATGTGTTTCTGGTAATAGGAGACTGTTTGTTTAAAAATTGGTACTTGTTTGAAGACAGTTCTGCGTTACCACTGATGGGAAAATGGGCTGTTAACATTTCCTTTGTAAAGTCAACCTTTGAGGAACCAACACTGTTATAAGGAGAGAAATTTCACCTTAATGCTTATAAAAAGGATTCTCTTTGACACTGAAATTTCCTTTTGTGCAGTGACTTCTTTTCACTCTAAATTTGATGAAATATTATATTTCAAGGTTTGAATGCTCTAAGTTCACCCATTTTTTTCCCAATACCTTAAAAATATTTCTTTTTGTAACAGAATTTGTTTTGTCATCCAGATATATTTCTGTGTATTTTTACTAACTACTTATTCATTAGATGTATTTATATGTAAACATGTTCTTTACATTTTTTCGTGCCTTAAAAGTGTGATGAAAATGAATTTTAAAAATTAAATTTTATAAAATGTTTGTGCGATCAAGTAGACTTTTTTTGGATATACAGTTTGAGAAGTTTTAACGTATCTGTCTATAACTTATGTAACCACCACCATAATCAGGAAATGGAATAGTTCCGTCATTCCAGAAGTTCCCTCGTGCTGCCTCTTTGTAATAAATGCTCTTCCTGCCTCATCTCTGGCAACCGCTGGTTTGTTCTCCGTCCCTATGATTTGCCTTTCCCAGAATGGCACATAAATGGGATCATTCAGTGTTTAATCTTTTGAGACTGGCCCCTTTCACTCAGCGTAATGCGTTTGCGATCCTTCCACGTCGTTGCATTTGTCAGCCACACTCATCCCTTTTTATTGCCGGGCACTATTCCATCATACGTTTGTAGCAGTGTGTTTATCCATTTACCCTTTGGAGGGCGTTTCGGTTGTTTCCAGTTTGGGGCAATTATGAGCGAAGCTGTTATAAACCTTTGCGTACATGTTTTTGTGTGAACCTAAGTTTTTATTTCTTTAGATAAATTCCTAGATGTGGAATTTCTGGGTCAGGTCACATTTTAAGTGTGCGTGTGTGTGTGTGTGTGTGTGTGTGTGTGTGTGATTTTATAAGAAACTGGTAAACTGTTTACCAGAATGGCAATATTTTGCATTGCCACCAAGAATGCATAAACTTTCAAAAACGCTCGAATGCCACTTTAAATGCTCTTGGGTTGAGGTTGGCAGGTTGTGTATCAGCAGTTCCTTGGAGTTTTGAAGAGTTACCTCCTGACAAAGAGAGCCTCCAGGTCCCCCATATCAGCTTCAAAGAGAACTGCTCCAGTTTTATTGGTATGTTGAGTTCTGTGTGAAAATACCTTTGGGGAGAAAAGAGGTTTATCTGGGAAGTGTTTGGACACCCCTGCAGTGCATGCAGAGTGGGGTTGTGGACCACGGGTGTTCCCCAGGGAGACACTGGGTGGCACTCGGGGAACCCTGAGCAGGGTGAGAAAGAGGTTCCCTCTTCAGCCCCTTTTCAGCCCGTGAGATTATATCAGGGAGGTCTTCCTTTAGGCCGACATGTCTGTAACGTTTCAAACATACCTTAATGCCCTCTTTGACAAGGAGGGAACAGGCTTCAGTCTCAGAGCCTTCAGCAAGCAGCAAGGCCCACCCAACTGCCAAAAAACCTATAGCTTTGTGTTTCATGTACTGTTTTTATGGTTATTTTCTCATTTAGGACAAGTACCACTGGTGTTCCTTTTTCCTTTTGAAATACATTTATTGTATATTTTTAAAAATGGGTCAATTTATGGAAAAATCTTAAATATTATGTATCTTATACACGAATATGGCAAGGATTATAAGAATGTGCTAGAATGACTGAAGTTTGAGAAGCTCTGAACTAGGGGACTTGGTTATTTAAATTGACCTCCAGGCGAATCCTTTTGTGAAGTGAAGGGAGCTCAGTATATAAACAGTACTTTCTTAAAAGGAGACTGTCTTCCATTGCTCTTTGTTTTTGCAATACTTGTTTTTCAAGTTCCTTCTTTATTTAGTGATTTCACAAATGTTTATGAAAAGTCATTAGGCCAGTGAGGATAAAGTGGTGAACTAAACAGACCAGGTCTCCTGCTCTCAAGAAACTCCCTTTCTTACATGCTGCCTCCTTCCCCTGCATTCAGGATCCTTGGAGAATAAGGGCCTCTGGATAAAATTTAAATGATGTGAAAGGCAAAGAAGAAATAACTGACTTTTTAACAAAGCTGTTTATAAATACAGTCAAATTGAGAAATCATTTTATTTTCATCATGTCTTTGGAGCCATCTAGATGTATACTCTGCCTTCCGTTGGAAGCATTTTTGCATCTGGGGAAAAGAATGCACACCTGCAGACACAGTGATAAGCTACATGACTTTCTGAAGCCCCTTCCAACTTCTAGTACATGAGGTAGGGTATCACAGACAAGGAACAATACTACAAGCATCGTTGTGAGGATACCCTTTAGTGCCAGCACCTCTCTGCCGTTAGACATCGTTGACACTTAGACATGACAAAGTGGCAGCTGCCGAGTTCCGTTCAGCCATGGGTGTTTCTTGTTGGGCCCACAGGATATTTAAAAATTTTTTTGGAAAAAATTAGTTTCCACCATTTAAAAATCAGGGATTTTCACATTTTTATCTTTTTTTAAAAAAGTAGATTTCATGTTTATTTTGAAAATTCATGAATCCAGCACCACTGAGCCAGTTTATCTGAATGGCAGAGCTGGCTGTTGCCGAATAATGGCTGCCCTTTTAGGCAGAGCATGTGCTCTCTTCAGATAACTTCTGCTTAACCCATTCAGGTTACCTTCCTGGCCCTAGTGGGTATTTGAATTTGCTTCCCTCCCCATCACCACCACCACTTTAGCCATTTGGAGCTTGGGCTTCGTCTAGTAGAATTGCCTAGAAAACCTGAGCATTCCTCCCTGTGCTGGAGGGCTGAAATATTGTTGCCCTGAAGCTCACTGAGGGTCCGCCTGGGTCTATCGCTTGGTATAGTAGATGAATTCTGGACCTTGGAGGCAAAGATCGCGGTTCTTTTCCTGGTTAGTGCTGTTCCGGTTATCTTGGATCCTTCAAAATGGAGATACTGTTTCTTGTCTTAATCTCTTTGTCTTAATTTCTTTCTATCCTCTCTTACTCTCTTTGTAGGGTTTTTTATTTGTAAGCAACAGAAACAGATTCTGGTGAAGTTGAACAAAGTGGGACTTGATTGAAAGTATATTGGATCAGTCAAGGTATCAAAAGAAAAGGAAATGATCTGGACTCAGAAAGTTCAGGAAACCAGGAATACTTGGAGGCCCATGGGTGGTAGGAACTAAGGAAATTGATAAATTGCCTCCAGATATTTTCCCATTCTTTGTCATGCTTCTGTGTCTGAAGTCCTGGAAAAGAGAATGAGGTTGGCCTGGCCCACATCCTTGATGGGGGAGAGTGGGACACTTTGGTTGACAGTCCTTCTAAGGCTACATACAATAAAAGACTTCCTCCCTGAGAGGAGATCTGGGTGCTGTTACAGGAAAGGGGGACTGGGTATGGATGGAAGGCAACCAAACAACAAATGGTCACCACACCCCTTCTCAAGGTTGTCATGACGATACTAAATATACACTGTAAAATGCCATAGCAAGGAAGTAGTTATTTCAAGTTACATCCAAACCAAATTATGAACGTGCTCTTAAAGGTAGATAAGGAAGAATGTTGAGTGACTGGAACAGAGAAAGTCACAATTTCATTCCTTTTAGCTTTTGCTTTGGTTATAACATCTCCAAAAAAGCCACACTAATTTTAAATGAAAACCAACGTTTATAAATTCTAAAGGTTTCTACTCCAGTCATGTGAAAATAAATACATATGACGAAAAGTTCTGTGATTAAAACTTGAACGGCATTTGCTCACTCAAATTTCAAGTACCAAGACAACACTTTTTCATTGTTTTCTTACTTGTTTTAATTGTGTTCCATAAATGTGCCTGTTTAAAATACATGCATATAGAAAGAGCATACAGAGGTGAAAAATTGAAAAGACAGTTTCAAATTTGAGTTTTAATGTACTTGTTAGAGTGAGCAGGGCGTGATGTGCTGGGGCTTCGGCTGCTTCTAAAAGCATCTGACGTTTCCCAGTGCTGAGTAGATGCTTGAGTGTTTTTACACTCAATCACCTGTGAGCCTATCAAATAAGGACCTATCAAATATGGTCCTTATATTCATGACCATAAACTAAGCAATCCTTCCCCAAATCCTATGTCTCTGTGCAGAAGAATCACTGTACATATTATTTGAAATATGTAGTGGATTTTCAAAGCTGGAAAGATATTCACTGAGCTATAATACGTTGTGATTTTTGTGCTCTTATTCTTTCTTTCTTTGCAAGGTTTTGATTGACAACAAGCAATGGAAATAAGTGAACCAAAAAAAAAAAAAAGAATTGCCGGCATGGCTGGAAATAGAAATTAATGATTCAAATAAGAGGGGCAGTACGGAAAAACCTCAGCTGGTCAGCAGGAAATGGAGAGAGCGAAAGTCAGGGACTGCTCTTTTTTAAAAGGCACAACAAACAACTCCCAGGGACGTGGACGTGAAAATCATTTCTAATAATAGCTCATGGTAGGCAATTCCCAGGAAAAAAATCATTGGTGCACTGAGAAAATTAGAGTGAGAACGCACAGGGTCTTGATGTGTTTCTTAAGGCGATGGGGCTTTAGAGTTTACCTTTGTGCCATGTACATTGATTAAAGACAAAATATATGCCGGCCATTTTTGACCATCATTTACTGTATTGATTTGTTAGCAGGGGAACTGTAATAAAAAAGCCATTGATTTACTGTCCTTATTTGCTTATGGGCTTTTTTTAGTATTAATTTTTCACTTTCTCTCTCTCTCTCTCTCTTTTGGATCATTTCTTCCAGACAAATGCTGTGCTTCATGAAGTTCGAAGAGAGGGGGTCCCTGTGGAACAAAGGAATGAAACCTTGACTGCCATCCTTGCCTCTCTCACCACACGCCAGAACCTGAGGAAGGAATGGCGTGCCAGGTTAGTTTTGCTAGGAAATGGGATTTGTTGTCCCTGAAAAGCAAGAGCAGTGTCCGGCCGGCTGGTCTCACCCTTCTTGTTTGAGGGACCGTGAAAAATAACCAAGTTGCAGATGCTTTCAGCCAAAGTTAGCTCCTGCACATGGTACCTCCATTCATTGCAGTGGCATCTGTATGTGTATACGCACTATCCCCAAGTATAACATTTAGCATGAATGCTTACATCTTGAGCATAAGGGTTATAAGTACCTGGTGCTGAAGAACCCTTTTAATCAACAGTCTGAAAGACTGTCATTGCGATTTACTGAAGGCAGACGTCTGGGAAACAAACCCTCGTAGTGCTTTTATGTCACTTGATGAGAGGCTCATTGCTTGAAAGTCGTCTACTTATCAATCCCGTTTTCAGAATCGACCAAGTAGGAATCCCTTTGGCTTCAACATGATTTCTTTGCACATGGATTTACCTGTGGTTTTGGAAAGCTATGACTGGTAGAAAGTTTGTACAAAAATCATCAGTTTTGTTTTTTTATGGAATTGAAGCCTGAATACTAAATATCATGTTGTTCTGCTCTTAGCTGAAAAACGATCGATGGGTAGAAGGCTGGAACTAGTTGGCCCACATGTTAGGGTTATCCTTTGGGTGTGTAGTTTGTAAAAATTGTTGAATTATCGTCTCTCTCTAAGCAAGAGGGCGAGGAATCAGGAAAGACCAGGCTGTGTTGGGTCTCAGAGTCTTCTTCGATGCATAAAAATTCTGTGTGCCTTGGAGTCCAGAACATTTATCGACAGCCATAATGTTCTCCAAATGAGATCTTGCAACAGAATGTACAATAATTGATAGCTCTACTAGTAACAATGATCATAAAAATAGATTTGTCAGAAGAAGGCTGAAGATGAGCGTTTTCCAAGAAAGGAGACACTAAAGAGTATATGAGCTGTCTGTTCTGATTGGGTATCGGAAAGCTCCTTTTTCAAATATGTGTATTATCTCTAAATTCCGACTTGCATTGAAACAGTAATTTTTAAAATTCCCAGTGGTATTCTCCCTTTCTGTCCTTTTTTGTAGTATGGCCAGAGTAAGTGACAGTTTTAACTATAGCAATTAGATTATTTCCAATTTAAGTTCCAATAATTAATTTTTGAATTTTCTTTGTGTTACAGTTTAAGTATATATTTCAGTAAAGTGTGCATATTTTATTAAATAACGGAATATCAGTGTGGGGACATCTAAGAGGTTTTTCTCTCTCCGTGTTCATATTTTTTCCCCCTATTGATGCTTATTAAATAGGAAAGGGAGAAAGAAAGAAAGAATTCCCCTGTAATCTTTCTCCCGCCGTCCTCATCCCTCCAAAGACAGCACCACTCAGAGACCAAATGTTGAGAATGGATGTCTTCTGTTGAGTGCATTTGGTTTGTTAACAATAATTTCCTAATACACCAAATCATCAGACAACGTGGCCGAAATGGCCTGTTGGAAAGGAGTCTGGTTGCAGCATTTCTGGCCCGTACTGCTAACAGTTTAATCAGGAGCTGGAGCCAGTGTTGAAGTTGATATAGTCTAGCATCTGACACAGAACTTCGCAAGTCCTTTGTGGGAGGGGAGGAGGAAAGAGCGAGCTTAGCAGCTGACACTGTGCAGGCCTCCTTAAAACTAAACACCTGAAAGAAAATTTCAAGAGGGTGGTGTCTTGAGAGCTCAGAAGGAAAAGTGTCCTCCGAGTATTAAATAACCATAATCCTTCCCCCTCCCACCCCTTCTTCACCCCCATTTGATGTTTCCCATCCCGGCGACCTGTCTAAAAGACTCGTCCATATGATCCGTATAAACAGACTATTACCATACACCTTTCTTTTCCTCATCAAAGCTTCATCTGGCCGTCTGGACTTGGGGCATTGCCTCCTGTAGCCATCAGGCGTGTGGTGGTGAAAGTTATAAAACATCCACTGCGTTGCCGACTGAGCTGCTTGTGTTCTAGAGATTGGCCTATTGTGTACATCGGGATTGCGCGAGGAAAAATGGGCTTTGACAGAACATAATTAGTGCTCGCTGAAGGCCAAGCGATAGGTTACAGTATTTTACTTTCTTCAAAGCTATCAGGGGATCAGTTAGATTAGATAATAGGAATTTTTTTCCTCTGAAAGTTAAATACAGATGACTGTAATTACGTTATATTGCCCGTTCGAGGATGCGTTATGAATAGTACAACTTCAAGAAATGTAGGTCGGCAGAGACTCCACAGCTGGCAATGACTTCAGTTTAAGTCCACTGCAATAAAGGTCCCCATCTCCCCCTCTTCAGCAGGTTCATTTGTGATAATGATATCAGAGAGAATTTTCAGTGAAACTTGTAACTCGGTTGTGAAATATTTGTATCCCTGGGGCCGGGAGCCCAGCCGTTGTGTGGGACTCACTACATTCTCTTAAACCAAAAGCACATGTTCCCTGTAATTTAGCTTTTGGAGGCAAGTGTCAATCCTGCATGACTTGGGGTAACCGAGTTTGTCACAGCGTCACACAGCCCTGCAATTCCAGAGGCACATCTGAGGGCTACGGGTTTCCTTCCCCAAGCTCAGTAATCCCATAAACAACCCTTTCCAAATAGGCTTATTAGGGCTGTCTGTTCACTTCCCCGGAGTTGAATGATCCAAAAGACGTCGGGAGAAGCTGTGTGAATGCAGGGTAAGTGTTAACAGAAGCGATACAGAATTTCTGAAGATTTGGCTTTGTTTATACAGTCCACTCTGCCTGATGGACAGCTTGTTATAGCTTTTAAAGAACTGGCCAAGCCCTCTGATCTGACCCCTTCTTGACCTCTGCAGCCCAAAGGTCAGTCTGCAGCTAATCAACTCTGAGGTTCTTAGGGTCTACTGTAGGAAAAGGCAGCAAAAGAGCAGCTGCAAGGACTGGGGATCCCAGGATAGGCTGCTTTAAGGTCACTCTCTGATAATGAAAATGATTACCAAATTATATGGAAGTTTAACCGCAATAGTGAGTGAGAGGAGGGTGGAGCCCAGCGTATTAGGTTTGATAAATGAACTGTGAAGACGCCCATCTGGCTCTCAACATCTTTCCTCCCCTCTCTCCCCACCGAGGGGAAACATTTTAAAATAACAGCAGTACATATAGACTCAATGACCCATGCAAGGAGCTGGACTGGATTAAGATTTAATGGTGACAGTGGAAGAAATTATCATTTGAAAAGTGCCCTAAAGAAAAGGTACAGTTCAGTGTCCGAGCCCGAGTTGTTTTTCTACATATAGGAAAAATCCGTGCCTTTGTTTATCTTACACAAATCCCTAGCGTCTTTCCTAGCTTGCTGACAATTTTGAGGGCGTGTTTATTATGGAATAATTATTTGTAGTCAGCTTAAGGAAAGGAATGGTCTTCCTTCGCCACTAACACATCAGAATGAGAGTCAGATATGTTATTTCTGCCTGCTTGCTCCGTTTAGAGAATGTAGGTCAATCAAGTGTTAGAGAAAATGCTTTACAAAAAAAGCTGTGATCTATTCCAACATCTAGTCACTGAACGTTGTGTGTTTTTTTGATACTGAATATATGTGTGACTCTTATGCACTGTTTAATTCTTACAACTTGGCGGTTTTTCTGTAAAAATAGGAAGAAAGCACGTAATAGTAATTGAGGAGAAATGTTTGTTCCTTTCTTTATTCCGTTTTCAAAGAACCTTCATAGTGATGCTGACCAGTGCCAGCAAAAGGTAGGTCACAAGCTTTATATTCATTTACTGCTAATTGATCAGTAATCTAGCTAAGCTCTCAGGAGCCTCCTGTGAACATAGAGGGTCTTGGTGTCTGACCAGTGATACTGGATTCACAAAGCTCTGTCCTGTTCTTCAGAGACGGTTGGCCCATCCCATGATTCTACTTTCGGAAGCCAGAATGATTTAATTTCATAAGCATTTCGTACACTGTTGTATATACCACCATACACAGAAGGCTGCATGAGAGACGGTGCCTGCGTGGGTGTGCCCAGCAGCCCGTTTAAGAATGTGTCTGGGGCGAGGATTTAGCAAGTTCTTAGAAAGAGGCTGTGGAAGGCAGTGAGAAGGAAAGTGGGGGCACCATCGTCACCCCAGTGGAGTGGCACGTTGCTCTGACCTACTCAGGAAAGTATTTAATTGTAGATTTCTTTGCAGACTAGAATTGCTGAAAACTTTTTGAAAACCTTTTATCGTGAAGTATAATTGCCTATGTGATAAATACAAGCCTCGCCCAGACAATGATTATATTTGAAATAGATATAAATATGATCCAGAGTTAGCATATTTTCCATCTTTGGTTTTGACCTGACCATGTATGTCCAGGGGGATTTACCAGTGAGCAGAAAGCTAGGTGGTAGACAGTGCAGGGAGACGAGGCACGCTTAGAATTAACTGTGCTTTTTAACTTTAAAACAATGCCTTTAAATTTAAGCCAAGTAAGGTAAGAATACAAAAAATAAGACAAGACCACGCCACCGGGGTTTTTTACAAATTGAGATATAGTTCACATAATATAAAATTTCACGTAACATGAACTTAATCTTTTCAAAGTATACAGTGAAGGACTCTTTTAGTATATTCACAGGATTGTGCATCCATTACTATTATGCAATTTCAGAGCCATTCCATTACCTCAGAATGAAACCCCGGACCTGTTAACAGCCACTCACAATTCCCCCTTCTCCCCACATCTCTAGGCCACCACTTGTCTGCTTTCTGTCGCTATAGATTTGCCCATTCTGCACATTTCATGTACATGGAATCATATAATGTGTGGCCTTTTTACACCTGGTGTCTTTCATTGAGTGCAGCGTTTTCCAAGTTCATCCATGTTGTAGCTTGTAAGTACTTCATTCCTTTTTATTTGCCAAGTAGTATTCCATTGCATGGACACACCACATTTTGTTTATTCATTCATCAGTTGATGGACATTTGAGTTGTTTCCACTTTGGGGCGATGATGAGTAACACTGCTATGAATATTCATGGACAGGTTTTTGGGTTTTCAGTTCCTTCCAGTGTATGCCTGGGGAAGGAGTTGCTGAGTCATATGATAACTGTTATGCTCAACTTTTAAGGAGCTGCCATACCGTTTTCCACATCTGCCACACCTTTTTTCATTCCTACTAGTAGTACACAAAGGTTCCAATTTCCCCACAACCTCACCCACACTTATTTTTTATGATTATTATAGACATGCTAGTGGCATCATTGTGGTTTTGATTTGCATTTCTCTGATGACTAATGATCTTTTCATGTGCTTATTTAAGACCGGTAGTTTTTTCTCAGGAGGTTCTCTAACATGGCAGACGTGTGTTGGGCTTGTGGAATAGATGGAGTTCCAAACGGAGCTGTCCTAAGAATGCAGCTGCACCCATCGCCCCATGACCTTGCGTAGGCCTGGCCTTTTATTTGTTTGCATGTGGTGCAGCTGATTTGTTTCTGGAGAGCCCCTGCGTATATCTTCCAGCATTCTCTTACGTTTCTTTCATTGCAGCATTGCACACTGGGTAGGAATGCAGCCCGATTAAACGGAAACTCTGTCTACTCATCCCTCCTCAACGTCCAGCCTCAAACAGGACTTACTCTAGTTCCCACAGCAGACAACTTCAGTTGGGTCCAACGAGCCTTAAAATGGTGCTGAGAACAGTTTCAAGGAATATTTATGGGAGCTTCTTAGAAAAGCTTTGAGGACTACCTACTTCCAGTTAAAAGTAACCCCCTAGACCTCGATGGCTTTATATACATGTCTTCCCCATAGTGGGCTTTGGTGGCTCAGAAAACTGCCAAGTTAGCACTTTTTCTGGACAAGTAAAACACCCATCTTATTATTGACCACTCATCCCTTCATTCTCCACAACCCCAAGCATCACCAGTTACCTCCAGGATGGATCCACTTTGGGGGTCTTTGTTAGAGCCCCCAAATCTAGTTATAACTATGCTCTTGTAATAAGTAGGATTTACTTTTCTCAGTGAATCAACTTCAGAACTCTGCTCTGGGTACAACAGGTGAAACAGTTTTTTGTGTGGCAGGTTTTCACACAAAACCTTTTTTGTGTAAATCACTTGTGCAGATCGACTCTGGATCTCAGACTGGCATGGTAAGGTTTTCTCCGTGGAGATCTGGTTTCTCCCTTTGCTTCCTGGCAGGCCTGAATTATACTCAAAACTGACAACTTGGCTTAGAAGAATTTAGCAATGAACTTTTTTTTTTTTTTTTTTTTTTTTTTGCATGCTTATTACGTACAAGTAACTGTGCTGAATGTTGTGGGGAATATCCAGAAGAGCATGGGGAAGGTTAATGACACAATGGCTAGCAGCATGCAACTTTTCATTCTGTTTTGTGCGAGGCCCTGCAGGAAACTGAAAGATGACTTAGCCATGGAATCTTCTTCAAGGGAATTTCAAGTTTGGTAGAAGCTTACGAGAAAGAGTAACCGGACTTGTAATTTCTATGTACTTGATTCTGTGTTCACATGGTATCATCCCCGAGCCAGCCATTCCTGAGCCCCTGCCCTTCCTGGAAGTGAACTAGAACTAGAAGAGGAAAGGAAGAACAGGGGAGAGAGGAAAAGACCTCCCTAGGGTCCTTCCGCTGAACAAGGGGATGGGTTTCAGGCCAGGAGAGGCAAGGCTGAGGCTACACTTGGTTTCAAGTGCCATATTTCACCTGCTCCAGGTACCCGCTCTTTCTTCGCTGGTGACCTGTGATGTGGCTTTACTGGTACGAGTGCTGTGAGGAGCAGCAGTCGTGGTGACTTGGTGATTTCCATTCTAGGGAACTGTGACCACAAAAAGTAGAATCACTGGCCTTGAGAATGGGCTGTGGGATGATGAGGCTGAGACAACATGCGATGTCCGCTGCTATCGCTCATGCTAGAAAGAGAGGCTGCTGCTTCTGGCAGAGATAGTTGGGAACCAGAAGCTGTGGCTTGCGCACTTCAGTCTCTGTCCATTGCTGCTGGCTGGATTCATTTGCAATATTGAGGTGAGAATGAGGAGTAAATGGATGAAGGCGATGCCAGGGAGAATGTGTGGGGGGCACTGGCCTGCTAGTTGCCATCAGGGTCTTTCTTCTTTAATCCATCTGTCCCATCTCTTTTAATAATTGTAGCCTCTGCTTTCTGCTGCTCTTAGCAGAAGACAGTCCTTTGTGTCTCTGAACCAGATGACTCCATAAAACCTGATAACTCCATAAAACCTCCTCATAAATATGTAGGAATTGAAACATTGTATAAATTTAGAGCAAGGATTAAATGAGTGTAAAGATAGTGTTGCCAAGATATAGCAACTTATCTTAAGAAGTCAAGTGTTGTTAGTGTTATTACAATAACATTGTTGCTGTCATTATTTCAACAGTTTTATGGGGGACACAAGCCAATTGACATCTGCGCGTCTTATTTATAAAATCATGCAGGCCTCAGTGTGAGGTCGGCTCCCGGCAGGTTTCTGATTGTGATTGGTCGCTGGCTGTTTCTTACGTGCCGTGCTTCTTAAGCTTGTTGAGAAAACATTGATTCATTCATTTATTTATTCAACAAATACTTATTAAGTGCCTGCTATTAGCCAAGCCCTGTTCTAGGTGCTGGAAATACAGCAGTGAAGAAAACTGCTGAAAATTCTTTTCATGGAGCTTACATTCTAGTGGAATGACAGACAAGAAGTGTTTTCCTAAGTGGAACTCTGAAAATTTCTTCGGGAAAAAAAAAAAAATGTATGTAGTTGCCATGTCCTGCATTTCAGTAGTCCTCAGAACCCAAATAGAGTCATGAAATAAAGACAGAACTTTCCTTTCTGATCTTCATCACAAAGGGATCGAGCACTTGTTATAAAACTTGCACTTCTGGTTGCTCATGCTGGCGAGGTATTCATGGAATCCCTACGTTCTGAGGAACACCATTCTGGGGTTCCTCACATCAATTTCTCCTTAGGTAACCTGCACACTGGTTCCCAGTGACTTTAAAAAAAAAAAAAAAAAAAAAGCAAGGTGTCACCTTAATAGTCTTTACTGCAAGGAGGCCTTAAATTCAGGCCATGTTATCTCTCTTAAGAGAGAATGGGACGAGCTGTACCTATCTCCTAGGCGCTGTGATATTATCGTGTGTATTACGTGTGACAATGCACTCTGGCACTTCCTAAATGGTGGGTACGGTTACTGTGAGTGAGCTGTCAGCCATGCATTGATTCAGCCAATATTTATTGAGGGTCTCCCTGTACCAGGCACTGCTGTAGGCCATGAGGCTAAGGAGATAAGTAACACTTGACTGGGGGAAATGTATTATACAACATAGCATAAGAAATGCCGTGAACGAGGGTAAGTCAGGATTCTGTGGACACCCTTGTTCCAGGGAAGAAAGCGGCGGGTTCCCTTGAAGTGTTGTTGTGGGAGTCTCCCCAGATGCCCAGTCATCTCATGGGGAAGACGGCCCCATTGTGCGATTGAGTTGGCTCCAAGTGGGTAGGTAGCTGTTTGTCTGGATGAGTGAGAAATAGGGAGAAATCTATATGTGGTTATGGGCTATAGGATAAAATCTAGGCTCCCCTCTCTGCGGGGACCTAGCTCTCCATGTGAAATGGCTGGAAATTTCTTTCTTTCAGATTTTCTTCAGAGTAAATTCCAGTAATATGGCGTAGAGTTTGGGAGCGTGAGTCAGATGGTGTGGGTTTGAATCTTGGATCCGCTTCTCTAACTTCAGGCAAGTTACAATTATACATTGTAACTAGACAAGTTAGTAACCCCTCTGAACCTCGGTTTCTCGTTTGTAACTTGCCTGGGGATAATAATAATAGAACCTATCTCATAGGGCTGATGAAGGGATTGCCTGTAAAACACCCGAAGCAATGCCTGTAACACAGTAGGTGTTCAATAAAAATGATTCCTTGTCTTCAGATCAGAATAAAAATGGCAGGAACAAACCCAGCCACACTCATCCCAGCAAACTCTCTTCGGAGAGTGTGCCACCACGTTCAGCTCAGCCTCCTGGCGGGGGCCATGTTACTCATTTGGTGCAGAGAGGAGCACGAGACCTCAGAGCTGGAGCTCACCTGTGCCAGCCTCCGCATGAGGCACCGCCACATAGATTGACAGACAGAGACCAGAAGTCCAGGTCGAATCCTCCCTCCAGGTGGCTGTCGACCCTGACCATGTTACAGACACCCTGGATCTCAGCAACTTCATCCGAAAAAGAAGGGGCTCGATCCAGGTGACTGGAAGGCGTCCATCAGCTCTGGCAAGATGCAGCTCTGTAAGTTAGATCCCAGGGAGCAGCTGCAGGTAGAGTAGGTGTTACCCCTGACGGCTTCTACCTCCAGTCTCCTTGCACTAATTTTAGTGATCACAGCTGCTGACGTTGATGGAGAACTCACTAAGTGCCAGACAGTTTTAAATCCTTCATGAGATTAAAAAAAAAAAAGGAGGCCTAAAGATGCAGAGTCACTCGCCCAAGGCAACACAGCTAATAAGTAGTGGCGATGGAATTTAAGCCCGGACAACTCAGGTCAGACCTCCGCTGCATGGCCTCTGCCACAGCTGAACAGGCTTTAATCTTGTAAACACGTACGTTCACTTCGTACTTTGGGTCTCACAATCGCGGGCTTAGAGACCTTCCAGGATCCTTCCGTGTGGAGATAGGCAGGTGTGCATCTGTAACGATTTATTTCCTCTGGCACCTGAACATGTTTCACCGTGTTTAGCTGTGGGGGCATCTCTGTCTTATAAGGAAGTAATTTCCAGCTCATGCTTTGTACGTTTTTCTTACCATAAATCTCTTAAAGTTACTACCTTCATAACTAGGCCATGCCTTTTATATTGGTTACAATCTTTTAGAAGGTGGGAGAGGAGGGGTGCAGATGAGAACATCAAAGTTCAGCCTCCAAGAATCTGTAAATCCTCGAAGTGGAGTCATTTGGGGGCTGGGTTGGTCAAGGCTGATTTGAGTAGGTTCCCTTAAGTAGAACGGGTAGCGTTTATCTCCTGTATGATGGATTAATCACCAGCTGTACAGCATGTTTATGTATCTAGGAAACAATTGACCGCACAGGAAGAGTCGTAATTTTATTCTATCTTGGGGTGTCCCCGGTGTGTTTTACAAATTTACTCTGTAATGTATAGTCCAGGTTATAGATAAAAGTTTAACTTTGGCTTTCAGTTGAGGAAGTAGCGGTGGGGGGAGGGGGCAAGGCACAGCTCTGTTGGCCTGTAGGGGACACTGTTGCATCATTTATCAGAATGATCTTCAGTGTCTTGTCCCAGGACAACAAAACAAAACAAAACAAATCAAAAACCAGAAATGGGTCAATCACCTAAACTTTACTTATTGAAATTATTTGAGCGATTCTGGTGTGTTTCGACCCTGCAGTATTTTGGGGGTCCCGATCAGCTCTCTCTCCATGCTCTCCTCTGGGCAGGGGGCTCAGGTGCATACTTCTTAGTTCAATAAAGCTTTAGGTGTAGCGGACCATCTTAATTTTTTAGTGAAAATGCTTCCATTTTACTGTCTTCTAAATAAGTATCACAAGCCTTCGCAGGACAGTTTGGAAGGGCTCTTTGTCTTCCTTTCACCCATATCTTTTTCTTCACTGCAAAAGATGCTGTTTTCCGAGAAAATGAAGTCATGTCTATGAGGCAGGCTTATGTGGGGCTCGGTGTGAGCTCCAGGAAGCACGATGCCAGCTGCTCGGCGTGGCTCTTGATCCCATGCCTCTCTTTCCAGACTGTCGACAGCCTCTGTATGTCCGTCCAGGTGCCCCATGGCTTTGCCAGCAAACCCTCCCCACCCCCGCCCAGCTCTGGCCTGCTCCCCACCAGAATATGGGCTCTGGAAGGTGATGGTAATTAACCCTCAGAAAGCATAGGTTTTGCTAAGGCAGTGTGCACAGTAATGATATTGTTAGCTTGCTTCATTTCCAGTTTCACCATCAATTATACCATGTGTTTCATCCAGTTGGTGCTACCCTCCCAGTGTTAATTATAACCTACAAGACTGTTACAGTTAATTTTATGGCAAGCATATTGTCTCTTCAAGGCTCCGGAGCAGCTCATAAATTATCTTGAAGGTAAAATGTAACTTGGGGAACCAGTTATGAAAATTCCATCCATCTCGCTTAGGAGCTGCAGCTGCTACTGTCAGCTGCCTCGCTGCTGCATTGTGAAGGAATTATGGTGGGTCAAGTTTAAGAGGGTAGGCCCAGGCTGTCACCAAGGAGAAAGGCTGTCCTGGCCCTGTCAGGCAAGTACCTTCTGCCAATCCCCGGTGGTTTCACTTTGCAGGCAGGAAGAGCCAGGCATCGCAGGTGGATGGTCCCCAAGCTGTCTGTATTCATTACTTTACAGAAACTTGTTGTAGGGTAGGCAGGTCCGGAGACCTACCCTTTTCTCTGTTGTCATGATGTTAGGTATCGCGTGCAAAGTGTGTGACAGATAACTCTATAACTAACCCTGGCCGTGGTTCGGGAGGCGATGGGAACAGAAGGGCCAGACTTGTTAGCGGCAGTAGCCCACCCCCCGGTCCCCACCCTCTTCCCCAGCCCCACGCTGGCCTTTTGCCCGTTGATTTCTGTCTTCCTTGAGCCCTGGCTTGAAGGAGCATTTTATTTGTGGTTGTGACTTTTCATATAATCTGATAAAGTGAGATTGCACCATGAACAAATGTACTCTAAAATTGCCTGCTAAATAAATGAGCAGGTTATCTTATTGGGATAATAAACACACTCCTTCTCTGTTTCCTCACACGAAGTCGAAGCTTTACATTTCAGCCCTTGGGGCTTGAGCATTATTATTTTTAATGACTGAACACAAGTCTTTCATTTAGCTTGTTTGTATAGTTACTGTAAATGATCTTTCTGCTGTTGGTTCTTCATTTGAAATTCTGCATGTTGTGCTCGCTTTAAAAGCTTTGAGGGGGCCTCTGAGGATTGGGAGCTATGCTAAGCACAGCATCTTCCAGAAGCATTGGAAACAGGCTGTGGCAGAAAAGTGAGAGAGGCCGTGTAGGGAAAGTAGGCCTGCATGTGTGAATCCAAGTGCAAGTTTGAGTTGACGTGTACACCAACAGTGCCGGCTGGAGCAGCGGCTTGTAAAGACGGGAGCCATCGCCGTTGTCCAAGCTGGTACTTTCTCCATGTGCCTCCGGAGCATTTGTGTGTGCGTCCCCCATGTACTAGCCTCTGTACCACGGGCACCCAAGACCATTACATCTGGGCTGTGTAGCTAAGAGAATAAGACCTGGTTTTGAGCGGTAAGGAGGGCCCATGGAATGGGGACCTCTTGCCCAAAGGGACCGGGCTTTCTCAATGAAGTATCCTTCTGAGCTTTTGATGATAGCAGCATGATACTTGGATATTTGTGAGTTTTCTAGTGAATTCAGACAAGAGGTTGCAAAGGCACATGTCCGCAGGGCCTGGCAGATAACCCAGGCAGATGAAGCCAACAGAGTTGGGACGGAGGAGAACGGAGAAGTTCACATGTTGTCTGAGATGGGTAGCAGCCTGCGGCCCTCTCCATTTTCAAGGAAGTGAAAAGTTCAGATTGTGTGTATGCTTACGAAGTCTCCTAGTTATGTAAATGTTAGCAAAAATCCAAGTATCTGTACCGGTTGTCTAGGCCAAGCAATACATGTCTGGAGACTGGGTGGTGTGGATAGGATTCTCACACAGGGTGGAGGTCTTGTCTGTTTTGAATGAAAAAGCCTCTCAACCTTCTCACACTTCTGCAGAATAGAGGCAATGACCCTGGTCAAGAGACCAGAATGCAACCTGGGTACTGCCTTCTGTGACCTTGTAACACTGTTGCCTACTCTATGTAGGTTCTTGCGTGGGGGAAATGTGTGTGTGTGTATGTGTTTTCCTTTAACTTGGCAGTCTTTCTTTTTTCCTTTTACAGGGAAAGCATATGAGGGTTTTTAAAAGTGAATGAGGTGTATATGGTACTCACTGTCACCATAAAAACAGTGTCTGCAAAAATGTTGGAAATTTTGAATCCGATGAAGGGTTTGACTCTCAGGAGAGAAGGGCAGGGACGTCATTGATCGTGATGGCCATTACTTCTCTCAACACACTTGAGTTTGTGCCTCATTCCCAGCTCCTCTGTGAGGGAACCCAGCTGTTCCTCCATGACACAAAGATGTCATATGGTCAGGATAATCTTTTAGTCTCAGTGCTCCAGACTGATGGCCACAGGGAGGTGTGGTCGGGGAAGTTGTTAAACGCATGTGGGTTTGATCTTCTGGAGAAGAGGAAAATGTAAAAACGATTTCTTTCCTTTAATAAAAAGAAAAAGGTAAGCCTAAACCTTGGCTGTCGCTAAAGTCAGCTGTTACGCATGCGTGGTTAAATTTCATTGTAAATATTTCATAAGGGTTATTAGAGTGGGGCCAGGTTGACTTCACAGCCCCAACTAGACCCAAGGAACCATTTCACTAAAATAAGCCAACATTTCTAAAGAAACATGAATTTGTAATGTGAAGTTAACATCAGGTCAGAAAACCCTCTGGAAGAAACGTCTGTATCAATGTTCATAATCTCTGCATTTATGGATTTGCCGTTTGTGCAAAAAAAAACAAAAAACAAAAAAAAAAAACCCTAAGAGACTTTATTTTGGTTAAATAAGACTAGCTTGTGAAATAGTCTGTATATCCAAATCCATCCTAACCCAACGTGTTGGCAGCCTTTTGTATAAATAATGTCTTTTCCAAAATGTGTGTATTTGAAAAAGGAAGAGGAAAATTAAGTGGCAAACTGTGTCTCTGGGTTGCCATAAACTGACAGAATCCTAGAAACAGAAAGCAAAGACTGACAGTTCATTCATTCTTTGAGCAAATTTCAGAGCTGTACATTAATTTGTTGATTTTATTGATGTGTGGAAGGTTGCCGTGAAGAGCAAAATGTTTGCCTTCACTACTTTCATTTTCTTTCCTTTTTTTTTTTGGTGTGGGGGGGTAAAAGTTTATTTAAGTAGGCATTTTTTTGGTGTGTCACACAAAATATGTATGAGGTTTACCGCGGCATTTGGCAGAAAAAAATGAAAGGATAGTCACATTTTGTACAAACTTAATCTACACTCACAGATGGTCCTGTTCAGGTGTTATTTTAATTATGAGGTAAAGAGCAGCCCCACACAGTAGGAAGTCGTCTTAATAAATGGAGAGGGGCTTTTGTCTTCAAGCCTCCAAAAGCCTTGTTACTGAGAAATGTAAGTACTTTGTGTTACAGGGGAGAGTCTCAAAATGACCACGATACTTGGAGAAAGGAACACGATGGACTTCTCTAAAGATCCAATGTTTTACAAGTGTGTAGCTTTGAGCTTCCTTACTACTGGTCATTGTAGTGATGGCTTTTCCAGTAATAAATTGTCCACCATAGATATATCCATGTGATCAGGAGGAAAATAAACAGAACAAATTGCAAATACATTTAAAAAATTTTAATCCCAAATGGAAGTATTTCTTTATGGTTCTTAACCTCACAGGACTGCTTTGCCTGTCGAGTGCTGGAATGCTCAGAAAAAAGGTAATAATAATTCAAAAGCTGCTATAACTTACAGCTTGCATTAATAACACACAAATACAACAGTCCTTTTATTAAATATTAGTAATATATTACAGTAATGTTTTCCTGTCTTTCCCTTTGTGGGGAATTAGGAGGACCTCGTGTTAAGACCTCAGTGTCCTGACACAGTTAATTATCCATGGATAATGGTTTCCGCCATCGCTGTTCTCAGCGATGCACCTTTGTTGAGGGTTTATTAAGTGTTGCAGACTCAGGTGCAATGCACCTATGCACTTTGCTACAGAAGCAAGCAGCTGTGTTTCCTTTACCATATTATACATCACATAGAGAGTCTCATTTGTTATACCTGGGCTAATGATGCAAGTACCAACCTTTCTGTCCTGCTCTATACAGCGATCATATATTTGCTGTAGAGATATTAGCTTGTTTTTCGTAAGTAATTAATCTTTTCTTGTACCGAAAGTATCACATGAAAATGGTTTAGCACAGGGGTCAAAATTCATTCAGTCCGGTCTGCAGAGATTGGATGAGACCTCTAGATATGGTGTCTTTCTTTCTTTCTTTCACCGTGGCCTCACCCTGTCTGCAATCGACCCAGCAGCATGATGCTCACGTTACGGGGAACTTAGGCTCATGAAAGGGAATTATTTTCAGTCCTTTAGCACGGAGACAGGCTTCAGGCCTGAATATGTGCTAAGTGAAGTCAGCTTCATTACCGTCACCCATGTTTTAGTCCCTTGACAAGGCTATGTATTGTCCACGTGGATATTTGTGGCGGTAGATTTTTGTCCAATCTAAAATGCCTGCCCGGCCAAGCCAAAGCCCAGCTCAGAGGCTACTGAAGTCTTATAACAACAGTTCTGGTGGTACACAAGATGATTTTGCAATGCACTGATAAATATTTTTTCTCGTAAGAGTTACGTATTTTGCTTTAGGTTAGAAATGCATCATTCGCATTTGGATCCATGGCTCTCAAATAATATTATGGAGAACAAGGGACTAAAATCAGCCTTCAAGATTTTTTTTTTAAAGTTTTAAGTTGATTCAAAGAAAAATGCTAGAAGTATAATAATGTACATGGTTCATGGGTAGGAAACTACATATGAAAATCATGATGGCTGATCATATCATCAGAGGTTAGGAAACGTGGGCCTCACAAACCAAGGGGTCAGGAAACGTGTGTCGCAGTCATAATTACGCCATCGATTATGAAGATGAGCGTTGTCATAATTAACAGTAGCAGCTAACTTCTGATGAGTCCTTCTGATGTGCCTAGGACTCTTCTAAGAGTGTTACTCACATTGCCTTATTTACTCTTCCTGCCAACCCAGTCAAGGAAGTACGGCTTTTATCTGCATTTTACAGTTGTGATAACTAAGGCCCAGACAGGGATAAAACCAAGGAATTTACCCAAGATCACCTGTAACACAGGTTGTCAGTGGCCAGACCAGGACTTGAGTCCAGGCAGTGAGGTTCTGGTACCTTCTTTTTCTGGTGCCATCGTGATGGACTCAGAAATATTACCCTGTGTCTCTTCTCTAAAGAAGGAAGGTGGAGAAACACGAAGACAGGCAACACTGCATATAAGAACATATTTCTAAATAATATATAATTTGTGAATAATATGTAATTTGTATATAGTATTTACATATATATCATTATCTAGAATATAATAATGCATTAACTGTACATGTTTTGTGAGGGCGCTAACCTACGCTGCTGATTGGGCCTCGCTATGACTGTATCCTGAGCCCTTGGTTTGCGTAGATAGCATCCTGGATGTATACTAGAACAGATATGCCTTAGAACTTGAAATTCTTTATTTGGATAAGTGGGGAAAAAAAGGACTAATTTTTCAGGTACTGCCATAGAACCCTCCAAACATGCACCCTTAGGGGATAAGTAACACTTACTTCTTTCTATACAAGGAAGGGTCTATAGAGCAAAACGTCTTTGGCAACTTCTCATATTTTTGTACTTAGAAAAGCATCATAATTCTTTTCCCCATTCGTTTCAAATATATATAAACAGTGACTAATCTTGCCTGAAACTTGAAGTGAAACTCTTCAGCAAATAGCATGGTTATAATCCCAGAAAGAAAAGACAGCGTTCACCTATGAAAATTAATCTCAACTCTTAACAAATGCCCCGAAATGAATAGAACAACACAGCCCATGGGACCCAGATGCAGGTGGGAGTTAGGTGTCCCAGGCCCCAGACCAAGACCAAATGCTCACAGTTCTTCCGTGACTCTTGGCGTATCTTGATTTAAAGCCCCAGAAAAATGCTCAGACCGGCAAGAATTCTCATCTGTCTTCCTCATCTGATATTTTTCTGAGCCAAAGTGCTTAGTTTTCTTCAGTGGTATTTATGACTAGTTTCACTGCACAAGGAAACTTCACTTGGGTGAGGTGTTAAGGTAACGGAGAAATGGGTAATTGGGCCACTTAGAAAGCCTGTCCAGTGAATGTTTCCAAGCCAACCTCCACGTGGGCCAAGAGCCATCATGAATAATTACTTGAGAACTGTGAGGTGCTCACAGAGGAAAATGGGAGAACAAAATGGGTTGAAAGAATTTCTACTTTTGTCATTTCACATTGAAGCCAGGGGCTAAGACTCATGTCTCACACCATTGTAATCTACAAGCATTTAATTTGCTAACAAGACTTAACTGATCAGGGCCTGTAGGTTTTCCTCCAGTATAATCAAAACAAGAAGCTTCTGGCTCTGGAAAGTAAATGTCGTAGATCTTTTATTGTCCAGTCTCTCCCCCCTCCCCGCCCCCCCGCCCCCTTTTCTTTCTGGCCGTTTGAGATGAAACAGAAAGCTGATATTTGGAGCCACTGGAATTGCAGGCCTTGTAATTTAGAAATATCCATTTTATCCCATGTAATTTCTTCCCTAAGATTCCTCAGTCTAAATCTGATACAGGTAGGAGCCAAGACAAACAGTAACCATTTATAGTCACCCAGACCAGTTTGAATTTCACTCTAATGTAAAGCAAAGAGAGTTTTTGGCTTCATTTCAGGTGTGTAACAAGGGTAGAAAATGCATTTAAAATTTAGCAGCAAATGTTACCATATGTTTCCATAACAACTGCAAACTTTTATGTTAGAAAAGCAATAATATAAACACATGAGAATCTTGGAACAGTAAACTATTAATTTACCAAATATAAAAAATCCAGCATGAAGGGGCTTTTATAACCACAGAAGCCGTGAGGGGGCCCAGCCTCCTGTGAATTTCTCCATCATGTGGCAGAAAATGCTGCCAGTTGGTTTAAATGAGCAAATCTTTTAAAATTATAGGTACAGTGTCAGTTCTCCACAGTGCATTTTTCCGAAACAATGTGTGGTGGTGCCAGCTATGGCTGATTTCTTTTACCATCTTGAACTAGTAAAATACACTTTAGTAGCTGTCCTCAATGCACATCTGTAATATAATTGCTTTTTCCTTTCATCCGTAGCTTCCAACTTAATAATGAAGGCTGGGGTCTTACAGAAAAGTGAAGTGTCTAGGAGCTGGCTTGAACGCTTGTCATGGAAGAGAGGTGTTACAGATGGTTGCTATATATGAAGAAGGTTCAGTTCTCTCTCCTACCCATTTTGAAACATAAAAGAGACAGGGGGAGAAGGAGAAAAATGGATCTACCTGACCATATCTTAAGAATGAGGAGTTAGTAACTAGAGTTGTTGAAATCACCACCAAGGGAAATTCAGTGTTCTCTGATTTCTCTGTGGGGCAAAGAAATAATCTTTTAAGGGATGTATTAGAAACATGACAACCTGTGGATGGGTCTTTCATTCGAAAAGAAGTATGACTTTGATTCCTAAACCTGCCTCAGAGTGTGGATAGGGTTTGGAATCTTTTCCTAGAACAAAACAACATTACCATGTCATTTAAGGTAAGATGATGCACCTTGAGATAACTAGCATTGAACATACTGATCAAATAGAAAAGGAGGTCAAAGAGGGCAGGCTGCCCTAAAAATTACGTGCAGAACTGCAGAGAGGGCATGCACTCCCGAAGGGCCCTGGGATGGTTACAGAATAGAGAAAGGGCTGGCGTTCTCAGGATTTCAGAAGGTGGAGGAAAGAGCCTCCCATTGGCGCCCACAGGCTGTAGAGGCAGAAGAGATACAGCCGGGGGCATTGGTTAAAGCAGGCCCCGTAGTGTTAGTGGGCCAAGGAGAAGATAGAGGCTAAAGTTTAAGGACCTGAGAAAACCTGGCCAAGCAGGAATGAGTATGAGAGGTGTGACTGAGGGTAGAAGACATGTTTTGTGAAGACCTGATGCGTCCCCGAGTCCTTCGGGGATCGGGGGGTGGGGAGTCGGGGGGGAGGGGCTCTTTAAGGCCAGAAACCTAATTTCTCCAGACTGTTGCCTTCTCTGATAGGGTTAGTAAGAAAGGTTCTCGTGTTTCTATCCGTACTGGACCAGTTCTGGGATTTTTTTTTTTTTTTTTTTTTTTTTGCCATAAAGCATCTCTAAGCGTTAGTGAGATTGGAGTCTGGCATCAGTCTTATGGGGTCCTTAATTTGTGTCTGACTCTTCAGTAGCATGAAGATGCATAGATGGTTTAGAAGCAAGCAAAGTGCCATTCATTCATTCAACGGATATTTAGTGAACACTTGCTATGCGCCTGGCTCTGGGGGTACCACGATGAACCAAAAACACGGTCTGTTTCTCGTGCTGGTGGAGTTTATAGTCTAGTGGCAGGAGAGAGTCTAAAAACAAACAAATAAATAAGAGAATGCTAGACAGAAGTACTGTGGAGAAGAGGGAAAGGCGAGTTTAGCTGAGGAGGAGGAGAAGAAACCAGTGTGACTAGAACACAGTAACGGAAGGGAGAAGTGAGATGCGGTTGGAGAGGCGGGAGGGGAAAGGTTTCATTCCATCATGATGTTTGTTGACTCCGATTAAAAATGAATCCGGATTCCATTTACAGAGTATTTTAAAAGTTTCCACTGTGTGTCCAGTACTTCTAATCAGCGTTTAGTGTAGTTGTCAGAAAACAGACACAATTGATGGCACACAAATTAAATGGCATTAACCATCAGTAAATCATGGGCTCTTTGAAATAAGTGGTCATTACAAGTTGGGGAAGTTTTTCTGGAGAGAAAAAGGGCATCCAAAGGGAGCTCATCAGGTACTGAGCACCTACTGTGTGTCGATGCTTTGTATTTTCATGTTTGTTCCTCACCGAAATACATACAGTTGGGTACCATTATCTCTATTTGACAGATGACGCAATGGAATTCAGAGAAAATTAAACAGTCATTGACAAAACTAAACTCAAACCAATGTAGCATGTTAGAAGAGAACCAACACTTAAAAATCAGTAACCACTAACTGAAAACTACCGTAGACTTTGGAATAGCCCTATGGTATCTCTCCCCACCCCCCACCCCGTTGATGTGCTGACATGTCAACACAAAAGGATCTGTGTGTGTGTGTTTTTAAGGGATGTGGGGAAGACAGAGGACTCTAGGGAGATTGTGGCCTATTATGAAGCCAGTCTTTGGGAGAAAATCCTCTCAAATAGAGTAGCAGTGGCAGCTACTAAGGAAAGGAGAATTACTGGCAGAAAGGGGTGCCAGGTGTGACCTTGTGGGGTTGAGGGAGGCACTGGGGTGAAAAGATCCTGAAGCCACTCGAGTGTCAAACACATCATCACTAGTATTATTTCCTGGAGCCAAGCAGAAATGCCATAGAAGGAGGCATAACACAGCCATGAAACACGAACATTTTCCTCTTTGGTCTTAGAATCTCTGAACAACCCTATTTAAAATCTGTCCCTATACTATTCAGATGTTTGCTTCAGGGATCCTTTCCTTAGATGATCTTTTGAGGGATGGCCCTGGCAGCAGGTAGGTCACCTTTAAGATGACCTTTTTCAAACCAAGGCCATATCCCAATAAAAGTTTTCTTCGCCCCTGGCTTCAGTTGGGCTGGTATTTCTGACAGACGCGTAAACAGATGCAAGCATTGTTGCTAATGACAGGTGATTATAAGAGGCATGGGTGGGGGCCAAGGTAATTAAACCACGATTTGACAGGAACATTTGGCAATGTAATATTTCAGCATTAGAAATATCTTTACAACGCGCTTTCCCCACTTGGTTTGGTGAATATAATTCATTTTTGTTCTTCAGAGCGCAGTGCTTTGAGATTGGGAACTGACATGTCTGAATTCGTCATGGTTCATTGTAGGGCTTCAGAAAATGGTTACATTTGGACTGCGTGGGCATCTCATCCGTGTCTCAGACTCTAGAGTGGTAGTGGGAACACGGTCTGTGACCCTATTCCTGGGATCACAATTGACATGTCATTATGTCCAATTTGATAGTGATAATGCCTTTGGAGAGAAGCATGAATTATTTTCATACCGCTATAATTTCAGCTTCTCTCCCTATTACCTTGGAGTTGCCCCCATGGAGCAAAAGATAGCATATTCAATTCTCTTGTCCCCTAAGTGCCCATTACTAGAAGTAGGGGGGAAAAATCTCAAATCACCAGTAACTTTTTGTTACAAGAAACAGTAGTAGAAACTGTCATCAAGACATGGAATTTGTTCATTTATTCATTAGATTTAAATGCTATTTTAAAAAAAGCTCTGCATTTCTTTTTGCTGTTGGGATGATGGCAATGCCAGTTCAGACACTCAGCTGTTGATGGTGGCTAGTTTCTGCTTATAGGTTTGGGGGAATCTGCTGTCGGACAAGCTGTAAACTTTCATAGACTTAATATTTATAGTTTTGACTATTGGACTGGCTCTGTGAATCTTATTTATAGCAAAAGTGGTAGCATGGTTCTTCTAATAAAGTGACCGCTAACATTTGCTATTTTTAGGGTCCTGGCACTTGTCTAAAACGGGAGCTTTTCCCAAGCAGGTTAGTTCATTGCTTTGCTGCAAACCCAGCTTTTTAATCCTTTTGGTATCATGTATCTTGGCTCTTTTAAGAGATCAGTGAAGCAGACCATTCAGAGAAGGCCAGCTACTGGCCGGGGAGCCGCTTCTTTTCCTCTGCCGATTCCGACTTTCTCCGGGGAGGGAGGGGGACGGGAGAAAATGAACTTGCAGATCCAGTCTGGTTTATTCCAGAAGAATGCTGAGTGGTTGTGACTTTCTGTGGGGTGGCCCCCTCCAGCGTGGAAAGCTCAGGGCCAGCCATTGCATTCTACTTCAGGCTGAGTCAGTTTCTAAGCAGAGGCTTTTTTAAAGCTTTGTCAGATAGGTTAAAAGGTGTCCCACCCCGGGTGTATTAAAAGAGCGAGAGAGATTAAACTCACTAAGCCTGCCATGTTCCCCGTAAAATATCAAGTCAAAATGATTTTTAAATCCAAAGTTACTAGGCTTACGGGGTGTGACCTGTAGTGAAAGCAGCCTTGGACCGGGGGAGGAGAGATCTGTGCAAAAGACAGTTGGCCCACAGGCTGATGGCCTTGGGAAAGCTGCTGAAGCCAAAGTGAATAGTCTTGTTTCTCTGCCTTCCTTCAGGCCAACCGAGCTCTCACTCCAAATAAACACCCAGCCTGACTCCTAGGTCCCCGGTTCGCTGCAGGGTTCCAGGCAGCAAATCTTTTTCAAAGTGCCTGCTTCATGCCACCCCGGCTGAGCTCCAGGGGGTCCCAGACGCCAGTAAGGCAGGGACACTGCCCTCAGGAGGCCTAAAATCGGATACCTGCTACGGCTAATAATAACTCGCACTGCACTCTTCCTAACTCAGCCAAGTGCTTTCCATGTCTCGTTAACTCATCTAATCCTGAAAATGATGCCTAGTCCTTACTGCATGCCTCTCTGTGCCAGGCAGGTTGTACGCGCTTTCTGGAATTAACAATCACAACGGTAAGGTGGCTTTTTGTTGTTGTTGTTGTCATTGTCCCTAATTTTAACGGGAAAACGAGGGCAAAGAGAGGTGAAGTAACTTTGCCAGGGACGTGGGGCTGGCGGCTGAGGAGTTGGGATTCCAGAGCAGGCATTAAACTCAGGTCCTAAGCCAGTGTCCTCAGAATCCCGCATTGTGTGCGTGTGAGACAGAGATGGCAGCCCCTCCCCGGGTGGGGCTTGAGAGTTTGCATTTCTAACCAATTCTTGGGCTTGCTGATGCCCACAGCTCTATGCCAAGTGGAAACCAGTTGCTATAAAGCAGAACAAAATGGGACTCTGATTGTTTCGTATTAGTAACATAAACACCCTGCTGTGAGAATACCAGTAGCAGTGATGTTATTAGGTAACGGTGTTGTCACTATAGCCACATTTATTGAGCGTTGGCCCTGTCCTAGACCCTGTTTTGTAACCACATAACCTTTGTAACTGTTACTATGGGCTGTCTCATTTAATCCTCACAACGACCCTATGAGGTAGACCCTCCTGTCCACACCATTTTACAGCTGAGGAAACTGAGGCACAGTATGCCAGATGAGGATTCACACGACCCCAGTGGAAGGCCAGGGCCCCAGCCCTTAGCCACAGAGAGAGTGATGGCTCTGAGGGGACTCAGAGCCCCATCCATGGAGAAGGCAGTGGGAGAGGAGGAAAGGCTTCCCAAATGGGATGGACACGTGAATGTGCACGGTGGCACAGGGAATGGAAAGGGGCTGGAGGCCTGGAACATGAGGAGCCGGTACTCAGACTGGGCTCGGAGCGTTTGCGCACCCGTTGGGGGCGCCCCCTTCCTCAGAACTCATCTCGAGACTTCCACCCAGGATGATGGAGTCGCTCTTTGTCAAGGACGCTGCCAGGCCACCTCTCCTCTACCTTTCCTAGTCTTAGAGGGTCAGACTATGTTCCCAGGTAGCACCTCTGTGACAGTGACTCGTACCCCACCAAGAGAAAAGGGAGCTTTGTACACAGGCCACATCAAAGACACATGGGACCTTGTGTCCACATCCGTGAGTGTGTCCTTGTGTAAATCCACGCACCACACTTAGAAACGCCGGCTGTGGTCCTGGTGCAAGGGTATCGTCCGAGCTGCCAACTCGCTTTATTTCTGATATCGCCTGGCAGCCCCCAAAGGAGGGAAAGGATGAATTTTTATCTCCCATTTACCAGACTTTCATTATATGGTGCTTACAGACGCACTGTCAGCACATAAAATGTTAAACGTCACTGGTCTGCGAGAGGCTCCCATCGTCTTACCTCTGCTGCTGGGGGAATCTTGCTGGCCTTGCTGGAGTGGTTCTGTCAGTGTAATATGACATGAAGCATTTCTCAGTAATGACAGACATTGAATATGAGTGACAGGAACCCTGACCGCGAGGAATGGGTTCAATTACCACAGACGGGGGGTTACCTGCGATAAAACCAAAGGGCCCCACTGTGCGTGGTTTCCACCCCCTGACTTCCAGACCTAGAACAGCAAAGACAAATGGCTGATTAACCGGCCCCTAACCCCTTTTTCAGTGACCAACTTGTTTGGATCTCCCTGTCTGAACAAAATCTAGTGGTGGCGTGTTTCTAGAGGAGACAGGATCAGAAGGCAGTAAGGCGGGTGGCCAGCCATTTTCGTCTCTCGCAATCGGTCATTCGATCTTGGAATGGACCTAGGACACGGTGCCCAGAAATCAATACAGGATCAGTGGTTTCCCCCTTCACCCCACCTTTCTTCTGCTGCAGCGGCTATGCCCCTCTGCTTCACCTGCAGCCAGCTTGATGCCCTGGTCAGGGACAGAGCTGGCCATCAGGAACGCTCCTTTTGTCTTTCTTCCCTCTCCACTCAGCATCAGCTGCTGCCTGGTGCGTGTTTGGGGTCCTGCTCAGAGCCCCCAGATAGAGTTCTAGCGGGCAGCTCCATTAAACTGTCCCAGGCTGCCCTCCCTGCCCAGCTCTGCAGTCATTTAGCCAACAGACATTCCTGACTATTAAAGTTAGTAGCAGCATGTCTCCGGAGCTGCAGATAAAATGAATGAAATTTGTTATTCTGGGCTGACACTTGATCCCAGCTGTTGAACTAATACTGTTGCACCTGAAGTTTTTCTTTATGGTAATTGCTGTCTGTGTTGTTATTTCATATACTAAATTGGAGAAAATTGCAACAGGTATTAAATTCTTTGAGCCAATTCACGGGAATGCTATTGTGCATTCTTTGAAGGTAGATGCCAACTTCTGTTCAAGGCTGGGAAGACGGCTTTCGCTCGCCAGTTGCACTGGCTTGTGTTTCATGATTATCAGAGACATTCCAATCTTAAGGTCTGGTCGGGCATTTATCAGCTTTACCTGAAATCTGTTTCAAAATCTGCGTTTCTTGCTAATTCAGTCAGCATATGTTGGGACTGGCCCTGTGGGGGTGGGGGGTGGGAAGAGAGAGAGGGGATTTCGTTATGATGGCCAACGTTGAGAGTGATTTGTTCCAGCCTGCTTGATGGATGACACAACCTTGGTGGTATCATGAAGTCCCTTGCATTGTGTGTGCTTAGGTAAAGGGGCAGCGTGAATAAGGCTTCCCACCTGGTACTGTGGGAATTCACCACCCTCAGTGGCCGTTCTCCGACACCTCAGGTAGTACCGTTTCCTTGAGCACTCATTGGAACAAGGACTCTGGAGGTCTGGCGCCTCTCGGCCTCCCACGGCGTGTGAATCACCGGTCCTCACTGCCTGCTCATGTTCACTGTCTCCTGATTTCTGTGACCCTCTCACCAGGTCTCCCTCCAGAATGAGGGGAGATCATTTGTAGACTTCCCATAATAGCATACGACCCAGATTCCGCGTTTAGTGTGCTCCCCACGGTTTAGATAGCGCAGGAGACCGTTTCTTTTACAGCCCTTCACTGGTTTACGTGGTGTGTTCAGAGCTGATGGTAAAGGTTCCAGACAGGACCCACAGTGTGAAGTCAGGCCTGGCTCATGGTGGGAATACTGTGCTTGCCTTCAAGTTCATGCTTTGGGGGACGGCGGGACACGGACCCCCACGCTGTTGTCATTTTAATTGCTACCTGAAGACCATGCCTGGTAGACATAGCAGAGCTCTGTCAAGTTCAGGGACCTACTTACATCTTTAGGATCCAAAAGCTTTGTCACTGTCCCCACTGGGAAGCAGCAGACAGGCTCTACTCCATATTTTGACTAGAGGCGAATGTGAGACGTTCGAACCTCAAAGTAACTGACGATGGACATAGGGCTGTGTGATTACGTTTGCTTCGTCATTCTATCCCCACACATAGGGACAGCCTGAAGGCTCCAGTGCAGGGATAGCGGGGAAGCCGTAAGGCGTCATCTGAAAGTCCTACTCAGGTGCTTTCCTCCCCGAGATAGACACCTGTACTTTGAATGCTGATGGCCCGTCTCAGGCTGTCGATGGTAGATGGGTTTTTATTGCCAGTTGAAGTCCGTATACTCTGTGGGGTCTCAACCATATTGAATGCATGGGGTTTGCCTTTTCTCAGATATTCATAAGCTTTGTTTAAATAAGCTGTTTTGAAAACTCAAGTCTGCCGAAATGGAATTGCTGTAATTTACAGCAAAGTTCAACATGAGAAATGTGTATTTTCTTTCCCGACTGAGAAAATGAAAGAAGTATTAGTCTTTATATATGAAATGTATAGAATTGTATAGAGTATCAAGTATAGAATATGTTTTAAAATCCTGGGAGATTTATTTTCTCACCCTCAAATCCAGTCGGAAAAACTGGCATATTCATCCAAACTAAACTAAGACTAATCATTGTTTTATTTTTTTAAAATTACCAAATGTACAACAGTTTTAGGTATTTTTAAACAATATATTCACAGGCAAACATTGACTTGCTCCCAGAGGCCCTTCAAATGCACATTCATTTTTGTACTTGAGGACCCTAATGGTACCATCATAACACCAGTAAAAGTTGTTATATAATAACTTCACGTGTGCATTTCAGATCCAGAACTAATTCTTCACATTTCTGTCTCCGTATCTCTCTAGCATAAACAGCAAGCTCTTCTCTCCAGATCTTAACTGGATTTCTTGTTCCTGTGGGGCCTAGATTGTTTGACCTGTGAGGTGCGGATGGCATGGAGACTGTGGCAGACACCTCTCAGCCAATGAACCTATAGGAGAGCTGGTTTGGCAGCTGGCTGTTCCAACAGTTTATATAAAATAGGAGTCAGAATTTGGAGGACTCCTGAGATGGGGAGAGCAGAGAGGATCACTGAGATTTGGACTCTCCAAAGGCAAAATTAAAGGAAAACAAAGACCCTTCTCCGTGGTACTAGGAATTCAGACCCTATGGACAAGCTACTAGAGAAAAAAGATTCGTAAGATGCCAGATATTTGGGTGAGGTAAGAGGAGTGCCCTCAAAGGAAGGGCTGTTGAAAGTTTATCCTGCAAATCCTGAAATAATTCCTTTCTTCTTCTCTCACCTGCTCACAGTTAGAGACAGACCTTGCATCAGGGGCCTCACATCCATTGTTAACATCTCCTCTCCTTCACCTTAATTCACTGAGGTAGATTATGTCCTCACTTTACCAATGAAGAAACAGGCCTCCAAAAGTTACCGTACTGATTCCCACTGAACGTTTTTAAATTACTTTTAGAAGGTGGGACTCGATCCTGGGTCTGTTGCTCCTAAAGCATATCACCCATTTTGGGTTTGTATCTCTGTGACATGAGGTGCCTTCATCTTGGAAAGCAGAATGTGTAGCAAGTTCAAGCAGATTGCTAAAATTCCTCAGAGTTGTTCCTGATAAAAACACTGACCCAGTGCTAGGCTTTTAGTCATTGCTGTAAAAATGAAACCCTACCAGGATGTAAAGCAATGCATAGTTCTTAGAATGGAAACCTTACACTGGTTTCCATGAGGGTGAATTGTTTAGAATTGGTTAAGCTCCCTGCCATGTGGATCACAGCAGGTATTATCAAGACCAGGGGTTGGCAAACTTTTTCTGTAAAAGGCCAGATAGTCAATATTTTAGGCTTAGTGGGCCACACAGCCTCTGTCACAACTGCTCTATTTTGCTGTTGTAGCATGAAAACGGCCACAGACGATATGACTAAGTGTGGCGGTGTTCTAATAAAATTTCATTTACTGAAACAGGTGGCAGGATTTGGGGTCCACGGTCCACAGTTTTCCAACCCCTGGCCTGGACCTTGACGAAGAGTTTTATTTAAGGGAACCAGAACACAGCAAATGTTGTATTCTCTTTTCATTTATAGTCATTTGTGTAGATTGCTGGTGAGAGAGATGTCCTCTCAGCATAATGTGAAACCCTTTTCACTGGCTTGGATTTTAGAGTTGGGCTTTTTTTATTGTTTGTTTGTTTGTTTAAATCTCTTGTTCAAGCACATGTTAAATGGGTCCATGTTCTTTCCATTAAATATCTTGGTTGCCTTCCCAGACTTCAAATTGCAGTGAATTTATCCCCAAAGAATGTTTGGTATCAATTCTCAAGATGCCGTTTGAATGTAGTCTGTTTCTATAATGGAAACAGGATTCCGAATCTTCATTATTGAAGTTCCATACACAATAATGGATCATTGAAATGGCTGGTACTCAGTGAAGGTATACCGACTTCTTTGTTTTCTTGTCTTATAGCTTTACATCAGCTCACGGCATAGAATCATATGGAGATTTCATTTTAGGGTTTCCTACGAGGCATTAGATTACGATTTCTAGCTAAGCCGCGCTGAACTCAGATCATATTATAATGAAACTTGTTTTTTCACTAAGCATTTTCTAACAGATAAAACTGAAAACAGCAGCAATAACAACAACAAAACCAGCAAACAGTTTGAGTCCTAGAATCATTTACCCCAAGTGGAATAGTTCCCTTGTTGTTACTCCCTTCCCGTAGTGATGAACCCCCTTTTATAAAACATCCCATGGTGTTGTCACTATTTACTAGGAATGAGGGGCATCACTTCTTTTACAAAGAGGGATTAGTAGTAGAACTAGACAGCAGTACTAGCAGTATTTAACTGCTGGCACGCTTGGGTAGTTAGCTTTTCTGGGGGTACCGTTTATTCAATGCAATGGGAACAGGGCCCCCTGGCATTCTGTCACAGGATCGAGTCCCACCTTCTAAAATTAACTTAAAAACGTTCAGTGGGAATCAGTATGGTAACTTTTGGAGGCCTGTTTCTTCATTGGTAAAGTGAGGACATAATCTACCTCAGTGAATTAAGGTGAAGGAGAGGAGATGTTAGTAACGGATGTGAGGCCCCTGATGCCAGGTCTGACTCTAACTGTGAGCAGGTGACAGAAGAAGAAAGGAATTATTTCAGGATTTGCAGGATAAACTTTCAGGAGTCCTTCCTTTTTTATACTCTACTCTCACCTGATTCTGTCACATGGAAATGACAGCAGAGATGGTCTCCAAAGTCAGAGACTGAGGCAGGCCCCCAATTCACTTCAGGGAGCTTTGGAAGGCAGCTGCTCGCTAGAGCAGCGGAAACCAAGATCAGCAAGAGATCCTGAAAGACTTCACAGAGAAAGAACTGCCCTATGTACTAAAATGTTGTCCCCTGAGAAAACAAACGGCGGTTTCACCTAGGAGCCCCAAGCCAGAACTGACAAAGGCAGGCGCCTGGAATTTTACTCCTTCCGCACCCAAGGGCAGCTGTGGTGGGGAGGAGGGGAGACAGCAGCAGGCACTGTGTTCTCAGCCCCCGTGTGGCTTCTCCGCCACGTGACTGAAGCGCATGCCCACTGACCCCAGCCTTGCTGTAAAGTGAGGTGCTTGTGTTCTCCTGATGTATCCAGCACCGCGCATGTGGAATAGTTACCCTAGTCCTGTCTTTCCTCTGTGTTTTCTAGAGCAAGGATGTAAGGCAGTGCAAAACGTATGAGTTTTATAGTCAGAAACTCTATTATCTTGGATGAGCCAGCTAACTTCTCTGACCTTCGGTTTCCTCTTGTGTAAAATCAGAATAGTACCGACATTATATGATGTTACAGAGTAACTCTGAAAAACTTCAGTGAAAATGTGTCAGTGCTGTGTAAGTTGGACTTATCATGTTGGGAGTTATTTCTTACTGTTTAACTAGTTCTCTGGCCCTGCCTTGTTCATGAGGCTCCTCTACCATCATTGAAATAACTAAATCCATAGCGCTTTCATCTTGGAGCGTCCTACAGGGAGTTGCCCATGCGAGCAGTGGTATGTATAACTGCCAATCAACCCAGGTCGCCATGTGACAGAATGCCAGGGCACACTGTTCCCATTGTGTTGAATAAATGGTACCCCCAGAAACACAATTTCAGTACTAAAACCAATGAGTAAAGTTCCAAACGCCTGCCTTTGTCAGTTCTGACTTAGGGCTCCTAGGTGAAACCGCCGTTTGTTTTCTCAGTGGACAACATTTTAGTACATAGGGCAGCTCTTTCTCTGTGAACAGTCTTTCAGGAACTTTTGTTGATCTTGGTTTCTGTTGCTCTGGCGAGCAGCTGCCTTCCAAAGCTCCCTAAAGTACTCGTAAATTTGAGGTATGCCTGAGCCTCTGAGTTTGGAGACCATCTCTGGGGTCATTTCCATGTGATAGAATCACAACTGGAAAGAAACTTAATTGTTGAGGGGCAGGTGGATATGAACGTAAGGAAGGTCCTAATACCTTCTGCCCATGTCAAATAAGCTAAATAAACCCTTCCCCAAAAGCCAGCCAGGAAAGCGTATGACACCATTTGCAATGGTGTCCTGTGGCATGCTGTTCTTCTGTAATTACAATGGCCTGAGTGGTGTGGGGTGGGTGAGTCTTTCTCAACAATCATTAATCTACTGAGTCTTACTTTCAGCAGCCCACCTAGAGGACCAGCAGTACTTGGCGGGGTGAGTAGGGCTTTGATTTCATTGTAATAAGGATAGCTTTGTTAAAATTCTGCTGTGCGGTGGTGCCTAAGGATTCTGGGAAGAGAAGGTTTTTCTCTCCCCCACCCCACCCGCCTTTTTTTTTCTTTTTTTTTTTTCCTTTTTTGCATGGTGGGGATGAATTGTTTCTCTCGCTCCCATCCCCTAGGTTATTGTTTATGCTCTCCCTTGATCTCCTGCTTGTCCCTTTATTTCTCCACGTTGTGAAAGTTTCTTTCTGTGTGACCAGGAGTCTGTTTAGCAGACCATATTGTGAGTGAAGGGCCAGCGTTTGTTGCCTGATTTTGGCAATGCTGGGCGGTCAGCTGGGATATAATTAAGACTCTGAGAACAGGCTGTCTTCTCCACGGGAAGGGCATGTTAGATGGTGCTGGGATTTGGGGCTGTCAGTTTGGCCAAGGCTGGAGACAGAAAGCTAGGGACAGAGATATTTCCTTTCATTTATAATCCCTTTATGTACAGTGTATGCACTTGGCCAAGTTTACATATAACCTGGTGGCTAGAGCTTACGAGCCAATGCGGTGAAATTAGCATATGTTACATGTATATTTTAGTAATATTTTAAAGCAAGTGCATATTTCCAAAGTGAATTATGCATGGATGACAGCATTAGGGGTGTGTTGCGCTGGGTGTCAAATCCCACAACTTTTTGTCGAGACCGTGGATTTTACACTAAAAAGGCAGAAGGACTAAACGAAGTAAAACAGTTTTAATTTTTAACAGTTTGGTTCAGCCCAAGGAGCCAGGCTGTGACAGATATAACTGACATTTGAATAATTGGATTAATTTAGAGAAGGGCAAATCTGGTTTTGACGGTTGTGCTTGTGTGTATGTCTTTTTTTTTTTTTTTTCCAGGCATGCAGTTGTGTGGCTCAGATATGCACTTTATGTGTTGCCAAGCAGACCTTGAGGAAACTCCGCGAGATTTATAAAATTGTCATTTAATTAGTTTCTTTTGAGATCTATGTGTCTATGTGCCTTTGTGTTCCCATAGTGTTGGGCATTCTTCATGGGTTGTATAAAAGGAATCCACAATATGTATTTATTCAGCTCTATCAGCGATATGCATATGTACGGTGTTTCCCCGAAAATAAGACCCAGCCGGACCATCAGCTCTAATGCGTCTTTTGGAGGAAAAATGTATATAAGACCCGGTCTTATAGTAAAATAAGCCCGGGTCTTACATAATACAATGCAAGACCAGGTATAATATAATATAACATAACATAACATAACATAACATAACATAATATAATATAATATAATATAATATAATATAACACCAGGTCTTACACTAATTTTGCTCCAAAAGACGCATTAGAGCTGATGGTCTGGCTAGGTCTTATTTTCAGAAACATGGTACATATTGCATATATGAGCACATTTTAAGTGCTCTTGGGAACTTAGTAAGCACAGCCTGAGGAAAATGCACACCACTTCAGAGGCTGTGTAGAAAATGTACCGACCAGGACACCACCCACCATGATGTTGGCAAGCCCGTTTTGTCCCTATATCACTGTGTGATAACCACAGTGCAGCAGACAAAAAAGCCTAATTCGGTGTGAGGGGTCCATTGGAAGCCGAATTCCACCTGGTTAAGTCCTCAACCCTACATTCCTTGAGATTACTGTGGCTTTTAAAGCTTCTTGTATGAAGATAATCTTAGCAACTTAAAACCAAATACAGCCTCATAATACCCCCCTCCTCCAGAAATTCTGTTCGTGAAATACACCATCGCCAGTCAGCACGCCAAGACCAGAACTGGTGGCAGGCAGTCTTGAACTGCGGCTCTGGGCTGGCTCTGGGAGCCGTTTCCCCAGCTGGACATTAATAGACATTAACACTCCGGCAAGAAGTGTTGATGTGTGGTTTATAACGTTAGCACCCAGTTAGGCAGGTATAACACATGCTGTAGGAATCTTGTACCAACACATGTGTGTGTTGAGTCAGATTAATGAGAACCATAAAAGGAGAGACATTTCCACTCGAGCCGGGGCCTTCATCCTCTCCTGCTTTTACCAGGCAGTGCTGGTGCTCGGCTTGATTTTTTTTGGTGTCAGCACAGAGAGGAGGTTGGGAAATTTGTTTTGCTCTGTTGCTGTGTCATGGTGGAGCCAAGTGTCTTAGTTGTTCTTCACCTGAAATCTCCATTCCATCCAGTGCCATTCAGATGGAAGGAAACGTCCACAGCACTCACAGCTCGACTGTCAGGCAAACACTGCCCTTTTCCTCCCTCGACTTTACCCGGCTCTTCTTCAAGTGTTTCTGACTGGTTCTGAGATACGTTCTGGTTTACTTTGTAAATGGGGCAGTGAAGCGTTCTCGTCCCCGGCCTGGCTCTCCTTAGAGGATTCGCAAAGCCTTTTAAAATTGTGTGTTTTTTCTGGGGCGGCCTTGAATGTCCCAGGAGTGAGGTTGCCATCTGTCCTTTATATTAAAAGAATCTTCTGTATTGTATACCTGATGTGCTTGTCCCAGAGATAGATGTTGTTAATTAAAGGACAACATTTGTCCTTTATCTGAAATAAATCTTCTCTTGTGCCTGAAGAACAGTTTTCCGAGCTTTAGGAAACAGTTAAGGACATTCTGCCTGGAGTCCTGGTGTTTGTTAAAAGGTCCTTGGTCCAGGATCCGTCCCTCAGTTTTCCTTTGATCAGACGTGGAGAACAGTAAAGTACTTTCTTTTTTTTTTGCTTGTTTTCTAGTTAATTTATCTGCCAAGATTACAGCTTTTGTAGAGGCTTGTGTAAATGAGTATAACATATTGTTAGTGATAACGTGTGACATTTTTTTGTGGAGATTTACAAAATAGCAAGCTCCCAGACGTCCTTGTCACGTGGTATCTTCATGCGGTAGATATGGTGGCAGCTCTGTCCTCCAGTGCCACCTCTGCACTTTGCTGCACAGTCTCTGTTTCTGTACCTTCTGCCCCTGGGAAGAGAAAGATGCAAACATCTGCCTGCAACAAACAGAGCCAGAGTCTGTCAGATTGAAGCTGGAATACGTACAAGGAGAAAGAAAGCATCTTCCTTCGCCTGCTGGATCTGTGTCTCGAGAAGAAACTGGATTTGTACGATGGAGAAACAGCGAGAGTCACGTGGCTCTGAACTACAGTCTAAGAGTGTGAGCTCTGGAGTCCTGTTACCCCTGGAGGAGGAGGGTGGCCAGGGCCTTGCCAGGGACAAGATTTGAGGAAAGGATGAGACGACTGCACCAGCAGAGACCACTGACTGAGGTGCATGCCGGGGTAGAGACCAGATGGGTCCACCTGTCCTCTCGTTGGTAGGAATCACCTGTGCCGTGGGGAGGAGAGTAGTGGATTGCATTGTGATATTCCGAAGACGTAACAGTCCTAATGAAAGCTCAAGCTTAATGTGCAATGAGTCACCCTTCAAAGGGGACTCAAATGAGGTATAATTCTCACCCTTGTTTTTTCTTTCTTGTATCATGCTGACTAGGATAGGGCAGGTGATGTGAAGGGTGAAACAGGCTTGGCAGCCCTGACAGATCGGCCAGCACTTACCCCGTCTGCAAGGGGCAGCTGCTTCTTAACTCTGACCAGTCGTCACCTTATGGGGAATGAGCTAAATTCTCAGATTTTTCCGTCGAAACTGTAGCTGTGAACCTTTCTGAGTTTCCCTATTGGCAGGTAGCTCACTGTTTTAAAACAGTACAGGCCAGAAAAACCTCGTCTATAGTAAGATGTGCTTTATGGGCTGCAATGGGCTGGTATTCATAATACAGTATCGTTATCAAAGTGGGGATATTTGAAGTGAAAACCTGACAATGTGTTCACTTCATTTTTTTTCAATGTTTTCAAAACTTTAAAAAAAAAAATAGAAGGAAACTAAGCCTCCAACAGCGATTAATATTTTGGGGTAGTTCCCTTTGAGCCTTTGTCTACTTCATATGCATTTTATATGCACGTCTTAAAATCGTTGTATTCATAGGAGCCTGTGTTTTTCACTTAAACCATTAGAGGCCGTTTCCTTTTGTACTGTACACTGGCTATATGATATTCCATCAAGGAAATGTGTCACAGTACGCAAAAATCATTCCCTTGTTGTTGGACATTTAGGTTGCTTTTGGCTTGACATCATTATAAGTAATGCTGCAATTACAAATATACTTACACTGCTTTTTCCTTATTTTGGATTATTTCTTCAGCATCTGAAAGGAGGATTGCTTAATCGAAAGATAGTTGTGACTTTCGCTGCATATTGCCAAATTGCTTTCCAAAAGTCTTGTACCAGTTTATACTGCAATCAGCAAAATATGAGTATACGAGTTTTCAGTATATCCTTGTCAGCATTATTATATTTTAGAGACTCCCCTCCCCAGATTAGTAGAGGAAAATTGGACTTCCTTGATGTTTGAATTTTGTATTCGTTTGAGATTTTCCCCATAAATCTATTGACTACATTTGTTCCAATAACATCTGTATCTTTGGAGGCTAAATTTCATGGAGGGTTTGTTTGCTTTTGTGTGTGTGTGTGTGTGTGTGTGTGTGTGTTTTAAAGTTCTCTCTGTTAACAATTGACCAGTAATTTGGGAAGAGCTTTCTTGGCAAGGCCCTTCTCCAGGGGACCCCCTATCTCAGCGTTGCTGCAGCTGCTACGTTTGCGGTGCATTAACTTGGAGCTGGTCCCGGGCCTAAGCAGGGTCCCCTTCCTGCAGAGGGGCTCTTGTGTGTCTGGTGAACCACAAGCTCTGGGCTGTATCTGCCAATGTGTTTTTGGCAGAGCCAGCTAATGAAATCCCATCCTCACTGTTCTATGAAGTGCAGTCACCAACTTGGGTGATGACTACCCGATGCCTTTTTTTGGTAACAGCTAATCCCCATGTCTTAGATGGTTTTTGTCCATCACCTCCCCGCTTCCCTCCTTCGGCACACCTCTTGGTGCACTTTCTGACTACAAAATAGATGAGATAGAATCTGAGTTCTTGCAGCCTGGTCTCGTGGACGGGGCACTGAGCCAGTAATATGGAGACGGGGGTTCTTGGCTCTGCCCTTTGTTGAATAATAGCTTCACAGTGCCAACAGCACCATTCCTCATATTAGTGAATCTTCATAACAATCCAGTCAGGTAGGAAAGATTATTACCCCCACACAGGTGAGGAAACCAAAGCTCAGATCGTACTTCGTTTTTCTGAACTAAAGCGAGTCTTTCATTTCTCAAGGTCTCAGCCTCCTCATCTGCAAAGCGGAGCCGCTCCTCTCTACCTCGCAGCACTGGCACGGGACTAAAACGACGTCTCACGTGTTGTGTTGAGTTTTGAGATCCAGGACGTGTAATAAATTGTAGTTATTGTCTTATTTACCTCTCTGGCTCTCAGCTTCTTCATTCATAAACTGGAGGTGCTGAACCAGATTATTTTCATTGGTTGCTTTCCTCTGTCCCATTTCCTCATTGGCTACAGGGTCAACTCTTGTTGAGAAAAGTCTGTTTGGTTCCTGGGGCCGTGCATACCTCGTGCAACCTCGGCGTGGCAGGCCAGGTACATCCATCTCTCTGAGCTGTTTGGTGGGGGAAGGAAATACAGATTCTCAGAAAGGAGGGATTTCACTCTTTGGTGCGTACGGAGAGTATAGGGAAATTCCCATGATGGGGTAGTTGAGGTGCCAGTGTCCACTGGCTACTTTAAAGCCATATGAAACTGCCTACTTTGGCTCTGTGGATACTGTGACCTCTTAAAATGAAAGTGGGAATACCTTATTTCTGTTTTGCCTCCAATCTTACCCATGGGTGGAAACTTAATTAACCAAAGTGTTTAATGGAGAAAGGAAGGCGCTGAGTCAGCTCCACACAGAAATGCATTCAGGCGTGATTTCATACATACCGTTTTTTAAAAATAGGGGTTCAGGATCCCATATGGCACTTAGTCTCCTAAACAGAGATCGTCAGCCCTAGACGCGAAGCAGGTGGCCTGGGAGAGAGCAGAGGTTATTTTTGCTGCTGGGCTCCTGCCATCTCAGAGCTTAACCGTGGCAAGGCTGCCATGTGGGAGGCTGACCCCAGACGCTCTCCCTTTGGCGCGGATAGAACAGCCCACCTCCCTGCAGGGAGTTAACTTCATCAAATCTAGGTCACGGTTACCCTCCCAGAAAAGTCTCTGTCCACACGTATTCCCATTTTCTCCTTAATTGCTACTTCCAACTCTGATTCATTTGGACTGAAGTAATAGCCATCACTGTACACCTCCCCCACCCACCCGGTGTCTCTTTAAAGCCTGTGGTGATGATGATAACGTGGCATTTTCTTTTAGGTCAATCCTTGGGCAACAGGTCAAAAGGCTTAGTGTTGAGGGTGGTGTTACAGACCAGAAGTTTGGAAACTTCGATTCTACTTCTGGCTCAGCTTTGCCCCAGGGTTCAGTTTCCCTGTTTGTAATTGGAAGAGACTGGGACTAGGTCAGGAATTTCAAATTCAACTGCTAGTGGGCAGGTAACAAAAATGAGTGAGATGGAAAGAGGAAGGAAGCGGGGTGGTGGTGGGAAAGGAGCATGAGGGAGCTCTGGGGTGGAAACGTACATCTTGATTAGGTGATGGTTACGTGGCAATTACAGTTTTCAAAGCTCATTGCACCAATGCTTAAGGTTGCATGTTTCACTGTGTGTACAATAAGTGTGAGTGAGAGATGGACTGGACGGTGAATTGAGGAGCATGTCCTTTATTTAAAGGGGCGCAGTGGTGAGCTCTACCCAGTTGCTTCTCTGCAGAATGTGGGCCCAGTGTTGCTCTATTTTCAAGAAATCCAGAAATTCCATTTTTTGGTGTTTGTTTCTCCATAAAATCTCAGGATATGTAGATTTGTAGGCCCTATTTGGTCAAACAGAACACCACTCTGTGATCTTTGAACTGGGGGATGCTTAATTTTACCCTAAGGATCATTGCAGCCCCAACCTTGAATGATCTGGTTTCCTATGAGACCTTGAACGGGGGGGAGGGGGGGGAAGCTGGCCCGTGCCTCAGTTTTCCTCACCTATAAAATGCTGATAATTCATGACTAATCTTATAAGGATCTGGCGAAGAGGACATGAGGTGCTTTGTACAAAACCACTTTGAAACACGAATAAGTAGCACATAAATCCAAGTCACTGTTACCTTTATTATTGCTATATAAAGAATTATTTAAATTGTTAGACTTACGATTGTTCAGAATTGAAGCACTGAGCTTTTTAAAGATGGCCAATAAAAACATCAAGAATTTACTGGGAGTCAATTGCTTGCCTGCAAATGAACATGCAGCCTTTTCATTATCCTTGGAGGGGACAGTCTCTGTGGTGTGTGACAAAAAGGGAAGGTGTTTCATTGGTGCGGCTGCTCATATAAATTGCCAAAGCTCAGGGAGCTGAAGTCCAAGGTGAGCAACAGCATGTAAGGAAGTGAAGTTGATGCTTCTTTAAGGTTCCTTGTCACATGCACTCCCTGCCCAGGAGTCAGGACCCTCCGGCCTTGTCACTGACATTTTGTGACGTTTTGTATTGGGTGGTGATAAATGGATTATCTTAAATGTCATCCTGCGCTGTTTTACAGCTGCAAGGAGAGTTTTGATATTGCGTGGTTGGTTAGTATATGCTATTCCAATCCTTTATGATGAAATAATCTGCTCAAGTTACACCCAGAAATGTCAAAGTTGCTTATTTCTTCAATCACCCGTAGCAACATTTCTAATACAAGATCCGCAGAGAGGATTGTGTAATGATGTCAAACTATTTATAGAAACGTTTCCTAGGAATCTCTACTCTCCTTGAGTTGTTTGTGTATTTAATACTAGCAATTTCTTTTTATATTTATGTATTTTTTTCTATTTCTAAATTGACTTCAGCTGTGGACGTTGCACTAGGTTTTAGATAGAGCGCATTTAAATGTTGATATTAGAATTAAAAAACTAAAACTTGGCCAGTCTAATGTTTTTAAATATAACGCTTCACTTAATTGGGTTTAAAATATTGTAATATTTGTGTGTGTGTGTGTGTGTGTGTGTGTGTGTGTGTGTTACAGTGATGTCCTAAACATTATGTGGGTGTTAGAATCATAACAAATTTAAAACATGGTGTTTATTTAGGATGAAGTAATTGTAATACTTTGGCAAAAGAAGTTTTACTATGTGTTGCTAATTTATACTTATTTTTCGTAGTTCTTTGAAGTTCCAGGTTTAATAAAATTCTTACTATTACACAGAATATAGTCATGTGTATAAAGATTTGGTCCGGTGGATTTATATGGAAATATTCACAAAGTAGATTTTGAAAGTATGTCTCAAGTTTTACTTGGCAAAGTTATTCTAAATATTGGCTTTCTTCCCTAAGGAGGTAAGATCTTTCTAGACACAGATATGGAAATTATTTAATATTTCTGTACATAGTAACTCCCTCCAGCCCTTCTGTGCTCTACTAGTCTTACCCCATCCTTCCTTCTCTGCAGTCCTTAAAAAAGCATGTAATGTGTTTTTTAAAAATCAAAACAATACAAATAATAACATTAAGTTGAACCATATAAAATTAATATTTTTGTAGATCAAACATCACATATCAGCAATTTTATACGGCTCACCCTAACAGTTTACTATATGCCAGGCATGTGCCCGATACATATTAATTCATTTATCGATTATAGTAATCCTGTGAGTAGGAACTGTGATTACCCCAGTTTACAGATGAAAATGCTGAGGCACAGATGAATGTAAGTAACTGTCAGAACTAGGCAGCCTACGGCCAGCGTCTATGCATAATCATTTCTCCAAGAGAATGCCTCCCCAGAAAAACAAACTTCCTCTGGCCTCTCCCATCAAATGTATTGCTTTCCCCTGGAAGCAGCTTCCTGTGGCCCCTTTCATCTGCCTCTTAGGTGCTTGCACACATTTATATATTACCAATAGAACATATATGGTATTGTTTTATTCTTTCATTTATTCTTTTTCTTTCCTATTCAGCATCTTCATTTCTCCCTTTCCTCATGCATTCCTTCTTTCCCTCTTTCTCTTTTTATCTTTTACATAATGGTGTATTTCATATAGTTCTACAAGTTGTGTTTGTTCACTGTAAACTGACTTAGAAAACTATTCATGTTAGGACATAGAAATCTAATTAATTCCTCTGACTGCTGCATGATATTCCATAACACAGGTGGGTCTGTCCTACTCTAACTGCCTTGCTATTGATGATATATGAATTTGTTTTCCTTTATTCTTTTTTTGCTATCACAAACCATATAATGAATGCCTTTTTAAATGCCTCTTGGTGCACATATGGACTATTTCTGTAGCATAGATCCTAAGAAATGGTATTAATAGGTTAAAGTGTGTGCATATTTAAAAAATTACTAACTGTTAAATATATTGATCTCTAAAAGATCTGTTCCAATTTATATTCCCATAAACTGTGTATACAAAGAATTCATGTCACTTTATCAAGCTTGTTTATTTTATTTTTGCCACTTTGACAGGTGAAAAATTCTACCTTGTGATTTTAATTTGCATTTTCCTGATTACTAGTCAGCTTTCCACGTTTCTATTGGACATTTTGATTTTTTGTTTCATATTGCCTTTTCATATCCTTTATGCATTTTTTTTATTAAGTTGTTTATCTTTCTCCTGTTGATTTGCAGTTCTTTGTATGTTCTGGATATTCATTCTCTTCTATTTTATATGTTACAAATACACTTGACCCTTGAACAGCAGGTTTGAACTGCGCAGGTCAACTTAAACACAGGGATTTTTTTCAATAAATACTGTAGTTTTTCTTTCTTATGATTTTCTTAATAACATTGTCTTTTCTCTCGCTTGCTTGATTGTAAGAATACAGTATATAATGCATACAACATACAAAAATTTGTATTAATCGACTGTTTATCTTATCAGTAAGCCTTGCAGGCAACAGTAGGCTATCAGTAGTGAAGTTTGGGGGGAATCAAAAGTTATGTGTGTGGGGGGGTCAGCACCCCTAACTCTCATGTTTTTCAAGGGCTGACTCTGTGTTCTCTCTGTCATTTGTTATTTAAATTTTGAAAATTTAAATATGATAGTTTTTCTTCGATGTGTTTTAATTTCTTACCCTTTTCAGATATTCTTGTCAAATATATCATTCTTTTTCTGTATAGTTTGTGCATATTACACCTTTCTTAAGGCCACTTTTCTTACTCCATGATTTTAAATAAATTCACTTTTATTGTAGCCTGGGGCTTTTCATAGTTTTGGTTTGAATGTTTACCTTTTTAATCCTTTGTTATGGGCTCCTAGTTAGGGGTTAATTGTATTTTATTGTTTTTTTCAAATGGATAGCCAATTGGCATAACACCATTTATGGAGTACATCATTCTTGTTGGAATTAATTTAAAAAGACGCTGTTATCATATACTAAACTCCCATAAATGTACTGTCGGTTTCTGTATTATCAGTGCTGTTTGATTTATAATTTTTGCCTAATTACCATAACTACATGTTTTGATGTAGGACTTGCTTCCCTCCATTTTATTTTTTTAAATACTTCTGTTACGGTTCTCATGCCTTTCTCTTCCAGATGATTTTAGAATCAGATAGTGAAATTTCATTAAAAAAAAACCCCTGTTGACATTTTTATTATACATATATTTAAATATATTTAATTTATAGGTAAACATTAAGCTTTTTATCCATTAAAATGAATTATCTGTTCATTTATTTATGTCATCTTTTCTGTCCTTAGGTACGTGAGTTTTAAGTTTTTTCTTCACGTCTTCCTAAGTTTATTTCTACATATTTCATAGTGTTCCTATTGTAATAGATTACAAGTGTGTAGGATAGCTGTTGATTTTTTACATTTACTTAGTACCATACCAAACTCATATTAGTTCTAGTAGCTTTTCAGTTGATGCCCTTGGAATTTCTAGATAAGGAATTATATAATCTAAAATAACAATGCTGTTATCCTTTTCTTTCCAACATAGCGTTTAAATTTTTCTTTCTTACTATCTTAGCTGAGATTTCCAGAATAATGTTAAATAATAATAGGGATAATAGGCATCTTTATATTTTTCTTATTGTTAATTAGAATAGTTCACATGTTTTACAAGTAAGTTTGAGATTTGCTGAGATTTCTGGTAAATATCCTTTATCAAGTAAAGGAATTTTTCTTCTCTTTAATAGTTATTGCATTTAATTGGTTCCTATTTTTTTAGAGGGATGTTGTCTACCGAGATGATCATATGTTTTTTCCTTTAATTTATAAATGTTGCATATACATTATTAGAGTTTATGCTGTCAAACCATCCTTGCACTCCTGGTATATAGATCTTTCTTGATCGTGATGGAATATACGGATGGACTTGATCTGCTGATAATTTATTTGCTATTTTCATAGGTGAGATTTTTCTGTGGAGGTCTGTTCTTGATAGAGACCCTAGTTAACAGGTCTTAGTAGAACTCATTCAATTCCTAACTTTTCTGTGAAGTTGACTCTTTTGAAGTCTGTCCAAGGCTTGATTGGCTTTTGGCTGTTTTAGTATCAAGGCTTTTGCATGCAGCTTTCCTCATATCTTTAAACTTTATTTCTATTTATACTGTATTTTGCCATGTGTAATGTGCACTTTTTTGCCCAAATATGTGAGGGAAAAATAAGGATGTGCATTATACATGGATAATACTAATTCCGTATCTGTATAAATGTTCTTAATTCTTTTATTTATGCTTATGAATTAAAAGTGTAACTTTAGGAATCAATAATGATATCCATATGCAAATAATAATACCTTGGAATACGATCATCAGTTTTGTTGAACTTAGGACGAATTTGCAAGATGAAGAGTTCTTGCCCTTCTATGATGCATAAATATCATAAATTTGTTACCTATACATAAAACTTCTTGTATCTTGTATCTGTTCTTGTGTTTTGTAGTTATTTGTTACATAAAATTTCTTGTACCATAATATGTTAAAAAACAAGTGCTAAAATTCCTTTATAATATTAAAAACAGGTGTCTAAATATAAACAAATACAAATTTGAATTAAAAAATTAAAGTGAAAGATTTTTTAACTGAAAGTTTGGGCCAAAACCATGGGTGCACATTATACACGGGAGCACATTATACACAGCAAAATACAGTAGCTTTCCCGAGGAGAGGCATGAGTTTGCTCTTTCAACTTTTGTTCTTGCTTTTCAGCTTCTTTATGGGGAGAGAATAGAAATATTTCATTGAAGTATGATGCTTCATGAGACCTTTAGGAGACCCGTAATTGCCCCTTTCCAATTAGAAAGTATCAAGTTTTCTTTCTCTTTATTCTTTGCCCATTGAAGCTATAGTTTTATTTAGTCCTAATTTATATTAAATGTAGCAATAGACATTTACTATTTCATAGTGACAGACAACTGGTTTGGAGGAGACAACCTTTATTTTTTGTAGGAATGTCAAATACGAGGCATCTGTAGCCCCACTCCCCTTCTCCTGCCCATGGCAGGTACCACTCTTCTTGGTGCCTCTTTTCCTCCTGAGCTCCTATATAGCCTTCTCGACACAGCAGATTACACAGCTACTACCAATTGATTGGCACTTGTAACTTAGATGGAACCTATTGGCAGTCCTCCTATCGTGGAAACAGCATAGTAGGAAACCAGGAGTCCTAAGCTTAACGTCTCTGCCTTGCAGTGCGAGATCAAGCCATTTCAATACTCACCCTTAGTTCCCACAGCTATACGATGAAGAGATTAAACTGAGTGATCACTAATGGACCTTCTGTTTCGAACATTTTCTCATTCTGTTTTCATATGCTCCTTCAACATTGTTTCAGGGCCTAAAATGGACATATTTTCAGGATTTGTAAATCTCTACTGAATTATACATTTGTAGTTTTGATATCACCATCGTGCTGTTTTCTTGTTCAGTTGTATGGGTTTCAGAGTCGAAATACATCTGCGCTTTAGCTAATTCCTCTTTCGTTGTTCAGTACGTCCTCCTACCTTTAAAGTTAATAAATGCTCATTGTAGAAAACTTGAAAACTATAGAAAAGCACAAGAAGAAAATAAAAAATCACCCATACACCAACTATCCAAAACCGTTAACATTTGGTGTATGATTAGAATATTTCCTTTTTTTCTCAATTTTTGTACCCTTTTGCACAGAACATCATTGTGTCATTTTCTCATCATTATACTTTCAAGAATAATTTTTCTTAAAGTATACAATAATTTATTTAACCATATGTCATTTGTTTTTCACTTTTCAATATTATGATAGGCATCCGTTTGTAAGAATCTTTGACCCTTTATTGAACAGAGTCCTAGATATGATATTACAAGGTGGTAGGGAGTGTACATTTCAAGTCCCTAACAAATCACAGGTACTTGATAAATATGCGTGTAACGAGTCTTTGAATAAAACATTACCAATTTGATTTCTAAAAGGATGTACCAATTTACATTTTTATCAACCATTTCTGAGAATGCCTCTCCGTTCTCCTGTTTGGTAGCAAAGAATATTACCATTTCAAAAAAAAAATCCTTGCCAATTTTATGGGCAAAAAGTAACATCTCATTTCTTTGTCACTGTTGTGGATGACCATTTTTCATGTTTATTGGCTGTGTGTGTGTGTGAATTTCTTGTGTCTTCTGCACATTTTCCCCTTCCTTTTGAGGCATACATGCTAATTGTTAATGCTACGATGTACATGCTAATGTACATGCTACGATGGTTATGAACTCATTATCAGGGAGCTGCTAGACAACCTCTTTCCCCGAAAATAAGACCTAACCAGACAATCAGCTTTAATGCATCTTTTGTAGCAAAAATTAATATAATATATTCTATAAGACCCGGTATTATATTTTATTATATTATATTATATTATATTATATTATATATTATATTATATTAATTTTGTATTATATAGACCCAGTCTTATTGTAAAATAAGACCGGGTCTTATATTAACTTTTGCTCCAAAAGACGCGTTAGAGCTGATTGTCCAGCTAGGTCTTATTTCCGGGGAAACACAGAATTTACAGTTGCAGCTAATCTTTGGGGGCAGACCCCAATATGGAGGTGAATAAGGGACCTGAGATGTCTCAGTACCTCGGACATGATTTTCCTGGTGCTCAGTCTGCTCTCCTAATTGCATTCTATGATAAGGAAGTGCTAGTCTCCTGGCCAACTCTCTGGGTAATTTCTGAAGCTGCTTTGATGCTCTAAGCCAGGGGTGTCCAAACTGCGGCCCGCGATCCATTTTTTATTGGCCCACAGCAAATTCCAAAAAGATATTTAGTTTACTTAAATAAACCAGGTGAGGCAATACGTACTTCACCTTGAGTGAGTGGCCCGGCTGTTTGTGTATTTTACCGCATATGGCCCTTGGTGAAAACCGTTGAAAAAAGTTTGGACGCCCCTGCTCTAAGCCTTCCAGGAGGCCTTCAGCTCACTCTGTCCCTGTCCATAGGAAGCCTCCAGCCCGCACATTGGCTCGTGAAGTCTGGTCCCTGGGCCTTAAGTCCTGGCTTCCAAATTTCTGATGCTTACCAACAGAACTCCATTCACGGCTCTGCATGCCACCAGACCTGCTGATCTCAGCTCTGTGTGTGCTTCATGCGTCAAAAGATGAAGGAGATAGAACCAGTCTCACCCTTAAGTCAAGACAAGCTGGTTAGTCACGAAGTGAAACCACATGACTGTGCTTGTTGCTGTTGCGTCTCCTCGTTACTTCTGACTAAAATTCCTTGATTTAGTCCCCATTCTTTGAATTTGAGGCTATTGGGTCATTTTGTCCAATACTCGTGAAATGAGTCATTGACCTCTGCTTTCTGGTGAGATGATTTGACAACACTTTTGCTACCTGGAAACCCGAGTTAGAAAGAGACCTGTTTATGCAATTTTTTCATGCTCAATACTAGACAAACAGGTTATACTCTGCCTATGGGCTCCTAGCGAAGGGGGCTCACCTGAGGGAAGAGGGGCTGAAATCTGACACAATCCCCTCTCCAATCTACGCTGCTGGGCCTCTTCATTTGCCCAAAGGGGCACCTCTTTCTGATGTGCCCAGAGGTGCTGAGAAGGCTTGCGGAAGCCCTTTGCAATGTATAGACATGCTGTCCTTCCAGACAGGTTAGGATCCAGAAAGCTGCCCGTAAAACCTTTTATTTGTAAACCCAGAGTGGTATACAGTCTGTTAGGGACATACTTTCACTCTAGTATTTAGGCTTGTTCTCATCAATAAATTTAAATTAAAAGTTGTCAAGTAGGGAAACTTCTGTATTTAAACAGTTCCATGTAAAGCCAGTTTATTTTTTTATCGCAATGTTTTTGTTTTTTCCCCCCCTGCAGTAACCATGACTGATACAGGATTAGATACAAAAAACAAAACAGAAACAAACAAAAAAACCAAAACCCCACTTTCTGAAAGAGCATGGAATCACAAAATTCCCAATTCCCACCGATTCCTGTTGTGCGCCAGTCTACACCGAGTGGCGCCAGTTTTCCTCCCAGAGAGCGTGGGTTTGCCACAGTATTCTAGGTGTAGCGAGCTGTTCTTATATTTGCAAGTAAAATCATAACAGCATCTAAAGGCCATATTCCTTTGTGTTCTCCAGATCGTTGCCCCCAAGAAGAAAAGCCATTTCCCCTCTACTGTCAGGAGATACGAAGGAAAACCTGAAGCCTGCATGCTTTTTAGAACCATTCTGAGCTTAATTTCATATCTCAATCCTGGGCCTCAGAAAAATTATGCAAAGGCTCACCCACCACGCTCTGTTATTAGAAAGCGTTATGGAGGAGGTGTTGGGGTTAATCTCAGCCTTACTGTTGATGAAGGTTGAGGGTCGAGCGAGCTCTTATGAAACGGCACGGCCCACCTCAGGTGCTCTTCGTTTCCTTTGCCCAAATCTGTGACCATGACACAGTAGGCCGCTCTATGTGAGACTTGGATCTCCCTTTTTCATTGTGGAAATTCGATTTTAAGCAATTTTCATTAGACCTTTTGTTCAAATACCATGGTCAACGAACAGCTGAAGAAAAACTTATCTTGATATTCACGTGCTCTGATGCTACAATCAGAGGTGTTTGAGTGGAAAAGCTTGCCTTTCGGGTTCAGAGAGCCTGCCTTCTCTCCCACACCACATCCAGAAGTCTCCGTTGTAATACCAGCTTGTGAGACCTTGTTCATCCTCACTGGTACAAATGCACGTCTTCAAGTGACAGGATGCTCAAAAATATGGCTCTCTTGGAAGCTATGCCCGAGAAACGTAGTTTTCTAACTGGGCTTTGCAGCTGTTGAAACTTCATCACCTTTCACCTGAGTCTCTCCCATGTGTTGCAAATGAGGAGCTGGTGAGAAAAACATGCCGCTGGAAGCTGGCAAAGTTTTAAGTGGGTAAAGCTTGAAGCTTTTAGATCATAGCCCCAAATTACTTAAGGGCTTCTTCTAACATGGAAATCAGACTCTTTACTGCTGAGAGAAAGGATATTCAGGTAGATTTTTTTGTGAAGGAATAAATATTTCAACATGCAAACACTACCCAAGTGGATAGTGATGCTTCGAAACAAGGTCAGAGGTCAGGGTTTTTTCCTGTGTGTTTTTTTTGGGATGGCTCCAAGTTTAAAGGTACATTGCACATTAGTACCTACACTGAGCCTCACATGGTAATGATGGCTGTTAGCTAGTGCAAAATCTGTACATTCCTTTATTTCCGAAGAGCCTGAGATTTCTCTCTGTGGTTTTCTTTTTGTGTGTGTGTGCTCCTCATTATAAAAAATACATCATGAGGAATGATGGTTTTCCTCCGTCATAACTATAAAAGACTCAAGCTGAAAATTCTTGTCTGCCAGTTCAACTTGTACAAACTTAATTTTGGAGAAAATAATAAGAATAGAATGTATTTTTCCTTAGAGAGTGCTCTGGGTATTTGCATAGTTTGCCTTTCACATATGTGCCAGACCCCTGGGGTATTGGATACTTTCTAGAGGACACGCTGACCAGGTGGTCAGCCATTCTGAGTGGACTGGGACCCAGGGTGTGTCCAGGTAAGCAAAAGATACGTGGCGTGCTTCGTTCTGAAGCTCAAACACTGACTCACTCCCTGGAGGGGAATTTTGGTCACAGCTGAGATTGCTAGACAGGACTGAGAGCTTCTGAAATCCTTTTCTCTCTACCTACCTTGAAGTAGGGAAAAGAATGATTTTGCTGGGCAGTTCGTTAGTCGTCACACAAAGCAGCAGAAATGGTAAGCTCAAATTCATACATTAGCCGCAGGTAATGCCAGAGAGAGCAGCCAGCTAGGCCATACCCTGTGGGGACAGGGCAGAGCCACCAAGAGCATGGCCAGTACTTTGCTCCAGCCAGTGGTGGCCCCAAGGTGGGGGTGGCACTCGTCAGATGCCATTGTTTCCAAAAGAAGCCAGAAATCCAGATTTCTATATGAAACGTACGTGTACAAAAATGTTGGCAACTAATTTTTCCAGACATTTGAAAACATACTGAGGGCTGGACTTGGTCTGCAGGCCCCGTGTGGTGACTTCTGCTTTCGGAAACTGCGAGAGGCGGAGCTAGTACTGACCGGCAGTGCTTTCTCCTTCTCCAAGGGAGGTGGTGAGAGCCTCCTATATTCTGAACAATTGCTGTTCTGTGGCTTCAAATCCTATTGTGAACAACACAGAGTGACTCTCTGAAATTGAGGGCAGCTTGTCACATTGATATCATTTCTTCTTAGTAACACAGATCCTTTGTCAAGGCCGACGTAAGGGAGTATAGTCCCAGAAAAGTTTATAGGGCAGAGTTGCCCTCAGCTTTTTCTTTTTTTCTCAGTGACTTTTAACCCATCGCAAAGTAATTGCTTTCTCCCCAGCCCTGCCCACCACCCCCCATCCACCTTTGGAATGTGGTTGTTCTTTAAAGTTCCTTCTGAGGCATTAGTCACTTTCCTTCCCCAGAGCCGCAAAGCATCAGCAGAAGATAGTGTTCTTACGGCAGCCTGCTAAATCCTCACTCTGTGTGTGCTTTTGAGTAATGACTGGTTTAGCGATGATCAGACAGACAAGAAAAGGTCCCGACTAACTCCGAGATACTGCGATCTGATGGATTTCGTATTGTTTCTTTTCGGTTGTCTAGCTGTCGCCTTTTCTCCTGGCATCTGAGTGTCTTGGGCAGAGAGTGTAACGAAGGGAATGTGTTTGTTTTTCAGGGTGGAGAGGAGTGGTGGTGAGGAGAGAAATTACAGTGTGTCCTCAGCTGCCACTGATGTCCTCCAAATAGGTGAAATTTAGTGTAAAAGCTGCCATTAATTCTCGGCCTCTGGCAAGAGTGGTACAAGGTGGCTTGTTTGTTCCAGTGGATGTATGGGGGTTGGGGAGCGGGGACGGGCAGTAATTAGTCAATGACATTTATGACTGATTTATAAAATACAAATGAAATAATTGGTTACAAAATCATGACAAGCCGCCACTTGTCTCTCGCAAACTTGTTCTCAAGACTTTGTGAAACCTGATGAACATGGTTCGCAGAAAGCAAACACCAGCCGGTTGGCAAAGATCGAGCCAGAACACTCGACTTTGGGAATAGCTATGGGACGAGAAGCTTCTCGAAGTATGTTTTCCTGTTCTCTTCACAAATAAACCGCATTGTTATTTTAGATCCAGAGCCAATCTCAAGACAGGGAATCCCCGCAGTTTGGGTGTAGGAAAAGAAAAGTCTTTCCCACCAAACTTGAAATGCATGGGAGCCTTTTCAGGCCTGTGCTAAGATTCAAGCACAGGGTGTTTGTAGAAGAGTGAGAGGCAGTGTGCACATTGGCAGCCCTTTCCTCGCCCATTAAAATACTGTGCGATGCGGCATGGAGAAAATAAATGCCAAGGTTGACACCAAATGACAGCCCTGGGTGGTTTTTCTGTTTTTCAAATCTCCTTTCAGTTCCCCGCCTCTAACCCTGAGCATTTTCATCCGGTCCCACCTCTAGAGAGAGACCATGGCTGAATAAAACGAAACGGGAGCAAGAAGCTAATGAAATGTTTTAAGGCGGGTGTATTGGGGTATAATTTGCAGCTAATTTTTAAAAGAATTTGTCCATATCTTTGATAATAAAGTTCTCAGCCTGAAGAGTGTAACTGTCAGTTGTAGCAGAGATGTTCCATTTAGTTTTTAAAAAAATTCTTCTTAAACATTTCAGACCCATGATCAAAAGGGTTGACTGCATCTGAGTCTTTCATTTTCTGTATTCCTGAGCGAAATTCAGAAAAACTGGCTAGTTTAGTTTAGAGAAGCAAGCCAATGTGGGAGTATTTTCATCGTGCATTCCTACTGTAAGTCCTTTGCTTTTAGTGATAATTCTAATTTTAAAATAATTTTGTACTGCTCTAACACTCTAAAAGTCCAGTTTTCTTCTTCGACTGTTTAAAATAACTGCTTATCACCAAATGCCTAAAGTTCACTTCAGTCAAAACGACGTGATTGAAATAGGAAAGAAAAAGCAACGAATGGACATTACCCAGTAAATCTAGGTTAAACCGGTTTGAGTTTTCCCAGAATGCACTGTTGAGGATCTCAGCCATCTCAGGCCGGCAACATGGTGTTTCCCTGCTCTTTTGTGAAGACTAACCATGTGTTCCCTTCACTGTGCTCCAAAGCTGAATAGCAACCCAAATGCTCTGGATCCTTCTGAGAGCCTTTGTGTGGCAGACAGGAAGGGATGGGTCATGAATATGCAATGACTGACATGTAATGTTGTCTTCTGCTAAAAATACAAAAAGGGTGCTCTGATCTCAGAGTTAGGAGCTGATTTCTGATTTCAGCCTAGACAGATCTGCCTAAAACTATAATCAAGCTGATTGTATTGCCCTGGAATTCTAATTTCCAATTTAGGGTTTTGCTATATAATCTCTGGTAGAGTGCGTCTAATTTTCATGAACCCCAGATTCTGTATATAAACTCCATGGACTTTCTTCCCTGTGTCTAGGCCGAGCTGAGCTGTGCCTTTAGGCTGAGCTGGAGAGACATTAAATTACTGAGTAGATGGAGGCAGCGTTGTTATGTCACTCTGTCTTCTTGAAAGACCAACTCAAATTCTATACGCTGTGGCTTTGATCCTTTTCATTTAATTCTAAGTACACTTGTTATTATAGTAACTGTTGTTTGTATGTTATTTTAGCTTTTTACTTAAGTAGCTATTTAGCAATTTAAATGAAAATGTAATTAGGTTACATCTGTTTTACATGCATGTAATACCACGCAGATGTAAACTTCTATTAAAGCCATATTTTCTTTTTGGCAAGAAAAGGCAAAACAAAATTGCACCAATCACTGGAGTACGTCTTGCTCTTAAAAAAAAAAAAAAAGTGAATACAAAGCGCTCTGCCAATGTTTATGTGGTGGTGAGAGTCCATCACTTCTATTTTTTTGAAAAAAGTAAGAGAACAAACAAGTGCCTTTTCATTTATCCAGATACAGAGTTTAAAATGACAGTATAACCTTCCTCCTTTTGTGGGTTTGTGTAGACAGGGATGCACCCATCTCCACATGACTCCCCAAGTTCGGGGCTCTTATACTCCCCGTGCTGTGGAAAGAGTCCCGGAGCTGCCAGGAATCAAACCCAGCTCTGCTTTACACTCACGTCAGTGAAGCTGGTTAACCCTTCTCTATTATTAAATACACAACAATCCAGGAATAGCAATACTTACCTAACCTGCCTCATGGGCTCGTTGTGAGGGTCATGGGAGATAAAGTGTGTACAGGTATTTTGCAAAGTATAAAACATATTTGTCAAAGTATAAAATGTATTTGTTAGAATATTATTAGTATATGAGTCTGAAAACAGCAGGAACTGTAAGCTCTTTTGTTTCCGCCACATTTTTGTGTGTACAATGGGGCTTGAACTCAGAAATTAATTCTCCCGTTTTGGGAACCATTGCCTCCCTTATAGCCTGTTAATAGGATTTATAAAACATCATTTCAGACAAAGTCATTTATCTTACTTGCTCACAAGACACAAAATTTGGACTGTCTGGAACCAGGTAGTATTTTAAGAGTTGCCCATTTGTTTCATACATGTTCAGCTTTGCAATGCGGTCATTTTTTAATGGTGGTTTTTATAGCATCAATAAAAATATTTTCAAATAAGTCTTCCTTGTAAATATGGTTAACTTTTAGCTTTCTGCTACTTGGTGACCTATTAAATAGCTTAATGTACTTTCAAATTGATTGTTCAGTGCCAAAACAATAAGAAGCCAGGAGGAGCCAGCTTTAAAGCATTGTTCTTTTAGGTTGGGGCCTTAAGCTGAGCTGTGAAGAAAACAATTCTAGCCGAGTTTGTAGTATCCAACTTTTTGGAGTTTTTTTAATCCCTGATTCTGAAAGAGGGAGCATGGACTGGAATACCAACTTCTCTTTTATGCTTCTTTTCGGGAGTTAGTATTTTAGATGACAAGGAGAAGGCACCTTCTATCCATGTAATGCTACAGCTCCCACTAACTGAGTACCTACTATGTGCCAGTGCTATTCTAGATGCTTCGTATATGATTTAGTCCTTTAAAGCAAATCCATGGGGGTTGTTACTATTATCCCTCATTTCTGAGATGAAGAAATTGGAGCCTAGAGAAGTTTAGAATCTTTCCCAAGGTTAAGCAGCTAGGAAGTGAAAGCGTGAGGGTTTTAACCTTGGCAGTCTGGTACCAAGGCCTAGATTTTTTTGCCCGCTGTGCTTCTGCATACCTCATGTAATACTAAGGTTTTTGTTGTTGTTATTTCTTTGCTTTTATTCGTTGTATCATCTAAATCACGCGTCTGTGATCTGCAAAGAATCTTAAGATATTCTTCCTCCCGACACCTTCTTTCTCCAGTTCAGAAAAGCATATTCGGAAGACTTGGGTGCCACTGAAAAAAAACAATAAATAAGACATGCGCTCCCAGTACTTACAGTTTAGTTCATGAGGGGTCTGGGTAAGGGATCTAGATGAAGAGAATGCTAAGGAGGATGAAATACAGACTCAGTGAAGATTTAGCTGATGTGCTCTGCTAGTACAGAGGAGAGAGTGATCAAGATCAGAGGGGAAGCCTCATTTGACCTGGGTGTGAAAGAATGTACAGGATCGTGCTAAGCAAAGGAGGCAGGCGGTATCAAGCTTTAGGAATAGTATGAGCAAAGACTTGGAGAAAAGCAAATGTAAGCTGACTTACCTTGGTTCCCCGAAAATAAGACCTAGCTGGACGGTCAGCTCTAATGCGTCTTTTGGAGCAAAAATTAATACAAGACCTGCTTTGATATGATATGATATGATATGATATGATATGATATGATATGATATATTATACTCGGTCTTATAGTAAAAGAAAACCAGGTTTTATATTAATTTTTGCTCCAAAAGATGCATTAGAGCTGATTGTCCGGCTAGGTCTTATTTTCGGGGAAACACAGTATTGCAATAGTTTAAGTAAGAGATGGTGAACCTCAACTTGGGTACTGATAGAAAGAACATAAAGCAGAATGACATTGCAAAAGTAGGGTGATGAGATTTGGCAATTGATTAACAGGCAATACGGAGGGAGAGGGAGAATGTGAGGAGGGTATTGGGGTCTCCCACCCAGGAGGCTAGTAGCTATGTTCATTATAAAATGCAACTCAAATAGAAGAAACTCAGTCATTCGGGCACAGCGAGTTGGCATACAAGAACATGGGCGCTGTATTCGGATTCCTATGTCTGATTCTGTGCTCTACCACTTCTTGCTACAGTGACTTTGAGCAAGTGGCTCGTTTAATTCCCAGTTTCCTCATCTCTCAGATGGAGATAATTTTAATACTTATCTGTAATGTTGGAGAGAAGTTCATGTTTGTGGAATGCTCAGCCCTGGGACTCACAGCATACATTAAATAAATACCATTTAGTAGCTTCTTACTTTGGGGTCAGTAGGCTTTTACCCCCACTTTGTAGATGAGGCTACTAAAGTTTAGGTAGGCAGAGTAACTTTCCAAAGTCCTACAGCTGGTCAAGGCTTGCAGGGGTGAGTAGAGACCAATACTCTTGCCTCTGGTACAGTGCTCTGTCCTGCTCAATGTTAGGCACCTCTCTGCCTGCCCATGAGTCAGTGTGAGGCTGAGTCTTGTAGTGGTGATTCTTTGACCTTCTTTCCATGAAAGGTGGACCTGACAGAGAAGCAGGTATTATCTCTTCTCTTACCTTTGTGGCCATGTACTGAGCATGTATTTTATTGGGACTTGTTTGGCATACATTTCTAATGACTGAATGTAGGTTTTCCTTCCTTTCTCTCTTGACTTTCTTTCTGTAAATTAGACATTTGGGTGCACCAAGGGGAGTTGCAGCCTGTGTGTTCCCTGTGGGATTTTCATGGCAATATAAATTGTGTTTCTTGATGACCTGCAGGGACAGGAAGGCCACCCAAAACATACTGTCTTCTGTAACCTAAATCTCAGTGCGTGTCCTCTTTTTCGCCTTGTCAATGTGCCCAAGTGAAACCATCAAATAGGTAATACACCGTTAAACCCAGATCGCGGTGCTCGGGTAAACAACACCCACGACTGGTGAATAGTGCGCACTGTTAATTGTCCGGCTGCCCGCGATGGTGGGTGGCTGACCTCACAGTACCTGCCTGTGTGGTGACAGCTCTGTCGCACTGAGGCCGTCCATGAGGATCTGCCGTGATGGCGGGAGTCGGGGATGAGTCTGGGAACCCTGGACCCGGCATCAGATCACGTTTCACCCAGAGCACAAGATGGATCTCTTGTGTTACATGCGGGTGAGGTGGACCCGGCCCCACTGCACCACAAGCTTTTTCATTCCCTTGTCTGCTGAGGATGCAAGTACAAACAGCTTTCACACAATTTTTTTTTTTACCTAGAAAGGAGCCTGGGGCTGCATCCAAGTACATTTAACATATGAAAATTGAGCTGCTTTGAACTTGTATGTTTTTGATAACTGCGTGGTATGCTTCCTAGAGGATCACCTGTAGGCTTTTCTTTCCAAACCCTAATCCCTTTGATTGAGCGCCAGGGCAGATAGCGCTCATTGAATAACTCCAGTCTCATAATTCTTCCCTCATTCAGAGTTGAAAGGGAACAGCTCCAGATTCAATAGGCAAATCCTCAGATTTAGCTAAAGTGATTCAAACACTTTAAAACTGAAATTGTTTTGTTCTAAAATTGGGTTCAGATGGGCTACTGAATGTTTACACAAGCCAGTTGCTGCCATGAACACAGGATGGGGAAGAAAACCACACTGGTCTCCAGCTCCACCCTCAGCCCCCACCTTGCTTCTCTCCTTGCCGTCTCTGTGACCGAGGCTTAAAAGGATGACATGGAGAGGTAGCTGTTTCAAAGCAGCCTGGCCCTACTGCATTTCAGTGTGGGCATGAGAACATGCCGGACTCTTCTTGTTTTCTCTCTGCCATGAGACCATGCCAAACGTTCCTGTTCTCTCCTCCCATCCCCCTTTCAGAGGAAGGAAAACCAACATGTTCTTTTTATCTTTACAAATGTGCCTGGTGGGGACTAATCTAAACCAGTTCAGATGCTTTTATTTAAAACTGTTTAGAGGAACGGAAGGTGCTGCAGAATTAGAAAGAAAGTGGCATCGGGGCCTCTCCCCTTCTGCTCCTGAGCTGCGCCTCTTTCTTTTCTTTCTTTCTTTCTTTTTTTTTTTGGCACCAACCTGGATTTCTGCTGAGATCTCTGTTTCGAGTCTTTTCAGAGATCATGTTTACTGAAAGACGGTTCCTTTCTGTTGAACATCCTGTGTCTGTCCTATTTGGCCAGAGTGTACTTCTGTTGGGAAAGGCCGTCCTCTCTGTGCCCAGTGCCCTAATTCAACAGGAAGTCTGAAAAGTCAGTTCCATGTTCTGTTGGTGACTGGGCCCTGCACAGCTTATCCGAGTGGATGTTTCCTCCTGGGCGAGCAGTCCTTACCCTCCCTTTTGCCTCCGGATGAAGAAGACTGCAAGCGATTATCTGAGAGTGTTTGGGGACCTAAGGGCCCCACTCAGGGTGAGCCTGTGGCAAGGCTAGGAGATTTATTCTCCCCTGGCTAGTGTCTCATTGATAAAAGGGGCTACTTCACTAATCATTGATACCAAATCTTTGCAAATAACAGAGTATAATGACGAAGTGAAAGGTGTTATACAGAGATGAAAAAGCTTCAAGGCTGGACTCTATCCCATTAGGGAGGACACAGAACGAGTCCACAGTGACCATATGAGTCTCATCTGAACACATTTGACAGCCTCCTGTTGGGCTGAGAGCTCGATCCAGATCCGTCCGAGGATCTAACCCTGTGTAGCTTGTGACTTTCGACCCATCGATGGTTTCGGTTTCTGAACAGCCTTGTTCATTAGATCCTTCCCGTTTCTCCTTTTCTCTTTCTCTCCCCGAAAGGTTTTTATGGCCTTGTAGTCATTTATAATTTTAAAATGCCCGTAATAATGCTTAGGAACAGCCCTTGATTTTAAAGAGTGCTGCTTCACCATAGAAGGATTATATCTGCGTTACTGTCGATTCTTACAACAATACTTTGGCATGAAAGGAGAAAGTTTATGACACATTTTATTATAGTCCTCCATGTGGAAGAGGATTCTAATTTAAAAATAAGTGGCTCTACTTTTTAATTCTTATTTAGCCTCTGTCGCTGTTTTAATATCCCTTTTATGGTTGGCTGGTCGATGTTTTCAAACAAGTTCTTCAGGGACTCCATGCCCATTAGTCTCTGGCAATAAAATCTGAACTTTACTAAAATAAAACATGATGCATGGAGCAATTAAGAGGAGAACTTTCAGAGATGACTGTGAATATGAAATACAGTCATTTATTTTATTAATGGATTTGGGGGAAACCAGCCCACCTTTTTTAAGCTCAACTATGTGTATTTGGGGGGTTTTATATTTTTAATTTATTTCTTTGTTTCTCTCAAGGCAGGAGGGGATTCCATGGCGGGCTCTTAAGGTACGCCTACCCTCCTTTTGTAGCCTGCTACTTCTGAATACGAGCCTTTATTTTTTCCATTTTATATGGAAAATGGGGTGATGTCACTTAGGAAAGCATTTTTCCCCCAAAGTGGTTTTGGGAACCAGAGTCTGGTGATGTGTTATTTAAAAGCGATAATGTAGTAAAGTTATGCTCTGCGCTTTAAATAATTGTAGGATTTATGGGATATATCCCTAACTATTCGGTTTTATGGAAGGACGAAATACAGGTATTCATTTCATCATAGTTTCTTAAAAACTTAGGAACGCAGTCGACAGTTATTGCTCTAACATTATAGTAACTTCTTTGTTTATTAAACTACTACATAGTTTGTAGTAATTTAGGAGGGCTGCAATTTAGTAGTTATTTAATTTGCAAATGAGATTGGCCTCTCTAACCTTTGAAGGAAAGAGTTACTTTTAATGCTTTAAAACTTTCATTGTCTCTCAATTGCCAACTAAAGGATAAAGTTCAGATTTTAAAAAGCCTTAATGTCTTTCACCTTCTTCTCTGTTTCCTCTACCCCTCCCTCACCTCGCCCCACTCCCAGACACACACACACACACACACACACACACACACACACACACACACACGCATCCACTTTCCTCTCAATGGTAGGTCTTCTCCAGACCATTTACTGTTTCCCACATTGTCCGTCTTCTTTACTTTTAGGTCCCCATGACTCTGCTCATGTTTTCTTCTCTCTGCGGATTCTTCTTTACCTTGTTCTTCCCCCACCCCTCCCCCCATTTGCACTCTTCCTTTGCCTCCGATGCAAATTGCCTCCTTTAAGAGGCTTTTTTTGACGCAGTATCCAGGGCTTCCTCTTACCATGCAGTGTGTGTGTGACAGCCTGGACGGCCGGATGCAGGGGTCCTGCCGCCCTCCTTCCCTGCCCGGCGAATCGACCTTCTCTCTTGTCCATGGCACTTTCTACAGATCTTAATTATGGTACTTGTCATGTTGAGCTTAGTTATGTGTCTAAATGTTTGTCTTGTTCACCAGACAGCGAGCCTCTTGGGGGCAGAGGTTGTCTTAACGATCTTTGTGACCCAAACTGCCACAAGGGACACGCACAGCAACTATCAAATGAATGTGTGAACCAATGTTTTCTTGCCTTAAGAAATGTCAAGAGACATTTCTTAACATAAGAACTTGGGTGAATAGAAGCTCCCCCCGCCCTCGGCCCCCGCCTTTTAAAAGTCATTACACAGCTCGCATGATACTACTGAGGAAACCTCATGAACAGAGCTAATGAACATTAAACTCGGAGATCGTCAGGAGCTGGCCAAGAACCCATGTTTGACTAGTGAGAAACCTCGGCCTAGAAACCTGAATCTTTTGGTTTCACAGCCAGATACCCTGGCAACCACACAAATGGTATTCTGGCAGGCACACTTTGTGGCCTCTCCAACAGCCAATCCCCTGTCCCTCCCCTGCCCTCTTCACCCCTGCTGTCAGAGAACCTGAATTTTGTTTAGCCAGTGGATAGAGGCCTCTTGATTTCAGGGATGGTCGGCCCCTGTACCAGCCCCAGGCGGTACCTCACGGTGGGTTAGGCTATTCATGGCATGCCTAGTTCTGTTTGCTAGATGCTTGCTTTCCCAGCCTCCTTTGCAAGTAGGGGGCCCAACGGTCAAGTTCTGACCTGTGAGATGTAAGGCAAAGTTTGCTAGGGGGTTTCTAAGAAGGATTTTTCTTCCTGGTTTAAAAGAGAGAGAGAGAGTTTTATCCTTTGCTCTTTCAGAGGCTTCCTGCCTTGACACATAGTGAGAGGACACAATGCTGGAGCTTCAGCAGCCAGCTTTCAACCATGAGATGACAATTAGAGGACAAAGTTATTACCCTAATGTTGGATGGATGGGAAGAGCCAGGATCCATGATGACCAACCTTAGAACTTTCCACCTCCAGAGTTCTTCTTAAGTAAAGAAGGATGCTAATGGTTTAAGCATTTGAGAGTTAGTTTTCTGCTGCTTCAGGCAGAGCACATCCTAGCTGATTCACTTTTACTGGGAAAATAAAAATGGGAGAGGTATCCTGAGAGGATCAGTAGTGACTGGCTGAAATGTCTAGAGAAATCATGACAACGTGGCAGTCAAATTCGGTGGCTGGTTTGTACACTTTTAAGTTCAGGGAAGACCCACCGAGAAGCCCTAGAACAGTCATTATTCAAGAAACATTACATTATTATATCAGGTAGTCCTGGTACTGTGCAGAGTGTTGAAGGCACAGGAATGAAAGACAGTTTCTAGCCTTAACGAACTTTTAGTCTATAACGGAGACTGGTGAGTAAGCAGATATTTCACTAAGAACATATAATTGCTATCTTTTGATAGGGGTACATTCGAGGAATTCTGGGAATTCAGAGGACCATGAAACCCTGAGAGGCTGGGGAATAAGGGGAATCAGGAAAGGTTTCCCGGAGGAAGTGAGACCTGAGCTGAGTCTTGAAGAAGGAATAGGATTTCACTAGGCCGAGAATGATGCGGAAAGGGGAGAAAGGGTATTCAAAGCCAAGGGAACATGTGCTGAGGTAGAGAGGTGTGAGAGAAACGCAACATTTGGAAGCTGTATGTCTTTTGCTATATTTGATTTAGATCTTTTTTGTTAAGATTTGGCAACGCTGGTGATAGATAGCCATAAGCATGTTTGATTATTCTGTCTACTTTGGAAGTTTAGGAATATTTTACAATAATTTTTCAGAGAATAAAGGGAGGTAAGAGATAAAGACAAAAGAGCATAAACCATCATTTCCTAGTGTGTGGTCTTCAGAATTCCAGATTTTTGGGATGGTAAATGATTTTAAGCAGAATAACAGGGTGGGATGGGGTGGTTTCCATGGTCAAATAAGTTTGGGAAGTGTTGGGTTAAATAAAGTTGAATAGTCTTCATTCCTGTAAGCATTCCCAGAGCTCATAATACTCTCGTGTTAATTGTTACTGTCCAAAAAGAGGCTACCGTCCAGAGCATTTCCTGAAATGTATTTGACCGTACACTCTTACCATGTATGTCACCTCAGTTCTGCAGAACTGAGGCTTTGGGGAGGGTTGGTGTAGACGTCTCCTTCAGAAAGCTTGACTGAGAAAGTATAGTTATAGGGTGGCAACCAGAATGGCATATGAGTAAAAGGAGACATTTTATAAGATCGGAGAGTCAAGAGCATGTGTACATGCCAAGGGCAAAAAGCACTGTGGAGGGCGGGCGTCAGAGACACAGGGGTAGGGGTGCAGGATGGACAGGACAGGCAAGGTGCTTGAGGTTACAAGTGCGATGGAATATGAAAGGCCTTCTCCCAACCTCTCTGTTCAGGATGTCAAGATTATTATAATCCCGTGTTTCCATGTTCCAGGAGAAGATGGGACTCTGGATCGAGACTCAATATACAACCACAGTCTACTTACTCAATTTAGGTATCAGTCAGTATTCTTCCAGCTGTAAGAGACAGAAAACCCAACTCAAATAAAAAGAGTAGAAACTCTCTTTACTTTATTGATTCATGTAATTGAAAAGTAATGGCCACTAGCTTCAGGCATAACTTAACCCAGGGACTAAGCGTGTCACCAGAACCCATCGTCTGCTCTTGGAGTCTGCTTAGTTGGTTCCGTTCTAGGTTCCCCATGGCTCCTGGCAGCGTAACCTCTTCTGCTTGTGAGGTGGTTGCAGCTCCAGACTTCACATCTGTCGTCCCGCCACTAAACCTATCAAAGAAGAAAATCTTCTCTTTCTCAGAAGCCCCAGCTTCTTACCATGCCTCCTTATTCTGAATGAATTACGTGTACATCCCTGAGTCAATGTCAATGACCAGGAGATACTGATTGGCTTAAATCAGCCATGCCCCCTCCTGCCCTGAGTGGCAGAAATTCCCAAAGGAAAACCAAGAGTTCTGTATCTCAAGAGTAGAATATGTTAAGAAGGTGACTCCCTCCCATCTCCACAAAAGGAAACTCTCAAAACAGCCCTTAGATGGTCCCCAAGATGATTTTCGATTCCAAATGTTGGGATGTTTAGAGTCCCAGATCTGATAGCAGCGATTAGATCCCTGCATTTGCAGCACCCAAGTAAATGAAGGGTGTTGACAGCCATCACGGGAAATGCCGATGCTCACGGAAGAGGCCCTGCAGTAACTCCTCTTTGGAAATAAACAAAAAGCAGTTTTTGAGAACCCAGCTTTCACCAAAGACCAGAACCTGTCAGCCGCAGGCTGAGGTCGTTAGCAGGATTTATACGTGCCCGCATCCAGCACTGAGTCGAAGGGAGCTACGCAGAGGGGTTTCTCTCTTCCGGAAACCCAACAGAGGAATGATGAAGACTTTCTGGCTAAAGTTTCAGAGAACCTAATGCATAAATCCCCTTAACAAACACTGGGATTTGGGTTTGTAACTCATCCTTCTCAGCTTAGGTCCTATGGAGACAAGCAGCCGTAGGACCAACACAATGAAACCCAGGACAAAAGGGGTAGAATTTATGGTGAAAATATGGAAACTGTGTAAAACGGTGACTTTTTCATAAGGTGACACTGTACATTTTTGCTTTCTTAGTTGTCCCTTGAGCAGTTGGTAAAGACCCCATGAAAGCAGCCGGTTGCTGGCTGGCAGGTGTTGTCCCCTCTCTGTGGTTTACATCTTCACTGCCCTTCATTTCTCCTCTAATTAGACTGGATTCTCCCAAACTCTGTGGCCAGTTAGAATGGGAAAGTCTGGATTCTCTCCATGTCTGCATCACAGAGGATATCATTAATTTGCTAAGTTTCTGCCTCACGGGGAAATTTAAAAAACCAATACACTTCTTTTTCCCTGTGGATGGACAGACATTCTTCATGTAGGTGCCTTCAGCTTTGAGAAACGCAGCCAGAGTCTAGATCCAGATAGCATGTCATGATTTCTCTTTACCTCTTAGTGTAGTAGATATAAAGTCAGAGCAAATGGTGAGTTCCAGAGGAAAGATCCGGAATGCAGCCTGCTGAAGAGAACAGGAATGGTCTCGTAGGGTGATAAATGCTCTGTTAGTTCCTTGGCTGTGAACTTGGCCACCATTCAACAGCCTCCACGGCTGGCTTTCTGCATGCTTTTTCCTTTCCTCCCTCCTCCTGTTTGGTTGCAAACTTATTTTGACTGAGGATTTACTTGTCACCTCATGTTGACATTTCAAGTTATTGCATTTAAGAAAAACACAGGAGAAAGCAAACACAAGCAAGTATACTCCAACAGGTCTCGAGGCGTAGAAGTTATGCTCAAATTTCAAAGAAAAAGGCGGGGGGGGGGGTGCGGTTTGGCATGGGGAGTGGAGAACAGATACATTTATAAGGGAAAAACCCTCCTGACTTTTTGGGCCCACGTCTGATCCTGTGGATTTTTATCTCAGCTGCTGGTGATTCCTGGGCCTGCTAAGGGGTTGAGATTCTGGTCCAACTGGAGTTGCCACGGAATGCTGTGGAATCCAGGAACATTCTGATTTCTGTGATTATAAGTGAGTGCGACAACAAAGAGGCCCTGCTTTCAGAACTGTTTCCGCAGTGTCTCCAGGGGCCAGGCCTGCTTTGGTCTGTAAATTCCCCAAAGGCAAGCTGAGACTATGTAAATTAAAGAAATAGAGCCAGTGACACACCAACTCTGGGCTTTTATTTGATTTTCCAAAACACACGTCCATCAGCATGTTGTGGACAACACAATATGATCAAAGCAGGGCGACAATCACCCCTCTATTGCATTTTAATTGGTGTGATGTGTGATGAATAGGAAAGTTGGAACCACAAGGCTGTACTTTCACCTTTGGGCTATTTCTCGGATTCATCAGAATTTATAACCACATAAAATAGGAGTCAACAAGTCTGCGCTCTTAGCTGGGGCTCTGCCCCTCCTCAGCCTTGTGACCTTGGGTAAGTCACTAAATATCTTTGGCCTCCCAGTTTCCTCAGCTACAACAGGAGGGCTTTAAACCAGAGAAGATCTGTTAGTCTTCCACTCTGAGTCTGACTATTCCAAGGCCTTTTCTGGCCTCTGGAATTTTATTGCTGAATTCTGTGACCTTACGTCTTTCTAGCAATTGAGTCCATTCCTTTATCATCTATGACAAAGATGATTTTTGTCCAAACTTTGGATTTCTGAAACGGATTTCAGTGAATTGAATCATACAGATTTTTAACTAGCTTATGCTAAATGGGGGATTGGGAGGTTGGGAGAGAAATAGCAGTAGCAATTTAAATCGTTCTTTTCCTGCCATTCCATTTCATGAGCATTTGCCCTGGAGTGAATGTGGGATGGGAGTCAGGAATCAGTGTCTGCCTCTCAGAGGGGGAGTGTCTTCCTGAGTGTGATTCTACACCTTAAAGATATGTATCGTTTTTGCATAATATGTCCCCTAAACATAAGGTAACTATTTGGTGCTTAACTGAAGAAACACATCTATTCCAGCAATGGAGGAAAACTTAGCTGTGTTGGACTTCCTACAAGGGACAGGTAAACATTTGTGTTCGACTTACAGGATATTTGAGAGTAATTTTGACTCTTCAGAGTTCTTGCTTTCTCTGAGGACGTTAGGTGTGACACCCCTGCCCTTTTTGCTGCCCCTCAAGCATCCGATAGGACCCATCTACAAAGTCCGTTAGATTTCATGCTTTTTCTCTGCTTCCGTCCGGCATGTGAAATGGTGAGGGTGGAGTCGGGAATGGCAAAGCATATTCATCTAACCCAGAGCTTTACGGCTCCTAAGGCTGCTGAACTAGCCTCCCAGGACTCATTCCTTCCCAGCGTCTCTTGGGAACTGGCCTTTCAGAACATGATCACAGGCCACCTGCACGTCACCAGCTTCATCCTCAGCCTTCAAACCCTAGGAGGGTCTGGTCTCACAAAGGGCTTCCGGTGGTGGTGGGCCACGTAAACGGTAACAGTGTATTGCAAACACTTGAGGAAAAAGACAACAAATATCTACTTGAATGCACACTTTTACCACCTAGAAGCAAACCAGTGGAAGACTAGGAGAATATACTGACAGACGCACTATATGTAGTCTCTTTAGCTGGTTATGAAGCTAAGTGCCTTTTTATCAAATTCTAAGCAAAGACATATACGCATATTCCACTTCAACATCTTTGTCCTTATTTTCTACTTGCTGGCAGCTTCATGGACAGAGATCTCTCTTCTCGTGATATCACCTTACTCTTTAGAATTCCAGAATTACTTCAGATCCTCAAAGCTCCTAATAAACTGTGACTTTTATACTTTTTAAAAGTAGTGATACTTAAAAAAAAAAGTGTGATCTTTTGAAAACGTATACCATCATAATAACAAATGTTGATGAAGATAGGGGAAAATTAGAGCCCTCATACATTGCTGATATAAAATGGTATCGCCACTTTGGGAAACAGTTTAGAAATTCTTTAAAAAGTTAAACATAGAATTACCATATGACCCAGCAATTCTACTCCTAGTTACCCAAGAGAAATAAAAATGTGTGTATACAAAACTTGTACATAAATGTCATGTTATTCATAAAAGCCAAAAATGGAAATGACCCAAATGTCCATCAAATGATGAATGGATGAAATAACGTGGTCTAGCCATGCAATGGAATATTATTCAGCAATTAACAAAATGAAGTTTTGATACATGCTACAATATGGATGAATTTTGAAAACATGCTCAGTGAAAGAAGCGAGGCACAAAATACCACATATTATGATTTTATTTGTGTGAAACGCCCAGAATAGACAAACCTATAGAGACAGAAAGTAAATTAGTGGTTGTTTTTGGTTGGAGTAGGCAGAGAGGAATACACTGAAAGTCAGTGAAATATACTCTTTAAATGGGTAAATCATATGGAATGTGAATTACATTTCAATAAAGCTGTTACCAAAAAAAATAAATTAAATAATTTTTAAAAACCCTTGTGTCGGACCGTGCCATTTCCCTGTTTCTCTATCACACCTAGAACAAAACCAGTCTCCTGCCTGCCGCTCTGTCACTCACTCGTCAGTCATCTGGCCACCCTGGCTTTTCTGTTCCTCCAGCACATAAGCATGTTCTTGTCAACAAGCCTTCATCCTTGTTTTCCTGTGGCCTGATGTGCGACGCCTCTTTGACCTTTGATAGTTTTGTCATTCACGTGTCACCTTAGAGAGGTCGTTCTGGACTCCCCTCAGCCAAGTCACCGTTCCATGTCCTGCAGAGTCTGGCAGTTAGATCATCCTGTCCGTTTTCTTCAGAGCACCCAAGTCTATCTGAAGTCCTTATTTGTTCGTCTGTTGACTTATCTTCCATGTCCCGCACTAAAGGAAAGCTGCTCTCATGGCAGCAGGAATTTTGTCCTGTCGACGTTTATATCCCCAGAGCCTAGCTCAGCGCCTGACACGTGCACCCAAGACATATGTGTTGGTTGCATGAATGAGCATTCTAGCATGCTCTGCTTGTCCCCTGAGAGTGCCTGTCCCCGTTTTGTCATGGTGACCCCCTGCAATGGGAATTGCTCAAAGCCTTTTTACCTCGGCGCCTTTATTTCCTTCCTCGATATATCCTGAGATATAAGGAAGGCTGAGAAGTAGCATCCTTGATTGCCTGAGGGGACCCAGAGGTGTGTAGAAAAAGACTAATGGACATTGAGATTGTGATCCAATTGAGAGTTTGCAAAAAAATGTTGTTCATAATTCAGTGTATTCACTTCTACCCATTCAGTCTCTGAAATACTTTCTCCTCTTACTACTTTTGTAATTATACATTGTATTTCTGTTGACTTACTTGTTTCTTTTTGTCTGTAACATTGTATCAGAAACTCCTGGAAGGTAGGAAATGTGATTATTCCTTACCCAGGGTTCTCAACATATGTGCAATGTCTTGTGTCTCATCGGTATACAATATACCTGTCATTTGTAAACTCAAATGACTTAGAAATCAAGATGTTGAATTAGATTTTAGAGCACCTCTCTCTGGGAACCCGACTTTTTTCCATGCTCATTGTACTTTACAGAGTAATTCCACTTTCCATTGATCTCAGAGGTGCTGTGGAGTGTTTGGAGGTTACCTCTGTAGAGTCTGACCTGCTAGTGATGTGAAGAAACCTGTGAGGACAGCAGCACAGGCATGGGTTGACTTTTCACAGGAAGCAGGGGTCCACTTTGGTGCACCCTCCCTTGGGTGGCTGTGACGTGGGAACCAGCTACCCTGCCATTGTACATGCAGCCTTGTGCCAGGTCCTGGGGGAAAGAATAGATGCTATGAGATATATGGGCCCGAGCTTGCCAGTGGGGACCCCTTACGGAATGATAGGGAGAAGTAAGGAGATGTCGGTACCTTTTCCTGCCTTTTACCAAGGCTCCAGGGCTTGGGGATGGGCGCCCTGAGGAGTTGCACCAGCTACTGGGTACAGAGGGCACACGTTTGTGAGAGAGAAGGCCCCCAAGTGTTGTTGGTGTGAGCCCCAAATGGGATCATGAGGTCCTAGATATGGATTTATGGGAACAGAGGATCTCGCCAACATCTGTCACTGTTTAAACAAAAATAAGTTAATTTATTGGCATTATTTGTCACTCCTTGTCACCTACTTACTTTCTGTTAACCCGTGCTTAAGCTTACAGTAGAGAAATGAGGTTTATGTTGATTTCCCCGGGGTTCCATTTCTCTGGTCTACATCTCCATGTAGAATTTTCTATAGAGATGTTGTCCTAGGAAATATGATAGAAGTATTTCAGGTTTTAAAAAAGGATTCTGTCTCTTCTCCACATATAGTTAACCTATGGCTAACAGCTTTGCTATAAAAAAAGTTATCCTAAGTCATTTTACATTTTCTGTTCTGACGTCTCTTTAGTGGATGCCATACTCAATTAGTTGTTCCTTCTGAAGAACTAATGTGATTTCTGTGAGAACATTAAGCTTTGTTACTCTGCAACAGAGAACAATAGCCTCTGTACCTCAATTCTTGATAGGCCATGTAGCCCAATGACATGGAAATTCAATGGAATGCCTGACATTGTGGGATATCCCCAGGTAGTACCAGATTTCTGTCTTCATATCAAGGTAGAGTGAAAGGGAGCAGAACCTTCTCCCTTCTCCCATTCCTTTTTCTATGGCCTTCATGGGCCATAGAATATTTATATTTATATTTATATATGTGTATATATATAATTTATATATGTGTAAAACAAAGTGTTATATTATTAGTTGTAGTAATGGCTGTGTAACATAGCTGTGTGTATAATTGTTATATGAATTATAGTATTAGTTCTATTAATAGCTATATAATGTAGCTGTGCCCCAAGCACTGTGGTAGGGTAATGCACATAGTACATCTTAGTTGTATTATCTCATTGAATCCTCATGGGAGTTCCTTAAGGAGGATTTTATTACCATTTTACAGATGAGAAAACCTGAAGAGAACAGCAGTTAAGTAACATGCCGTGCTTACCCACCTAGTTCTCATTCCCTCATTCATGATTCGTGAAGCATTTATCAGGGGCAACTGCTATATTCTGGCGTTAGAGATAGAAAGAAGGTTCAAACGTGATCCCTGCCCTCAGAGAACGCAGTGGACTGGGCTGGGGCAGAATCCTGTTATGTCATTTCAAAGAGAAAGGAACGCAGCTTGGGGGTTTTCTGGCATCTGCCTTAGGACCATATGGCCAAGAAATATGTAGTGTACATCAGTGTGCTCGTGGGAGGAGGGGTCCTGAAAAACAGTTTTTTTCAACGTGTCTAGATTTCTTGTGAAATTACTCGTTCATTGTTAAGTTCTTTGATGATACAGACCATTGCTCAGGAAGCTCTTCCCAGAGCAATTTATAAATATGAAGTGATTTTTATGATGGATGGTTCCAGAAGGGGTTAAAGTTAGCCTCTCTGGGACACGTAATGGGAAAGTAGCTGAACATGATTTCAGAGGGATTTTTTAGGAGAGAATTCCAATTACAGAGAAGTAATTTCCCTTTCTAGCTTACTAAGCTCTATTTCAGACTAATGCAGTTTCAACATCTATATCCCTTCTTCCCTTATTTCAACAGATATTTTGAATATGAAAATCTTATGTCAAAACTTAGCTGAAGCCTTCATCAGGCTTTTGAAAGGCTAAGTAAGAATTCTGTTTCTAGGAATAAAAAGATGGGGATCAGAAAGATTCTTTGCCAGCTAGAGTTCCTTTTTGGATGGTAGTTGAAGCAGTCTTTAATCATATTTTTGTTGATTATTTATTAGTTTCCCTGGGAAATCAAAGACTCAGTAACGTAAAATGTATTTTTAAAAAGATATTATATGAATCAGAACTCAGCGTAGAGAAATAATGGAAAGTACATTTCCTTTGCTGATATGAACTAATTGGGAATTAAAATATCTTTCTTTAGTCAGAGCCCACATGGAAATGCTAAGTGACCCAACTGGCCTGATTGTACCCACCACAGTTTCCGCCCCAACAAAACCCTTGTGCCACTAGTAGATAAAGAGAATGCTTTGTCAGTAAATCAAAACTGTAGAGAACTAGAACTAAGTTAAGTGAAAGGTTAGGCTCCAAGCAAGCTGTTTGGGTAAACCCACCCTGGCCCGATCGGGAGACTGATGAAACTTAATACACGTGTGTCCCGTCGTCACCCTCGAATGTGTGTACGTACCGCAGGCTTGTAGTGTGTGTCACCGTGACACGTGTGAGGCAGACTCCCACGGCCCACCGTGCAGGGCCGCCAGCCTGTCACAGCCTTGGTCAACACCGGGCTGGTTCCTGGGGAGCCAGACTTAGGCTTATTTCCTGCCAGAGGGTTAGGGAAGTTGTGCCGTGTGTTCAAATGTCTACATCTTCCTCACCAAGTGACATCAAAAGGCATTTGGGGGAAAAAAAATTTGGCTCAAGTAAAACACAATGGAAATAAGATGCATTCTGTGACGTTGAGTCCAATATAGGATGGGGGATGTGAGAAGGGCACATATGAAAAACTACAAAACAATGCAGGGTGGTAAAGGATGTCTGTAACCGGAGCGGGCTGTGATGGCGAAGGGCCTGACCCTGGAGCCAGGTGGTCTGAGTTCAAAACCTACTCTACCACGTACTAGATAGGAGACCTGCAGCCAAGTGACTAACCCCTTCTCTGCATGGGTCCTCATCCGTGAAACGGAGATGGTCAGAGTCCCCACCTCACAGGGTTGCTGTGAAATCACAGATGTGAAGGTGTTTCGAATGGTGCCTGCCTGGCCCACAGTAAGTGAGCTCTGTCTACGCTGGTCATTGTTGCTATAAATCGGAAGTCACGAGCTCGGATGCCTGCAACGCTGAGGAATCCAGCACAGTGATCCGGTGACAGACACCCGGCCTCGTGTGTGGAGATGACAAGGATGTAGAGACCGTGACAAACTGCTCTTTAACTGCAGCCACCATTCTGTTCTGCACTGGGTGTGGCCTTACGGGAATATCGGTCGGTGTTGCCATAGCTTCTGATATTTCAGAAGAAGCTGGAAATCTGGATTTGGTTGAAAATCCCCAACTCTGAAATGTTGCTGATGTATTTCAAAATCTCCTACAGGCCGGATAAAACACTGTGTACTACATTGTACAGGCGCTGGGTCACCAGCGAATGATCGCTTTGGTCTCATAATGACACATTTAGATGTAGCTTATGGAATCCATCCGGTGGATTATTGTCCCTCCTGTGAAACAGATGTTCATTTTGATTCCAGAACTATCCATTGAGTTCCTACTATGTGTCAGACTCTGTGCTGCTATGGAGGGTGAGGAAGAAATTGGAAGAACCTATGGTTCCTAGCAGGAACTATAATTTCACAATCCAACATTTCCCCCAATGGGTCAAATATTCATACTAGCATCAGTAGCCCAGCATATTAAGATGCATTGGGAGGGGAGGGTGTTGGAGAGGGTGTTCCTTGGTCAAATACATTTGGGAAGCATTTATTTAGACAATGTTTACCAAGTAGTTTTCTAAATTGCAGTTTAGATGGACAGTCTGAGGAACCCACACACTTTACAAGCTTTTTGAAGAGAAAGCAGCACCCGACACTTAACAGATTCTCCGTAAATATGGATTCCCGGATCCTCCCATTACTTCTGAGAAGCCTACCAGATCCAGGGAGCACTTGTGAGCCAATCTAGGTTTCTGAGTAGCGATGGTGAGATGCAGTTACAAGCAGACGAGCCTACCAACAGTACTGCAGACGTGCTCTGCTAAAGCTCCATTCGTCTGAAGTTTCCTGCCTTTTGTGGATGGATCAGTACTTACAGACGTCGGCTGTGGCATTTTGCGGATGTTCGCGCGCTGCTACACACATTTTTCTCGTTTTTCCCTTCAGAGTATGAACTTCCTTCACACTTCGAAGGGCTCCATGGGGCACTAATCCTGTGAGCTAATTCAGTGTCACATTTGGGAAACGGGGAATATTATATATCTCCTTCCTTTCTTGGAGAGTCACAAAGCCCATTAGCAGAGCCCAATTAAAGGCTCTGAGGAAAAACTGCAATTTAGAAAACTACTTGGTAAACATTGTCTAAATAAATGCTTCCCAAATGGATTTGACCAAGGAATACCCTCCACCTATCGCCGCTTCCCCCCACTTAATTCATCTTAATATGCTGGGCAACTGATGGTATTTGACCCATTTGGAGAAATGCTGGATTGTAAAATTAGAGTTCCTGCTAGGAACCGTAGTTTTTATTATAGCTCCTGCTAGGAACTATGTAGTTTTTTCCAGTTTCTTCCCCACTCCAGCATTCATAGATAGAGATAGCCCCAAAAGCTCAGACTTTATTTTCAAGGCATCCAGCAATTTGAGTGTGACAGTGGCCATTCTTGTTCATACCTAACAATTGAACTATAAACTCCTTGAGGAAAGAGACTGTCATTCCTGGTACTCTCCATACCAAGCTCAGGGTCGTTCTGTTGTGGGTGTGTATTAAATGCACTTCGAATGCTCTAAGATTCCTTTGTCACTGCGATGGTTTAACTGACCAGCGAATGGCCCCAGCAAAAAAAATACTATTGCAGGAGATGGTCAAAACAACCCATATTGCAAGGTTTGGCAAGCTTGAGAGCTAGGAACAAGGAAGAAATGGAGGGTGCCATACACAGCTCAAGAACAGGGAATGAAAATTTACTGGGAAGAAGAGCAAGTGAACACCAAGGTCAGCAGGTTGGGGTTTTCCCAAAGCCCAGGGCCTGATGTGGGTCCCAAGATGGTACCTCCCAAGTGCCCAGTCCTCAGGCCGCATTCCAGACTGGACTGTGCAGGCCCCCACCAAGTCGTGTGCCAGTGGTAATTGCCAGTACATTCTGCCTTCACAAGGTGCCAACTCCTCCACTGCCGGCCTCGCCATCCCCCACCCCTCACGTCCACATCTGGCCTTTGTGCTTCGAATCCAGCCCAGTAACCTCCTTTCCCATGGTACAGCTTCCTCCACGACTCACCCCGCCCAGCCACACTGCTCCGTGTTTCTTGGCCAGACTCAGCCTAACCCTTCTGTGGAGAAAGGAGTTGATGTCAAAATGGAGGGTTCAGCTACAAAATGACGTTTCCCACTGTTGAACAGTTTCCACGTGCTGCATGCCAGCGAGGAACTTGAGTTTAGTTTTGACTGTTGCATGGAGTTTTGTGCAGACCCCAAAAGACAGAGAAACACTGAGCTAACGGAACCATCCTTCTGGGCCTCTAGCTCTCAAATGTGTTTTTCGGTTGTGGGCAAATTCTTTGGCTTTAATACAACCCCTGCCCTCCTACCGCTTCGCATTTGTAAATCTTCAGTAAAATGTATGTGACACGTTCCAGCCCAGTTATAATAGAGGAAGACCGTCCCGCCCTTTAAAATCCTTCCTGTGGACACTACTATTTTTGCAACCCTTCCCTGCCTCCCCCCACCCCCACCTCCTGATTTTTATGAACACGAGCAATGTAGGACAGTCAGAGTCACAGGATTTTTAAAGACTTAATTCCTAGGTGTGCTCAGAATGGAAACAAAGATAACCCCTGTTCAGCAGTGAATTTGTGCCTCTGGGTGAATGGCCAGGTGTTCTTTCAAGTGGACTGTGAGACTAATTTCTTCCTGGCCTCTGGAAACCAGCTGAAGCAGTGGGCCAGCTGGTATATCTTCAGTCTTGCATACCAACATCTTTCTCTGATTCACAGATGTCCTTGATCCCCAGCACTTCCTCTGGTATGTGCATCCCCAACAGTAAGCGATATCTTTTATTGGATCTGGGCATTTTTAAATTGTGAGTCTTTGGGAGGAAAGGGGAGAGGAAGGAGGCTGGTTGGTCACGTTAGAATATTTCCAGGGGGAACCTCCCTGTAACGTCACTCACCTCTGACTCTGGTGCCCCAGACAATCTCCACATTCATAAGGAGGTGCCACTGAAGTCACGGAGCACGACCCTATTATGAACATAACTCTTTTTAATATTTAGTGATCTCAGAGGAAACAAAGTGAATTGACATCCAGTTATTGTAATATCCACGATTAGGAGTTTAACACAGCAAGAAGTTATGGCGATTCTTACCCAGATGAGAAATTTCTTTTGGAAATTTTCTAATGACTTTCATTTGCAGAGCACCGTTTTTTTTTCCCCGTTCCTAATGGACTCACGTTCAATGGTCTGAGATTTGGAGAGGCACAGCGATGTACCTGGTTGAGTCACAGAGGAAAACTCACACTAGGAATCAGGTGCCTACACCTGACCGTCTGGTGGTTCTCAAAATACCAGATCACAGCCGTAATTTATTTTCCCAAATAGCCGTGACATCTAAGGTTCTTCATGCATTAAAAAGGGTGTTTGAAAGTCGCAAGTGATAGAAGTCCACTGTCAGCAGTGTGCGCCTGTTGACACTTCTAGTAGAATCTGTATCCTGTCTTATGCACAAGTATCTGAAAAGAAATGCATTTTTCTTTGCTAGTGACACATACGCTTGGGTTTTCCGGAGCCTGCAGTGCTTTGGTTGACGCTCTGTTTTAGAGAAGGGGTACCCCTCCCTAAATTACAGGTCCACCCCATCCCCCACCCTCACCCCCCCAGTGTGAGCTGCCCCCTCAGGCAAACTGGGGGACCTCCTTTAGTCTGGCGTCGTGAACATTTTGGTTGGCTGAACCGAGTACTCACTGTCATGGCTCAACTGGAGAAGGCCACACTCATGTCATGTGCACAAACCTCACTGGCCAGAAGTGTGCGCTGTAAAATGTACGTGGATTTTGGGGCGTTTTTAAGTGGGGAGAGATGTGTTGGACATTGCAACAGCAGGTTCCTTTGAACTGGATGTCCTCAGATGTTTACCTGTTACACAAACACTTACGTTTCGTGTCAAGTATTGTAGCACCTTTCGCTCCTAAGGGTACACCCCCTACACTGTTTCCACAGAGTCGTTTATTGTAGCAGTCCTTGGCACGTGGAAACAGTTGTAAACAGTTCACGTATTACTAGCACCTTAAGAAGCACCGTAGATTAATTTTGAAAAAGGCATTTCCCATGGTTAATCACTAATAATACAATGAGAAAGCTTTGCCCATGGCGGAAACAACAGTCCTAACCGAAGGAACTGGGACTAGAGCAGAAAATTTGGACTAGCTTTTTAAAAAAGATTTAAAATTCTAAGACTTTGGGAAAATTTACCTTTAAAAAAATAACCTGAATAATGAGTATAAATATTTATTGCATGTGTACCATATGTCAAACACTGCAATACCTGCTTCCTATAGATGTTTCACTTTCATCCTCACAACGGTCTATGAAGCAGGTGCCGTGTTCCCCCAAAAATAAGACCTACCCGGACAATCAGATTTAATGTGTCTTTTGGAGCAAAAATTAATATATTTTACTATAAGACTGGGTCTTATATAATACAATACAATACAATACAATACAATATAATAATACTGGCTATAATATAACATAATATAATATAATACCGGGTATAATATAATATAATACCCGGTCTTATATTAATTTTTGTTTCAAAAGACACATTAGGGCTGATTGTCCGGCTAGGTCTTATTTTCAGGGAAACATGGTATGTATTGTCCCTATTTGCCAGATGAGAAAGCTGAGGTTTCAGGAGGTGACTTACAAGGTCAGATAGCCTCCAGCAAGTAGGGGGAAGAGAATTCCAACTCAAACGCTCGGCCTTGGAGCGGTTGCTCTTGGCCATTTTTCTGTCTTGCCTCATACATCATTTCTTTCCTACAGCAGAGGTCATGCACTGGGAGCCAGCAGGCCAAACCTAGCCTTAGGAAACAGTTGTAGCTATTGAGCAATTACTGTGTCAGGATTACTGTATGCACATTCATCTCTTCCTTCATTTCATCTCAGAACAACCCCTCAAAGTAGGCGGCAGTTATTCCCATTGTGTACATGAGGAAAACTGACATTCACATTAAATAATGTGTCCCAAATGTTAAGACAGCCCGCACCCAACTCCAGGCAGTCTGGTCCCAGCATCCACGCTCTTAACCATCCTGCTAAAAAAAATGTACCTGTTTGCCAGCATTTTGCAACCTGGATATTTTACAGTTCAAATGAACACACTTGACTTCTCTTAGAAAAAAAAACCAAAAAAAAAACCACAAAACAGGAGATCAGACCACACTGGTCTCCTTCTACCTGGCAGCAATCACTTGGACCCTGTGGGCAGTTGCCTATTTTAGAGGGTGCACCTCTGGCCTTGTTGCCATCTGCCCTCACTTGCTGCTTTACTAGGTCTGGCCACCTAGACTGGGGGCATTTTATTTTGCAATCCCAGCCTAGCGTCTCCCTGGAACTGGAGCTGTCTGTCTGCAGCAGCCTAAATGTGTGTTGTATTGTAGCACAAGTCGTTCGGGGCTCCTGGAAAGCATTCCTCCAAAACAACAGACTCCCCCTCCCTGTTCTCCTCCCTGTCCTTTTCCCCCAGAGGAGGGCAAGTCTGCAGGTCTGGTGTTTGTGCCTGACCAGCTGGGGGCATGTGCGGTGGATAAACTTTCCTTCCTCTGCCTTGTTTATGGCACTCGGTGGTGCTTGGTTGGCAATGACCAAGCTGGGCACAGCAACTCCAGACTTTGGCGTCCAGCTTGATGGGTGTGACATAGAGACAGCCAGCCTCTGTGCATGTCAGAGCAAAATACAACTGTAACATCCAGAAACGAAGAGAAAGATTTTGGCAGGTATGCAGCTCCTTCTCAAACTAGACATTTATGTATTTAAAGGGGGGCTTTTCTAAGATTATTTGTTCCACGTTGGGCCAAACCAGTGCGTTATTGGTAAGGTAATGAGTGGCCTTCACCCAAGGGGAATCCTTTCAGGGTTTTTGATGATGCGGTAAATCACACGTGTAAAGCCTGAGTGGTTTGTGCCATTAAAACCTCAAGATAGAATTAGACTTGTAATCACCACTTGCCCGTGTTTTGTCATTTATGATAATTACAGCAGTAATAATCCGAGTATTCTTGAGAAGTAGCAGTCAGAAGCATCCATCAATTTTTTATCGACACCAAATCAAGTTGATGCTTCATCTTGGCTGCAAAAATGTAGATTGCACCAATTAGTCTAAAGAAATTGGGCAGTCATTAGCAGTGAAGTAAGCAGTTAATCTGCAGAACATTTCTGGTCCCTCTGATGCCAACAATCCCTCTTAATTACGTGGAATATTGTGAGCTTCTTTGGGACCTCTGTCAATAGTGCCATCGTTGGCTAAGATTAGAAGAAGCATGTATGGCCCTGCTTTTTTTTTTTTTTTTTTTAAAGGAATGCTCTAATACCTCCCAGCCCCCACTTTGTACCCTTCTGCGTTTCCAGGCAGATTTATTCTTGAAGCACAACACTCGGATCAAAGCAGTTGGCATTTTCTTTTTCTTATTTAGAAATAGGAATTTTCCCCAAAGGGGTTCTTTCAGTAATGATGAGTTAGCTCACCATCCCATACTTGTTCACTGTTCTTGTTCACCTTACCCATATCATGGGATAATCATCTCCTTTAAAAAAAAAAAAAGAAAGAAAGAAAGAAGGAAGGAAGGAGAGAAAAGGAAAGAAAAGTCAAAGTTTAAGAGAAAAATCAACTAGTTGTGAAGAAGTCCTTTTGCTAATGAGCTTTCTGCATCTGCCCCAAGTCTTTTCCCCAGGCTAGCCCAATGTCCCTCTCTAGACATTTTCAATCTGCATTACCCACAAATTTTACTAAGCAGCTGAATGATGCAGGGTGGACATTTTAAATATGTATATTCTTATGTTTACCACTGTAATTTACTACTGGATTATTACTACTGTAATTATCAAATAGTTATAGCTATAGATACAGACAATATAGATATAGATTTTTTCTATTTAGGAAATTTGGAAAGGAAAGAACAGAAAAATAACTCACCCCTAATCTCCCACTGTGACACCAACTCTGTAACCATTTTTTGGTAGATTTTATTCCAAGCTCTTACACATACACACATATCAAGTTTTGCTGTTTTTGTTGTTTTAGTGTTATTACGGTATTCACTTTCTCACTTGTTAGAATTTTTTTTTTAACTTAACCAGCAGTTTGTAATCATTATTTTTAATGGATGTGTAATACTCTTGTCAAATATAGAGTATATATTTATGTCTGGGGTTATTTCCCTGAGGTAAATTGCCCGATGTGAAATCCTAGATCAAAATTTATAAACTTCTTTGTAACTCTTGATACATATTGACACACTGCTCTCCAAAAGGATTGTACCAATTTAAAAACCCCACCAGTAACATATGCAGATACCAGTTTAATACGTATTAGTGAATGAGATTTAAATTCGGGTGTGTTGGCAGGCTTGTAGCTAAACTAAAAATGTAAGTGCTACCCCTCCATCACAGACAAATGGGTACAGTATCAAATTGTGCTCTGACTCATATTGGCTTAAACAAGGGCAATTATTATCTCACATTACGGGAAGTTTAGAAGTAGGACAGCTGTAGGTGTGATACGATCATAGGCCCAATGAAGTCATTGAAGACCTGGATTCTTCTCTTGTAAGCTCTGCCGTTGTGACCTTTACCCTTATGCTGGCTTCCTTCACGTTTCAAATGGCTGCAGCTGCTCCAGGCATCACATCCAGATGTAGAAACAACAGAGATGGGAAGACATCCACTCTTCTGGTATCTTCTCCAGAGTGAGGAAATCCTTCCCAGAAACTCCCCACTGACCTCCCCTCAGGTCTCCTTTCCCGGCTCTGAGTCAGACGTCCACTCTTAAACCAAAGACACGGCAAGGGAATGGAAACACCCTTACTGGCTTATTAACCAAGATTTACTTCTGAACGGGCAATGGAGTCGGTTTTCTCTGAGTGCTGACCAGCTGAATAAAATAGGGGTTCTGAGAGCAAGGAGGAAGGAGGGAGTGGGTGTTGGGGAGGTACGCCTCCGTGCCGCCCACAGACACCAGGCTTGTCTTTCTTCTGTCTCTGGCACAACTCTTCGGACCATTTAAAATCCTTTAGTAACAGTCGATGCGTTTAATGGATGGATGCAAAGTGTATGCAATTACCCAGCCCGCGTGAACAACCCTCTCCTTAATGCACAGTGTCGGTGTGCTATACTTCCTTTACGCTGTCCAAAAACCCTACCGCAGTGCTGGGCCCCTAAGATAGAAACCAGGAACTCCTCTGTTTGTATACGCCTTTGGTGTCTAGATCTCCTGTGAGAAAGTAGTGGAAATGGCTTTCCTGTTGGAGAATCCCTGTTTGGGAGAGACCGGACATGAAGTAGTGCCCTTGTCAGGGCTTCCACTGAGTGAGACAAGGTTTACAGCCTCATGAAACATGTCTCGTTTTCCAGTCTGAATAACTCACTGCTCATTAGCATCAGCGGTGGAAGACCAGGAACGCAAAGGGAGGAATCAAGGAATTCAGATCAGTCAAATACTTCTTGTTTTTAGTCGGAGAACTGGCTGAAATTCCTGCCTTCAAGAGTATTTTGAAAATAACTTAAGTTGATTTCCACACTTACTTTCCCTCTAATTATGCAAATGGATGGCAAAATCGCATCTTAGTGTAAAATAAATCAGAAAAAATTTTCAAAAGAAACAACTGAAGAAAACATGGCCCTGGGTTGAAGAAACCAGCCTAGATATATGTGCCTTGGAAACGCAATACTGTTTTGCATTTCATGTGCACAGTTGTATCAGAGGCTATAGATGTTGTTTCTTTATTAACTAAGTGCCTATGTTGGAAATATTACTTGGCACCAGGCGCATCAAGGCGACCTTGAATGAAAACTGCCTATTCCTTCACCCAGGTAGATGAGAGCCAAAATAGACCCGTATCTTACCCCACCATGATGGAGTCATTACATCAGTGTTTTTCTGGGTGGAAACAAAAGAAAAAAGGAAAACACCAACTTGCATACTTCGTGTTTTATAGTTTCATAAGTATTTTTACAACCTAATCGCATGTTCTAATTATGAGATTACCTGCATTTCCACCATTTATATAATCAAATATAATTACATCGACTACTTGAACAGACAATGATAAAAATTACTTGAAGCAAAAATTACACAACAAGATGCTATTTCAGAAAGGCGTTTGGAGCATATGTTGCACAGACTCCCAGAAGAGCTTGATGAAGGTGAATATATAATAGTGTTTTCATAGGGTATGGCACTGAAAGTGGCTTGTATCATTTTGGAAGATTCGTGTTCTTAAAACTGTTCTCCAAACATCACCCCTCGATGTTTGGAAGCTGGTGGAGTTCTGGTATTGTCTCCTTCCTCCCCGTCTCTCTGCACTTCTCCCCCTTTTCATCTTTCTTTCCTCCCCTACTTCTTCCTTTCCTTGAGAGGCCAGGAGGAGGGTTTGAAACAGTAGGCTAATGGGGACAAATGGCTTAGATTCCTGGAACGTTATTTCCAACTAAAGTAATCCTTGGATCAAAATGTTTGACGGCAGCTGGCTTTGAAGAGTTTATGTGGTCTTGAAGAATTTCTGACTTACTCCTCAGAGGGCAGCCTGGATGTCAAGTCAAGGTCCGTTGGGTTTCATGGCCTTTCGGAGTATTTTGAGCACGATGTTATTGTTATATGGGAGAAAAGGTAGAGAGAGGAAAGTAAACACAGACTACGATGTATGCAAAACTAGGAGCTTTTAAAATGAAGTATGCTATTTACGAAAAGGTCCTTAAAAACAACATGCTAGTTTATTATAACTGCTTCTTCCATCACTGAAAACAAAGTGTATTGAAAGGATAATTTCTCTCCAAGTCAACTCTTTTCTTGCCAGTGTTTCTTCAAGAGAGAAAATTAAGCAAAATGTTTTTTAAGTAGATTTTTAAGGTTGTTTATTTGTGGGCTGTTGTTATAGTATTAGGGTTCCTCCAGACCGTTTTCCTTACTTCACCTATTGAGTTTTCTATATTTAAAAAAATAAGATTCCTAATCACTTGTCCTCAGTTTACAGTCAGGGCAGAGTTTTTTTGGACTGGTTAGTCATGTTCTCCTAAGGACAGTATCTCTTAGGTGTGTCCATATGGAGCAAATTAGAGAGTGAGAATGGAGCTGCCCCTGTTTCTGATCGGTTACGGTAGTATTAAAAAAAAAAAAAAATGGACTTGCCCCGCTCTGGAGAAGAAAGATGGATAAAATGCTCTTTGAACACACTAGTCTTTTTTTTTTTTTTTTTTTTTTAATGTCACTACAGAAGGGTTGCATTTATATTTGGCTTTCCAGACCTGTCTCTTGACCTTCTAATTACTTTATTTGAAACAGCACTGAGGGTATAATAAACCTGGACGTTGCCTCTCCTTTGCTTTATCATAAATTAAAGCTGCTGGTTTGTTGAGGTGAAAGTGGAGGCAGAATGTTCATTACTGCTCAAGTGACGGCTTGTCAATAGCAGTGCTTTTTAGTTTGTTCTAGTCAGCACTTGCTGTGCGTTTTGTTGGACCACTGGGAAATAAATACAACAAGATTATACATTTGGAATACCACAAGAGTTCACGGAAAAAAAAACGTGAATGATAAATTATACACTTGGTAGAAAGTGACACGCTATCTTGTGGTATTAACAACCAAAGATAATTGCAAAGAATTGTAATTGCAGCTTGCAACTTACAGTACAGTGTGTCCGACATCAATCTTAATAGTGAACAAAGCAATTTATATTAAAACTTAATTCACTTGGTAACTTTCTGCTGTATACACGGGAGCTAACAGATGTAGCTTTTCAGAAAGTTCAAAGGCATTTGAAACGTGGCAAGAAATGCTAATGCAGCGAGCCTCAGAGAAATATTGCATTACTACTTGTAATGAAAACAAATGTATGTCATTATCTCCTAGTTTGTGTTTATTTAATAAAATATGCAGTTTGCACTTTGGTGAATTCAGTGTTTCTGAATGGATAGAGAATGATGTTCTACTTGGAATCAGAGGCCAAACAGGGCTAGCAATTATGCATCTAGTGTAAATAGATGTGCTTTACTATTTTAGTAGCATGCACCTTAATGCTTCAGTGGATTTTGGATGAGGTGTAACAGCAAACTGGGGTAACTTTATTCATGACTTTCCTTAGATTGGATGTCTTTGAAGCAAGAAAGGGAGATCTCCCGGAATTACTTAAGAGAACAAGCATATTTGTTTTGTGAGCTTGACTGATGGCCAATAGAGCAGTTGAGTGAAATCTCTAAACTGATTAGGGCTTTAGTTCAAATAATCTTCTACCTTTTTCATTAATTTATTCCTTAATGCTATTTTGCTGCTCTTCTACCAAGGATAATAATCTCACACTCACTGACCTCTATGAGTGGATGACCTGGAGCCCATAACTAATCTTATTTACCCTCCTGACCAGCCGAGCTTCATTTACCTTGACTGGATAAAGCGCCTTGGCGTTGCTAAGCTTCCCCTCTTTCCTAGCCTTCTAGCTAATCTACAGTGAAGGGGGACGATAGGCTTTCCCCGTCGAGATCCAGAAGCGTTCTGGGCCGCGCAGACTTGGTGCCATTTCTCTTCCTTCCTTGAAAGCATGTATCCCCTTTTCGAAACTTTGAAAATGGTAGAGAAAAAGTGGGGGCTGACATGTATCCACAGTCCCACTCTCCTAACCCAATTATTTTAATTTTGAAAGTCACTTTCCTCCAGCCATGAGCCAGTTGAATGCATGGTTTAGGTATAATTGTTGAGTACATGTAATTTGGTGTTTTGCTTTTTTATTACCAAAGTGTTTCCCAGGTTGCTTCATAATTTGTTACTTGTGCATTTTAATGACAACAATAATCCGTTAAGTTTGTATACTCTTTTTTCCTAATTATTTCCCATTGTTGAAAAGTTGGGTTACTTCCACTTAGCTGCACTATTTCGAATAATGCTGCAATAAAACTGTCTTTAGGTGTTTTCTTCATTTAGATTGTTTCTCTGGAATATACTATTAGAAGTGTATTATTAGGTAAAAGGTGCAAATATGTGCATGGCTTTTTGCCTAACATTTCCAAAATAGGTCCCTGGACTAGTTAATGGTAGTTTACATTGCCACCAGCAAGGTGGGAGGATGTGCCATTTTATCACAGTAGCTTTGAGATTTGTCCCTGTTCTTCCGTTTAGAAACTAAATGACATTGGGCAAGGTAACCTGTCTGCCTCATCTGAACCTCATTATTCCCTATCTGAATAAAGGGGATAATTGTGTTTACCTCATGGATTATTATTGTATATCACTTACATATGTAAAGCGTGCCACATAGGAAGCACTCTATAAAGGTTAGCTGTTATTATTCCTAAAGTGTAGTTTTTCTCCTCCTTTGATATCACCTTCTATGTAAGCTGCCATTTTTCAAGGAAATGGAGTAGTTCACGGAAGCTAAATAGTCAACAGACTCCATCATCAGCAACTTGTGCCTGTGTCAGTGACAATTTTAAATTGCTTAGGGGATGAGCCGTCACGAAGAACTTTGGGGTAATGAGCGTCCTGTCTGTAAAGCGCAGGCTTGGGGAGCACGTTCTCTATATTTGTAATAATAAAATAGCTCTTATTCCAGAACTCTCTAAATGGGCCTTGCAGCCTTAGGGCTGCGCTCTGCTGATTCTGTGATTCTCACATCCAGTGAGAACTGCAGTTCCCTCTTTTCAGGTATCGGGCTCTGCGTGAAATAATGTCAGGTGTTTGTTGGTTTTCAAGTAAGACAAAGAATGGATTTCCTGGGTCCCATCATTTTGAAAAATTGATTTCAAATGTATTATTTTTCAAAGAAAGACTAGAACGAAGTGTATTATCTTCAATTTTAGTATATGTGCTGCCGAAGCAAGCACGAAGTGTGTTATCTCGTGGAATGATTTCGATGAGATGCACGTGCTACATCTTCTTGAGAACCCCACCTTCCAAAGCGGGAAGTCAGAGCAGTTTGCCCTGTCTGACCACGGAGCCCCTGGTCGGACTCTGCCCAGGGCTGGGCATGTCCTACCCAAAACAGAGGCTGGAAATTACTTTTAAACAAAAGGAATGCGGATGCCCTATCGTTCCCTGTGAATGATGATTTCTGAGTTAGAATTCTTTGGTTGCAAGCAACAGAAACAAATGCTGACTAAGCTACAACAACAACAAAAGGCAAGAGAAAGAGAGTTTTGTTTTGTTTTTCTTTTTTGGGGGAGGGATATGGGATGGTTTACAGTACCCATGAAAAATAACTCAGGAGAGGGAGCAGCCGAGCTCCAAGGATCCCGCCTGCAGGAACGCGAGTGCACTCGTCAGGGTACAGCTGTTGGAAGGAGAAAGCTGTGCTCCACTCAGAAGTCAAAGTCCATTGGGGCCCAGCCTATGTGAGCTAGAGGAGGTCAGCGCACCTTAATGACAGCCCGCTAAGACTGCATACTACTGGGGTAAGTAATTTCCCCAAAGAAAATGGAAGCCCTATCCTATGACTAGGAGAAGGGAAAAACGGAGGCTGGACAGCTAAAAAACAACCAGGGTGCATTGAACTTTTAAAAGACTGTATTACTATAGCACCTCGGCACTAGTGATTGGGAAAACAACTAAATGGGTACAGACACCATGAAATACTTGGATCGCCCAAGTCCTAGAAGTCACTCTCATTTTTATTAGTCAATATGGCGTTAAGGACTTGCACAATCAGACCTTTATTTTGTAGGAGAAATGTCTCGTGTTTGGCTGCAAATATCACAGACCTGAAAGACAGCGGCTTAAACCATATAAGGATTTATATTTCTTTCTTGTGAAAGAAATCTGTAAAGAATAGGGCTATTAGGGTAGCTCCACCATATCACCATTTTTCAGGACTCCTTCGGTCTTTCCGCTCTGCCATACTTTTGACACGGCGTCTATCTTTAGGTTTCCTTCATGGTCGCAAGAGAATCACTGCAGCTCCTAATATCTCATCGATGAGTAAGAAGAAGGAAGAAAGGGGGGGGAAGGCAACTGTGCCTAGCAGTTGAGTCATCTCCTGCCTCCCTTTAAGGGAGTTCCCCAGAAGCCCTACCCAACAATCTCCACCTTGATTTCATTAGCCAAAACTTAGTCACTTAGGCACACCCATCGATAATGGCAATAAATAATTTTCAGCTGGGTACACTGCAGCTCCCAACAAAATCAGGATTCTGTAAGGGAGGGAGAAGAGGAGACTGGATATTAGGAAAGCGACCCACGGTTTCTGGCATAGCCCCCGTGCCTGGAGTAGGCCGTCTTCAGCTCTGTGACCTCTCCCGCCAGTCCCTGATGTCAGCCAGTATTACAGACGAGAAGCCAGGAGAGCGATAATGAAGCGTCTTCTAAGGTAGAGAGAGAAGTAAGTGGATTGAATGATGAAAACTTTAGGTCATTAAATAAAGTTCCAACATTTTCTTCTTGCCCACAACATTCACAACAAACTCTGTGGAGTAGGAATTGAAGGAAAATGTACCATGCCATTTTTCTTTCGCCTTTTTGCAATGCAACAGAACAATCAATAGAAATCTTTGCAGTAATCATATATTGATTTTCCTAGAATATAACTCCATTTAAAGCACTTTTATCCCCAAGAGTAGAAACATTGGAGGCTATCAAAGGAGGAAGTAGGTCTGCCTGACCCCATCTGCAGTGCACAATTGATTAACAGAGGATAGTTATGAGAGAGATAGAGAGAGGAGAGAGAGAGAGAAGAGAGAAGTCACCGAAAGGTTAATACTAGCTAAAGAGAAACACGATTGTAGGACGTTAGGCTTTTGGTAAAATCATAAGGTCGGGATAAGATAATGATACCGTCTAAAATTACATGAGATTTGGGGTATGTCGTGTCCTCTTACTGTGTACCCCCCCCCCATAAAACAACCACAGCTGAATTTTGGGGATTGGCAAAGCTGTGAATGGACATCGACGGGTTGATATGTTTAGGTTGGGGGCTGATGAGCTGAGCTGGCTTGATCAGGGAATGAGTGATACCATGTTAGTTTTTCTGAGACATTTAGTCACTAAGTGTGAAACTAAAACTTGAACGCTTATCCCACGGAATGCCTCTTTGCTTCAGATAGAGCTGAAAGAAAAAGAAAGGCAAATATTTTTTAAACTCTCATTTTTGTGCCTTTTCTTAAGAAAACAAAACACAAGCCTACTAACTCCCTTCCCTCCCCCTCATCACTTCAATCCCTAACAATAACAGCAGCAAAAAAATCCACCTTCTGAAAATCCCAGAGGGCTTACTTAGGTCTGCTGAGTATTTCTCTGCGCAGATGTCTTCATCCCGGAGACGAGGAGGGTAATTGGATGGTAACATTGGAGAAGGCGTGTTAGTTCTGCCTCTGGCCTGAGTAACTGGGATGTCGCCAAAACGGAGGGTGGCGCCTGCTAGAGCAGTCCCGAGCTACCTTCTCGTGTGCAGTCCTTCCCGAAAGGCAGGCGGGTGCCCTGGCGTTCTCGGGTTTGCAGCACGTTGTACTCAGCACTTTTCTCTCCCTAAATCCCACTTGTTTTTTGTATCAAGGCTGGGTTTTCACCAATAAGCTCTTCATTAAATTAAAAGGTGCATGTAGCCTCATTCCCCTCCTCGAGGTTCTGTCCTGGGTACTGTTTATGTTACTAGCAACTTCGGGACTTTCTGTTTTGTTGTATATTGGGGGGTGGGGGGGCTTTTTTTGGCTTCAGGCAAAGCAACTAGTAGACATTGTCAGATAAACTATCTTATCTGTCAGCAACACCCTTGTGAATTAATCATAATTCAATAGGCTTACTAATCAAGGTTTGAGATGAATGTTTTGATAGAGCAATCAGATTTGTCTAATCTATCATTAGTTGACAGTCGCCGCGGGCAGAGTGCAAACTTGGCAATAGTAGACCTGTTTCTGATCCCTTTGGCCTGGCCCACCATTTGGGCAGCATTGCGGCTTGTTGCATTGGACCCAGGCATTGCTCTTAATTACCTTCTGTTTCTCGCTCCCCCCACTTCTCCCTCCCCTCCGACCTATTTTCAGAATATGTTGGGTGGAGTTCAGCTCTTGTGAACCCCCTCCTGTGATCAGCAGATTTGGGGATGTGGTATTCCCGTTGCCATTGTCACCTGATAACAGAGGTGGGCCAAGCCAAGTGACACATCTCAAGAGTGATTATGGTGCCACTTGTAAATGGTGGTCAGAGAAAATAAAATAAATATAGTCTATTTTTCAATGTTACTGATTACAACTCTTGTCATGTCACCTGTCACTACAATCTGTATACCCCATTTGACTGAGTTGTGGATTCTGGGAAATATTTTACAGCATAGCTTGTACATTGGTTCAATTTGATCATGTAAATGAAAGTTTTTGTTATAGGTTAATGTTTTATTGTACACAGTATTTCAAGTTCTGGGATAAAATCCTGAATTAATAAGTTACACTGTGTATTTTACATGGTGGTGGTCATTAATACATTATTACTGTGGAAATGTTAAGGGGAAGATCATTTTATGGAGGAGTCTTACCCATTTTTCTTTTCCTCCCTACATTTGTATTAGTGTAAAGATAGTATTTCCTCATTACAGGAAGCTTGGAAAATTCCAGAAAAATCTAATAATTTTGAATTTCCCATAATTCCATCAACCCAGAGTTAATCAATATTAACAGTATGTCATCCTAGTAAAATGAAATAAGTAGCAGCTCACAAAGCTCCATAACTGATGGCCTGGCCCTGGCATCAGTAAAGTGCTGTTCTGCCTGCCATACCGTTCTGGAATCCAGGGAACACCAGAAGAAAAGCCACAGGGATCCAGGAACATCCTGCTTTGTCTCAAGGTTTCAGTTTCTGCATGAAAAGCACATGGGAAAACTCATTTAGGCTGTTAGTGTATCTAACATGTTGGAAGTGACAACTTTTCCATTTCACAGGCATGTCCCAAGCCTCACTAAGCGAATGCTGGCCTCACTTTGAGAGATTTGTAGCTTGGGTGATTTAGACAGGGGATAGTGGAGAGTTACCTAATTAGACTCCAGGTGTAATTATGTACCGCGTTCCCAGCAGCAGTGTGCTGTGTGTTAATTAACTTTCATGCTGAACACACAGGAGCCCCTGAACAAAGAATGGCTCCTGGAGGAGATGCTTCCTCCCTCTGCCTTGGCTTTAGTTACACTGTCACTAACGCTGGCTCCCAGTCCCCCTTTGTGGTTGAGGCATGAGGACCAAGGGCAAGCTGCTTTGCAAGAAGGTCATCACTTGTCCCTGGAACTCCCTTCCTACTTTCTCCTGTAATCCTAATACATGCTTTAGAATGATCTTTTACAAAATAAAATGAGGTCTGGGTATTTATTCACAGATTTATCTGTTACTGGTTTGTCAAATCCAAGTCATTTCCAGCCTTGGTGTTTTGCTCTCCGTGAAACTCCGCAGGTCTCCTCCCATGGTGCAGAGTGGCCTTCACTGACCCACAGAATTAGCTCACATCCCAGCCGTCTTGTGCTGTAGTCTTCCGTTGGTCCCATTCCTGTCTCTCTGTAAAAGCAGTGGGAAAGGCTCTGGTTATGGAGTAAATTCGTCCAGGGCTTACTTTATGTTGCCTCTGTTGGTGATTATTCTTAACTAAGGCACTAAAATGTGTAAATCCATATGAATCAACTCTACACACTTGCATGAGAAGAGATGTCAGGTAATCAGTGAAGGACTGTGTGTGGATAGGGGCCAGTTCTTTCCGGTCCGCTTACAGATCTCAAATGGGAAAACCCCGTATTGAAGTTCTCTGCTCATCTCCCTGACAGCTCCTTCTTGCTGTATTTTGCTACTGATGAAGCGTAGGATGACACACAGGACTGCCCTGTTCATGTGGAAGATAAATGGTAGTTCTAGAATTCTCTCTGGATAGCAGGACATTAATATAAATTAAGGATTACCAGAAATGTTAAAAATGTATTGGATTCAGCACCTTTTTAAAATTTTAGTACCGTCTACCAATTATGAGAAAGAAATGCTTCAATTTTATTGCTTTGTACTAGTAAACAGTCTTGATTTTTATTGTTTTATTGTAAGAAAGGAATAATAAAGACCATTGTGACTGTACAGGCAACGCTTCTGAGTGATGCAACCCTAGAGTGGACGGGGACATTTGGACAGTTTGAGTGATCCCTAAGGAAACTCTGTCTTCATTGTTTTTTTCCTCCCCTGGCATCCAGTGTCGACCAGATCAGGCCTTCATAGTCAAAACCAAAGCAACCAATTTGGACCAAGTACTTGCTCTTTACAAGATTGTGTTTGGTGCTTCAGGAATCCAAAGAATTCTAAGACACAATCCCTGACCCTGGAGAGTTTGTCCTCTGTTTGGGAAGATAACACATAAAAACATGGAAAGCACAACTCTAATAAAGGATTTAAGTAACAGTTCAAGGCGATGCTAGGGAAGATATGTCACGTGACAACACATGACTGTCAGATGCATTTATAGATTTCTTTTAGAAGAAAAATATTCTTACACCCTTCCTGTAGTAGAGACTCAGATACCAGTTGTGAATCCTTAAAATATTAAGAAAATGAAGTATTGTTTTATAAAAAATGTTTCTTAGTTTTGATATTTCAGTGCAGAAGAGAAATCTGGTCTATGTGACCAGTAGAATTATCATTTTCGATTATCATCGAATTGAAGGCATAAAATTTTTAAATTCTCATAAAACTCATGGACCTCTGAGAAAATGCTAGTGGACCTCACAGACCCAGGATGGGTAGTCATTTCATGAGCGAGTTCCAAGTTCAGATGGTGGGTTCATTTCAAGCTACATAGGAAAAAGATGAATTTTGAGTTGGGTAAGGTGTAGACAGATGGAAAGAGGTCGTTTCAGTTAGGTAGAAGTCATTATGAGGGCGGGACTAAGATGGCATAAACCAGGTTCAGTGTGTTAGGCTACCTGGCTGAAACAGAAAGTTCAAGAAACTTAGATGAAATATATGTGGGGTATTCAAAGAGGGTTGAGTTCTGGGAAACCTTCAAAAGTTTCCAAGGCCGAGGGTGACAGGATGCTGTGATATTGGGGGAAGATGAGTTTGGGGGAAGGGTGTACAGTAGATTTATGCTGTTCTTATGTAAAGGGGTGTATTTGGAGAAAAGCAGTGTTCATTTCTGGAAGAGTAGATGTGGGCATGCGCCATGTAGAGCAGCAATGACGGAAGAGAAGTGTGAATGTCAAAGGATTGCTCATGGGAGAGAACTTCATAACCAATTGGCTGTAGGGGTGAAGAAGAGGAAAGAGTCAAGGGTGGTTCTCTGATTTCAGACCTGGAAGTAAACGGGCATTTGAAGGAGGAGGTTGTGTGCTCCAACACTAGCTTAAGTCCAGGGAGAAGGTTTAAGGATACATCCACGGACATAGTTGTTGGTAAGACCTAAAATGCAAGGAAGGAAGTACGGCCCCAACTATTTGTACAAATTATGAAATTATTCTATGAAAGAAGACTTCAATCTTTGTGTCCACTCAGCGACCATAGATGTATTAATACTGAAGTACCAAGCCAGTAATGGAAAGAAAAAGATGTCCAGTTGTTTTAGTGATTTCATATTTTATTGTGGGTTGGTAATCGTCTTGACTGTCTTCTCGTAGGGCTAGCAGGTAAGGGCTTGCCCATACCCTCACCCACGCGTGACCAGATTCCCTCTTCATCCCTCTTTAGCTTTAAATGTTTTCACATCACCTTGAGTTTCAGAAACTTGTCGAATTGCCAAGGGCCTGTCAATTCCTGATGGACTTTTTTCACCTCCTTGAAGAGATAGTGTTGTCTTTAAAGAACCACTGTTTTCCTTCAGTGATGTGACTGAACCTATGTCATCTTTGAAGAATGGGCCACTTTGTGTCCAACAGAGAGCTGAAGTTCAGGCAGTGAAGCTGGGCGATCTCAGGCAATACCCTCAAGTGTGAAGAGTGAGGAGAAATGGAGCAGAAAAACCCAGGACCTTTTGCCCAGCCCATTTTCTAGATCTAGGAATCTAGATCCGGGCAAAACGTTGAGTTGACTGCACAGTTGTCTAGTATCAAACCATCTTTATAAAACTGACTGTCACCCCATTGCAGGAAACAGGGTAATTTTCACGTTGGTCAGAACCGACTGAGTTCTGTGAGCCCCAAATCATGGGACTTTTTCCTTCATGAATCACCTTTAAAGTCCTGATAATTATCCGGGTGTCTTGTGTAAGATGTGTTCAATATTGTATCGCTGTGTCCTCCTTTCAGCTGCCTCAGTGGTGCTGCCGTCACTGCTGAGTGGTGAAGGTTAGAGGTATGCTGCAGGGGCCAACTGCCACTTCATGAGGGCACAGCAGTGCTTGCCACATCTTAAACTCATTTTAAAAATCTGAAAGTAAAGAATTAAAGGTGGTTATTTCCCCTGTTACTGAATGGGATATGTGAAATGTTGCATTCACCTTTTTAAATAGACTTTCGAATGAACACTGACTTTCCTCTATCTGGGAAGGCAGGTGTTTGTGGAACGAGGAAATGAAGCCGCTTTCAGCAGCACTTGTCTAATAAAAGATCTAGTTGCTTTTCCAGCTCGCAGTGCTTTATGATTGTGAAAGGAAAAGAATTCCCTTGCCATACAAGGAAAAAAACGATGGAAAATGTTTGCCAAAGAAAAGTACCTTACTTTGCCATCTCACTGGAACCTGTTGGCACGAGTACATTGGAAGCAGGAAGCTTTTATTAGGAAATAATTGTTTCCAGTTCGGTTACAGGCATTATCCCAAAAGTGTCCCAAATGCCGTGCATGATACTGTCCCTGGGACCTGGTCAGCCAGAGGTGGGAGATGCACCAATAAGAGGGTGTGAACATCAGAGCAGGTAACAGAGCTGTTCTATGTGGTAGTTTCAGGGTATTGAAAAGGGTCATGAGTGCTTTCAAGCCACTAAAAATCTCTTTAATTCTTCTGGAGCTAGAGCTTCTGACATTCCTATTTCACAGTGGCACATAAATTAGCTTGAATGAGTTTTTAATAATACACTGGTGTCTATAGCTATGTCTGTCTCACTATCAGCCTCCATTGGCAGTGTGGGCTTAGAGAGAATGGATGAAGCACGTTGAGTCACCAGCAAAACATAGTTGGGAGTGTAAATCCCTTCGAAAATAACAGACTACAGTCACCACGCTGAATGTAAAGATTTCGGAATCCTCCATTTTGATTTCATTTGGGGGGCAGGGGGATTACTGTAACCATTCAGGTCAGGAAATGCAGGGCTGATTCCCAGTTCTTCCTTGTGGTTTGAAAGAATTCATGTCTCCAAGTGCCTCGTGTTCAGCAGGAAGTGCCTTACTGATTGAACAGGATCTGCTTTGTCAATTTTATTTTCGCTGTAAAACAGATACTCCCTTTGTCAAACCCTCTACTTTGACTCCAATGCATTCCTTAACACGAACTTGCAACAAAAGGAGCCACACCAGTACTTTCTAGGTATAAAAATCACAGCTTGATGAAAACCCGTGACGTTTCCAGGACCCCATAGCTGTCTGCATCCAGAAATGAAACGAGACCCCTAAAAGGCCTCTTCTTCATTTTGGTGAGGTCATTGTGTTTCTGGCCCCTGAATCTGGCTTATGGCAACATGAGGGGGCGTGTCTCAGATGACTGCAGGGTCTTCATTAGATGTCCTGTAACTATGTCTAAACGTGACTTTACAAAGATCTCTTAGCCAGATACTGTCTGGAACAACTCCTCCCCTGGGAGAAAAGGGTCTTTAAGGTATTTTGAGGGGAGGACAGGGGTTAAGAGGTCTAATCCATAACTCTAAATCCCCATGCTTGGGGGAGCTCATTGACATGGTCGGTTTTAAGGGCTCCCTTGGAGCCATTACGGTTTGTCATGCTGAGGCCCACCAGAGAACACTTAATTGTAATCATGTCCTCGTGTGTTACAGGCCTTTCCAGGGTCTTTGACAAAGCAGCTTCCTGCCACTTATGGGAAACCTTGAGAATTTAGTTTTTTAGTTTTTTAAGGTTTGTGCTTTTAAATTAAAGAACTGGAACTGTCAGAGGTTTTTGTATCTTCCCCTCACTTCTTTCTTCCTTAAATCAAACCTCAATTGTACATAGATCCTTGGGTGCTGGATATATGTTGAATTCATTTCTTTCCCTCTCTAATTTCTTTGTTTTTGAGGTTGGGATTTTTTTTATTTTTTTTTGGTGGTAGAGATGGTGTAATGAACAATATCTCATCCAGGACTGCAAAGCTTTAATTTAGAAATGTAATAGAGATCACATCGTCTCATATAGAACCAGTTCCTGCTCGCCTTCTTCCCCCAAGGAGTGAAGGGAATATCTCTGGTATATGGTTAAAAACCTGATGAATCTGATAAATGAGACCTTCAGATAGGCGGGTAGATGAAGCCAACAGGAACACACACAGAGCTCGTGTTTTCAGCTGCCTATCCTATTTTAAGGTTCTTATTGCCCCTTAGTATTCTGAATTTTCCGGATTAGTCCTAATCTAATATTTGGCTTTTTAATGTTCTAAACAGTTTGGCTGGACTGAGTTCCTAGCTTCCATGTTGTCTATCTCTGTCAACATCTCTGCACGCATAAGAGGGTATTCATTAGGGCAGGACTGAGGGAAAGTCACCAAAGACCAGACTCCGTGCCTTGGGGCTAGAAACACGAGGCCCTCACATTGAGAGCAGAATGAATGGAGAGGACGGCCTGGGTCGTAAAGACACATCCAAGGGTCAGAACTAACAACCTAGAACGTCTTTTTGCTCATAACTCTCTGCTCACTCAGAAATAAGTTCGTTTCTGAAAACACTGAAGGTCTGCAAACTCTACCTCCTTCTCGTGGTTTCCCACACTGTAAAATAGAAGTTAAGCTATAGGGTCAGAAATAATTAACGAATAGAGTCTTTGTGCCAAGCAAGAGTCCGTGGATGGAGTCCTAGCTCAGCCAGTACATTTCTGTGTTTATTTGGGTTTTTACAAGCTCATTGCCTCAGTTCCTCTTCTATAGATAGAGCTAATAATGCTGCTTTGTTTCTGTCTTATAAAATTAGCAAGAGGTATAGTCGTACAGTAATAGAGAGGACGTTTAAGGAAGGCTGTTACCTCTGAGTCCCTTTGCTATGTGAGATGTGCCAGTGAAATGAGGGACGTGACTGGGAAGAACTCTGCACAGATACAGGATGACATCAAACCTGATCTCAGGAATAGATCGGGAGGTCTGCCATCTTTGATTTCCACATCTCCCTGCATATCTGCCTGCTCCCCAACTTCTGCCGTATCTCTGGTCCACGCCGCTGAAAGGCGGTGACCACTTCTGGAACATTCAATTCTGGCTAGGGGGTGAGGCCACACAGAACAAACATGGTTGCCTTTACTGCAATCGTGCACACATGTGAGAGGTCCATTCCCAAAAAGGGGGAACGAGGGACACAACCCACTGTATTTCTACTGTACCACTCCTTTAAGGAGTGAGCTAAAGCACCCATGGTTCTTTGTGTTCCTCAGAGTAAAGTTGCTTTAAGGAATACCCATAAAATTAATTTAGAGCAGGAAAGGATTTTAAAGTTCCCCCAACCCTACCCTGTATGTCACTCACGTTGAGGAAACTAAGGCAAAGGGAAAGTGATTACTTTTCCAGAGGTCCTAAAGCGAGCAAATAGTGTCCAGCGCTCATGCTTTCAGGTAAAAGTATATCCTTTATTTAATTTTCTTCTGCCATATCACAGCTGTACATGTTTCAGATGTTAGTTTTTTCCTATTGCCTAGAAGCTTTCAAATTATAAGGGATTTATATGTATAGTCCCTCACTTAATAGATGGTTTATTTTGAGTTTTTATAGACTCTTCCAGGTGGACAGGCAATGTTTATGAAGACAACATACAAACATGGGGAAATGCTTATGATTACCATGAAGTGAAAACAGCAAATTAATGATTATGTAGCCTTGACATTAAAAAAAAAAAAAGGGTGAAAATTCTATATGCATGTGATTGTCAGTTAGGTTCATTAGAATGGTGGTGTTAAGTATAACTAAATTTTTCCTAATACTGTCATTATTTTTAGAAGTTTAGGAAGCATATTTATTATTAAGAATACACCCTACTCTACTCTGTCTTAGAGTTCCCTGAACCTGTGTCCTGGTTGTTCTTGCCCACGGAAGTGAACTTTCCTCAGGGAAAGGCATACTTTTACTCCAGTAGTGAACACAATGAAAATGAAATCTTCGTAGCTATGGCTACCGCTGCATTACATTCGGGTCTAAATAGACTTGGCCCCAAAAAGATGACCCACCAGAGACAGAGGATAAGACGTTTTCAAGCATTTCATGGAGTCAGAATCTAGGAGCTGGGAAGAACCTTGCATCGTGTAACTTGACCCTGTGGTCCTCGGAACCCATGATGGAGACCTCGACCATTTCTGGTCTTGAGAGGCACACCTGGTTCCAATCCAGGTTGCAGATCTCAGCGAGGTTCTTTCTGCAGCCATACCACATGCGCCATGTTTGTGCCCAACCTGCAAAGTGTCTTTGCCACTCATTCATTTGCCCCCCTTCCAAGCCTCACTGTCTACTTCTGGCTGCAAAACTGATGGAGCAAATCCAGTCTCTTAGACACCGTCTGATTTTTTATCTGCCCTCGTATAACAGTCCATATGTAAAGCACAACAGTCCATTTGTAAACCACAAGGACAGCGAGAGCAGCCATGGGGCTTCTGAGGGCAGGAGGACCCACCTTCAAAAGGGAGGCCTCCTGGTTGCACTGCCCCCTTTTCCTTAAAAGGGCAAACTGGCTTTGGAAGGAGGAGGCATGTTGGAGGGAGGGACCAGAGCCCAGCTGTCACTACGTGTGCCACACCTGCCAGGTGCCTTTAACCCGTTAGCTCCCGGTCCCTAGGAACCTGCTTTTCCTTGCTTTTTGCACACAGAGCAGAGCACGGTGTGGTTGTGGCTTCCTGAAGGTGATGTCTGGTGAGTTTGATGAGGGCGACAGGTTGTCAGCAGTAACCTCAGAGGCGCGTCTGCTTCTCCAAAAGTAGGAGTCTTTGTTTCCGCGTCAATGCAGAGGGGTTGGAGAGAGGGGAAGAGACTTCGCTTTCTGGAAAGAAACTGTAGAGATACATGGAGAAACGGGGTGGAGGTAGGATTTCCATCCCTGTGGGATTACCAAGCATTTTAGCCCTACAGCGATGCTGTGGCCCATTCCGTCACTGACAGATTTATTTATCGACTTATACTTTTCATTCAGCCAACTTTTCCTGAGCACCTCCCACTGTCCTGAATCCTGAACATCAGTGGAGAACTAGAGAGACGTGGCCCTGCCCTCAGGGAGCTTACAAGGCAGGCCTGTCGCCAGGCTCACTCCACTACACCTTGAGTGCTTTCTTTATCTATAAGAAGCTACCAAGGTGAGCCACTCATAGTTCTCAAGAAGTGCTGGTGTCAGGGAGGGTGTATCCTAACCGTAGCCTCTCCAGAGATTTCTGTCATTTCTCTGATCACTCGTCAGGCCTCTGGCTTGAGTTGGAATTTGTTTTCTACATTAGGTTCAAATCTGCCTGTTCTAATTTCAGCTTCCTCTCTTCTGGCCCTGGCCAGTCCTCAGAGGTCAGGGTTGCCCTTGGTACCTGCTGGTCGAGGCAGGAGTGTCGCTGAACCAACCAATCTTGGCTTGGCCACGGTTTCACTTAGCTCCTCTTCTCTCAAGCTGGATTTGGCAGAGATTTGTTTGAACCTCTGCAAACTTCAATTCAAATCAGAGCTCAAACCTAGTGAGTGGTTGAGTGGGCTGCTTTAATACTGACAGTGACAGAATTGACTTTAAAATAATCCTTTTAGGGACACAAGATGAGTGGTTTGACCTTTTATTAATATCCTTGTCTTTCTTTCTAACAATAATGGTTTTAAGTCAACATCGCTTTAAATTTGGTTCATTCCATTAGGATCAGTCCAAAAAAGAGTTTCCATCAGTGACTCTGAAATCCAATTGGGATGAAGAAAAATCACTGATATGGTAAAAATCCCAGTTATACTGACCAGATTAAAGATTTCCTGCTGAATTAAAGAGACATTCGACGCGCTGATTTTTTTTTTTTTTTTTTTTAACTCATTGTAGATATTCGTATGTTTAAGCAGATGGAGAAATCTACCCTGAAGTTTTAGTATTTCCAAGTTCTCTGGGAGCTTAAATTCTAATGGGAGAGACCCATGTTAAGTAAATACATAAGATAATTTCCGATAGTGAACTTGGAAATGGGGGCAGACAGGTAATATTAGACAGAGAGGTCAGGGAAAGCTTCTCTGAGCTGTGACATTGAAGCTGAGATCTGAAAGGCAAGGAGGACACAGCCACACGAAGACATGGAGCTAGTGTTCCAGACCCAGGGGACAGGAAGTGCAAAGTCCCAGAGGTGGGGGCAGGCTTGAGGGACAGGAAGTGTGTGGAGCAGTGCTCACGGGGGAGCCATAGGACATGGGAATAGAAAGGAAGCCAGGGCCATAGGAAGAAATGCAGATTTCATTAGAAGTGCAGGGAGTACGTTAGCGAAAGCTAAACACTGACTTTTCTAAGCCATCAGCACAGGAAAAATGGGCCTGAGGGGTGTGTTTTATTTAGGACTGAAAAGGACACTGCTGAGGTTTCCCTTTTTTTATACTTCTGCATTGAGTTATACAAGTTTAGTAAAATGAAATAATACGTACAGAAGTGCTGAACGTGATTGGTGGTGTTATGACTTGTTGGTAGAAAAAACTTGAAGCCTAAACTTGAAGCCAGTTCTCCCTCTTAAACCCACCTGGCAATTCCGTGAGACCTACATTGCTATGAGACTGCATTACCGTTTTTCCATATCTCACGAAGGCTTAGGGGAGGATGATTCCCACCATTTAGATCCACAGACCCTGAGGAGAGAAGCCCCATTTGGCACCCTGCTCTCATCTGAGGCCATAGGGGGCAAAGGTGGGACTTTCCTGAGGTTGTGGTTCCCAGGATGTCTCCACTTCTGGGGCCACACTGGCTACATGGAAATTATGAAAATATCCAGGGCAGGCGGCTAATAAATAAGAAGTGACAGGCATCACATATTAGGGGATTACTGCACGTACTGACTCTCCTGCAAGACACACGATGAAGGTTGAGGGCACCTAATAATCCCATGATATGTGCTGCCTGATGCACGGCTGATACAAAAGGAAATCTGCTCTATGGGAACAGGAGACCAGAAGGGTCACGTCCTAGGGATGACTGTTCCCTTTGGCGTGGATCTGTGGGATGTTTCTGAGAGCTTTTTTGTGACCTTTGGTTTCTAAATGCAGTCCGGGGCCCTGACCTCTAAAAGAGATAAAGTCTTGTGTTCTAGGTTTGTTCACTGGTACCAGGAGTAATTACCAGGAGTAATGAGGAAGCTGAGATTCTGAGAGTTTGTCAGCTCGTATGGGTCCAGGGTGGCGATTACCATTGGGGCTGGCTGTTGTCTGGGCATGGCCCCCTCCGTGGAAGTCTCTGGCAGGGCTGCTGTAATCGTGTGCTCAGTGAAGGCAGAAGTGACTCTGATATCTTTTTGCTAAAGAATTCCAGCAACGCTACCCAAGCCACGCGTGGCACAAATTAATTGAGCCAGAAAAGTTACTTGCATACAGTTGGCACTTCTGTTCTTGTTAGAATCAGAAAGAGCAATTGGATGAAGACCACTTCAGGAGAAAGGAAAAAGCATATGTTACTTATTGTTTGGGGTGAATGTTTTTATGAGAAAAGGGGATGCCGCATCATTAATAACGCTGGCACGCCGTCCCAAGTCTGGTCGGCCTGATAGATTAAACATGAACCCTCTCATTATTCCAGCGGCACTGGCTTTCCCTCCAGCCTGATATGTATTCCATGCACAGTTAAGTCTCTGAGTTGACATCTTCTTCTAAAATTGTTTGGCTGTAATAAATATAAAACTTTCAGCACTGATGTAAAGCATTGCTGGCTGGCATCATTTTCTACCCCCTTTTAATTATTCCTGACACTGTGGAGAAACATCTAATATAAATCTGTAATGTGCACTGATGACAAACTACACGGTTGAAGGACCATGTAATTTCTCCACAATTAATTAAAGCGCATGGAGATTTTTTTTCACATTCTCTTTCTTTCTTTCTTTTTTTTTTTTTTTCCCCCAGCAGCCAGATGCCACTGACTGGCTCAAATAACACTGCTGTCAACTGTAAAAAATTAAGATCCAAACCGTAAGAAAGGTACTTAGATAAAGAAACCAGATGCTGGGTTATTTGTGATACCCACATACATCTTGATGTAAGCCACCATTGTTCAACATCTGTACTTCCACAGCCTTAATTACGCACTTAACTCAGCAAGTCTGTCAGCAGTTTATTTCCACAAGTATCGTCACTTTTGTAAGTCTTTTATTAAAAATTGAATGGTGCCAATCAGTGGGGGGTGGGGAAGAGAGACACCCGAGGACGTGGACGAGGGGGAGGCCGCTGCCTGTTTACGCCAGGAAGGCGCTCTGGTGTTCATGGACGCTTGCGTGTGGTCAGCGAGGAAAGTGTACGCTGCTACTAGTTCAGGCTAACCTACCACCTGGAATTGATCAAAAGCAAATTAATTTTCATTTTCAATTAAGAATACAATTAAATCCAATGCGGTGAGGGGGGGAAATTGTAATGTTTACATCTAGCTCCTGCAGTGGGCGGGCTTGGGGGAATACCAGACGAAATGAAACACTTGTCTTTGCATCTTTGTGTTTAATTCATCCAACTGTTAAGGTGGTAGGATGGGCGGTGGCTGCTGCTGCTACATTTTACCTCCCAGAAGCTGCCTCTTCTCCCCGCGTCAGGCAGAATTCTAGGAACAGGGAAGAAGGAGGGCAGATGGAGTAGAAACTGCAAGATGTCCGTTGGCAGGGCCTTGCCCCATCACTCTGCCAGCTCTTTTCCCAGGATTCCTCCGTGTGTCAGGGATGTGGGTGATTTCGTGAAGACCCTGCATTAGGAAACAGGAATTTGGCTTTGCGTCCCGCCCCCAGCTTGCTGGCGCGCCGTGTCAAAGCAGTACCTGGCAAATGGATCCCCCTTCCAAGTCCGGCCATCATCAGAGATATTGAGTGATTGTGTGAAAACAATCTGGCTGCTGAATGCCTCGTGTCACAGGATCCCAGCTCTCTTCACTTGACTATTCTCTACATTCAACTGCTGCCTTTTGTTGGAGTAACTGAGTGGGGGGGTCTGTGGGGCAGGCAGGATTCCTCCCCGCTGCCTGGGGAACAGTTGGCCCAGTGTGCTCATCACCAAGGGTGGTCATGTGGGCAGCTTTGACCCCGATTTTAAGGAAAGTCAATTATTTGTCAATTATGAGACCTAGAGATCCAGATTGGAGACTCGGATGCTAAATGCCCTGCTCCCTGGTTGGGCGATGGATGACAGTGTATTGGTGAGTATGAAGCAGGTGTCTCCTGGCCATCTCTACCTGCCTATGCTCCCAGACCAGCTGCCCCTGGCTCGCTCTAAGCAGGCTGCTGTGCTGGTGAAAAACTTCTCACTAGCCATCTGAGAGAGCAGCCTCTTTGAAAAAGCAGCGTGAGTGATAAATATTTTGTCATATGAATAACAATAAAGATAGCTTCAGATAATAGCTTACATCTTTCTAAAATCCTCTAGGTGATGGATTAAGAGGAAGAGAAGGTTCTGGGTCATGGAAACAGCTGCTTTGGGTGAAAGATTATTCAAAGTAGTGTGGTGACCACGAATCCCCAGGATTCCAGTCCATATTTTACTTCATGCCACCCCCACCTCCCAACGCAAGGGTTTACGTTTCCTCCCTGCATGGTATTTGTGCTTTAAAAGAAGATTTTATTACTTCTGCTACAGTGGAATTTCTCTTTTTACTAGACAGTTGGCATGACCACAGCCTGAAACCACGATGGGATGGAGTTGTTAACACGCTGGGATCAGTTTTTCCCCCCTTTAAAGCTCTTTTCTTTTCTTTATTTTTTTAAAGAAGAAAAAAAAAAGGCTCCAACAAATCAACAGAACTATTAACTTTCTGATTTATTTGCTACAGAGAGCAAAAGAAGTCAATGTGAAGTGACAGAAACACCAGAACAGACAGTAGGAAAACACTCTACGGGAAAGTTTTCAGCTAAAACCGCACCACAAGCAGTGGGTTAGAGGAGATAGACATCTTCAATTTCCTGATTGCATAATGGAAATGGGATTTCTTTTTCCTGTTTAAAAAAAAAAGCGTTATCCATAACACTGACATGAAGTTTTCTGTGCTTTGGGTTCCAAAAAAAAAAAAATCTTCTCTCAAAAGCAGGCTTCTATGGTCTTGGTTGCAAACAGTTCCCACAATTGCTTCTGTTGGAGGGAAAAGGTAAATGTTGCCAATAGGATGAAGGCCGGAAGTCGTCTTCAGGGGACTGGGAGATTAACTGCCCTCCTGGCAGATGGCATGGCGTTTAGTAAATAGATTCCCCCCCCCAGCATAAAGACAAATAGCCTTGAGAAAAATTAATCTGCTGTGGATTGGCAACCTGATAGCTGCATTGCCAGCACACGTTATCGCTTTGCAAGTATCTCGGGGTTAGAAGTTTCTAAGGATGTGAGACTGTAGCTTGCGGCAGTTCATGACAGTTTGGGCAGTTGTCCTTGCTGGGCTCGGGCCAGGCTTCTCGGCTGACCCTCCCTCCCCACCGGCAGACACAGGTGATGTGTGGTCTTTAAATGTACGCATCTTCCCAATGCCCTTGGTGACCAGGCTCTACCATGTTTTCCCAAAAATAAGACTGGGTCTTATACTAATTTTTCTCCGAAAGACACATTAGGGTGTATTTTCAGAATATGTCTTATTTTTTCATGTACAACAATCTACATTTATTCAAATACAGTCATGTCATCTTCTTCTAGAACATCATCATAGTGTACTAAATGTGTCCATCTGGCTGACGATCGTAACTGGGGCTTATTTTCGGGGTAGGTCTTATTTTCCAGGAAACATGGTATATTACCCTCACCCCGGGTTTCTGATGACCTGTTCCTGACACGGAAAATTCTTGGCTTTGGCCGATAGCTTACATCACTTTTGCACTTAAAAATGCCCCTGATCTCCAAAGCAGTCCTGATTTTTAAGTCACTCTGTATATCAATACTTCACTTTATTTAATACAGTGTTTTAAAATTATATTTAAAAGGCAGCCTTTTGTCTCGTGTGCTCTTGGCTGGGAAATAAAGGAAGTCTCTTTTAAGAGGTGTTTTACATTTTATGGCTACTGAGAGAGAACATAGTTCTTTAATAGGTATATGTGTAAAAGAGTTCCACATTCTCCGTCTTCAGAGATTCGTTCTGGAGTAAGGCTGTTTGATAGAAACCTCAGAGGTTTGGATACAAAGCAGAACGCTCCCTAAACTTGTGGGCGACGGGAGTTTCTCGGAGCTCCCACTCTCACCAAACAGAGCATTCTGCCTTGACTGCTGCTGAGGGCTGTGTAACACGGATCATTCTGGTCTTCTGCTTCATGGTTATGGCCACGTAATATGTTCCTCATTGAGCCGGGCGATTGACGGAGACGCCAGTGCATTTAAGACTTGAGTCTACTGGAAATGAGACTTGCGTTCTTGCCAGAAATGGATGCTATTCTGTGTCCACCACTATCACACATCTCGATTTTTCTCTTAATCCTGACTCTTAAAACAATAATATCAAACAACTCCAGGGGAAAAAAGTTAAATATTTCCATATGAAGAGCTGATTAAATTTGGATGGTTTTCTTTTCAGTAAAAATTGATATGTGATTAAACACAGTGCAGCTGGATCACTGATTTGGGCTGATAGTCCCAGATCCTCTGATCTCACTACCCAGCTCTAAGAAGCGGTGCCCAGTGACCCGCCATGCTGTGGCCCAGGTTCTGAAATGCCCATTCCCAGGGCCTCTGGGCTGCAGCACGCAGGCGCTAAACACAAAGTCGGCGGTCACCTGGCTCAGGTCTTTCCTTTTAAATCACACGGTTCTCCTCTGTCCATTCCTCTCAAAGGCAGGCTGAGTCCATGTGAGGCATTATGGTTGCTAGTGGGCATGCTCCATCAGTTAGGATTCTTTTAGTTGAAAATGGAGTATAGAGCTCGGCTGGGGTGTGGGAGGAGGTGGTGGAGAAGATGACTGATTGGCTCATGTGTCTGAAAAGGTCCAGTGTCTGGCTTTAGTACACTAGGATCTTGGGTTCAGGTGAGGTGGCCGTGACCTGTGTTCCCTTGGCCCATACGCTGCCCCTATTTCCTCAGTGTTTGTCCCACTTTTGGTCAGACCCTGTTCTTTGGGTCACAGATGGCTGCCACCAGCTCTCGGTGGGGCTCTGTCCTTCTGTGTTCACATCCCATTGCCCTGGTGCTTCCAGCTCAGGCGCCCATTCCCCTTGACTGCAGCCAGGGGAGTGGGAAGATAGCAGGGCACTGCTCCCTGCACTGGAACCCCTGGGGCTAAGAGCCTGAGAAGAAGTGGCTTGAGAAGTAGACCTCTTTGATCAGGAAATGAGTGTTTTCGTGAAACCACATTCATAGCTTCTGTTTTCATTCTCTTTAAAATGTGAATAATACGAGGAAAGGGCTTCTTGATTATTCCCGTGGATGTACAGGCTTGACTTTTGATTCTCCCACTGTTCAGAGCCAATGGATCTCTTCTGCTATTGCCGTCGGTGACCACAGGTAAAAGCGGTTATTGTTGTTCAGCAAACTTGAGGGAGAGGAAACCGTCCTGCTGCCTCCATGCTACAAACCATGTCCATCTTTCTTCTCTGTAGACTGGAAGTTACCAAAGAGTCAAGGATGCCCCCAGGCTTCAGCCATCTTTGTCCCTTGCCGGTCATACATTCATGGCGCTCTCCTTAACTCTGAGATGGGATAGCGCTGGTTTTAGCCTTTTATTCTGATCCTTCTTATCTCAATCCACCCTCCATTTCTCTCTCCTAGAAGTCCCAGATCTCTGTCTTGGTTACCGTGATGTCTTCCCCTTCTCTTCCAGGTTTTGCCAAGACCATGTCCTTCCCAGTCTCAGCTCAAAGTTAACTGGGTTCGGTGGCCTGGCTTCCGGAAGCCGAACTGCCCTGAACCACCTCTGGAAGGAGTGACTACTCCCGAATGAGGTCAGGCACTCAAAAAATTGATAGGTGACATTCACTCTGGGTTCCTCTTGTACATTCTTCTGACAGTCAAGGTCCCCCCAACTTGGGGACTCCAATTTTGTGATAGAGAAACAAGACAAATTTGACTCTGAACGTTTGTTAGCCTCCAGGGAAGTATGTGTGTGACTGACCCATTCTACATGTCTCTTTGTCACACTGAGTGTTCACTGGGCTCCCTTACAGCCTTCCTGCCCCACCAAGAACCAGACTACAAACAAAGCATTTACCCGCTGAGGATTTCGTTCTAATTAAAATTTTACATATACCGAATAAACAAGGGCGCTTTTGAAATGTAAATGTGTCATTTTCATAGGCAACTTAAGTCGGCTCCTCCTACCCGGAGACTGGTTTCTCCTTCAGCACAAAGCCCTGTGTGTCTCGTAGTTTCTCTTTAGTTTTGTGCAGCTCCAGTTCCCTGTACACTTAGATCCTGGTGGGGGTTGTTGTGTTGTTGTTGTTGTTGTTGTTTTCCTTGCACACTTTCTGCAGTTTAGTTATTTGTTGTAATTATCAAGTTCATTTTTCTCTAATAGACGTGATTAAGTATATTTAGCACTGTGTAATGAGTTTTCTGCCTGGTTGCATCTTAGCTAATAAGGAATTCCTTAGTGGCATCTCTGCCAGCTGCTGGGAATCCCAGGTCTACGTTGCCACAGGAGACCCTTTCCATGAACTGCTAGCATTAGAGAAATTAACTCCATTACACTCACCATAAAATTGAGGCTGAAATTTGATTACTAACAGATCTTCAATTCAACTAGAAACTGTAGAAATGGGGTGGTGCCAAGTGGGGAGGAAGGTGAATGTGTGTGAAATGCCCGTAGCCTCACTCTCGTCGGTGCGCGTGTTCCGATACCTCCAGCCGCCAGCTTATCTCATGAGCCGGAGCAGAGGACAGTGCCAAGCTGATGGGCTTCTACCTGTGAGATTCAGTGGGGATGCGACTGGAGGAAGTCTCTGTTACTGCCACGATGGTCATTAGAACCTTGTTACTTATTATTAGTGCTTCTGTCTTCACTGAGCTAAGAACCCTCTGGGTGTGTGTGGCTTTTTTTTTTTTTTTTTTTTTTTTTGCCATCAAAACTACTTGCCGTTGTCACAGGCAGTCCAAATTTGTAAGGCTAAAGTGCTGAGGACAATTAGTAATTGGTGACTGGCTGCTATGATGTATAGTTGCTTAGCAACCATTTCTGAATTAAGTCTCTGGAAGGGGCATACAGGAAAAGACAAGACAAGAAGATGAAATAGGTACCATTTCAATGTGTAGGTGAGTCGGTAATGAAAAAAGATATTTGTAATCATAGAAACAGCTGAGTGGAAGATTGGGGCTAAAGGAAAGAAAAGACAGAACGTAGTTCCTCTCTTGCTAAATAAAATAAGAGTAAGTGGCTGTTGAACCAACCCCACTGATGTAAGAGCGCTTTCTCTTTCTTTGACACTTTCCTGTGATTCCAATGCAAGCGGAACTCGGGGAGTGTTATTTACCCAGAATGCAGCACGGACATTCATGGAAGGAAGAGATGGAGCAGCGAGTGGTGCTTGATTCTGGAAATCTTTAGAATGAGCTATATTTAGCTTCAGTCAGTTCATATGAGTGAAGTAGGATTAATGGGGGACAGGGCTCGGTTTTGCTCCAGACCTGCTTGGGGTACCAGGTGGAATTGGTGCTCTCGTCAGCTGACACTCAGGCTTGCTCCATTTGCAGTAAGGAGGCATCCTGAAGAAGCCGAGAACAGCAGCATGTCCATTTCATTAGACTCGGCTGAGTTTAGAGACTCTCAGCAGACTAAGATATCACCCTGAACTCCATGATTCAGTGAGCTGGTTTAGCCTCTGGAAGGCCAGATGAGCAAAAGAAAGTGGAAACGCAGTAAAAGACCTTGATCCAGATATGGAGTCTTGTTAAGAGGCTGCCTTATCTCTGCAACGAGCTCTGTCTAGAGGTCTGCAAAGGTCCAGGGACTCGTTACTGTTAGTGGGGGCTGTTTTGCAATTAGTGTTGAAACACTGAGATAAAGAAAGGATATGTAGGAATTAAAAACAGATAACGTAAACACTAACAAACAGCCTTAATCCCCTTGGCTGAGTGTTTTTGCATGTTTACCTCTGATCAGAATTCTTAATAATATCGAGTGTGTTGCAATTCAATAAAGATTCCCTAGGAAGAAAGAAATCGATTCTTGGATTACAAAACACAACAAGAAAAACAGAAACAGAAAAACTTATACTTGTGACTTTCTATTACTTTAAAAATAAAATAATTCAGAAAAATATACAATGGCAAATAAGTTACATTACACAGGAAGGTTTGTTTTGCTTGAGTTTGGTTGAGATCACTTATGGGCACAACTCGATCCCCCGTGATCTCGTGATTAGAAGGGTATCTTGAGGGCTCAGAGAGCAGATTTTTTTATCTCCTCCTATGACTTGTTTTCTCTCTGAAGAATAAAGGTGGCAATCAAGAAAGTCTTTGCCCTCCTGGCCTGAAGTTCCTCACTGGAGACGGGAAGCAGATAACCATCTCTGCTTCTTGCCTAGTACCTGTAAAGGGCTCCTCCTCACAATAGAGCACTGCGTTTTCAGAACACTATAATTACGTGGGAAAACGCCACAAAGGATGGCTGGTACAGAGTAACGGCATGTATAATAACACAATCTGTCTGATGGCCCGCAGTTCCAGTTTAAAGGTGTTAAGCTAAGGGTGCTGTGTGCTGCTACATTCCCACCCTTACCCCCACCACTTCCCTGAGGTTCACTCATACTCTAGTTGTTTAGCACCCAGCTTCCCTACGATTACAAGTTCTGCGAGGTCACGTGCAGTATCCCTTGCTTTCCCCCAGGCCGTTGTAGCTCTAGCACCCGTTGTATCTCTTACGTAGGAGGAACCCGGTTGGTTGGATTTATGGTTACCTTCAAATCGAGCAGGGGTAGCCAGCCTCCAAGATGGTCCCCAGCGATCCCCTCCTCCTGGCATTCCCAGCCTTATGGAATCCCCTCCCTTGGAATGTGGACTGGAGTTGGTGACTTCCTTCTGACAAATAGAATAAGAGGGGAAACTGAGTCATAAAAGGCGCTGTGGCCACTGCAGTCTCTTTCTCTCTGGACCGCTCGCTCTGGGGGAAGCCAGCTGCCATGCTGGGAAGTCATCCTGTGCAGAAGCCCTCATGCTGTGGAATTGAGGCCTCCAGCCCACAACCATGTCAGTGAATTTAGAAGTGGATCTTCCAGTCCAAGCCAAGCCTCAGATGACGGCCACACAAGCTTGTACACTGATGATATCCTTGTGAGAGACCCTGAACCAGACCCACCCAACTCCCAAATTCCTGACCCCCAGAAACTCTGGAAATAATAATGCTTGTTTTAAGCCCCCAAGCTGGGGGGTAATTGGTACACTGAGTAGATAATGAATGCCCTGGTTGCTTACCACTGGTGTCACGTCGTTCACTTACCATTCAGTAATTATTGGCTGAATGCCAACTCTGCCAGAGACTGTCCTAGGTGCTGGGGACACCAGATAAATAAGGCAAGGTCCCTGCCTTCAAGGAATTTCCGGTCTGGGACAGGGAGATGGCTATATAGAGAGAAGGGAGCTGGAATGAGGGGGAGCCATAAAACCAACAGAGTGGACTCTTCTGTAGCCTTCTCTCACCCCAATGCACATACACAAATATATCGCAGGAAATATTTTTTCCTGACTGTACCTTAGCTTAGCTGTAGCTAGTTCCAGCAAACTGTCCAACACTGCCCCTTATTGCTTCATTCATTATGGAGCTGGGCGGCCCCTACAGAAGAGAGTAGATTCTGAAAGTCCCTGGCCCTGGCGTGTGCTGCCCCCACCTCTGCCATTTGACTGAATCTGAATGGCTCTCCCCAGCCTGTCAGTTTTCTTTATCCCTCCCCAGTCTCTCCATCACTCACACCCCATTATCCAGGGGTATTTTGATTAGAAACACGTAGTTTGATTATTTAGAAAAAAACCACAAGATTGTTGTAATGCTTTGAATATTTGTCGGATGTATGAAGGCAAGTTTCGCCGTGGCTGGAGGCTGCACACGGCAGGAGGGTGAGTCACACCTTGGGCATACTAATAGAACCCTTGTAGGGCCTGCCGAGAACATAGACATCAGCCGACAAAGCCCTGATATACTGATGGTCAGTAATAAACCACGTCTCCAGAGGGTCCCTGCCGTAATGGCTCTTAGAATGGCTGATTCATTAGTAGACCCATTTCCAGGACCTCACCCTCTGGGCTAAACACAGCTTGCCCTGTACATGGATGGCGTGGGGCGGCTGACCTAGGGCCTGAGGACGCGTGCCAGAAGTTGGTGAGGGGAAATCCACTTTGCGGTCAAGAAGCAGCTCTGCTGGACCGTGGTCCTCCACCCCCTAGCAGGTGGCTCTCGGGAACAAGAAGGAACAGGAACAGGCACCAAAGAACCCCAGTAATACTGTCTAGTTGCTCCCAGGTTTAGAAACAATGCCGAAGAGGAAGAAAGCGACACGCTGTTTTTTCCGTGTGCCACAGGAAAGCAGTAACATGGTGATACCATCCTCTTCCAAGTCCACCTGCCTAAGTGGGCAAACCGAGACCATGTGGGAGAGACACCAAAGATTATTTGGCTTTTCCCCACCTGTGCACGAACAGGAGAATGATGGAACGAGCTGGTTGTGTTTAGGGCCTTTAGTTGCTTTTTTCCTCCCCTTTAAAAACACTCTTCCTTTGTGTGCTGCCGTTGTGTCTACCTTTGTTGTGGCGGTTGTTGTTTTAAATAGGAGAACTTGTGAAATGAGACTGCATAAGAGATGGACTTGTTTTATATATGGGATATTGCCTGTCCTTCAGATCTATGTGTTTCGCTTATGGAATGAACCGAAGGAGGAGAGATAAACTAATATTTTGTATAAGCTCAGCCAGACAATACAGATGATAAAGATGTTTCATCTTCTTATGCATGCAGAAAATATGAAAAATCGTAGTTTACACATATTTGCTCAATTCAAGTGTAAAATTGGGCCCCTCGATTGCCCTGGGCCACAGTGGCTGTGGTAAGGAAGCTCGATTTACCTTGCAACCGAGTGAAAAATGATCAGAATATTAGACTCATCTAGCCCACATTAAGGAACCATTGCATTTCCCGACAATTTTATGCTATCTCAATATGAAAACAGAGCAATTTCAACTCATATCAGGTTATGATCGCCAATTACAGTTGCATAATTCACCCAGTCGTCTCTTTGCAGGGCCTTTATTTTCCCTCTTGGTGACATTCCTGAGAAAGTGCCTGATAAAAATGTCATATATCATCCCAGCTTTAGAACTCGTGAGGGGGTAATCTGCTCTGCCTTGCCGAGCCCACATATTCATCATTGGGGTTTTGACTTGGAGGGGTCACGGCACTCATAATTTCCTGTTTGATATTGTCCTCAGCCGCGCTGACAAGGGCCGTAAAAGCTTGGTTGTAGGCAGTGGTTAAGCGCCGTTCCAGTGGGGCTCATCACGAGCTGTAACGGGGCATTGCTGTAGTTGGCCGTTTCCAAGATAATTAGATTTGATGTCAACATTTCTTTATCACCTGCATCCTTTTGTGCATCTGTGTGTCAAGTTGTTATTTCCGGATTTATTAGCACCCTCAGAGCTGCTCTCTATCTGTCAGCCTGTGTGCTGTTTGTGTTGACAGTTGTAAAGTTAATTACTAGTACTAATGAGCGTCGGGCTTTTGGTGGACATGGCGTTTTGGACATTTAAAACTATAATTAGTTTTTTTTTTTCTCCTTGTGTAGTGCTTCAGTACAGAAAACAGTGTTTAAAAAAAAAAAATCTTTGTTGCATCCCATTTTGACATTCTGTGTGCAGTCAACTTATCTTTTATTCAAAGGCCCCCAAAATTCACTCCTGTTTATTTTTCAAAATACACTGTCTTTTCATTGTAACGCCCTGAATTATTTCCTTTGTTCCTTCCTTCTCTTCCAGCTTGATAATGTGGTCACTTCATAGGCCTTGAGAATTAAGGATAGTGATGGTGGAATGATCAAAAAACGTGCTGGGTAAATGTTGACCTGCACCCAATCAGTATACTGCCAGTTTCCCACTTACAACTGTCCTCTTTTCACATCTTAACTCTGGGTTCAGCTGAAAGAATCAGTGAGTGAAGACAACTGGATACAATGTAAAGCATTCTAAACAGTCCCCCGGGTAGCTGGTCTCTTAACTAATAGTAAGTTTATGTAGTGTTAATTCTCCCCCGAGAATCACGGGTAGCTCTGTCTCTAGAGTCCGTCCTTGAATCCTTCCAACAAACCTGAGAGCTTGGTACTTACTATCATCCCCTCTTTACAGTAGGGGAACCTAAGGGGCAGGAAGGTTAAGGAACTTCAGTCTAACAACTGTGAAGCTGTGCTGGGATTTGAACACTTGTCAGTGCCAGGGCTTGTAACTACTACTCTACAGGCAAAAAGTGTGCTTTCAAGAAAAATTAGCAGACTCCCGGGGCATGTATTCTAGAACAACAAAAAGCAATCACTTACGAAATCCGAGGGGCTCATTTGTATTTCACTCCCCGTCATACAGGAACGCTGGTTTCAGTGTAATGGCAATTATCTGTGGCATGTACTTTATGGAGGTATTTTGTTTGCTCTGTTGGGGCAGCCGAGCCCCACTCCCTTGCTGCTATTCATATTTACTTTCTATTCATCATTATCTGCCATTTTGCTAAATAACTATCCTTCCCGGACATAAATCATCTATAAAAATACTCTGGCTCAGAGAAAATTTCGCCCTGGCACTGCAATGATGAGATAACCATTTTCATCTCTTGTTGAAGCATTGAGATTTATTGGCTTTCGATGGGCAACAGACCAAGCATCACTCTCTGTGCTAAACAGACTCCCACTTGCATTTATTCTTATTGCATTTAGTGATTCGCAGTAGAGCTCTCAGAATCCCTTGAGGGTCCATTCCCAGCCTGGGTGGGGTATGATTACTTTATATTAGATAAGGGAAGGACACACAAAGAAACATGTGGTGATTCGGGTGATTTTTTATTTCCGTTTAGCAGTGATGACAGAATGTCATAGTGAAATGACTTCAAAAGTCATTTTTCCCCACTGCCCTGGTTCTGCAGCCTGGTCCCTTGAGGGCTCTTCCATTGTACAGTGTTATTAATTCTGCTAACTTTCAGACTTCATTGCTGACAACAGGCCTCTTGGCTTTCGCAGCCTATTACATTAAATTTCCCATCAAACCATGTCAGCCTCTGAGGTCACAGATTTCGAGAGAAGCTTTCGATATTTTGCCATCTGACTTCACGGGCAGGTGTTTTCTAAATTGCTTTTAGGTTTGTTTTTCCAGTGTCAGAAATCAGATTGAACCTATTTAAAAAAAAACAACCTCAAGATAGTGAGCTCTCATCAGGGTAAGAACAAAGCGACGTTGGAGGCACGCCTGAATGGGTGTGTGCGTGTGTGTGCGTGCGTGTGGGTCTGCACGCGCGTGCACTTGTGTTTCAGTTGACCTTTCAAAGGGAAAGCAAAGCCTTCTAACTAGACTTCATCCCTGACCCCACCTGGTGGGTAGAGTGTCTTGTCGACAATTTTTCTGACACTTATTGAAGCCCCAAACTATGGTGTGGCTGCCCCGGTGAGCAGAGCTGTGGCCCACTGACCTTGGTTTCGGAGGGATCTGTGGAACTGTTGAGCGGTGTCAGCAGGCCACTATGAGCTGGCCGGTGAAAGGATTGCAGGTTAAGCGTGTCTTAATGTGGGATCCCCGAGCAAGTTCCTGGTGACAATAAAAATTCAGTGTCTCCCTGGATGCGCTGCTTTTGGCACGTTATTGTGGGATTAAAATAAAGGAAAAGACAGAAACCTTCCTTCCACGGAACATGGCCACAGGCACCACGTTACTGTCAAAATTACATTTTGAAGGAAGCCTGTGGAGGGAAATGGAACGGGGGCTCCACTTAAAAACAGGAAAGAAATGAGATGTTATTTCTGAAGCAGTCAACTCACGAAAATGATTACAAATCATTTGGCAAACCCAAGGTACCCTGGAAATTTTTTTCTTTATTAGTTCCCGTTAATATTTCTGCTCTAGAAATGACAACATTCAAATCTCGACTTGCCCTGGTCAGAAAACAGCCTTTGGTCCCTTCACCAGGTATATGTGTGTGCTCAGGAGGGTGGGGAAGTGACCGGCCCTGGGAGTCGAAGGGAAGGGGGTAGTCACTCTCTGGCTTCAGTGACAGGTGTTAAACACTTGGGTGCCTCACCTATAAGCAGGTGACGAGAGCTTGGGTGCATCGCAGGAAGCGCTGCGTGAATGCTAGCCCTGCGCCCTTTCTTCGTTGTAATTTTGAGAGGCTATACCAGCCCACTCCGCCCTGAACCCCTCATTACCCACCTCTCCCCACAGGAGGAGGTACCGACGTAGGCGAGGGCCAGAGAAGGATGAGGGAGGCAAGGTAGTGTCACTGTGTTTCCCTGCTAGCAGCCATAAGGAGAGAGAATCATTTGTGGCACTCTGGGGACAGTTTTGTCACCCTGACAGTAATGCTGTTATGCGCTGGCTTGACACACAGGATGAATCCATAAAGACAGATAAGTAACTGTGAAAGTGGCTGGGGATCAGGCTGAGTGCCACCACTCACCTGCAGTGACAAATAGATAGTCATGAAGGATTGGAAATCCTGCCCAACACGGAGATCTGTCAGCGAAGAGATGGACTGCAACCCCGGGTGACACAGGCAGCTGGAGGAAGGCGTGCGAGGCCGACTTCAGAGCCCTGTTTGGGAGGGTTAGGCTTTTCTGAGAGGATGAGGGTGTCCATGCGGGTGGGAGGAGAGGATTTCAACACTGTTTTATTCTTTGTGAACTGCAACGGTGCGTGTTGTGTTCTTTTATTAGAAAGTTCAGGCATATTTGGTTAAGAAGGCCGCGTTTCTTTCCACTTTCCCTGGTTGGTTTTTTTTTTTTTTTTTTTTCATACCAATAGGGGTCCCCATCTGCAAATCAAATGACTCCAAGTTTTGATAGTTAGCAAAACATTACCGCGAAGCTGCTGCTGTCAGCCGCACCAGGCAAAGGGCATCGGAAGCAGGGGCCCCGTATTTATCTTCTGTGCTGGAAAGGTTTGTTATTTCTGGTGGGGAATCTGCTTCTCTTCAATGGAAGAAATTCCGAGGGAATCTTTTGAGGAAACAGGCTCTGGGCTGGAGCTGCTGGTTTCCACTTGGGTTGAGACCCCAGCAGCGCTGTGTTCTGCCGCTTGGAAACCCATTGTCTTTACCGTGCCGACTGTGGCATCTTTGTTTTAATTATTCTTGAGGTCGCGGCTGCCTGGCTGCATCCTGTAATCTTCGTGGGAAGTCACGAAATAGGTTTGAGGTGAAAAACAAGCATAAATAATAAGAGTGAAACCCCCTTAGGTCACTGTCAAGGATTGAGACAGAAGCCTAGAGCTTTCGTGCAGCCATTCAGAGCTCTTTTTCTTTCCTGTAGAAGGAATATTTTGACCCCAGGGATAAGCGTTGAGCGTGCTGAGCACCTGAAGGTTTCAGACCGGGTGGGTCCCATGTCTGATGCGCAGGTTAGCAGGAGGTGGGGGTGGAAGTGAAAGATATCCAAGCATCTGTTTCCTGTAACAGTGATCACGACGGGTAGTGTGAGTTAATAAAATGGCTGCATGCGGGCTACAGAGACTCATCTATAAAGTCGTTGTTCTGACTGGAATGAAATCATTTTGTTTTAATCCAAGGAATTACAGTAATAAACTCTTTTTTTTCCCCCCGGATGAGTCCTCTTCTTGCCCTATTCCTTTGCTTCTGTTGTTGCTGCCTGCCTTTATCATAAGGGGAAGTGTACTGGATCCAACTCAACTGTACTTACTCAGCTGAGCTACTTGTGTTTCTGGAACTCTGTTTCCTCCAAATCGGCTACATGCATCTTAAACTACTACTGCTAGTGCCACTGCTACTATTGCTACTACTATGACCACTTGTGTTTGAGTGCTCTGTATTTAAACATTTAGTCTCCTGTCTAGGCAAGTCCTTGCAGCCAGAGATTTCTCGAGGAAACCCTGGGGTGGGGCCTGTTCGTTGGTTTTGAGATTCTTTATTTTAGTTTATCATTTTCGGAGGCGAAGGATGTTTGAAAGCAATTCAGCTATAATGAAAACATTTTTTTGTGTGTGACCCTAGGTTCTCAATGTGACATGTTTTGACCCTATCACTCTAACCGTGATTTAAATTCTGAATTTCCAGAAGCCTTATTAAAGATGTCAATTTGTGCACCAGCATGGCAAATGTTCCTGTGAACTTTGACTCCTCAAGGAAACTCTATTTTAAGAGAATAAAAGATTTTCCTGATAAATATGTTCCTCATTTTGGGCTAATACTTTCAGTCTGAATGCCAGAGTGGGAAAGGGCCGGCCGGTTGCCTGACCCCACTTGCTCCTTCATTCTGTGACCCAGCGTTCTTTTACAACCCACAGCATTAGATTTTTATTTTGCCAAGATCACTTTAGTAATGGGATATAAATCTCCCAGTGCACACCTGATTAAATCAGCCTGCACGTGAATACAAAGGAGGGTGAGCCACCTGCCATCAGGGGCTACAGGTAAGCCTGTCAGCGAACCACAGCTCAGTAAGCTGAGGGAGCTCTATGGCTCTTTTTATTGACTTGGGAGCCCAGGTCATACTGCTTCTCAGGGCCTTTCCCTGACTGCAGATCTCCTCATGGTGGTTCACACAGATTCTCCTGGAGGCTGACCAGCTCCTACCTACCTGTTCTCACTGGACGGCCGTGATGCCCACTGCCAGCTGAGCACTATGGGCAGGCAGCCCTGAAGCCAGCGGTAGCTGATTTGTGCTTACACTTGTCACAGTTGCTTTTTCTGTTGTCCCTGGCTGCTTATGTGCTGCTTTTCTGTGTGTACGCCAGCTTTGTGGTCAGGACACCCAATACCAGATTTTGTCAATAAAAAAGTGTCATATGATGCTCATGTTCTCAGTTTTAACTCCAAACCCATCTTCTCAATGAGAGTAATTCGGGAGAGAAATTTCTTCTGGAGAGTCTAACTACCTTGTCGCCGGTTCTCCCTGTGTTCACCCAGTCGAACTATTCACAGAGAAAACGGAGGCACCTTATTACTTTCCTAGACATGGAAGCGTTATTTTGGTAATAAGATACAATTCTTAAAAATCAATGTGCCCAGCCCATTTTGCCTCACATCTGTCAACAATTCACATTACCTCGCCTTTTTAAAGTCCTTTTCACCATCCATTCCCCTCTGGTCTGAGTGGTTGCTGGGGACGTCAGTGTACTTGGAACCATCAAGAGGAGACCTGGTTCGATAACTTGCACAGGGGTGCTCCTCAGAGGTGACTGACCACTTGGCACATTCTTTCTCTTGATCCTCTTAACATGGTGAGGTGACTGAGGCCACTGTCGTCCCTGCTTTACCGTAGGGAAACTCAGAGCTCGAGAGGTCCCACTGCTAAGCTGCTGGGCTGGAACTCACCGTAGCATTTTTGCTGTCCCAGGAGACTTTTGTGGCCCTTGTCTCCCTGAGTCCTTACAGTAGCCCAGGCAGTTGGCGGGACTGGTAATGGTGTCCCACTTTGCACATGGGGAGGCTGACTGGATCTTTTGGGGATACAGCAGATGACAAGTGACACTGCTGGGAAGCGTATCCCAGACCTTCTGACTCTTAGACCAACACCCTTCCATCACCCCAGGATTAACTCCACAATCAAGAAAATCTCAAGAACAAAGCTCCTCTGAAGTCTCTCTGTAGCTTCACCCTTAATATGATTCTAGGTTCCCATGTCAGTCAAGCTGCAGTTCCCTGGGGAGATCTCATGAAGGGAAGATCTCTGTTCTGACCAGGCCAGGGAGGGCTCAGCACAGTGCCCCACATGTAGACCACGTGCACCAACCCGTGGGCATCCGAGATGCTGACAGCTGGACCCACGTTCTGGCACTGCTTGCCTGTTGCTGACTCGTGCCCTGAGTATTTGCAAAGTGCATGGGGTCTAACGCAAAGATGGGGGGGTGTTGTATGGAAGGGGGAGTGCAGGTGTTGCTAGGGCCGGCAGGCAAGGTGTCCGGGTCAGTGGGAACAGAGAGCAAATGCAACCATCCCTCAGAGCAGACGTTGGTGGCAGAAGACTGCACAGAGAAACCTTCCATCCCCGAAGCCCGTGCCTGGATCACAGGGGAGGCTGCTGCAAGCCAGAGCATGCTGCATTTGCAAAGGTCAGGCTTTAATTACATGCACAGTTAAATGGAAATACTGTAGAGAGGTCACGCTCATATTTCTCTGGCCTTCATTACTGTTATTGCTCTGTCACTTTCTCTCTCCTTGGGTTTGTAAATGAAAGTTCCTTTAGTACATTTAAAAGGATTATTTATTTTTAATCGTTTTACCGCTGGAGGGAGAGGTTACTCTTTTTTTTTTTGAGTAGTTAAAAAAAAACACACTTTGCCTATGCATTTTTTGCTAATTTATTTCAAACCTCGTGCTTTTTATAGTCTTATCTACTAATGCTTTTGATTAAAACACAAGCAAAAACCAGCCATCACAAACAGGTTGAATGCCACATCTGTGCAGAAGATAGCAGCTCACTTATTTATGTCTCAAAGAAATGGAGCCTAAATTAAGCTGGCTATGGCTGGAGAGTGGGTAAGCGGCCATTATGAATTATCCTTAATTATAGCGATTTCCTAAACTAATAAACCTGCTAAATCTTTATTGCAAAGGTTAGTTGACGCAGTGCATAAAATCGCATGTGCTCTGCAGCAGCCTCCAGCTGTCTGACAGTGTGTTGCTATTTCAGTGTGTGCTCACATAAATTTTATGTTGGTTATATTAACAGTCAGTCCATATCACTACCCACAGATGCCAGTAGACATAAAAATTGCTCTCCAGTGAGCCTAAATATCCCTAGAAGCTAGTTGTGTCTAATGTTCCATGTAGTATTTGTACGCGAAAGCACCAGATTGGAGGGTTATTTACAGATGAATATTTCAATCCAGTTAGTTCATATAGGCCTACTTAGCCTTCTTTGCTGGTTTATTTGTATGCTAAATAATTCACCAAAGGTTCTTGTTTACTTTCTATAGTAGTTTCTGTGAAATGCAAACAAGGGAGCCAACTTTAGGTGTCCCGTAGGCCAAGCAGCTCTGTGTTTAAATGCAGGTCAGAGCCTCACAGCCTTGCCGACGGGCTGTCACTCAGTTTTATGCATTCCTGTTCTTCGTTTTTGTTTTTTTTTTCTTTTCTTCTCCCTTCTCCAGATATAACAGGAGCTTGCTACTTCCATACGAATTTTTTGGCTGGACTATCTTTATTCTAAATTTATCTTTTCCGATCCCTGCTGTGTGCCACCTCATGCTTGCACGATTAGCCACCCTGTTCCAGCAGCCAGAGTAACGCGTCCTGGCCTCTCCGAAGGTTCCCTGCAGTCCCCTGGGCTGACTACAACGGGGCAGTCCTCTGCTGTTGAAATGCCCTTGTTGTCTTCCTTTTTCTTTGTCTTTTCTTTTCTCTTCCCCCCCTCCCAGCCCCCAGTAGTTTTTTCTGGTGCTTTTTCAAATCTCACGATTTGAAAGGACAGCAACTAGGACCTTTCTCTTTTTCCTGGAAAGCCCTGAGGCAGCCCGACCTCTGTCACCCTGGGGGACAGAGTACCGAAGTCCAGCTCTATAGGATGGAGCCTTTAGCAACCCTCAGCATACATGCTCACCTTGGTGGGAAGGATAGTCTTTTCTAGCAAGGTGACAGTTACCTGGACCTATTGTGCCGATATTCCCATGGTTCCGTTTCCCTGTGAAAAACACCTGTCAGCCCCCACAGTTTGCAAATGTTTATGATCCTAAACATTTGCCCCTAAAGAGATTGGAAAATAGCCTCCTTCGTTTTCAGCCAGGTGCTGCCAAGATGGTGAGAGAGTCCAAGAGCAGTGCTAACTTTTTATTTAATAATATTGATTTTATCATTTTTACTACTTACAATGGGGATTGGTCGGCCGAGAGTTATTTGACCTCCCTTTGTGCATGGCTGTGGAGTGCTTCGTTAAAGCTATTGACATAGATCTCTCTTCCCTCACTCCTCTTCCAGCAGGCCATCTCGGCAAATACTATTGAGATGCAGTAACCGTTCCCTGATATTGATTTCAGATTGTGCTCATCACACCCTTCCCGGGGCCAGGCAAAGAGCAGCAGGCCCAGTTCTGTAAACCCTTGACTGCTGCAGGCCAAAGTATAGTTTCCATCCTCCAAGCAAGAATATCAACCATATATGTTTCAAAGAAAAAAAATTACCAAGGAAAATGAAAGCGTTTTTTGATCTTGATTATTTTTTATGCATACATAATTAAACAGATCCCTTCAGTTTTATGTTGGGCTTATTCTGTAATTTTTTCCTTTTTTTCTTTTTTTTTTTTTTAAGGAACAGTAGAAGATGCATGGGTCCCTGAGCTGGTAGGAGGAACGCTGATTACATTTTAAACTTCTACGATTCAGGGTTTGGCACACTCAGCCATCGCTCGGGCCTCTCTGACCTTCGGTTCTCAGCCATCTGGGGCTCTTCTCACCACCTGGGCCTTAAAAAAAGTTCCATGTTTGGCTCTGTAGAGTCAGTTGAGATGGCAGCATGTGTAAAAGAACCAGGAGTTTAACGTTCAGGGAATAGCCAGCCTAATGCAGTGATTATAATCACATCCATCCATAGAAAGGGCACGACACGTCGTCTGGGTGGGTTTGCATATTCATTGAGAAAAACACCAACCACTGGGCAAATAGTACTGGAAATCCTAAGTTTTATAGACCAAAAACAGGCAATAGAGAATCTGCGCCAAAAGTGATAATATCTGGGTGGTGGAATTGCAGGTTATTTATGTTTTCTTCTCTGGGCATTTCTATATTTCCTAAATATTTTTCTTGTAATTAGAAAACAAATTCCTACTCGTAAGTGTCATTTGTAAAAATAGAAAGGTTGGTAGGAGGATTGGAACTCCAGAAGATTCCTGTCCACCAAAGTGAATGCATTAGCCAGGGTTGAAATTGACTCGCCGACCATGCTAATCTCTGCTCCAAGGGAAGCAGGACACGCGTCACTCCTGTCACCATGCACCTGCCAGCTTTTATTTCGTGAATCCAGTGGGGGTTGCACTCGCCTTTGCCACTGAACCAGAAACACAGAATGGTTATGAAGAAGGGCTTTACAAACAGGCAGGCCCAGGTTTGGTTCTTGGTCCCTTCTCTTACCAGCTCTGATTTTGAGCAAGTTGCTTAACTTTCTCTGCAGAGAAATAACCTCCTCTGGAGAGTGGGTTATTGAGAGGATTAAATGAGATAGTGTGTGTAAGCTCATGACATAATGCCTGGCGTCTAGTAAGCAATCGATAAATGGTAATATCGTTGCTGGCATCCGTGTAGCAATGTCCTCATCAGACCAGAGCCATAACGGGAGTGAGTATGTTCATAGTCCACAGAGCGATGATTCTTTTTCCTTAAGCCCAACCAGGACTCAGTTGAGCTCTATCCACTGTCTAATACATATCAGATCTCCAGGACAAACCTGATTTCTCATACAGCACTCCTTGATTAAAGGCAGTTCATTTTGAAATGTATATATCCAAATGTAATTCTGTTTTTATATTTTTGTGAGGAGTTTTACATAAATAAATGTTTGTATCCAGAAGGAAAGTTACAGGTCTTTATTTATGGTTCTGAAAATATGATCAGCATATTGGTAGTTCTTGAGCATAGAATACACACACCCCGCAAACACACACACACACACACACACACACACACACACACACACACACGCACGCACACCCCTCCTCTTTAAAGCAAGAATTCCTCCAAAGAAACACTAGAAAACGTAACAGGAACCCTGAGACTGTCATCTCATTTTTGTCACAGCGTCAGTTTTGCTATTCCAGAGCGTCTTCCATTTGTATGCTCAGAAACACTTTCTAATACCGTGGACGGCATAGGCTGTTCCCTGCAGGCAGCCATCTTCAGGGCTGAAAGCAGAGTGTAAAAGGGAGCTAAATTAGAGACTTTACACAGTTGCTGGAACTGGCTTAATGAGAGGCAGCGAACATTTTGCAGGCTACTGAACTTCTGAAATGTGACAATCCAAGCAAATGAAATCATGGTACCTTTCATTGTACTTTAATTGGTTTCAAACTTGGCACGAGGGGCTGCTGAAAGCTGTATTCAAGGAGATAGACAGGAACAGTACAACAACTAATTCAGTCCACACAACACATCGTACAACTGCCCGAGCGAGCTCCACAGCGCTCTCAGGACTGACTCTTTCATACGAGAGAGATAGCACTGCAGTGAATAAAAGCCAAGGTAATAAGGCCGGCCAAGTACTGGCATAGGGAATAGTATACCTGTCACCCCCAGTTATGCACTTGACATAGCTCAGCTTCCTGGCAGCCAATACAGGCCAATTTATTTTAAAGAGGCAAAAAGAAGTGAAACAAACTTCGGCCAGCTCTTCTGCCTGTTCGGGTGTCAAGATATCAGTGTCAAGGAGTCCTCTGAACAGAAGGGTGAGGATGAGTTGAGCATAAACACTAACAAGAGAAGAACTAAACACAGGCCTCCCGTTGAGTGCAGCTTAAATGGGAATCCCAGTCGAGTAACCCAAAAAGCAGAAAATTACCAGAGCTGTCAGGAATGGGACCAAAACCCTGTCAGGCAACAGCAAAGGGCATGGAAGCTGCAGAGGGAAAGGTAAATTTCGAGTGGGAATGATGTTAAGAAGCAGGTCGTTTTAGGATGTGCATTCTGGAGCTAGGAAGCCCTTGGAAAGTTCAGAAGGGTATCTTGGCTTCCGTGTTTTGTTCCCATAGCATTCGGGTTCTCTGGCTTGAAACTGATTATGTAATCTCAGGCTCTTCTGCTCTACGCATCCCGCCTGACCACTTGGGTCCACGTTTATTACTGTGATTATGGCTTTAAGGTTTGGCAAGTAAGGCTAGGAGAGTGGACAAATTGGGTGCCTGCGTGGAACAGGCCATCCTGGACATTGATTTTTGAAGGTTCATTAGATAAATGCTGACATCACAGATTGATGTCTCTTTAAACCAGTGCCTAGTGCAGGGCCGTCTTGGGAATCAAAAATATTGATGTAACATGTTTGAGCAGAAGGCCCACTGGAGAATTCCCTTGCCTAAATGGGATCCATCAATTTAGGCTTTCCTTAATTATTCTAATTCTGTGTATCACATGGCCGGGGGAGGGGGGGGCGTTGGGGGGAGGAGTTTGTCTGCAGAACTGGTTTTTATGGGGAATGCTGTCCATACTTGAGGGCCAAGGGAAGGCCAGACGGGGTGTACGCATCTATTTTTCATTGTTATTTTGAGCTGCTGTTTAGTAATTAAAATTTTTGATCATAGCCTAATTTTCTCATACAGTGTGGCCGTGGAATTGACAAGGGACTGATTAATGGGCCGACCCCAGGGCCAGGAGACTGCTGGGTTGTTCTCTTGTGGAAGGCATGCCAGCAAAATAAAGTTGATGGTTTTGTTTGTGTTTAACCCTTCACCTTGGCACTATCAATAGATTGAAGACATCATTTGTATCTGCAAGTGTTTCTTTAATTAAGACCTTCTAAAAATCTTTCCTATTGATTCATTCCATTATCCTATTGATTAACCGCAGTGGATCATGTACTTGGTCTTCAGTGGAAGGCAACAGTCTCGGCCGTCTGTCATGGCTACAGACGCAGACCACAGGCAGCTCGCATCCAGCGCCCAGGGCTGGCAGGAGTGTCGTGCGTTCTAATGAGCCATCGATGGTGGCTCGGTGGGGCTCGCTGAACACCACTGAGAAAGCCGGTTGTCTCCTGCTGGAGGGGTGGCCAAGCATAAAGCATGCCTTCCAGTTATTTATACCGCAGCCACTTAGCAAGCAGCACGGGGGTACTGGCAGGCAGGGTGGGGGGAGGGGAAGAAGGATTCTGCTCTGCATCTGAAATTGGAAATTTTGAGCTTTGAAGCAAAATCAAACTCAGAAATCTAGGTGCGAGACATGGTTCAGAGACAGGCTGTTCATCTTCTTTGTCCAGGCTGTCGCTTTATGCCCGCCCCACGTGTTAATCAACCCCCGAAGGGCTTCCTGTTTTAGAGGGGCTCCCCGTCTACCTCGTTCGGAAAGAAGAGCTGGCTGCTTTTGTACCTTCTGCCACTGGACATGGGTCGAAGTCATCCCTTATTATTAAAAATGAAGAAACCTACGGCTAACCTAGTTCTTCAACATTGTGTTTTGAAGTATTCCTTAACATCAATAGTCACAAAGAATGGCTCTGGCTGGACGTTGAGGAGAAAAGGATTTTATAAGGCTGGAGTTTGGTATTCTGGGGTATGCAGAATCAAATGAGATACAGTGCTCAGCACATAGTAGGTGCTCAATTAATAAACCAATCATTGTTGACCTGCCAAAAATTCATTTTTCTTCCTCTCATACATGTCCTTTTGTCTCCCCGCCATGAGTTCTCCCCCTCCCCATCCTTCAAATAGACCCGAGCAGATGGCCTTCTCATCCTGGTCAGGATGCCATGTTCCCCAAATAGAATGCAGAAGCAGGGATGCTGGACTGGAAGCAGATTAAATTAGAGAATGTGATATCTTTCTGCTCAGACTCTTTAGTAAGCAAATTAATTGATTTTCATTCTCAGAATGAAAAATCCTGAGACTTTAACATAAAATTAAAAAAAAAAAAAAAAAAAAATCCTGAGACTTTGTAACATCTCACTTAGGCAAGGTCATAAGTGGTCTTCATCTTCAAGATCAAGCTTGACCTGGGTTTTCAGTAATGGGCATGGTCCACAAGTTTACACCAGTGGCTTCTTTGTAGTCCCTGAGAAAGGAAGTCAGAAGGTCCCGCCCTGTGTTTTTGGGTTGAAAAGGTGGCAGTGGGAAAGCTGGTGGTAGCAGGAGGAACTCTCCTTTTGAATATGTAAAATATGAATGTCCCCATTTATAGAATTTTTAAAATCAAAATTGAGTGCAAATTCAGGACTGTTGTGTGTTTCTCCTGCTGACTGTTATGGAGAGCCAACGAATCTTTTGTGCCAAGCCAAATGCTTAGTGTCGAAGGCACCAGATGTCGTCTTTTGGGTCCATTCTGTCCAGCGGGTCAGCATTGTATAATGAACAAACGGTTTCTTAGGCCTAGGGCCTGACCATCCCAACTGCCAGTTCCACCCTTGTAAACTTTTTTAAATGCCTTATTTCTACACTTCTGTAAAAATTTGTCATTGTATAGATGCCCAGACTCTTCTCAAAAAAAAAAAAAAAAAAAAAAGAAGAGAAAGAAGAAACTTATTTAGATCTAAGTATACTTTTTTCATAAGGTAAATCATTTAGAAAATACGGTAGGACACATTTGTAAGGCTCATTATTTCTGTGTTTACTTTCTCAGTGGGCATGTTTTAAATTAACATGTAATCTGTGCTAATACAAATCATTTTTTGAAAACTCACAGAAGTATGAAACAGAAAAGTCTTCTATAATCCCACCACCTATGAATATTTTAGTGTATTGTCTTCTTATCTTTTTTCAATGCACACATACGGACATATATACTTTTTCAAGCAAAATTAGGACCATAACATTTACAGCTTGCCTCTTTTCACTTACTATATCACGAGCAATTTTTCATCTTTAAATATTCCTTGGGAAGAGGGTTGTTAATAGAAACTAGGATCCCCTTTGATGGGGGTCCTGTGTTTATTTAATTTTTCTCCTATTGTATATTTAGGTTGTTTCCTATTTTTCCCTTACACCGAGCACTGCAGTGAATATCCTTGTCTGGAAATGCTGTGTGAATCTTTATCACCTTACGATAGATTCCTAGAAATTGAATTACTGGGTCAAAGGATACGCACATGTTTAAGGACATGTATTGCCAAAATGTTCTTCCGAGAGGTTGAACCAATTGTATAGGCTCCCCCTGCAGTGTATCAGTTTGCCTGTTATCCTGTACTTTATCCGCACTGGAAGGTAGGTGTGTGTGTGTGTGTGTGTGTGTGTGTGTGTACATAGGAAAACAATATCTCCTGGATTTCAGTTTCTTCTGATTACTAATGAGGTAGAAGTATTTTCTTATATTTAAATTGCTATTTATATTTCTTCTTTGGGGAAATATTTGTCTATGTCTTTTGCCCATTTTTATTGAAATGTTTCACTTTTTCTAATTGATCTGAAGAATTTGTTTTTAATTAAGAATTGTGGCTCCTTTTCGTAGATAATCAGATTAGATTGTTATAGGTAACCAGATTAGATTTTTCATGTAGACATTGAGTTAGATTTGAAATATCCGTTTATAATGGCAATGTTATTAATGCACTTGTTTTTTTCTTTTTAATTGGGGAATATTGGAGAACAGTGTGCTTTTCCAGGATGTCAAGTCATTTTTCAATCTAGTTGTGGGCGGTGCAGCTCAGCTCCAAATCAGATCGTTGTTTTCAATCTACTTGTGGAGGGCACAGCTCACTGGCCCCTATGGGACTCGAACCGGTGACCTTGGTGTTATGGACACTTGCGCTCTACCCACTGAGCCAACCAGTCTCCCATAAGCTCAAGCTGTTGTTTTCAATCTAGTTGTGGAGGGTGCAGTTCACTGGCCCATGTGGGAATCAAACCGGCAACCTTGTTGTTAAGAGCTCGTGCTCTAACCGACTGAGTCATCTGGCCGCCCCTTAATGTACTTTTTACTTTTAAAAAAATGGCTAGTTTGTCTCTGATAAAAAAAAGACATATGAAAAAGAATCTGACAGTGTCAGTCTAGCTCGAGTTAACTGTCCCAGGACACCACAAGCATTTTATTACAGTTGTCAAAAAACAAAAACAAAAAAACAGCCCAATCATTCTATTGTTTTGATTATTGAGATCCAGCCACAGATCAACTGAGCAATTAAAACCTCTAAATAACATTCTCTGAATTGTCAAACAAAGGATTAGTTCCCAGTGGAAAGGACTTTTTTAAAAGAAGATAGTTTTCTCTGTAATGTCTGTGCCAGTAAATGGTTGCACTAATTGGAATATACAGAAATATTTTACCAGTTTAACAATGCATGACATCCTAATAAGATTGTGATGACAAGCTTTTCTTTTTATGAAAGGTGATGCTACTGCATGCTTCTAATATATATGGGCTCATGTGTCTTTTTATGACATGTTATAAATGAAAGTTTTAGAAGAAATTAATCTGCTTTACTAAATCTTTCCTGTATATGAAATTATTTCTTAATAGCGGGACAGCAGAATCTTGATGTCTGTTGTTTTAAGTACTTGCCATAATATATTTTAAGGAATCTTGGAGTTGAATAGAAAAGGATCACAATTAAATGGGTATTGAACTGCTCGTCCCAAATCCCACTAATCTGCCACTAGAATGTGTGAAGCCAGATTCCCCGCCTTTCCCAGCTCAGGTGGCTGGCTGAGTGCAGGCCTGGGACAGTTAATGACAATCTTCCAAGACCAGCAGGACTTAACATCAATATCCCTCTCCCTGATAATCTATATACTCTGGAGGTGGTGAGCTCTGGCAGGGTTTTGATGATTTTATGATGGCTTGTGTATATTTACAGTGTGTTTAAAGTACTCTTTTTAATTATCATTTGAGTGACAAAGCTTAATCTTTCGATCTTTATCTGCACCGCCTGCTGGTGTGTATTTGTTAGGTAACTAAAAAGCGGAAATTTAGCAAAGCCAGAGCTTTCGGCGAGTAATAAGACTGAGGAGCCCATAGGTGATTAACCTGCCTTTCTCCCCTTCATGAGAATAAAGGAGTCACTTTATAAAATCTTCGAAGATGGCCCACATATTTTAAAGCGGTGTCTAGATCCATAGAACAGCTATATGGAAACAGGCAACATTTGAATTTCACACAGCACACAGGTATGGAAAAGAATATCAGAAAATCATTTAAATACTGTTCTTCAAACACAAAGATACGAACCCCCATTGAAACTGTCTATGTCCTGTGCATTTCATGTACGCATGTATTTTGTGTTTGTGTATATATACACAAATGTATACATACACATATATATGCAATGTATATATTACATACATATAAATTACCATGGAAATATGCAGCATGTGTGATTGGTACTGATTTTTTTGTTAGATTTTTTTTTTAAGGGCTAACTAAATAGGATGCAATCATTATTTGGCCTGTCATAGCCACACCTTACAGTGCTTCTTTAGTATTATTTCACTGGAAACAGGATGAAAGGCTGGGGTTATTATTCCTTGCTGCAGATGAGTGAAGGCATCATGTTAATAATGGATGCTTAGGATTTAGAATTAAATATTGAACCTCTGTCTTGATTTTCCAGAGTGATGAGGCACAACCACTACCCTTTTTGAAAGCGCTTGTTTCATATAATAATAGGTCAAATTTTTAAGCAAAAGCAGAGGAAAACAATTTCAGTTAACTGGCCTATGTGGTTATTGACATATGTGATTAACTGATAAAAATAATGAGGGTGACCATCGTTATGTATAAAGGAACTCCAGGCTTCCTAAGACTCCTCTTGAAGAAACCTTACAAGTCATGGATTGATTTGCAGATTTAGTGGGATATTAAAGGCTAAGGTTGTGCCTGAATAAGATAAGCATTCTATATTAGACTGTACTGGAGAAAGCCCTCCCAGGGCCAGGTGATTTTATTGACATCTCAGAACTAAAAACCATAAATTCCACTATCGGGCAGTATATTGTCCTAAGAAACGGGCGTCCTAAATGCTGACACTGCCTTTGGGAGCCCAGGAGACAGCCATGGAGTCAAAGCAATACACCCAGACCAAGCCCCGTACCTGCAGAGTTGTCACCTGTTTTCACCTTGATATTGGTCAGTGTGGCTGCCATTTGTAACTCGTTCATTTCCCTTGAGCAGTGTTTCTCCAGCATCACCAGTGAGTCATACTCAGGGCCACCTGTGCATCCTCAGGCTTCTCCCCCACCAAGCTGTTCACATCAAAAGGATGGTTATATGGTCGCCACGTTGAGGTTTAGGCAGCAGTGGATGGAGTCTGCGCCTAGATGGGAGTTTAGCGAGACAGGAAAGCAAGCTCCCTGAGTCCCCTCAGGCAGGCAGGCAAGTGTTCACGTTCAGAGAAGTCCCCCAAGACAAAGGATGGTGAGTTGAGAAAAGCGTATGGCCAGGGTGCAGGTGGGTGAGGGGTAGGGTAGGGGGAGCTGAGTCAGAGGAGGAAGCAAGCCAGGTCTGGAGGCCAGAATGGCAGGCAGTTGGGTAAATGGTCCAGATTAATGGATTTGGGAAGAGAAGATCAAAGACTGAGACTAAGTTCTGGGCCAGAAGGGGTCAGCAAACCAGCCCAGAACGCCTTGACAACAAAAAGCAGACACGGAGCTGAGATGGGCAGTGAGGTACCCAACAAGGCAGTGGGAGCAGTCCACCCAGCTGTCCGTCCTCCCCATCCGCGCCAGCACTAAGGGGGGGCGTTGTCTGTCGAAGATTTAAAAACAATAATAAAACTGACAAGAGTCAGTCTGCTTTTCTTTTCATGATCACCATTCCCCATCAATCCTAAACAATGTCAGTGATAGAATACTCCTCTCTAAAAAAAAAAAAAGACTTTGTTGGCCTAATTTCTACACATTTTTTGAATTAATTCTGATATTTACTAATATATATATCTGTGTGTATATCTACATAATGCTTCAAATGAGCACATTTTAGTAACATGTCTTTTAGTAAACATTGCATTCTACATAGATATGAGTTGAGAGAATTGTCAGTTATACAGGCAGCAACTGACACAAACATACTCAACTACACCCATTCAAGAGTAAGTTCGTTTCCATGTAGAGTGGTTTAAGTTGCTTCAGGTATAGTGTATGTTTCCAGACACGATGGTGCCACATATTTTTGCATCTACACAGCAGATTGGAAATAATCGGTGACAGACAGCGATTAAGACAAAGAAACAACAGCTGGGGAACTTCAACTCCTACCATGCCACCACTTGAAGATTTTATTTTCATTTAAAATTTAAAACAGTGAAACATTTTACAAACTACGCTATATAATGTTGTTCATTAAATAAGTGTAGTTCCCTACATGAAATATTTGCTTGAATTTAAATAGCATTTTGAAGTTGAAATTTATTATTTAATTGTTCGTCGATTATTTTAAACTAAACAATAAATCAAGAAAATTATTGGGACTGATTCTTATATGATGGTTATTGAGAATAAGTTTGTTTTGTAGAGGAGGGGGGTGTAAAAAGTGATGTGCTTCAGCTGTCAGATGTGCTAAGCGTGTCCCCGGAGATGGGTCGTGTGTATGAGTGAAATCAGTGCCTGCTGACAACAGTCAATGAGAACAAAGAAATATAGGCTCAGAATGGCCAAACCAACATGGAAGCTTGGTTCTGAGCTTTCGGGTCGGCTATCTCCCTACAGCCTCAGGGCCTGAACTGGCCTCAAAGTGAAGTCAGGGCTGACGCCACAGAAGGAACTATGTGCGTAAATTTGACTAGAGTTAGAGAATGAAAGCAAATGCTATATGTTGATGGTCAACCCATGCAGATGCCACCCAAGTAACTTCTGTGGAGTGGGGGCAACTCATGAGATGGTACGAAAGCACCTCCAAGACCCTTCTGAACTAAACATTCATAAAGCAAATGGCCAAATTCTGGAAGAAGCCAAATGGACAAACCAACGGATGGTAATGGCAGCAGAAGTGGGCTGGCCCTTCGACCTGGCACTAGAGACGAATAAAGCAGGCCAAGCGGGGGGGAGGTGGACTGGTTTCAGACTGGAGCATGTGTGTCCTGTCGGAAGGGGGCAGCCGCTGCTCGGCTCCAGCCAGCTAATGTCATCAGGAAATACTGGCCCAGAGAAGCAGATCTTCACATTTTTCAAGCAAAGCCAAAAATTTACAAGAGCTAATACTCTTTGAGCCAAAATAAATTGTGAGCTAGCTAAACGTGGCCCCTCAGCCACCATTTTGTCATCTCAGTGCCAGAAGCTCTGCCACCAGCCACAGGATGGTTGTCATGCTTTGGAGTACCGGAGAGGGCTAATAATCGTGCTTATAAGAAAAGCGGAAGCATTCCTAACTGTCCAAGACAGTGATGGAATGACTGTCACAACAGCACTCACAGCTTGCAGTCACCGATGCCAGGCAAAAGATTACACGAATAACGATAGCTGTCATTGATTGAGCCAGTGGTCGTGTGCCAGGCACTGTACTCTACGCTTTGCATCCATGATCTCATGGAATCCTCACGGCAGCTCCAGGAAGCAGGGATTTGTATCCCCATTTAGGGATAAGGAGACTTAGCGAGATTTTATAAATTTCCCAAGTTCAGTCACACTCCAACCCAGCCCTCTCTCGGACTTCAGAGCTCAGCATCTCAGCCACGGAGGCTAAGCTGCCAATAACCGGGCGACTCTGTTAGTTACACGGCGTAGAAGAAGCCAGAGCTGGGTTGCCTCGACTATCAGTCTGAAGGGCCCATCACCCGGGAACACAAAGGTGATGGGCTGTGGCTTCCCCAGCAGCACAAAGATAACAGACTCGTTAGGTGGGTTTTGTTACCTGGTGGGTAATTCTAGTTTGAACGCCAACGTTTGCCATAACCCTTGCCCTGTTATGGAGAATGCGCTTCAACAAAGCCCCTGGGACAAGGCCCTGGCTGACGTGCAGTTTGGCCTGAAGCGCTTGCGTCAGTGTGCTCCTGGAAGAGTATCCTTTGACTTCTGCGTCGCTTGCTTAATAGACCACAAAAGTCAACATCCCTCTGGGAGAACAGCTCGTGCTTGGAGGCGGCACAGCCTCCCGAAGATCCTGTTGAAGCAGGATGTTGTGTGAAACCCGTAAGGGGAGCAGTAGTCCGTGTCTCCTAATGATGACGCTGATATGTAAGGAAGCGGCAGAGACCGCCGCCGTGCTCCCTCCCAAAGAAGGGGCTGTGGTCTGTGTTTTCCCTTTTGCTTTTCGGACCTGGAAGCGCATCCACATTTTGTTTTTTCAACAAAAGAATGTGTCTCTTGTCCCTGGGCTCATGGCAAGGCTACAAAGAAGGTGAAGCCAACTGGTGGGGGGAGGGAGAGGAGGTGACTGACAGAAGTCCATGCCCATTGGAAAGAGAGCCAAGAACAGGGCGTGTGGTGCAGTCCCATCCCCCGTCCCAAAGGAGGCAATTGGATATATTTCACATAGTCTTCTCTTGTGTCCTCATTCCATTTTCCAGGAACCCTGTGGCAGACCCCCAATTTCTTTCATCCTGCAGCCCAATCTGGGGTTGGGCTTGTGTGAGGGACCCAGCCCACCATGCAAGTCTTGGCGTGGCAGCCTTAGGACACATTCACAAACAGGTGTGTGGCCCCAGAGTGCCTGATGGGCCCCTGCTGGCTGCCTCATGGGCACAGTGTGTCTGCATAAGCTCTGGCTGTGTTCAGTCCATGCCAAGCCCTGTATCAGTAGCTAAAGAGGAATCAGACTTGAACCAAAAATAACCAGCATTATACATCATTAAATGCCTCCAAACGCTGTGGCATTGTCTGGAGATTATGGCATGTGTAGGCTACTAAGAGGCATCTAATCAGAAACTCAAAATGAGCAGCCTCACGGAACAGATGGGCACACTCTCTGGACTTTCTTTCCTTCGTGAGAGGAGGGGCCCTTATTTAAATTTATATTCGGTGGATGCCTCGGGAACCGCACGCATCCTGACGATTAAATCTGGATGACACAACATCCAGATGCATTAAACAGTGACCTCAAATCAGACATGAGCAGAGCTGCCATGTGGCCCCGGCCAAGGACACAGTGAGTTCATTCAGTGGGCATTTTAGGTTTGGTACTAGGCAGGTAGAGACACAGCAGAAAGAGACTGATTTTCACCATCATCTGCCTGCCCATTCAGACCAGGGATGAGCTCTCCTACCTCAGTTCGGGTCCATGACCCTCTGTTTGTTTATCTGAGAAATTACTTCTAGCAGATTCTTCTACCTGTAAATAGTCATGAAGGGGCATGAGAACTCTGTGGAGTGAGTGAAAGGACATGGCAGAGCAGACATACAGTTTGGACTGTCAAGGCAAGGGTCGTGTCACCCCACCCAGGCTGTTCAGCTCTTTTCAGGAAACCTGAAAAGAAAGCGGACCACCTGATGTTTCAAACAGTTTGAATCCCAGTTCCACTTCTTGCTCCAGAGGCTGGGGTTCAGGGAGCAACTTCACGTAGAAACCAGCGTTCCCACCAATACCAAAGTTTTACGTAGGAAGCATGACCTCTAAGACTCACCATACTCAGTAAAACCCAGGGTTTGGGCCATCCAGTCTTAACCAATTCTCCTTTGGTGAAGGTACTAGAAGACTGGGAATAGTACATGACTCAAAATGACCTTATCATCATCGTCCTATGTGCTCTGTTAATATATCACACTCTTTTGGGATTTCCCATAGACTTAGGCAGGGCGAGCCCTTGTCTCCCCCACAGTCTATAATGGTAAAATTCAGTTTAGATTTAACAGATGTAGGGCCCCCTATTGTTTCTCATACCATTTTAGGAATCCTTAAGTGTCCATTTCTCACGATAAGCACATTTTCGTTTAAAAACTTTATGAGGTGAGATTATTGTTCATTCCTTCATTCAGGTCCAAGGACCCCTTTTGGTTGCAACTGACAAAAGAAAATCTTTAAAGACAAATTTTATGAGAAGGGACAAAGGGTCTCAGTTTGGGGGCTTTCTTTATTGGGTTTGCTGCCTTAGCCCTTACCCCGAGTGGAAAACCATACGTCACATACATACTTATATATTTTTCTTAATTGTAAAGCATTAGATACTCTAAAATGCATTTTTTTTAAAATTGTGATTATGTTACAGTAGTTTCTATGTACCATAGATTAGATTTTTATTAAGGGTTTTATTAAATAACTGGTGTTTCACCAACATCTAATTAAATCTTCTATCTAAATTGAACAGAAAATTATGGGCGAAAAGAAAGCATTTGTAGCAGACTTTATTACAGATAAGACTATTATTTGTTCATCTTAAGAATTTGAGATCAAATTTACAAGCAGCATTCTCATCAAATTTCTTTTCTGGGCTGCTGAGCCCTGGCCTCTTGAAAGCAGCCCATTATATCCCCCCTCCTTTTTATTATAGTGTCCTGGTTGTTGGCAACACGCCCGCTGTTTAAGGTTACTTTCATTAATTAACCGAAAGTTAATTTCTTTGCAAGCAAAATCTCTGATCTCATTATGTTGTCTTTAAAGCTGAAAGCTTCAGGTTTTCTGGCCTCCTTTGATGGCACAATAAAAAGCATGCTCTTTATCTTAAGGGAAACTGTGTCTCCAGGGTTTAATTTAATAGTCCTTGAAATAGTTACAGCACAGCCAGGCGGACTACAATAATATGCCAGTTTTAGAAAACCTTGGCTTTGTCGCAGAGAGCCCAGTGGCTGGTACAGATGTGGACTGACTGCAAGGGATCCACGGCCAAACAAGTTCTGCCTTTTACCTCTTGGAGGCCCGTGTTTGCACCCTCATTATATGTCCTATCTGAGAACAGAACAAACACCAGCACCAGTGTCCCTTCCACAGCATGCCACTGCCCAACCATCTTATTCTCGGGGCATCTCAGACATTTTGGGGGCTTGACATTGCATCTGTGCGCCCCTCCTGCACTTGGTAAGCTGTCTTTTGCTCCTCTGGGAAATGAGACAACATGGGCAGAACAAAGACTTTCGGGTCGTGGTTTGGAGCCTGGCAGGCCTGGATTTGAATCCCCTTTCCTTGGGCAGGCTCTGTGTCCTTGGACAAGTTATTGAACCTCTACGTCTCAGTTTCCTTATCAGTAAACTTTAAGTGATTATACAGAGTTAAGAAAATTAAATAAAGTCACTGGTCCACAGCAGGTACTGAGTCTCCTTCCTTTGACAGTCCTGCTCTAGTCTTTACCGACCGCAAATCTGGTTCTGGATTTGGGGTTCATGCTGATATTTGGGGGCTGGCCTCCAGATTGCTACAGCAAAAGGAGCAGTTTGGGCAGATGGCCAGGGTCCCCTGAGCGCATTTGTGTGGATTCGATGAGTTGTGTTCCACAGTGCCCCAAATGCACTTTTATAGACGTGGGGACATGAGAAGTGTATTCTCTTTGTCCCTCTGAGTTAGCTTCATCCTCAGTGATGAAATCGGGTTGCTTTCTGGAGCATTAAATTCAGTGCGTTGAGAGCAGCCAAAATGTCTTTTCAGAGCCACCAAGGTGCAGGTCACACAGAGGGGACAGAGCCCTTCAGGTGGCTCAGGTCTCGGGAGGATCCAGATACATGAAGAAGCCATTTGTATCCCGTTGAGTCCGGCGACACAACGCGCACACACAGCCGAGATTTACCGAGTCTGGGGGGCAGGGCTGCCGAGAGGGGGTAATGGCATGACCGGACATGATGTTTCAGAGGCCTGGGAGATGGGGGCTGTGCCGTGTGCATACGTCACCTGTACCAATTCCTAATGAAGGATGCAATTGACTCAACTCAGGCAGGTCAGAGTCACATAGGCAGAAAATCCCAGGTCTTGGGAAGGAAAGTCATGTGCCTCCAGAGGCCTTGGCAAAGTCGAAGGTCCAAGGTAATGTACTGGCAACGATCCTGTCTGCTCTGGTACCTTACTTACTGCTCCCCCACGCTTTTAGGCAGAAGTATTGTCAATGCTATTGATTAGTTGATCTTATAATCCAGCAGGCTTCCTGGTGTGTTAAATTTCCTACTTTTGGATGACTGTACGTGTAGGCAGAGTGTATGCTTCAGCTGGGGGGAACTCTCCGTGGACCTTGCTTAGACACTGCTTCTACTGAGAAATTGCTACAGGCATGACGATTCCAATTACTGTTTTGGCTGTCACATTTAACCCTTCCCAAGACAATTTCCCCCTGGTTATCCATATCTTCTGGCCTTACTGTATATTTGGAAAAACACTTTGTCTTCTGCATCGCGCCTCTAGGATCTCTTGATTTATTAGCATATGTCATATCTATATGTCTAGGTTTTCATTTCTTCAGTTTCGTTTTCTGTTGTGAGGACGCTCCATTCTCTGCATCGTCCCTTCCTTCGCATGCCCTCCGTGGCAGAAATCATATCTGCCTTTCTCCTTGTCCTGTCCCCATCTGTAAACATTCCGTCCGCCATAGCCCTCATTTGAAAAATCTCTAGCAACTTTATGAAAGGTAAATAATTCACGATGTGTAGGTATCAAACGAAAGGGCGACCTTCGGCCTGAGCGGTGGAGTTTTCTGTAAGGAGCTCACTGATAATAAATATGCGAGCACCGCATTGTTGACATTTGTTTGTGAGTTGTTTATTTAGAGCCTGGTCGGGAATAGCTGGAAACTTCAGTCCCCTCTGATTTGTCTTCCTTTAATTGTTGGTTATTCACCCCACCTTCTCTCTGGCCTCAGTCTCCATGCTCTTCCACCTTGTTGAAAGATGCCTAAAGGGACCCTTGGAAACCCAGACTACTAGTTGGATTAACTATGTCTTCAATTGTTAGGGTCCAGTGTGCCGTTTGTTCTACCTCCCCACTTGCTGTGCTTGGCATCAAGTCAACTCTCTGCCTTGGTACAAAAAATGGAGGCCGACTCCTTTAATCCCCTTTGCAAAACAACAACAACAGCAATAAGGCCTCCAAGCAGAGAAAGTTAAGCCTAATTCAGATTTTTTTACACGTGGAAAACGAACCCTAAACACCTGAGGAATGAGGTTCATAATGGAAGCCTCAAGGAGCCCTTTAACCTGGGCAAAATCCTATACCACAATTATATACAGTTTCACACTTGACTGGAACTGTTATTTGAGCAAAACTAACCATTTTTCTGCTCGCACTAAATGAACCCCGAGATCCGTGTATCCAGCTGCAGAAAAATGTAGGCTCCGCGGTTCATTCCGCATATAATCAGCGTACTTGATGGCAAGGGCATTGTAGGATCAAAAGAGTTAATAATTGGATCCTGCCCACAGCAACCACACAATTAAGGGCAAGATTAGCAGAGATGAAAAATTCATTGTGAAAATGCGACGCTGGTCTGAAAAACAAAATGATTTCACCGAGCAGTTGGTCCTCTTGCCGTAATCCTAATGATCAACTCTGTTTCACTAATAATAGGAGAAAAACTAATTGCAGCGAGGACAGGACAAATCTTTTTTAATCTGCGTTGTCATCCCAACTAAGTCCCAACCCATTTGTATTAACCTTTGCTGACAGAGTCACATGATGGACATAATTTCTTATAATTTACCAGCCATGGACCTAACCTTTCTTCATCAAATATTCATAAAGGCAGGATTCTCAATGATTTTCTGTCTCTCTTCATATTTACAGCTTGTTGTCTTCTTCCTTTTTACAGTAATTTGGACACAATTGAAGTCAAATGGAATTAAAGTTAAATGCCTTTAGCCACTAAGGTGCCTAAAGCAAAGGCTTAGGTGAGGGGTCGCGAGCTGAAGGGGGAGAGCTGGGTGTTCCCAAGACCCTTCGACATCGCAACATCTCAGTAGATTGCCCTTCCCCCAAAGGGAAAAACAAAGTCAGCCAGAGAATAAGACATCACCCTCTGTTGGCCTGCTGAAATGTAGCTCTCGCAAGCCTGTTGTGCGTGGGGGGTGGGTTGGGTGGGAGGAGAACTCTGAAGCTGAGCTGAGCTGAGACTGAGAGCCCCAGGCCGTCCTGTCTTCAGGGCTTGCTGGGAAATTAGGCTGCGCTGGCCAGGCCCTGTTTGAGCATGTGTGCCCAGAGGGGCCCGAGAAACATGCCAGGGGCTGTAATGGCTGCCGAGAAGAGTCTCGGTACAGTTACTTAGAAAACAACTGTGAATATCTGAGACCATTCCCAACAGCACTTTTGATGGAAAAACATCTGTTTCCACTTTGCATCTTTGTTGCTTTGACAGTTTTCTTAAGAGACATGTAGATGAAAGCAGTTTCATAAAGCTTAGGTGTTTAAAATAAGTATAGTCCCTGGTCTTTTATTTTTACCCTTCTTCCCCTCGCAAAGCTTCCCTTCCCCTTGCAAAGCTTCAGTGTCGGTGGGATGGCCGGGGTTTGGGGAAGTTGAGATGAAACAATGAAAAGGACTCCCTTTTGCTACTCCAACCCTCAGGGCCCTACCTTTAACTAAAACAGCTAAGAATGTTGTCGTTGTTAAGTTCGCCCTTAAGATGCCAAGGAATTATTTTACCGAGTTGACTTCAAAGTCCTGTAATAACCAGGGCAACTATTTACTTCTCCCTGAGTTCCCAGAAAAAATATTAGAACAGAAGACAGTTACATTCTTTAAGAACTGATGCCACATCCCCAACTGAAGTACACATTAGCTTGGTGCAAAAGTAATTGCAGTTTTTGCAATTTTTTAACCTTTTAAACCGCAATGACTTTTGCACCAACCTAATACTTTGTTCCATTCACTATCAGTTAGCATCTTTGATTTTAATTATACAAGTATTACACAAATATATTTACTTTATTAAAAACACTAAAACTTTATAAAGTCCTCCTTGACTGCTACCCCCAATCTCAGACCTTCTTGCCCTTTAGAATATTTTTTCGGTGCATTTACAGACACATAGATGTATCCCAGATAAATATATGTTTTCTTTGTTCTACATAAATGGTTATTATGCTATACAAATCAGTACCCAACTTGGCTTTTGTGACTCAATAATATGTCTAATATTTAGAAATCTTCCTGTTAGACCATATACATCTGTTAATTGTTGCAGAGAAGTCCATAGAATGCACATACTGCAGTTTGGTAGTATTCCCACAGTGATGGGCATTTAGGTTGTTTCCAGATTTTCAAATTATAAGCAATTATGCAAAATGTCGTTATCTATTTGGAACTGAAATAGTTCCAAGTAATTGTTTTAACAGCACACTGGCTTTTGCAAATATAGTTTTGAGCAAGTTTACGAGTATACTGGCCTGATGGCTCAAAATATTTTTTCAGTGTTTTCTACCACATTTCCTTTCTGATGGGAAGGATGAAAACAAGTATGAGGCAGTTGGTGTCCTAAGTGCCCCACAAATAAATAGACACTCCAAATGGCAGTGAATTTGATGTTTGCGATAGGGGGGAAACGATAAACAGCTGCAGAAATGCCCAGAAAAACTTGTTACGTAAGGAGCACATTGTGGTGAGTTTCTTGTTACACAGATCCACTTGTACAGAAGGTCAGACTCTGTGTGTCCCTTGCGCGGCAGCTACGTATGGGAAAGCCCTGTCCGCATGCTGGCATCCTCCTACATGGTACTGGCTTCTCTAGTTGTCTTCCTTGCTAAGGCTCCTGTTATAGAGAGGTGTCGCGGATTATGTAAAAGATGGTTTTCCAGTTAGGATAGGTAGATGTGCATGGTCTTAATAACTACTTAGTCTCTTACAAATCCAGAAGGTGGTAGGAATCTCTTTTAAAGGACCAAAAAATTTTGCCAGAATATTTGAGGGGTAAGTCCCACGAATGGTTTTACTGGGGGTCTCAGGTACTGTCATCCCTCTGGACTGGAATTGGATAGGTGCTGAGATGCTCACCGTTAAGTGGGAGAAGTAAGCATTAATACAGTCCGGTCCTGTGCGTTTGCAGAAGTGCAGAGTGGAAATGTCCAACCTGAGTGAGTGTAAATGACAGATTCTAGAATCCTTTTGAAAGTATTTCACATTAATTATGTTAGGTTGAGGGACTAACTGAAAGCTGGGCTAATACTGTTATCAAATAGAGGTTTTGTTTTGGTGGAAACCAACAACTGACTTGCGAATGGCTCGTATACGGAAATGATCCCTCCAGAGCACGTGAGACACTGGGTGTCTCGTATTCCTTCAGCTCCATTTCATGCTGTTAACTGGCTCAGACTCTCATTATATTTGGGGCACTCTTATCCTTATCTTTATAAAAGGGGGACTTGAGAAATTCTGCCAGAATTTAGTAGGATCTAAGAAAAAATAGATAAATTGGACTTCATCAAAATTAAAAACTTTGTATCAAAGTTTTCACGAAAGTGTAAAGACAACCTACAGAATAGGAGAAAGTATTGTATCTGATAAAGGCTTAATATCCAGAATATGTAAAGAACTCCTAAAACTCAACAACAAAAAGATAAAGAACCCAATTTAAAAATGGGCAAAGAACTTTATTAGACATTTCTTGAAAAAAGATATGCAAATGGCAGAAGTATATGAAAGATGCTTAGCATCACTCGTCATTAGCGAAATGCAACTCAAAATCACAGTGAGAGATTACTTCACACCTACTAGGATGGCTCTAATTTAAAAAATAAAAATAATTTTAAAAAAAACAAAACAAAATAAGTGTTGGCAAGGCTATGGAGAAACTGGAACCCTCTGACGTTGCTGGTGGGAATGTAAAGTCATGCAGTGCCTTTGGGAAACAATTTGTGAGTTCTTCAAAAGATAAACATAGAATTACCATATGACCCAGCGATTCCACTCCCAGGTATGTACCCAGAAGAACCTAAAGCAGGAACTTGAACAGACAGTACTTGTACACCCATGTTCATCACAGCATTATTCACAACAGCCGAAAGGTGGAAACAACCCAAGTATCCACTAACAGATGCAAGGATTAACAAAATGCATTATATACATACAATGGAAGATTATTCAGCCATTAAAAGGCATGAAATTCTGACACATGCTACAACCAGGATGAACCTTGAAGACATTATGCAAAGTGAAATAAGCCAGACACGAAAAGACAAAATCACATGATTCCACTTACGTGAACAATCGAGAATAGGAAAATTGATGGAGACAGAAAGTAAATTAGCGGTTACTAGGTGCTGGGGGAGGGACAATGGCAGTTTCCGCTTAATGGGTGCAGAGTTTCTGTTTGAGATGGTGGGGAAATACTAGAAATAGTGGGGACGGTTCAAAACATGGTGAGTGCAATCCACACCACTGAATTGTGTACCTGACAATGTTAAAATGGCGGCTCTCATGTTATCTATTATTCACCACACTGGAAAAAGTTAATGGAACCAGATATAGAACTTATGCATAACATCTAAAGTTACAAGGTATCCAGCTAAGGAACTAAAAATGCAGAAAACACTATTTCAGTTATCCATTGCTACAAAGCAAATCACCGCAAAATGTAGTGCCTTAAAACAACCACGGTTATTATTTCTCACATCAGATCCTGGCCTGCTGTGGGTTCACTGGGGCTCAATGGGTTAGGTGGTTCTTCTGCTGGCTTCCCTGGGGGTCTTGCGTCTGACTAGTCAGGTAGCAGCTGGGACTCTGGGATTGCCCGGCCTCTCCCCCTCCAAGTGGCCTTTCCATGTGGTTGCTCCAGCATGGTATCCAAGTTCTCACACTGAGGCTTAAGGCTCCCAAGAGCACAAAAGCGGAAGCTGCCAGCCTTTTTTAAGAAATTCGCGTGTCCCCTCTCCTGCAACCTATTGTTTAAAGCAAGTGACCGGGCGGGCCAGCCAAGACTCAGTGCAGGAGTGAATGCTAGAGGTGTGGGGTCCTGTGGGGGCTAGTTACCACAAACACCGTTCCACGTGCACGAAATAAGGGAGAGCCAAATTCTCATGTAACATTGCAGGACGCCAACAGATAATATCAGAAGTTGCTAAATCAAGAAATAGCAGTGGGTGTATATTGGTTAGAGATAAAGAAGGGAACCAGCATTAGGAACAAATCCAACGGTGGGATGATCTAAGAATGGGAGACTCTTGCTTTATAAACCCTTCTGTATTATTAGATTTCAGATCTTGACTGCGCATTGTTTCAGTAACACTGTACGGGGGTGGTTTGGAGTACGGCTCTTGGGCCCGACCGCCTGGGTTCCCGGCCACATCACTCACTATCTCTGTGACCTTGGACAGATTACGTAGCCACTCGGTGCCTCAGTGTTCCCCTGTGGAAGCTGGGGGTAGTGATTGTACCAACCTCTTCGAGTTATTAGAATTACATGAGTGAAGCGCTTATTAACATACCATCTGGCACGAAGTAGATCCTCACAAAATGTTAGGGATTCACATTGATAACATTAAATAAGAAAAAAATCCAAGCCCGCAGGGAACTAAGGATCCAGAGACTCTGCCATAATGTGTTGAGTAAGTCTGTTAACGTTGCCTTTAAATGGGGAGAGGAGTCGGGGTGGGGGGTGAGGGGGGCAGGTAATGAGATGAGATTAGCTCCTAAGAAGAGAGGTTCTGTCAAATTTCAAGTCCAGAAGAGCTAGCCATGGTTGTCACAAATTACCTTGCTGAAAAATGAGAATTCCCTCCCTTTTAGCACAGCGCTTCGGATTCTTTCCCGTTCAACCTGCTCCTTCATCCTCGTCCGCGACTCACTACAGAGAAATAATTCACAGACTCGCTCGCTGCCTGTCTAAAGACCTTTCTCCTGGGAAAGAACTTTATAAATCATTTTAAGTTAGTGGCCATAACTCCCAGGTGCTTACATGAGACCAACTGGAAAAGGACATTAACGTGGAACCAATTAAATTGCTTCTAGTCTGTATTTGCTGGCCTCCTGAACGAATCTCTCCCAGAAGGCTGTTCACGTGCTCAACTCTAGGTGAAACTGCGAAGAAGGTAAAATTGGGCTTTGGAGACCCTACCTCTTCCTCTCACCCAGGGAGGGCAGAGCTCACTGGCTTCTCTATCACACCAGGAAGCAGCGTGAGGTCTCTGAGAGGTGACTTAAAATATTGTCCTCCTTAGAAGTAGTTGCATTTTAAAATGGCCTTTCTTTTCACCATACATTTGAAAAAAAAAAGAATCAATGGTACACTTTCCGGCGTCGGTTGGAAGCCAGAGCAAGCACTGTTTTTGGAAGGAACGCTGTCCTGGGACCTCTCCATTTGGACCACATAGGCAGGCCACTTGTTGATGGCACTTATACATCTGACCCTGGCCTTGTCACTTACTGGTGGGTGCCTTTGGGCCCTAGGACATTTTGCAAGTCAATCTCCAGCTAGAAAGAACAATTGAAATTAGGAATGGCAAATTACCCTGGTCTTGCCGTCTCACTTGTGCCTGCAGAGAAAGCATAATGGACCCTCAGTAAGGTATTCTGTGCCAACTCCCAGGTGGTCTTGACTGCAGAGCTGTTCTTCCAAAAAGTGTGCATTCTAACTTAGCAGTCTGCTTAGAAGCCTGGCTCCCTGGCAGGCTAGGCATGGGGGCAGGAGGTTACAGCAGCTAATCAAATCCTTGCTGTGCTGTCCTGACTCACCACCGAGCCCCGGCCCGTTCCCAGCTGACCCCACTCCTGTAATGCTCAGTGAGGAGCCGAACTTCTCCATTAGTCGGTGTGTTTTCCGGAGCTGGAAAGGTGACTTGTAGCAGGCCTCTTGTTCTCAGATTCTTCTATAATGACATTCTGCACAAGCAGATGTCGTCCTTTGATTCCTTATGACCTTCTGAATTTTGGCAAATGAGGAAGCGCCTGGGATCCGCAGAGGGCCTAAGGGTGTCTTTCCTGCATAGTGACACTCTCGTCTTCCACCCCCGCCCCTATCTCGAACTGGCATGTGGCAAGGACACGCGCAGCCTCATTCATTTACCCGTTGGAAAAAGCCTGCTTCCCGGGACGAGGGGGCTTCGACAGGAGGTGGCCAGTACTGGCCCATGCTGGAGTATTTACCAGACGTAACTCCGGAGCTCTGTGGCTGTCTCAGCTTGACAGATGAGAAAATGCTGCTTAAGGGCCTTCCCAAGGTCACCCCACAAGCAAACACTGGTGCTGGGAGAATGAGATCACCCCAGACAGTGAAGGAACTACCGACCCAAGCTTTCAAAGGCCTGAAGTGTGAGACTTCGCACCAGCCAGCCCGTTGAAGATGAGGGAGTACAGACTGTAAGTAATAAATAGATAATGGCTTGTCTCTCGGTGTGTGTTCTCCTCCGAGATGCCCAGGTGGGGAAGTTAGCCCTGTGATGATTAATGAATAAACCCACCCAGTTAGTCTGAAATTTGGAGGCCACACTGCAACCCTCAGGCAGTCTCTTTGGCACCTTCGTCCTTCCTTCCTGCGGCGCCGATGGGCTTTGTCCGCTGGTGGCACCGCTCGCAGCACAGCAAAAACTTCATTTGGAGAATTTCCGAATTTGGTCTGCTTTCTATTGAAGTGCAATTTTTCAAAACTCCTTTCAAACCAAGTCATTTTAGAAGCAAACCGAGCGCTGACTCAGAGGCCTGTTCAGCCTTTCGTGGCTCTCAGCATATAGGATTACCCTTCCTCCTCCGCCTGAATCCACAGCCCCGAAAAGAAAAAGAACAGCGTAAATTGGATGTGAGTTGAGTTCCGAAGATACACATCAGGTGAACTTAGGAATACGGGTAGGCTTTGGCGTTATTTCTTCTTTTCTATTCCAGTGCAAAAGGGAACAAAGCATCAAAGCCGTCAGGACGATCAGGTTCAGAGCCCGCCCTTCCTCTCGGCTCCGGGTGGGGGAAGGGTCTTAAGGGGGCTATTTTGCTTCATCAGCCGAGCCCTGTGTGTATGTTGAGCATAGACGGTTGCTCTTATCGAATGACCCAGTTCCTAGAGCAGTTGGAAGCTTTTTGCAGAGTACTGGGACACAGATGCTATCACGCTCCTGCCGAAACCCTCCACGACTTTCCCATCTTAGAAGAAAATCAGTCTGTACAGTGACTTCCAAGGCCCTGGCCCTCTCTGACCCCATCTCCTCCCTCCCTTGTCACTGTCCTTCAGCCACAGTGGCCTCCTTGATGTCTCTTGACCAGTAGGTGACTCAGGTGATTCCTTCTCACGTAACACACCTGCCCCCAGGCACATGCCTGAGCCCCATGCCTGCCTCTCCACGCGCTCTCTGCTCTTAGTGGGCTCCCCGTTGACTTGCCCAGAGTATCGGCTCTAGCAGAAATTACCTGAGTATCTACTTGCTTCCATGGTGTGGCAGAGAATACTAGTTTCTCATCCTGTCCCCATTCTTTCCTTCTTCCTTAGTATAGACGCTCAGTTTTGACAGAGGAAAGGAGGAAAGAAAGGATAGTGTGTCCAATTTAAAAGCTACACCTCCCAGCCTCTTCTGAGCCCAGTGACTGCGTTGTCATCGATGTGATAGAGGTGGAGGTCGGTCGGCTCTCTTCCTTAAAAAGAGGAGGTCACGGCCTATTTTACCTCTTCTCCCCTTTCTTCTGTTCCCTGCCTGGGACTCTAGATATGGTGGCTGGAGCACCCTGGACCATGAGGTGACCTCAAGGGTGGCAGCCGTCTGCTAAGGATGGCAGAGCAAGAAAGGAGATGCAGGAGCGGGCGTCCGGGATGTCTGTGCACTGCTGTCATGTGACCTCCTTCAACTTCTTTAATGGGAAAGAAAAATCAACTTGCATCTTTACCTACGTTACTTCTAGTCCCTCTTGCCAGCAGCTAAATGCAGTGTATAGCTAATACTCGTGTATTATCTGTCCTCCCCACCAGAATGGAACTTCCATGAAACCTGGAACTTGGTCTAATTCACCACGGTACCTCTAGGTCTTAGTACCTAGGCAACATTTGTTGAATGAATGAGTGGATAAATGAACACACACACACACCCTTCTGCCCAAGTCCTAGCGTTATCGGTAGGCGGCTCTTGGTAAGCCACGTTGAGTTGTCATCCTTCCTGATCACCGAACCCAGTAACCCACACATTTCACGTGGGTCAAAGCAATTTTGATTTCTAAATGTTAGCTGCAGAAACGGTGTCATTCAGTTCCTGGGGGTATAAAATGCAGATTTGCTGTGGATTTGACCGTCGGGCGTTTCTGACATCGTTGGAGTTCAGGTGGCCTGTTAGCACAGCAGTCTCAATGCTGCCGTAGCTTAGACTTCTGGCCCTTCGGCAGAAGAGCTGCACTGAAAAAGAATTACGCGTCTATGATAGAACATGCAAATGGAGCAGTTTATTATCTCAAATCTTGCAATGAAATGGCAGCTTTTCGCAAACCCGTGGATTCTTTGGCCTGGTGGCATCTGTGAGACTCATGTCTTATCTCTGAGGGGATTAGAACTTGCCTGCAAAAATAGTTTTTGAATCAGAGTAACAGTGACTGGTAGTACTTTCACTTCTACCAACAGAGGAAGCACAGTTTGGTGTAAAGATGGCGGATTAGCGAGGGACCCAGGTTCCAGTCCCAGTGAGTAGCTTACTGGTCATGTGGTCTGGCGCACGGCCTGCACTTCTCCTTTAGGGAGCGAAAGGAGATAACACCTCTTTCCTACTCTAGTCTTGAGGGTCATGTGAGATAAGGTATGTGGAGGTAAGCTGTAATGTTTATATATAAAACCTCAATTTTTCAGACATCTGAAGAACCTTAGGGATTGTCTAACTCCACCCTTCATTTTACACATCTGAGTATCAATGGCCAGAAAGTCAAGGTTTTGCCCAGGGTTACAGGATAAGGTCGTGGCAGGGCTGCGTGTTGAATTTCCAGACCACTGTTCTTCCTACTGTACTATCCTCCGGGCCAGCGGCTGTTCACAATATTGTTACAATTCCTGCTTTGTGCGTTGTACTTCTACTGTTGTTATACAATTGGTTATGTCGCAGGGAGATCACTTCTGTTTTGAGGAGGTGCGGTTCAGATGCAAATTGGTTTCAATCATTTGTGCATTCCGCTGAACTTACTGTGGCTACAGTGTGCCGAACTCTGCTCTAGGCTTAGAGGACACAGACAGAAATCCTTGCCTTCAGGGAACTTATCTTACGTACACACACACACACCAAAGGGTGTCAAGTGTTGTGGAGAGAAATAGGGAAAGAAGATGGGGAATGCGGGGCTTGGAGAAGGATGGGGGAGCGGAGCTGCTGTCTGAAGGACGCCCTCACGGGTTTGGTTATGTTTAACCAGTGACCTGAAGACAGGGGAGCAAGCCACATGGATGTATTAGGGGAAGAGGTTTCAAGGTCAAAGAAACAGCAGATGCCAATACGTGCAGAGCGGGCTTAGCCTGTTCAAAGAAGAGCAGATAAGCCCACACGACTGGAACAAAGTGAACCGTGGGACAAATGGAAGGAGAGAAGGTCAGAGAAGCAGAGGTGGGAAAGGGCAGATCATGCAGGGGCTTGTGGACCGTTGTAAGAATTTCGACTTTTACTCAGCTGTTAAATCAGTGCACAGCATAAATTCATCAGAAGACTGGTATGTCCTGGGTAAACTGGTGTTTTATTTTGGCCCGTCATTTTCTCTCGAATTCTGAATTTGGACTGCCCCACGCTGTGGGTGTTGGGCTCCACTAAGTTTCTCACCGTAAGTGCTCTTGACTTGTTAGTGAAGGTTCTTAAAGAAGAGAAGAGAAACAGAGGCCCAGCAACCTCATGCTCTGAATAAGGTTAAAATAAACTTGGGAGTTGTTTCTTGGCACCCAAAAACCAATTAAACAGGGTACCCGGAAGTATTTCTAAAAACAGCAGTACAGGGGAAATAGACTGACAGGTAAGCAGATGGGGGACCCATCAACTCAAATTTATTTCACAGCTTACAACTCAAATGAGCATTCCGAAGTCAGAACAGCTGGCCTTTTGTTCTGTAAGCCGTTGTCCTTTGCTTTGCTCATCTCTCAGGAGTACGAGTGGATTACACGCCACTGGCCGTCTGTCTGTCAGTCTTTGCCTTTGCAGGGAAAATCCTTTGTAGAAAACAGGCTCTTGATGATAATCAGATTTCTCTGTAAAGTCTGCTTCTTCCGTGGGTCATGAAGTCTCTAGATTCTGGAAATCAATGACCTTAGCCTTTCAGCTTTTGTTTTCATAACTGTTCATTACCTATGTGACTGCTATTATCTGATTTGGAGTAAATGGAATTTAACCAAATAGTCCAAAAGCAACATTTTTAGATTTTCCAGAAGAAACTTTTTAAAAAAATGTTATATAGTGCGTCCGAAAATCACAGCTGCCTTGAATTTCTGATCGTTACTTATTCCGGAATCCTTCTGAAGTTTGAGACTGTCTCATGCAAACTTTACTTAAGTTTCAAGCAACAGGGAAGTCATGAAATTTGGAAAGGGTTATCTTTTGTCAATCATGGTCCTTTGTGGGGTACTGTGCTGACAGAGGACAGCGGACAGACCGTCTTCTGTGGCTGAAAGGAAGGCTCGATATTACCTGGTGGGGATTTTGTTCCAATAATTGCATCAAATTGGGCCTTCTGCCGTGTTGCAGGTATAGCATTAATATCACTCATTAAGTCACACGCCCGTATGCCTGCCCTCCCAATGGCAGAGTCACTGGCAGAATATATTTTCTTCCAAAGTGTTTGTTTTCATTGTTGCCCTTTAAAAATAATGAGTTCATTCTATTCCCTTGCAAGGAAAGTTACTCTAGACTGCTTTGAAATTGTAGATCTTTTGTTGCACACATTTCTGCAGTGGTTCCATAGCTTTGTGTGCCGGGGAACCCAACCCGGCCTCTCTTAAAGCTCCTAACCAAGCTGCCTCAGACGTGATACATATAATCGTCCAGCCTATTTGACCTTTATATTGTTACCATTGGCCAGGTAGAAGTCATGCAAGTTTCAGGTGACCCTATCATGTGACCGGAGATCAAAGGTCAGCAGCTCCTAAATGTTCAGCTGTCAAGGTAACCCATTCATCACTATCATTATGTAACTGACAAGCCGACAAATGAACCTGGGGATAAAATTGTTCTCCACCCTCCACCTCCTGGGTTTACCCAGCGGTGGGCCAAGCAGTCTCACATATTAAGTGGTTCCACGAGCCTGTCGGAGTCCCTGAAGTAGGGAGGAGGATTCCAGAAGCCCCGGTTGCGTAAGTCGGGAGGCCGGGAAACCCTCATCAAAGGAAATTTCTTCTTGGAACCCCAAGCTGGAACTCTAAATGTCCTCTTTCATTAAAAAAAAATACATCGAAAGCCCATGATATTCATGGTTATAGGGCTATGTAGCATATTAATGTTATGTTTCAGAGAAATTATAGGTAGTATTGGTGTTGAGGGGAAGAACTAGGAACTATGAAAATGACTGTTGATGCAGAAAATGCCTTTTGAGTTCCAAACAAATGTGGAGAACACAGCCATTTCCAACAGTGGGGCTTTGCCTGTGCTTTTCCCATCTCCTCCCAGTGAGAACAGTATGACCCAAAGTGGGTACTCCACAGATATGCTAACGATCGGCTAAGAAAAAGCATTTGGGGGGTATTTGGTTTTTACAGCACTAACAAGGCTCTCATAATAGGTTTCTCACTTCTTCCCTGAAGTGTGAGCTCCAAAAGTAGATTCTTCTGTAATTAGAAGTTAGTCAAGCCTTGCTTTTCAAATGGCCATGATGGAAAAATAGTACCTGCTAAAAAGGTATATTGACACAAGTGGAAAAAAAAAAATGAGAGAAGGAGCAGCTGACCCCATGGGCCGAGGTTTGGCTTTTCCTCACTCTGGGTGTTGATGTAGCTGATTTGGAGACATCAGCATGTGATACGGAGGCAAGAGGTTAAAAGCCTTTCAAAGAGAAACTGAACGTGTCTTTTTGTGGAAACTCATTTAGGAATTGGTTTTGCTTAGTGGTTCTGCAGTGGGTAAACTGAGTTATACAAATTTAACAAGCTGACGTCATAAAGCTACCTTTGTCAAATTCAAGCCTTGTGACAGATAGTACAGGGCACTATTTATTTGCGAAGTTGTCCACAGCACCCTGATGGCAGTGCCAAAAAGTCCAAGAAGACAAGTTATAAATCCATTAACTCACTCTTTTCAAAGGATTTAGAGTATCAAGGGTAAGATTATTATAAACTGGACTGCATACTCTTCTCACCACTGACTAAGACATTATTTGGAGCAAAGCACAGTAACCTATTAAAAAAAAAAAAAGGACAACTACAATAGGATGGTCTCTCACTCGGGTAGATTTCAAATGTGATGGTTAAGGTAGACACCATGGAAAGTCAGATCTAAAAATCCCTAAAAATCCCTGACATTGCACATAAAGTACTGCCTGGGACGTAGGTACCATGTTATGTGAGGAAAATACTTATCTTTAAACATTAGAATCACTCTGCGTGCCCAGATGCTGTGACTCTAATGGGCCTAGAGAGACTGAGGAGAACCGGGGACATTTGGTCCACCCGTGGGGGTGGGCTCATGCTCCCTCCTGACTTGAGGCTGTCGAGGAGATTGTTACCCCTTTACTTTGTTACTTCCCGCCTTTTCTATTTTGATCCTGGCCATTGGGTTTTTCAGGTAAACATACATTTGATGTGATGCCGTACCAGCGTTTTCTATGTGAGTGCATTCTGACTGGCACATTCCCTGACAGACTCCTGTCTAACACGAGACAGAATGACTGTCAACTCTTCATGGTCAATTAAAATTCTAGAGGAAAACCCTGACTTGAAGAAGATTGAGGTTTTTCAGTCATTGGATCTTTTCTGATGAAGTTGTTAGTCTAAATCGGTCGAGTCTTTAGGTGTGTGACTTTGTTCATGTTTATTTATGAGTATTACAAGCACCTCGCCAACGTCGTGTGATCAGCTGTTTTAAAAACAAGACCTGTATCACACAGGAAAAGGGATAGTGAGGCATAATTACACATATGTGTGGTACTTTACGTGTTTTAAAGGGCTTTTATGTACATTATTTGATTTTATCTTTACAGAACCCACAAAGCAGAGAAGCGTGTACCAGTTAAGGAAACTACGTGGTTGAGAAGATTTTCTCAAGGTCACCCCCAAAATATAATTAGTTATAATTTATGGCCTTAAAAGATGAGCATGTATCTTTTATTCCTATAGACTATAGATGCTTATACGATAAGAACCTCAAAACCATTGGAATGAAAAGAAGAAAAAGTTTTGTCAGTCATTTGCCATAATAGTCCTTCCAGAAATGTGGGGGAGGGAAATGTTTTCCTCCTTTTTTCCCCTTGAATTGGTTTGGAATCCCTTCAGGATCTAAATTGGGCAAGAATAGCTAAGTAGTCAGAGAATAGGGTCCAGTTTAGTCCAAATGGAAATCCACGGAATAGATGAAATGTAGTGGAAAGGGCAGCCAGCCAGAGGTCCGCGTCCGGCCTGGCCCTGACCCTCCACTCACCACTGAAATAACCTTGGGTAAGGCAGCCCTCCATCTACATGGGGATCACGTAGCTACCCCTCCATCCCTCTCAGGTTATTGTGAAAGTGGACTAAAACGCTGCTGTGTATTAAGGTTCTTGGAGGTGTTTAAACAATGTACAAAATGTAATTGGCCTTTTAATCAGGAGTTGCTCTCTTCTTTCCCATGAAAGAATTCTCTTAGGAGTTCATTTTTCTTGTCTCCTCAATGGCCTGTGCTTGGTGGTATTTCTCCATCAAGTTCGAGTTCTTTGTACTTCTTTTTAAGCTTGTTTATCCTCGTGAATCTTTTTAACAAGAAGCATTTCTCCTGAACTCTTCATCATTTCAGCAAGAGTAATGGAAATGTTACCTGTCCTTCTTTATTTGTTACAAAATTTAGGGACAAGGAAGAAGACCGTCTATGTTTTCTTAAAATCAATGGCCAGCACATTACTGTAAAACCTATTGATTAAAAACACAGAGTATAATGTTAGTCATTTAGTCTGTGAAGTGATGCAATAAGTGAAGAAATTTCGCCTTTGACTTTTGCATTAACCTTTTATTGACTGCTTGCATACCCATAATTAACACACACTTTAGCTAAAGTGGTTAATTTTAGCATGGTGACCAGTGTCCACTAATGTAGCTGCAATCCTGGTCATCCACATGGAAGTGTCGCCCTGGGGGAAATCAGTGGGCAGTGGGCCCCGCATGAGTTACACCTGTGAGGGGAGAAGGGGGGACCTCCCCACAGTCTGCTGACAAGCCAGCCGATATGACACCTTTCAGTTGCTTCCTGTTATGTCACCAGATCATTCAGGGAGAACCATTTCTAAGTAGCAGGAGTTTGGGGGAGGGTAGGTTATAGACAGTTCTTTGAATTGAAATAATGTGAATTTGGGAGGGAGAGAGATGAAGTATATATTATTTTCCTTTGCCCCCTTGCAGTGTCCCATGAAAGGAGCAGGGGTTTCTAAGTAGATCCAAGTTTATTTGTCAAACCAAAGCATTAAAAATAGGATTTTTCTTTAGGATAGGAGTACAGGGGACAATGTTGAAGGGGGAAACTATACCTTTCATACTGTTTCGCAGGATTCCAAATAATCTGCTATCCTTGGAAACACAAGAGTTTAGGGAAAAAATTGTTTTCACTTCCTTTAAAACGATTATCCAGCTCTGGTCATTAAAACTGGCTTATTTTTATGCAAAGGCCGGTGCGGATGACACTAGCCCTCCCTTGTTTCCTGGGTAGAAATTTGTCCCAAATAGGAATATTATTTGAACGAAAAAGCAGGGTCTGTATGCACTGCAGTGCGTCAGCAGCAGCATGTGGTTTGGGAGACAGGAGCGCCAGTCCCCACGTGGCAGGCAGGGGCCGTGGAGTGAATGTTGTAACAGGAGGGAAGCACTGAGAGGTGAGACCTGTGGCCAGCACATCACCAGACTCCTTGGGGTGCAAGTGACAGAAAAACCTCACTCAGACTCGGAGAGCTCAGGGACCTGAAAAGTCTAAGCATACCTAGCTTCAGGTGAGGCTCGATCCAGCTACTCAAGCAGTATCTCCCAGGACCCAGCCCCTTGTTGCCTGGTAGCAACGTGACTATGGCAGTTATGATCACACATCCTGATAGTTCATAGACCAAGAGATTAGAAACTCTTCCCTTAGCTCCCATACCAGTCCTCTGATTTTTATTCTCTCACTCTTGCCCCAGATTGGGTCATGTGCCTTCCCCTAAACCGCTGCCCGAGGCTGAGGGCGTGGGCTGTGCCGATCAGCTCTCCCCTGGCTGTAGAGGTGGGGCCAGTCCCACCCAGCCACGTGGCTAAGCTGGGGAAGATGGCTTCCCCAGGAAAATTAAAATCCTTTTTGTAGGAAAGGTGGGAATATACACGAGGCGAATAGTGTCCACCAGTCAATATTCCTAACATTTCATAAGAGAATGTACTCTCCCACCCCTGTATTTTGCAAGGGACTAATAGAATAAGAAACAATCCAACTTTATTTCCTATAAATGCCCAGTCATTCTGGATTGTTCTGAAACAGCCACCGCTTGCAACAGCTCCTTTTATTAACTCTAGGTCTTCAGGAACACCTGCTAAGTCTTTCTGACTCTGAGCACTTTAGCCTGTCAGGGAATGTTGTAGCAGCTTGAATACATAAGCCTCAGCGTCCTGGAATGTCACACTGTGATAGGATTCAGCCACAGGCTCAATTTGACTCAAGCCAGAAAGAGCAGCTTCTGTATCTACAGCGCGTTCCCAAAAGGAGCCAGCCCAGCGGCCACCCACTCAGTTTGTGTGAAGGCAGGGGATTGCCACAGGGACAGCAGGTGGCCCTCTTTGGTGTCTCCCTTGTCGTCACTGGTACTTGCAGTAGAAGTAACGATAGCGGTCATGGTATTTCATAATTATCGAGTGCTATGTGCCAGGCGGTGTTCTAAGCACTTCCTTCACAACAACCCCATTCAGGGACTGTCCACATCACCATCCCCACTTGACCGGCAAGAAACTGAGGCTCGAGGAGGGTGAGAAACCTACCCAAGATGTCGCGCCTCTAGGAAGCAGTGGCTCCACGTGTGCGGAGAACACAGTCTTAGCCCCCTTAAGCATGATGCCTCCGTCTCCCGGCTTCCCCAGCTTAGGAAACTGAGATGGAAGAGAGGCAGAATGAGCGATGGGGCAAGACAGGTGAAAACCCCAAAGGGGCGATCGATGCCTTCAAGTAATCCTCAGTCCTGGCTTTTTCAATTCCACAATCTGGCCTGAAGTTGAATCAGACAATGGCATTTGAGTTGGGGGTGATTGTCCTTTCTCGGAGGTAAACACATCACCTCAAACATGAGCCCTCTGCTGGGCCCAACCACTACCATTTGGAAATGGGCCAGGCGCACTGGGCCCTGAGGGAAGAGCTTTAAGGTGACCTTGAAAGATCTCAATGAAGGCCCCCACGAAACCCTGTCAGGTTCTACCTCTAGCTCCACGGGGAGCAGTGACTATACACAACTTCTAGCCCCTTGGGGCCTGCATGAAAAGGAGAGGGTCTCACACCAACCATTCCTTTGATGAGAAGAATAATAGCAGAAAAATCATGGAGCATCTTCCCCCCACCCCACCCCCCAAAAAACACTTAGTGGGCTGAGGCAGCTTGTACAGCATGCCTCAGCAAGCCTCTGCAGCAGGTTGTGATGTTTTTAATACTTTCTCGGAATGAGGGGGCAAAACCCACTTGACAGGTGAAAAAGCATCTCTATTGACTTTCGACAAACCCTACAATATTCTGGCTGGATCGACACTTAACACAGCCCTTTAATCTGCCAACCAGGATAATGTGCGCACACGTAATTTCTCCTCTGTGAGAGCGAAAGGCTCACTTTGGAGTAACTTTTCCTACCTTGCAACTTGACCATCACTCTGTGATTCTGAGGCAGAGAAGAAAGCACAGTTTAAAAAGCTTTGCGGAGTTCCTTTGTAATTAGTCGCGGCTTCCTTTGAATATTAATTTCCCCCAAGACTGTCTCTAGAAGTACAGAGACACACCCTCAGAACCAGGCCGGCAAGCAGCAGTCTCAAACACCTATTGTTAAAGAGTCTGCAGAACATCCCCTCTGCTCTTCAGTGCAGCTTATCAGTGCAAACAGTTTAATATTTATGCTAAGAGGATTGTCAAAAGCAGCTTCTGTTGCTTTAATTCTTGTTTTAAATAAATAATGAGAACATTTAAACACATTACTCTTCTTGGGGCCCTGAGGTCAGCTAATCTTATTATTTATGAAGTGATGTGCTGCATAATAGTACTTTAGTGCATGTTAACAGACGCTATTATCAGGGCCTGATGCAGAGAGCTCAAGATATATTGGAATGTTCTGTGTAATGTGCGACGGATTGAGTGCCTAGGATGCCGGTATAGCAATTACCCACAGGAGAAAATAGGTGTTCAGTTGAAGTATGTTTTCCTGGGGGGATCCCCTCACCATTAATAATTCCCCAGAGAAGATGATGTCTTCGAGTTAGGAACCTTCTCTACCATCAGGCTTGGCCATAGGGCCAGGATATTCCCTTTGTGATCTTTTCATAGTTAGTACCGCACAGAAGACAAATAGTGGTATGACCACTTCTTAATTGATTTAGAGAACAATACAGAGAAGGGGGGCAGGTGGTGGGGAAGAACCCATGCAACTCTTGGTAGACCATCCGCAACTTACGATGGTTCTACTTCTGATTTCTAGACTTTCCAATGGTGCAAAAGCGATAATGCATAAAAAAATCACTACATGAGCTATTCAACACTTTGTTCTAAGGCTTTGTGAGAGATGATTTTGGCCCCTCTGTAGGCTCATGTAAGTGTTCTGAGCACATTTAGGGTAGGATAGGCTAAACTATGGTGTTTGATAGGTTAGGTGTAGCAAATGCATTTTCTTTCGACTTACGGTATTTTCCGCATATGACGGGTTTAACAGGATGTAACCCATTGTAAGTCGATGAGTGTCTGTATTTCTATTTTGTGCACGCACTTTCACCACCATGTGCTCCAAGAGAGTAGAGAAATTGTCCATTCTTTATTGCAGTTTGTGTTTCCTTCTCCCTGGTCCCTTTTTTTCCCCCAGATAAATAAAGCTAAAGCCACTAATCTTTGCCAGACCAATTTTAAATAAGCTGGTCTCTCTAAGAGGTAGATGCCTGCCAAGGTGTGATGGTGTGGTCCCAACTTTTTTCTTACAAAGCTATGATTTAGTTGCATATGATAATTAATTTTCTCTACTATTGATGAATAATCCATTTAATAAAAACCGTGATTTAAGTGTTTTCCTTAGGGAGTAAGTCTTGCTAGCCTCTTAATTTAATTCTGTGGAAGTTTTCCCCACCTATTCATCAGTGGAAATGATTATTAACCTCTATTTGCATATATCCTTATAAATCGGTCTCTCCTTGAGTGCCTTTTCCTGAGCACAGCAAGCTGGGACCCTTGTAAATCTCCAGGATCTCTGGAGTCCATCCTGGTCTGTAATATTGTTTAATCTATTCTTGGACGTTTTAATGCAGTAAATTCAATTTAATCTTTCCCAGTAATCTAGTAATACATTGAAATCCCACAAACATTTAAATCTGATAATGGCTTAATCACACACTTTAAATAACAGTTGAGATAATGAAAAAATAATTCACCGTTTTAAAGGCAGAGTAACTGAGTTTCCCTGATGATTGGCTTCTACGAAACCACTAGAGATAATACAAATCTGGGAATTGGGGGGAAAAAAAAAAGTTCCCATACCATAAAGAACAATTCTTCCTTATTACAAACACCTGCTTTCTGCCTTCAAGCTCGTTCTTCCATTTCGTCACCACCACCACCACTACAAAGGACGATCCCTGGAGCATTTGGCAGTGTCGCTTCAAGTCGCCCTTGAGTTTGGCTCTTCCAGGAATTTCCTCCCGTGGATGAATTACCTGTTTTTACTCTTCCAGATGCCAGTCCCGAATTGCCCGAACTTTACCCGCGGATCAGAAGCCAGAGTGTCGGCCATACTGGGAAAAGGATGACCCTTCGATGCCTCTGCCCTTCGACCTCACAGACATCATTTCAGAACTCAGAGGTCTGCTTCTGGAAGCAAAAGCCTAGGAGGAGCTCACGTCTCAGGTGGAGGAGGAAAAAGAGATTGTTGGCTTCTCTCCTCCGTCTTTGCTATGGGGTCTGGCAAGAGCAGTGTGGGCAGCCCCTTTTAGATTGTAGGACCTGGGTCCCAGTGAGAAACAGTTAGGGAATGGAGCCCATGAATATTAAAATGTTTTAAAAAGACATGGTGTTACAATCTGATTTAGTATTAAACAAGATCCTCCCCTCCCCCCAAAAAAATTATCCCCCACTTGGATTTTTAATGTGAGCCATTCAGCTCCCAAGGGCCAAGGTAGAGGACGAGGGGAGCCCAGCCTGTGGCAGAGCCTAAGCTACTTTCCTCTCCTTCTCAAGCCTTTTTGGAGACTCAAGAGTGGATGACTGACGTCATCTGGGGGAAGACAGACTTAGAGACGTTCATCCCAATTTCTCACCAAACACTTCTGAGGCTGTGCTGTTCATTATAGCAGCCGCTAGCTACCTGTGGCTTCTTAAATTTAAATTCCACTTTAATCGTAATTAAAAATTTAGTTCCTCCATTGCACTGGCCACATTTCAAGTGCCTAATGGCCATTGTGGAAAGTCCTAGCGGACTATACTTCTACACAGTTTGAGGGCAGGAGAGCCTCTCTTTCACTTCTGTCCCTGTAGGCAGAATAAATTAAAAGAGAAACAACTCACTGAAGCCTCTTCCCCTTCTCTGAGAATGACCTAAGTAAAAGCCTGAGTTACGAGTCCTGTCCTCTGCACACAGGAATGGAGAAGTGTTGAAAACAAAAAGTTAAAGTTGCCCTCCTACCTTCAGGATGTTTCCCTGATCAAATGAAAGACACACAGCCCTGTGGACACTGCTTCCTGGATTAAGCCAGCATAATTTTTTTTTTTTCTAGAACTCCCCCATTCTCACATAATGACAGGTGGGATTGAGGTTTGAAGAACCCCAGTACCCCATCCTGCTGACATTGGAGCGCTGGAGAGACAATGCAGAGCAGAGGTTAAAACCTGGGCTCTGGCTTTAGAGTACCTGCATCAGAAGTCCCACTAGCTTTGTGACCTTTGGCGTGTCACTGTGCCTGGGTGTCCTCCTCTGTATCATGGGAATACTGAAGGCACCAACCCACAAGGGGAAGAGTCACTGAAATAATCTAGCCGCAGACTTGTTAGAACGATGTCTGACGCGTAGTTGAATACCTAATAAATATTATAGTTATTATGTGTCAGTGAGCTGACATGATGTAGACATTCCCCCCCCACCTCAATCCTTGTGCCAGTGTCGTGATGCCATGTACACATGCCTCCCTTTAGGCCTGGCTCCTGCCCTTCAGTGACCCCAGGGATGGTGAGAATAGTTTGCCCCTTCCCCCAGCCCTCTGCCTTCTTCCATGATTGCAGCAGTTTGAAGGTGAAGAAGCCCATTGAGAGGGGCACCGGAGACCAAACCTCTCCTGCCATCCGAATCTCACTGGTTCGCGATGCACGTTCATTCAGAGCAGCCAGGGTCTCGTCACGTTGAGACTCGTCCTCTGACACCTTGGGTGAATTCCTGATGTCCCTGAGCCTCCAAGTCCTCATCAGTAAAGGAGATGAGGCGAGCCTTGCAGGGTTGTTGTCGCTCAGATGAAATCACCTAGGTGAGGAGTACACGGCACAGAGAAGACACAGACTGGACACCCTCAGGGCCATGTAGCCTAATGTGTGATTTGGTCCCATGATGTTTGTTCTTTGTTATATTTTATTAGGTGCCAATATTTAAAAGTTGGGCGATTTTTTATAAAAACGTGTACAGTCACTTCAGAATTCAGAACATCGGGCAGCCCTCAGCCTCCGTCCCAGCAGTGGCGACAGGCTAAGTATCTTCTCGCGCTCAGGCAGGGCATGAACCGTTCATGGCCCCTGTCGCTCCCTCGTGCCATTTATTGTAAACCCGACCTCCTCCACCCCTTTGTGTCAGCACTCCAGACCTGCTTGCTTGCCCCTTCGGTAGAAATCAACAATAATGTTTAGTGCTTACCCCAATATATGTGTATTACTATCGCGCTGTCTTCAGAGATTGCTTGTGCTAATGTGCCCTGTACATCAAAACAGTCGTAAACAATAAAAACATTAGAGGGACGAGATGCGGAACCAAGAGAGGTCCTTGCGCTTTTCTCCTTGCACACCAGTGGGTGGGCCTGCTTTCCTGGCCCGGGTGGGGCCAGGTGAGGACAGCCAGGGCGGGAGATGCCACCCTCCACAGTGAATCCGAAAGGGGAGGTCCACGTTTTCTCAGAAGAAATGCTGGCTTTCCGTGGGCAATGGCTTTTCGTGTGTTTGAGGGTTGCATATGCTCCCGCAGGAGGTTTCCAGTGCATAGAAAGAGGGGAGGCCAGAGGTGATAAAAAGGGGGGTGCTGGGGACACCGACAACTAACTCATTTTCTGCAGGGCCACAGGAAAGCCTGTTTCTCCCCCGTGAACTAGTGAGGAACTGTCTGGGTGGGCGTGTAGCTGAGGAGCAGGAAGCCTTGTCCCCCGACAGACCACCTGAGTCTGTGGTCCCCACCTGCGCCCTGCCAGGCAGCCCTGTCTCAGCTGTTGTGAGGAACGTGATCTGAGCGAGCCCTCCATCCCACAGATCTTTGCTGACCATCTCCCACAGCTTAGCAGTGTGGTGAGTGCCGGGCACCCAAGGACAGGTCCCTGCCTTCCGGGAGCTCCTCGATGCCAGCTCCCATGCCAGGTGCTGGGGCTATGGAGCAAAACAGGAGTTTACCCTGTCGTTGGGAGGCAGATAATAGACCAGCAAATGAATAATGTGATGGTTTCAGATCTTTGTAAGTGCCGGGGAGGGAACCCACTGGGTGAGGTTATGGAGGGTAGCTGGGGGCCGAAGAAGGGTGGCTTAGGCTAGGAGGTCAGGGAAAGGAGGTGAGGGATGGGGCTTTCCTGGAAAGCACTGGGGGTGGGGTGCTCAGGGGAGAAGAAAGCCCTGTGGCCAAAGCAGAGAGAGACGTGGCGGGAAGGGAGATGCAGGTTGAGCAGTGGCTGCACCGGCATTTGGATTTGAAGTCAATATCCGGAGAAACACGGGTTCTGTGCAGAGAGGGGTTGGGTCTTGACATGGTATGCTCATGCTTCTAGATGACGGCTCTGGCCACTGTCTGGATTCCAGAGGGTCTCTTGAGAGCAGGCAGGTCAGTCCAAAGGCACAGCTTTCTCACTGGGAATTTCCCTTATTCCGGGGTGAGATCTTGAGATGGGGACGTGTCCCTCGAACCCCTACAAGTGCAGGAGATAGCCCTTCCTTCGCTGTCTGCCACCACCCCTTCCCCTGCAGCCTCCAGCCCAGGGGACTTTGCTAGACAGAAAAAGAGCAAGGTTGTGGCATCACTTGAGACATAATTTTAGTAATAAGCTTCTAAATCCATCACTAACTGAATCGAGGGATGCTAGCAATGAGATTCCACGGGCCCTGTTGAACGGATACCCCACATTCAGGAGAGGGTTTTGTGTGTTTCGAGGGATGGTATTTTCAAATGCAGTTTTCTTTTTTTTTTTTTTCCTGCTCTAGTTAAGGCTGATTTTTACCAGTGGGCAAATTGCATACATTTGGACCCATGCCACACTAACTACTGTTTATTTTGGAGATCTGTCAGAGGCAAGCACATGGAAGACGGGACTCTTATTTGGAAAGGCATTGCTCCTCCGAACAGATTGAGGAGAGGAGCAGTGTGGATTAAAATGCGCTGAAGTGGTAATGCCGTTTATCCAGTTTGCCTTTGTTACTTGGTGATTAAATGGTGTTTTTAATTACGTTTCATTGGGAGCCATAGGTATCGCGGTGGTGAAATCAATTTGACAACCATAAAGGAGGAGGGGAGGCCCAGGAGCGTTGTAATGATTGTGGCTGTAGGGAAAGGCAGCAGCTTTAAGAGGCCGGTGGGGAAGGGGGAGGCAGGGGAGCCGGCCAGTAACGACTTCCTGCAGGACAGCCAAGCCACCCATGGCTGTTGCAGTGTCTGGAAGGCAGGTGTCAGTGGCTGTCAGGAAAAGGGATACACCTGGCTCTCTAGCTCACCTGAGGGGCTCCCGATAGATTCCCAGGCTGGCTGGGAACTCCAGGAAAGCATCTGAAAGGTCTGTTTCTCGTTTCTCTCATTAACAACGGAGAAGGCGTGAGTGGCCCCAGGTCCCCTGCTGCAGCCTGGCTCCGAATAGCGCTGCTCCCCAATCCTTCAGCCCATCAGCCCCCTTCTCACACGACAGTCCCAGTTTCTATTACAGGCAAGGCGTTCTTCCTGGTGTCATGCCCACACTGAAGACCTCTGCACCCCCTCGCTGTAATTTCTGCTACGTTGATCAGGTTTCAGAACCTTCAGATGGCTGGATGGCAGTAGAGGCTTCTGGCTGCAGAGTTCCGGTTCTGCCTGTGACCCTAAGGCCACCCACCCTTTCAAACCTCTGTTTTCTTGTCTACAAAATGGGAATACTAGTAATGTACCAACCACCTCAGGTTGTTGTGAAAACTATGTAGGTGAACGTGCACGCAGGTCTTTGGGACTAATGATTATTATCCCAGTTTCCTGTGACAGCAGTTGTAGCTGTGTGACTTGGGCCAATCCCTTGACCTCTCTGTGCTCTGCTCTTTGTTTATGCAACAGGGAGGATGATAACGCCTGGCTCATTGGACTGTTCTGTCCCCACGATCATGCATGTTAAGTGATGCACGTCATATCTCGTAGTAAGTGCCAGAATAATATGTTCCCTCCCATGTTATCCCATTTGCTCCTTCACCGCTTCCATTTTTTTCTAGGCAGATAGCGTGGACCTTTTTATAAATGAGATACTATGAAAAATGATTCTTTAGTACTCGCATTACTACAGCGGGATTAGGTCACCCATTGCAATTTTACATTTGCTTAAAAAATTCTCGCCGTCACCTTCTAATGGATGGTCTGTGTACAACAATTGTTTATTGACTCTGAATGTCTAAGTACCAGGGTCAGTCTATTTCAAGGGGAGGGAAGCATTAATTAACTTCCAGCGTGAGATTTGATGATTCTTTTGCAGCGGTGCAGTTCATGACTTTGCTTGCATTTACTCTTCATCAGTCCTGCAAGAATCGAGATAAAATAGTTCCAACGCACATGTGTGTCAAGCTAAATGGATAACAGCAGATACAGATCTGTTTGCCTGTCTGCACTTGCCTTTAGACAAAATTCATCAATTTTACAAAAGCCACTGACTAAACATGGCACCAATACAAATGAGAGCTTGGAGCATGCGGGTTTCCCCGTTGTTTTTAATCTGGTAAGTGCAGTAGCTTCCTGCCGAGAGACGGGACTTGCTGGCTGAGGACAGCACAGTGCCCCATGGATGGAGACAGAAAGGTCAAGGCCGTGCTGCAGGAAGTTTGGGAAAAGCACCATGGTTCCGGATGGTGTGTGCTCAGAGCCGCTCCGACCTGCTTCGTTCACGACCGTCTGCAGGATGGTCCTCTGCTGTCTCGCTAGGTAATAAAGATGAAATAAAGACCACCTGAGTGGTGCCAGTTTCAAAGGCACCCCGCTTGCCCTACCCAGCTTCCAAGACAAGGAGAGGCTCTGCAAGCTGAAGGAAACTCACAGGAAAACGCCCTCAGCAGAGACCACAGGTGGGAAGACTGTGTGAATGCTAAAGCCCTGTGCAGTTCCAAGGAGGAAGAGGGTTTATGTTGTGAGCCAGTTTCATTTGGGTGGGTAATAGAAGCAGTGGTGTACATGTTTGTCACTTCTGATGGGGCAAGGCTAGTCTGACACAGGAGCGAGCGGCACCTGGCTCACTTTTGAGGCTACAAGGAACTGCCAGAGGATGGGGGCATGCAGACACCTCTTGCACAAGAATAGTCTCAAAGGATTATATTACCGCCTCTTTTCAAAGCTTTGCAGATGCCAGGCACCCCCCGAAACATACCAGACCTGAGTAGAGGTGCCGTGTGTCCCCAAAAATAAGACCTCGTCGGACCATCAGCTCTAATGCATCTTTCGGAGCAAAAATTAATATAAGAGGCAGTCTTATTTGACTATAAGACCCGGTCTTATATAATATACCGGGTCTTATGTTAATTTTTGCTCCAAAAGACATGTTAGAGCTGATGGTCTGGCTAGGTCTTATTTTCGGGGAAACACGGGTATGTCTGTCACTTGGCAAAATATTCTTGGGGCCTCAGAACATGGGGATGGATGGACTTGTTTCTTTGCAAGACTGCCGTCCCCAACTGAAGACCCTTTTTATCCTTTCAAACAGGGAGTTCAGCCTTTCACTTTGGAGCAAGCACAGTTAACCTTCCAACCCCGGAGCTCGGAAAGGGGCTGATCCAGAGCAGCTAAAGCATGTATCTCCTCCGACACAGAAAAGTGGTCCTCTGGCCACCCTCCTGCCCCCCGCCTCCCCAACTCTTCAGACAGAGATTTCCAGTTGATTATGCCTTGATTAGAGAGTCGGGAAAGAAGCACGCCAGGTATATAGGATTCCCATTGTGCCCCCTCCACTGCTCCAGACCAGGGTCAGGCTGACAGGGCTCTCAGGGAACGTGGAACAATCAAGCCCTGTTTACCATGGATGCTTAGTTTTCTTTTCTCAAAATCAAAACAGAGTTTAGTAGGCAGCCTGTTTCATACATGTTTCTTGATCAATGGAAAGATCTGTCAGAAGCCATTAAAGCCCCCATTAGCTTGAATGCATTCAAAGCTAAACTATTGGATCATTTAAGGGCCGCAGTGATTGTTTTTAATATACTGTACATTGATTTCTCCCTGCGAGCAGCGACATAAGTTTGAAACTAACTGTGTATGACTAAGGCTTCATTTGCTGTCTCCAGTCCTCTGTGAGAAGCATGGTTTCACTTCGACCAGAAATGTCTGTGTATAGTTTTTAAAGAGATGCAGACCCTGGTAGATTTCCCAAGGTTTAGACTGAATTGCGTTGTTCTTTTTTTCCCCCGAGCTTCCTCCCATTTCTTCGTGCCCATTAAGTGAGCTGTACGTGCAGAGGCATCCCAGCCAAGGACCCAAGCGAAAGGCGGTGGGGAAATTTTTCTGAAAGCATGAAGCCCCAGCTGAGGCCAAAATTGAAGTGAATTTGACAGCCTTGCGCCAGCAAAACTCTGTGCCCAGCGAAAAGCAACAGAAGTGTGGCTGTGCCAGGCATCCTTGCTGAGTGGAAGGTAGGAGAGCCAGGTGAGGAAGCTAGCCCCAAGCCCGCTGCTGGCTGCCATATTGCCAACTCTTGGTAGTGTTGACCCTTCTGTGCCTCAGCCAAAATGGATTTTTCGAAGGAATACTCCTTGACTCCTTTCTAAATACCAGACCCTGTCCTCGAAACACAAGGTTCCTGTCCTCAAAGTCCTGGTCTCCGCCCCCTGCTCATTTTAATACAAAGCCTTAGAATAAGAAAGTTGGGCCAAAGAAGTAGTGGTTGCCACATTTGCAAAGGCGTGTGTGTGAAAGAGGAGTTTTATAGGTTGTACCCATTTTACAGATGGGATAGTTCAAACCCAGATGGCAGAAATTAAGTTATTTAAGGTAAGCTATAGAAATTGGATTTCAAGTTTCTGCTATATATTGAGATTTGGGAAGAATATGAACGTTCTTTAACCCACCTCCGAAGTAAACCTAAAGTACGCTGATGAGGAAGCTGTTTCCAGATTGCTTACAAGAATGGCCTACCCATCCCCCCAATTCCAGCCAATAAAGGAGAAATTTCATTAGTGTAGAAAGCAATTTGCTTGCCATTAATTCTTTTTTTCCTTGAGCCACCAAGGTCCACAAAATTGGGGGGATCTTAACTACCCAAGCAAGCTATTGGAATTTATGGTGCAGGACCTTAAAATCAAAGAGGCCAAGATTCATCATCTCAAACACTGGCAGGACAAGCGAAAGTCACAATAGTGAAATCTAGAGCAGGAGTCAGCAAGTTACAGCCCAAGGTCAAATCTGGCCCACCGCTTGTTTTTATAAAATAAAGTTTTATTGGAACACCGCCACACTTGTTCATTGACATATTATCTATGACTGCTTTTGCGCAGTTGAGTAGCTGTGATGGAGACCATGGGGCTTCCAGAGCCTAAAATTTTTCCTATCTGGCTCTTTACAGAAAGGATTTTCTTACCCCTGGCCTAGCTCAGGGGATTGCTGTATCAGCTGTGATGGCGCATGTTAGCCGATCGGCATCCTGTCTAGTACTTAGTAATTACTCAACACAGATGAATGGCGCTGAGAAATCCTAGGAGGGTATCCCAGTCAAAACCCTCTTGCCAAGATCATGCTCTGTAGAGCAACATGGAAAAAAAGGGTCATACTGCTAAGGAGCTAGACGGGAGCCAGAGTAAAACTAAGGCTCTTCCTGAATTAAAGAAGCCCGAGTGATGCAGTGAAGGGACCAGGGGAAGCTACCCAAGAGGGGGGCAGCCACCCACTGGTTCAGAGACCTTGTCTCCACTGAGGGCAGGCCTGCAGGGGAGCGAGCTGCAGCCTGATCTTCCCTGCAGAACAGGTGAGGGGAGGGCTCTCCCGCATGGTCCTGAGCCTTTCTTCTCTGATAGCAGTGCCAAGATTATTCTCATGCCTCATTAAGAGACGTGGTGATCTGGTCTGTGACTGCTTTGTTTTTTTTCTGGAGGGGTCTCTGCTTCCTAACTTACAGGGCTGATTAGTGTGTCATTATAAAACATGGCTGCTGCTGCTCCGGGGTTGACTCATCCCCTGGAAGCCTCTGGCTCTCAGAGTTTCTCTGAAGGGATTGCAAAGTGAGCCCAGTTGTTCATTGATGTCTTCTCTGCCCATGGGGTCCTGTCCAGTTCTTCTCGCCTCCTTAAAGCCGCTGCACGTGGCTTCTGTCTTTCCTGCCGCACTGGTCCTCTTGCCACCTGAATCTGAGTCATTGTAAGTCACTCCGTGTTGATCATTTGCATTTGTTCTGTCACCAGAGTGTTTATGAATCCTATTTTACTTGTCAAATTTGGTGGTCATGTTGGATCATAAAATGCCAGAGGGCAGAGTTCTCAGGATCAAATCTTTACTTCATTTTATTATATTCCTTAATCCTCAGAATAACATTGCGTATCCCCCAAATCATTTAATATTTATTAGCTATCAATGCGGCTAACTTTGATCTGTTACATAGTAGGTGCTCAATAAGCATTTCTTGGCTGGCTGTCTGCTAGACTGAAAATCTACCACCGCCATCCCCTGCTTTAAAATCCCCCCGGTTCCCTTTCCCCTAAGATTTTCCAGCCACAGCTTACAAGGCCATTTGAAATTTACCCCCAACATCTCTCTCTAACTTCATCTCCCAAAACTGGCTTCTCACCTTTGTTCCAGCCACACCTGATTTTCACTGTCCTGAATTCTTTAATGGCTCTTCTCCCATGTCTTAGGGGCGTTTGCCATGAGCATGGTGGAACTTAGCAGCAGGCAAGAGGATAAAGCCAAGAAGGGTGGGGCTGGGGAGAATTCACTTAACAAAGTGAGTGTCCCAAAGGGGTGTTTGATCAAAGAAGTGCTGATCTGCTCGCCAAGCATCTGAGCTGGTTGGTGGCACATGGCTGCACAGAGGTCTGTCTAGGATTAACGGGGGCAGAGGAAGTGCCCCAAGGAAAGAGCGGGCAAGCTCTCCCTGTGGGGTCAGGGCCCAGCCAGGCTCCATAACATTCAGTATAGAGACCCAGGCCCGGCACCGCTCAAGACAGCAAAAGACGAACTGCCTCGGCCACTGGAGGTGGAGGGAAGACTGGATGAGCTCAGTGGACGTGGACTTGGGGCAGTGGGCTTGGGTTTGGCGAGACTAATTTTAGAGCCCACTGGCCTGGGGTCACAAGGCGACTAACACAGTGGAAGCATGTCATAAACATTTAACACAAGAATTCAATTACCAGTGCTCAGCAAACACAGACACAAAAGGGCAAAACAGCATCATGATTCCATCCCCAAAGTGCGCTCAGTGAGGGTGATGGAGGAGATGGGGGATGAGAATCTCTTTTCTCCCATTTGGGAAGTTACCACATGACTTCAAAACCCAAGCCAGGTACTTCACCTGGTGCTCTGGAGAAACACCTGTCCAGGCAGTTCTCCAGAGAGGACATACAGGTGACCAATAAGGCCATGAAAAGATGGCCAACACCCTTAGCCATTAGGGAAATGCAAATGAAAACCACAGCACACCGATGCGAATGGCTAGCATTTCCTCAGCGGTGACCATACTGCATGCTGAGCAGGACGCTGAGAAACGACCACGCATACACTGCTGGTGGGAATGTGAAATGGGGCAGCACTCTGGGAAGCAGTTTGGCAGTTTCTCATAAAACTGAACATGTAATTAACTCATGACCCAGCAACTATGCTCTTGACCATTTGTCCCTGAAAAATGAAACTGTGTCCACACAAAACCCGTCTGTGAATGTTCACAGCAGCTTTATTCTTAATAGCCCCAAACTGTAAACAGCCTTCAGGGCTTTGAAAGCAGCCCACGCCCTTCGTCAGGTCGAGGCCGTGTAATGAACACGGCCCCCCCTGAACGAACTGGAGTTGGAAACTGCTTTCAGTCTTTGTGTGAAGGGGAACCTCAGGTTGGCCAAAGGTGGCAGGGACGGGACGGCAAACTGATTCCTCAACTGTTCTAGAAGCGATCGAGGTAGGGGTTTGGAGTGAAATTGGTAGATAACACCACCCCATCATTTTTTTAAAAGAATATTCTGAGTATTCCTTAATATTCTTTAAAATTTTTTGTTCAACTTCATATAAAACTGGTGGAAACCTTTATTTTTCCCCCTGGAGAAAACTTGTATTTTTGCTGTCACCTCTCTGCTCTCATCTCCTATGACACTCACAATCCCCACTCCCACCCCCTGCCATCTCTCTCTGCACCATTCACTCTGCCATGCCTGCACTCACCCACCTCAGGACCTTGGCACTTGCTCTGTGTTCTGCCGGAACGCTCTTTCTCCAGACATCCAAGCAGCTCCCTTACCTCCCGGAGGTCCACTGCTTCACCTTCTTCAGGTCCGTCCTCAACTGTCATCTTCAAAATCTTCAAAATAAGACCTTTCTTGACCACCTTGGACACAACTGAGTATTAGGATTTTTAACATTAAGTCCAAAATAACGTTTTTTAATAACAGCTTTCTTGAGCTGTAATGCACATGCTATGACCAAGATAACAGTTTGAAGACTGAGAGGATTCTTAATCTCATCTAGTTTCAAGGACAGTATTGTGTGGATTATAAAGTGCCTTTTTCTTCTTCTAGTTTAAATGTCTCTGACATCAAGGTGCATCTCACAGTGACAGCACATCATAATTTAATTGGCAGTGCTTCGTTTGTTTTTTCTTTCTTAGTGATACGTAAAATAATGGTGTGGCTTACAATCAAGGGCATCTTTGAACCGATGAAATATGGTAACTAACGTTTCCATCACCATTTATTCTAAAGAGCTCCAAGTATAGGTTTCAGGATAAAGGTGCAAAGTACGTCCTTAAACTGCAATAAGAAGAGATGCCATTTTGGGTTAGAAAACATCAGTGGGGTGGGGACATCAAATCTCCAGGCGCTTCTAAGTTCATCTCTGCCGGAGGGGACGAAGTGTTTTCATTAATTTATAATTCTTGCTCTTCTGTCTGGAGTCTTTTCCTTGTTGACGCTCCTGTTTCTCTTTCTTGAATGCTTGCTGGGGGATTTCTTTTCTTTTGAGCATGTTAAGAACAGTAATATTGAGAAACCTTCACAATAACTCAGTCTTTGAAAACTGACATCAAGGTGAATGTCTAGTGGAAGTTTGGGGCTTGCCAGGCTGCCAGGGGCCGTTTGCATTTAAACAAGTTGTGACTTTGATTGAAGAATTTGACTTGATGGGTAATATATTCCCACGCAGGAGATGATGTATATACTGTTTCCATCAGAAATATCAAGTTCTGTATGTGATGTGTTTATTTCTCTGAGTGGTTATGTACTTAATAAATAATGTGGTTCAGTGGGTATTATTTTCATTTCAGTGTTTAATACCTCTACAATATGTCTCAGATTCAGGGTTGAATGACACCTCATAAATTACGAGCTGTTATTAGCTGCTTTCTCGTTGCATCTTAATTATTGGGCTGAAAAGAGAGGGCAGACTTTTATAAGCATTCATATTTTCTGTTTACAAGGCTTTTACTGACGTCTAATAAATTTAATTACCTCTAATAAGAAGAGGAAATGAAGTTCTATTTAGCAAATTCATAGCTTTGAAATGCATGTTGTAGCTTTATGAGCGTGGCAAATTCCAGGAAGGTGAAAGCCGTTTAAGGAGCTGTTGCTGGGTTAAACTAACTGCAAAACTGTTAAATTATTGTTGTTTCCATTTTATTGCTTCACCTCCAGGGGTAAACTTCAGGCTACCTGATAAAACAGCCACTCAGGAGCTTTAAACTTTCCATGCTTTACCCCCACAAGGCCAAAACAGGCTCCGGTATTTAAGGTACGTTTTTCAAACCTAATTTTAAATTTGGAAATTGATTGTGTCTTGGACATACTTATTTCCAAGAGCGGTACATTCCCAACCCCTTTGTGTTGCGTAGATTATAAATCTATTGTTCTTTCAGACGGGATCCCAGCTGCTAAGGGGGTGGAGGGAGGAATGAACGGAGGGAAGACGAGCTCATTCTGTGACCACTAGCTTCACATTTGAACTAGATCCACAGTTAACTGGACTCGGGCTGCAGGAAAGAAACGTGGTGATCTCAGATCACCACTTCCTTCAGCAGGCGGGAGCGTCAAGATTGTGTCTGAGGCCAAGGAATCCTATCAAATATTTAAAGACTTATTTTATAGGACATCAGACAGTGAGTTTGGATTTATTTTTTAAGTCAGACTATCTTCCCAAGTAACACTTTCAGGCATCTAGATTTCCATTTATTGTAGTGTATTGGCAGACAGAACCTTGGGAAAACCATACTGCTTAGTGATAACTCTTTCTTTTCCCCCTAGACCCTGAAAACCACTGTTTTACTTTCTGTCTCTATGCATTCAACTATGTGAAGTATATTGTATCAGTGGAATCATACCATATTTGTCTTTTTGTGCCTGGCTTTTTTCACTTAGCATGTCTTCAAGGTTGATTCATGGTGTAGCCTGTGTCTGAATTTTCTTCTTTTTTAAGGCTGACTAATATTCCATCGTACACATACACCACATTTTGTTCATTTATTTACTCATCAACACACAATTTGAATTGTTGCCACCTTTTGACTAATGTTGAATAATGCTGCTATAAACATAGATGTATAAATATCTGTTCAAGTCCCTGCCTTCAGTTCTTCGGAGTATATACCCATACGTGGAATTGTTGGATCACATGGTAATAGGACTTTTAACTTTTTGTGGAACTGCCATATTGTTTCCCACAGCGGCTGCTCCAGCAATGAACAAGGGTTCCAATTTCTCTACATCCATGCCAACACTTGTTGTTTTCTTTCCTTTCTTTTTATGTAGGCGCCATTCTAGTGGGTGTGAGGTGGTGTCTCACTGTGGTCCCAGTTTCTTCTTGACCCTTTCTGTGCCAACTAGGAGGGAAGCCGTAGTTGTCACTGTCCCTACAAATCAGAGAAGTGCATTCAGTTTGGGTCTAGGTATGAAAGCGCCTTTAGCAAAATGATGACATAGATGAATTCTTTTACACTTGTTCTTCCTGTGTCTTATGCCCCTTTTGCAAATGTCCCTTCTTGTAGATTCTTTTGCCCATGAAAGTGCTTCATTTATGCTAACAACAGAGGGAGACCTCCCAGGAGTATTTGCTGTTTATACATGGGGTGGGGGTTCACCCAGAGGAATACAGTGTTGATGGCACAAGCTCAAAATTCAGGGAGAGTTTTGAGGGTGGGGTACCCCTGAATTGAAATCACACAGATAAGAATGCTTCACGGAAAGGATGCCCCATTCTCACAAGCAATATCCGGAATCATGGCCACATTTAGTCATGATGCTGCTGTTTTATTTACTGTATTTGGAGTTCAGTTCTCTTAGATGTGCCCTTTAAATGACAGCATGATCACATCACATTACCCAGAAGATGCCCTGAGACCACATGAAAGCCCAGCTATGAAACTCAGTGTCTTTATTGGAACTAAGTCTTTAATAGGACAGAAATGGAGTCCTAACATTCTGGCATGTTCCTCAGGCTCTGCCAAGCAATGGGACTGTGCAGAACCTTTGAGGACCGATGGGGACATGGCCAGGATGGGGCTCCATGATGGAGAACCAGGCCATGGGTGTCTGGTCAGCCAGGCCTGTCAGAGTCCATCTTCAGATATGATACTTGTTGGCTCTGGCAGTGCTTCCTAGTGACAACCAGAGTGGCACCGCGGCTCCTTAGCACAGTGCCTCTGGACCTGAACCTGGGGGCTACGACTTCCCTCCCCCACTGGGAGGTTAGGGCATGGAGCTGTAGCCAGTGAAACGGGCTGCGGTGGGTTACACACCCCAGCTGCCGTCATCTACTGATTCTGAGGAGCTCTGAGTGTCATTGCTTTCCGTGTAAAAGCCAGTTACAGGAGGCAGCCCTGCCGGCGTGGGACAGTGTGGGGCTGGCTTCCGTAGCACCACCAGCTGTGTCACCATCGGGACAGCAGCCTCTCACCTCCCTTTTCCTCTAGAGCATCTTTTGGCAAGAGCTGCACTAAGTGTGGACGCCTGCATCGCCTGCCCCCAGGCCTCTGCTCCCTCCCAATGCCTCTCGCTTTCCTCCTGGGCAGCTTCTGAGGTTCCAGGGCTACGTCTTTCTCTGCCACAAGAACAGCCAGCATGGGACACACTTTATTTAAGGTCCCTGCCCGAAAAGGAAAACAGAAATTCATGGTTGTCATAAGAAAGTCTGCACCACAAAGCAATGATGGACACGAGTGGCATCGTCGAGGTTGCTGATAACCACCGGGACTGACACCACAAAGGGAAACCTAACACTGAAATGGGGCTCGCTCCGCCCGAAACCAGCAGTCCTCCCGAGGCCTCACAAGGGAGGCCGTACCTGCCACCCCGCTCTTTACCTGCGACCTTGCTACCATATTGCAGGAGCTGGATTTTCTTCCCAGGCAAGAAGCTCCCTTCTCATGCTTCTCCCACCTCCAGTCCAAAGGCCTCAATGCTCCTCCCTTATAAGAAATCGTTGTTGGGTGTTTTCTTTAATCACTTAATATAATTTTCTGCAGAGGTAGCCCTGTCCTCTGCGAAGCGAGCATTTGACACAAAGAAGTAGATGTCTTCGCGTCTCATTGGAAACATGTCTCCAGGTGACACAACTGGCCCAGCACAGCAAGGAGGGTCTCACCTAATCTCAGCACGAATGAACTCACCCATCAAGTGTTCCCTCCCCAAGTGGGAGTTACCCCAAGGAACACTCCCAGCGTCCACCCTGGGAACTGCCAAGTGTTCGGAAATATCGGGGCCCAGTCTCAGACCACCCTGCTAAGACTTCCTAGTTCCCAGTCTACAGAGTGACCAGTGTCCTCCACAGCTGCAGGAAGATGGCAACCAGATCATTAGATTGAATCCCAAAGAACATTTCAGTCTGCCGTCCAACAGGCATTCATTGCACCTATCAAGAGCTCACGTCCCGTGAGGTCCAGCTGGGGATTCAGGACTCTGGCCAGGACAAACCTCCAGGCAAGTTTATGTGGGAACAAGGAATACAATGTAAATAATACAATGTGATTCACGATCAAAGACTGATTAAGGAAATGACACTTCAGTAAACAGGAAAAGTGTCACTTGCTCTGGGAAGTTTATTACAGAATCCTGAAATTCTAGAGCTAAAAGGGTCTTGGAAATCAACTGTTCCGACTTCTTCACTTTCGAGAAGGAGGTTGACATCCAAAACAATTACAATACTTACCCAGGGTCGTGCAGCTGGTGGGGTCAAAACTGGGCCTGTTGCCCAGGGCTCTTGACTTCCAGCCCTTAGTGTGTGTCATGGACAGAACTGATGCTCTCAGGGGGTCCCGCTGCCTACGCCTGTAATGGACACAAATCCCTTCATCTCCCTTGAGCTCACTGGGGCTTCTGTTATCTGGAGGCAGAAGGAGCTTCCTTTGCCTTTGAAGACCCAGGTCTCAGTCACGGCTGGACCACGTGCCTGGGAAGCCAACGCATCGCAGCTGATCTCCCCGCTCCACCTCTTCCCTTCAGTCCAGCCAGCAGCAGTCTCCCTCACAGCCAGCTCTGGTCAGACCACGTCCCCGCTCAGGCTGCTGCAACGACTCCTCTTGCCTGCTTGGGATCTGCTAAATTAGTGGACACACCCTTCTCGGGGTCAGTCTTACTTCAATCCTTATAATCACCGCCAAAGAGATTCATTTTTCTTAATTGAGGTATAATTCACATACCAGAACAATTCACGCTTTTTTTTTAAATTAAAGTTTATTATTGGAATGACAATTGTTAGTGAAGTTACATAGATTTCAGATATACAATTCTGTATTGCATCTGTAAATCCCATTGTGTGTTCACCACCCTTCGGTTAATTCACTCGTCTTAAGTGTACAATTCAGTGGTTTTTTGTACATTCTCAAAGTTATGTGTCCACCACCACTATCCAAATTTAGAACATTTTCGTCACTCCGAAAAGAAGCCCTGTACCCATGAGTGGTCACTCCCACTCTCCCCTCTCCCCAGCCCCTGGAAACCACTAATCTATTTTCTGTCTGTGGATTTGCCTATTCTGCACATATCATGTAAACGGAATTATACAATATGTGGCCTTTGTGCCTGGCTCCTTTCACTGAGCATAATGTGTTCAAGGTCCATCCATGTTGTAGCTTGTGTCTTGCTTCATTCCTTTTTATGACAGAATAATATTCCATTGTGTGGATAGACCACGTTTGTTTGTTTATTTATTCATGAATGCATGGATATTTCGGCAGTGTCCACTGTTTGGCTGTTATGAATGATGATGCTATGAACATTTGTACAAGTTTAGGTGTGGCTGTGTTTCAAGTTCTCCTGGATGTATACTTAGGAGTGGAATTGCTATTTCATGTGGTTACTCTATGTTTAACTTCATGAAGAACTGCCGGACTGTTTTCCAAAGCACCTGCATGATGTTACATTCCCATCAGAAGTTTAGGAGGATTCCAATTTCTCCACCTCTTCACCAACACTTTTCATTGTTTGTCTTTTTGATCATAGCTGTCCTGCTGGGTGTAAAGTGGTATCTCACTGTGGTTTTGATTTGCTTTTCCCTAATGACTAATGGTGTTGAACACATTTTCATGTACTTTACCACCGTCTGTATGTTGTCTTCAGAACAAGGTCTATTCCAATCCTTTGCTCATCTTTTAATTGAGTTATTTCTGTTTTTATTATTGAGGTGTAAGCGTTGTTTATATATGCTGGATACTAGTTCCTTATCAGATATATGACTTGCAAATATTTTCCCGTTCTATGGGCTGTCTTTTCACCTTTTCAGTAGTGTCCTTGGAAGCACAAAAGTTTTAATTTTGATGAAGTGTATTTGCCTTCACTGGTTGCTTGTGCTTTGGGTGACATATCTGTCCAAAGGTTACAAGACGACACTGAATGACATGCAAGTGGTACCTGCACATCTCTGTTTCAAGGAGGGATCTTTTTCTGTTCGAGCTGCCCAGGGCTCCCAAAATGCTCTTGAGGGAAAACATAGAGGGGTTGCACCGTGTACACAGCTGGGAAACTGCTTCCAGGGGGTGGGGTGGGAAGCTGCTCAGGGAATACGTTGTGGGCCAGGGTGGTACCCAGTTACTACTCTCTTTGAGCTCATTTGAGAGGAACAAGTCGTCCAGATTTGCTTTAAACCTCTTTAAAAGATAGAGACAGATATTGAGCTCTCCTCTGTGGCCTTTTACCATCTTCTGCAGGCCTCTTGGCTTCTGGTCAAGGTGTGACCAGGTGACCCTTTCCCTCCCTGGAGAGCAGGCTTTGAGTGGCAGAGTCTGATTTGGTCTCGAATCCAGTTCTGAGGTAGACTCTGCTAATCTTGATGGTTCAGGGACGTCCCCTCGGTCCCGCTCTCTGCAGGGCAGATGGTCTGCGCCACAGCTGTCCTTGTCCCTTTGAGTGACCAATTATGGGTTTTACCCTCTAAAAAGCTCGTGATTCTGACAAAGCCGGAGTCTGGGGCCGTGGTGGAATTCACTCCTAGAGCTGCTTGGGTCCTCCCAGGATCCTTTGGGGACTTGTCTGCTCCAGAGCAGAAGGACCCAGCAGAAGCCCTGGGCAGTCGTGCACCAGAATTTGGGAGGTGACCATGGTCTGCTCCGGGAGCTCATCTTGCTGTGCTCACCTCATTGAGATCCCTGAAGTCTGACGTGTGGGAGCTGAGTCAGATCGTTGCTTTTCTCCACCTCTGCTTCAGGTTCTCGGTCACCTGGCCCACTTCCCTCGGCCAGCTTCCAACCAGCTACCTGGGCACAGCCAGAGCTCCAGATTTGTAATGGAAATAAGTGAAGTAAACCCTTCAGTGAGGGGCCCCTAGGGTTTTCAAGGGAGGCCTTGGAGTCCACTGCCTTGTGTCTCGACGAGCAGCTGCACCCCCGAGGAGGACGTCGTAGGAGGGAGGTGCGCCGGGCGTTGGCTGAGAAGACACTTAGAGGAGAGACAGGAGAGATGATGAATCTGCCACCTAATGAGATGGATCTGTCACGCTCCCAGCCTCATGGCCACATCCCGGGGATGGATCATGCCGTTGATAAGTGGGAGATGAAACACCCTGCCTCCTCTCATTTATTAGGACTTAGAGAAAATGAATCTGATTTGGAGCTCTCCGGGGTCGGCACTGGGCTCCATTCCTTTTTAGCTGGGAGGTGGAGGGTCTGGGAAGGTTAGCAGCCTGTCTCCGCTGCTGTGAACCAGTGAGCTCAGAGGCTCGGGAAAGGGGGGCAGCCACCACAACATTAGGGAATGAAGTCTGCCACCTGACCCCACTGGCCATGAAGGTTAAGGAGCTGGTGACAACTGATGATTTCTCAAGGGCGTTTTGTTTGCAGATGGCTTCCTAGTGATTTAGGCAGCTCGTTAGTGGATCGATACTTTTCTTGGGAGTCTCTGAAATCCCTGGCTGCTTGATCGTGGAGCCTTGGAAGTTATTTCTAAGGAGCAGTTTTGCCCAATGGTTGGGGAGCTTCCTTGCTGTTTGTAGCCATCATCTGATGGCCTCTCTGAGGAGGTGACGTTTGTACCAATTTCTGGAGAAGTGGCCATGCCTGGGGAAGAATATTCCAGTCAGAGATCTGGGGTTGGCAAAAGAACTGGCATGTGTGAGGAAGAGAGAAGCCCAGGTGGCAGGTGTGAGTGAACGTGGCCGAGACCCGTACGAGCTGCCGCAGGAAGGCGTGAAGGACGCCCACATGTGGGCGGGGCAGGGGTTTGACTTTGCTGGTAAAACCACTGGGAAGTCTCGGCAGGGGTTTGAGCGCGGGAGTGGCATCATCTGATTTTCACTGTTTGAAAAACAGGCCAGCTGCTGAATGGAGAAAGGATGGGAGGACGACACCAGTGCACACGGAGCAGAATGCTGGGGTGGTCCAGGCGCTGTGGGTGGAGGTGGGGGGCCGCAGACATGGAGACAAGTGGCTGGACTCGAGGCGGAGTTCGAGGGGAGAGATGGCACCACCTGGTGTCGGTGAACACGGAGGCTGAGGCAAAGAAGGGCACCGAGGACGACCCTTCCGTTTGGCCTGACTTCTGATTTCACTGAATTCTGCTGCGGTAGCAAACAACCCCAGAATCTCAGTTGCTTATGAAACAGTTTTGTCACTTAGGTCCTGTGTCCGCTGCTGGTGGCATCTGCTCCATGGGTCTGTTTCATTGCAGTATCCAGCCTGAAGGAGCAGTTTCTCTTCTAGATAGATTGGAAAAGAGGAGGAGAACTGGCGGAAACATGCTATTGCTCTCAAATCATCTGCCTACCTTGCATGCCACTGGCTAAAGCATGTCAACTGGCCCAGTTCAATGTCGAGGATGGGGGTTTCAGACGCCTCCCACAGGATACACTGCAAGTCTCAGGCTGTGAGCAGGACTGCAGAATCATCCCTTAGCAAGGGAGTGACTACCTGGGAGCACAACCAAGTGTGCCACGGGGCCTGGGCTACCTACCATACCAGCTAGTAACATTTATTAGGACCTGGGGGGTTGGCGGGGGGGGGGAGGTAGGGAGCAGCAAGTTTCAGGGGACAACATTGGTAATTGTCCTTCATCTCTTATCATCTGAGTTCCCAGCAGAGGCTTCGGTCCAATGTTAATTGAATGTGTGGGATGCAGAGCAGCCTGGGAGAGTGGCTCAGAAGCAGGGATGACCCTTTCCAGAGAAGACAGACTGGGTATTCTAGAGACCAGAGAGCATGCAGGTTAACTTCCCTTAACAAAAAGGCCAGTCACCCAAGCCCTTGTACCTTATTCATCCCCTCATTTTAGTCTGACCGCCGAGTTCATGGGGTGAGCCAGGGCCCCCCATCTTTGTTCTCTCTCCTCTCCTCCAGGCTCAGGGTCTCCACGGCCTCTGGGGGCGTCAAGCGCTGGTTCCCTGCCCTCCTTTGCAGAGATCAAAAAATGGTTCCCTGGTTAAACAATGGCCCGACCATCTGCGATATGTTAACTGCATAATGGAATGTAACTCGAAGGGCTTTTAAAAACACGAAGAGAGATTTTATTGTAACTAATCGTGATGGATGGTGAGTGTGGTCACACTAGGACCATAAATCTTTGTGCCAAGCCTCGAACTAAAAAGCCAACTAACTCCGGGGTTCAGGGAGCCTGGTCCTCAGCCCTGGGCAAGTCCCTCGGGAGAGGTTTTGAGACCTCATCTGCATTAGGAGGGCAGACACCGTCCCCCGTGGCCCCTGCCCACCCAGTTCACTGCTCCTCTGCTGTGAAGTCACTCTGGCTGCCTCTGTTTGAGTCATGGGCTGCCCCTCGGCTCCCATGTGGACCAGGAGCCAGGCTCCCTGTGAGGGGATAGGGCAGGGGCTGTGGGGGCTCCGACCACCCTCCCATTTAATTAACCAGAAGAATGAGTCAAAGACCCGGGTGAGCTCTCAACAGACAAGTTCATGTGTAATAGCCGCTCCTGTTTGTTACGTTCACCCTTTTAGAACCATCTCGGCTCCCGTGAATGTGGTCAAGGCTCTCCCTTCATAAAGTTTATTTATTAGTCAGGTCAAGGTTTTATGGTCGCTGGTGAAGGAGCGAGAACACCGGACTTAAGGTCGGAAGTTCTGGACTCAGGAGTCAGCTCTACTGCTGTGTGACACCGGGCAAGGCACTGCAGTGCTCTGGGCCTCATCTGGCTTTCCCATCAGTCCTCTGGTAAGTGTCCATAATAATACCCGGGATACCTAATGAAAAGAGTGAGTACGGGGAGCAAATGAACTTAGGTATGTTTCAAAGCAGTTTGCCAAACATTCAGATATATTGTTTTTATTCTATTTGAATTTGGAAAACACCTCAAACAATATTCCTAGATATTTTTTCCCCCTAGAAAAACAAACAAACAAACAGAAACAAAAAGGAAATGAGAATATTGGGTTGGCCTCACTTTCAAAACAGAGAGATGGCATGGCCTCCCATCCCCACCCTCCCACCCTGCCTCACCTCCAACTTTCTTTTTTTAATCTTTACACTCACCATTTTGGAATCTGAGACTGAAGATGCTGCACTTTTTCATACCGAGACAGTGACAAATTTGTGCTTTGAAAAAATATTCTTCCATAATGGTGTCTTTACTGTGGATCTTTACTACTGAATACTCGAATTGTCTGCAGGGCAAGGGGCCAGAAGCCAGGGGCCACAGCCCAGGAGTCCCATAGGCCAGGAGTCCCATAGGCCAGGAAAGGCACCCTGGTTTCTCCCAGGTGACTGTCCCCATCGTGGGTGTGACTGGGTTGTCATCAGGAAGTCAAAGACTCGAGTACACTACACTCGAGTACCCTGTTGGCTGTCCCTGGGCTGTCCACATCCTGAGCCCCACCCTTCTGATATGGGGGTTCTCCTGGGCTCTGTGGGTATCCAGATTCTTCTCAGGATACTTGTTGGACTTTTTGTCACTTGTTGGATTATTTTTCACTTCTATTTCTGCAGCTTCCAGAAACACTTTAAACTTTGGGTCCATTAGTTGCGTTCTTCTCAGGTTTCTGGGATAACTACAGATGGTTTCTTACATTTAGATTTCTTCAAGCCTTTCTGTGGCATTTTGAAGATGAGGGGGAGAGAATTGTTGGGCTCGATTCTGAATCTTAAAACCACCTCTCAGGAGCAGTATAAATCTTTTTGAATTTATTAAGGTCATCTTTGGAAGCTAAGGTAATTCTCATAAGTATTCTATGGCAAGTTTAAAAGAATATTGTCTTCCTCTGTAGGGCATACAATTTGATATGTATATATTAAATTAATCTTATTGTATTACTCAAATATTTATGTCCTTATTTAATACTCTTGAGTCCTTTTGTTTTAGGGTTATCTAACTAAATATCTTATTTTATTTTACTTTGAGGATTCCGAATTTAATAGAGTTAATTAATTTATCTGTTTTTGCTTTAATAGTTAATCTATATATTATGAGAGTAACATTTGGTGTTCTATTATTTTTTTTTTCTTTTTTAGGCTTATTTGATTTTCTCTCCTTCCTGTTTTTTTTAAACATATAGATTATGCTTAATTTCTTCCTTTTATTGAAAAATAATTTAGAAGGAAATACCCCATTTTTGTTCTGTTAGTGGCAACCTTTACCTTTTTTAAATGCATCTTTCTTTGATCATTTCTCTCTGTCATTATAAATCAGTATCTATCAAACTTTCCCATGTGTATAATGGAAAATGTCTTGAATTTGTCTTTTACCTCATTAAATTGATTTTCTGCAGTATCCAACCTGCTGTTCAGATGATGGTTTTTAATTAATCAATTGTGTTTTCTCTCTATTCACTGTTCCCTTATCTCAGATTGTTTCTTTCTCATCCTGCTTCCTCCAGTGTCTGGATTCAATGTCTTCTTGAATATTGCTAAAAAAGCAAATCAGAAATTTCCTAAAGCTGTCCGTTTCTTGCAGTAAGTCTATTTGGCAAGACAGTGGTTTCTATTGCCCTCAGGCGGTCTCTTTCTCAGGCCTGCAAGAGTTCCTACAGGGTACCGAGTCCTCTCTGCCCATTTAACAGGAGATCGCCCTTCCTGCTACTTCCCCTCCAAGTGAAGACAGCTGTGTGGACCTCTGTCAAGGTTTCCACCACTTCCTCCCTGTGCAGGCTGCTCTGAAAAGGGAAGAGGGATGGAGGACAGATCTCCTGGGCCTCTTCTCCCATGTTTAGGGGTCATCCTTATGAAGAGCAGTGGTATTTGACTCACACGCTGACAACAACCAACCCTTTACTGGTTCTTCATTGCCTCGTGCAAGAAGCAAAACCATTAACATCTCTCAGTCAGTGGTGGGCCTGCCCCTAGACTATGGGTATTGTCTGATCGCATACAGAGGTGCAATAAGAACAGGTTTCTTTCAGTGACAGTGTGAGCTGTTTTTGAAAGGACATTAGTAGCTGCATGAACTCCTGTTCTCACAGTTGATTCATCGCCAGTAATTACAGCTGCGCACAAAGATTTAGTCCATAATGAATACACAGTTGTCTCATATTAATGTACAACTGGAAACAGCCTAGAGGTCCAAAAATACATACTAACTGATTGATGAAAGCTTGGTAATGCAGCCCTTAAAAATAATGTGGGAGAATTTAATACATGGTAATACTTCCATTGTTTAACAAGTAAAAAGACACAAAACCATGTTTAGGCTCATTTTTACAAAAGTAGTGTGTGTGTGTGTGTGTGTGTGTGTGTGTGTGTGTAAGAGGGAGAGAGAGGGAGGGGAGAGAGATAACTTAAAAATACATTGATATGTTAATGTCCGGGTGAGGTAATTCTAGAGATTTAAACATTTTTATTCTTTAGGCCTTGCTGAATTTACCTGCATTCTCTTCAATATGCATGTAGTACTTTGTATTAAGGGAAAAAAGGTATTTTTAAAAATCAGTTCATTGGAGGAGTTTGGGAACTCTTATGGATGTTATCTCCATATTAGACGATTTTGCTCTTATCGTGCGCTTTTCTCCCAGTAAAAAAACAGAAAAGCTATATATTCTGGATATACTATTAATAAGAAATCATATTGATATTCATCATTATAATCCTGTTATACAGGGACGTTCTGAAATAACTTATGAGTTATCCAAAAAAAAAGTAGAATTCACTTCCTGTGTATGTGTATTTAAATTTTTTTTGTTAATTTTCTGAAAGCCGGTAACCATTTAGCTATGTGACACTCACAGACTGTGGGATTCTTGAATTAGAAGGGCTCTCAGGGGCAGTTGTCAGCTGGAGCGGGTAGGAGGTGTTTCAGGGCATCTCTTCCCAGCTGCGCATGTAGTCATGTCAGAATAGTAGCTTGAAATCAGCCCTAGTGGGGTATTTACACCATGGGAATGGGCAAACCCTAGCTATCAGGCCTTTGTATCTCCAAGAGCTTGTTGTTTATCAGAACACCATTCCTTTAGGGATGATCTAATCCATGAAGGAAGTGGGGCTGGGAGAAGTAAAGTGATCTGGCCACAGTCACATGACAGCTTAAGGACAGAGATGGCTTGACAGCCCGGCTGGCCTTTGGATTCCCTCCAGAATCTAAGTGTCCGCAGGGGCTCTGTTCAAATCAACACACCTTGGTTTTTGCCAATGCTGAAGAGAAACATGTTCATTTCATTTAGGAACAGGGAAAAACCTGGTTTCTAGAGTGTAAAGAAAAATGAACAGGGTACAGATAGGCACTACTTCGCAGTCTGTGATTCCTAGAGTAACTGAGAGTGATAACTAAAGACAGTCAATCTACATGTGAAACTAAGCATTTATCAGATAATTGTAAAAAAAGAAAAAAGAAAAAGAAAAAGAAAGAAAAAAGAAAGCTTAAATCCCTGTATTAGACAACACAATATTCTTACGATTTGTGCAATGATTTGTTAATTAAATTGCTGCTAAAACAATATTTATTTTTCACCTTAAAATCAGCCGAATATCAGTCTACAATCAATACAGTGTGGCCTGGAGGCTTCTCCTGCTTCAAATTTGCTTCACAAAACTGCTGCAGGTAATTTATACCCAGTCAATAAGACATGTTTCAAAAGCCACTTTTCCCTCCCAACAGGCAACCCTGGTCTAATTTACAATTGGATAAGAGCTGGCAAACTATACACACCTGAGTTAAATGTAATTTGTAATAGGATTTTTTTTTTTAAGCAGTAGTGAAAGATTTGATTTCTTCTGTTGGGTATGCAAGTAATCTTTGGCTATTTCTGAGACAATAACTAGAAAACATAAATTGCTTTTGTTTCCCTTTCAGGCATAATTTTTTGTTGTTCTTATTTGCGTGGGGAGGGGGAACCTTCGGGGACAGTGAACATCGAAATGGCCATTTCCAGTACAACGTTTGCAGAATTCATGGGTAATAACTTGAGAGGCGTTATTATAGTTTGGATTTTTTTTTTTAAGGAAAGGAATTCTTTATTCCAAGGCAAATCTTGCCCTGTTGCCTTATCTTTTGGAGGAGGCAAAGGAAAAAGCAAGAGCTGTTAAATTTTGGCTGAACGAAGGACTTATAAATTAATCCCAGGGCTTGAAATCTCAACAAAGGTTGCAAGCTATAATTAGTGTTAGAAACTGCAATTAACATATTAGGAAGCCGGGGTACAGTTGGGGTACATCTTGTGCCGTGGGCGGGAACCATCATTAGAGACGTTCTCTGAGAAGTGGGTCTCTTAGCTCTCACCCCTCCATTTCATTCCGCCAGCTGCCAATTTGATTGGTTAAGTAGTTTAGACTGCACAGTCCTCTCTTTTTCTTTTGGATTGATGTGTTTATTACTTTTTGTGACAGTGGCTCCCAAGGCAGATGTTCAATAAAGGAAAAAAAAAAATCTGATACAGACCCAAGTCAAGAGAGAAGCGGTGGAGATTGCAGAAAATTGGGAAAGTTATCATAAGCATAGAGCTGTTATTGGCGATTTTGCTCCCAGCGTTTGTAGCAGTTGTGTTATTTACTCTTCCGCCGACGGAAACCTAGCTGGGAATTATTGAAAGCTGAGTTTCCTGAGTTTTAAATTGCGCTCGGTTTGTGTACATCATGCCAGCCAAAGGGTGAGGTAAATTGAAGCTCAGAGAAATGGGAACTGTTCTATCTCTGTGTCTCTCTCTTTCTGTGTGTCTCTCTCTTTTCCAGAATGAGAAGAATGGACTTAACTCTTGATAATAAGGTGGTGTTTACTTGGTGGCACCAGGGAGCAGGGTCAGGCTTAGGCATAACTGAAGTAGGTAACACTTGTCTTCATGGTTTTGGGGGGCCCTGACTCCACACCCCTACCCACCCCTATGGCTCAGTCAGGCCCCAAGGCTCTGGTCTACTGATCTTCTCTTTCCTCATCCTTTTCCACTCCCTGCTCATTCCCCATCCCCAGAAAGACATACGTGCCCTAGACATGTGCCACTCTGCTGGGGACCCAGTGACAAATCCATGCAAACAGACTTGCTCCAAAACACTCCTGTGTGCTCTCCCAGCCCTGATAGAACCAAAACACGTTGAATCAGGTACCCCCTAGAGACATACCTTCAAGCTGCAATTCCCTCAAAAGGGCTTTCACGACCCCCAATTTCCTAAACCTCCAGGTTTCCTGTCTGGACAAGTGCCTCTCGTGTCACCCCAGAGGCCATTTTTTATCAGGTTTTTACCCCTTCCCTGCCCGGTTAGTGTCCTTCTCCACAGTGTGTGAAGCTCTGCATCTATAATGCCGCTCCACCATGCGGCAAGAATACTGCAGTCTGGGCTCACTGCATTTTGGAATACTCGACCCAAATAAATGTGTTTGCAGGGGGCTGCCTCTCTTGGCATGTCCTACGGCCCATCCGCTCACCAAAGCCCTGAGAAGACCCAGAGTAAGAAAACTTGCTTCATTTTGGCTTTCCCCAACTCATCGGGCCAGTAAAACAGTTATTCTACAGAGATTTATTGAACGTCCTTCATGGCAGGCCTCATGCTAGGACCTGGGACAGCAAAGGTAGCCTCTCTCCTTTCCCTTCAAGAACGCTCCCTTACCCTCCAAGGTACTGATTTAGATGAACCCAGTGTTCCACAGAGCACACTTTGAAAAAAATGTTTCCTTACATCAAGCGAGAGGCTTTAAGGTGGAGGTTTGAGGCACAGTGGGTATTCTGGGGCCAGCGGGCCCTTTCAGTGTGACCTGATAATCACAGCATTCAGAGACCAGCCTACGTGGCTGGCGTAAAGACCTGTTCCTGAGAGCAAATGAAGCTTGCGGTGATAAGAATATAAAGGACTAGTTGATGGATCTGGTAGAATATCAGAACCACTTTCCTCCAACCCCCCTGGCCCGTCCTAACCAGCGTTCTCCAGCCTCCCCACCGAATCCCTCAGAAGGGTTGGGAGACAAGGGCCAGGGCTGGCAGGCAAGACAGCTGTGTGATGATGTTATTGCTCGCATTTTCTCCCGGGGAGCTGAGATGTGTACAGCCCGGCAGGACCCATCGCCTGGCTTGGGGTATTTATCACAGGCCGGAAAGTAGCCTTGGAAGTTCAGAGCTGAGACAGGTGGCTCTTCTGCTGAGAACACACAAAGATCTGAAATTTCAGCTTCCAGAAAGAAGTTGAAACACAACAAACCAGGGAGGGGTATCAATGTTCCCACCAAGTATAACGGCCAGGTTAAAACCACAGTGCATCCCGTTGCTTCTTTCCTGTCGAAAGGGGGCTTCTCAAGGTGATCCGGGAGAAGGTAATGTGTGTGGGCATGGGCGCTCAGAGAAAACATGAAATGCGGCTATGAAATAACAAAAACGCTGCTTACTTAGCAATGACGTCCCTTAAAGATAATTCAGGCACGCTTGTCCTCTTATTGTGGGGGTTTGATGCCAGTAGTCTTGGTAAAACCCCCTCTGCATGGAGGAGTGTGTGAGTCTAGTGCTGTAAGGGGCACAAGAGCTGAAGACAGACCTTCCCTGTCAGCAGAAAGCTTAGTGTCGAGCTCTGGAGGGTGTTATGGGCTACATGCCACTCTCCCAAATCACGTCCTCAGCACCTCAGAATGTGACTGTATTTGGAAGTAGGGTCTTAAGGAGATAAGTAAGTTAAAATGAGGTCTTTAGGATGGGCCCTAATCCAATCTGGCTGGTGACCTTATTAGAGGAAACTGAGATCCCAGATATGTGCGCACACAGAGAAAAAGACCACGTGAGGACACAGCAAAACAGCAGAAAGGCAAGCCAAGCAGAGGCCTCAGAAGAAACCAAACCTCCTGACTTCTCGCCTCCAGAATGGGAAGGAAATCATTTTGTATTGTGTAAACCACGGGGTCCGTGGGACTTTGTTTTGGCGGCCCTAGCAAACTAATACAGAGGTGAAACTTGATTCAGGAGTAGAAAACAGTTACATTAAAGGTCAGAGTCCTGCTAGAGAAAGTAAACAACATGGACAATGAAGAAAGAGAGAGAAGAAGAGGAGTGGGCGTGAGCAAACATCAGGAGGAGGCATGGACTGTCCCCAGCTGTCCCCACAAACCCTTGCACAACCAAAGACCCCTTATTCTTATTTGAGAAACACTGGCCAGGAACGCACCAGCCTGTGGAACTTGAGAAGTGTGTGCGTAGCAGTTTGTTTCCTGAGTGACGACAATGGGTCCATTTGACCCTTTTTCTTTTTTTTTTTTTCAGATGGAAAGTGAAATTTTGGTAACACTACCCATCAAATATTTTCGGTGATTTCCAACCTCCATTTTGGCTACTTAAGGCTCAGAAACATTGATGCTGGTTTCTGTAGAGATGAAATGATGGAAGGGAGATGTGAAGACTCCCAGCTCCTCATTTCAAAAGAGATTTAAAAAATCAAGAAACTGCCACATGGTCAGATGAGCAGCAGAGAACCTGGAGATGGAATGGGTTTTCGGATGAGGCTAGGAAGAAATACTCTAAATAGTGCTGGAAAATGCCAGTTTTTAAAAAACAAACCTCCCCGGATGTCTGCATCATATAAATCTAATAAGACAGAGTGAAAAATATTGGATTTATTTTTACAAGTTAGCTGTGACCTTCTGACCTTCTGAATGGATTCACTTCGCACGGTTCGTCTTAAGGGCCTTAGGGTGATGACTAACTCATAAAAATAAATCCAATATTTTCCCCTTAGCCATGTCATAGCCAATGTAAGAATTCAGATGATGGGGCAAGGGAGGTGGGTTTTCATTTCGTTTGACCTCCCATTATGAGAGGCGCTGAGCCCGCAGCCCTGGCGGGGACTCCAGCTTCCAGCCCTCCTGTAACCTGTGTACAAAGGAAGAAAAACAAGGCACCCACGTTGGGGCCAAGCCCAGGGCAAGGCGTTGTGGAGCCGTGCTGGCCAGGCAAGGGGTCCCAGCTCATCTAGAGAGACACCCTCTTCCTGGACTGAGTGAAAGGGCGATACCCTCCCATTGTTTGGGGTGGGCCAGGGGGCAGATTTGTAAAACGGCTGCTGTTCTTCAATGAGAAGAAAAATCCCACCTTAGGAGAAGGGTCTTCACAGCGAGAGGGAATCCCGCCTCGGCAGAATAGTCTAGATTGGGCCTTCATTAGGCAGAAATGCCACCTGGATTGGAGCCTCGGCCCTTGTTACCACCAGGGACCTTGTGCATTAAACACATAGGTCCTAATGGCCTGCGTGTCAGGCACATGATGACATTGAGGATACCAGTTAGCAAAACCAGACACTTCCTGTCCCCATAGGCCCTGTGGGCTGAGACAAGATTTAGAAAACTCACCAAATAAGCATCGTAAGCCATGTGTAATCACAAACTGGGATAAGTTCCATGGACAGGACATCCGAGTCTATGGAGGCCAATAGTGGCAAGACCCTGACTGCAGGTGGGAAGGAGAGACAGTCCCAGGCTACTTTCCCGAGGAAATGACATGGAGCTGAGAGGACAGGGAGCTAACAGGTGGTGGGAGGGGTGAAGGAAGAGGGACCAGCGTTTGTGAGACAGGCTGGGTTCTCAAAGCAACTCTGAGGCAAGCATGCACCTGGGGTTACCACCTACAGGAGGGAAGGGGAGGGGAGGGAAGGGAAGGGGAGAGAAAGGAAGGGAAGGGGAGAGGAAGAGAGAAGAAAGGCAGAGGAAGGGAGCGGAAAAGTGGGGAGGGGAGAGGAGAGGAGGGGAGGGAAGCATGGGGGAGAGGAAGAGAGAAAAAGTGGGGAGGGGGGGAAGGAGAGGAGAGGAGAGAAATGTCAATTGTACATGCCAAATAATGGGGCTACTGAGATGGGGTACCTATGAAAGCATTCCTCACACCACTTTGGGGTCACCTCCAGAGTCTGGGACCATCCGTCAGCAGAGGTCCCACCTGCCTGCCCAGTAGGGAAGCAAGATGCACCATCTTTTACCTCTCAGGTGCTTCTTTAGACTTTTCCTCAAAACCAAGGCTCTGTGTACAATCTACCCCTTTTCGGTAGCAGAGATACCTAACAATCTAAGGGGAGGACGTAGCTAAACTCCCATCACTAGGTTATGTAGGGAATGCTTGATGCAAGCCTCCGAGGGAGCCCCTCGGGTGGTCCTAGCGAGCTGGGTTACTTGGTATTCACCCGGCCACAGGTTGTGGACGGTTCATCCTTTGATCCTGTCTGCTCTCAGACGTTCTCTTTCCAGACCGATGATGCTGACTTTGATGTCTTTCATCCAACAGCAGCCCCCTGGCCCCCGGGCCAACACTGCAGCTTTGCAAACTGTGTGGCTGCTTATTTTCCCTTTTAAAAAAATGTCTGTCCTTTTTCTAATTATAAAAGTAAAATGCTTTTTGTTGTTGTTTTGGTAGCTGTTTAAGTAATTCAGGAGTATACAAACAATAGAAACGGTAGTCCACGTCTCTCTTAAGTAGAGGATAAGCATTGCACTGACCCCCATCTGGGGTGCAGACAATCAAGGGTTTCCTACGAGGCCGGATGGCAAGAGAGCAGCATGGCTCATGGGCAGCGTCACAGACCTGTGTGTGACAGGAGGCCTGCTCTCAGATCCTGGCCATGCCACTTCTCTAGCTGTGTGACCTCGGACGAGTTATGGATCTCCTCTGAGCTCCACTTGGAAGCTTTGGTGAGGATCAAGTCAAAGAGTGGAGGGAACCCTGGGAAACAGCACTTAGAACAGGGGGAGCACTCTGAAAACATTCACGTGCCCTCAGCCGAACCCATGGGCAACCCACAAACCCAGCCCTCTTCAGGACGTCCGCCTCAGTGAGGGGTCCACTGTCCACCTCGAAACCCAGGCATCCCCCTTCACACCTCTTTGTCCTCGCTTCCCAAAGGCAGTGCAGGAGCCAGTCATACGGACTCCACTTCTGCTCTGTGTGTTCTTCACTTGTCCCTTCAGAGCCCTGTCCATCCAGCTCTATCCCACAGGATGGCTGGAGTCCTGGATTGCTGCTGGCATTGTCAAATGGCACAGCCCCCGTGGGGACTGTTGGCATTTCCTCAACACGAACACGTAGTTCCCATAAGACCCCGCGATTCCACGTGTAGGCAGATACTTACAGAAGTCTTCAGAACAGGTGGTCATTCAAAACTTTACACAACTGTTCATAGCAGCTCTATTCACAGTAGCCGAAAGGTGGAAACCACTCAGATGTCCGTCAGAGGATGAATGGATAAAAACCAAATGTGGTCCATCCATATAACGGAATATTACTCAGCCATAGCAAGGAATGAAGCACTGATAACGGGCTACAGCACGGATGAACCTCGAAAATGTTATGTTGTGTAAAACAAGCCAGACACAACAGGTTACATATTCTAGGATTCCATTTATATGAATGGATAAATCCATGGAGATGGAAAGCAGATTAGTGGTTACCAGGGCTGACGGGGAGGGGTACTGGGGAGTGACTGCCTAATGGGTTACCGTTTGGGGTGATGAAAAACTCGAGAACTAGATGGTGGTGCTGGGTGACAACAATGTGCATGTACTTAATATCACTGAACTGTACACTTAAAAATGGTTAAGTAAATCTTAGGCTATTTGACCTCAATAAAAAAAATGGTGTACCCTTTGACCAATACCTTCCCATTTCCCCCTCCCCACCCTCCACCATTACCCCTAGTAACCCCCATTCTACTCTCTGCTTCTCTGAGTTGGACTGTTTTAAATTCTATATATAAGTGAGTTCATTCAGTATTGGTCCTTCTGTATGTGGCTTATTTCACTCAGCATAACGGTCCTCCAGGGTCACCTCAGTTGTTGCAAAGGGCAGGATTCCTTCCTTTTTAAGGCTGAATAATATTCCATTGCATGTATATACCACCTTATTTATTTATTTGTTTGTTTGGTTGGTTTTTGGCCAAAGGGTAGAAGTTGCGGTTTTGCAAAACAAATGAGTTTCGGAGATGTAATGTACAGCATGGTAATGACAGTTGATACTGTCTTGTATACTTGAAATTTGCTAAGAGCCTAGCTCTTAATTTAAATCTTCTCAAGGCACACAAATGGTAACTATGTAGAGGTGACAGATACGTTCGTTCGCTTAACGGTGATCTTTTCACAATGTACACGTGCATCAAGACATCACATTGTACACCTTAAATATATACAGTTTTTAATGCATAAAAGACATATCAATAAAGTCTAAAAGAATGATGTGTTAGTTCTTGAAATTCAAATTTAACAGCGCATCCTGTGTTTTGTTGGGCAACCCTGTCCCCAACCCGCCGTTGCTCTGGTGTCTTCTTCCTGGCGGTCCCCTCCCTGCAGGCAGGCTCTCTCTTCCTTCTGCTCTCTTCGTCTCCTCACCTGCAGCCTGCACAGGATGGGCTTTCTGCCTGAGACTCTCTGCCAGCCTTTTCCTCTCTGTCATTGCCTTGGACTAGTTAAGTGGCTTATCTTGATGAGGGGAAGTTGGGGGACAGTTTGAACTTCCCGTAAGCCACAGGCCTGCATCCCTCCACTCCAGCTGCCCTGCTGCAGGTCAGCACTGGTTTGCCCTCCCTCCAGATCTTTAATATCAGCAATAGCCTCCCAGCCGGGGCTCCTATGACAGTGTTTGCCTTCAAGAGCACAAATTAAAGTGATGCCACCAAAGGCAGTAATGGTCTTAGCAGAATCAACAGAGAGTATCGGGAATCCCCTGTTTAATATTAAGAGTGACTAAGCAGAGGCACTGCCCTTCCAGCCAGGCCTGTTCTGAATACCAGAGAGCCAGCCCTGAGTGGGCTGAGAGACAGGGAGAGGGAGGAGCCCCGAGCTGCCAGTCACCTGCTCAGCTCCCATGCCAGCCCTGTGGGGCTACGCGACAGAAGGTAAAGGTCAGGAACTCTCAGCAAATATTTAGAGGGCTATTCCCACGTCCGGTGGGTTTGGACACACGGTAATCCTCTTCTGGAAGGGCCCCAGTAATCCCTGAGCAAATGCCTGGCCTAACCGGTAACTCCATGGCTGAGCCAGCCCGTATCCCCTGGGACAGCCAGGGAGGGAGAAGGGGAGGCCCACCCCAGCTTGGGGCTTGACTAGAGAACACCTACTGGAGAATGCTTTAGTGTGAAACCGATGGGATTGGGGTGTACAATATTTTGTTAGCTATAAAAACATTTACAGAGGGGCGGCGGGTTAGCCCAGTTGGTTAGAGCGCGGTGCTCTTCACAACAAGGTTGCCGGTTCGATTCCCACATGGGCCACTGTGAGCTACACCCTCCACAACGAGATTGAAAAACTACTTGATTTGGAGCTGATGGGGGACTAGAAAAAAAACACTTAAAAAAAGAAATTTGTGGAGCATGTACTATGTACCAGGCTCTGAGCTATACGGGCTTCGGAGATGAAAGTTGTGGTCCTTCTCAGAACCCAGAGTCTGATGGGGGAGCTGGTCTGTAAGCTCTCCGAGGACAGGAGTTTGCTCATGATTGGATCCCTAGCAGCTAACAAGGTGAATGAATGAACAAAAGAATGGATGAATGACTTGTAACGCAATGGGGCCATCACCCCATCTCATGAGCCTCAAGGATGGCTTCCTAGGGATGGACTTAAAGAAGCGTCAGCGACAACCCGGCAGAGAGGTGATGGAAGGTTAGGCCCAGAAAAAAGCAACAGCATGTGCAAAGAGGGACCGTCCCGGGGGCGTGAGACTGAAGCTGGAGCCACCAGCAGGAGCCATGTCTGCAAGGTTCAGTTTTGAATGTGCTGAGTGTGAGGTGCTTGTGAGCTTGGGAGAGAGGTCTGGGCTGGACAAGCTGCTCTGGGAGATGGTCGGTACCTAAATATGTGGTTGGTAATTAAATACATGGAAATGAAGAAAGTCATCTAGAACAGTGGTTCACAACCAGGGGTGATTTTGACTCCCCGGGAAACATCTGGCAACGTCTGGATACATTCTTGGTTATCACAATCGGGGTAGAGGGAGAGTGCTACTGATCTCTAGTGGGTAGAGGCCACAGATGCTGATAAACATCCTGTTAGGCACAGGACAGCCCCCACAACAAAGATTTATCCAGCCCCAAATGTCAGTAGTGCCGAGGTTGAGAAACCCTGGTCTAGAGCAAAGAGTACGAAGAGAGTCTAGGAAGGAACCCTGAAAGCTCTGACATTTAAGGGAGAGCAGGTAGATGAGGAAGGAGTGATCAATGGAGAGGGAGGAAATGAATACAAGAAAGGAGGAGACAGGCAAGCAGGAAACAGCGACCCCAGTTAGGACACAGCAATGGGGAACAATGACATACCTTTCTTAGTTGAGATCTTCTCATTTTCATTCTTCTGGCCCAAGTGAGACCTATGGGCAGCCCAAATTCCAAGTACCTGGAATACAGAATGACCCTCAAGGTAGGCAGTGTAGCCAAGGGAAAAGGACACAAGCCCCAGCACTTTTGAACTATGTCGCTTAGGCAAATGGCTCAGGCCTCCTAAACCTCAGTTTTTTCATCTGGGAAATGGGTTTGGGATGGTGATCAGGTGAAAAGATAAATTTAACACATAGTAAATGTTCCATTTTTCTTCCTTTCATTTATTATCTTGTGGCAGGCTTGCTTATGAGTTATTCTTAGATGTTTATTCAGTCTATTCTCAACTTTGCCAAAATGCTACTGAAAACAGGACTGGTCTTTGGGTGACGTCTCTGGCTGCTTCCTTGCCTTGCAGATAAAGTTTGGCTAGTTGTTTTCCAGGCTGTTGATGTGAGCTATTTGTGAAGCATGTTCCCTCTGCCAACCATTTCTTTCTTTCCTGACCGCCCCCTAACCCCAGCTTTCTCTTCCCCCTCATTCTTTCGTACTTTGCATTAAGTATGACCCCAATGGTGGGGCCAGGTCCTCTGTGATACACCTGGGCTTTTTTTTTTTTTTTTTTTTTTATCATAGGAAGCAGGAAAAAAGTAAAAAGTCACCAGATTGGAAACTCTTTGAGGACCAAGGCATACCAGACCTTTTCAAACTTTCTCATTGACATTACTCAGCAAAGGACGATAAACTTGACCCACCCTTCATCCAGCCTCCCAGGCAGGGTTTGGGGTGTAATGGGGGCAAGGATTAGGCGATATACTCCAGGAAAACGTTTTTTGTCAAGTCCCCTGTTTGATCTCAACATTTTAATAAATTAAAATTCTAGTTGTTAACATATAATAATATGATGTTCATTTTAATATAAGAATACAATTTTATATTCATTTTTAGCTGAGTTTTATGGTCTCTCACCGTCCCCTAACCCATTAGTTTTCCCAAGGTACTGAGATACACCATCATATAATCTCAGGAGGACCGGAGTATCTCCCCTTGAGGTCAGGTTCAACTTGATCTCGACAAAGACCCACATGCGCTCCTTGGGTACCATATACCTTTTGGACATCGGACAGACTCCTAATGAGGAAGGGGACGATGAGGAATAAAGGCCAACAGCCATGGGGAGCATTAGTCTGGAAGAAAGAATTCTCCTGGGCAGATCCCGGAATTCTCCACAGCTCTGAAGAGAATTTGATTTTTTTTTTCCAACTAGAGTTTTGGTGGTTAACAGACAATGTCACCAACTTATTTTGGAATCTTACTGAGGGCGCTTGATGTCATTTCTGTTTGGTAATGGTTTGGCCATCTCAGGTATTGAAGTTGGAGGTGTATGTTTGCCTACCCCAAAGCCGTTCATTCCAGACACCCTCTGCAGTAGCAGACATGGCCAAGCGAACTGGCTGTCAGGGCCTCCCAAGAATGACGTTGGGGAAACACACTGTCAAAGACAACGTCCTCGTCTTTGTCTCTTGAGAAAGAAGTCATCCCCAGGTTGCTCAGGCCCGGAGGGAGTTGATTCTTTGACACATCACATGCATTGCAGTCAAGTTCGCAGAGATTCCAAACAGCGATTGCAGTTTCCTCCCAGAAAAACAATGTCTGCTTATTTTTTGCTCATGTGAACAAAATGGCTCATAATTTACATAATTAAAATTCCGGTGTCTTTCAGATCATAACAATGGGTAATTAACATTGTTACTTGTCAGCTGGGAACTACCTCGGGAGGAGGCTATCCGAGCCCGGCCATTTTTATTTTGGGCCACATCTCGTGGACAATCGGGGCTAATTGAATCACCCCCATCTCATCGGAAATTAATGGAAGAACATTGCACGTCACTCTCCGGGCTCGCCATTGACTCAGAAAGGCTGCTGCTCAAACAAGCCTGTGCGAGATCAGAACCTCAGCTCCGTGTGGAGGATGGTGGCCTGACAGTCTAATTTAGGAGCGTTGCTTAAAATCTTAATCAGTGCATTGAAATTAACAGAGGCGAGTTGCGACACCATGTTTGTTGTTTATGGTTATCATTTTTAATAAACGTTAAAATGCTTTTACAGGTGTGGGAAAAGGCACATCCGTGGGACACTGCTCTCCTAGGTTTGTACTTTCTATCAAGAAAAAAAAAAAGTCATCGTCGAGAATGAAGACGTAACATACTCATCAGAGCTTGCCTTCCTTTTATTTTGTGGTTCCCTGAAAGCTATCTGCAATCTTAAGCCGGGGGTCCATCTTCCCTGTGCAAGCGATATCTTGATTGACACATCTCCAAATAAGCTTGTGAATAGCTCTCCGTATTAGCCTCAGAATAATTCAGATGTCAAATTACGGCTTGCAGACTCCTTGACTCCTCTCGGGCCCCAGAATGGATTTTTTAAATATTTGGGAGAAAATATTAAATTTTGTTCAGGTTGGGTCAAAGTGCATATCACTGGGTAATAAAGAATCACAGAGGCTTTTTGAGCAGGGTGGGGGCTGCGTGGATTTTATTTTGTGCAACAGCTGTAGGTCAGGCTGAGCCCTGGTGAGCAGTGTGGAGTTTGCGAGCCTGTGGCTTTCGGCATCTTGGCAGTTGGTGGTGGGTTCCCTTTGGACAGACAAGGGAACCAGAAAAGAAAGAAGGGAAAAAACGCAAAGCGTTTTCTCTCTGTACAGGACTCCTGTCTGATGTCATCTGTAAATATGCAACGCAGGTCTAATTGCGCCTCTCTCTAGCAGGGACGGACGATGAGATCTTAGTTACTTGTTTTCATCACCCTTGAAAGGGCACTTGCCGAATCAGCCCGTATTCCCGTCCTGCAAACCACACAGAAGCATTTCTCACAAGGGACAAAGGCAAAGCAGAGCTAGCCGGCAGATAATGACCACTTTTCATAACATTTGTTGGATGCTCTGGAACGTGTGGCTGAGAAAACCTCTCGTTATTACCGGCTGTTTTTGCAGCTGTAAATATTTAACCAAGAATGCTACCTGCTTTGTGGAAAGACTTGCTAATTACCCCTGCTTCCCTCTATAATTACATATTGTTATAAAATTCCATGATAATGACACAACTGTGTCTTCTTCATGCAAGGGGTAAATTTATACCAAGTCGGCACCTGAATTTCCATAAGCAATTAGTCGACACATTTACATCCCTGTGTTTTCCTGTGATTTTATTGAAATGAAAGCTAATGAATTACATCCAATTACAGCCAGCAGACAGCTAGCAACTTGATGTGCATTTGGAACCGCAGTTCCACTTCATAAGCAAAGTGAGGAAGAGAACCATGCTGCCGCTTACTGCACTTGAAGCAGCCTGAAAAATTAGAAATGCCTGCCTGAGAGCAGCCACTCTGATGAACAGCCCTTATTGGAGTTGGGGGTTCTCTCGACAAAATGCTTTTCGAAGAGGTGCACATTTCTAGTCTAATGAATGTAAAGTACCGCTCCTGGCGTGGAGCCTGATTATTGGTGGAACATCTCTATAAAAAATAAGTCTCCCCAGGTGCCATAATAAAACCCGAGACAATAATCCATAGTTTACAGAGTTTGTTGAGGAGAGGGAGAGATAGAGCCCTGGAATTCAGGAAATAAGAGACAAATAATATCCTTATCTTTACTTGAAAACATGGGCATTCCTACTCTTTTGGAAATCTCAGCTCTCCAGGAGATATAAGAGACATATCCCTTCTCTAGGTTACAGAAAAATAAAAAAATAAAGAGGTTTACCTGCTTTAATCAGGACAGCATTCAAAGATACAAAGCCACAGTTCCTGAAAAAACAAAACAAAGTAAGTGGTGTGGTGATACAGACACTTCCAAAATGAACGTGTCTCAAATGAACAAATATGCAGGTTTTGTTTTCTTTTCCTTTTTGTTCCCTCGCCATCTTTTCTTTGCACCCCTCTTCTCCCGGTGTATAAACGCAGACATCTCAAAATGTCAAAAGCAGAGAAGTGACCCATCCTTTAACAATGCAGGGGATGATCATGCTCCCATCTCTGCGTCCTTTCAGACGCAAACACAACTCCCAGGTTTACAGGCTCTCCAGAACAGTTTTAAACTTCATGACGAATGTACTTATGTATGTGCAGTGGTCATGACTATTCCTACTAGCACTTTAGTAAGTCTGAGGGCGTAATTATACCAGGCAGGGAGAGGATAATCAGTGACAGCCCTGTCACCAGGCCAGGGACCAGGAGCTGATAGGTTCTGCTGCCCAGTCCAGTCAGGAAACTATTCGATTTCCTCTCAGTGGCAGGGCTGGAGTGTGGCTGCCTAATGGTTTGCTGTCGATACAGTAAAAATGCTAACCATCTTTACATCTAATCCATTCTGAGAGGGCTCTTTACATAAACGGTATTCCAGTTCTTCATTTTCAGAAAAGCCAATCAAATAAGATTGAACCACACAGGCTTTGGTACAGTGTGTTTTGTTAAGTGTGTGTTTTTTAAAAACCACAATGATTAATTTTGAAACACGGCATTTTGTGTTAAGTTGTCTTTGACTGTTTTCTTCCTCGTTTTTTTTTTTTTACAGGCTCTGAAAATCAATGCTATGCTTCACTGCCATCTATCTTGATATAGTAATAAATTAAGTGGGAAGTATTGATATTTTTGACGGAGCTTTTAAAATTTACATACTAATGACAATTATACCCTTGTGACTGTTGATTTCCGCTGCTGTTGACTGCTCATGACTTGGGAAAATGGCATCTGAGTTTCGCCTGTTTGCGCTGATGTTCCTTAGTGACACGGGCACCTCCATCCACGTCTCAGGTGAGGTCTGTGGGAAACACAGTCCCAAGACAGGGAGAGCTCAGAATGCCTTACCCATCTGCTATCTTTCTTGCTCTCCTGAAGAAGCTCCATAAGAACCCCACCACGGACAGGCCGACAGGCCGGATGACCACAAGCTTGGCAATGAATGGATGACCACTAGGGTGGTATCCAAATATTGAACAATGGTGAGCAATGGGGCTGGATGACCATCTGCTTTGCCAGATGTTAACCCCATTGGTGCTACATTGGGGGGAGGGAGAAGGTTCTGGGGAAAGGTCAGGGCACTAGGCAGCAGAAGACTTAGGAGAAATGGCTATTGACCAACTGGTACAAGATGTCCCGATATTTAATACTGGTGCAGACTGGGTCAATTTGAGCTCTGAATATGAGCCCTCCCCCAAACTTAGGAATCTTGGGGAGGTCACAGAAGTAGTATGTGCCCTTCCCATTCCTTAAGAAAAACAAATTAGAATTTCAAAACCTTGACACTGAGTGTGTTGCTTACGCCATGCTTCCAAACTGTTTCTGACAAACTCTGAGTTTGGGCAGAAATTCAGACGTCCACCACTGGCTCTCCTCTTGCCTTCTCCTTCCCTCAGCATAAGTTAGGGCATCTTCTCAGCACTGGGCAGGGGTGTTGGTTCTGAAGGGGAGACAAAGCCCCGGCAGGGATGTAATTAAAGGGGCAAGGTCAGGGCAGCGATATGATTTTATTTCATGAAACCGAATCCCTCTGGACAATCTGACAGCCCCCCCACACACACACAGGGAGAGGACCAAGAAAAATACCAAGAAACTGGCACATAGGCCTCCACTTCATTTGAACAATTATTTGGAGGAACTGGGACAGCCTTGAAGCTAACAACAGTTTATTCACAGAGATTAATTTGTCAGTAATATTGATTGTCGCAGGGCTGATTCATTCTAAGATTCCACAAGGCCCAGACGGCAGCTACTCATGCGTGATTTCTCCCTGTAGAATTTCCAGATTGTTTGAGGAGGCAAGTCCAGGAGACACCCCACAGCCAGTCCTGCCCGAGGAGATAGACACTGCTGGGCCCATCCCCAAGGCAAGGGGGTGGTGGATTTTGTTTACACATCTCCAAGACAACTGTAAATTGTTTGTTTACATACGGGGTCTTTTTTCCCCCCCTCTAAAGCAGGTCACCCAGTTACCCAGTGGTCCAGGCGCCTCGTGTGTAGAGGAGCCAGTGGAGCTTTCCAAACTCAACCTGAAGTCATTATGCAGGATTATCCAAATATTAAGGCTGCTGAAAGTTGGGCTTCTCGGGTTTCCTGCTGCTCAGAGATTGCTCGGTTACATCCATCCGTCCAGGAAGTGCCTTTGCAAGAGTGTCTGTAAAGAAAGGAGCGAACATATGAGAGGTGTGGAGGAGCACTCACTTTCATCAGAGGATCGGCTTTCAGGATGATTTGGGAGCCCAGAGCGTCATTGTGTTACACTCCGCACTGAAATGCGCCTTGTTCCGCTCTTTGTCTCCCCCCTCCCCCATCGTTTCTTTGAGTGTTTTCGAAAGAAAAAGAGGTGTGTTTTTTTTTCTTCTTCCAAATTGCGCTGGGAGGCAAATTCTTGAACGGTGTAATAGAAAATGTTAGACAATATTCCTTACCGGAGCTATTGACATTTTGGATAGTTGTGACACTTTGATTTTTCTCAAAACATATGGATCAAGCCTGGCTGCATTATTGGACAGGAAGTCCTGATGAAAGACCTTCCTTTATCTTTCTTTGTATTGCCCCCCCTCTGTTTGTTCGTGGCTTTCTCTCTGAATATAACCGTGGTTTTCTTAAGCTGTCCGGGGAGTCGTTATTGCCTTACTAAATATTTCATGGTGCACAGCACACCATACCTGCCAACTGTCTCTTATTTGTTGTCAGAAATAAAGGGTTCATTCTTCGGAGAGGGAAGGAAAAGATCGCAGGTTTTATTCTATTGTTTTTATTTTAAAGTGTCTCCGATGCACCAAAAAAAAAAAGAAGAAGACTGCATGGCAACACAGCAAATCTAGGAGTTGTGCTCTTTTATGTGCCGAGGACGCGGCTGGCCATTTATTTATTTATTTATTTGCAGCTTATTTATTTGCTGCGCACTCTTTTCTCTGATTTCCAGCACTTGTTTCCTTGCAGTTTCCCTTCCTATTTGTTCAAAAGGGAAAAGTTCAAAGCAGCTCTGTCAGCTGAGGGAGAAGCCTGCTGAATACTAACCCTCCAGCGCCCGCCTGGGCTGACCTTGAGAGGGGAGCTGTAAACGGTTCCATTGCAAACCCGCATGTGTGTTTTGTTAGACCAGGTCGGGAGGGGTCAGGGCTCACCTGAGGCCAGTAGAGCCCAGCCGACCTGCCGGAGCAGCGGGGTAATGCATTTTTAAAAGGGACATTCTCGCCTCTGAATGGGCCTAATATGGTCTCTGTTTAAAAAGCTGTCAGAATCCCAAGCACACACTCCATAAAATATAAATAAGTACTTACTGTTTGCAGATGTTGCTTGTTTTTCATAATGTTTGTATTTGAAGTCTCGAATCCTCACTTCCTGTCAGGCTCCCTCATGCCTCTCTCCTCCAGTTTCCCAAGGAACAAGGGGGAACTTCAGATCGCAATTTCTCAATGAAGACGCTTTCTGTCAAATCTGTCAGCGTGCCTGGCACAATTAGCATTCTCTTTCTCTTTCTCTCTCTCTCTCTCTCTCTCTCTCTCTCTCTCTCCACAGAGGTTTTTCTCCCCACAGCTTTACCTGGGCCTGGAGAGCCACCTCTTTTGTTAGCAGCATTTGAAAGACGCTTAAGTCTCAGGAAAGTGTGATTTTTGAGGCCCTGAAAAGCGATGCTGTAACTCAATAGGACTGTAATCTGCATACTTAGATTAATTGGAAAGAATTAGGAACGGGACTACGGGGAGCCTCCATCATCGGTCCTGGGGAAATTTGTAGATGGGCCCTCATACGTCTTTGCCATATCCATCCCAGGAGTCCCGTTGATAAATTCATGTGCAGGTGTCTGATTAATTTATACATGCGTTTGGCTGTATCTGGATGGTTTGTCCCCTGAATCTGGCCCCACGATTCCTACAGTGGTCTTTTTCTTGCCTCCACCGCACAGTTGGAGCTCACCCCCAGCTCCAAAGATTCAGGGTGAGGACCTGGAGGGGTGAGGTGGCGCAGGCTCCTTCTCTGGGTCAGGTGTAAGCTCTTCTCCCGCCTCCTGCCTCCCTTCTTAGCTTCTGCTCTGGTGGGGGTGATGGGTGACAGGTGGGACCTCGCAAATCATTTTACATGACAAAGCCAGGAGGTCATTTATTCCAGAGTTCCCGATGGACCATGCGTGAAGAAGACTGTAGAAGTTGCTATTTGTTCTGCAGCCCTCCTACGATTTGCCCGGACATTCTAATAACCCACTCTCTGGGGCCCCACCACGCAGACTTAGACAGCAACGCGTGAGCTCTTCCTGCAAAGCCTGTGGACTGGCTGAAACCGGTGGTTTAGACTTGTATGTTTTTACCTACTCATTTTTTTACTGTTTATGTAGTCCTCTGGTTACAAAGGCCAGCACAGTCCCCATTTCTCAACCCCATTCCTGTCTTTACTTAGAAAGCGGTGGCTTGGGAGGGCCCCACTGCGCGGTTCCAGCTCTACCTACACAACCCTCGGTCCTTAGTCCCTCAGTCTGAAGCTGGCCATCATCAATAGCCTCAAGAAGTGATAGCCGGCTGCCCCAATCCCAAGTGACTGCTGACAATCAAGGAACCCATCCACCCACTTTAGCCAGAAATTCATGACAATGCCATTCACTTGCAAGTTGCTTTAATATCTATTATTTTAAAAAAAAGAAGAAAGAAAGATAAAGAAAAGGAAAAGAGAAAGAAAAAAAAAAAAAAAAGAGGAGACACACGCCACGCCTTCCCTGGTTTCTCCTCAGTTTCAGGAGGATGTGATAATGAACACACGCCCAGGACGGCCTGCCTCCGTGCTGGAATCAGGTCAGTGGGGTTTGCTTCATCTTTAAAGCACAGCGACCATAAATCAAGATGAAAATCCTTCAGCCCCAAAGCCTTACCAATTGATACAATTTGAAAATGGGCAGCCGGAGAGGCTGGGGAGAAAGCTGACATGATGACTTTTATAATAGCAGAACGTTTAAGGTTATAGAAATAAAAGGAAGAGGAGGAAATCAGGCGCGTTGATCTCTGCCTTCAGGCTCTCTCAGCTTACTGGAAGCGCCAGCAATTATTTCTGCTCTGGCTTTCCCCTCCTTTTTTTCCAGCAGTCTGTTTGAAATGAAGCAGAACCGGGCATGGCAGGCTTATCAGTGTCGTTAGCTGACAGCGGCGCTCGGCACACCTGCTTTTACTTGCTGCCATTTCAGGCACTAATGCCACAGAGAATGTTGCTTGGGTCCTTATAATGTGTAAAGATTCATTTATTTCACCTTTTGAACCTGCCTGACCCCCTGGGCTTGTGTTGGGGAGGGGGTAGAGGGCTGGAGAGGGTTTTTTCCCTGGCACTTAGAAGTAGCTGGCAATTAGGGTTCTGGCCCTGGGGCTGTTGCTATGATAGAAGCTTAAAAGGGAGGTGGGGGCTCAGCCAGGGAGGCGCTGGGAGCCAGGCAGGGCTTGGACCACCTGAAGGGGACTGGGGGATGGTGCCGAGCAGAATTCCCCAGGCTACTGCCTCTCTGGCTCCATGGTGTCCCACATTTTGTCACTTAGGCACCCTGACCTTTGAAGACCCCGCCCCACACCACACAGGTATTAAAATGCATACACCTCTCACTTTCACTGTGATTGTTGAAAAGATTTTAAAAATCATCTTGCCTTTGAAATCATGTGCTCTGAGTACCTCATTTCATTTACGATGGCCGATGTTTCTTGGCACTCATTGTGTGCACCTAGGAATTCCTGCAAAGGGAGAAACAGCTACCCTTCAGACTGTTTTCCAATATAATGAAACTTTTATGAATACTAAATTTAGCCATTAATGAAGTTGATATAATATGAAGTTGTGCAGACATTTTAATTAAACACCCATTCATTTCAATTTTATGGTTTTCTTTTCATATTTGGAATATATATATTTAGAGCTCAAACATTCTACTAGCACCTGAAAACAAAGGCTGATAGCCCCAAATCTGATGACCCAAGTACTTAATGATTCCCCCTTTTTCTTTTTTCTTCTTTTGTTCTTGCTTTCCTTTGGTGCATGTGTGACATACATTTTCCTTTCCGTAAGTCTTAGATTAAGGTCTTAGTTTCCTTGGAATAAAAAAGTAGTTCTTGTTGGTGGACATTACTCTCTTTCAGGACTTTGATTCTGGTTCCTTCTGTTTTGTGTCTCATGGCTAGTGCTAGCGACAGAGGGGCATATTTTTCAACCTCTCCCTGGAAATCTGGGGCTTCTTTCATTTCTTGTCGAGAGAAACAATGCGTCTCTGTTGTTTATACCTCATCAGAATAGGATGAGCTCTTTCCCAGGAAGTCTTAGCACCCAAGGAAGATCACCCTTCCTGCTCTGCAGAACCCAGGTTGAGTTTTCTAACCAAAGGCATCACTATTCCAGGGGTTGGGGCTCTCTTGAAAACTCGAAAGTGTCTACCAGAAAAGCACCTGTCCCACAAATGTAAAATGGACTCTTTTGCTATCCCCCAAGTTCATGATTTCAGGGATTTCACATCTTTTGTGAGTGCGTGACTTTCCAATGGTTCTGTTTTCTACTCTTGGTGGCCAAGTATTCCTAGATTTACAATAAGATTTGTTTTATTTTTAAAAGCTGCAAATTCCAAGTGCAACCATCAGTTGACTTCTGTCTGAAACCCTTTCCTGGTGGAATTTTATTCTTGCAGACATTGCACAGTTCAAAGTTCATAGACTTGAAATCTGAAGATTTCTTTGGGATGAAAACATCTGAGTCTGCGGTACTGGCAAGTGAATATAGCATCATATAGTCTGGGCATGTATATGGCTGCATGGTGAATTAATACTTGTCAGACCTTGTTATTGTGAAATAGCTGTGGCAAGGTAATGACCATCATTCGTTTTATTTTATTACTTTTTCATTTGATTTCATTTAGGCTTTGGCAAAGGTGAAGGGACTAACTCGTATTTCCTGTTTATGTTTGATATCCAAAAGCCTCTTGGGGGAAAGTGATACTAGCTGAAATTATATAAATTAAACAGGAAATTTGCTAAGATACCTTGAGAAACTCGGAAATGAGAATATCTAGCTTTAACTATTTGGCCACCCCAATTCTTGGCTCTCGCACTCATGATTGGTGAAGGAGGTTCAGAGAGGGCCTGAAGCAGGTGTGGTGCTCATCGTGAATGGCTTTCTTATTTGCAAATGAAATGGTGGTTAAGTTTTAGGTCCATAAGCACAAAAGCTAAGTCTGGCTTAGCAGCTAATTTAGAATAGGAAGCCAACTGAATGATGAAACTTCAGGTTTTCTCAGCGTAAGAATCATCCCTAGACTTGTTAAAGTTCTTGAATTTATGAGCTGGTACATCCGTGAGGCACTGTGGTGGGGGCCTCCTTTGGGAAAGAGACCATTCTAAGAGGAGATGCAAGAGCAGACATTTGGTTCTGGGACAGAGGCAGCATGGTGTACTGGAAAGCAGTAGAAGCTCAAATCCCACTTTGACACTTACCAAGTAGGTGACTAACGTTCAGATAGACTGTTCTGGCTCTAATTACAAAGGCAATAGTTGTTTCATAGAAGCAAAAAGAAGAAAACAAAAAACACCCTCAATCTCACGCAGTCAGAAAACAATCTACTCTTAATTTTGTATGGCTATCTTTCCAAATCCTCTTTCATGTATAGGCAGACCTTGGAAATACTACAGGTTGGATCCCAGACCACTGCAATAAAGCAAGTATCGCAATAAAGCAATTAGTAATCTTTTTGCTGGTGGAGGGACTTGCCTTCAATTTGTGAAAAACGCACCATCTGTGAAGCTCAATAAAGTGAAGGGCAATAAAACGAGGTCTGCCTGTATAGACCTGTGTGTCTACCTAAGTTACGAAAATAAGGTTGCACATGGCATTTTGTAAACCTCTCTTTTCTCCTATTGTTCAATTCTGAACATGGTTCACATTATTTTTAGTGGCTGTACAATGTCCCATCTTATGGATATATTTTAATTTATTTACCCAATTCTCTATTGTTGAACATATAGGTTGCCCCAACTGTTTATAATTACAAAATGGCTGTGATAAATACTTGTAGCTAACTGTTCACTCAAGTTCAAAATGATAGTATTTCCTTAAGGAAACGTTCCTCAGAAGTCACTTTTCGGATGAGTGGGCATGTACATTTTTTCTTAGAGTTTTATTGAGATTCTTGGATATGCAGATCCATGTATTTCTCAACATGTAGGACTTTTTGGTCACTATTTCTTCAAATAATCATTCAGTTCCTTTCTCATGCTCCTTCTGGGATTGTCATGATGCATACATGAATCTGTTTAATGGTGTCCCATAAGTTCCCTTGACCCTTTTTACTTGTATTCTTTTTACGCTTCAAACTTAATAATTTCAAATGACCTCTCTTCATGTTTGCTGATTCTTTCTCCTGCCTGTTCAAATCTGATCTTGAATACCTCTAGTAAAATTTTCAATTCAGCTATTGTATTTTTCAGCTCCAAAACTTCCTTTTGGTTCTTTAAAAAATAATTTCTATCTCTTTTTTAATATTCTAATTTTGTTCTTATGTTGTTTTCCTGATTTCCTTTATTTCTTTCTCCATATTTTCTTTCATCCCTTTAAACATATTAAAGACACATATTTTAAAGTCTTTGCCTAGTAAGTCTGATGCCTATGTTTCTTCAGGGACAGCATCTGGAGATGTATTTTGTTCCTTTGCATGAGCCATGTTTTCCTGTTTCTTTGTATGCATTGTGATCTTTTGTTTAAAATAGCGTGTTTAAAAAACCAACCACCTCTCCCAGTCTTTGCAGATAGGTGGGAAATACCTTCACCCATTGGTAGGGTGGGTTCTGAGGCTTGGAATCATCCTTGCATGAAGGCTTAAGGTCTTCTCAGGCTTTTTCTGGACATATATCTTCCTGGGGCCTGTATATATGATTTTGTCCAATCCTCCCTATATGGCTTCTTTTAAGTGTCTTCATTTACCTCGGAGTCTCATCCCTGTTTATTCTTGGGCCTTAGCTGTTTTATTCTATTCCCTAATCGCTAATCTCTTGCCTCAGGAGTCTGCAGGTCTATAGTAGTTCTCTTGCAATTTTCATGAGCCATGCTGGCTGCTTCCTGCAGCTTCCTCTAGCCTGAGGTCCAAGTCATGGTATGTTTGGCTGTCTGAGCTCCAAGTCAGGTGACACAGAGACCAATTCCTCATGCAGCCCCCAGACAGGTTAGCACATTGCAAAGTAGGTCCACTCTGTTCTCTCTGATTCGAGGAAAGGAACTGGGGACTGGGTTGCCACTTCCTTCAAACTGCACCATCCCATGCCAGGGAGGGAGCAAGGAAAGGATGAATACAAAGACCACAGAATTTCCTACCTTTGAAATGTGGCTTTTTCTTGATTGGGCATTTACTTAGGTGCTGTGGATATTTGATTTCCAGAGCTCCTATAAAGTTCTTTTAACCAGTCTCTGGTTATTTATTTAATGTTTCCATGGGGAGCATGTGCCTGGGGCTTCCTACTCTACCATCTTGCTAATGTCACTCCTGGGCATGTGTATTTTTAAGGTTCTAGACAAAATAATATGCTTTGAAGACTGTGAGAATCCTGCATCCTATGAGCCAGCACTTACCAAAGTTTGGGACATTTAATTTCTCAAGATGCTCTGGTAAAAAAAGAGGGGTGGGAGAGGGTTTCTTGGTCAAACAGGTTTTGGATGCACAGCAGGCATGATATTGCCTATGGACAGACACATATTAAAAGCTCTGGAAAGTCCCTCAATAAAGAAACCCATTCAATTCTACTAATGCCAGCATTTCCCAGGCTTAATTGACGATAAATACTTTTTTTTTTTCCTCTGAAGGATCAATATCCTTGAGAACTCATATTCCTTAACAAAGTATGGAAAATGCTGCTTTCCGAGGGCTTGCTCAGGCTCCTTGTTGACAGGTAGCCAAACTGAAACCAAATGTCTTGTGATATATTCTCAAACAGCTATGGTATCACAGCAAAGCTGCAGTGGAACCCAGGCCTAAAATCCTCTGAATGCCTGTGCCAGTCCTGCCTCATTCATTTCACCTGCTTCTAGAAGTTCCAATGCCCCAGTCTCCAGACAGGAAGAAGTTTAAGGCCAGGCAGGGTAAGACAACAGCACCTTTATCCATCAGCCTCTTCTGGAACATTGAAAGAGATTGTCTCAAAGATGGTATCTGTGTTTTTGGTCTTCTTGGAAAATATTGCACTGTTTTCTCATTGACTTTTGTGTTTTGATGCCAAAAGAAGGATTCTCAGGTAAGCTTGTTTGTTTGTTTGTTTGTTTGTTTGTTTTAATATTGGATGGCCTCATGGTCTGCAAGAATCAGATTGCATGGTTCAGTTTAAGTCCCCTGCAAAACTCACCATCGGCTACCAAGTCTGTTGGTCTTTTCTATTATGGATTGTCATAGGACTGGCCTACTGTATGAAACTCACTTTCCTGAACTTTTATGAGAACCAATGATATTTTCTCTAGTTGTTTAATGTTTCTGTGTCTTGTCTCCTCAGCTAAGGGAATAGACTTCTCAAAGATGGATGACATAGTCAGGAAAACAGAAGCCAGTCTATGTAGTGGAGGTGTGAAGGGGGTAACATTGTGATTAGAGCCTCCACAACCATTAGAAAATCTGGAGATTGCAGGTGAGGGAAGCTTACTGAAGTCCTCAGTCTGAAGCACTTGAGTGATTATTCGAGAGCTTGCTGGGAAGGTCCTGAAATTCTCAAGAAAATCTGCGAAGCTCTTCCCAACTCCTTCAGTTGGCACCGATGTAAGTCATTCCTGAAGTTCTTTGGAAATCTCACGTCTATAAACCTCACATCATCTTATGTACTTGGCTGCAATTGCCTCCAGAGAAAAATGACGTCTTCGCTTCTACCTTCCATATCTCACATCTATGCCTCTCCTGGATTCTAACTCTAACTTAGAACGACATGGGGAAGGAGGTTCTGGGAAATGTAGTTCCTACCTTTGTGCTACAGAGGAATCCTTGGAAGGAGATTGTGGTGATGCTGAGTTGACAACAGATAGCAACAGCACAGCTGGAAACCACTCTTTGCACAGTAATTGTCACTAACTAATTAACTGATGGAAATGCACGTGTAGAAGTAAAGGCACCATCTGCAAGTGTAGTTGGCTGGCTAGATCACTCTCTCCAAAGGTCACTGTCTTGACTGCCATCCCGACTTATGCCATATTTGAGTACTATATTATCAGTTACTTAATTATTTTCATCTAAGTGATTACTCTTTCATTTAAACAAAATTACTTCAGAGGAAACTCTGTATATGAATTCCACAAATGGCAAAGCAGTATCATTTGCAGTACATAAAAGATATCTGTTTAAAAAGTGAAAGCAAAAACATGCTGCAATTTCTAGCTATGTATTTTTGCTCTATCCTCCCTCTTCCATCACAACACCCCAATTCCCCTTTCAACTGGAGCAGGTCAGCTTTTGCCTGAGTTACACCCTGGGGGTGCCTCCTCAGCTGAAAATATTGATCCCACTGTTGCTCAATAGCTGGAAAGATCTGAGTACCAGTTGATGCATTTGGAGGTGCTTCAGTGAGATGACAGCAGGGAAGGTAACTCTTAGCTTAGTGTGACTAAAAGGCATTTGGTTTCAGGTGAACCAAATGAAGAAAGTGTCTCCATGCTATCCTCAAAAAGGAGGACTCTGCCTCGTGTGGCATCTTCTGTGAATAGGTCTTAGAATCTTTGGGGGGAGAGATTTTGTGAAGAAAATCCCAAACCGTCCATGGGAATTTCCCTTCCAAATGAAGCCATAGCTGTTACAGCCTTTCTGAGTGGTAGATGTGGCCAGACCTTTACCTTCCTCCTGGTTGAATTTGGGGACTACCCTTACAGCAGGAGACCGGGGAGTTATAAAGGGAGGGCGAGCAGGCAGACAGCTTAGGGGAGAAAACCATGCCCGCAGGCCGGGGAATGGAGGAGAAGCTTTCTGGGGTCCCTTTCCTACTGCGAGACCCCAAATTTGGGTTACATTTTAAGTAAACAAAGGTTGTTGGAAGGGGTATGTGGCAAGACGGAGGGGCCGTGCTACTTTGGGCAAACTCAGCCACACACCATTGCTCCTGGGTGAGCACGTGTGTATGCGTGCACGTGTGGGTGTCCCTGAGGTGCTGTGTGCCAGTTTGGAGCCTTCCTCTTAGCCCACTTCTGGCCTTTCCCTCTGCAGTACCTGGGCACTGCCTTTATGATGTCACCAGAACACACCTCATCCTGGAGGGAAGAGGCCGGACAGTGAGGAAGGCTTGAAGGCAGGCCAGCTGGTTTGCTAAGGGACCAGAGCTGGGCACCTGAAGGGAGCCTTGAGTCTTTCTAGAGAGCAGCTATTTATGGAAGGCCTGGTTGGGCCTGGCTTTCCTATCATCTGGAGAGGAATGGCAGGGGCAGATATGGGATGGGCATCCTGAGCCCGTGCTGCTGGGGTCTCAGAGGGCATAGGAAGAAATTCCGGCTCCAGGTTCTCTGTGGGTGGAGCTTTGAGAACCCATTTGTTGTCACGAGTGAGTAATGCGAGCCAACTTGGGCCACAGCTTGCAACATTTCAGGCCCTGACGTCAAATTTTCTAACAATTTGGGGGTGTTGAGTTTTCTCTCTCACCTTCTCCTATCCATCTTCCTCACCCCCCTTTCTGAGTGTGCCTTTCACCCCAGCAGTCTAGCTTCCCCTCTTATTCTGGATGCTGGGGGGCAGGTTGCTCTAGGAATGGGGGCCAGACTTGGGCAAACACATGCCCAATGCTGCTTGCACAACCATGTATCATACTGTAAGCCGCTAATACATACAGCATGTCTCCCACACGCGCCCACATGGGTGTGGTTAGCCCAGCCAGCCACACAGGCATGTTGGGGAAGTGCCACCCCTCCCTAGGCAGCTATTAAGCCATGAGTGTGACAGCAGTGTGGGTCAGGTGGGTCAGGTGGTGTTTGGAGGGTTTCTTCCTGGATGGACAGTTTGTGGGCCTGGGGTGTGAGGGAATCTGGGATGATGTTTTGGGGATGCAGCCGTGGCAAAGGGCTGGGCACACAGACTGGCCATCTCCCTGAGGCCACCTACTTAAACCCTGGCTTCCATCCTGGGCAGCTTGCCCTGCCCCTCACCCAGCTCTGTCTCTGCTCCCTGCAGGACCTACTACTGCTCCGGCAGACCTGCGGGTGGGCCCAGCCCCCGACCACAGACCAGGGAGAGTGAGGCCTCTGGGGGCTCAGGAGGAGCTACAGACCAGGCAGGGCCTGTGATATGCCTCTGCACAGCCACTGACGGCCTTCGGAGGCCTTTTGTTCAGCTTGGTCATGTGGGAATGGTGTCCTGGGGGAGCCGTGAGTGAGTGCGTTTCCAGAACTGAGTGACAAGGAGGGGGAGGAAGAAGATGGGGAGAGAGAGGAGGAGGGATGGAAAACAAAAGGGAGGAAAGGTAGCTTGGGGGCCGTGGGCCTAGTCAGAGAGAGTGCAGCTCCCTAGGAGACAACTTTCTGGAAAAGAAACACTGTGCATGTGAACTCTTCTTTTTGCAAGGTGCCAGTGTTTAGGCTGAGAAGCTGCTCCTTCCATGGGCTGAGAGCTGCCTGTGGCAGAAATTGACTCCTGAGCCCAGCGGGCAGAGGAGGAAAGAACCCCTGGGACAGGCCAAAGGGAGGCGGCTGGAGCTGGGCAGGGAGGGGCTCTGAATGAGAGCCTGGCTTGTGTCTGGCATGGCCCTCAAAGGGAAGAAAGAAAAGAAAGAAGCGGAGGGGACCCACGTTTCCTCTGCCTCCATGATTGTTGGAGGGGGGACGCTAGGAATTTGCAGTGCGGCGCAGTTCAATTGCAAAATGACTTCTATGGGGCTTCCAACCACATTTGTTTCTGTTTGTCTGCCCTGTTGGCCTCCCCACCCACCCACGCAGCCCGGGGAGATGGGAGATAGAGGAGCTAGCAGCCAGTGTGAAAAGCCCTTTTGTGCTCTGCGGCTGGAAAGGTCTCTCGTGCTGCTCCGAGCACACTCGGAGATGGGGATTTGTTCCTTTAATTGATAATGAGTATCAGAAAGGTCATATTTACATTATGAGCTGGGTGGGAATTGTGTGTGTGCCAACAGTGGGGGAAGAACTCACAAAAATAAATGACATCCAGCTCTGTGTGTTTCTGGCTGTGGGAGGTGCAGAGGGTGCAGAATCCAGGGATGCTGAGAAATGAGAAGTGGCAGAAATGAAGAGGGGACAGAGTGTAGAAGGAGGGCAAGGGGAGAAAATGAGAATGGAGGGAAGGAAGGAAGGGGGTCCCGAGAGTGACAAGGTTGGAGGCCATAGGTCTGCAGAGAGACGGGGGAGGAGGAGAGCAGCAAGTGGTCCAGTGAAAGCGCCCACAGAACTGTCAGATTAGAGTGCTTTAACCGTCCGTTATGAGCAGGGAGGGGAGCCACTCCCATCATCCTCCTGGAGGTCATTCTCAAATACCCACACTGTGGCCAAAGAGAAGTACAAAGAGGGTCACATCACCATCGTGGTCAGAGCTGTTGAGTGGCTCCCCACTGACCTCCTCAACACAGCTCCCCAGGCCCTGGGGGCTCTGGGCCTGCCTACCCTCCACCGTCACATGCCATGAGTTTCCCTGGCCAAGTGGCACCTCCTCCCCAAAGCCTGACCTCATTCCTGAAAACTCCACTATGTCCTGACATCCCTGGCCTTCCCCCATCCCAGAGTTGTAACTCACGCCATGTTGTAACTGCCTGTTTAGTTGTCTGTTCCCCCAGGGGACTCCAAGCTCCCTGAGGGTAGGGACCTGGCTTAGTCACATGAGCACAGTCATGTTTGTATGTACAAATGGCACTCGGTGCACATTTGTTGAATTGTGTGGCACCATTTTAATCTCTTCTAGCAGAGTTCCCAGAAAAGTCTTGTCCCTTATTCTTACATGTGGGGGCTTGGTGATCTCTGGGGGCAAAGACCTTACAGAACAGTGTATCTGGTTTCTGTTGGAGGCTCCATGAGGCGAGGGGATAAGCCGAGTGAGCAACAGTTTCCCTCTGGTTGCCTTTTGATTGGAAGCACATCCGTCAGAGGGGTGCCCCGTTCCTTAGGTGCTGGCAGCGAGTACTCAGGAAAAGATGGGAGACCAGAAGAGCCTCCCTCTTTTCTCCTGCAGACATCACTCATGACTCTGGGCAGGATGGAAGGACAGGAAGCTGCCACAGGAATGAGCCTGTCAGTGGGACCATCACAGAAAGGCCCCCACTACCAAGACTGAACCAGGGTCCCCTCCTGGGCTTGGAGTATTTAACCTTTAAACAATGTGATGCTTCCATATGTCACTAACAAGTAAAGGTGAGAGTCAGCAATTTGGGGACATGGCTTCCAGCTGGTCCCCTGACTGGAGAGCCCAGCATGGCATTAGTGAGTGGGTAATGAATAGCAGGGGAAACACAGTTTCCATCCACATGGATAGGAAGGAGGGAGATTATTGATGCAGGAAGAGAGGTGTGTGTGTGTGTGTGTGTGTGTGTGTGAGAGAGAGAGAGAGAGAGAGAGGTAAACCTGGGGGTGGTGGGGAAACAATATAGGGACCATGGACAGAAGAGAATTCTGTTTATTTTTATAAATAATGTCAATAGTTTTTCTTTGAAAACATAAAACCGAAAAATTATTTTCATGTGTTCTTTTCCATAAACGGTATCATACAACAGTCATTTGTTTCATTTGGCAGTGGGAGAGGGAGGAAGCCGCCACCACTCTGGTCATGTATGGAAAGTGGGTCACTGGTGGCATGGAGGTTTGCACCCTTGCTCTGCAGGGCAGCTTGGGCGTCATAGGCCTGGAAAGGGACATCAAGGTGGTAGAGAGAGGGTGGAGGGAGAGTTGAGCATCCGTGTAAGTGTCCATGTTTATTTCATCCTTTCATCAAAGAGTTGGGCATGGAAGGGACAGTTTTATGCATGTTACCACGTGCCATCCCCTGCACCTGTCATAATAATTTGTTCTCCATATTGATGGAGAACCACCTATGGGCAGCATAGTTCTAGGCACCTGGCATACAAGGATGTGTAAAGGAGACAGTCTCCTCATTGTCTTTTGTGATAACATTCTAAAATTGTAGAAATGTCTGTCTCATATAAAATATTACAAAATCTATTATAAACCCCTGCTTGTTTTTATGTTTAATGATAATAATAACAATAGCTCTCATTAATTGACCGCCCATATGAGCAACCCTTTGCCTGCTTCCTTTGATTTAATCTTCATTATGTGGATATCTAATATTCCCACTTTACATGCAGGAAAACTGAGGTTCATGACTGGAGTGCAAGACCAGTCTTTAACTCTAAAGCCCACGGTCTAACCACTGCGTTTACTATGCATCAAAAGGACTCATAAATAGTGGGCCCCCTTCAGGCTGTGTGGAATTCCTGGGGTTGGATGCTAGAGAATGCGTGGGACCTGGGAAGGGATGGAGTATACAACGGAGAACCCGTTCCATGTGAGACACCCTGCAATTAGTCAGTTCCTGCTTTTTGATTCGTCTTCCCCTAATGTGTGTTCATCATGTAACTCAGGAAAGATTGCTATTCAGGGAGGGAGGTAATTAAACTGTCTCAACCGACGCGCTCAGTCTCTGAGAACAGACCTGTTTGATTCTGCAAAGGAAATCATTGGTATTTTAACAGGAGGCAGGAAACTTTTGATTAGCAAGTGATAGATAAACAGATCGATGCCTTTTCTGGCGACATTTTCAGCTTCATTATTGTCACTGGAAAAGAGAGGGGGCAGACGTGGAGGAAGAGGAGAGCAGGTCGTGGTGAGTCCTTTGGGGCTTGAATCAGCGAGGTGCTGGGGAAGGGGCAGAGCTGGGGTCCTAGGAAGGCGACGCTGGACCTTGGTCCCTGAGTGCCTGTCCCTGCCTGGGGTGGTGGGAGAGGAAACTAAAGCCCCCTATCTGACGGAGTTCAGGAGCTGGCCCTGCAGGGACATCGCTGCCCCAGCCGTGCCTGATGACATTCTCCTGGCAGCCAGGCTTCTTCCTGATTGTCTAAATCTCGTTCCCACCCGCTGCAGCCCCTCCGCTTTATTGCCGCTCTCTCAAGGTCAGGGGGAGTTAAGACCAGAGATTATACTGTGTCAGTTGTGCCTTTTTGAAATATGACTCAGTGTAATCTCTTTCCACACCGGAGGAGAGATGCCAAAATCGCACTTCAATCTCAAGCTCGCAACGGGTTTATTGGGATTTTAGCAGGGCTCTGGTGAGATAAGGCCGTTTCTTCTCTCAGGGTGCCCTTTTACAAACTTTGGTTAAGTGAAGCCGTAGCTTAGTGGGGGCAGGTTTCCAGATGTCACAGACCCTGTGCCCAGTAGACAAAGCAGAGGCTGGGCCACCCTGTGCCATTGGTCCTGTGCCAGAGCAGGAGGGAAAGGCAGGCTCTCTGGCAGCTGTGCCGGCTCCACACTCACGCGCCTTCCGATTGGGTGTTTGGTATTAGCCACACGTGGGTTCAAATCCCCGCTCATCTTTCTGAGCCTCAGTGTCTCCATCTGTAAAATGGAGGTAACATCCCCACCTCTCATGTTTATCCTGAGGCTTTAAGATAATGTAGGAAAAGCATGTGGCCCTTAGTGGCTGCTCACTAAATGGGAAATTAATTCTGCTTTCCCTGATTTTGGCCTTTGTGTATTAAGGTAACTGGTGAAGGGTGGGGGAAGAGTAAAAGGTAGCCAGAACATTCCATGGCGCTATCTGGGACATATATAGCTGGGGATTTGCCAACCCCGTCCTTGCCCAAGCACGTTGGGGACATCCACCGGTGATGTGACGGCCCCGATGATATTGGGTCCCGGTGGTTCAGTCAGTAAATGTGCATGTGCCTCTTACTGGATGGTGAAAGGAGATTGGGTCTGGAGGGAGCCCAGCAGCGAAGGGGAGGTGCTGGCCGTGAGAAGGACAAGCCCGCTGTTTGGGTACCAAGATCCCCACCCCTAGTTTCCTGCTTCACCATATTGGTCCCTTGAGTTTACCGAATTTCCCCCCACCTGGGCTCCCATTCTGCACCTAAGAATCCGTGGGGTATTGGCTGCTGACAGCTCTCCATCAAATCCCACTCTGGGAGCCGTGTGTGAGGGGACGTCACTTAGGAGCCTCGGTCTCCTCTTCTGCATAGTCCATCACCTCCTGGGACTGTGATGAGATGAGATGAGACCACAGTGCTCACCGCTCAGCTCACCGCCCGGCACCAGGTGGAGGCTCCACCAAGTAGCCCCAGCAGCGCTGTTCTCCTGACCCTCCCCCTCCTTGGTCAGCCAATGAGATTCTCCTATTGTTTGCCCCGCCCCCTTCCTGGCCAATGGGTGGACACGTGATCCGAGCTCAATATTTAAGAACCACTCTCCAGGTGGAGCGCGGCTGGAGCTCCGGTCCACTCTGAGGAGAGCTTGGGCAGGTCTTGCTTCCCCAGGTACCTCTCTGCCCTAATACTTTGCCTTTTCCTTTAATCTGAGAGCTACCCGATGCCTTTCCAGACACTTCCCCTGTGCTTATGCCAGCCAGGGATGGTTTGTGCTGCTTGCCACCAAAGAACCCTGACAAATCCCCCCTGTGTCCCTCAGGTATTGAACATTTCTCGGTTATTTATGATGCAGGCAGGGAGGACAGCCCCTCTGCCCTCATCTCCTCCACAAGCCCTGCCTCCCTCATCCCACAGAGCAGGACTGATCCTCAGGAAGTCAGCGCGAGAAGGGGGTCAGGAAACACTGTGAGCAACGTCAGCCTGGCTTCCCTGACCCCGGGATGCGCCTCTAAGAGGGGTCTTTGGTTTTGCCCTCTTAATGAATCCCCTCATTCTCTGATGCCCAATCCATTACTCGAATTCTGGTGCTCAAATCCACCTCAGCTCTCTTCTCGACTTTGCTTGCATCCCCCACCCCGCTTTCTCTTCCAGTAGCTATTTCTCAAGACTCATAGAATTGAGCCATTGGGCACTCCCTGCACGGGCTACCCCGGATTTGCGGTAGGGGGAGGGGAGCTACCATGGCCAAGGGGACTCACTGTGATTCTCTTCCCCAGACCCTCAGGGGCAAGAGAAGCTCCTGCATGTGTGTGGGGGGGGGCAGCCCCTCCCAGCCTCCATAGGGGACCCTCACAGCCTCAAACTCTTCTTGCCTTCAGTCTGGGAAGATTCCAAATCCTCATGGTTCCCCGGCTTACCCTGGGGCAACTGCTATGGTCCCGACTCTGGCCCAGAGTGAGGCTTGGGGGTGAAAGGGGGCTATTTCTATTCTGACTGCCTGTTGACCTCTGATTCATTAGCTGCGTGAAATCAAATGTTCCTGACTGGCCAGCACCGGTGGGCTCACAGCCATGAGATCAGTCAGGCCTGCCTGATGTATCTGTGGCTCGGCTCACCCCAAATCAATGCCATGGTCCTCTCAAATGGAGGCTCCTGGTGAGAGGGCATTGATTTCTGGGCCTCCAAACTGCAATGCTAAAATTCCATTGTCTTTTCTGTCCCAGGCTAGCCAGTAATATTTCTCCCCTGTTCTTTGGGGAGCACTCTACCATTTCTAGAATACAGCTCTGGCAAATGCTAGGGCTCCCCATGAGGCAGAAGGAGAAGGCCATGACTCTCATCTCCAGCATGTGGGTCAAGCTGGCTGCTGCACCCCTCTACCCTATTCAGAATTTCTAATTCCCTTCTCCATCCCTCTGTTTCTAAGGCCTTTTTAGCAAGTCACCAAACCCAAGTCACACTAGCAAGAAAGGAACTATTTGGGCTTACGTAACTAGAACATCTTAGAATTCTGGGCTTCAGGCACAACTGTGTTTAGGAGCTAAGACATTGTCACTGGGACTCTGTCTCTAGCTGAGCCTCTCTTACCTCCACTCTCTTTTCTTTGGCTCCATTTTCATGGTAGCAGGATGGCGGCCAGTTTCTCCAGGCTGACCTGTGCCCTAAGGCGTATGTTCAGTGAACAGAAAGTCTCTTCCCTGAGCCGCTAATGATGGTCCTGGAATTGACTCTTTTTAACGCTGGTTTGCCTAGTTTTGGACACGTGCCCATCCCTGAATCAACTACAGTGTCTAGAAAGATGTCATGCTTGATTAGGTCTGACCGAGATCACATGACCGCTTAAAGATAGCCCCACTCAAGCTGCACAGACAGAATGTGTGATGGGTGGTTCCTGAAAGCAATATCAGATGTTGTTTCCAGAAGAAGGGGATGGGTGCTGGGCAGGCAGGTACCATGACCACCTAGCTATGGGCAGAGGAGGGTCCCAGCCCTTATACAATTAGGGCAAGAAAACTCTCATTCAGGTCAACCTCACTCAGTTCTTGAGGGGACAGGTGGAGCCCCACTCATGGGGAGCAGCTGTATCTGTATTCTTTCTCTTTTCCCACCTGACCAAGTCCTGGCCTTGCCTTGCAAGCCGCTGATCCAGGTCCTAGAAAGGAACCAAGATGTAGAGACAGGGTTCTGGGATATAGATAAAGGTCAGAGGAGGGGGAGACCTTCTCCAGCTCCTGAGCAACAGCTCCCCTGGGCTTGGTACCCAGCTTCTGCCTACAACCTGACAATCTTGACTCCCTGGCCAAGAGGTGTGGTAGTTTCTCTAGGGCACGTGGGAGTGGCCATCGGTCACAGAGCACTCAGGCAGCGGTACTTGGCAGGGGGTTGAGAACCCCTGAGATCTTGTGGGAAGAGGTAAGCGTTTAGCATCTGGTTACAGCCAAGGGCTCTGAAGTCACACCTGTCCTGGGTTCAGATCCTGTCTGCCACATCCATGGGCAAGTGTTGTAGCGTATCTGGGCCTCAGTATTCTCATATGAAATGGGGTAATGTGGTAACAATAATGATGGGTAATACTCAATGAACATGTTATGTGCCTGGTGCTATGGACTGAATTTGTGCCCCACCCTGCCCCATTTATATGTTGAAACCCTAACCTCCAATGTGACTGTATTTGGAGACAGGGCCTGTAAGGAGGTGATTAAGGTTAAATGAGGTCATTGGGATGGGGCCCTAATCCAACAGGGCTGGTGCTTTATAAGAAAAGGAAGAGACTAGAGCCCTCTCCAGGCGAGCACAGAGGAAAGGTTATGTGAGAACCACCGAGAAGGTGCTTGTCTGGAAGCCAGATAGAAAGGCCTCACCAGGAACGAAACTGGCTGGCACCTTGATCTTGGGCTTTACAGCCTCCAGGGCTGTAAGTTTTTGTTGTTTAAGCCACCCAGTGCTGTCTATGTACTTTGTTATGGCAGCCTGAGCAGACTAACACACTTGGCTCTGTTTTAAATACCCTTTCTCTCCATTACCTTGGAAACTATCACGTGATGTGAGGTACTATCATTTGCATTTTACAGGTCAGTTCTCGGTATTTGAGGTCCAGAGAGATTAAGTCACTTGCCCAAGGTCACACAGCTAGTAAGTGGCAGAACTGGAACTTGAAACCAGGCAGCCTGGCTCCAGAATCAACGCTTTAACCACTAAGCTACACCTACTCGACTGGCTTGGTGTTAAAATAAATGAGATACTATATGCAAAGGGCTTTGCACGGTGCCTGGCATACGGGAAGTGCTCAGGAAATGACTGAAAGCCCTCCTTCTCCCTGCTGACCTGTGACCTAACACAGGGCTTGCTGTCATGCCCCCTGCCCCCCGCCTGAGCTGGAGAAGCTGCATTGCAGGGTTTCCATGGCAGGCTGGGCCACGCGGGCAGCATGTGGCCCTATGGCTGCTCCTAGTTCCCAACAGCACACGTCAAGAACCCACCATCAGACACTCCTGTTTGCCCATCTCACCCATCACCAAGCAACACAGTGCTGTGGGAGGCTGAGTAAGCAAATGGGAAATGAAAAGGGCTTTGGAAACAAAAAGCCACCTTGGGCAAGGTGTTTGTCTATAGGGCCTCGTGACTTTTAGGTACCAGGCAGGGCAAGGATCCTTGGCAGTGGGACGTTATCGTCAGGCTGGATATGGAGGTGTTGGGAGGTAGTTTCAGGGGTCAGAGGCTGATGACTATCCCACTTGCTTGCAGCAGCTTCAGCCCCAAAGCGTCTCCGTTTTTATAGCGACTGTGGGTGGTGATGAGGCAGCAGGGGTGGAGTGGTAGGGTTAATGCCATGAGAGCTGAAGCATGCTGGGAACAGTGGCAGAGTAGTGGTGGGCAGGGCTGACCACTCAGTGTAAGGGGGCTGGGAGGCATGCTGCAGGGGGTCCCGATGGACAATTCTAGTTCAGTCCACAAGCCAATCTTTAAGCACTCAGATCACAAAAGCTCAAAAGGGACAGCCCATTTCGGAGACCATCTTCCATGAGCTGGAGAGGCCCCAGGCTGGAGAGAGACCCTTCAGAGCCTCCTGCCCCCGTGTTTCAAGGTGACCCTGGCCTTGAATGGATGCTCTGTCTCATTCTACCCGTGATGGAGGGTGGTTATTAACAAAAGTGGGACTCACTGCTGATTACCTTCCCCACCCCATTAATTTTCATTTTCCCTGAATCCTTCGAGGCAGGCTGTGGGCTGCAGCAGTGAGGTGTGCATGTTACACTGAAAGTACCACGGTGACTTGCTCCTGATTTCTGAATTAGAACATCTTGCCCCTCTGCCAGGGGCAAGTTTTTCTGCTCCGTGTTCTGCTTACACATCCACTCTCACTTATCATCAGCCACTTCTCTATTCTGCCATATAATCCAGAGTCCTTTGCTTTAGCCCCTATGCTGGGAGCATTGAGAAACCACAGGTAGGCTAGGGGATCCATCTCACACCTGGCCAAAGGACCCTGCCAGCAGAGAGAGCTGAGCCTGGGGAGAAACCAGTGTAGCCCCCAGCCTGAACAGTAGCTGGCTTCTCCTTTGGGCAACCTGCTACGTATAAGTGATCAACAAGGGGTCTTCTGGTACAATATTTCAGAGGGTAAAGGTTTGCCCATGGAAGTACTAGTTCTCGGGACTCAAAATGCAGCAGAACCACCTAGTGAGTTTTACTAACCGGTGCCTGGTGGGGAAGGTACCTGGGCCTGTCTTCAGAGATTTAGTTTCAATGATTTTGGAGTGTGGCCCACGTGATTCTAATATACAGCCAGGGTTCGGAACTACTGCTACCATACGTGGCCTCCTCCCCTTCATGCAGGTGAACACGTGACTTATGGACCACCTCCCGTAATCAGTATTTTAATACTGCATCTAGTCACCACAAAGGAATGAATCTCTAATGGAGAAATATAGGGAAAGGGGAAGTGGTATGTGGGGCAGGTGGTAATGGTGTGCCTCTTTCTTGAGAGGTGTAAGTTGCTGTGTAACTCACAAGGCAAGCCCTCATGGCCATAGTTAGTACTGTTCCCTGTTTTTGGAGGTGGTGCCTTGCTAGGGATGAAGCCTGTGTTTTTTCCTTTTCTTCATTAGGAGGAGTTCCCAGCTACAGGGACGGACAGTGTCCTTGGATTCAGTAAGCGTGGCCTCCTGGAAAAGGTAGGAGACGGGTAACGCAGTTGCCCTGAGACCGGAAGCAACCCAGCCGGAGTTGGGTGTTCACTGTGGGGACAGGGGGTGGTGGTCCTGAATCAGTGCCTGGTGGGTAAGGGAACTGGCCCGGCCTGAGCTCATGGGGAGACCGTCCAGGTGTGGAAAAGCCAGGTGCTCAGTGGGCTCGTTCGAGGTTGTGTGGACCCATGGGAGCTCGAGTGTTCCACGGTCGGCCTCGGCTGGGGTGTGTTTCCTGCTTTGCTTGCTTCTGAGGAGAGGTTTCGGAAAGGCCTCTGGTCCCCTTTGGAGCCCCTCATCTCGGAGACCTCATCCTCAGTGTGTGGTGGCCGTTGGCTTTGCTCCCTTGTCCTGTGCTTGCTGCGGCTACTTGCTCTCTCTCTGGGACTGGTGACCAGGACCACAAAGAGCAGTCCCGGCCAAGTCACCGCCTTGGCAAAGGCCCGGGAGTAGGAATAGACTTGGTGTGTTCCAGGTACAGAGGGGAGACCATCGCCTCCAGAGCACAGAAGATTGAGTGGGAGAGTAGTGGGCGCGGTGTTGGCGAGGTGACCACTTCCTGCTCATCCCAGGTGGGACGGGGCAACACGTGAGGGTTTTAAACACAGATGTGTCAAGATCAGCTGTATAATTTCTTAAAGACCACTTTGGTTGTCCTGTGGGGAATGGATTGGGGTGGGCAAGAGTGGAAGCAGAACTGGATTGGGTCCACGCTTGGTGCCCCAGGATTGGTGGCAGCAGTGGACATAGAGAGAAGTGGGAAATGCAGCATACATGTTCGCAGTTGAGCGGCGGGAGTCCCAGGACCTTCCCCAGGAGGAAGGCTCTCTCAGTAGCACTATTTGGGGGGTGGGGGAGTTCCCCAAGGGTAACCGCCTCCCTTGTGTGCCCGCAGGCCCAGCAGCTCTGGGAGTGCCTTTGTTTTCAGTCTGCTCTGCTGTTTGTGATTAAATTGATCTGCATGTAATTGATGCTGCTTCTCGCCAACCTGCAGACTGGACCCATATCAATGGGGCCGCATTGTTTTCCACAGCACAACTGCTCCACAAAATCCTCCTTCCTTCCCCTTACCAGAGGAAGGGAGGGGGTCAACCAAGAGTGACAACAAAAATCTTGGCCCTTATAATTTTAATGATTTCTAAAGAGGGTCAGCCAGGTTTTCAAGACAACATGTGTTCCTAGAAAACGGCCCGAGCTTGGAGACATACAGGCATTATCCTATTCAAATCACAAACAGAAATCTTCGCTTTCCGCCATCTCCAGTTAGTCGCGTCGGAAATTAGAAGAGCTTGCATATTCACTGTAGTCGGGTTCTGTCAAATTGGAAATGCTTATGATAATCGGGACGTGGCATTAAATGCAAAGTTGTGGAGTGTGTAAATAACCAATTCTGAGGTTTTTAAAGGAGAAGCTTGTTTGGTTCTGAGAGGCAGATTCTCCGCAGTGGAACTAGCTTTTGCCCTTGCGTGATACGGATGTAATTTGAAGTATCCCTGAGTGTTCTCCTCGCACTGTTTATTTAAGGTATTTATACAAGAATAAACTATTGAAATGAAGCCGCATGGGTTGAGAGGGGCTCCCTGAAGCCAGAGTGATATTGATTACAGTCCCAGAAGACTGTGGTGTCAGGTCACCTTCCCACCATTGATTGTTGATCACTCTATAACGTCCCCTTCTCCAGCCCTCCCACCCCTCCCCTCTGCCCATCACAGACACATTAATTGTGGGGACAAATTTAATCATTGCTCCCTTGCAGTACTGTTGCGATTCCCAGTCATTTTTCACACAGTAAAATTGTGGTTAGGCTGTGGAAGGGGAATTGTGAGGAAAGCAGGCTACTGCGGAAAGATACAACGTATTTCCATCGTTTAATGAGTGGAGCTGGCAGCCTACTTAATTCTGTCTGATGAAGCTACAGCTCTGTCTGGGTGTTGGGCTGGGCAGAAGAATGCAGGATTGACTCTTTCAACTGCTAGGAAAATTATCCTGTCTTTGTTCATGACGGGCAGCCCTCTCTGCCCTCTGGGGGTGTGATGGCAGAAAATGAAACAGCCTTGCAGATTAGCTACTGGCCTACTTAACCAGGACTGATAACAGCAGGGGCCAGGCCAGCAATTACCTCTGTGGTTGGTGTTAATTTCATTGTCTCTGTTGCCTGTTTGGAAAAAAAAAACCAAACTAAACACTTCTGGAGTGAAAAGATTTTAATCTTGCCAATATAGATAGCTAAATGAATACTTATTTTGCAAAGTAAGATCTAAATCCTTACCAGTTTCAGTTTTCTTAATGTAATGGCAATGTCACCAACATCATGTTACACGTAGTCATTCATTCATTTTGTAAATATTTTGAGGCGAGGTGCTGAAAATACACAGAGGAACAAAACGTACAAGGTCCCTGCTTTGATGCAGTTGATATTCTAGAAAAGTCAATGCTTTTTAAAAAACCTTTGTGGTAATAGGAACACAACATGAGATCTCTCCTCAACAAATTTTACTGTTATTGTTAACTCTAGGTACAATGTTGTAAGCAGATCTCTAGAGCTTATTCATTTTACTTACCCAAAGCTTTATGCCTGTCGATTAATAACTCCCCCTTTGCCCCTCTCCACCCAGGCCCTGGCAACCACCATTCTAGTCTTTGATTTTATGAACGTGACTATTTTAGATGCCTTGTGTAAGCGGAATCATGTCTTTGTGTGTCTGGTTTATTTCACTTAGTGTAATGTCCTTTATGTCCACCCTTGTTGTTGTTGCAAATGGCAGGTTTTCCTTTTTGAAGGCTGCATAGTATTCCATTGTGTGGCTAGACCACATTTTCTTTCTCCATTCATCCACCAATGGACATTGTGGTGGTTTCTGCAACTTAGCCATTGTGAATAATGCTGCAGTGAACATAGGGGTATGCAAATGGCCAACAGGCATATGGAAAAAAAAAAAGCTCTTTGTCACTAATCGTCAGGGAGATGCAAACCAAAACCACAGTGAAAGATCACTTCACACACGTCAGGTTGGCGTTATATAAAAGCAAAACAAAACACAACAAGTGCTGGTGAGGATGTGGAGAAACTGGGAGGAATGCAAAATGGTGCCGCTGCTGTGGAAAATAACATGGATATTTTTCATACAATTAAAAATAAAACTACTATATGCGTATGATATAGCAGTCCCATTTTTGGAACTATATCCAAAAGAATTGAAATCAGGATCTGGAAGACATATTAGCATGTCCATGTCCAGAGCAGTGATTTTTAAGTGTTAGTATGTTTCAGAATTCCCCAGAAGGGTTGCTAAAATGTTAGTTGCTGGGCTCCATTCCCGCCCCATAGTTTCTGATCCGACAGGTCTACGGTAGGGCTCTAAAGTTTGCATTTCTCACAGGTCCCCCGGTGCTACTGCTGCTGGTCCCGGGAACCCCACTTTGAGCACCATTGCACTAGTTTAGAGCAATGGACGTCCAGTCCGGTTGCACATTAAATCACCTTTTGAAAAAAATACCAGTGCCTGGGGGCCCACTGCCAGGGACTCTGATTGAATTGGTCTGAGCTGGGGTCTGGGCAGGGGTGTTTTTTGTTTTGTTTTGTTTTTAAAAGAGCACCCCAGATGATTCTGTGCAGTTGGGTTCCAAACCCCTTTTCTTCACCTAAATGTGAAGAGTAGAGGACGGAAGCGGTGAGCATCACAGCTAAGAGTCTGACAGATGTCGTGTGGCGCTCGGGTTCCATTCCTTGCCCTGGCGAGTTACTTAATCTTCCTGTGCCTCCTGGTCCTCATCTGTAACAATGAGCATATCTGACTCCGTAGAGCTATTGCGAGGATGGAGGGAAGGAATATAGATGCTTGGCGTATACCAAGCCCTTGATGCATGCTAGCTCTTAGTATTGTTTTTAGAGTGGTGCACACTGCGGAGCTCTGCCAGTTTTAATCTAATTACCTGGTATATTTCCAGTAAAATGCCTTGCCTGTTCAGATCCCGGTAGAAGCTTAGTCTATTTGTCTTTCTTAGACTTGCCATTTGCTCTGATGTTGTCTAGAAGCATCTCGGCCCCCTTCCTTCTCTTTCTTCATTCAACCACCAATAATAAGGTCCTCATGCTTTTCCAACAGCCCCGACTTCTTAGCAAAAGTGTCTTGTTTGCAGCTGTGGAAACATTCGTCATCCAGTGTAACTAAGCAAACCACCCCGCCCCGGGACGTGTCTGATACACATGCTGGAGATGCGGTGCCAGGAGTGCAAATGGTACCCGAGTATAATTCCTCAAATGAGCCACAGGCACGTAGTGAAAGCTGTCGGAAGCCAGAGGACCCATTTTTAGAAATTTGATTGGCAGTCAAGTTGGCTGCTCTTTCCATCTCTTTCTCATGGCCTGCTGTGGTTTGTGCTGTGCAGAAAAAAAAAGAAAAAAAAAAGTCATCACTTTAGGGTGTGGGGTGGGGAGAGGATGATGGGAACAGTGAAAAATTGGGGCAGGACAGTGTGTGTGTACATGGGAGCCTTGTGAAAGGTGTGGTGAGGGGAGCCTGGGCTGGTCTAGGAGGGTGGTTTGGAGTGGGGTTGGGGTCCACAGAGGGAAGGCCAGGGAGGAGAATGTGTGCTCTTGCATTAGCCGTGTGGGAGCTCACATAAGCTAAATTTATACATGGCGCCCACTGAGCCCAGGAATGCAGACTAGCTTCAGGGTGGGGAAAGCCAGGGAGTGGGTCCAGGACCAGTTGCCCAGAAGCTCTTCTAAAACCGCCTGAACTGCCTTTTACTCCGGTTATGCAGGGCACACAGCATCCTCCTGTGGGTCACCCACAAATTTAGGCTATGTGGCCTGCTGGTGGAGAATGCCAACTCCGGGCTCAGAAGCAACCTTAGCTGGCAACCTCACGGCTTCCTCTTGCTTGATGTGTGACCGGAGGCAAAGTACTTCATGTAGCTGCGTTTGTTCCTGGTCTGTAGAATGGGTATAGTAATAGCTCGGTAGCCAGAGTGCAGGATTGTCACAAAGTTTGAATGAGATCATGTTTGTGAGGCACTGACAGCCCCTGGAACACGGTGACTGCTGCCCTTCATCCACCCAGGAACTACCTAGTCAGACCTACTTTGTGCTGGCCTGGCTCGAGGAGCTGGCCTACAGGGGTGAAGAGGGCAGGCGAGGCCCTTGCCCTCAAAAAACATATATCCTAGTGCAGAGAGGCTGAATCAACAACTAAATAACAGTAAACAAAGAAGGGGAGGGGGAGTAACACTAAATGCTTCACTGATAATTAAAATAGGGTGCTGTGAAAGAGTGAAGGGGGCCCGCTTTCCATTGGGGGGGCAAGACAAGGTCTCTATGAGGAGGAGGTATTTAAGTTGAGATATTTATTATGAAGAGGTAGCCATGCAGATATCTGTGGCAACAGAATTCTGGGCAGGGGACACCTGTGCAAAGGCCCTGAGTCTGGGTGCAGAGGACGGATGGGAAGGAGGCTGCCACAACGTGAGCCAAGGGGAGAGGAAATGGACATGAAATGGTGGGAAGAGGCAGGAACTAGATTACATAGGACCTCGTGCACTCTGGGAAGGACTTTGGATGTTCCTTGAGTGCCGTGGGAAACCCCGGGAGGGTTTGAATAGCGAGAGATGACTTGGTTTGACTTCTATGTAAAGATGACGCCTGGGGCTGCTGTGGGACAATGCATTGACAGAGTGGGAGCAGTTGCAGGGAGACCAGTGAGAGGGCTCCTGCCGTCTTGCAGAGGGAGAGGCTAGCATCTCAGCTGCTGCTGCTCACTTACTTTCAGCCCGCCTGCCCACGCCGGGGAGGGAGGGAGCCCACAGCCTCCAGTCCAGCTTCCCATCACCATCACCCAGTGGCCGTGGGGGGAGAAGGGGTTCGATCCTCCTCACAGCACACCCACTGCCGCAGTGAAGTGAGCTGAGGTGCAGCTGGAGAAGAGACCCCCCCCCCAGTTCACAGGTCCCCCGAATGCCCGCCTTTCCCACAGGGCATCAGGACCCTGGCCTCCCTCTGCCCTGGCTAGGAAGCGGCTCCCTGAACAGGCAGGTTTTCCTAACCAGGGATGGCGCTGGGCGGTTTCCAGGGGTTTTCTGGATCACTTCCGCTCTTGGATGCAAGCACATCACCAACATGTGTAGGAAACATGCGTGCTCTGCCTGCTGCCCAGACGCCCGGCCAACCCTTAGGAAGGTGTTTGGAATTTTTATCCCCGTCTTGCTGGGTCCATCTGGTTTGGATACCAGAGGGGCCTGAGCCTGGATGTCTGACTGGCTCTGCCCCCAGCCCTCTGGCTCTCTCACAGGCTTGTCTCTGTGTGAAGGCCACAGGCCTTTGGGGTAGAAAGGAACTAGGGAGGCGCGAGGACAAAGCGTGGCCACACGGAAAGCATCGTTTGTTCATGTGGTTGGCACAAGTGTCCCTGGGCAGGTTGGCAGCCTTGGGTCTGTCAAACCAGGTTTCTGGGAGCCCCCACTCCCCAGCCTGTCTCATGCAACCAGAGAATTAGATTTCCCATTAAAATAAATTTCTCCTTCTCTCCTGGTGTCCTATCTAAGCCCTCAACTTGAAGAAATCACTCTCCATTCTGTGCTTTTTTAGCCAATCTTTGTATCTCTTCGATTTTTATAGCCAACCATTTTATACGTGAACTAAGTACTAAACAAGCATTATTACCGCTTTGCGCATGGAGCACCATAGAGGCATAAATCCCACATTAACCTCATCCTAAAGAGCTGCTGACTGCATTTTAATAAATGTCCCAAATGGTTTCAGTGTCTAGTAGCCAAACAGAATAAAAAATGCACACACATTACAGGATGTTATGAACCTTTCTATCAAAAGTAATAATAAACAGACTGCTTGTTGGGCTCGGTGATTGGGTTACATTTTTAAACAGTATATTGAAAGACAAATCAAGGTAGAGCTGAGATGATTATGTGATACGATCCAGTGGGGCCCAGCAATTTCCAGGGGTTTGCTATGAGCAGGTAGGTATCTCTCTTGCCTCGCGATACGTTTTCATTCTAAGCTCTCATTCTAAATGGTACCAAGAGAAACGAGCAAATTAAGAAATCTTTGTTGCACTCAGATATTTAATATAAGCAGCCCGATAAAGGCAGGGATGCACATCATTTGTCAGCTGAATAAAAATTCAGATGAGGTATTTTCCTGACGCTGTGCCAGGAACCATTAGGAAAGCATTTTGTTTTCACGTGTCAATGACGGCATGCTGTTGGAGCCAAACTTCCTCAGCCTACAAGGTGGCACTTGAAGTCAGGCCCAGCACAGCTTTCTATCTCGGGCATCGCATCAAGAGGTGGTGACTCTGAGACTGTCACCAGCGTGCCTGCTCATTCCCACTGTGGGATTTCCACTCGGAAAGTTTCAGAAGTTAATTAGCCATTTCGATCATCATCCTAGACGTGGATAGAATATCACGCCGGTGGCCATTTTGGATGTACAGATGTTTTGGTTTGGGCACATCTGTAGGCAATCACTCTGCTTTCTGGGCAGGAATGGTGTTTTATTATGGGATTATATGTGTAATCTTGGATAAATAGTAGAAATTGGAGTACTCCAGTTGGAAGACTTGTTTTCTCTCCCAGAGAGCAGTGTAAATAGCAAACCCAGAAACCATTCGCTTATTATTGAAGCAATAATCGAACGTGCCAGTCTTCTCCCTTCTGGCTGGACCTCAGAGGTCAGTGTGAAAATCTTGGCGAGCAAGTTGCTGTGGGGTGTCAGGCCGGGCATGGGCTTGGGGGCGAGGGGTGGGGGTGGAAATGGCCAGGCTTTTGCTACCTGGCCACCAGGGGATCTGGGCTGTGACTCTGTGCCTCCTGGCATTTTTGGAGGGTAGTTCTTCCCTCCCCCAGCCAAATGCCTTCCCCACCAAGTGTGAGGAATGTGAAACGTGGTGGTAGTGTTCAGGCAATCCAGGCCGTTACCGACTAATTTCTCCAATTCTGGTAAGAGATATAATGATGTTACTCCATTTTGTTTTACATTTCCAAACCAGATGTACCCAATCCCTGTAAACTGAGCTATGGTAATGCACGTAATTTTCATCTTCAATGTTCAAGGTAAAAGCGGATCACTTAAAGCAGAAACATGTGTCACTTCGCCATACGTTGGCACAGGACCCAGCCTCTCCCTTGCCACTTACCTGTCTGGTCTTGGCACTGCCGTTGGCCTTCTGACTTTGCCCTTGTTGCTTCTCCTCCTTTCTCACCATAACGCGTGTCTCCAGGGGCCTCCCCACCACTTAGTGTCTTCTGTAGCTGGTGGGCACTCCACGCCTTGGGTGGTTCTCAGTATTGCAGAGCTTGTTCCTTTGGGCTACAGTGAGTGGACTGCAAAGCACAAGTGATTTGGGAAGTTGGAAAAAGACATCTCAACGTCGTGTTTGATTGTGGAGAACCAGCGTAATGAATGGTCAATGAAAAATGAGTGCTCCCTGACTTAGATGCTGGCTAAATATTAAAGCAGACTGGGGGATAGTTACCATACATCTTCATCCATGAGTACAGGCTGAAGTAAAAGCCCTGAACTTTTCTTCTTGGAAATGGGGGTGTAGCTTCTTAACTCAGAGGCTCAACATAGGCAGCAATTAGGAAAGTCCACCTGGAAATAAGGACTAGGGTTGTCAAAACGGAGGCACACCCTAGAGATGGGCCAGAGGGGCTTGGAATGCTGGGATACAGGGTGATAACTTTTCTCCCAGTACGAGACTCCAGATCCCCACATTTCTCTCATTACACGCTGGGCATACCACACGGTGCCACCTTTCTTCTGAGTAGTTCCTGGTGGCCACCCGAATGGTATGGCATTGCTGAAATGTCTATCCTTTGACCTTAAAGTTAAGAAGAGTTGAAGGCAGATGGACATCTTTTGTACCCGAATTGGGTGGGGGTAGGGGGGTACAGACTGCCATTGACTTCTGGGGAGCAGGTACCTATGAGACGCACCTGTAGATGAGTAAGCACAGGGAGAGGGAAAGGCATTTGGAGTCTGGAGACCAAAAGAGACCAGTCAGAGTGTGGGAACTGCAAGTGGTGGGTACTATGGGGCGCTCAGTACCAGGTCCGGGCCGGGGATGTAGCAGGGCCAGGTTACAGAGGGCTGTGTTGGGGAGTTTCAGACCTCAGCCTGAAGTCGATGGGGAGCCTCGGAACAGAGCGACATAATTGATTTGTGACTTAGAAAGACCACTTTGACAGCTCTGTGGGCAAGACTGAAGGCACAGAGACCCAAGAAGAGATATTGGCCCCTTTCGTTTCTGATATCTGTCCTTTGCTCACCTGCGAGTACCAATGGCACTGCTGGGTCATCGTATCCTCACCCCCCTCCTTTGGCTCCGTGTTCTTCCCATTCCATCCCTTCCTTTCCAAATCTTTGGCATCCAAGATTTGGATAACTCCTTTCTCCTTCTTGGATCCCAAATTCTTCATTTTGGCTAAAATTGGAGAGAACTCTATCCTTCCAGTGAGGCCCATCCAAGGAAAGTCTGAAGACCAGTGTGGGACAAGACCAGTGGCATCAGAATCTCCTGGAGGACTTGTGCACACAGGCCACTGGGCCCCATCCCCACCCTTTGTAATTTCATAGGTCTGAGTATCTGCATTTCTAAAAGCTCCCAGGTGGCAATGCTGCCGCTGGTCCAGGGCCACTCTGAGGAGCAGTGACAGGACTCTTGGTGTCTGCAGCCCTCGTCACCTTGGTGGGCGGGTTCCGGACCCTGCAGGGGGGTGGCCTGGGTGGCATAAGTGGAGATACTTTCCCAAGGGAGCTTCAGAGGTTCAATGCAGAGAAGGATCCTGGGGTCCCACACAGCCTGCATGCGGCCTTGAAGGGCAGAATCATCTTGGCTCTAACTATATATGGAGGGTCCTTTTCTTCATCCAAAAACAACACGGCGGGCAAACAAGAATTCAATTTGGCAGGGGCACTTTCTGTTTAAGCATACTTTCCCTTAATTGAATCACCCATGCAAGAGCCTTCCAGACGTTTGGATGTAAGCGTTTGGAAATTCAGCCGATTTTCTCAGATATTTTCATTCTTGAACATTGGTTGGGGGAGGAGGGCTGAGAGGTGGGGAGCAATGCAGGCAAGTGGACAGCATGCTGCCAGCGACTGGAATGGAGATGGAGAGAGTTGTGAAAGAACAAGAATGGACTTGTGGGAAAGATGCATGTTCTGGAGCCAGACCCACCTGGTTGGAATTCCAGACCTGCCACTCACTGGAGTGTGGCCCTGGGCAAGTCATCAGACCCCTCTGAACCTCAGTTTCCTCCTCTGGAAAATGGAATGATAACAGCTCTCCTCAGAGGTGATATACAACACAGCCTAGTCAGTACTCAGTTAATGTCATCTATTATCATAACACTGCTGTTATTTTTCTTATTTTAATCGTTGTCCACCCAACCTGAATCCATTTATGTTGTAGAGTACTGAGAAAATAAGAACATCATATGAGTCATCCCTTTTTTTCTTAAAAAAAATCTGGGTCAAAGGCTACATCAGTGTTCTCAACCACAGAGCAGTTTTGCCCCCCAGGGGCCATTGGGTTATGCCTGGAGACTTTCTTTTTTTTTTTTTTTTGATTGTCACACTGGAGGGTGCTACTGGCACATAGTGGGTGGAGGCCAGCGATGCTGCTAAACATCCTACAACACATAGGACAGTCCCCACGATAAAGGATTATCTGGTCCCAAATGTCAATTGTGCTGATGTGGAGAAGCCCTGGGCTACTTCTTTGGGATTCTAGGATTTGAAAGAAAAAAAAAAAAAACAAGTTACTATTTACTGAGCACTTTCTATGTGCCAGACATCGGGTTTGGCGTTTCATTCATTGAAGCCTGCAGCAACCATGAGATAGGAAGTCCGACTAAGACATTTGCAGAGGAGAAACCTGCCAATCAGAAAATGGAGCTGGATTTGAACGCAGGCCTTTGGTTACGTCAGTTCTCTGTTCCTGCACTCGTGTGTTTTTCATTCCATCAACACTCTTCAAGTGTCTGTTCTGTGCCAGGCTCTGCTCTGGGCCTTGGGGACAGAGTGTGAGCGAGCTGGGTGGAGTCCCTATCTGGGCCTGGTGGAGGAGACGGAGCTTCATAAAAGGGACAACTGCCATGATCGGATCCTGGCACCGTGGGAGGGAACTAGGTGCTACTGACCTCAGTTTGGTGGGGGGCATAGGGAAGGACACCCCAGTTTATCAAAATTTTAAATGAGACAGCATCCTACCCTGCATTTGCATGATTCAGCCTCACTCACCTCACCCTAATCCTGGCTCTGCATCACCCCATTATGCAGATGAAGAAACTGAGGCTCGGGGAGGCTATCTCTCCTCCTGCCTTTCATTCAGGGCCTTCTAATTGAGGTGTAGTGACAAGGCAGGCAGCCTTCATTCTGGTCTGAATAGTGCTCTGTGGGTCTGTGTTTACTCACCCCTCACAGGGGACAGGAAAATAGAGAGTAAATAGCAAGGAGGCAGGGACAGCTGGCCGTTTCTGTTGTGGTCGTCCTTACTGTTTAACATGCGTCCAGGACCCGCAGTGCACTTTGAAATCGAAATGTACCAGGAAGCATCCTGGTAAACTTAGCTCTTCAGTCTTTGGGGGCACCTGGCTGTACTTCAGAGAGAAATCATATAAAGCAAAGACAAGGCCATTGTCAGTGACCCCAGATGGGAAGGCAAGGGAGACTTGGACACCAGAAAGGAGTGTGTGGCTCCTTGAAAGAGAGCACCCGGGGAAGGAGGATGGAGCAATGCATAATAATGTTTTTTCTTATTTTTTTAAATGACTTTCACAAACACTAGTTCATCATCTATTCATGACAAGATAGATGCCACGATTTCCATTTTCCTGTTGAGACCACTTAAGCGTGGAGAAGGTGCAGCATTAACTTAGGGTCGGGTAGCACAGCTAGTTTTTCTTTAGGTGTTGGGGAGACCCGGACTCAGGTCCGCTGCTCCATTTCAGCTCCTTTTTCTAATTCCATTTCATCTGCTGCACAGACCGTTGCACTCATTACACAGGGTTTGTTTCTATTCAACTCATAAACACAGTGCTAAACTCATTACGTCTTTGATTTGGAAGGAAGCAATAGTTCGCTCACCCCAAATCTGTGTGCCACAAACACGCCCACTTCCCCTTCCTGTGCACGTGCGAGTAATTCCTGGACCATATTCTGGACTTTGCACTCATCACCTGTTAAAGTCACTGTGCTTCTGTCCAGGTCTTTCTGGATGTCAGTGCTGTCGTTTGCTTCCATAATAGGTAGTGTATTATAAAATGGCCTGGATGAATGGCCCCTGCATCCGTGGCCTCACAGTGCAATGATTCTGCCCTGCCACTGCGCGGTGAGGTCCCTTTGTCCACTCTCTCAAGGCTGAGCTGGCTTTGACTTCCAGAATGTGGCAGAAGTGAGGCTGCATTGTTCACAATAGCCAAAAGGCGGAACCAACGCAAGTGTCCCTGTTGCCCCAGAAGGAGGCCAAATGCTCACGAAATCCATTGTCTACATTTCTCCAGGCAGAGCAAAAACGTATCAAAGGCTTTCTGAACCAATTAAGTTAAGAGTTTAGGTCAGTAAAACATGGAACCTCACACACTGCTGATGGAGAAAGTATGTGGTACTACCTTTCTGGAGACAGTGTGTCAATCTTGACTAAAAGAATTAAAATATACATATCCCATGACCCCCACATTTCACTTTTAGGGATTTGTCCTAAGTAAATAATTGTGGATTGGAGCAAAGATTTAGCTGCATGAATGTACATTGTGGTATCATTATACTTGTGAAAAATTGGGACTAACCTAAATGTCCAACAAGAGGGGATTGGTTAAATCCTTTAAGGTACAGCCATAGAGAGGAATGCTATGTAGCTGTTAAAATTATGTTGTAGAAGACTATTCAATGATATAAAAAGATGCTCATAATCTGTTGGGAACCAATATGTCATTAAAACAATGTGATTTCACTTTTATGAAAGTATATTGATATAAAATACATTGTAAATATGATATATGTATATACCATGTATACATATATAGATACATAGAAAGATATATACCGAAATGTTAAGAATAGTTGCCTTCAGGAGATAGAATTAAGGATTTTAATTGTTTTCAGCTTGCCCATATGTTCTGCTTAGTTCCCAAATGTTCTATACTCAATAGTTATTACTTTTATATTATGGGGAAACACAGTGAAAGAGATGGTGACATCCCGTCAAAAATACACATCAAACAAGATATATATTTTTTAACGATGGGAGAGAAGTTGGGAAAAAGTTGTCCTTCCCTCACCCAATCTTTTAAATGCGTCATTTAAAAGCAATGAGGCCAGTTGTCCGAGTCTCTACCATGGAGCAGAAGAGTGAGACGCTGAGGTCCTGGTCAGTATCACTGAGGACCATGTGTCCACTGAGCTTCCCACAAATCCTCATTTGGGGAGCATGGCTCAAGAATTCTAAATGTGGTCTCCATCTGAATGGCCCAAGGCAACTGGATTAACACCATGGCCCGTGGAATCACGCCTTCTGGATTGGAATCCTGGTTTTGCCTGTTATTGGCTTTGGGTCTTAGACAAGAAACAAAGTCCAGCCTTTTGTTTACATGAAGCAGGATCAGCTGCCATCTTGCTTGAACTGGTCCATCAGTTGTTGAAAGAGTTGAAGTCAGAAGCTTCCAGGGCACGCATGATTGATACATTTTCCCCCAGAGAAAGCTCTGGAAGTTGTTTAAAAATATCCAGGACCTAGGATTCTTCCTGGGTGAGTTAGTGGTTGACCCCTTCCTGTCCTCACGGGGTCTTGAGTTGGCTGTTGGGCATTCCTTGGGTGAGGAAGGGCAGTGCCCTTGGAGCATACCCACGTAGTCTGGACTCTGTTCCTGACTCTGTGTCAGGTGCTGAAACCCCAAATGCTTCCTGAGAAGTCGACGTGTAGAGAAATAGCCTATCTGTGCCCCACATGGAGAGGCCAGAAGGAAAGACAAATGTTTTAAACTCAGCCACCCAGCCTCCTGTTCTTGATATTTCCCTAACATATGCTAACATATGCTTTCCTCAAGAACTTCAAAAACCTGCTTTTAGCAGCAATGAAAATAGGACCATGCATCCAATTCAACTCTAAGCTTCATCGTTTCCCTCTAATACCATTACCTCATGTACAGAAGAAAATGTAAATCTAAAATATGCTGGTGATTATAACCTTTCTTCCTGACAGACATTGTAATATAAATGCACATAAATTGAATTTCTTCTTTAAAGAAATTTGAATACCTTTGGAGCATTTTAGCAAATCACGTGCAGCCCTCATGGCACCACATCAATGATCTGTGGAAAAGTGATCTGTCTGTAGCATGACTTCTGAAATAGAAAGATGGAGCGGGGCCGGGACATGCCAAGAAAAATAGGACGTACTTTATTGATATTCAAAATTTATTTTATTAAACTTGCACAAAAGACAGAGACGTGGGGAGCTGGGGCGACCAGGGGAGGAGCTTGAGAGATTAACTCCCTAAGTCCTGCTTATGTCATCTGCCTGCCAAAATGGGGGAGAAAATGAAGGCAGGGTAATTGCAGATTTGCAGTTTTGCTTTATTTTGACTCTGCTCACTGGGGCCCCCTGCAGAGGCCTTGTGTTAACTATTAAATCCGAAATGGTAATGGTGGGGAGTGGGATGCTGCAGTGCATCAGAGAAGAGTCCCTGGGCCCAGATGTCCCTTGGGGACCAGGAAGGGTCGTCTGAACAATCTTGGGCTCACCAGCTGTGCCAGATGAGGACGTGGCAGCTCAGATCTCCCGTATGTCTCAGGGGCTGAGTCCAGGGCCGCTTGGGGACTGATTGTTGATGGTCATGTTAAGCTGGTAGAGTTGAAATAATAATAAATTATTATTATTAACAATAATAATAATAATAACACCCACATTCTACCCTCTGCACCCCTGGCTTGAAACCCTTTTCCTGAGCCTGGGTTCATTGTTCAGCTGTGGTGTGGCATCTTTGAAAGTGACCAGTGTGCTGGTCCCAATGCCTCTTTCGTTTTCTGCCCAGTGGGGGCCCAAGGACCCTGAGGCTGTGGTTTTGGGGCTTGGCCATGGATCCATCTGGTGTTAGCTGCCGTCTAGAAACTTCTCAGATGTTAGGAAAGGAACTGCTGGATTTCGACTGGGTGGAAGTTTCCAGTTAGCAGCGTTGTTTTGGTGTCCCTCACCTGTAAATAGTGGCCTTATGTCTACAGAGGACCCCTGTCCTCCAGAAGCAAACACGGTCTATGTTCCCTGTGAGTGAGCCACCACAAATAGTGAATCTGATTGTGTCCCCTTCTACCATCACCTCCCAGCTCCAGGGACCTGAAAGTCCACTATACACATCTCTTGAGTGAGAAGCCAGAGACCCCAAATCTCTCAGGAAGAGTCATCAGGGAGCCCTTTTCTTGGGCATCTGGCCCTATGTTGGGTCAAGCTTCTGGGCAGCTCTTTTTTGATCCATCAAGACCATGCATCCCCCTTACAAAATAAAGTCCACCAGCATCTGATCAGGGACAGGACTACTGTGACAGTGAGGGGGTCTGCAGGGGAAACAGGAGAGGGGAGTGATTCAGAGCAGGGTCTCCTACCACAAACTGCCCAGGTTGGAATCCTGGCTCCATCACTTTGGGACTTTGGGCAAGTGACTTTCCCTGTCTGTGCCTCAGTTTGTTCATCAGTAAAGTGGGAATAATGTTATGAGACCAAACCATACGAAATTACCATCAGTGTAGGCCAGAAACTGTCAATGGCAAGTTCACATGGTTGCTCCTAGTAGTACGTACTCATGGAGCCATCGTGAGGTTAATGAACAGAATCATGTACACACTTAGAATAGTGTAGAGTGTGTGGTGAGAGCTCAGTGAGTGTTAGTCCTGGGGTTTATTCTTACCTGTCACTCCCTTGCCCAAGGCAGAATGAGGGGCTCTTTTTCCCCGGGGGTTTTCTGGACTCATGGTGTACAGGGAGGACAGAGGATACAGCTGACCCAGATTCCCTCACCCCTTCTACTCACCTGCACTTAACACAACAGCCCTGTGTACCAGTCGTCTTGTGACAAATGCATTCATTCAGCCAGAGCCGAGGCTAAGGTAAGGCACATGAGGCAAGATGTAAGTGGGCTCCAGAAGACTCGAATCAAGATAAAAAATATTTTAATGCAATATTTTTAAACCTCAGAATTAATGCATAAAATTCATGATGAACAAAATATCAACATTTTAGAAAAGACAGCGCCTGACAGAGCAGAGTTTGGCGAGGGAGGTGAGTCAGCCAAGTGCAGGGTAGGGAAGCTGCCAGCAGCCTATAGGGGGAAGGGAGAGGCTCAGGAGAGGCTGGGGGTGGGGTGGGCAGAGTAGTTGCCCCTCATTTCCTCTGTTCCTTCTTTACCATCCATTATTTCCAATTGGGGCTTTATATTCTTTTTCACGAATTTGGGTAATTTATTTGTGTTTGAAAAAAACCTAACAACAGCAACTACAAATCATGTGATGTTGCGTCTGAGTGTTGGGCGAATGGAGCAACTGGCAGGCACCGTCTGCCCCCTCTGACAGCGCTTGTTGCAATCACATAATTACTTGTTAGACTGAACTGTACTGATTTATGGGGGATCAATCTTTCTGCTGGTCTCCATTCCACAGGGTTCCGTGCCAGGAGGTTGTCAGAGAAACTCATTTCACGAGAAGAGAGAAAACAAACAGGGAGAGTGCAGTTGCAGACGTGGAAGGCCAGGACCAGTGTCCTTTCCCTCACCTCCTGTACCTGGGAAATCTTTGAACCCCTCAGCTCAAAGTCTGCATGCAGGAGGCTGTGTTCAGGATAGCACTAGTGACGTTGAGTGCCCAGGAGGTTATGCCAAAGAATGTGAATGTGTTGGGCCCATCAGAATGGCAACCCTGCCCCTAACTCCATGGGCACCCTCTCTAGGAGGATGATTTCCCTGAGACTTCGTAGAGATGGCGTGGCTGGAGAGGTCCACTCGGCATTGTCGGGGCTGGCCAACCAGGGAGGGAGAGAGGTGGAAAAAGGTGTTTGTTTTCTTAATACGATGAGGCTTTTTACTGAGGGAATTGCTTCTATTGTCTTAGTCGATGGTGCACCCATTTATTCAACACATTTATATTGACTACTCATTATGGACCACTGTTCCAGGTACTGGGGATCCCGCAGTGAACAAAGTCCCTTCTCTCATGGAGTTGACATTGCTATATGGGGAGAGAGTAAGCAAAGACATAAAAGGTCAAGAGGAGGTAATACATGCGAAGGAAAAAAAAGAAGCAGGTTAAAGGGATGGAATATTAGGAGGGCTTCTCTAAATAGGGGATCAGGAGTGGTCCCTTGGATTTGGGGACACGTGAGCAGAGATCTGGATAAAGTGAGGAAGCCATGTGGCTATCAGAGGGAACGGAATTCCAGGGACAAGGAACAGTAAGTGCAAAGGCCCTGGGGCATGAGTGTATTTGATGTATTCAAGGAATAGGAGAGAGGCCCCTGTGACTTTAGTGGAGTGAGAAAGGGGAGAGAAGCAGCTGAAAGCAATCGTAGAAGCCTCAGCAGGGCCTTGTAGGCTGTGTGAGAACTTGGGTTGTATTTTTAAAAAATAGCTTAATTAAGGTATGTTTTGCATATCATATAATCTACCTTTTTCAAGTGTATGACTCAATGCTTTTTAAAGTAAATGCACCGCGTTGTGCAGCCATGGCTCTAAATCTGTTTTAGGGTATTTTCATCACCCAACATGCTCCCGTATGCACGTTTACCCTAACCCCCGTTTCCCTCCACCCCTGCAGACAGCCACTGTCTATGTTCTGCTGTCTTTACAGCTTTGCCTTTTCTGGATATTCCATCTAAGTAGACTCCTACAACATGTGGTCTTGTCTGCCTGGCTTCGTTCACTGAGCATGATGTGATTGAGATTTGGCCATGTCGTAGCTCTTATCCGTAGCTCATTCCTTTTTATTGCTAAATGGTATTCCGACTTGGATTGTGTTTCAAGCAGTGGCAGGACTCCATTGGAGGGTCTAGAGCCGAGGAGAGGCTTATCAGGAGAGGCTCACATTTATTTCAGTGTTAATATTAGTGTTTTGGGTCCTTATTTAGAAGTTCGTTGATGATTTTGTGATCAGAAATATGCCATAGGAACTTAACTCTTGGTTCTATCCATCAGCCTATGGTAAAACTCATTTTGTTATATGTCGTTTCATTTAAAGTCAGTTTCTAAGAACCTATGGACTATGTTAAGCGAGGACTTACTGTACTACTTTTTTTTTTTAACCTGTCAATGGATTCATCTGTCGGTGGACATTTGGGTTGTTGTCCTTTTAGCTGTTATGCATGATGCTGCTGTGGGTATGGTGTACACATTGTTTTTAGAATGGGGACCCACCCGACACAATTATCATGAGGATTAAATGAAACGATTCACATACAGTACTTAGCACAGGGCCTGGCACACGGAAAGTGCCAAGTGAACACCATTCAATAAAGATTCAATAATAATAGAGCTGTTATTATCGAAGCATTTGATAGGGAACTTTCACAGGACTGCAGACTCAAAGCGAGGGCAAAGGGAGTTTTCTTTCTTTCTTCCTTTTTTTTTTTTTTTTTTACTATAAATACAGTTGCTATGATAAAAGTAACGTGACCCTACTTTTTAAAATTTAGAAAATTGAGAAGAAAAAACTCCACCCATAATCCCACCTCTTTAACTGACTTTCGTAGTCCTACTTCAGGGGGATTAAACAGACTGCATTACAGTGGAACAGAGGGAAACTCGAAGGACCTGAGTGGGGGGGTGTTTCGGGGGGTGGCCTGGGGGTAGGAAAGGAACCCCACGGAAGACTCTTCTTCCAGAAGAATTATGTTGGTGTTTTGCTTTCAAAAACGCAGGGCCCAGCTGGTTCAGCCAAGCTGGGATGCATTTTTTGGCTTCAGCACTAAAAGAGAGAGGAATCAAAAAAAGGAAATATCATTTCCTTAACTACTAGGTATTAATATCCTGTTTAATTTAATTTCGGCTTTCTGCGCCGGTGAGCCCTCTTCCCTCTAACACACAGTGTCAGCCTGGCAGGGAGTTTCTGACAGTATCAAAAGAGGATTTAGCTCTGAACCCTTGCCATGAAAGCATCTCTATCTGCGCCCAGTGCAGGCTTTCAGAAGAGAGCATTGTGTCCTGTGAAGACGGTAATTGAGTGAATGAGGCCTGGCACCTGGGCCTGCGTGGAGCACTGATAAGGACATAAAGACAGGCTTAAAGGGCTTGTTTGCCAGAGGCAGAGAGGAGGGAAGCCCAGCCATCCCCTCACGGAGCTCAGCCCTCAGCCCCTGCAGCCCTGCAGAGAGGGGCCTGGGCAGAGTGGAGGCTGGAACGTTCCTCACCTCAGCACAGTGCACTGACACACTGGGGGAGGGGGGGCGCATAAGCAGGGGTGAGTGGGGTGGGGCTGGCCCAGCTGGCCGATACACCCTCTATTTCTTGATAAACACGGTGGTATTCTTATTTGGCTGACCCCCATCTAACAAGCTGCATGGGGACAAAGATCCAGCCTCAGCGGACTTGTGTATGTTTCGTCTTGTCTTGAAGGGCTACATGGGCACAGAAAGACGGAACCACGACCCTTGTGAGTCTACATGGTTAATTTCCCTAGGGATTCCAACTGGGTCCACTCGTTCTGGGTCGGGCCTCACAGCCTGAATAGGATTGCCCATCTCTCTGAGGGCTCTCGGCTCTTTCCACTTTCAAGGGAAACAAACCCTTTCTGGTCCTCCTTCTGTGACCTGAGACAATTGAACAGAGAAATGACCACAGGATTATTGCCTCCCCACCCATCTATCCATCCATCCATCCATCTGACTTTGGAAAAACTGTTATGCTTTAAGCACTGGTGGGTGGTATCTTTTAATGGACTTTTAATGGTGAGAGCTTTGGACAAGACGTTGAAGCTTGAATCCCTAACTAGCTATGTGACCTTGGCTGACTCACTGCTTTAGAGTTTGTACAACTGGGACCTACACAAGTTAGGGGCAGGCTAACTTTTTAAACCATTGTTCCCAAATTTCAGTGGCTTAACCTCATCTAAGTTTATTTCTTATTCATGATCCAAAATAGATATTCTTGGTTGATGGACAGCTTTCATCCATGTAGTGACTCAGGGGCCCAGGTCCCGTCTGTATTGAAACTCAGCCTTCCTCTAACCCATGGAGCCCTTTCCATGCTGCTGGTACCTGAGGAAAGAGAGAAATGAAGATTAGCTATGTTAGGCCTGGAAGTGAGTGGCGCACATCACTTCTGCTCACATTCCATTGGCCAGAACCCCATCCTAAGGCCACAGCTAACAGCAAGGGTGGCTGTGTGCCCAGGAAGACAAGGAAAACATGGACACTGGGAGAGCCAGCAGTCTCTGCCACTGGGCCTCCAGCTGGTTTTTAATCACAAAGAAACAGTAAAATGTTTGATACCAAGAGGAAGAGCTGGGTCAAAGGCTTCCAGATGTCCTTTATTACCTCAGCAGAAAGTCAGGTGTTATCTGCTTTATCCCTGCTGCCAAAAGGGGGAGATTCTTCAAGAGTCCAAACAGCCTGGGACGTCAGGCCTGTGTACTCAGGAGTGGCTAGTAGAGGAGTTTTATTGACATCTGAACCCGGAACCTTTCAGGTATGACCAGGACCCTGTTCCAAAGTGGAGGCAAGAAGACCATGCCATGACCTCTTTAAATATTTGACACTGGGAAGAAATCGAAGGTCCATAGTATCGTCTGATCATACTCTTCTTTTGTCTGGAATTCTGTTGGACATGATCATACCTAGTCTTTTCTAGAAACATATATAAGTATGTATTTCAAAATCATCATTATCATCACTGCCAACATTTACTGATTCCTCACTCTGTGCCAGGCACTGTTCTAAGGGTTTTATATAATTATATAATTTACTTACAATAACCTTATGATTATTATTCCCATATTACGGAAATCTGTGACAGGAAGACATTTACTTAAGATCACGCAGCTACTAAGTGGTAGAACAAGCAAGAACGATTTTGGTGACTTTGCTTGAGCCTAATAGCATCAAAGTGTCATGGGGGCCTCAGGCCCAGTGCAAAAGATTTTCCTGACAGTCTTTCTTATGGCCATTTAAACTCTGTGTCTCAGTTTTCTCATCCATAAAATGGGGATGCCTGTCACTGTCCTGCCTCTTGGGGCAGCTAGATTGAAAGGACCATAGAGGAGAATGGGTTCAGAAGCACTTGTCCCAGTATTCGATGCCACAAGTGAACAGAATCGTTTCTTTGGGTGTGATCTTACCTGTTTACAGGACTTTTTCTGCTCTTGGCCTCAACATTGCTAAAAAGCATGAAGTGAGTTATTCAGCAAAGTGAGGGCTTAGGACAGAACATGGTGTCTAGATGAAGTCCCTGCCTTTGAATATTAACTCCGGGAGGCTGGGGAGAATTGGGAAGTCGAGAGCCTTCCCCTCGGTCCCTGGCAGCCTGCTCAGCTGTGTGTATTTTTCCAGTGTGAGGAGAGATTGTCCTCATCTCCACACTCCAGATGTTCCCAGCTCTGCAGAGCCGTCATCGTCTAAAGTGAGCTGTCGGGTACCAACTCTTCGGGTTACATTCTCCCGTGGGTTCTCTTCGACTGGCTGCGTTCCACGGCAGGGAATGCTGAAGAGACGCAAGTGGTTTTGTTTTTTCTGCTTAAAAATACAGAAACTGTAATCTGTTTTACATCTGCGTCTGGCTGCAGTCAAGCGAGTGAGCGGAATGGGCGGTGGGCAAGTCAGCCTCAGGAAGAGGCACATACCCCTTGGCCGACAGCACACCTGTGCAGGTGTGACAGACAGACAGCTCACTGTGCAAAGAGTCTCCAGAAGGTGCAAAGCCCCTCTAGTTGGGGCTGGGGGAGGAGGGACGTTTTTGTTTTTCAGTGATGCCGGACCTTTCCTCTTGGAGCATTTCTGGTTCTGTCCGGTTCTCTGGAAGCAGTTAGAAGAAAGAGCTGGATGTTTGAGGGAAAATGTCTAATGTGCTCAATATCTTTATAAAGCCGATTCACATTTAGAGAAAGGGCTGATCGGAACTGTTTCTCCCCAAAGCGGCTCTGTTCTCCCTATGCAAAGAGCTTTCCTGAAACGTCCAAATGTTTATGGGGTGGATTAAACAAGCCAGAGGTCATAAAGTGCAGCTGCTATTTAAATATAAGCGTCTAGGGCCCAGGCAGCTGATTATTGATGGGTGTTGAGTGCCACTTGCGAAGTCCGCAGCCGCCTGCCTTAAATAACTCTAAATAGTCCCAAAGAGTCCTGAAGAGGTTTCGAGGATTAGATCACAGCCTGGCAAAAGCTGAGAAAGTCTGGAAAAGTCCTAGGAGAATTTAAAATTTTTTTCCCCCTTTTGTTTCAATCTATCAGATCAAGCAGCTGATGCAAACTTTTGGATCAAATTAAACCTTTCAATAACTCATATTTTTTAATTGCAATCAGCTGGAGGAATTCTGACTTGCAATATTCTTGAGGATGTTTTGAAAGTCTCACCAGGAGCAAGGCTGGTGAAGCAAATTACTGCCATTTTCCTTAGGCAAAATAGGATTTGTTTTATGCCGACCTGCAGGGGGCTCAGTGGGGTAACTGGCAGACAGAAAAGGGCCTAAATTAATGTCTTAGTCAGCTTGGGCTGCTCTAACAGAGTACCATACACTGGGTGGCTTAAACAACACACATTTATTGCTCACAGTTCTGGAACCTGGCAAGTTCAAGTTCAAGGTGCCAGCCGATATTTGGTTCCTGGGGAGAGGTCTCTTTCTGGCTTGCATAGCAAAGACAGCTTTTTTCTCGTGTGTGTCTTCATATAAGGGCACTAATCCCATCAAGAGGATTCCACCTGTATGACCTCCAGAAGGCCCCATCTCCAAATACTATCACATTGGGGGTCAGTGCTTCAACATGTAAATTTTGGGGACACAACTTATTCCATAGCACCTCTTGGGACCATCAATACATTTAGCAAACCAAGACACAACATAAATGCCTCCCCGAAATTATGTCTGCTAGAAATGCTTCTGCATTAAGAAGCACAAAGGAGATACGTGTCCTAATTATGGATGCAGGTAACAGTGTCACCCAGGAACTGTCACCCAGGAGGTCTTGCTCCACACCTGGCCCCTCATATCATGAGCCAGGCAATGTTGGCACAGGCGGGTCTGGAACAAAATAAAATTCCGAAGGACCAGCATCATCCGTGGGGTTCTCTCTCAATGTTTATTCCATGAATGATGGGTTTCGTCCTTTGGGGCTCAGTGTTGGAAATAAGCTTGGCTGCACAGGTAAACTCTTTAAGAGGACTGCTAATGCTAGGTCATTCTCTCGGCTTCTGAAATCTCAACCTTTTACTTGGCCATATTTTCAGAAGAGAAGACAGCTAATGGGAGGAAGTTCCTTACATTAAAAATATACTTACAGTTCGCAGCACCAAACCACTTACGTTGGCAGGAGACCAATTATTAATTAGATGAATGGCCTTTTATAAATCCCTCTGCAGCCTCTGGACAACTGATGGGTTTATGGTCCATGCATTAGGGCATGTGGTTCCTCTGTGGTTATAATTATCCACAGTTGCTGGCAGTTTGAGGGTCACTGCACCAAAAACAGCTGCCCTACGGACATGCTACCATAGGAGTGATGGGAGAAAGCTGAAATAGGGGAGGATGGTTTGTTCTATTGCCCTTCTTAGCTGTGTGATCTTGGCAGAGTCACTAGAATTTTTTTTTTTTTTTTTTTTTTTTTTTTTAGTTCCCTCATCTGAATGTGTGTTTAATTGATATTTCTGGGTTTTACCTGCCGAGACTCTATTTCCCCTTTCTTTTGATAACAGCGTCTTTGTTTCCTTTGAGAAACCATCTCTTCCCTATGCTCAGCCCATTTGGTTTGGGGGAACTGGCTCTGCTCTTGGCTAGGGGTGGTCATGTGACCCAGGCTTGTCCAATCAGAACAGTGCATCCTTCTAGCTCAGCGATTGGTTCCCATCTAGTCAGCAAAGCAACTCAATTTGCTGGCACCACATACACAACTATTATGTCAGATTCGACATGCTTTACTCTGGTACTAAGCTTTGTTCATGTCTGTGAATATTTATAAGTTGAAATTTCTGAAGGTTGGTAAGTTTCTGCAATTCTTTAAAAGATATTCAGAAGACGAGAAAAGAAACCCATGGCTTTTATAACACAAACTACAGAAAATAGAACTGCTCCAGATCTTGGCTGGTGGGGCTGAGAAAGTCCTTGTTTAATAGGGAAGCCCATGGGCCCGTGTTAGTCCAGGGTCTGACTACTGCTGTAACATACAGTGCACGATGCTTACTGGCTTAAAACACGCTGTTTACTTTTCATCTATGTCCTGCCCCAGTGACAGTGGGTAGGAGAGGACTCTCTCCCCAAAGTTGTTCAGAGTCCAGGTTCTTTCCAGCTGGTAGCTCTACCATTGCTGGCACCTGCCAAGTCCCCCTGGGTCTTTGCATTCTGACAGCAAGCAAGGCAAGAGAGAATGTGGAGTGCAGGGCTGAGGTTTGATGCGTCAGTCTTGGCGGTGATGCACATCAACTCTGGCCACATCCCTCTGGCCAGAACTCAGTCACATGGCCATGCTAACTGCAAAGGAGCCTGGGAAATATAGTCTAGCTGGGTACCCAGGTGTAAAAGAAAAAAGTGTAGGTAGACAGCAGCCAGCTAGCCTCTGCCATGCCCCAGTATCACAATTACAGGTTGGTTCAGCTGACAGCATGTTATTTTTGTGAATATGGATATCACAGGCGTGCTTTCTTTTGGGGATTTAGCGAGAAAGAAAGAGAGAGAGAGAGAGAGAGAGAGAGAGAGAGAGAGAGAGAGAGAGAGAAAGTAAAAAGAGAAAGAAACCCTTAAAGCCAGCCATTTCTCAGACTTTCTGGCTCCATGAGTTCTAAAATATTTAGACATTGCAGGCTTCTTGGTTCTCATTGAATGTCACATTTGTCCTAAGTGATTTATTTGACATTGGTTAACAGAATTGAGGGGTCCAGGGTTGCTCTAGTCAAAACTGGGTTTTGCTTTAACTATCTGTTCTCTTGTTTATTACTGTCTTGAAATGTAGTTCCCAAGAAAGCTGGAGTTTCATATATGTCCAGTTATCTTAAGGCTCCATTCTAGTTCGATGGGTGACATTATGTGTGTTCATGAGAAAATCATTTCAAGGGCTACAAATGAGTCCTTTAGTAATACCCAGGAGTCATAATGTCTGTGACATAATGAACCTTCCTAAATTACAACCTACACTAATTAGATCACTTATTGCTACATTCCAGGCCCTGAAACAATTTGCTTAAAGTGATAGTTACCTCTAATGAAAAGAAACATAACGGAAAATGTCAGCAACCTTTTAAATCCTCCACCACTTATCAGGAGGACTGTCTAGTACAAAGTGCTCACAGTGGAACAGCATCTTTTGTCACCACTTCCTCCTAAATTAGGCAAGTATTTTATGATCCCGTGGAAAAAAAGAGAATTCGCAGGGGTAGTAAGAAGATTGGGGAAGGGCTAGCTGCCTTCTCCAGCCCTTTTTCTACCTTCCCTACCCCCGTACTCAGTGTGGCTGAAACACTCCCAGAATCTTACCTAGAAAGATCTGTGGTTATCAGCTGCTTATAGACTGGGCTTTCCTTGAAAGCCTGGGGTCCCTGACCACCTGACAGGGGTGAAGTTCCTTGTCTCTCCCCAAGCCCTTCCTGAATGGGGTGTATTTCACGGCCACCTCCCTGATAAGGTTGGAAGGGGTGCTCTAATAGTGAGGGCTGATGGAAAACTGGTTTGGACAGGGCTTGTGTGGATACGAGGTTAGCAGTCAGGCCCTCAGCAGGAAATAAGGTTATTGGAGGAGACCTTCAACAGGCAGGATTTGCAAAGATGTGGGCAGGATACAGAGAAACCCAAGGGATGACCGTGGAGCTGTTGCCACCTCTCGGGCCAAAGCGACAAGGGGAAGAAGCAGTTATCAGAATCCAGAAGAGAGTATTGTATAGAAAGGACCTTCTGAGCCACCTGCTAAGGCCTACAGCCTGTCCCAGGTGCCCCACAGGGAGGGAGCCAGAGAATAAATGCCCCAGCTTACTCTCATCTTTTCCTCTCCGCCTCCCTTCCTCTGTTTCGTTGTAGGGACCCTGTTGGGTCAGACTCTCCCTACAGTCCCTTGGTTGGGCAGCCATCTTCCCTGCCTGCCGCGGCCCCACTTCCTTTGTCCCTGGGGGCCGTGAGCTGCCACTCTCCTCTGGTGGATGAGGATCAGCGCTCTGGCCAGCCTGGGGTCTCACCACTGGTTTGGCTCCTCTTGGGGAGCAATGGCTGCTTGTCAGGGGCACCTAATGACACTGTATTGCTACTCCCCTGCCCACTTCACCGCAGGGCTGTGAGGCTACCTTGAGTTTCAGGGCCCACCCTCATGGCCTGAGGGTATGTCCTGGTGAGAATGGACATGTCCCTTCAGAAAAATAGGTGAAAAACCACACCCATTCAGAAAATGGGATGTTTGTGCCACACTCCTCATTCTTGAAAACAAATCTGGAACCAAAAAGGACTTCTTTTGTTGCCTGGACCTTCTGAATTCCAGAAAGCCTTTTTGGAGGCCCAGGGGGCTGCCTGGCGCATAGTAGGTGCTAAGTTGTCAGGGGAATCTGAACGTCAGGGCCAAAAGATAGTTCTCTGAGTTTGGGGTTCTTGTTAAAACCTTCCTTGATATCATCTCTTGGAAAAGAACAGAATCCATTTTGTAACTAAAAACCATTTATTTGCCTTCAGGCCTGAGGGTCAATAATAATTGTGGTAATAGCAACAGCCGCTTTTAATGCATTAGGTCATTTATTTGTTTTCCCATTCGGTCCTCAGAACAGCTCCATGAAGTAATGACAGATGAGGAAACAAACCCTGAGGGCTTACGGAAACTGCCCAAGGCAGCACCGCTTGGTGCTTCTGGGTCTAGTGGTGCCAACCAGCTCTCTTTGAAACTGAAGCTGGCCCGGCTGGGGGAAAGAAAAATCCCAAACAATTATAATATACTATCCTGCTCTCAAGGAGCTAAAGGTCCAGTTGAGGAGATAAGGCAAACCCTCAGGGAGGAGTTGTGGGTGCTGTAGGATTCAGATGTCAGTGTGCATGTATGTGGGGGTGGGGTGCAGCCTGCCCCCACTGCTCCAGCTGTTCTCTTTTTTTCCTCCCATCTTCAGTGATGCCACTCAAGAGTCAAAGTCCCAGGGAAGAGTCTGATTGGTTGAGCTGGGGTCATGTACACAACCACTGGGCATGGGAAGGTGGGGTATCTTGATTGACAGTCTCACCAAGACTATACAAAGTAAGGGAGACGGAATTTGCCCAGCGGAAATCAAGTTGCTGTTATTAAAAGTAGATGGAATTTATGAATGGAGGTTGAAAGAATCAACAAATGTCCACTAAGCAAAAGACACTCACATTTCTAGATTTCATCCTCTCTCTCTCTATCCCTACAAGGTGGGTAGAACAGGTGGCATTGTGTTCATGGCAGAGGAGTGAAAATGAAGCCTAGAGAGAGAAGTGACCTGCCCAGGAAACACAGAACATCCAACTCACTCTTGTGCCATCACTTGCCGCACCCTTGCCACCCTTCAGGCCACACAGCCTGTGTGTGCTTGCTCAGGCCACCCAAGGCCTTCCTGGCAAGGGAGGGGCTGGGGTGAGCCAGGAACATGCTCCAGCTGCCTCAGGCTGGAGGTAGAATGGGCCATGGGTCAGGGCAGGGAGAGGTGCCTTTTTCTGATAGTTTCTCACCGGGGATGGCAGGTACCAATGCCCACACTACCTCCCTGGAGAATACAGGCCTCGGCCCAGCCATGATACCTGCTATGAGTCTTCCTTGCTGGAGGAAGGGTCTGGAGCATGTGGGTAGAGGTATTAGCAGCTAGGGGCTCTGGAAGAGTGGTGCAGGTAGGGAAGGTTCTAGGAACCATGATAAAAGCAAAGCTGACCTTTCTCCATCCTGCAAAATTGTCAGAGGCCCTGAAATATTGGCTTCCTAAAACCTGTGGATTGAACCTTCCCAAGTCCCTACCCATGTTAAGCAAACAGCCTGGAGTGGGAACTTCTTATTCTTGCTCCTAGCTCCCACGGTAGGCAGAGGCCGTGGGAGTTCTGTTCCAACCCTGGTTGTTAGCTGTAACCTTGCGTAACTGACAGAACTCCCTGGATCTCATTTGTGCAACTGCAAGATTGCATTAGATAACACTAATAGTTAAAATAATACCCATGAATAACAGTATACTAAGTGCTTGTGGCAGGTGACAGCTACCTGTCTACCAAAAATTTGAATTCCTCCTGACAAAGTGGGGAGCTGCCCCTAAGAAGGAGTAACTCAGCCAGGGACTACATTTCCCAGCCCCGCCTTGTGTACATGGAGGTCTGTGTTCCAATAAAACTTTATTTGCAAAAACAGGTGGTGGGCTGAATTTGGCCCATGGACTGCAATTAGCCCCTGTCCAGGGAATGCCTGTATACCCTTTTTCTAGATTTGCCAGCTAGTAACATTTGCTAATCACCAGTTTAGTAACACTCACTAATCCATATCTACCATGTGCAGGCGTGCGGCAGGCTTCTGGATTTTACTGTTAAATTCTTCCAACCAATATTTATTGAACCCCTCTTGTATGCCAGGTGCAAAGTTCTTCTGGAATTTGCGAACAGCAGAGGCCGTCGCTCTGCCCACAAAATTACATCCCAGTGGATGTGACTGTACAGATAAGCACAGTGCTAGTGGAGCACGTAGCGAGGGCCTCTAATTGAGACTGGGGGGAAAGGAGGGCTTCTCAGGGCGGGTGACACACACACAGGGCAAGGGTGACTGCTGCCTTCCCTAGTATTTCGCAATATGCACTCAGGACCTGGCACACGGCCTCTTCTCCTTCCCGAGGCTAGAAGCAGAGGAGTCCAAAACCCTAGGAGATGGCATCGGGACATGGCAGTGGGATCCTGTGTCCCCAGGTCGTCACAAGGACAGAAGCTGCCTGAAGAGTAGAAACGCCTGCCTTGAATTGTTACGTGAGCGAGAAATAAAGTCCTCATCGCGTTTAGCTGCTGCCGTTGCACGTCATCGAGCATAATCGTCACTAGTGAAAGTGCTTTATGCGCACCCTCTCCTTTGAGCCTCTCTGCAATCCTGTGAAATGGAGACTCGAATCACCCCAATTCTACAGATGAGGAAGCTGAGTCTCCGGGAGGTTAAGTGACTTGTCCAGGGTCCACAGCTAGTAAATTAAATCGCCTGAACTCTAACACAGAGACGTCTGTCTGCAAAGTCCAGGCTTTGACTCCAGCCTGTGACTCTGATTCTGATCAATACAAAACCCAGCCTGCTACCCAGCCCATGCAGTTGAACCCAGAAGAAGCAGGAGACAGTCCTGTCCTGGGACTTGTATTAATGGGATGAGACAGGATTTCCCCAGGGCAGGGATCTGAAGGCCAGAGGCCAGACAGAAAGGGCAGTCCTCTCGCCTTGGGGAGAGCCAGGTTTTCCAAGGGTTTGGAGACTGCTGCCTGCAGATCTGGGCAGTGCTGCACACCCCAGACCCCGAATCCCTCCTAGACCGTGGGAGAGAGATGGGAGGCAAGCTCCAAGTGGGAGGACCCCCAAGATCCCTTCTCATTCCTGCTCTCTTGAAAATGTTTTTCTTCGCAGGCCAGTGAGGTACCTCTCTCTTTGTAGCCAAGATGTCCAAGGCTGACAGCCTAAAACTGCCTGCTTGCTTTTAAGTGTCAGGAGATGTAAATAGTTTTAGTCTTCAGTGGTTTCTGATTGAATATCCTTTTGAAGTAATGATAGCTATAATTTAAAGCAACAGTTACCATATTTTCCTTGCTGGCTGGCCTTCTTTGAAGCACTAAGTATAAATCTGCTTAAAATCTTAAAATAGCTGTAGCTCTGTGTCAGTGTTCTACCAGGAGCCAGGGAGATTCGGCCTCTAATTGCCATCATCTGTAACCAATATCAGCAGCACAGTGGGCTCGTGACAAGGTGGCTGGGAGAATTGCTCTGACATGGACAGGAAGGTGGAAGCAGAGACATGGTCCCCCTTGGGGACCCTTGGCTTTGGTAGGAGTTCGGAAGAAACCTGTCCTGAAATTAGGACCAAATGGGCTCTGGGCTGTTAGGAGATTTTCAGGACTGTCTTTTCTAGGCCCTTCCAGGAGCATGGATAGAAATGAGAGGGCCTCCTTGCAAAATAGAACTCAGAAAGTTCAAGGGTAGACAAGAAATCCGTCCTACCCGATATAATTCTCAGGGCTACCTCCATGCCTGGCATAAGGTCTGATGCACTTACTCTTCCTAAGATGAAGGAGGGCTTTGAAGATAGTGTGGTTGGTCACTGGCGTGGAATAGTGCACAACCATGTCTGTGGCACTTGGCAGACACATTTAAACTGGCTACTGCGTTCTCATTCATTCACAAATATTCATTCAACAAGTACTTATTGCATCCCTACTGTGTGCAGGTCAGGGGACAAAACAGTCAGCCCCCTCTGCATTCACAGGGTTTGCACTGAGCACAGTAGAGAGAAGGTGGGCGATGATAAGTGCTAAGGAGAAAAATAAAGGTGAGGAAAAGGGAATGCCAAGGTTGCAATTTTAAATAGGCTTGCCCCCGAGAAGCTGGCATTGAATGGCACTTCCATTTCTGTAAAAACGTTTCAATGGAAAGTGTACTAATATGTATCTATCTAGGCCTTCTCAAAAGCCCTGTTAGGAAACCTACAGAGAAGCTGATAATCTTATCTTTGAGTGCCTGGACTGTGGGTGGCTTTTTTTTCTTTTCTGTGCATGCATTTTCTAAATGTCTTATGATAAAGATGCATGCATTTTGGGGAAAGCGGTAATTGGATTTGGCAGTTCCTCAATAACTTAAACACAGAATTACAATATGATCCAGCAATTCCACTCCTGGGTATAAAATACCCAGAAGAATTGAAAATAGGTGTTCAGACTTGCACGTGAATGTTTATAGCAGGCCAAAAAGTACAAAATAGCCCAAGTGTCTGTCACTCAACGATGAATGGATAAACAACATGTAGTCTATCCAGACGATGGAATATTATTTGGCTGTGAAAAGGAAGGAGGTGCTGATACCTGCCACAGCTTAGTGAAGCTCGAAAACACTATGCCAGGTGAAAGAAGCCAGATGCAAAAGGTCACATAGTGTATGATTCCATTTACACAGAGTATGCAGAATAAGCAAATCCATAGAAACAGAAAGCAGGTTAGTGGTTGCCCAGGGTTGGGTGGGACAGGGCTTAACGGCTCTAAGGTGTCCTTTGAGGAAGATGAAAACACTGGAACCCAGGCAGTGATGATGGCTGCATAACACTGAACACACTAGATGTCACTGAATTGTGCACTTTAAAATGGTACAATGGTAAATGTTATGTTATCTGTGTTTTCCTACAATAAAGAAGGCATGGTAACTGGGGGCGGGGGGAGGGTTACTGGAAAAACTTCGTGGCTATTTGTACCCATGAGGGTTCCCTGAAGGGTCTTTGTCAGGTGACCAAGGGGTCAGGTGCCAGGAGAGTTGGCAGAGGCCCTGTTAGAAAGACTCATTCCTTGCAGCAATTGAGCACCTTCTAGATGCCAGGTGGTGAGGCCACAATAGTGCACAGTGACAGGCCCTCTGTGGTAGAGCCCTGCCAGGAGCTGGCCTGGGAAGGGTGACAAGTGGGCACAGGTGAGGCGTAGGTGTGAGGCTGCTCCTGTGGGGCTGAGCTGTGGGCCCAGATGCGTCTGCCCTGGCCCCGCCATGCTTCTCTGGTTTGAGGGCACAGACATCAAAGAGAGGCCAGACAGACACTCTGGGAGATCACACCAAATGCATGATGGGAGTTAGCTGGGAAACAAGCTGGGTGGCTCTGGAGCCCATTAAGAGATTATGGTTTTCCACTGACGATCCACAGAGAGGGCAATCTGGACACCAATAATTGGGGAAGAGCCTGTTTTCCTACGACCTGCGCATTCCAGACTCCCTTGGGAGAAGTTCCCATACTTTTTAGGATGGTGGAAATCAAGATGTTTTAACATGGAGAGGGCAGGGAGAGAGAGGGTCCCTCTTCCTTCACTGGTGCAGGGGGCAAGCCCTCCCGTCACACCTGACACCTTGCCCTCACCTCCCCGAGAGCCCAGAAACTAGTCCCTGCAATCCCACTTCCCATGTGCACATGGGACTCTGTCCATGCCCCGTGGCCCACTGTGACGTTCTGAGTCATGCTTTAGAGCTGCATGTTCTCGTTCCAAAATACAACAGAGGAAGATCCAAGCAGCCTGAGGGTCCTTGCCTGCTTCTCCTGTGAGGAAGGGCCAAGGCTTGCTCCAGTCCAAAGCCCAAGCACAGCAGGGCTTGGTACCCACTCCAGCCTCAAGAGAAGTCGCCCTGCCCCCTCTGCCCCACCCAGGGGTATCCCTGTGTTGGCATGCCCTGCAGCTGGTGCCTCTCCCCATTCCCTCCCATGTACATGACGATGCTCTAGCCAAACCTGACCACACTGTCCTGGAACAGCCCCTGCCCTCCCACCTCCAGGCCTTTGCACTTCCTGTTTCCTCCCAAAGTGCCACCTGTTGAAGTCTTAGCCGTCCTTCACTCTCATTTCAAATGCCCCCTCCTCCATGCCCTCTTCCTCCCTCCAAGTGTCTTCTTGCCCGTGGGCACGGTTGGTCCAGCACTCCTCTGTGGGCAGCTGACACTCAGCCACGTACAGACTTCATTTGTGTTATCCTCGGAGCTTAAATGCACCCCATAGAGCCCGTGGTTTAGAGCACCGCCTGGCAGTTGGGCAGCCTGGGGTTCAGTCCAGACTCAACATGGACAGATCGCCTTACCTCTCTCCACCTCGGTGCTCTCACCTGTGAAGTGGAGATTAGAATAATGACAGCCAATACCTACACCACCGGCTTCTGTGGAGAATTGCGTAAGAAGATGTTGTAGCAAAGCAGGGTGGAGACGGGGGTGACAAATGCAGTGCCTGCATGCCAAGTGTAAGGAGGCGCTCGCGGGTCCTGAGGTGCAGGCTTCTCCCTCGCCTCACCCTGGTCCTGACCTTGACCCTGACCTTGGTGCACAGCATGCTGGGCATCCTAGATGAGTGCCTGTGACAGACTGGCGAATGCACAGACATCCTGACGCACACACACACACTCCTGTACGTGAACAGCTCCACCCGTGTGTAGTGTGGCTGGGGCTGTGTGTGTGTGTAGTGTATGTCCACATACACATGCTTCTCTATGTACATTTATAGGTGCATGAGAAGTGCCTGCAAATATATACTGTTTTCCGTGACTTCAGAATTGGAACGAAAGCATTGCACCATTACGGCCTTTCATTTTGTTTGAGTTTTGTGCACATTTATATTACTTTTGTAACACAAAATAAAGCATTTGTAGCAATGCAGTGAAGCAATGGGCCCGGGATGGACTCTGCTCTGTCATTTACTGGCTGTGTGATCTTGGCGCAGTGTCTCTATTGCATTGAGTCTCAGTTTCCTCACTGTGAAAAATAGATGGTGATAGTTACCTCACAGGATATTACGAGGATTAAACAAGATAACACCCTGTCTTTCTAGTCTGTAAGTGTTCTCCTCAGGGTCCGGAACCTCACTGGGGTTCAGTAAATACTTGCTGAGTTGAAATGTCACGTCACAAGCTTAATGGGTGACCACTGATGGCTTCCTGGTACCCTTGCCAGGATGTAGTGACCATGTGGCCTTCGTGCGCTGAGAATGTGAGCAGCAGCTTGTGTGAGGCTCTTGGATCAGCTTCTAAGAGAGACCTACTCAGTCATTTTTGCAGGAGAAGTAAACCAGCGCTCCCCAATTAGACTGGAAGAGTGTCGGGGCCACACCACGGGCTCACAATGCCTGGGAGACCAAACCAACCAGAATTCTAGAGGTTGGTAAACTGGAATAGGTGTCTCCAGTAACCTTGGCCTGGAGGCTGGCAGCTTGGTATGAGGAAGAGTGAAGACTAGGGGTTGGGTGGACATATTGCTTCACCTCTCCGAGCCTCAGTGTAAAATGGGGGCAATTTCTGTCTTGCATGGTTGTGGTGAATACTAAATGCAATGCCAACTGTAAAGTGCCTTTCCCATAGTAGGTCCCTCAAAATCTTTGTCTCCTTACTTCTCTGTGCTTGATGGAGAAGATGGGAAAAATTGTCTTGGCATACTCAAGTATTCTGCCTCCTTACACTGGGACATTTCACTTCAACAAATATAAACTAATTGATTGATCCATCTGCCAAATATTTACTGAGCTGGTACTGTGTGTTGGGCACCATGCTAGGTGCCAGGGATTCAGGGACGAGAAAGAAGACACTGGCCACCCTCTCAGACTTAGCGTCTAGCAGGGAGGCACCCAGTGGTCAGACAACCAACAATGAATCACATGGTTACAGCTGCGCTATTGCTCCAAAGGGAAAGAATGATGCAGCGTGAGAACCACCACCACTGGGGGCTCAGAGAGGACCCCTTGGAAGAGGTGTGTTTGAGCTAAGAACTGAGGGAGGAGTTGGCATTAACCCAGCAAAATGGTGGTTGGGGAGTGAGGGATTAACTCCAGGCTGAGGGAACAGCTTGTACAAAGGCCCTGAGGAAGTGACAGAGAAATGACAGATAACAAGCTGGAACAGAGAGAGCCTGGGATAGAAGGACAAGTAACATCAGGCTGGGGCACAGGACAGTGAGGTCCTGGAAAGCTTCACTAGGTGTTGGATCTTCTACCCCCACAGGCAAAAAGAGGCCAGTGAAAATTGAGGTGAGAAACGTGATCAGATCTGTGGTATAAAAAGATCTCTCCTCAATCCAGGAAATTTCAAAGTGGACCAGATATTATGTGTCAGTGGTCAGCAAACCTTCTGTAAGGGCAAGAGAGTAAATGTTTTAGGTTTTGTGGACTGTATTCTCTGTCACAATTGCTCAACTCTGCCCTTACAACTGGAAGCAGCCATAGGCAATAAGTCAACAAGTAAATGGGACTGTGCGCCAATAAAACTTTATTTACAAAACCAGACAGAGGGAATGGCCTGCGAGCCATAGTTTGCCCCACCTTGTACATGATGGTGTTAATGTTGTCAGTGATAATGACATCAAGGTTATGTGTTTTTTTAAGTGCTGCTCTGTTAGAGGCATGTACTGTAGAAATCATGGGTGACAGGACATGAAGTTTGAGATCTTTTTCCCCCTAATTTCCAGCAAAACCATGGGGGATAAACAGATGAAACAAGATTGACAAAATGTTGATAATTGTTGAAGATGGGTGATGGATAATTGAGGTTCATCAAACAATTCCCTCTGCTTTTGTTTATTGAAAATGTTTCTGGTGCGTGTGAGAACATTTCCATAATAATAATAAAAAAAAGTGTAAAGCCCTCTCCAGATCTATTAAAGCAAAATGGAGAATGGACTATGGGGGACAAAGGGATATCTGCCCTGTGGCTTGGCCCTCAGCCTCCAAAAGTTGACCATCTCGTAGGGGTGAGAAAGGACTCCACTGAGAAGAGCAGCTGGGGGCTGTGGTTGGTGGTGGAGGAAATGTGTTTGAGCTAAGATTTCCTGATGATGTTGGTGGGTAGAGATGCATGGCGGAGCCATACCCCATCACAGTGGTGGGCCCGGCGTGGCCGAGACAGAAGGTGCAAGCAGGGCTGCTGGAAGGCTGAGGTAGCTCTCATGGCAGTGTCTGCAAAGGGAGGCAGCACCCTGCAGGGGTGGAGCACTCGGCTCCTGGCACCATGTTGCCCAACCTCAAAGCCTCTTGCCACCGTTTGCTAAATGTAAGGCCTTGGGCAAGTCACTTGTCCTCTCTGTGCTTCCATGTCTCTGTCTTCACAATGGGAAGAAGAACATTAGAACAAAGAAAATGCATAATAAATGGCGTCCACAGCCATGATGCTGCCCCCTGCACAGGAGAATGACAGAAGCACATCTGTGCGCTGAAAAATCCCCTGTAGTTGCAGGGAGAAGATGCATTATGGAGAAATCAAGGCAGGGAGGTGCTGCAGGGGCAAGAAGCCAGGTTAATCATAGTGGGAAGGAGCAGGGTGTGAAGAATTGGAAGACAAAACAGGTAAAATAAAATGTAGTGAACTTGGCAATTGAGTAGACGGAGGGGCCTAGGTGGTGGGGGTGGGGAGGAGTGAGAGGTACAAAGGTGGGGGGCGGGGCAGGGCGGAGGGAAGACACTGTCCTGGAGCCTGGGAGAAGAGGTGAATGTTCGGGGAGAGCGTTGTTCTGCAGTGAAATTGGGTTGGGCATGTTGAGTTTGAGATTACCGTGGGAATCGGATTGAAATCCTAAAGAGATGAGGGTGTGGCCCTAGTTCAAGGTAATTGATGTAAGCTTTCCTGTCACCTTCAAAATAGGCTCCTGTTTTGTACATCCTGAGCTCTTGGAACTGGTTATTTAGACAGGCTGTCATGCGGACACCTCAGCGGCCTCTTCCTAAAGATAATGTCAGGGATTATACCGTAGTTGACTCTCTTACAAGTGCGGATGTTGTTTCACAAAATATGTTCCCCCGTTGGGTGTTCTAGGAAAATAATATTTTGGGGTCAAGTAAGTTTGGGAGGCATTCAGCTAAACAAAAAAGCAAACACGTTTCTGTAATGCAGGATTTATCAGGGCCTCCAATGTGCTCCTGCGTTTTGTGCCCTCTGGAGAGGAACGTGGCATGTAATATTTATCAAACTTACCTTCCTGCAGAACTACTTATTTACTTGGCCAGGTACGCAGTACTGAAAGTTAAGCATCTGGACCTGGCGGTTGCGGAAACCTCCAGGTTTGCAGCGTATTGGAGCAGAGCTTCACGCACTTCATACTGTGCAGGCCTTAGTGTGGAGCCCTCATTACAAACACTGTCCCGGGAGATGCCAGCCCGCCATACTGGCCCACAGACCAGACTTTGAGGAAGGCCTTAGAAGACCACCTTCTTCAATTGGCCAGCCCCTGAGGGGGATGCCATGAGGATTTAGGCCAGAGCCGGGCAGCTAGAACTTGATCAGCGCTGTTATCAGGGGTTCCCCTCCCCTTACTTCGTCCCTAGAGCCAGAAGCGTAGTTGCTCCCTGGGTACATTTGCTTTCCTGTCTGGAGCATGGAAGGAGCCAGGGAGCAGTGGAAATCCACACAGTCTGTCAGCAGGAGGGAGAAGGAGAGGGGCCTGGGCGACTCCCTGACCATCTGAACAAATCGCTCCTGAAATGACACGTTGACTGGCCAGAGCCGGGGGGTGGGCACATGCCACGGCATCCAGTTGGCAACAGAGCTCATGGCTGGGGACGATCCGACAGGTCAGCCGTGTGTGTGTGTGTGTGTGTGTGTGTGTGTGTGTGTGTAACACTTCTTTCAAAACTGCCAAATCATCTTAATTAGATTGAACAGTCCTCCAGTCCCTTATTTAGAATGGAATGTGGGGCCCCAGCTCTGCTTTCCTTTAACATGGGGACGGGGGAATGAAAATAAACTTTGGTTTTACTGTGGCTGAGAGGCAAAGGGTGTGAGTTTGTGTGTGCGTACATGTGTGTGTGTGTGTGTGTGTGTGTGTGTGCGTGCATGTGTGCACACACATGTGTGCCTGGATTTCAACCAGTGGATGCTCTGTGCCAGCAGCTGTCATTGGACCTGAGCATGTCTTCCGTAGGATGAAGGCTCCTGGGATCCTGTGGGAGCATACCAGAGGGTGCCTGTCCCAGGCCCTTCTATCCAAGCCCTACTTTGGAGCCTTTGAAAGCCCTTCTGCCAAAGGGCCTGAAGTTTTGAAACTCTACGTTTGGGTTATATACCACTAGGTTTGGATCCCTGCTCTGCTGTTTACTTGACAAGCCTCTTAACCTCTCCTTGGACAAGCCTCGTAACCTCTCCGAATCTCAGTTTAGTCTTCAGGAAAATGGGGATAGCAGTTGCTTCCCATGCCCGTGGGGTGGTTGTAAGGATGAGATGAGATAATGCCTGTAAAGTGTAGGAACACAGTAGGTGCTCAATAAATGGTGGTTTTGTGTGTTTTTTTTTGCCTATCCAAGAATCTAATGAGTAAGAGCTAATGAGCTTTTCACACGTTTGTTTCATTGGCGTGAGCACTTTCTGATACTTGAAGCATTTAGAACAGAGCTTTTATTGGCTTCTCTAAACACCCCGGGGGGTAAGGGAGGGATGTTTCCAGAGGTTGAGACATGTCCAGGCTGAATGTCCAGTGGTCACTGGGACGATACTAAATTATAGGTTGACATCCCTGGAGTCCTGAGTATAAGGAAAGTGACTCCTTAATGAGCAACGCCTTGGGGACAAAACTCCTTAAGACCCAGCATGTTGAAACATGAGAAAGGAAACCTAACATGTCCTCGACATTTTGATGTGAAGTGGCCTCTTTGAGCCCCTGAGGCCATCTTGCTCCTACCTTATGTAGTGAGGAGTGACAGGCTCAACTGTAAGGAGAGTGGAGTCCCTTCATTGTGGATTTCTACCCCGGTCTCCCTGGGGACCCCCGCTCGGCCTCCCCGGGGACAGTGCTTGCCCTCTGCCTTCTCTAATCCTCTATCCGAGCAGAGGAAGATCTGACTGAGAGCCTTCATACTCAGTGAGATGATAGTAACTGTTAGTAATAAGAACCACTTTGCTGGAGCTTTAATCCATCATTTCATTTTCCCCCACACGGTCCAAGATAGAGAGCAGTTTGTGGATGAGAAAACAGGACCCAGACGGGAAATGAGTATGGTGGCCCCACATGAAGCTGGGGTGTGAACCCAGCTGCATTGGGCTCCAGAACCTCGGTGCTTTTCACCGTGCCACCCTGGGTGTCCCCTTTGCCTTGTCCCCGTGCACAAGTCCAAGGGCTCAGTCTCAACTCCTCCCACTGCACTTCCACCCTCCCCAGCTTCTGCTCCCAAACTCACCCGTAAACACCGCCTCTCCTGGCACATCTGACATTATTCACTTTGCACGTAATGCTGCTTCGTATGACAGTCCCCAACCCCCTGGGATAAACTGGAGCACTTTTTAAAGTCTCTTGATACATGGGCTTCTCTGGGTGACACTGAATACATTGTACTGTCACCTTATGTGAAAGGCAGTGAGTGGCATCTGGCTTCTGGGCTTATCTCCTGTGCTTGTTGAAGGATCATTGTATTTCCTCTTCTCGTGAAAACACCTGACCCTCCCACTGCTCAGATGACAGGGTGGTCCCCAGTGGCTGCTCTCTCCAGGGCACTCCTGGACCCCAAGAGGGGAGGGCCCTGTGCTGGCTCAGTGCTGGGAGAATGCTCCTCACATGGCCCCAAACTACTCTAGCGAGAAAGGTGACTTTTTTTGCTCACTCTTGTAAGTGAAAGATTTGCTGGTTGTATAGTTATTAATAGAAGGGAGGGCTGAACATGTCATTGTAGTAACATGTAGAGGTAGTTAGGTTGTCAGTTGCCTAGCCAACACCTATTCTCCCCTTATTTCTCATCCAAAGAACCCTAATCCCTGAGGATAGTAGTGTGGTCAGCTGTAGGACTATTTTCCCCAACCTCCCTTGTAGCTAGCTGTGTGTCTTACTTCTGGCCAACAAGATACAAGGAGTTGTTGGGAGAGATTTCCAGGATGTCTCCATAAAAGAATGACCAATGAGGAAAGCTTTTTTTTCCCCCTCACTTCCTTCTCCTTCTTGGGGCGTAAATGTGATGGTGGGAGCATCAGCAGCCATTTTAGATCATGAGGTAACTGTGAGGAGGGAAACAACGTGCTAAGAATGGAAGAATAGAGTGACAGAGGAGCTTGGGTTCCTAATGACCATGGCGCCCCCGTGCCAATCCTGGAATGCTTACCTCTGGACTTCCTTCATGTATACAGTATACAGCAACAACCCATTATATGTCTCTGTTATTTGGGGGTTTCTATCGCATGCAGTCAGATCTAATCCTTATTGATACATAACACTTAAAAGTGGATGGCATTCCAATAATGGAAAAATATGTATGCACAAAGTTCTTCATTGCTGCAATGTCTGTAAGTGCACATTTTGGAAACAATCTGAATACCCACACGCATGAGATTGGCTGAATAATGGTGATGCATCCACGCAGTGCAGTTCTGGACAGCTGTGAAAATGAATGTGGATGGTACCTGTGGACTTACGTGGGGGCGCTTTCCACAATATATTGTTAGAGTAGGATGCTACTTTGTGTGTAGAAAAGGAGAGGGGGGGGGGAAGACCATACAAGGATTTGCTCATCTGTGCAAAACAGAGAAAATAGCTAGAAGTAGCTAGAAGGATAAAACAAACGAATAAGTTTGGTTAGTTACAGGAAGTGGGTGAGAATGGATTGAAAGAAGAGAAAGAATGGGAGGGAGTGACACTTCTCTAACATACTTTCTTATACAGTTCTGACTTTTGAAACCATGTTAATATTTCATGTACTCAAAAAAAGAAAAAGGAATAAAATCAACAAGGTTGGGGGGAAACCTTAAAATGAAATACAAGTAAAAACAAATGAACCGAACTGTATTTCAAATGAAACACACAACCACTGAGAGGAAAGGTTGGGGAGAGCTGACCCCAGTGATTTTACAACACGATGTTTGGATGAAAGACGAAGGAAACCTATGTGAGTCTTAAACTCTAGATAGTTGGGTTTTTGGGGGTTTTTTGCAGATGTATAGGTTAGCAATTCTGAAAAGACTGTGTATTTTGGGATTGAGCAAATAAATATATTGTGCATAATGGGAGCCAGGTTTTTTGCTGACAGAGAAGGGAGTTACATATATGGAAGTAGAAGGATACACTGAACTCTGCAGTGTTGGATTAGAATTGACAGTATCAATGTTTTTTTTGTTTTGTTTTGTTTTGTTTTTTTTTGTGTGTGTGTGTGTGTATAGTGTGTATATAATATACATATATATTTATATCTACATACATACACATGTCTATGTGGTTTATATATGCTTATGTATATGTACTAGTATAAATATATTTATATATAGATATATTTACATAGCTATTACTTGCATAAATATATATCTACATGTTTATGAAATTATATATAGATATATCTATATATTTATACAAGTATTGTAAATGTAATATATATAGATACATATATATTTTTTTCTGTTAAGAGAGAAGGAAATCTAGAAAAATGTTTACATTTGGGGCCCCTGGGTGAAGGGTTTATGGGAATCCTTGGTACAGGCCTTACAATTTTTCTGTCAACCCGAAGGTATGTCAAAATAAAACAGAACTAAAAGAAAGAAACCAAAGTGGGCAGCTCATTAGACTCAATGCTGAGGCGTGAACCCAGTTCTCTGGCCCCAGTTGGTGTTTCTTCTTGTGCCCCAGCCGCGTCTTCCTCCTTAGCGTGTCTACGGAGGACTCTCAGGTGAAGGTGAAGTGAAGGTCAGGTGAAGATGGGTTTCCGACACCGCTCCTCATTCATCTATAGGAAGGGTCGCTGACATGGACACCGGGAGAAGGGAAACAGGAGGACAGGGTGCCCTCCGTGGGGCTGCGACCGTATCTCCAGGAGCTTTGGTTGCTGCTGGCACACTAGGCCATGAGGAGTCTGTCTGGGTCGTGGTGTGGGCCCGGGGAAGGGGGCCTGGCACAGACTTTGAGGGTCTTCTCTGCGCTCTCAACTTCCCCTGCTCCCCATTGCTCCACCTGTCTTCCTTAAACACATGCAGGAAGTCTTTCTTCACTGCCATATACCCCCCCACCCCCCCACCCCCCCACCTCCCCCCATCCCTCCCCACCCCCCCACCCCCGGTTTATTTTCTCCCTGTGTGGCAGATGGGGCTGTTTCTCTCCTAGGCATCTTGTACTTCCACTTGTTGCTTTTCAAGAGTTGCAACGGTAATTCAATGCGATGGCCAAAAAAAGGAAGGAATGAGCATGCCCCCTCCTTGGGCCTCCCCTATTCGATTGTGAAGGTTCTGCTTTTGAAGCCTAAATGGTTCAGAGTTTGGCAATGGTGCCAGGTGGGACTTGGTTCAGAACTTTGCTCCTGGACCTCAGTTCCCCACCTGCAACGTGGGGCCCGTGAGGGCGTTGAACTCACTGAGTGGTTTTGAGGATTAAATGAGATAAGCATGTATGTGCCTATTCTAGTGCTCAACATGCATTAGTGAGTCGCAGCGGTTGATGGTTGCGGATTTGTGCAGCAGTACAAGAGATGAGTCAGAGCCACGAGGCTTCCCTGAATCCAAACTCATTTTCCCTGGAATTGCATTCAACCGGTGAGTGCATTTGATAGGTTCGATGGCCCTCCAGAAAAAGACACGTTTTTAAGCTGCCTGGACAATAACCTTCCCTGAGTCTTTCCCAGACAGTGGAGAACTCAGGCCACCCCGCCCAGCACTGGGTGTGTGTTGCTGAAGCTTCGTCTTCCCTGGACACAGAACTGCATCCCTGTGCTTTCATTTTCCAGATGCATCTTCTCCCCCTGCTTCACCTTGGTTAGTTTCAGGAGGCAGCAGTCTGCTGCTGTGGAGGGAAATAGTCCACGTTTTCTTCATCCATTCGTTATCTGATGAACATTTGGGTCGTTTCCCCTGTTTGACTATTGTGAATAATTCTGCAAGGAACATTCGAGTACAAGTTTTTGTGTGGAGGTCTGTTATCTCTCTAGGCATGGAATTGCAGGGTCGTATAGAAACTCGATTAAGCCTTGTGAACAACTCAAACTGTTTTTCGAAGGAATCATGCCGTTTTACATTCCCACCAACAGTGTGTTAAGGTTACAATTTCTCCAACACTTGCTGTTGTCCACCTTTTTTGTTTTAGCCGTCCGAATGGATGTGAAGTGATGTGTCATTGTGGTTTTGACTTGCGTTTCTCTCATGTCTAATCATATTGAGCACTGTTTAATGTGCGTATTGGTCATTTGTGTGTCATTTTTGAAGAAATGTCTATTCAGACCCTTGGCCCATTTTCAAATTGGGTTGTCTTTTATTATTGATTTGAAATATTTTTTATGGACTCTAGATATAATTCTCTTATTAAATAGGTAATTTCCAAATATTTCCCTCCATTCTGTTGGCTATGTTTTCATCTTCTTGCTGGTGGTGTCCTTTGTAACACACAGTTTTATATTTCGATGAAGTTTAATATATCTATTTTATTCTGTTGTTACGTGTGTTTTGGTGTCACATCTAAGAAGGCTTTAACTTACCCAAGGTCACAAAAATTTATGCTTGTATTTTCGTCTAAGACTTTTATAGTTTTAGTTTCTACAGTTAAGTCCATCGTACATTTTGAGTTAATTTTTGTGTATAGAATGAGGAAGGGATCCAACTTCATTCCTTTGTGTCAGATATCCAGCTGTCTCCATTTTTAAAACACAGATGCAGTTTCATTTACCAGTTGGTAAATAGTGTCCCCTCTTTTGCTCTGACCCTTCCTTGAGGCCTGTTGGACACTCCCATGACTCACAAACTGACCTGCCCATGTCCGGCACAGCAGGAGGCCTCAGGACCCCCCTAGTTACGATGCCAGTGAGGTCCCAGTTGTTAAATATTTTGAATGTCACACCTCTGTGTTGGTGTGTGTCATGACGCATTCTCAGGGTTGGAGATACTGATATCAAGTCAGAGATGTTTCCTAACTTGCCGTTAATAATCACATATTGTGTCTTGAGGGGGTGTTGCTGGAGCAAAGAGACATGCCAGCTTTTCTGTAATTATCACACCAGTGAAGACTAGAGTGAGAGTGGACCCTGACACAAAATGAGCTTAGCTGTTGCGTGGAAGCCTGTGAACCAAAGACCTCAGAGGTGGCAAGAAGAGAAAGTTCCGTTGTGTTTTCTCCACAGGCAAACTTGTAGCCCCCGTCACGACACTGTGCTCCCATCACGAGGTCCCGTCTGAGGACGAGGAAGAATACTTGAGTGGGTTCCTCCTGGGTCTCCCTCTAGGGGAGATTGCCTGATCCTCCCTTTGCAGAGCGAGCCTGACTGTCAGCCATTTTGCTGGATGGAAGGGCCGGTCTCTTTCCTGAAAAGGTTGAATAGTCAAAACAACTTCCTTGAAAGTCTGCAGTTTGCAGACCATTCTACCTTGATGCCTGGTGCCTCCTATGTCCCGGTGACTGTAGAGCTCTCCGGGCCATGGGGAGGGACTCTGCCCATCCACCGGAAGGGCCCTGCCTCTGCCAGCCCTTCTGTCCCCTCCCTCGCCCACCCTCTCTGCTCAGCCCCTTTCTACTGCAGTATCTTCGTTCCACATTTCTGGATAATTGTGTTTTTGGCAATGGCCCTTCTGTGTGCTGTGGAGCAAGCAGTCGAGTCTATGACCTTTTCCCAAGTACTATTTCCAGCTGGGCCATGCCATCCTGTTCTGCTGTATTCCAGGACGCAAAATGTCAGAGGCCTTGCCAGGAGGACAGACCCTGGTGTGGAAACCTCCTGGCCTGCCTGTTAGGTGGGCAATAAAGGAGCGTCTTAGGAGAATCAGTGCGAGCATATGACGGCACCCAGCCCCAACCTCACTGACTGACCTTATGAATGGTTCGAACTGCACCTTCATATTTAGGTGATCAAGAGGAACTGGGTGTATATTTAGCACCTTGGATATGGCTGGGAAAAGACAGGACAACTGAAAATGGCTGCTGCCTTCCAACTACACTCTGGCGCTGCCTTCGTATAGGAAAACATGATGACAAGTCCCTGTCACATAGCAAACCCGGACAAAGGGTAACTTACTCTCTTTATAATGACTATACTTTTGAATTGTACTTAAACTTATTATGTTTGCTAATTATTAAAATATTTTTACAAAATTTTGATATTTAAGACTTTTTATTTTATAGAATATTTGCAAGTCATTTTCCCGACAATCAAAAAGACATTTTTAGGAAAAGCCTGATGTCATTGGTGAATTCCAAAGCAGCAGTGCATTCAGTGACTACGTATCGCGTGCTCACCAATACCAGGCCCTGGGATGCATCCAGCTCCATGATAACTCCCAGCCCAAAGATGCAAACCCCACCCCGCCCCCACCAGCTCAGGTTCAAGTATAAAAGGGGACGAGCCATAGAGGGACAATGAAGAAAAGGGGAAGTGTCAACCTCTAAAATTCTACTGACTTTAGGAAAACTGTGGGTCTCCAAGAGTCTCCCAGTCCAGCACCATCCTTCTGCCCTTTGTCACATTCCCATACCATTGGGGTCCAGCTCTTGTCCACCCCATGTGCCCAAGCTTCTTGAATCAAGGCACCAGACCACCACAGCACCTAGCAGTGTCCCAGAAGGTATTAAGGGCACAGGATAAATAGGGTCCCTGAATTATCCATTTTATCTGAAGCTCTTTACAGGAAAAACTACCTTTATAACAAGATAAACAGGGACATATCATGGAGTACGATGCAAATTCCTATCTAAGATAAAAAGTGAGGCATAAAATAACGTGAACTCTTGTGGAAGGTCACTTTGCCTCTAACCCCAGATTCTTCACACTGTACATTCACTCACCCCTTTTCTAATGACCTTCGGGTGGGGAAGCCTGAGAAATGGCATGACCCATGCCCATCCCAGTATGTGATCAAATGGAGACTGCTGGGCCTGGAAAGGCTGAGAGGTTGTCTGCCTTTGATTTTGGCCTTCACTTAGTTCCAACCCTGCAAGACTGGTCTTTGGTGAAATGACTGATCATTCTCCCTTCTCACCTGCCTCCCAAACCTCTTCACAGGTCTTTCGTCCCTTGTCCTTCCTGTACCTTTTCCCTACCACCCCAATGTAGTAGACACAGATTGACTGTGTCTGCCAGGTACACTTTCCCCTCTTTCCATGATAATAGCACCTTCACTTTCTTCAAGGAACTTCCTCTTCTTGCCACACCCCTGGCCATTGTGATTGGCCCAGCAATGAACACATGACCCAAGCTAAGCCAATCAGAATTCTTCCTGGGGATTTTACAGTGAAACTAGCAAGAGAAAACCATTTCTTTCCCTATGGATCATCAGCTCTAAGGCCACAGAGTTAATGATGTCTGTGTACCTGCCACCAGAAAATGTCTGAGATAAGACTGTTAATACTGAAGCAAATGCTGAAATGAAAAAAGAAAGTACTGATGCTTTCAGATGCCTAATCTACATCATAGAGTCTTTGTGAGGATTAAATGAGTTAATAGGTACATGTGCTTAGCACATAGTCTGTGCTCAGTAAATACTAGATGTTAATATTTATTCTACCCTTGTCTTCCCCAGTTACACGAACCAATAGACCCTCTTTTTAGAAAAGACTGTTTGAACTGGGTTTCCATCTCTTGCACCCAGACTCTCAGGATCCCAGGAACATCTTTCCTTAGAAAGAAAAGCAGGTGCTCTATTACATCACACAAATGTGTCAGTGACTATAGTAGCCGGCCTCCAAGATGGCCCCAATGATGCTTGCCTCTTGGTATTCATGACATTGTATGGTCCCCTCCCATGTTGGATAGGGCTGACTTGTGTCACTACAATAGGGTATTGCTGAAATGATGGAGTGTGGCTTCTGAAGCTGGCTCAAAAAGACATTGAGTGTTCTGTCCTGTTCCCCCTAGGGTCACTTGCCCTGGGGACAGAGCTGCCATGTTGTGAGAACACTCAAACAGCCCTGTGGAGAGATTCTTGTAGTAAGCAACAGACCTCCTGGCCACAGCTGTGTGAGTAAGCGATTTTGTAAGTGGATGCTCCAGTCCCAGCTAAGCCTCCAGGTGACTCTAGCCCTGTCTGACATCTTGACTGCAATGTCGTAAGACACGCCATTCCAGAACCACCCAGCTAAGCTGCAATTAAAATTCTGATACTCAGAAAGTGTGAGATAATAACAGTTTGTTGTTTTATATGACTGCATTTTGGGGTAATTTGTTATGTAGCAATAGATAATTAATACAGTGTCTTAATGCCGACTCCTGCCAAAGCAGGTCATTGCTTTGCATTGCATGATCTGGTTTGTTTTGTCTGTTTGTTCAGCAGAAAACTTGGTCGAATGATAACTGTCACTTACTGGACTCTTACATGGTATCAGGTGCTGTAGGAAAGGTTTCACGTATGTCATTGTCTCAGTGAAAAGTTTCCAGAGCGATCCTGTGGTGTGCTTGCCATTGTCACATTCATGGCAGGGTAGTGGTTTTGAGCACAGGCTCTGGGGCTAGACTGCCTGTCCCCACTGTTCCCTGGACATACGGCCTTGGCTGAGTTACAGCTCTTAAAGCCTCAGTTTCCTCAGCTGTAATAATGGAGAGAATAATAGTATCTACCTCACAGGACCTTGTGAAGATTGAATGAGTTAATTAATGTGCTTAGCACATCCTATCTGCTCAATAAATGCTAGAAATCATAATTTACAGAGGAAGGCATGAAACTCAGAGCAGCTACGCTAACTGACTCAAGGTGCCTTAGGAAGCAGTGGTGATGAAATGTGGACCCCTGGCAGCTCGGTCTCCTGGAAGCGGCACCGTCCGTTAGAATGACAACACGAGCCCTGTTGATGTCGTTGAAACATTTCTAGTAATGGCATTAAAAAAAGAAGTATACAAGTACAGGTGAAATTAATTTGAATAATATTTTTTCTTTAACCCAATAGACCCAAAATATTATCATTTCAACATGTAACAAACATGAAATTATTGCAATACTTTACATTCTTTTTCCTTTTAATGTATTGAATCTTTGAATTCCAGTGTTTTGTGCTTACGGCATCTCTTAATTAGGACCAGCCACATTTCAAGTGCTCAACAGATCTAGAGCTTCTGATTTCCCTCCATGCTACAGGCCTCCTTTGTGTCCCCAGACACACGAATGCATATGTGTATCTGTACCCACCTCCTCCACCCATCCCACCCCAAACTAGGGCAGGTCCCTCTTCCTAATACATGCCGATAGCGTCTTGTTCTTATTCTTCATAGTCCAGCATTATTGTTGTTGTTAAATTATGTGTTTCCAGAAGACGGAAAGATCAAGGAGGGCAGGGACTTTGTTCACGTGTGTCTCCTTGAGTGATAAATACTGTTGAATGAGTAAATGAGTGAGTGAATGAATGAATGAATAAAAGTAAGTGAATGAGGCACTCCCTGCCCTGTCCTACTTCTAGATCTCTGTTACCTATTTTGTGCCCACTCATAATGGGTCTCCTCCCTCCCTCCTTTCCTCCCTTTTCCTTTTCTTCCTCTTTTCTCTCTTTTCCTCACACCCCTTCTCCCCTTTCTTCATGCGATGCACGTGAGTTCAGTGGGAATCAGCCATGAGGTATCCTGTAAGAAATCAGTTCTTATTCACAAGTCCAATGTTTTCTGAATATATATATCCCTATGCTGTGAAATGTCTAGAAGGACATGAAGGCAGAGATTGTGGCCATGAGAACCCAGTGTTACTCACAGTTGACCTTGAACATGCTTAAAGGTGGAGGAAGGGGCAAAACGTGTCTTCAGCCCTGGCACTGAAGGAATGAATGGGATCAGTGTAAGATCCAGAGAAGTTTCCCTCTCTCTCGCATTTCAGTTATTTAAAAGCAAGTTATTTAGCCTCAGCTTAGTGCTTGGCCCTTCCCCCCAGACCTCTCTCATTTCTTCCTTTCTGACCCCTTGACCCTCCTTCCAGCATCCTCCATCCTGCATCCTCCATCCTGCGTATCCCATGGAGGTCTAAGTTTCAAAGGCTGTCCCTCTCTCCATTCTGGAAGGGCCACCTGCTTCTCACACTTTAAGATGCATACACACCACCCAGAGAATCGGGAACATGCTGATTCTGACCCGGTGGATCTGGGAGGGACCTGAGAGTCTGTGTTTCTGACAAGCTCCCGGGTGGATGCTGGACCAGGGGCCACACGTTGAGTAGCAGACATCTAGAAGTAGAACAAGCCTTTCTTCTGCTAATATGGACGGCCTCTTACAGCAAAACGTTGGTGTAGAATTATACCCTTTCCACCAGGACTGAAGATGAGAATGAAGGAATGGACAGAGATCTCATCCTGTCCTGTCCTTACTTTGAAAACCAAACTCGAAGGCAGTAGATTTAAGGTTGTCCCTCTGAGAGAGCCATTCACATGCCCTGACATCCCACTGTTTTTCGCAGTGGAAAAGGGTGGGCTGCAGTGACAGCTGGTGTGCTGGGGCCACGAGCGGTCTTGGCCCATCCATGATAGGGTCGGGCCCAAGTACATCAGGTAGGCGGGTGGGGTGGGAACACAGAGGAGTCCCCGTGGCAGAGCCTCTCCCCAAATCCCGATACACCGACGAGTGGCAGACTCTAGTGTGCGTGAACACTGCTGGAATGTTCTGGAGTCCAGAAGGCCTGGGTCACAATGCTGGCTCTACCCTTTATCGGCCACGTTGAGTGAGTGGCTGAGCTTGGGTTTACCTGTCTGTAAAGTGGGGACAATAATGCCAGTGGGAGTTGTTGTAATGCATAAAAATAATATTTATAACTTAGTAGGTAATTACGCATGAGGCAAATCGTTACGCATGACATATTGTTCTAAACACAAATTAACTCATTTAATTCTCTCAACAGTCTATAGAGGAGGCAAAATGAGAATTATTCTTTCTGTTTCATGAGGGAGCAGAGCTCAGAGCAGTGCAGTCGGTAGTTGAAGTTCGCACAGTTAGTCAGCAGTAGAGCTGGAATTTGAACCAAGGCAGTCTGATTGCAGAGCCTGCCCTCTGGACCAACACACCTGAGGCCTATGGTATAGCACGTGTGGGTGCTTCAGGGATACCTGTGAGTGTCCGGTAACTGACAATGAAGGAATGAATGGGATCATTCTCAACTCCAGTGTGAGAGCCAGAGAAGTTGTTCTCTCTCTCTCTCTCTCTCTCTTGCATTTTAGTTATTTAAAAACAAAAGAGCTTTTGGAGGAGCTAACACATTCACATGGTTCAAAAGGAGCAAAGGGGTAGCAACGGAAAAAGCTTCTATACAAACAAACGTCTATTGCCCTCTTAGTTCCGATGGTAGCGTACCACATGGAGTGCTCTGTCTGGGTTTGTTTTGCTCCATGCAGGTGGTTCCACGTTACCAGAAGCATTTCTTAACACCCCTTAGCATAGCCCTGTAAGCCTTAATTTCTCCATCTGTGCTTTTCGTAAGTGGCGCTGTGAACATTAAATAAACGGTGTGGAAAGGACTTAGCATGGGGCCTATCCAATAAGCACTTACTTAACATTGTTATATTTTATTTCATTTTATTTTATCATTTTATTACTAGTATAAAGGAAATGAGAGCTGAAATGGCCTCCACTCTGGACAGGCCACGGAGGCCCACACCCTTCTCCTGAAGGTGACGAGACTTCCTGTTGGTGTTTGTGCACAGATAATGAGCCAGTCTCCCCAAAGACAGGAAGGGAGGAAGTTAGGGGCAAACAAAAATATGGACAAAGGAAACTTCAAAGCCATTAGAAAAAAATAGAAAGTGAGGCCCCCACACACTAAACAGGCCACCTCTCCCCTCGCAGGCCTCACCCGCACTGAGGTGGACACCATCTGGCTTCAGACACTTTTCCTCAACACCCCAGCGTCAAGTCAAGCAAAGCAGGGTGGGAGGAGAGAAATAAGTGGGGCTGCTTCACAAGGAGCCTCCAGATTCCATGCCACAGTGATGAATAATGTACAAAGCCCAGAAAACACAGCTCTCTTGAGTCTGGGCCTCTCGGTCCCCGAGTGTGAGGCCAGCGGAGCAGAGGACCTGCTAAATGTGTGGGGTGACGGTTTCCCAGGGTACAGCAGGAGCCCCAGGCAGCGGGGCCAGTCTGGGAGCCACCCAGGTGGCCTGCCAGGCTGCCCCAGGCCTCCTTGACTCTGGACCTCAGGCTGCAGGCTGGCAAGGACATCATGGGCCCACAATCTGGGCATGAGGTGTCTGTCTCTAGCTATCATTCATCCATTTCTCCCATCCTGGCCATCAAAATCCCATAAAACATATATGTATGTATATATATATATATATATATATATATATAGAGAGAGAGAGAGAGAGAGAGAGAGAGAGAGAGAGAAACATTAAAATAATAGTAACACACATTTTTATCACCATTTAAAAGATTTTTTAAAATTACCCCTGGAAACTCCCGCTATTTAATAATTATCAGAAAAAAAAGAGAGAGGAAAGGGAAAGGGAGAGACAGAGGGAGACAAAAAAAAGAAAGAAAGAAAAAAAAAGCAGCTCGCAAGAGGCTGGGAAGCTCTGCTTTGTCAGGGAGAAGAAAATAAAGAGAAATCAGCCCAGCTTCAAAGGGCGCATTTCCATAATTGCCCTGTAACTTGGGCAAAATAAATCTGAGCGGCTGAGAAAGGCACAATCTCTCAGATGAGTGCACTCCAAAGACCCTGGAGGCCTGTGGCCCACTTGTTAGCAGCCTAGTGCAGTGAGAGAAAGAGCCATGAAATCACAGCCTTCCCGTCCGAGAGGGCCGGCCCGGAGCAAGACCTTCCCCTGCTTTTGTCTCCCTCCTGCTCCCTGACACCATAACACCATACACACTCTCATCCCCTCTCTCCCCGCCTCACCAACATGAACAAGTAAATAGACACCTTTACATGCACAGAAGGGCTGGCAGCAGTGAAGAGGTGGCACTAATATGAGGGAAAACCACACGAGTTAAGCTTTCATCTGTGAGAACCTTACCATAAGCTGCTCCTAATCTAAATATCCAGAGAGAATGGTCCCCACTTTCCAGACACACATCCTCTTTGGGGTTGGCTCTGCCCTGTCGCCTAAAACGGTCCCACCTCCAACAGGTCCCATCTCTGGTGCTCAGTCATGGGCACCGGACTGAGTTGAAACCCACTCTTTCTTTTTCCCCAGGCTGCCATAGTTTCCTGTTTGTGCTCTCTCACCCCTACTTCCCACTTCCAGAGCTAAATGTTTATAAAGAAACAAAAAACAAAAACCCACCCTGCTTAGCACCCTGCCCTAATATTTTTCTCCACAAAGCTGTGGTTTCTGGGAGAAAATATCTGGTGATTGCCCTAGGTGCCTCTCCCCTCCCTCAACTCCATGGTTTCTCACCCGGTTCACCGCTGACATTTTGGACTGGATAAGTCTTTGTTGCAGAGTCCTGGCCTTGTAGGACCTGCAGCAGCATCCCTGGTCGCTTGCTCCCCATTTGATGCCAGTAGCACTCTTACCCAGTCGTGACAATCGAAAATGTCCCCCGACATTGCCTTATGTCCTGTGAGTGGGGACATCGGCTGGTTGAGACCCACCCTTAGGGTCTCTTCCAGGTCTGTCACGCTGAGTCTCACTCCTTCCAACCCGAGGAAGAGTCGCCCTGTGGGGCTTCCTATCTAGACAGTTAGGATGGCCTTTCACGGGCTGGAGCCTCTGCTCAGAGGAGAGCAGCCGCTGCATCAAAACTAGGTTGGTCACACAGTAGGTGGACATTTGTACTGTGGTCAAGTTGGCTGGCTGGATCCAGTGACAGTGGTCAGTAAGGATCAGGCGACCGTATCTGGAGAGGTTTGGGGTCCCTTTACCCCGTAATTATTTTTGGGCCCACACTTTTCCCTTTATGCCTAATCCTAGACAACGTTGGATTTGTAAGGAAACTCAGGTAAATTCATCAAATCCAATCCCCTCCATGTTGCAGATGGTGAAAGTGGCGCCTGGAGAGAGGACAAGACTTGGCCCTTCTCAAGTTGGAGGTGGCTGTAACCCCAGACGCAATTTTACACATCTGCAGATGCCCATTTTCATTTGATGGAGGAAGAGGGTACATGCAACCAGGAATTGCAGGGTGCAGCAGACATTTCCAGAAGGATACAAATAATTAGGCCCAAAGTGAGATCCTGACAGAAACTCCAAACAAACCAGTGAAGATGTCTGATATCCAATTCCTATCCAAGCATCCAATCTCTCTCTCCAACCTTACAGAGCTCAGGCCTAAGACAGCAGTCTCTTTGGCCAGGCCTCACACCTCACCTGGGGCAGGTGAATGGCTGGAGCATCCTTCCTCCCCTGCAGTCTCTGTTGCACTCGCCCTTGCATGTCGCCTTCTGACTGGACCCCGCTTCCTCCTGCCTGTATTCCATTGACAATAAATCCAATTGGAAACCGTGAATGTGCCAGTCCCAGAGGTGGGCCATCACTTAGGGAGATAATTTTATTCCCTGGCCTGGCAATGTACCCCCACCTCCAGCTCCATGCAGATAATGAGGGAAGCAGTGACATACACTCTTTCCTCTGACCTAATTGATTATCCCCACACACCTTGGAGTGCTTTGCATAACCAGCCCCGACAGCAGGAACTCCTTCCAGGCAGAGTGATTGACACATTTTATTTCTAATTGAAGCTTAATCAGGACCAAGATGAGATTCCCATATTCTCTCTCTCTCTCTCTCTCTCTCTCTCTCTCTTCCTTTTTTCCCCTCCTTCTCTCTCTCCCCTAGCTTCCTTTCTCCTTTTTAACTCTTAGGGCTGGACAATAAAAGATGGAGGCAGCTCCTAGGATCCCTGACAGGAGGGAGATAAGGGAAGGACTCAGAGAGCAGGACTGGGAGGAGGGTGAAGGACCTGTTTTCTGGTGAAATCAAAGTGCCACAAAGGGGAACTGTCTTCCCTTTCTTAGCTGAAAAGCCGATGATGTGCTTTTTCATTTTGATTACGTTATCTTGTTGGGGTCAACTTGGGGCCAGGTGAGGGGCCCTTGTGTTCTAGGGATACAAACACCAGGAAGGGAGCTGCTCTGGGGTCCCCCCACTCTCCTCTGGCACCCACACACACTGCCCTTCCAGTGGGCAGCATTGGTCTCACCCAAGGACCGTAATCTCTGGAATGGGATGGGCTGAGGAGTGGACAGAACCCCAGGGTTTTCACTGGAGAGGGACCAGGGACAGGTGGTCAGACCTTTCCAAGCTCCACCTGACCCCTCCACATCCAGCTCCCTCTGCACAGACGCATTTCCTCCCCACTTGGTGGAAGGTAAGTGTGGAGAGGATGCCTGGCTTCCGCCATCACCCCCTGTCCCTGCTGCACCCCTGCCTGGGAGTTCCTTTTCCTTGGTGGAGCTGGGTCCTTAGATGCCTCGATGCAGACACCTTACTTTTATGGCTGATGGGAAGGGGTGGGGCAGAATACTGATGGGAGTTTGAGGAGTGGGGTCTGAGCGTCTAGAATATAATTGGAAGATGAGAGTTCTTTACCCTCACCTCCCGTGTTAGCACCCAACATCCTTTGTCTCATCCTCACAACTGTCCTGGCAGGTCAGCATCATTTTTCCCGTTTCACAGATGAGGAAATAGGGCACAGTCGTTAATTATCAGCTCAGAGTTTCCCCGGAAGGGGGGTGTACATGGGCTGTCCTGCAGTGAAGCTTGTGAGGCACTAACTACCTAGCTGAGGAGCTCTCAGGGGTGCTGTCCTCGTGAAGATACTCATGCCAACCAGAGGCCTCTCCATTCCAGGGCCAGAGCTGAACCATAGTCTGTGCCTGTGACCAGGGAAGGAGCCCAAAACCCACGAAAGAAATTAACAAAGCATGGGGAGAGGAGGGAGCCTTGGGGCTGTCTGTGGCCTCCGGGAAGGGCGAGCTCCAGCTTCTGAGACTTTGTTTGCCATGTGTCCTGGGTGTCCCCCGCCTGTTTCATTCGGACTCTGAGCCCCAAGTGCTCATTGATGCAGGTGGAACCACACACACTCTCCTTCCCACTTGCCCCTGGGACACTGCCACACTCTGACTGCCAGCAGCCTCTGGTTGGGGTCCCCATGTGGCATTGGCAGGTGCCCGCATGGATCGGTCCTTGCTGGACTCTTTCCACTCCCTCTGAACCTCGAAGGTATGCAATATGACATGCGTTCCGTGGCTTCGGGTGTGCAAGCCCTTCTCAAACCTCCTCTGGGACCCTTGAGATTGTCATGTGCCATACTATGTGGGACAAACACCTGGCATCTGGCTGCCCTATAAATTCACTAACTAAACGTGGGGAGGGAGATACATAAAAGGTGCCCCCAAGGTACCCCAAGGTGTCACTTTTCCAGCATTCCCTACAACTTCAAGTTAAAGTTGGTCAAGGGCTGGCTGACTGAAAGAAAAAAAGGGTGGCAGAGGGGTCTCCTAGCCCTGGCCTGGCTGGAGTGGCCCTTTTGTCCTGTAGAGGGAGCTCCAGCCCCAAATTTCCCGCTCCCTCCCCTGGCCCGCTTGGCCCTGTCGGGCCTGGAGCCTCAATCCGGGATCTGTTCCGAGGCCAGAACCCTTACCACCCCACCCCGGCACCGGAATCGCCGAATGCTGCCCTTACAGGGCACCTTAGGAAAACCCACAGAGGTGCCAAGACGCACAGAGGCCAGCAGGGCCCTCCACTCTCAATTTCGGGCTGGGAGCTGGGCTGAGTCACCAGGAGGAAAGCAAATGTATCCCTAGGCTCCCCGCTCCTGCATGTCCCCCTACTCACAGCCACCCCACATCCTTGCTTCGAGAAGGAGGAGTCTGTGGGTGTCATGTGGTTGGAAGAGGGCTTGAAGCTGAGCTTGCACAACCCCTTGTATAAGACTGAGCAAACCTCAACTGTGCCGATGTAAGAATGGGGGCATGGGGGGGGTGAGAACCTCCCGATGTCCCCCCACACACATGCCCAGGCCCTTCTCTAAGTCTCTAAGTGTCTATTGTCCCCTGAGGACACCCCAACACCTCCGGGTTGCGCCAGTGGGCCTGTAGGTTGGGTCCGGTTTCCTGTCTCCTTGCAGGGAATCTTGCCGCAGTTGCCCACCTGTCTCCTCTGCCTTTTCTCTTGGTGCCTTAGGCTCTTCTCCAGCCACCTTTTTTCCAGCACCGCGCCGAGCGAGTGCTGCCACTTCTGACCTCCTTGGCCTCTGCTCTCCTCAGAACACATTGTCCAGACTCGTCTCTCCTTTTCTGATGATGCCGGTGACTCTTCAAACATGGGGACTGGGGTAGGATGGAGTGGGGGACAAAACAGAACAAAAACAGCAAACAGATCCGTCTGGGGGCAGACAGGAGGGTTATAGTCAAAGTGGCAACAGCTCATTTATTTAGCCAAAAATAGATACTTTCTTGTACAATTTGGTTCACACATATGTACATTTTTCTGTATATACAAAAAAGTCAGACACGCTTATTCTCACTGAAACTCCACCCCCCAAAATCAACCGCACAAACCAACCTCACAAACTCAGCTAACGTGGGGTACAGAAGCGACTTGGGGAGGACCGAGGGGCACTTGTTTTATTTCTTTTTATTTTTTTGTTTAGTTTTCTTTTTTAGGTATTCATACACGGACATGCTTACAAGTCATAACTATACAGAGTGATTTATTTTACAATTATTACAACAATTAAAAAAAAATTTTTTTAAAGAACTAGGATGAGGAGAGAGCCGATAAGACCAGCGCGGCATCCAGGTGGTTCTGGGGCCTGGAAGAGAGAGGCAGTGGTAGCAAAGTATGTGAGACTTAGGGGTACCCGTTGCTGCCTAGAAGTGGGAGACCCAACCTGGGGCCAGGATGGAGGGGACAAGGAAGTGTCGCCATGTACAATGATGTCAGCTGTAGATGTTGGTCTTCCGGTTTAAGTGTACTATGGGCGGGAGGCATCAGGACTCCAGGTCGGGAGCTGGAAGGAGGTGGGGATCCAGGGGCCTGCTCCCTCGGCAGGGCGTGGGGTCCCACAGCGCCAGACCCTGGGCAGCACCCAGGGTCCTGGACTGGGACAGGACTGTCGGGCCATCTCTGGGCCCGTGGGGACAAAAGAGGAGTGTGTTTCTTCCCCTTTTTAAAAGCAAGTCCCAGCTGCGATTCGAGGGGCAAAATCCCGAGTTTGCTCGGTTTTCTCCTTCCCGCCTGCCTGTCCCACCGTCCACCCACCTCCGGGTCTCTTACCGCCTGGGCACCGGCTGGAAAGCTGTCTTGAGTAACTTTTTCTCCACTTCCAAGGCACTACAGCGATCTAAGGGAAGCGAGGCAGAAAAAGGAGGGCCTTTAGAGTGCTCCGTTCCGGCACTCAGGGCCGCGGGAGGTAAGCGCCCTGTGGTAAGCGCCCTGCACCCCACGGGTCCTGCCCCTCTCCGTCTGCCCCAGCGAGACCCCCAGAGCCCGCCCCTCCCTCCGAATCCTGCACTCCGCAGTCACCTGTTCCGCCCTCCGGCTCCGCAGGCCGAGCGAAGGCAGTGGCGGCTGGGTGGCCCGTGGTTCCAGGAAGGCCCAGCAGGTGTGGAGGGGGCGAGCTGAGCAGGGAGAGCGGGTGCGGGCGTGGGCCAGGCGGCGGGCCTGGGAACGGCCTGTTGGTCCAAGCGGGGAACTTGCTCAGTGGCGCCGAGACTAGTCTGTGGGCCGCAGCGGCGGCAGCGGCGGCAGCGGCGGGGGAGAGCTGCAAGGCTGGCGGTGCGACGGCTGCTCCGGGGGGAGAGCCCCCGGAGCCCGAGGGCGAGCGGCGCGGGTTGTCCGGGCTTGTGGCTGTCTCGGCTAGGGACCAGATCTTGGGCTTCTGCAGGGCAGAGGCGGGAGGTGCTGCCGGAGCGCAGGGGTCCAGGCCCGCGGGGGGAGAGGGCGAAGGCTGCGGAGCCGCGGCCATGGGTGGTGGCGCTGGGGCCAGACTCAGGGCCGGCAGTGGACGCTCCTCCAAGCCCTCGGAGCTGTCGTCCGAGTCGCTATTCTTGGAGTCTGAAATGGGTCCCAGGCCGAGATCGCTGTCCCTGTGAGCCGCCCCAGCCAGGGCCAGCGCAGGCCCCGCAGCCGCGCCATCTAAGTTCTCCAAATCGATCTCCTCGTCCTCCTCGTCGTCCACCAGGCCCTCGGCCCCCGCGTCCTCCTCGCCCGCGAGCTCTTCCTCCTCCAGCTCCAGCTCACGTTTGCCGTCTTCTTCGTCCTCCTCCTCGTCCTCCTCCTCGCGCTCGCTCCCATAAGCGTTGCCCTCCTCGTCAGTGCGGCTGCGGGGCGCCCAGGTCATCTTGTTCTCCTTCTTGAGGCGCCGGCGCGCGTTGGCGAACCAGGTGGACACCTGGGTGAGGGTCATCTTGGTGATGATGGCCAGCATGATCTTCTCGCCCTTGGTGGGGTAGGGGTTCTTGCGGTGCTCGTTGAGCCAGGCTTTCAGCGTGCTGGTGCTCTCCCGGGTGGCGTTCTTGGGACGGGACGGGTCGCCAAACTGATACTGACCATACGGGTAGAAGGCGGGGTGCGGGTGCGGAAACGCGGTGGCCGTGGCCGGATGCTGCGCCCCCGGGCTGTCCTTCAGCTCATACTGAGCGCCCTGTACGCACATGGAGAAGGAAGGGACACACACGCAGAGGGCGCGCGGATGAGCCCTGGCCGTCGCCGCCTCAACCCTCCCGGCCTGGGCCCGCTCGTCTACTCGCGCGCGCTCACCTCCTCCGGCGCCCCAGCTCCAAATCCCCATCCCGGGCTCCCTGGACGCTTACCAGCTGCGGGAAGATGGGCAGCTCAGCAGTATAGGGCAGGAAGGCGCCGTAGCCTTGGGCGGCGGCCGCCGCTGCTGCCGCTGCGGCGTAGGGCGCCCCGTACACAGACGAGAGCACGTTGGACAGGGCCCCCGAGGCAGCCAGCTCCGAAGCTCCGGTTCCCGGGCCGCCCCGGGCCCCAGCGCTGCCGCCGCCGGCGGCGGCCCCTGGGCGCTCGGGTGGATAGAGCGGGCGGATGTACTGGTATCCGAGCTGGGGGAAGGACATGGTGGTCCGTGGGGCACCGACGGAGAGGGGGCCCAGCCCCCGGGGCCACCCTGGTCAGCGCCGCCCGCGGGCTCCGGTGTGCATCGGGGGCTGGGCCGGGCTAGGGCCGGGCTGCCTCCTGCGAGCTGCCTCCTGCGAGCTGGGCTCCAAGTTCCCCTATTGATCTGCTCTGCGGCGGCGGCGGTGGCGCGGCGGCGAGGAGCCAGGTCAGGTCCGAACAGATTGGCGGAGATTCCCGGGGCTCCGGGCTCTGATTGACATTTCTACAGCCCTCAAGCCCCTCCTCTCAGCGCCGCACTCCCTCCTCTCCAGCCCGAGCCGCCTCTGCCGGCGCCTGGCTCTTCACTGCCCTCCTCTCCCCAAGCAGCGCGGTGCCTTGCTTCCTTAGCCCTCCCCTGGTTTTCACCCCCCTCCCGCCTTTCCCCTCCCCGCCCCTCCCCTCTCTGCTCTCCTCTTCCCCCCAGGATCCTTCCGTTCCTTTGGGTTCTTTCCCTCTCTAGGTGCTGGAAACTCTCCTCTCTCCCTTCCCTTTCTCACGATTCTTTTTCCTCCCCTTTCTGTTCCCTTCACTCTCCTCTCCCTCTCTCAGTCTCTGTCCCCCCCCTACACACACGCAGCACTGTCCCCACCCTACCCCTGGCCTATGCTCTCTGGGCTAAGGCAGCCTAAAGTTGTGGACACTTAGGGTGCTGTGCGGGGGTGTGTGTCCGTATCTGTGTCTGTGTGTCCGTCCCGCCCGCCCTCGCCCTTCCCCAAATCTCAGGTCTGACGTTGCGCCCTCTTATTCGACTTTTCCTTGCGTCTCTTTCCCGAGTCGCCAATCGTGGGGCTCCTCAGCAGCGAGGCCGCCCACCCCCGCGGATACCGCGCGCAGGGCGGGGGGCGGGACCTGGACCTACGCTCCCAGTCCCTTCCTGCCCCCTCTGGCCTTTGCGGGGAGGCGGGGGAGAGGCGGCGGACCTGGGTTCGTACCCCGTCAGCTAACCCTCCCCGCTTCCCGCTCCTGTACCTCTGTCCCCACCCAGTGTGGGGCCTGGGTCGGGACCAGACCTAGGTCCAGGGCAGGCACCAGCGCTTTAGTTGCCCCCCCCCCCTCAACCCCCTTCAGTTTGCAACTCAGCCGCCTGGCCACTCTCAGCAACGTAGGGAGGGAGCTATAGGCGGGTGTGAGGGGTGAGTCGGTTCAGTAGACTCTTCAAACGCCATCTCACTGCCCAGGCAGCGAGGATGCCCCCACCCAAGTGGGCCAGACCCTGAAATTAGCCACTTTACACGGCCTCAGAGTCCTGATGCGACTCCCTTAGTAGAACAGCATTGCGGCCGGAGGGCTGCACGGTGGACAGACTGGGGAGCTCAGGGGGAATGTGGCGCCTGCTGGCGCCCTAAGTGGTCGTGGGACGGGTTGGAGCCGGGTGGCAGAGGCGCCAGGAACTTTTCCAGTGCGCTTTGAGAAGTTTGTATATAGGAATTTTCAGCCTGTAAAGATCCTTCGTTTCACTACCCCTCCCATGCTCACAGGTCTCAGCGTCAACCTGTTTTCTTTCTGCGAGGATCCTCCCAAGGTCTTGGGTGGGAATGGGAGGCAAGACTTTCAGTTTTATGGTGGGATACTTCCTAAATCAAACCTAAAATCCCGGTATCCGGGCGCCCAACTTCAGGGATTAGGGCGTGCCACCAAGAGCCGGATTGAAATTCCCCGAATTGCTGCTGCTCTGGGCTAACGCTTTAAGTCGCTGCAGCAACCGCCCAAGACACAGGCCTGGCCTGCAGCGGAGCTCTCGGGAACAACACCCGGGAAGGGACGCTGCTCTAGAGTCGCCAGCCCTGGCTTGGCGGCGGAAGCTGTCTGCCGTGTGCTGATTTATAGATGAATCGAATCCGAATTCCAGCAGAGCGGAGGGACCAGAGAGTCTGGGCTCCGTCTGTCTCTGCAGCTCTGGGGAGCCCAGTTAGGGAATGAACTCTGGTGAGCACCCAGTTTCCATCCCACCTCCATTCCCACCTCTTTCCATCGGTTTCACACAGGTCTGTGACTCCAGTAGGTGTGAACAACAAGAAAATTGGGGCGGGGGGAGGGAGACAAGGGAAAGTTTGGGGGCCATCAGGTGGGGGGGGGTTTGATTGGGGAAACGGAAGTGTCACCTTCTCAAATTGGGTCAAGTTGTTCCCCCTAGCCTCTCCCCTCACCTGATTCTGCCTGGTGCCGGGAAATGGCCTTGGCTGGAATCTCCCCAGAGGAGGAAATATCAGGGGAAGCTCTGGCTTTGAAATATTTCCCCGAGGCCTGATTTCGTTTCCATTTAAAACTCTCAGCGAAATGGCAAAGGGAATCATGAGCTCACCTTCTCGTGAAAAATATCGGGGTTATAAAATTGACGGTAACATTTCCCGACGTGTTTCCCAGGTGTCAGACTCAAGCCTCGACCGCCCTGAAACTCTAGAGTTTGTACAAAGTGGTGGCACCAGACAAGAGCAGAGCCAAGAGCTAGACGAAGAGGTAGGAAAACTGCGCTTTAAGTGCCCGGATGTAATGCCCGCAATTTAATTCAGCTCTTTCAGGAGTTAAAGAGAAAACAGTGAGCCCCGGAGATGTTTCTTCCGCATTAATCAGCTATCGACCTAGCCGCGTTGGACTGCAGGAGGCGGGAAACAGTCCAGGAAAGGGACAGGGCTGTTCTCTGGGAACAAGCACCACCAGCACCACCAGCCCAGGGGCGCCCATAGCCCAGAGGGTGAACCTCCACAGCCAGACGTGGACCCAAGAATCTTGATTAATTAGATTCCTCCAGGCGCCCCAGGTCCCAAGCCGAAGCAGCCGCTCCACTCGCCCAGTCTCCAGCTTGGAGCAGTGCTGCGCTGGCCCAGGGAGGTCCCTGCCCCACTTTGGGACTCTGCATCCAAGGGCAGCCTAGACCCGACGGAGCACTGGCTCCCCACCTGCACCGGGTCCGTGGAGCTCGGCTCCAGACTGAACTTGTGAATCTGAGAACAGCCGAACCTTTTCCAGGGATTTTAAATCCAATACATGGGGTCAAAGTGACACAGTCACACAGGGAGGAAAGGCAGGTGCACGGGAAGTTGATTTGGGAAAGGCATGCGCACAAAACCATGCGGTGCTGCACGCAAAAGCTTCTCCATCACCTCGCCTTCTTCCCGCATTCCCAGCCCGCGCGCACAGAGCTTGGAGGCTTGCTGTAGACACTCTCTCATTGTGGCGCAGGGTGTGGGGAGTGCGCGAGAGGGTGTCCAGCGCAGACACTTGGTGCACCCAGTATCGCTGGTAAGAAGCGCACCGGGAGCAGTTGCCCTACGTATGCCCAGGGCCGGTGGGGCTGTGCTGCGCACTGCACTGGGAGCTGCGAGTCACCAGGCCCCCTGTCTGCCCCTTCTTCACCCAACCCCACAGTGTGCGCCAGTCCCGGTGGCGGGGGGCACCACTGCAGCTTCACATCTCCCCTGCGGAGGCCCATTTTCTATCCTTCCCTCCCAGGGCCGAAGCCCCTCGGCTGCAGGGCGGCCCTGCGATCCCTCCGCTTCCTGCAGACGCCGCAGCACACGCTCCCCCCCCCCAACCCCCGCGCTCGGGTTACAGGTTAATGAAATGCTCGTTTTCCTCAGTCATTTGTTTTGTTTTCCTGCAAAGTTCTGATAAGTAGCTAACCAACGAAGCTTGTAATTACAATCTTACAGAAACCGGGCCGATCTGTATATAAATCTCACCATCCAATTACAAGATGTAATAATTTTGCACTCAAGCTGGTAATGAGGTCTAATACTCGTGCATGCGATAATCCCCTCTGGATGCTGGCTTGATCAGATGTTGGCTTTGTAATTAGACGGGCAGAAAATCATTATTTCATGTTCAAATAGAAAATGAGGTTGGTGGGAAGTTAATTTCTCTCCGCTCTGTGAAGCGTAGACAAGAATTTAATGATTTAATTACAGTTGTAAGCCCTTTCCATGAGACTTAAATTGAGCTGAGAATATTTTTTTTCCTTCTCTCTCTCCCTCTCTCTCTTCCGCGTTCTCTCTCTCCGCTATTAGCAGCCGCAGGGACGCCCAAGTGCTTGGCCTGGTGTTCCGCACAGGGTGGGATTTGCGTCTGGCTGGGAATCCGGACCCGGAGTCTCCCAGGAGGTGCCCCGGAACTGGTTGCTGCTGCCCACTGGCCGCCGGGTCCTCAGAGCCTCTCCCTGGGTCCGTAGAAGCGACGGGGAATCTGGGAGAAACTTTGCCAACTTTGCTGTCGGCGAGGGAGAGGCTGTCCGAACGGCTGTGGCAGCGGAGGGCTGAGTCGCGCGGGATGCGTCCCCAGCCAGGCCGGGGCACCAGGGGCGGGCCTGGCCGCCTAAGGAGGGGTGCGAGGCTCGCCAGCGGGCCGCCCGGGCCGCCTCTCCGCTCCTGCGCCTCCCCACCTGGCCCGGGACCCTGGGTCTCTGAGCAAGCAGCTCACCAAGCGCGGCGCCCAGAATGGCCTGGATCGAAAATCGCCGGCCCTCAGAGCCAGAGATTTTACTTTTCTTGACCTCTCCAGGATCCTTTTCCCAACCGACTGGAGCGGTTTCACGCCCTTCCCCTCCTTTGTTTTTCTCTACTGGTCTGTCTCTCCCACTTTTTATGCACTTGATTCAGGGGCATTCGGTTTTCTTCTCTCCCCTACCCCCCCTCGCTGGTTTCATTTTCTTTCCTCTGGACCACTTTTCAGCTCATTTTTCTCAATTTTGCTCCCTCCCAGTCCCCCCTGCCCCACCTCCCTGACGCTGGGACTGTGTCCCTCTCCGGTATTCTCATTTTTCATTCTTTCTTCTTCTCTTCCATGCTAATCCTCTCCCGTTTCTTTCTTCGATGTCTTGGTCTGTCTCTCAGGTTCTTCTCTTCACGCATTTTTCTCTTCTCTTCCTCTCCGGGATCTGTCCCTTTCCCCTGTGGATTAGCTTTCCTGGGACGCCCCCCTCCTCATCCATCTCGGCAGGTGAACATGCCGCCTTGTCGGACGCGAGGCCAGAGCTGGGCGATGCGGCTCGGCCAGCCTAGCAGTTTCTTCATGCATATTGAGGAGATGGTAATGAGCGTGTTTGCATTGTTGCATGGAAATGCTGCGTTTCCTGCCGCAGTTCAGCGTGGGTGAGGGTGGCAGGGTGGCGCGGGCCCAGGAGAGCCCGCAGTGGGCACCCAGCCTAGTGTCCGCAGCTGGCCTTCCATGGGTTCCCAGGTGCTCGGCTGGGGAAGGAAGTGACCTAGCTCAGCTCGGGGTCGGGCCTCCGCCTCCTTGGTCTTCTCCACAAGGGCCAGTGGGACTCTAGTCATTAAAGCCTCCTTACGGGAACCCCTGCCTCATTCACCTCTGTGCCTTCGCGCTGGCAGCCTATGGGTTTCTGAGCCCCCTCCTCTGTTTCCAAGCCTGTGATGGTGTGATGTGTGCCACCAGGAAATTAATGCCTGACAACGTCATCTAATGGCTATAAATTGTTTGTGATTCCGAGTAGCAGGTGTCACAGGATCCAAGAGCCGCATTGTGTACCCTGCTCCCCTCACTCCTAGGTAATCTTGGAGGGCACATCGGCATCTCTTCGCCAGGGAAGGTGGCATGCAGGCCCCTCGGCTCTGGGCTCAGGCTCCAGCCTGAGCTCAGCCGGACAGAGCTGACCTGCAGGACGCAGTCATTGGAGAGGAGCATGTCTCTCCCTGAGAAGATGCGAACTCAGGAGACAGCAAGCACCCAGGTGCACCTCTCAAAGAGGTGAAGCTTTATGAAGTCAGGAGCATGGAGGGCCAAACTCTGACGTGAGCTCAGAGCAAACCAACGGGCTTCTTATTGGGAAATAGGAGGGCATGGAACCCTGGCTCTGGACACAGTGTGTATGGGGGGTACCTCTGGGTGTTATTAGACATTTGCCCTACTCCCTGTATTCCCTTCCAGCTGCAGACTAGGAACATTGAGAGTTCCTGCTTCAAACACAGACATTTCAAGATCTGGCCTGGTCTGGAATTGAGTAGTCGAGGTTCCCAAACTTCAAGCCCTCCGTTATCACCTCCGCTGTTATCAGCTTAACAGTCATTGTCCTTTAAACTGATTCATTTTAAATACTCAAATGCATGCTTTTCAAATGAAACCTTGATACTATTGCTGTAAATTGAAAAGTAGCTATTACTCACCATAAAAGGAAATTGTAAAAGATAAAAACAACTGAAACCAAGCAATGTTAATACATGTTAAGCCTTGTTGCTTGCTTGGGAATGACTTCTAGAGGTGTGTGTGTGTGTGTGTGTGTGTGTAGATCAGCAGTGTTGGAAGTGTTAAACACTGAATTTTTCAATTTTGAGAGAATTGAAAAGGAAATATTTCTCACTATTCAATAATATCAATTAATTATCTGTCTCGACACCACCTAAAGTCATGTTGAGAACGCTAAAAGCCATACTGGTTTATGGTTTACTAATGTCATGCTCTGTTGAAGAGTATGTTAAAAATTAAGATAAAAAATAAGATGTTGCATTATTGTTATTTACCAAATAATTGTGTTAAGCATTTTCAAACAGCATCACATTTAATTCTCACCATAGGCCTATAAGGGAGAGACCATCCAGGGTGGCCAGGTCTGGTTGTACAGGATGCTCACTGAATAAGGACATCCAGCTGAGGGGCTAAGAGGGTCTGAAGTCCAGTCCTTCTGTGCTCATCAAGCTGTGTGCCTTGGCCTCGGACTACACTGGAGGAAAAGTACCTTTCTCCAATTTGTACAAAGTTGGGGTATGACCTAGCCCTTATCTTAGAGATGGGGAAACTGAGGTTTAGAGAGCTTGCCAGAGCCCAGACTGGAACCCCATCTGATATTCTAAACTATGATCCCTCTGGGAGGAAGATCAGGGCCTCTGGGGGATTTGGGAAGGTGTGGCTGGGAGTTTGGGAAGGGGATCCAGGAAGACTGGTCCCTGGTTTGACTGAAGGAAAAGGACAACCAGGCTGCTAGGCTTTCTCTTCCCCTTAACCCTCACACTTCATGCAAATATTTGGAGAGGCCTGGGCAAGACTGTAACTGAGGTCTAGGATCTGTTATCCCTGCCAGGAGCCAGGCTGGGGGAGGGGCGAAGGGGACCTGGTTTGCTTTGGCCTCACGTTGGGTGCTTGGACCTGTTTCTTGCCTTTTGGGGTTCCGTCTACCTGCATGAGTTTGTAGACCAGTGTTGTGCTTTCTTCCCATTCACACTCTTTGGAAATTTCAGATTCTTAAAAACAAACTGATGAATTGCATTGCACAAGAAATTGCAAATCAGGGGTTAGCTTTGGCTACAGGCATTTTGTGTGTGTGGGGGGGTGTAGGGTCCAAAATACTAAGTTGATTGGGGATCGTGGTAATGGCAAGACGTGCCTTCAGTGAGTGTTGTTGGAGCCCTGACTAGGTTCCCATACAGATGGCTGATATGATGGGCGTGTCACCAGGGCAGAGAGCCTCATGCTTAGAAGCACCTTGCACTTGGTTTGATGCTCTGTGGTTGCCATCTTGAAATTCTTACATAACTTTTGAACAAGGGGCCTTTTTGCACGGAGCCCTGATGCTTATGTAACTGATCTTGCCCAGAGTTCCGTTCCTCAGGAGGCTTGCAGGCCTGTGAGGCTGCTGCTCGACCCACCATCATTACATCACAGAGCTATACACATTCTGGGGGAGCATTGGGCCTTTGCACATGCTCCCCGGCATCTTGGTCAGGTGGACACCTCCAAGAAGGTCTGCTTAAAACTGCAAAGGAAACCACAGCAGAGGCCATGCCTGCCCTGCACCACCATGGAAACCCAGAGAGGAGAACCAGCCGGGAAAGCAGGTCCCATGATGCATCTGTTAAGGGACTACTGCTTGGCTTCATTTTCTGCAAGAGGAATAAGGTCTTGAATTCTGAAATATTTTTGAAACCTTTGGAAAATCCCACTTTAATCACCGATGACAGTTTGACATTTTTCCAGCTGCTTAGAAGCAGTAGACAAGTCAAGTTGCTCAGCAGGGCACAGGCTGGCATGCTGGGATAGGTGTGGGTTCTAACCTCTCTCCCCCTCCCTGGCTCCTCGTGGCTTTGAGGAAAAAGGAAGAAATAAAAAAGCGCAACCCAGGCTCTTGCAGTGTTTGTGCCAGGCTGTGCCATCTGCATTCGGGGTTTACTCCTGAAAGTGAAATCTTAATTGGAAGCTAATCCTTTCCTCTTCCCAGATCTATAGACTTACCTCCTCACCAGCATATGACTCTAGTTGCTTTGGTGTCTTTCCCTCATTAAGTCTACCTCTTGGTCTGGGGTACTGTTTTCTTGGCTCCTCAGGCGCTGGGGACAACCCTTTGTTTCCTTATGTATGTCTTCCTCATGCAACCAAGACATGGGATTATAATCCAGGTCCCATCTTTACCTGGCTTATTGGTTAAAAGTATGTGTTCAAATCCCAGCTTTTCCTCTTACTCTCTGGGGGACTTTGGGAAAGTTACTTGTCCTCTCTGTTCCTCAGTTTCCCCATCTGTAAAATGGCTGTAAGAATTAAATGACTTAATACATGTAAAATGCTTAAAACACATAATTTAGTGCTTAGGGTATATTATTATGTATTTAACATATTTTTAAAGACATCTTTCCCATTTATTATTCTGATGGATATATACCACCTCCATCATCATATTCCGAACTATAAAAGGTAACATATAACACTCACTACTGCCAGGTGCATTTTTAAACCCTCACTTAAACCTCAGAATGATATTATGCAGTAGGAACTATTGTTTCCTTCACTTTATAGATTAAGAAAATTGATGCACAGAGAGGTTAAATAACTTGTCTGAGGTCACACAGCTGGTAAGTGACAGAAACAAAATTCATAGTCAGGCTTCTAGCTCAAGTCACACTGCACTCTTAGCCACTGTGATATGCTAATGTATTATATATAACTCGTGTTGCTGGGCATTCAGGGTTTTTCTTTCTTCAATAAAATTATTCACTTCTTATTGGAGACTACTATACATACACGAAAGGCGGAATCATCACTGTAGAACTCATGTATTTTCTTTTTCTTTTTTTAAAATTTATTGGGGTGACAATTGTTAGTAAAATTACATAGATTTCAGGTGTACAATTCTGTATTACATCATCTATAAATCCCATTGTGTGTTCACCACCCAGAGTCAAGAACTCATTTATTTTCACACAGTGAAAGCACCGTTGTAACCAGCATCCACATCCACAAACAGAAGATGAGCCCCTGCGTCTCATAGTCCATCACTTCCAAGTGTACCCACTAGCCCAACTTCCAACAGCATAGATTATTTTTATACTATTTTTATACTTTCTGAAAACAGAGTCATGCAGTGCGTATTTTTCAGTTTCTGGCATCTTTTGCTCAATATTACGTTTGTAAGATTCATCCCTACCCTTGCTTGTAGATTGTTCATTCTCATTACTGCATAGTGTTCCATGTGCAATTTATCTCTCACTTCTACTGTTACTGGGCATTTGGGTATGAATAGTGCAAGGAATATTCTGGTGCTTGCCTTTTGGTGGACATAGAGACGCATTTCTGTTGGGTGTGTACGTAGGAGTGGGCCATAGGCCTTGCATACGTGCAGCTGTAGTAGATACTGCCAAACCATTTGCAAAATTACTTGCAAGACACGGTGTGGTGGGGTTAGGGAATAAAAACGGGGGTGGACATTTTGTAAGTGATTTCCCTTTCTGAGCACTGACTGCAAAGAGAACGTGACATTTGGACCTAGCGGCAGGCCGAGTCATCAAGGCCCGCCGAAGCTGATTTATGGGCTTTTGTTAAACATCCCACCTTTCTTTAATTTCTGCAGGATATCCTCTTCCTGTAAAGTGGGCCAAAAGGGCAACCCATGCTGGTTTGATGATGTCAGTGTTAGAGCCGAAAGGCAGAGGCGTCAGCTAAGAGCGGTGGGGCAGATGCCGAAATCATTCCCGGGGAGGGCACGAGCTGGGCACTGAGTCCCTCCCGCCCTCTGAATCTACTGTGTGTGATTGGGCAGTTCATCTGCTCATCATCAAACATTAAGTGCTCCCTGTGTGGCCAGCCACGGGCTGGACAGCGGGGACACAGTCGCATACAAGGCTGGCTGGGTCCCTGCCCTCTCTCTGAGCTTATATTCTCCTGGCAGACTCAGATAGAAACACGGACATGAACAAATTTAAATGAATACTTTCGGAGCATGGCCAGAAAGCGAAAAGAATAAAACAGGGAGAGGGGAAAGCAAGTAACTGGGGTGGGAGGTGGCACTGGCTCCAACCCGGGGAAGGCTGGTGTGAGGACGTCGTTCATTGGCATAGAAGTATCTGCTGAGCAGGACCAGCCTGATGGGCACGTGACTGGTGCGCTTGCTTTGATGCTCTCCTGTCGCTGTCGTGAAAGTCTTAACCATATTTGAGCAAGCGGCCCCCATTTTCATTTTGCCCTGGACCCTGTGGGTCCCACAGTCAGTCCTGTCAGGTTGTTGAGGGCACCATCTCTCCTGGGGTGGAGAACAAAGAAACTGCATGTGAAACACCCTCAATAGCTAACCCCTGAGGGTGTCCTCAGTTTCCCCTCACCCCCGCCCCTGCGCCCTCATTTCTCTGCATCTTACAGATTCTGAACCTGGCTCTGAAGCTTTGGTGAGCACAAATCAGGATCCAAACGGAACAGCTGCTTTTGATGTGGGCTTTTCATGGCTTAGAAATCCTGCCGTTCCCATCCCTGGGTGATTAATGATAGCGGGGGATTTCTCCATTGTGCAAGCCAGAAGGAAGGAAGAGCACTTTAAAAGGAGAGGGGGTGCAAGTGCTGGGCCCTTGGGCTTCGAGGCCCCCAGGGAGGGTTAACCCTTCGGCAGAGGGCCTGCTTGGGAGCTTTGGGGAGCCGGAGGGGCTGGCGACCTGGGTCAGGTCGTTGGGCTATGACCCTGGGTCATCTGTGTTGTGCTTTGATGATCCAGCCGCTGCATCCAGTCCAGCTGAGATGCTGCTGAGGATTTGAGGCTCCAGCAAGATCCAAATCCTGGACCAGTCCACCCGAAGGTTCCCAGCATCCCAGGAAACCCAGTGTCCCAGCAGGGCCCAGGGCCACAGCAGACAGGGCCCCACCGAGTCTGAGAGGGACCCCACTTCTGTTGTCATGAGCTCCTCAATCATTCCAGAGAATGAAGAATTTTCAAGATAAGGTTCCAAAAGGTCGTGGTTTCTTTAGGCATTTGCCACCAATAAATGAATGTGTTTAACAAACACAGAGAATATCATGCAGTGTAATTTTGTTAGACAGGATTTTCATATTCCCATTCCCCTTTCTACTTATAATTTGTTAGCTAATTGATGGGGGACAAGAGTGTGTGGATACATACCCCATCCTGTGGGATAAATACCTGTGCGATGATTCTGAGGCATGTTCTCCGTGGTTCCCCCGAGGGCCCCAGGGGATCGAGTCATTGACACATGTGTTAATGGCTTTCCTCCCTTTCCTGCCTCCTTTTTGCCACTGCCTCACTGTGCGCCCAGGTCCCGTTCTCAGCCTCTGCTTTGGGGCACCTGCTAGGACACTGCCCTAGCCACTTGGATCTACCACACCGGTCCAAGAACCCCAGGCCATCCTCCAGGTCCTCAATTTGCAATTCCAAATAATTGTTTTAAGTATTGACAGTGACAAGCTCTGAGACCTTAGGCAAGTCACTCTACCTGTGAGGGGGTGAAATTTTCCTCCTGTAATGTGAAATAACATTAAGTTAATAACACCTACGTCTCCACTTTTTCAATATGGCTGTGAACATCCAATGCCGCAATACCTGGGGAGAGAATAAAGATGAGGGGTGTTGTGAAGTCATGTGGCGGGTTCCTACTCCAGTGGGTCTTTGAGATCCCTTCCCACTTCTGGTAGCAGCAGCCCCACTTTCTTGAGGAATAACATCCTTTTCAAACTCAGGCTGTGCTTTGGGAAGGCATAGATCCTGCCCTGGCTCCCGAGGCAAGTGGGTGGCCGTGGCCTCACTGCTTAGTTTCTTCCTTGCTGGCAACATTGAGTATAAAACCCAACTTAGTCCCATGATACTTAATTCTGTTGTTGGCTTTTTTTTTTCTTTTTTTTTGCCCTGAAACTATTGAGAAAAAGAGATTCCCTTCCTGTTACGGGAAGCTGAACGTGTGGGTTACAGGCATGGAGGTGAGGATGGCCATCTTGCTACCACAAAGGGTGGATTCGGTTACATAATGGAAAGTACACAGAGAACGGGTGAACTGAGACAAGTGGGAGGGGCTGGGGAGAGAGAAGCAGACAATGAGCTTGTGATGACATCATTACTCACTGCTGGAGGCCCTGGATCCAGCCATGCCTGAAATCCATACAGTTTCCTTAGTTGCTTACGTCAGTTTGAGGTGGGTTTTTGTTTCTTGTAACCAAGAGGCCCAACCAGCTAGGTGTTAGGTGGTTAATATTTGATGTCTTTTTCAGTTCTATCTCTCCAGCCAAATCGTGAGTTCCCCAAAGGCAGGAATCAGGCTAGATGTTTCTGTGGTCAGTAGGTTTTAAGGTCTATATTGACTGGCGACTGGGCAGAACGTTGAATATAGTGACAAAAGGACTGGCGAATTGGAGGGAGGGAGGCAAGTACATGGAGACAAGGCAGGCTGGTCGCTCACTCATTCCCACATTACTGTGCATCTGTCTATAGAGGCTGAGGCTATTGCAGTGGGTAGTCCAGACACACCATTTCTGCCCTCCTGGAGCTCACAGTTGAGTGTGGCAGGGAAACAGGTGTTAAATGAGTCATCACGGTAATAACATACTGTGTTTCCCCGAAAATAAGACCTAGTCGGACAGTCAGCTCTAATGTGTCTTTTGGAGCAAAACTTAATATAAGACCTGGTATTATATTATATCACATTATGTTATGTTATATTATATTATATTATATTATATTATACCCGGACTTACATTATAGTAAAATAAGACTGGGTTTTACATTAGTTTTTGCTCCAAAAGACACATTAGAGCTGATGGCCTGGCTAGGTCTTATCTTCGGGGAAGCATTGTATTACAGATACAGCTGTGGGTCATTTGCGTGTGTGTGCACACATGCCCCCTAAGGTCCTCCTGAATGAGTTGGGATAGTTGTTGTAGGAAGGTTGGGGTTACTCTGGGTGCCCCATGGAGTGCTGCTCCCAGGAGAAGCGTGAGAAGCATGTTGGGGCATCCGGTAGAGCAGCATGGATGTGGCACCCCAGCCATCAGATTGCTTATATGGAAGAATGTGTTCTGGTGTCTTCAGCGTCATTTGCTTATGGCCTGAAATGGCAAGAATGCCATTGCAGTGGGTTGCTTAGACAGCTTGCTAAATTCCCACAAGGGAGAAAGTCAAGACTCACAGTGGCCTGTTGGCATGATTCCGCTCTCTTTCCCCCAGACTTGCTTTCTTCCTGCCAGGAGGCCAGGGCTGGTGGAAGGTGAAGGTGCAGTAGCACCAGGCATTGGCTGTTCTTCCTGTTGGCTTGAGGCCTGGGAGAGGAGGTGCTCTGTGGGTGAGGACGAGGGAGAGTGTGTCATACCTCTCCCATGACTGGTCACCTCGAGTGGGTGTTTGTTCCCACGGGCAAAAGGCATGTGCCTAATTGTCATCCTGAGCAACAACCCTCCCAGACTCCCTGCACGCACTCCGTGCCAGAGAAGAAACATGGTGCCCCATGGCCAAAGCGCTGGCGGGACAGGAAAAGGACAGGGGAGTGGAAAGGTTCCGAGCAAGGGCTTTGAATTCAGGCAGACCTGGATCCTCGTTCTGTCCCTTACTATCTGGGTGACATTTGAGAAGTCACTTAGCCTCCCTGTGCCTCCATTCCCTTTCCTGTAAAATAGGGAACTTTTGCAGGGTTTTCCCACCAATGTGGTAGCTAATGACGGTGATCCCTGGGACAGGGGGATTCGAATGAGGTTAATTTCCTTTATTCTTTTCTGTATTTTCCAATTTTTGTACAATTACTATGTCAATCTTTTGAACTCAGAGAAAAACAATACGTGCTATTAGAAAATGGAAAGGCAGTTTCTGAAAGACTGGAGAACACGGGCTAAGAGGACAGAGGAGGAGAAAGAGTGGGACTCGGAGGCAGCCAGCAGCAGTTTGGTGCACTGGGCCCAAGGAGTGACGAGAAGCATCAAACTTCTTTGGGGGTACCTTGGCAGCCCAAAGGTCCGAAGTGGGCCATGGGAGCCTGGGCTGGGGTGGGGGGCCACTTCTCAGCACCCTGAGAGCAGGAGAAGGGGTTGATGCTACACTGGCCATCAGGATGGGGCTCCATGGGAGGGCAGGAGGGGCACTGAGAGGGACGGGGAGAGGACCAAGCCACGAGGAACGGAGGAGAGTCCCCACAGATTCCCACATCAGAGGAGGGCTTGGACCCAGAGGACATTCCTTCACATGGCTTTTAAAAGGAGAAAGAGAAAAACTGGAACACACCCAGAACTCCAGGTATCTCTAACCATCCTCGTTTCCTGATGGAAGCCAGCCCCTCTTGGTCTGTGAGGAGGGAGCCTTGAGAGGGAGAGCAGCTCTGTCCCAGTTATTGCCATAAACCCAGCAAGTGGCACACGGGAAGTATCCAAAAATATTACTCAGCTGTTTTAATCCAAATGTAAACTGGGGCCCCATATGGCCTGGTCTTTCCTCAGTCATATTGTATTTAAGGAAACAGAGTCCCACACATGAGTGAAATCATATGGGTCTTGTCATTTTTCCATCTGACATATTTTACTCAGCATGATACTCTCAAGATGCATCCATGTTGTCACAAATGGCAATATTTCCTCTTTTTCATGGCTGAGTAATATTCCATTGTATACATGGACCACATCTTCTTTATCCAGTCATCTATTGAAGGACACTTTGGTTGTTTCCATGTCTCGGCCACTGTGAATCATGCTGCAATGAACATAGAGGTACAAATATATGTGTTTTCAAATGTTTCAGGTAGATGCCCAGAAGGAGTGTTTAATAATAAAGAAACAGAGTCCAATATGATAAATACGCATCATTTGAAAAGGATACTAATTTGTGATTCTGAAAACACTTTTATGTGGATTCTAGTCATAATCTAGAGCGACACTTCCTAAATCCCCTTTTCCCTCTTGTCTCGTTCTCCCACGTCCTGCTCCTGCTATGGGGGTGCTCACCCTCCCAATGCCCCCCAATCTGTTCAGCATCTCCAACCTACATGGCATTTCCTCTTACTCCTTTCCACATGTTACACTTCATTGCGTCTATGCCAGATGTCCTTGGAATTTCAGCTCTGGCCAAAAAACAAGCAAGAAGGGTTGGGGAACACGTGAACTCTTTTCATTCTTTACAGAAGGATTCATGCAGAGATCAGTGATGAAATGAACAGACAGAGAGCGTGGCTAACAAAAGGATCTGGATTCAGCTCCTGGCCCCTCTTCTTGTTCACCGCGTGTCTTCGTACAAGCTATGGAACTCATTGAAATGTCAGTTTCCTTGTGAGCAGAATGGGGAAGTAATGTACTTACTTCAAAGAGTGGTTAGGATCCAATGAGTGAATTAAGTGAGATGCTCGAACAGTGCAGAGTGTTTGTTTAATCATCACCATCTTGAAATTTGTTTGGAAATATGAGGAAAAAAAAAAAAAAGCCTGTTGCCCCTCTTCTACCTCAGGAAAGAGATGACCAGACTCAATTTGCCTGGAGTCCCTGTGTCTCCAAACTGGGGACTGTGGTTGGTCCAGTCCATAACTCCATGTCTCCCACCTGCCCTGAACTTGTGGTGCGGTGGCATTGGTGGTGACCAAGAGCAGTGGGTCATGGACCTGCTGGGAGTGGCGTGCATGGCCAGACCCGTCCTCACTCCATCCTCCAGCAGTGACAGGGCCAGACCGAGCCAATGGCTCAGGTAGCCAGGGGGTCTTTCAAATCAATTAATTTTGAAATCTGGGGGGAAAGTCATGTTTTATTATTGTCTATGTGTTGCTGGAGAAAAGGAGGAATCTTGTGTGTTTTTGCAGCTGCCTCATTGGTTTGTGTGAGTGTGTGTTGCTGCAGAGACCTGACTCTCTCCTTCTTTGTCACAAAGTCCCCAGGGATGTCCTGGCTACATTCTCATTGGGGTCCCAAGGGTGAGCAAGACATTTGTGTCAGATGGGACACACTGCAGTAACTTGTGGATAGATTGTTTTCTTCTTTTTCCAGTTGATTTGCTCATGTCTGCAGGGATTCTTTTAGCTCCAGTTGTGAGCTCTTCTAGATCAGGAAGTGGGGAGACCAAGCCCTGGCAGAAATTGCTTCCTCTGGAGTAACCTTGATTGGAATTCTGAGAAAGTAAAGGCAATTTGAAACTTAGAAAGAGAGGTAAACAATGGGCTAAACAGCAAATTGAGGTTTTTTCCTTCCCCTCTCTCATTCTTTTGGCTTAATTTTTCTCCCTGTCTTTCCGGGGTTCCTTGTCCCATTTCTCTCTGCCAAGCTGTTTCTATTTTTTACTTAAAAACCCAGTTCAAACCTCTAGCCCTTCAGGGAACTCTGATTATTTCTGGTTAAAATCTTGTCTTAGCCTGGACTCCCCCCAAAGCAGATCCTGAGGCAAAGGCTGATGTGTAGGTAGTTGATTTGGGAAAATCCCATGGAGCAGGAGTGCAGGATGGAGCAGGGGTGTGGGGGTGGGGTGGGGTGGGGGTGGGAAGGGCAGGTGGAACAGGGAGCCAGGAGAGCCAACACAGGGCTGCCTCATGAAACATGTCTCAGTGCTGTCCCCCGGAGTGCAAGGGGAAGCTTTTTCCCATCAGTTTCCAGCCCTGTTGGTCAAGGGTGCCCCCTGGTATTTAGGGGTGTGCATGCCTGGGGAACATTGAATGAGTTCCTACAGGCCTGCGAAACCCCACAGTGTCAGAGAAGCCCTGGGGCAGGAAGCAAGAAGAACGTGATGGAGTCTTGACCTTGCAAGGGGCTGTCTGCTTATAAGGGCCAGAAGCTGCTTGAAACCTGTATGGAACCAACCTCCACGACAGTGGCTGGAGTAAGAGGGGTCAAGAAGTGCCCCGTTGAGATCTTTAGAGGTCCAAGCTCAGATGTGCATCCAGGAATGTAATTCCTCATTGCAAATAGTGCTTACAGCATAAGAGAGTGCAAGCAACAAGGGCCTGAGTTCAAACACCTACCGGTTCTTAGTGATTTCTGAAATTTTACAGCATCTGTCGAGTGCCTCATGTCTGTTCTCTAACTTTGGGTGCTCCTGCTCTGCTCGTACCCTAAACGCAAGCTCAGCCTGCCTGCTGGGTCTGACCCCTAGGCCAGACCACAGCCAGGACCACATGCATGCAGCTCACAGATGGTCTCTGAGGATGGCGTTAGCTCACGTAGGCACCTGGTGCATAATAATTGCTACCCAAACAGGGACACTGGCTTTTTCACTTATGTCATTATTGCCTTTGTTTTGGAGTCCTGGATATTATTGAGTCCTGAGAGAAAGGGTTAAAAGCCCTCTTATGGCGGGGGGAGGGAGGGTTAGTTCCTGGGCTAGTGAAATGTCTATATATCATTAATAGTAATTTAGTATGTATATTTAGTTGGATTCACCATGAGTTTTTCTGGGTCACTAGCATGGGCTCGGGACTGTGTGGCACACAGTGGAATGCGGAAGAGCCAGCGACAGCAGAGGCCGTTGGTGCCCCCTCCCCATGTCCCCACCGGCTACCCCAGAGGTCACCTGCAGCCTGTGTGGACCATTCGTGGACAGTGGCTTCCTCCCCTGAGCACTGGCCTCTCCTGCCTGAGGACTCCTTCCGGCTGAAGGAGCATGCCCAGTCTCTGGGTGGAGGTGGTGGGGAAATGCCCAGCTCCCTCGCCCCTTCTTGGGCTGCTCCTAGCTATGCTGTGCGCGCTCAGAAGGTCCCGGGCAGGGCTGAGCCCTGGTTGTCCACAGTAGCAACCCACCTTTTCTGGGCTTCCTTCCCTCTCTGTCTCACTGCCCACTCTTTCGCTATGCTTCCTAGGGTCATGGCATCACACAGGACACTTTAAAAAATCATTTTACAAATTTCGTTCTGATTAGAGAAGTCATTCTTGCTCATTGTAAATAATTCCAACATCACAAAATATGCGTAGCATAGGAAATACTAGTTCCTTTAGATATCAGACACCTGCCCCTTCAAGCCATAACTACAAGTATTCTTTACAGTTTGGTGAACTCTTTTCCAATGTCTTTTCCATGCTTTAACAAAGATCACAATATTTATTATTAAAAAAATGGAATCATATTATAATAATGTTCTGTAACTTTTTCCCAGCTAAGCATTCCCTACGAATCTATCCCATTCCTGTGAGTAGCTGCTTCAGAGATCAGTAAGAGAATATGCATACTTTATACAACTAGGACCCTATCGATGAACAATTGGGTTATGTCTAATATTTATCTCCTATAAACAATATGCAATGCGTCTGTTTACAAACATTCTTTGCACCTGGTGCTGGCACGCTTATAGGATAAGTCACGTATGCCTCTAGATTGGCTTTTCTCACCTGAAAAATGGAGACCGGAATACTTGCTTTATGCTGCTGTGATATTAGGTTAATGCTTCACCTAACTTCTGTAATAGGAAGCCTCGATCTCACAATAGAAGTGTATTTCTCCCCCAAGTGATGTCCTAAATGGGTGTTTCTGACCAGTGGGTGGCTCTTGTTGAAGTGGTGGGTCAAGCTTCTTCCGTCTTTGATTCTTCAGCACACACAGCTCCAAGGTTCCCATACTGTGTGTGTCAAGTGGGTGAGGAGAAATGAACCTGGAGACTCACCTATGGGAGGGTTTATAGGCCAGGCCTAGAAGGGGTGCACATCACTGCCGCCTACATTCCACTGGCTAGAACTCAGCCGAATGGTGTGGCAGCCATGAAAAGGCACCTTTCAGGGCTCCTGGTGTGGGGAGCATAAGTGATTGGCGGCCCCAGCTGCTGTCCTGGATTTACTGTCACCTTCATGTGGAGGGAGGCTTCTCCTGGGCTGATGACTAAGCACAGCACAGGTCTTCAGCCAGGTCCCTTCTGGCAAGACCAGGGACTCCTCCTGAGGGCACCTCTGGCTTGAAGACTTCCCAACGGCCTGGCAGAAACTTTCTTGGAACTGTGATGCCATCGGACATTTTTCCTACTCAATCCTCCTTTCTTCCCACTTTCTTCCCACAAGAGGCAGCCCCTCGTGTGGCCTGGAGGCTCTCTCTGCTTTCTTCTTCTCCTTCCCCCAACTGAACCCTTGCAGGTGTCATCACATCTTGGTGTCTACTTCTCAGCCAACCTGAACTAATGCACGTGGCTATCCATAACTGCAGGGGAGTCTGGGAAATGTAGTCTATCTGTGTGTCCAGGAGGAACAGGAAGTGCGTCTGGGGAGCAGTGAGCCGATCTCTGGCACAGACGTGATGTGGATTAAGCTCATACGGAAAGTGCTTAGCTCTGTGCCTGACACAGCAGGACAGTGCAGCCAGTGGCTGTCCTCATCACTATTGCCATTTGTACCAACGCAGCGCGGCTCCGTCTCCTCACCACATACGGCTTGGCCCAGCAGGTGCTCGGACACTGGGTGGGGTTCCTTCAAATCAGAGTTGGAGAGTCACAGACACGTGTCCAGAGATGGCGGTGGTAGCTAGAGAGGCGCCACCTCTGGGAACACCTCCTGGCAGCAGCCCCAACACACCCTCCAGAGTCGCTGCACTTGGCTCACCCCTCAGATGAGAGCGGGCACGGTGGTGTGACGTGACCAGCTTAGCCCACACGTCCCACAAGAAGCACCCTCGCCCGTCCCCAGCATCTCCCTCCACGCCTGCCGCCGCTTTAAGAGTTCCATAAATGCTGATAATTGCTGCATTAAACTTCAGTTTATTATTTTCTCTGGGTGCAGGTACGCGGATGATATGAGGCCTCGCTGCATTTACATACAAATTGGAGATTTTTATTAATCAGTCCAGTACCAGGGATCCAATGGTAACAGTCCATCAGGCCCTTAAATACATTTGGTGACATTTTTACCGTGCATTAGCATGATAGGGCAAGGCGAATATAATGTCCCAATGATTGCTTTTCCATTGAAAGCACAAACGGTTTCATTTTTCCTGTCATCTCAAATAAGTGTTAAAGAGGGTTTGGAGGCTGTTGTGTCCGCGCCGTATGCTCGGGACTTACAAACACTGATGAGCGCATTAAATAACCATTAGCGTCTCGGCCTGGACCACAGCACCAGCCCTCCTTTTCAGAATTTATTCTTTGATTTAAAGTGAAGGCAATCTGTGGTTGCTTTCATAAAGTCCTGAGGCCCCTCCATTCTCCCTCCAACAAAATGCATTACAACAGTAATTTTATGACTGTTAAAATAACTGTCGTTAACAAGCACTTAATTAAAATGTACAATAAATAGCCGACTGCAGCCTTATCTGCTCTCCGGAGCGGCCGCGGCCCGAGACTCAATGCTCAGGCCTGCTGTTGCGCAGCTTGTTTGCAGATTAATTGCTTTTCAAGCTGGCAGGAGCTGCCTCTTCAGCAGCCAGATCGTAAATGACCAGATAGGGACTTTATCAGTCAGGCGAATACGTCTGTGACCGCTGGTGGATGGAGGAGCAGGAGGGCTGGGCGCTGGCAGAGGGCACGCCTGAGGTAGGTGGCGTTACTGATTGGGGGTGGGGGGTGGGGTGGGTAGCAAGAGAGGTGGCAGAGATGGAGGAAATCTGGGTGACGGAGCGCTGGTGGACTGGCCTGCTCCAGAACTCCTTCGGACAGCTCTGGCCTAACAACAGCTTTGATAACGATAGTAATAGCTAGCACTTACTATGTACCAGGACTTTATTTGTATCCACTTATTCAATTCTCACAACTCTATAAGGTGGTTATTATTTGAATCTCATTTGTACATGAGGAAACTGAGGCTCAGAGAGGTTCAGTGACTCTCCCGGGGTCACACAGTTCCTAAGTGGCTCAGCGGGAATTTACACCCAGGCAGGGCTGCTCCACAGGAAGGGCGCTTAACCACCAAGCTGTCTCTTGGTAGATGCGAAGTGCCTGTCAGGTGCCTGGAGCTGTGCTAAACTCATTGCATTCTTGTGAGTGCGCATTCCTTTAATAAATACATATTTGTGAGTTGCCTACTATGTGTCAGGCCTGTGCTGAATGCCAGAGGTACAATGGTGGGCCTGAGGGCTCTGTCTCTGCCCTTATTCAGCTCATAGGCTGTGTAGGAGGCAGCTGTTGAGCAGGTAATGGGACCACAGAGCAGAGTTCCTTAAAAAGGAAGTGTGTGTGTGTGTGTGTGTGTGTGTGTGTGTGTGTGTGTGTGAGAGAGAGAGAGAGAGAGAGAGAGAGAGAGAGAGAGAGAGAGAGATATCAAAGACAGTTTCCAGGAGGAAGAGACTTTTAAGCTGAGGCTGGAATGGAGCAGGAATCCGCTAAGTGAAGGGGAGGGGAGTAAGTGTCCCAGGCAGGGGGACAGTATTTGTGAAGGCACAGAGGAGAGCGGGCACGGAGGAGAGCGGGCATGGGACAGAGCGGGCACGGAGGAGAGCGGGCATGGAGGAGAGTGGTCACGATGTATCTGAGCAACTTAAGGAAACTCAGTGTGGCTCGGCTTCAGAGTGGCAAGGGACGAGGCTCAGAAAGTCGCAGGTGCTGGGTGGAGGACGGCTGTTGAGCCCAGAGGGATAAGTAGGGTGCTGCTTTGTGTTCTAGAAGCGGCCTTATCTGGAGAAGGGTCTTGTACGCAACTTTGTGAAGTAGGTATCATGATTCTGTTTTTCACAGCTGAAGACACAGAGGCATATAGAGGGAGGGTTAAGGGACTTGCCCAAGGTCACTGGACCAGAGACATCTGGGTCAGATCATGTGGGAAGGAGGCGAGCTACACACACACACACACACACACACACGCACACACACACACACACAGAGACATACACACACACAGAGACACACACACACAGAGACACACACACATAGAGACACACACACAGAGACACACACACACACAGAGACACACACACACACAGAGACACACACACACACACACAGAGAACACACACACAGAGACACACACACACAGAGACACACACACACAGAGACACACACACATAAAGACACACACACACACACACACACACACACACACAGCTCGCCCACCTGTGCTCAGCCCCCCCACATGGCTCTTGTCACAGCCCAGGCTGGGGATCACTTTGGGTTTTGGACTCGATATTTTGGAACTACTAGAGCTACTGAGTCACAAAAACGGTTATTTTAAAAAATACAGATTATCTTCCTCTGGAAGTCCATTTTCTATGGTTCTTTGCCAGTTCCCAGGCAGGAAGGTAAGTATGGGTAGGTCTGGAAACAATGCATAGGGCTGCTTTTGGTGGCAAATAGCAGAATAAAATATAAAACCCAACCACTAGGCTGAAGCAACCTGACCGTTTAATCTTTCCTTAGTGAGAGGTCTGGAGAAGGCCACTTCCAGTTTGGGCAAGGAATTCGACCATGTCAGCTACGCTCTTTTTCTGTTCTGCTCTTCTCAGCATGCTGGCGTTGTGCTCTTAGACTTTTGTAAAATGGTCCCCAAATGGCTGCCAAGGAAGGAAAAGGGCTGAGTGCGAAGAGCTTTTCTGAAAGCGGGCAGCACCCTTCCCTGCACACGTCCTTGGTCACGCCTAAGTCACATGACCATCTCTAGCTGCAGGGGATGCTGGGAAGGCTGCTCTCTAGCAGCTGCTGCTATGATTGGTGGAGTGTTGGGTGCACGGCCACCCTGCACAAAACCGGAGTTCTCCCAGTGAGCAAGGAAGTGCAGTATGCGTGGTGGGGGGCAGGCACCAGTGTCTGCCATAGGACCTGGACATTTCTGTGTGTCAGGAATTGGGCTAAGGCCCTTGCATGGATTCTCTGAATCCTCTTACCTCTGCAAGATCGCTGAGGAGACTGAGGCTGAGAGGGGCCCAAGGAGGGGGCAGGGGACTCTGGCTTGGATTCAGATCTGACTCCAGGGACCCTGCTCTCAACCTCCAGGTCCTAATTATGTGGCCACTGCGGCTTCTACGGGGTGAAGGAGGCTCCCCCAGACTCCAGACACCTGCAGGCAGCTCGCTTCATGCCATCTGCGGCCAGGCTCAGACTTGAGCCTGACTCCTGGCTCTCTCTCCTGTGAGCCACATTCATCCATCCCACTGTCTCCTGACCACTTGGCAGGGAGCACTTCTCTCTCCACGCATCATGGTCAGCTCATCTTGGGTGAAACATAGATCTTCAATTCATTTTATTTTTGAAGAGTCAGTTGCATTATAGTAAGGAAAGCCCCCTGCAAAAGGATGGATAGAAGGCAATGGTAGATTTTCTAAATAAGAAAGTGATCAAACTGTGTTTGAAGTGTTTGTGTGTGTGTGGTCTGTGTGGCCAGTACACAGAACCCGTCTCACGCTGGGGAGGGTATTGATCATAAAGTGGATGCAGGCAGCTGAGGGGTCAGCCAGGTACCTGGCAGCACGCACAGCCTGCAAGTGCACGAGGCTCCTACTAATGTGCAAGCTGTATTCATATGGCTCCATCCCAGCCTCGCAAATGAGTGGAGACCAGCCAAAGAACTGATCTGGAAGCCGCTGCAAACACAGACACTGCTGTGGGGGGCGGGGGGCCGGGGAAGTAGAAGGAGATGCTTCCAATCTTGGCATCTCGGAAGATATTTAACTGAGGTCTCTACCTGGCTGTTATTTAAACAAACACAAAAGATGAAGGTGAGGAGTCCAGGGAGGATTCTGGAAACCACCAGCAAACAGGGGAGCACAGCTGGGAGGGAGCTGCTCAGTGTTTGTGTCAAATCCATTTGCATCAGCATCCTGCAGGGGCAGAAGGCTCAAATGCAGAGTGAGTATGCACAGCCGTCTGCTGGCAGAAACGCCTGCAAAGGAGCAGGGTGGGCCCCCAGGGAGGTAAGAGGGGCACATCCTCTGTGGGCCAGCTTCTCCTGTGTGCATTCATTAAAGGGCCAGCTTGGTGGCCCCAGGGCCAGAGAGTGACAGCGCTACTTATGCGCCAGGAAGAACCTTCCCCAGGCGTGCACCGTTCTGATTGATTCTGATTAACTTGTTAGGAGTCTTCTTACTGAGTGTGGCCTGTGTTTACAGAGCCTCCCAGCAGCCCCTTTGCTGGTAGTCCCTGTCACTCCCCACGTTCTCTGGCTTGGTTTCTCCTGAGCAAACTTGCCGATGGAGATCAGTATGGCAGGATGGAAAGGGTGGAGGCTTATAGTTGGATCAAAAAGTCCTGGTGCGGGCTAATTGTGTCACTTTGGGTAAATGGTCCTCTTGACAAACTACAGTTTCCTCTTCGAGAAAATGGGAAGAACTTGTCAGTATTGTGGGGAGCGTTAAGCAAATCGTGGGTGCAGTGACGGTTCTCCCCCATTGGCTCTCGCGCATGTTAGACTCATAGAAAGGCACAGATGGAGAAGAGACACCGAGGCATCACTGATGCGTGTTCACAACATGTGGGATGAGGACCAAGGCTTTGGGCCGTGTGTGGAGAAGCACTGAATAGCATTGTGAGTAGAATTTCACAGAGGGAACTGTTGCTTTTTCCACCCTTTTCCCAATCATAATTAAGTAAAAAGAAAAAAGGAGTCTCAGTTTGATGGTAATATGCCCTTAACACCTTTCCAGCTCTTTTTAATCTCCTGTTAAAACAAAGGCAGATCATAGAGACAGAAAATAGAGTGGTGGTAGCCAGAGTGGAAAATCGTTATTTAATGGGGTTTGGAATTTATGTAACGGGTTTGGAGTTTCAGTTAGGAAAGAGGGAAGGGGTTCTAGAGGCGGATGGTAGTGACATTTGCACAACAGCGGGAATGTACTTAATGCCAATGAACTATACATGTAAAAATGGTTAAAATGGTAAATTTTTTGTTATGCTTATCTTACCACAATAAAAACAGCAAAACACAAAAACAAGGAGCAGACTTCAGGCATGGAGGCTTTGGTAGGCAATAGCATCTAAGCAGACTGGAATCTCATTAATTTAAAAAGTCAAATTTACTCTTAAGCTGGCTTTTTCTTGAGGACATAGAATACTGGTTTTCCATTTCCAGATATCCACTTGATAAACAGGGTTTCCTTTTGGAATGCTTTGAATGGGCACAAGAAATAGCGGCAAAGTAACAGTACGTGGACAGGGCAACAACATGACGCTGGGCCTGGAATGCCCGCCGCTGGGCAGTCAGCTTCTGAGTCCAGCTTTCAGGTAGGATGCCTGAAGCCTGCAGGGCCAGCACTGGCTCCCCTGCACCCCCTCCTGCCCACCTCCTGTTCCTGCCCCCCCTCCCCCATTTGCCTTAAACTGCCTTCACTTTCCACTGCCCCAGCCAGGAATTCTTTGTCATGACTGGTGAGATGGCTGAGTAAACTCCTGTCTTGCCCAGCCCGAGGCTTCTGGGGCAGTTACTTTGTCCTGAGGTCACCCCAAGGCTGCTCTGGGCTTTGGGGGCAGATCCTAAGCATCCTGGTAGCAAAATGACAGGCTTCTTGGGTGACAAATAGACAATGTCTTCCAAGGTTGTGATTGTAATGAAGAACTCACTGGAGTAGGGATTCTCAAACCTGGATGCACTTTAGAATCATCTAGGCCTCACTCCCAGGCCAATTAAATCAGAGTCTCTAGAGGGCGAAGCCTAGGTTTCCCAAGTTCTCAAAGCTTCCCAGGTGACTCTAATGCACGACAGGTCACAGACCACAGGTTAGAGCCCAAGTGCCATTGCCTGTAAGTACTTCCTACTCTCTGCCTAGAATAACCTTTTCCCCCTTGCAACAAATTCCAAAATGTATTTTAAGACTCAGCTGAAGTGTTGTCACCTTCAGGAAGTTCTCCATGATCATTCAGGTTGAGCTATCCTGATGGGAACACTTAACCCACTCTATTATAATCACCTGAATTTTGGACAAAGTGTCCACCCACTAGGTAAGGAGCTCCTTGAAGGGAGGGGCTGTGCCTTCTCCGCTGTCGAATCTCATGGTCTGGCATGTAAATATCCAGTACATGTCCAGTGACGAGTAAATGGATGGTTTGAGGTGCATAGCGGGAGCACGGGGACGCATGAGAAACATTCACTTGCGCAGCTAAACAGACTTCCTCTGAGGTAACTGAGGGGTTCTAAGACCTGCCCTGCTTTGGGCCATGATGTGTCAGCCCAGACTTGTAGTTCTCATGACGTCTGCTTGTTGGGGTCCCTCAGGCTTCCCTGGTCTCGCCTGCAGTCTCTCTCCCCCAACTCACCAGCCAGTCTGGCCGCAGCAGCCTTCCCTCCTTCGCTTTAATGTCCCAGTTGCTTGCTAGTGTCAGAACCTTCATGCAAGCTGGCCTGTCTGCCTGAAACACTCTTCAGTCCAACTCTGCCTGGCTTCCTCTTAAATGGCATTTCCTGGATTCCTCCTCACCGTCCCTCACCACATGAAGCAATGTCTCAGTTTTCATTCTTCACTGCAGCATATTCTTGGTTAGTTATCAAAGCACTAACTTTGGTTTTTTAATTATGTATTTCTGTCCCTGGTATGATTCTCTGATTCACGTTGGCCATCTCAGCTAGCCTAGATGGGGCCCACGTCTGTTTGGTTGTTTCTAACAGCTCTGAGGATGGTGTCGGGCATATAGCAAGTACTCAATAAACATTGATTAAATGAAGACTTAGGTATTGTGTTATCCTTGCAGACTGCTTTGCCTCGGGAATGCAGGACCGCTTGGGAACCAGGCCACCTCCCGTGTGTCCACGAGCCAGCGACTTTGGGGTTTTGTTCTCATCTCTTCTTCTTCCAGTGTCATTTCACTCTCTGGCTGGAACAAGTTGAGCCTCCAGTGTCATGCCCAGGTCCGTGCTCTGGGGCTGGGAAATGGTGGGGCCGCAAGGCCAGTGGGAAGGCTGATGTCAACCAAAGACTCCCACCCATGCAGGCCATGTCCGCTGCCACCATGCCGTCCACAGGGCAGCACTGACCTGCCCCAGGATCCCTGGCGTGTGGATTCTTGAAGGTGTCCTGAGCCCACTGTGCACTGCTGGGTACACACTAGCCATACTCTCTTGATGCTTCGACTTTCCTTAGGCAAATGCTTCTGTGGCCACAAAAATAAAGAATGGGTGTGGGAGCCCAAAACCCTGGAGAAGCCCCCAGAGTCTTCAGATGACACTGAGACGTGAGCATTCCTTCCCTTATCCCCACCTGAGATAGAGCTGAACGCCTCATCTGGACAAAGGTGACCCGGGAGAAGCCCCACATTCTTGCTCCCTGACCCCAGATGCTGAGGAGGATTTGGAGTAGAGAGAGCAGTGAATGAGGAGGCACCCATGTCATGGCCTATGCATTGATTTTCCATAGACGTCATGGTTTAGGAGATCTCTGCTTCCCCCTCCCTCTGGATCTGCAGCCTTTTGAAGCAGCTGGTGGTTCACTGATGCTCAGCCAGTCGGGACCAAATTACGAAAGGCTGATGGCCCAGCACTAGCCAGACTCTCCCATCAAACCTAAATTCAAACAAAAATATGACTTCCCTTCAGCTTCCACGAGGCTCCAGGCTGTATTTTTCATGTATGGGGTTGGGGGTTTCTACAGTGTGGCACCTGTGTTTGGCAGCGACTGTCGTGGCCTGTGACTGAGGTGGGGAAGCGGGGACTTGGGGGTGTAGAATGCCGGGGGTTCCTTGGGAGAATGGAGGATGGGGAGAGGAGACTTATGGCTTTGCTCCCCACTAAGACGCTTGAAAGATGCATCGAACTCTGTCTCCAAACTGTCTGACATTAGCAGATCTCTGGGAATTTGTTAATTATAAGCAGGCATTTTCCCGCCAAATCGCGTCGTAACGCGGGGCTTTTTTTGACATTTTCTCGCCAAAATTAGACTTTCCGTAAAATATTCATATCTTTCGATCTATTTGATATTTTTCTATGAAACTTTCAGTGTTTTAGTTTAAAAAGAGGTCTCTATTTATTTACTTTGCAAAATTTTTGCCGGTTCCAACTAGAGGCGATATGACGAGTTTACTCATTTCCCGCAAAAAATGTGTTAAGTTTGGAGAGGCATACCTTGAAATTTATCTGTGGAGCTGCCTTTGTGGGCCAAGGAGGCCAGATTGTGGTCAGTGATTCTGCCTGCCCCAGGCTGGTGGGGGGGAACCTAAGAGTTTATTCTGGTCCCATCACATCAGCTCTGCATGTGAACAGGACATGGTGTCATCTCTCCCCACCCCAGTGAGTTATCCCAGAAGCAATGAGGACATTTCTACTTCAACCTGGTCTAGTGAAGGATCATGTTTTGATGTTTTTCTCTGCAGCTAAGTTTTGTCTCTAATTTTAACATTTGGATCGTGTTTCGGTCAGATTGGAAAGATCTGTCTGCTCATCTGCAGAAAGAACACGCTATTCCCATTGAAATCTAAGTAACAGGGCTCTACCCTTTCCAAGAATCCTCCCCCCTTTCGTCACTCCTTACCACATGTAACCCCTAAAGACTGCCAGAGCACAGGGCACCTACAATTGCCTTTTTTTTCCCCACAACTGGCCCACTTACATCAGTCAGGAGGGGCTAGGTTATAATGCGGTAAGAAATAGCCCCCAGTGTCATATATCATTGGCTTCCGGCAAAGGTTAATTATTCACACTTCACACCCAACATGGCTGGATGCGGAAAGGGGTGGACACTACTCCCTGTGGTTTGTCACTCAGCAATTCAGGCTGAAGGAGCTGCCCATCTTATGCCACTGGCATCTCCACACAGACCTTCAGGGTTCTTCATGCCAAAGGAAGGGATGGCTGCAAGTTGAGCCTGCCCACATCTCATTGGCCACGACCAGTCCTAGAGGCAAGGAATTACCATCCTCCCCATGTGCCCATGTCCGGGAGTCAAAGAGAAGTGGATCTTGGTGGCAAGAGAAATGTCTGCTGCCCCACTGAAGTTCCCTGGCTTTTTGGTCCTTTCTGAGGGGTTCTCTCCAAGCCCAGGTGCTTTTTTCCTGCTTGGGATACCCTCCTGCCCCCCGATGTAAGAGGACCCCTGTTTTGAAGAATTTGTCTGGGATTCTCTCTAGACATAGTGCAATGCAGCGTTAAGAGCACAGACTCTAGAGCCACACTTGCTGGGTTTGAATCTGACCTGAACAAGTGTTCTGACATTTCGGACCCTTAGTTTCTCATCTGTAGAATAAGCACAGTGACAGTACTACCTCCTGGGCTTATTGTCACTATGAAATTGACCGTATAGGTATATGCTTAAGAAAGGTGCCTGGCACACAATAAGCTCTCTCTAAGTCTTGTTTTCATTCATCATGTTACCTGTGGCACTGAACACCTAGTATGAATCAGGCTGCAAGGTGCCGAGGAAAAGAAGTCCCGGCAGCTTGGTGTCTGGCTGGAGTGTCAGGACAGCCAGGCTGCTGCTTCTCCCTGTGGGTCCCCACTATCTGCCAACTTCCTTGCACTTCACGGAATGCAAATCCATCACCACAAGGATGTTTCCTCACCCTCTTATGCCTTCGGAGCGGGGCTGGGGTGGGGTCCGGGCCCGAGGCCAGAGGCAAAGCAGAGAGGTTTGCCTCAAGGGTTTCTGACATCTCTGGAGATGCCCCTGGAGCAGCCTGGCTCATTGAGGCAGGAAAGCAGGGCCGGCTTGACATGTGAATCCTTTGCTGCTAGCTGGGTAACCTGGCGAGTCAAACCTCAGTTTCCTAATCTTTTATGTAAAATAGGGGTTATAGTATCTGTCATGCGAGGTGGTTATAGTATCTCTTGTGAGGTTTCTGATGCAATGCTAGTAGCATGCTTAGCTTCTGGCCTGGCTCAGAGACACTGCCCCGTACAGCTCTGATTGCTCTTATTACTGATGAGAAGGGTTTGCGGGGAGAATTAAGCAGTGGCTGGTTCACGCAGGCCCTGTAATAATTGTGTGGGAGTTGAAACCATCCCCAAGACTAAGGGGCCCCACTGAAGGGTTTTCATCGAAGTGTGACACCTTCAGTCTACACTTTGGAAAGATGCCTCTGGCTTCATTCTAGAAAGTGTGTCAATGGGAGTAAGATGGCGGTGGAAAACCATCCAGAAAATGTCCTGGATTAGGGTGATATCAGTGGATGATAGAGAAAAATAGATCCATCATCTACCGGGGGTGCCAAAAAAATGGATACAAGTGGACACTTTGGAAGCATTGCTCAAGCAGGAGTTCGCCGTAATCAGAAGCGTCTGGACGCTGATGGGAACCACTCTGAGCCCCTCTTGTCATTGCAGAAGTCAAACGTGACTTGTATTCATCTTTTGTTATCGGTATATATCGAGTATTACAATTTTAATACAGTTTTCCTTTCTTAAAATGTGTATACTTTTTTTTGCCCCCCCTCTGTATTTAATGAACACTATAACATTATTACCAATCCATATATAGCATTGATTATGTACCAGGTATTGTTCTAAGCATCTTGTACTATTTACTCATTGAATTGTCAGAACAACTCAATGAGGTAGGTTCTTCTACTATCAACCCCATTTTAAAGACTTAATTGCTTGCTTATTTTCCAGTTTTATTGAACTGTGATTGACACACATCTCTGTCTAAGTTTAAGGTGTGTAGCACAGTGGTTTGACTTACATATGCTGTGACATGATTACCCCAACAAAGTTAGATAGCATCCCTCATCTCATATAGATATAGTAAAAAGAGAAAACAAATAAAGAAGAAAAAATGTTTTCCTTGTGCTAAGACCTCTTAGGATTTACCTGTTTAACAACTTTCAAATGTACCATACAGCCATGTCAGCTATACTCACCAGGCTGTACAATCACCCCCGGGACTTATTTATCTCGTAACTGGAAATTTGTATTCTTTGATCACCTTTCTCCCATCCCCCTGCCTCCCACCTACAAATCTGAACTCTTTTTCTATGAGTTTGGGATATTTTTTGTGTGTTTGTTTAGATTCCACATATAAGTGACATCATATAGTATTTGTCTTTGTCTGACTTATTTCACTCAGCATAATACCCTCAAGGTCCATCCATGTTGTTGCAAACGGCAGGATTTCTTTTTTCTATGGCTAAATAATATTTCATTATGTCTGTCTGTCTGTCTGTCTCTCTCTCTCTCTCTATGTATATATATTATACATATATTACAGCTTCTTCATCCATTCATCCATCAATGGACACTTTGGTCAATCCCCATTTTAGATGAGGAAACTGAGGCACCAAGAGGTTAAATAACTTGCCCAAGGTCACACACCTAGATAGGGGTAAGAGATGGGATTTGAAAGCAGGAGATCTTGTTCAAGTGTCATCCTCTTAATGACTGTGCTTTGATTTTGTGATTGATTGGGTATGTAGGAGTATATCCGTCAACTATGACCACACCATGCTGAGTAACAAACCCTGAAACCCCAGGGGCATACGCCACGGAACCTTTATTCAGCTCATAAGTCTCTGGGTTGGCCGGGAGGTTCTGCTGCTCTGCACCCATTGGCGGGGCTCACTCTCCGGCCTGTGGTTAGCTCTGGACCAGCAGGTGGCTTTCCTTAGATGGGTTCTCTCTCACGTCTGAGGTGTCAGGTGGACTTGGCGTTGCCCCCATGTGTCATCCTCTAGGACATTCGCTGGGCATGTTCTCATGGAAATGCAGGGGTGCAGGGAGTGTGTGGAAACGTGAAAAGATTGGAACACTGTCACTTAGCCCCTGCTCTTTGCTATTTGCTCTTTGCCAAAGCCAGTCGCGAGGCCAGCTCAGATTCATGGGGTGGGGGAATGGATTCCACCTCTTGATACCAAGGACATGGCACAGGGAAGGTGAGAAGCTTGGGCCTTTGTGGTCATCCATCTCCAATGGGGAGTGAATCTTTTCATAGCTCCCAGGATTTCTGCTTGGGTAGCTAAGTGAATGACATTATAAGTCACTGAGATAGTGAAGCAGAAAGAAGGGCAGTTTATGAGAAACGGTGAGGAAGGGGAGGCTGAGTGGCACCAGATTTCTTGCCTAAGGTTGCACAGCTAGTGTACGAGGGTGCAGACTGCAGCTGCTCAGAACTGCACGTCACCCTGGTGACCAGAGAGGTGTGACTGTGGCCGTCAGTGACCTTGCCGTGTCCAGTCCCTGGGACATGCTGGATATTAACAATTCCGCACTTAGAATCCAGGTTTTCTGCCAGTTCTGTTCTGGGAAGCCTGGGTTTCCTTTTGCATTCGCAGAGTACTTCCCATGTTGATAATGTCCCCCAAGTGGCTGCCTTCATCACACTGTAGGAGTGGAACAGCCTGTTTTCACCTCCTGGGAATAATTCCATATTGTTTCTCCAAGTGCTGGCCTCTGGGGTGTGGAGCACAGTCTTTCCCCAGGACTCCCGGCTGCTGTCTGTGCCCCTCCCAGCCCGTCCCTATCCCCCCTGCTCGCACTGGGCCAGGCTGACGTTGTGGCAGACCCTCTTCCAGTACAACCACTGAGCACCGCTCCCCTCGTGAACCCCCATCCACACCACTGAAGGGGGCTTGAATGGGGGTCTCAATGGAGTCCTTCCATGAGCCTGGCTTTTGTTCAGTCACCTGCACCTGAGTCCTTGGGGCCCATCCCTGACACCTTGCAGGTCCCTCCCCAGTCATGGGCCATGTCTCCCCTTCACGAGCAGCACTCACCCACCTGTGGACCTTGTTTCCTTCAGGATTTGGCATTCTCAGACACGGCCTGGATGCAAACCCAAGCTTCTCAGCCCTCCGCCTCAGGGTAAGGCTGTATGCCTGTGACCCTGTGGAGAAATCGTGTCTCCTGGGAATGTCACTGGTGCGGGCGAGGGAGACCCCAGACAACCACGGCTCAGATTGGCCCCTCTGTATGGGAGGTTATCAGGAGCAGTCTGAATTCCACCTGGTATAGATTATCATGTCAGCTCTCGTAGTAGAAATGGCCAGTGCTCAATGGGCGCGTACTTCATACAAAGCCTTATGCCGATGCTCTGGCTTCCTCTGTCCCCCTCTTTCATTTCTTCCTCCCTCCTCTGCGGGGGGGGGGGGGCTTTGGTTAACAATGAGGGACTTTGGAGCCAGGCCAGAATTGGAGGCAATTGACTGCTTAATCTCTTTGGGGCCTTGGTTTTCCCCTCTGTAAAATGGGGCTAATATATACCCCTTGTAGGGTCATTGAAGGGATTAGAGGTGATGTGTGTGTAGGGCCTGGTCCATGGTAGGTCTCAGATTCTGGCTGAGAATATTATGACTGCTACTATTAGTGAGCCCAGGATCTCTGTGGTTGCCCTGGGGCCCTGCGTGCTTCTCCCCCCAGCCTGATTTTTTCTGTCCAAGGACCTTGTGGGAAGCTACTCTACTGAGATGAGGAAAGTGACACACAGCTGTGGCTCACTCTCATGGGTGGGCCTAAGGGCTGGGAATGAACATCAGTGAGTTTCTCCCCCCTCTGTGGAAATGACTTATCAGCTGGCAACAGGCTGATTGTGGCCCAAGATGGAACCCGTGACTGAGGAATAGCCACACTGAGGTGGGCAGGCTATGGAACAGGGTTGCTTGTTGGCACTGTCCAGACCTCCGCCGGGCGGGAGGCTGGTGGTATGCCAGGCGTCTTCCCTCCCTTCCCACTCTTCCCAACCCCTTCTTTTTCCTTCCCTCATGTCAGAGAGGTGTTTCTTCCCACCTACCATTTGCTCAGGGTGGCTTTCTTGTCTGGTTGACTTAGATCACCACTTCTTCATAAACCCCCAAAGCTTACCCCTATCAAGCTGTATTACCCATTAAATTGAGGTCCCAGGTGAGATCCAATTCTGCAAACAACATGTAGCCACAAGCCTTTTGCTGCCAGTTCATTGTCTGCGCCGGGGCCCCTGGGCCAGTGTGGGGGTGAGGCCTGGCTCTGTGCAGTGGGAAATCTTGGGGATTCTTCTCTCTCCATCTCTCCCTCCCTCCCCTGCTGGAGCCCTCCTGCCTTGGGGAGACCTGCCTGCTAATTTAGCTCAGAATGTTTGGGCTTCCATGCTTAATGGGTCTGTCTTCTGACTTTCTAAACAGATGAATGAGTGTGAAAAACAAGGCAACAAATAAACACAAGCTTCCACCAGAAGATCTTGAAACAAAGCAAACAGCTGCCAGCATTACAGAAACGAGAACACCCTGCGTCATGCAGTGTGAGGCAAATACCGCACACTGCCTCGGAGCTAGAAAACTCAGAACTGGGGATGGTGAAGACAGACGTGAGACCATGGTTCCTCCACTGGCTCATTGGCTGTATGACCTGGGGGAAGTGACTAACTGGGCCACAATTTCCTCACCTGTAAAATGGGCATTAATAGGATCATATTGCAGATAACATGAGACAATGCACAGAAAGCCTTTAGACTAATGCCTCACATATCATGTAAGAAGCCTAATACCTGTCAGCGGTTACAGTCATAATGTAGACAGTTATTAGTAGAGCCTGAATGGCTCTGTGGCCTTGGGCAGGTCACCTAAACTTTTCATGCCTCAGTTTCCACATCTGTAAACAAAGGAACACTCAAACCTGTCTCATGGGGGTCGTTATAAAAATTATAATTAAAAATTATAAAAATGTATAAAAATGCTTAGCCCAGTGCTTAGCACTTAGCAGGTTCTCCATAAAATCAGTTTATTTCCTGCCACTTCGGCAGAATCCAAACAACCAGTACATTAATATAACAAGGTTGGTTCTTTAAGAAAAACAAAGTCATAGCATAAGGAATATAAAGCATACATCTCTTGAAGGTCAAACTCAATGAATTTTCACAAATACAGCTGTGACCTACCCCAGACTGCTCCATTGTCCCCCTTCCCCGTCAGCACTCTTCCCCTTGGAGGTAACCAGTCCCCTGATTTTCAGGACTATAGTTTTGCCTGTCCTTGAACTGCATAGAAGTGGGATGATGGAGTATGTCCTCTTGTGTCGGGCATCTTCAGATCAACACAGTGTCTTCAGAGCCATCGTTGTTACTGTACACATCCATTAATACACACTTGGTTCCTGTCCAGTGTTAAGTTACTTATGAGTAAAGCCTCTATGAGCATTCTCCTACATGACTTTTCATGGATCTTGGAACTTCTTTGTGTTGGATGTATACCCAGGAGTGGACTTGCTGAGTCATAGGTAGGTACCTTTTAGCTTTAGAAGATTTTGGCAAACGCATTTCCAAAGTGGTTATTTACAAGTTACTTTTTGAATTGTCAAACAATTTTTAAAAGAGGTGGAATTAAGTCTAGAAGAGGTATAATGCCGAATTAATTTTGTATTTTTGTTGAATTCGGATTTCATCTTTGTTCTATGTCACTGCTTATAATTCACCGAGAATTGACCATCTTCTATAGAAATAGCTATGATTGTACCTAAATATATTACTACAAAAAATTTACTATGATGGAAAAAAATGAAAATAATGTAAATGTCTGTCAATAGAGGAATGGTGAATAAATTATAATATTCCCATATTACACAGTTATAAAATACATGAAAAAGTGCTAGCCTGGTAAGACGTACAGGTGATAGTAAGAGTAAAAAAATGCATGTTGCAGAATATTATGTAGAATATAGACTGTATACGTTTCTTACATGTCAGGCAATGTTTTATGGTGTGTGATTTTGAAAATTATTTAAGATGTATCTATCTATCTATCTATCTATCTATCTATCTATCTATCTATCTATCTATGGAAATTGGGCAAAGAGTATGAATAGGCAGTTCACAGAAGAGGAAACTGGAAAGGCCAGCAAATGTGGAAGACACTTACTAGTAGTAAGCCATGAAATATCAGTTCACACTCAGTAGGTTGGCAAAAATTTCAATGTTGACAACACTGTTTTGACGAGGTTGTGGAACAATAGGAACTTTCATACACCACTGGATATTGCCAAATTGCTCTCAATGGTTGTACTAATTTACACTCAGTGATGGGAATACAAATTAGGATAGCCATTTGGTGAGCAATTTGGTAATGTTCAGTAAAGTGGAAGATACTCATATACCATCATGCAGGCATTTCATTTCCAGATTTATATTTTGCAGAACCTATGCACAAGTACACAAGAGACGGGTATAAGAAAGGTCGCTGCAGCACTGTTTGTAAAGTGAAAAATTAGAAACAATCCCAATATTTCTCAATGGGAGAATGGGTACATGAATTGTGGTAGAGTGACACAATGAAATATGAAACCGTCTTAAAAATGAACAAGATTTAGTGTTATAACGTAACTACATGGAGAATCCAGAGAGGGGAAAAGTAAGTTGTGGAAGGCTACATATACTCTGACACTGTTTCTATAAAGAGAAACATTAAATGAAACAATGTTACATGGTATTTATGAATACAAGTACATGTAGTGAAACAATAACAAAGTGTAGAGATAATTATTTCTGGACAAAGGTTACCTTTGGGGATGGAGGGAAGGAATGATACAAAGAGACACAGGGACTTTCGGTTTTGTCTGTAATGTTTTATTTCTTAAGTTGGACGATGCATTATTGGATATTCATTACATTAATCTCCAAAACATGTAATACCTAAAGTAAGATTTATCCATCCATCCATCTGGAAGGCTCTATATCAAAATGTTAATGGTGATCATTTCTGAAGAGCAAGATTATGGGGGACAGTGTATTTCATTTCCTATTTTGTATATTTCTGTATTGTTTGAATTTTTATTAGTATAAATTGCTCTAAGAACTATAAAAGGAAAAACAAAGGCAGAAAAAAGAAAATTGCTAATCTACGCACGCTAGATGTGGTGAGCGTCTCTGATCTTTCTGATTAAGCCCCAGCTGGAAATGAGGTTGGATTCTTCTGTCTGGGTGGGAATAATTTCTCTTGGAATGGTCAGTGAGGTGGGTAAGAAGAGAGTCCTGAGATGCTATGGGTGGGTGGGGTTGTCTTGGGTCTTGGAGTGACCTTAAGCTCAGCAGGAAGACAGGAAGATGGGGGGGTACGTGCACTGCTGGCACTTGGATGTAGCCTGTAATATTCAAATATTTCCCCTGTTATCACCCAATCTTGGTCACAGCAGACTATTTTAGGACCAAGCCACTTCTGAAATGAAGACTGTTAAAATGCACAGACAGACCGATAAACTCCTCCTGGGTTATGGTCCATTCACTTGGAGCCAAATAGATTGCTTGTTAATACCTTTCCCCCATTTCCCTTATGACCAATTAGCAGCTATTAAGACCCAACTCATCCTGGCATGAAGCTTTTTCCTAGCAGTGGCTGCTGCTGAGGTTAAAGAATTCAGGACTCAGGGTGGATTTTCTCCCTGTCCTCCTGGTGCCCCAAAGTTCATCCCCCAGATTAAGTCTAGGGAAGGTGCTGTGTTCGGGCCCCCAGGGCTGCCTGACCCTATCAGGGAACTCACTGGAGTTGAGGAAAGGTGTGGACAGGTGTCCACCCAGGCCTGCATTCTCCTTCCCCATGGCAGGGGCCATCTTGGGAGGAGGCTCCAAGTGACCCATAGGCAGGCCACTGTCACAGAAGCTGCAGCTAGGATTCTAATGCAGCTTTTTCTTTCCTTTCTTTCTTCCCTTCCTCCCGCCCTCCTTCTTCTTTCCCTCCTTCAGTTCTTTCCTTTCTTCCTCCTTTCCTCCCTTCCCTCCCTTTCCTTCCCTTCCCTTTCCTCCCTCCCTCTCTTCCTCCTACCTTCTGATATAACCAATAACGACAGCGCCTTTATAATGAGTGCTCTCTGCACCGGGCACTTGCTGAATGCCAGTGCATTTTCTCACAATAACACCATGAGATAAACTCTGCCTGCTTGACAGTTAAGCCAACTGAGGCACAGGGAGAGATTAAGTGACTCGCTCAAGGTCACATCCTGAGTAACTGACAGAGCTGAGGTGAGAACTCAAAGTCTGTGCTTTTCATGGTGAGTCTGAGAAAAGCAAATTCTAACACCTACAGGGTCCTCAGAAAAGTCAAGATAAGAGCAAATATAATAACCACTCGTGGAGCATTGCTTCTCCTATGGCAGCTAAGACGGCAGCACTTCACGTGGCAACAGAGTTTTATTCCTTCCATGAATGTGCATTGAGCACCTGCTGTGTACCAGGCACGGTGGTCCCAGGGGCCAAGGATTTGGCAGTGGATCAAACTGACACATCTGCATTTCCTGGAGTGCACATTCTAGGGGGTGATGGAAAATAATGAAATAACAGTTATACAAACAAGAAACTATGTCAGAAAAGCACAGGAAATACATAGAGAAATAACGTTTTGGTGACAGGACAGAGATTGTGACGACGGGGTGGGGGGTGGGGCTGGGAGGCCTCTCCAGGGTCCTGAGTATTGCAATGAGTCGACTACGGGAAGACTTAGGGCAAAAGCATTGTTCCCGATGGAGGCCGGCAAGGACAGAGGCCCCACTCTAGGAGGGAGCTTTTCAGATCTGAGGAACTAAATTACGAGTGAGGCCCCAGTGGAGTGGGGGTCCTCGGCACAAGGTGGACTTGGGAGCAAGGCAACGACCAACATACGTGGCCTGCTGGGTCATGGTTGGGAGTTTGGGTTTTAAGGCAAGTGCAGTGGGAAGAAGTGAGAAGATTTTAGGCAGGGGGATGAGGCACTCTTGATCTGCTATTTATGAGATCCCACTGGCTGCTGTGTGGATAACAGCAATAGATTGTTTCCCAATTCCCGAAGCATGTGTGGGACAGTAAGCAGGCTACTGGGAGCAGTGAGGCCTGCAGGGGTTACATATTGGGGGGCTGCCTGGAACAGGAGGGCTGGGGGCAGAATTGGAAAAGCTGTCCTCTTCTTGGAAAGACAGAAAGTGGCAGGAGGATGGAGGCAGTCTAGCCTTGGAGCCATTAGCAACAGATGACACCAAGTCAGGACTGAAAATCGTAAGGGTGTGGATTCCATGTCCATTGAGCACCCCGTCTGCTTTGGGCTCTATACTGGACCCTTTGTATCTCTCGTGGGGCAGATATTTCTATCCCTTCTTGTGCAGTCAGTGTTTTTATCCTCACTTGTGCCTGGCACTTTATTTGCAGTGACAATAATCCAAAGGGGTAGACAGTGTCTTGAAATGATAAAAGGTGGACCAGGGGCCAGGTGGTCTGGCCTCAAGTCCTAGTGCCACCAGCTGTGGGCTCTTAGTGCAGTTACTTAACTTGTCTGTTCCTCAGATTCCCCCAATTCTACTGTATATCTGTCAGGATCCTTTTGGCCCCAAGTAAGAGCAAACACCAGCTTCAACAACCGGGAAGTTTCTTCTCTCACATAACTGGAAGGTGCCAGCCCAGTGTCATCAGCGGCTCAGTGATGTCCTTCCATGTCTCTGCTTTGCCATGTCCATAGTAATTTCATTCTCAGGCTAGCGGCAGGGTGGTTACAGTAGCTTCCAACATCACCTCCAGATGTGGGAAGAGGAGGGACCATCTCTTCCTAGGGCAAGGGAACCTCGCTCAGAAGACCCAACGGCCTTCCCTTCATGCCAAAATCAGGTCTCATGCTTGTTCCTAACATAGCAAGGGAGATGGGATTGCCACGCCTGGTTTAAATTAAACACAGCAGGGCAGAGGGCAGGGGTGGGGTTTGGATGACGTCAAGGCAAGTTCTGTGACTACCACCCGATATCAAAGGGTTGTCGTAGAGATCCATGCTAGCGTTTGGAACCGTATGTGACAGTAAGTGCTCAGTAAATCTTAGTTACGGTAAATGAAGGCGGGGTGGGGATGAGGAGGGGAAGGAAGGGAGGAGGAAGAGAAAGAGCAGGAAGATAATGCTCACGTTTTAAAGACCCAGAGAACTCGGGGGCTCTGACATCAAAGCCAGGGCTCTTTTACTTCCTCGTGTGGCATCTGTTCTGAGCTTGATTTCCATGATGAGGGTTAGAGAGTGAAAGCAGAGTTGGTTTGAAGGGTCAAGGACAGTTTGCACCCAGGATGTCTGGTTCCCTAAGGATAGGTCCTTGGTCTCGCCAACCTCCTGCCCAGCGCCCCACAGCTCTGAGATGGAGCGTGATCACCCTCAGGCATCCCTCCCCTGAGCAGGTCCCTGCCATCATTCTAGAATCCCAGGCTGCATGGAGTCACTGACACCCCTTGTTCCCTCACCAACCAGGTCAGATGCCTGTCCTCTGCTAAGCCATCTTACTCAACACTGAAAAATTTCCAGGCAATTTTGAGATAGCCTCTGTGCAGTGAGCGAGATCTCTGCTCTGTTATGAGCAAAGCATGAGCTATGAGGCCTTGGGCCAATTAGATCACCTCTCACTGATATGAAAGCTGATCCTCAGTGTTCTTAGCAGTAAAATGGGATCCTTACTCTCTACTTCAAGGGCCTGTTCTGAGGCTGAGATGAGATCATATGGGTGAAGCGCATGGTCCAACATGTAGAAATTTCCTGGCTATGGTTCATCGACTTTATTAGAGTGAGATTCACATAATATAAAATTAGCCACTTTACACTTCATGTTCCGTGTCATTTAATACATTCACAATGTCGTGTAACCATCACCTCTATCTACATAGTCCCAAGACATTTTCGTCTTCCCAAAAGGAACCCCCATATCCATTCAGAAGTCGCTCCCTAGGTCCCACCCCGGTCCCTGGCAACCACTAAATTGCTTTCTCGTCTCTCTGGATTTACCTATTCTGGATGCCTTATGTAAGTTGGATCACACAACGTGTGCCCTTTGTATCTGACTCCTTTCACTGAGCGTAATTTTCTGAGATTCATCAACGTCGTAGCATGTAGCAGTTGTTCATTCCTTTTCACGGCTGACTAGCCTTCCATTTTATGGGTAAAAATTCACGTTAGGAAAATCTGCTCCTCCACGGATGGACATTTGTTCAGGTTGTTTTCACCATTTGGCAGTTGTGAGTCATGCCTCTGTGAACGTGTGTGGACATGTTCCTGTTAGAGTCCATGTTCCAGGAGTGGAATTGCCAGGTCATATGAGGTGATTCTATGCTCACAATACATAGAAATGGGGAACCACCAAACTGCTTCGGGGCTGCACCATTTCACTTTCCCACCGCTGTATGATGGTTCCAGTTTCTCCACATCCTCGCCAGCACATTATTTTCCAGTTCTGATCACAGCCATCCTGGGGGGCATGCGGTGTATCTTACGATTGATTCATTTTTAAGCAGTGGCATGAAGGGAGGTTGTTTCCGGGTCTCCACCTTCCTGAGAAAGGGCCTTGCAATGCTGGTCAGTCACAGCCAGTGCTGCTCATCGTGGGATGTGGCCCACAGCGTTTCCCACAGAGATTCTGGAAGGGAAGTGGGCCTCTCCATACCTCTTCTCCTCCCTCACCCAAGCAGAGCTGGGCTCTCCGAGGCCAGTGGAAACCTCCACTGGAGTCTGCCTGCCCTCATTCCTGAGTGGGGGAAAGGACAGACTTTCAAGGCTCCTGCATGAGGGAAGCTGGGAGAGTCCCCTTTTGGTCCTATATTTCCTCCACTGTGTTGCTGTCCCCAGGATGGTGGGTGGGGTGGAGGGCCAGGCCGGAGCGGCCAGGCTGGTGGGTGGAAAGCCCCTGGGTCTCCTCTCAGCCGTTGCTGTTGTCCTGTTTTGGGGGGTGGAGAGACCCAGGCCAGGCCTGGGCTGGTGGGCCTCGCCCTGGTCACCTGGAAAGGTACCTGCCTCCTCTCAGGCCGTCTTCTCCTGCCTCGGCCTCCTCAGGGCTGGGTGAGCACCAAGCCCAGCTCCCACCTCCAACACACGTCCGGGGCCGATACCAGCCTTTGGTCCACGGCTGTTTCCCTGTGTGTGAGGAGGACCCTCCAGCCCTGTCATTGGACTCCACTCTGCTCTGGGGAAAGACTGGCCGTGGATTTAGGGTCCCCAGCTCTTCCCTAGCCCCCAGCCTGCATGAGCTGGAAGACAGTGTCTAATAAGGTGGCTCAGCAGTGCCCAGGACGCCTGCCTGGGCTCTGGCCCCCGTGGAGGGTTTGTGCCTTTGCAGCAAGTGGCCCAGACCTGTAGGGCCCGAGACTGTCCTGACCTTTTGGGTCCCTTGGACAAGGCAAAGGCCATTCAATTGGAATTTTCTGAAACACATTCCCCTACACTGGCTCTGAGACACCTGTGGGTAGTCCCCTTTCATTGGGACATGCCCCAAGCCTGACAGTGGTTCTGTTTCCTCCCCCAATTCAGTGCCTTCACCTCCTTTATTAATAACCTCTCTATACCCCGCTTCTCACCCAAGACAGGTCTGTCTGCCCCCTAATTCCTGTGGAAGGTGAGATGGGTGGGGGAACAGGGACAGGTTGGCGGGGGGAGGGGTGTGTGCCAGGCTTATACACTTGTTTCTAGATATTTGGGACCATCTCCCCCCTGCTCCCTCCAGGCCTCCTGTTCCCTCTTTGGGTCCAGATGGGCCCCACCGCCCCACGGCTCTCTGCTCCCCTCTTCTGAGTGGCAAGATCTATTAGCGGGAGGTCCTCGCCCCACCTGCTGAGGTCACAAACATGCCTCGCCTTTAATTATTCCCATTTTCTCTCTTTAAAAGCAATACTCACCCCCCACCACCACTTTATTTGTTTTAAAAAAATTATTTGGTTATTACAATTGTACCTTCTAGGAAATGGATAAGCGAAAACAACCAAAAATTTAAAAAGAGGAAAATACCCATAATTCTACCACCCAGAGTTAACCATTTGTCCATAATAACAATCTCAAGCATCACCACCTTGTTGAACATTTGCTTTGTAGCAGAGGTGTTGCTGAACACTTTACATAGATAATTTTATCTGCTCTTCACAACAACCTTATGATGTAGGTATTTTCTACATGTTACAGATAAAGAAGCTGACGCGTAGAGAAAGAGGTTATAGAACTTGTCCAAGGTCACATGGCTTGTAAGATTCAAACCCTAACCTTATCTGTCTGCCTGCAGAGCACACCCACCTCCCAAACACTTGTCAAGTACGTATATTTGTATAAAACATTTCAATGGAATCAACTGTAGCTACTGCTCCCTCACCTCACAATAGGTAATTATCTCGTGTCACTGTGTTTTCTTTTGCAATATTATTTTAAATGGCCGCCTAGCATCGTGTACGCATGTTCCAAGGTTTGTTTAACTAATCCCGTTGTTGTGCATGTAGGTTGTTTCGAAAATGTTGTTATTATAAACAACACTGCTAAAGAACAACAGACCTGTGCTAATTTTTTTGCCCACGTTCACTGTTCACTGTAATTTCCTTGCAGATATTCCCAGAAGGAGAGGTTGGGAGGGAGGAGGCATGCCTTTTGTTTTTCAAATGTCTGTAACATCTTTGGATCAATTACATGTAATTTGTGAATACAACTGGTGCCATTGACAGAGAGAAGGTTGACACCTTTCTTAACTTGTTGGGCTTTGCACAACCTAGAATTATATGAGTTGTAAACAAGCCTTGTAATAGCCCCAGATTATCTGCAGCTATTGTCAGGTCATGTAGAGGTGGTAATTTATTAAACAGATTTTTCAAATGTGTCCAAGTACATCTGGGTGGAAATGAGAATGGGAGGGGTTCTTGGAAGAGGCGATGGGGTGTGGCGTTCGGGGAGCTGGTGGCAGCTGGTGGCCATTTGTCTTGGGCCTGGGTCTTCCCCCCTCCACCACCCCTCTATCTGATGTGAAGCTGAAGGAATTGCCCCAGGAGAGAGCTGCTCCCAGGTTGATCGGGGAAGAGATGGGGCAGCTGAGCTGGAGGCTGTGATGACATGTGGATGGCATGTCGTGCCCTGTTCCTACAAGGCAGTGGGTGCCATGTCAACATGGTTATTATTTGGCTTCAGCTGCCAAGAAACACCAGCTGGTGGTGGTGAAATGCCCTGGAAGAATTTCTTCAGGGAAGTTATTCACCAGCTAAACAGTGTCTCATTCCATGAATGTTGTGAAGAAAGAGAATTTTCTTTGTGTGTGTAAGGGGCGCCCTGCCTCCTGCCGTCCTCCAAGGCACCCCTTACCGATCTGGCCACATTCTTCAGACATCAGTTGTTTGACCACATTACATGGCTTCCAGGCCACCTGCTCTCTGAGCAGATTGGAGACGCTGTAGGGTGGGGACTTAATAGCTACATGCACCAATTTGCCTGGGACAGAACCAGTTTGCACTTCAGTCCAGTTGTCGATGGGATATGTGGCCCAGTTCTGTGTGTGGGGAGGGCAAATGGAGTCCAGGAGACAGTCCCTGGCACAGGGGCTTACCTTCATGGTGGTCAACAAACTCCAAGGCCTGGAGGAACCTCCTTCCTTGGCTGGTGGGGGTCAGGCTGGTGGGTGACGTCCCGTCGGTGTCCTTGGGTGAGGACTGGACAAACAAGCTTGGTGGGGGTGGTGAGGTGGGGTCCAGGAGCAAAGGCCCCTCACCAATTCACAATCTGGCAAGGTGCTCGCCTTCTGGGTCTTTCTTCACCGCACGCCTTTCCCTTGTCCACCCACGCCCCCACTCCCCTAACGCCATGGCAAACATGTAGTCATTTTTAAGAGTCAACATAACATCATTTCTCCAGGTCCCATTTATTGAGCGCTCACTGGGTACCAGACACCCTTATCAACACTTCACATGCATTACTTTTAATTCTTCCGATAAATAGTAGCCTTATGAGGTAGACACCGTTCTCTTCTCTACATGACAGCTGGATAAGCCCAGGTCACTCAATCATACAGGTTGTTATTGAAACCCAGGTTTGTGTGACCTCAAAATTTAGCCTCTTGACAGCGACAGCGTGCCTCCCAGCACGTAATCATAGTCTCACTAACCTCTCACCGTCATTCCAGAGCCTCCGTGGCTGTTGTGTAATGGCTTTTTTTTTTTTTTTTATGTCTATTTGTCCTACTGGAAGAGACTGTGTGCCTAACATCCATCACTCAGCATCTGCCTCAGGCCCTGACCTGTGCTAGATACTTCATAAATGTTTGCAGGAAGAATGAGTCTTAAAATTATAATAACTCAGCTATATGCGTGGGGTGTCTGCGTCTGGTATCTTTGTCTTCTGGAAGCTTGCTCTGGATCATCCAGAAAATAGAGTAAATCTCAGGGGCACACAACCTTTCGGAGGGTCTGAGTTGATGCCAAGGGTTTTTCCTGGTTGATATTATTCCATTAGAATTTTGTGGCCTTCTGGAACGTGTTTGTCATTTGTGATCTTTCTTGATCTTCACCCCTGCCCTGGGAGGTGAATAAACCAGGTGTAAAAAGTGACTATCTTATCAATGAAGCCCCTCGATGGCTGGAGTTCATTTCCAAGGTGGAAGTCTCACAGGAACGGAAGGACTCAGTGGAGACTCAGGGTTACCCCAGCCTCCACCCCGACCTTGTCCCTGGGTGCTGGAGACGCCAGCAGGGGCTGAGCAGGTTAAACATTTCTCTCCTGGCTGCTCAGTGGTGGCCTGAGAGAACAGCAGTCAAGGGTAGCTATCCGTACTTTAGGGGGGCTGGAGTCCTACCCTCCTGTGAGCGTCCTTTCTCCTGATGTGGCTGAGCCCCGTTTGGGAGTAGCAGACTCCAGGGGTCCCTGTTGGTCCATTTCCACACTATCGTTTCCTAGGTTCAGAAGCACCGCCTGCCAATATGGCACCCACCTGTGTCGAGCCTTGGCGTCGTTAGACTCTGGGAGTCTGTTGTACCCAAGGAAAGTGGGCAGTCACTAAAATTGTCCTCCCGACCCAGCGCTCCGCACAACACCGGGTTTTCATAGCGTTTATAAGGTAGAGAGATCCTACTCAAGCCTGAAGGTTGAGCAGCGAGAGGGAGTGGAGTCTGAGAGGAGAACGAGCGGTTCTCACTGGACGCACGGAGCCCTTAACCTCGGGAACACGGGCACTGGCTTTTCTTCTAGCTCCTGTGACAGCTAGAGAGTAAAAGCCGCAGACGATGCATCTAACAGGAAGGGGGAAAATGCTACTTGAAAGCATTAATGACTTCCAAGGAGGATGGGTCTTGTTAACTGGCCTCCTAAAGAGTTGGCCAGGCTGAAGGCTTCCTGACACTACTGTGTCAGCTTTTCTGCTGAAGAGAGAATTCCACCCAGTCGCTTCTTTAATGATAGTGTAATTCGCTGGAATAATTAAAAGAAGAAAGACACGGACGCTAACCCCCAGCGTCTCTTCCACACAGGTGTGCTGGCTCTGATGGGGGCCAGGGTCATGACAAAAGTCACCTCCAGTGGCATCGGTGGCTGCTCCACACTCCTCTCCTCTGTCCTGGGATCACACAGTCAGGCACAGCTGCTCAGTGACGGGACGCAGCTGAGGCCGCCATTGCAGTGTCTTTCCCAAGGACGTGCCCAGTGTCCACCATTCCTGCCTTGTCAGGCAGTGAACTCGGGGCAGAGTCGAGCAGTTGCCAGCAGCAAGTCCTTAGCAGCAGGAGGCTGGCAGGGATAGCATGCAGCTCCAGTCCTCCTGAGGGAGACTTGGAGTCTGGGCTGATGCCAGCGACGACAGGAAGCAAACGGGTCAGCTGCCACTTCTCCAGCTAAATGTTCATTTTCTTATGGCAGTCGGGGCTGGGGAGGTTTTCTTGTTTTCAGCTATAATTCACATATCATCATAAAATTCACCTTTTAAAATATACGAGTCGGTGGTTTTTTAGTATATTTGCAAGGTTGTGCAACCATCACCACGATCTAATTCCATCATCCCCAAAGAATTTTCATCACCCCAAAAGAAACCCCGTGCCCAATAGCAGTCACTTTCTATGCCCTCCTCCTCTCAGCCTCTGTCAACTACTAATCTATTTTCTGTCTCGATGGATTTGTCTGTTCTGGATGTTTCATATAAATAGAGTCGTGGAATAATGTGGCCTTTTGTGCCTGGCTTCTTTTACTTAGCACAGTGTTTTCAAGGTCCATGCAAGTCATAGCATATACCAGCACTTCCTGCCTTTTTATAGCTGAACATTCCCTGTGTGGATGTAGCCTGTTTATCCATCCATCAATTGACTGGCATTTGGATTATTTCCACTTTTTGCCCTTTTTGAATAATGTTGCTATTAGCATCTGTGTAAACGTTTTTGTGTGACATATATTTTCAGTTCTCATGGGTCTATACCTAGGAGTGAAATTTCTAGGTCATAGGATGACCCTACGTTTAACCTTTTGAGTAATTTCCAGACTGTTTCCCAGATGACCGTCCCATTTGTGTTGCCACCAGCAATGCACGAGGGTTCCAATTTCCCAGATCCTTGCCAACACTTGCTGTTGTCCATGTGTTTTATTACAGTCCTCCTACTGGGTGTGGAGGCTGGGGATACACACAGGGCGATGCTTGTGTCAGGAGGTGACCCGAGCATGGACTGAGGGGGAGGGGCTGGGATGTTGGGGACACCCCAGGTAACATCTCTAGGAAGTTTGGGGACCTGCCTCATACGAAGGTTAGGAAAGCTGCCTGGAAGCAGCCGGTGTGGTTTACTACGGACTTGTACCCCCAGCACCGAGAATGCAGCCAATGCATAGCAGGCACTCAAAACTGTATGTTGACTAATCGATTGACTGAAATCATCAATGAAAATCCAAGTGACTGGGTGCCCAGTGAGCCTGGCGAGACCAGGATATGGGCCACTTGTCCTGCATATGTCAGGAAGGAACGACTCTCCTTAGTGGCACGTCCTTAGTCTTTTCATGGATGGGGAAGACAGAAGGCTCCTCTTTCTTGTGAACAAGGCGAAGAGGCTGATGAGGAGGGAGGGGCGGGAAGAGGCCAGGGCTTGCTCTGCGGGAGCAGTGGGCTGTGAATCACGTCGCCAAACAACCCCGAAGGCAGCAGTTCCAGGAAGGTCCCAGCAGCCACGAGCTGTTCTCCCTGTTGAACCTGGCTTCCCAAATCTGCTCTCCGCAGGGACGCTCAGCTGCAGGTCCCTTCTCTGCTGTCTTCTTCCGGTCTCTCCGGAGAGGCTGCTGTGAGCGTTGCTCTCTGCGGGGAGGGACCGGGCAGCCCGTGGGCGCGGAGTCCCCTCCCAGCAGGAGCTGGCGGGCTGTCCTCGCGTCGCTCTGTGGAGGCAGGAGGGCAGGCCTTGCTGCAGGCCTGGGTGCTGCGCCTCCGGGGCCTGGCGCTGAGGAGGGCAAAGGCGAGAAGAGGCCACTTGCTGTGACGGGCAGAACAGTCAGGGTAGTGATGGTGACACTTGGACTTGCTGAGTATTCTGTCTGTGCCCGGAGGCCTTCTGTAATGTGGTTAGTGCTGTGGGTTGTCTCCCTGGAGGTCACCTTCCTCCTTATTCTGTTAATAGAGAACCAGGGGTTCAAGCGAGATTGGCAAAGCCAGTCACAGGCACCTCCTTCCCTTTCCCACACACTAGTCTTCCCGGTATCTTCCCAGTATCCCTGGTAGCTAGGGGTGGTCATGTGATCCAGTTCTGGCCAATGGGATATAAGGGAAGGTGGTCACATGGTCCAGTTCTGGCCAATGGGATATAGGGGAAGGCGGTCACATGGTCCAGGTCTGGCCAATGGGATATAAGGGAAGGTGGTCACATGGTCCAGGTCTGGCCAATGAGATGTAGGGAGGAATATGCTGGGTGTTCTCTTCAAAGAAGAGAGATATGGGAATGGAAGCCTCTGTCTTGAGGGTTCTGCACTTAGAGTTACTGTGACCATAAGTGAAAAGAAAGCTAAGTGGATTGCAGAGCCACTGAGTTAACCCTCAAACTGTCCACTCCTAATGTGTTATTATTTGAGAAAAATATATCCCTCTTTTTCAAGTCACAATAAATGAGATTTTCTGTTCCTTGCAGCCAAAAAGCATATTAGACACATATATTTGATGTGATTAATCCTTATAATTACCCTAAAGGGGAAGTATACTTATTTCCACATTATAGACAAGACAATTGATGTTCAGAGAGGGTAAGATACTTGTCCAGAATCACACAGCAAGAAAAAAACCAGTGAGTTGAAATTTGAACTAAGGTCTGTCTATCTCCAAAGCTTTTGCGATTTTCATTCTTCCAAACCTTTGTCCACTCTGGCCTCACAGTGGAAAAGAACATGAGCAATGGCCCGACAGAGGTTTTGACAGAAAGAGGAAACACGTCTTGACCTTCCTCACCCCAAAATATGCCCCGTGTGCCCTGGGTCTCCCAGGCTGCTGGTCTTTTCTTTCCTCATGGTATCAAAGTCTTTGAGTCCTCTCGTGAAGCAAAACCCGCTGCTGTCTGGTGGGAAGGGACAGTACATGGGAAAGCATGCAGGGCTCAGAATAAAAAGGCCTTGACACTTATTATCCATGTGACCATGGGTTGGTGGCTTGCCTTCTGTGAGCCTTGATTCCTCACTTGTGAAATGTATGAGAATTCACTTGGACAGAAAAAGCCAAGTCAAGCATCATGAGCCAAAAGGGGCATTTACTGGCTTTTCTTTGCTGGGAAATCCAAAGGGTAGACCCGGCTTTAGTCTTAGAGGTAGAAGTATTAGTAGAAAAAGAAAACATGGTTGCATCTTTCCAAATTCTGCAGCCCAACTTCTCCCCAGGTGGCTGCTTTTTCTCCTTCCCCCATGGAATGAACATGACTGTTTCCTGGGAGCACTGGTAACAGCTCTCCAATGAGTGCCAGTATCTCTGATTGGCCTGGCTTGGTCACATGACTTCTCTGGGAGCTGGAGGTAAAGTTAGTCCCACCAGAACCTTCATAGAGAAAGTGGGGACAGTTTGGTTCTCAATGGAAAAGCGGGGCCCTATATTCAGAAGTGAGGAATAGATGCTGGGCAGGAAAAACCCAAAAGATATCCCTTCCCCTACTTCAAGGAGCCGTTCTGAGCATTTGATGAGATAGATAGGTTCTGTGCAGGTGCCCAGCACAGCCACTGACCTAGGAAGACCCTTAGCAAATGCTAGCCGGCCTCTTTCCATGACCTGGCCCTGTCCTCCCTGAGGCCCTTGGCCTGTCCCTCTATGTCAGTGGGTACATTCGAGGGAACAAGCCCGTTTCCACTATGCAGCCCCCTATCCATCACCCTAGCCTTTGTCCCTGCACCCAACATGACAGTTACCATGTGGCTTGAGATGAGACTCTAATCCTATTACTCATTCATCAACCAGCGGGTGAGAACAGGCCCTGGATCGAACACTGCCGAGGAAGCTGGGAGAAGCCTTCTCCACCACTGTGAAACTAGGCTTAGCTCAGGCACAATAGGTGTGTAATTTAAGGTTTTGTTGAGCTGAAATCCAATCACATACTTGACTGGTGGCTCACAGAGACTCACAGGCTAAAAGAATGAGATAATTCCACCTCACACAAACGCTGGGATTTGGCTTTGACTTAACGACAAATGTGTGACCAACCTTACACTGTTTCATTCTCGCCCTCTTTTTTTTTGTTGTTTCAATGTATTTCCACCCCCTTCCTTCTTTACCCTCCTCTGTACCGTTCAGAGATGGGATGGGTCCCTGCAAAGTCCTAGAGCCGGAAAACAAAGGTACATGAGCAGGAAGAAGCCTTTAAAGGGCGATCATATGGTGGGATGCACTCACATTCATTTCACTCATGTAATTGGATGACGACAGGAGCTGAGAGATGGCTTCTTAGGATGCATTTATTCTGATGCCTAGTGGTCTTGGTTCTTCTGTTCCAGGAGGGGCTTAGAATGAGGAAGGGCAGCAGGCAGGAGACCCATGGGCACGCTCATGAACTTGATCCTTTATTCATTCAATGCTTTTTTTGTTTAATGAGCAATGTTCAGTGTAAGGTGGGGAAGGGTTGTAGAAGAAATATAGAACATAGTTTTTGACTCTTGTTAAGCGATGTTATAGCTGTTTACGTACTCAGAGATAACAGTATGAGTGAGTTCACTCAGCTTAAGCCTATTCACTGCACAGACGTTTATCAGACGGGTACCCCATGCCATGTACTCTAATAGCACGGGAGGGGGGTACTCTGGTGAGAAAAGGCATTAAGCAGCTAGGCCACAAACAGTCTGTAACTAGGAACAAGGCGAGTTCTGTTTTGGAAGTGAAAAGGGTGCAGTGCTGGAGACTCAAATGGGAGGCGGTTGTGAGGGGAGACCTCTCTGAGAAGGGGACATTGGAGTTGAGGCCTAAAAGATGAGAAAAGCCATTTATTCCAAGGTCTGGGGGAAGAGCTTTGGAGTCCACGGCCAGACCCCAGATGGGAGACAGCACTGTAAGCCCTGGGTTCAAGCCCTCCATTTATGTGCGCGCTGTCTCATGGCAAGTCATTCATCCTTCTGACTCGTTGACTTTTCCCCTGCTCTGCTGACTTTGTGAAGTCTCCGTGACATCCCACTGTGATCACAGTGTGTCACTTGAAACAGGGACAAGCAGAATGTGACTGCAGGGAAGATGATTCGATTCATGTTTCTCCATCTGATGGGCAGATTGAGTGTGGGTCTGTAATCGGCTGTCCCCATGAATGGAAGTGGTTTGGGGTGGGTCTGCAGAACCGGTTTCCATGAAATTTTCTTTCTTGGAGCTTCCATGTAGGTCTGCCCTTGGCTGGCATTTTTCAGATAAATGTTTTCTGTTGGTGGAGACCTTCACTGAACTTTCAAATGAGAATTCTGAAGCAGTAGCTTCTAGGGGTAATTTGAGATGAACTTGGCCCTCATCACTCCCACCCTGGCCCACAGGGCGTTCATTTTGTAGCTTATAATAATTTTACATTAACTAAGCGCCAGTTCCTGTTGCAAATACTTTACTTACACTATCTCGTTTAACCTTTACCAAAGCCTTATTTTTAAGACGAAGGAACCAAGGCTCTCAGGGGTTAGATGACTTACTCCACGTTATACAATTAAGACAATAGCAGAGCTGACATTGGAATATTTCTACTACTGTTGGGAGCACAAATAATGGTATAGCTTCCATTTACTAACTGCTTACTATGTGCCATGACTATGCTGCTATTGAGAAGTCAATTATTATTCTAATTGCTGTTCCTTAGTCGGTAATAGTTATTTTATTTCAAGATGCTTTTAAGACTTTCTCTTTGTCTTTGGTGTTCTTTCACTAAGGTGTGTAGGTATGGATGCTTATTTATTTACTCTGCTTGGGATTCCTGAATCTGAGATGTTATAGACTGTTTGTGTCCTCCCAAATTAGAATGTTGAGACCCATTGCCCAATGTGATGGTGTTTGGGGTGGGGCCTTTGGGAGGTGACTAGGTCATGAGCACAGAACCCCCATAAACGGGATTAGTGCCCCACAATACAGGCCCCCGAGAGAGTCCCTCCTTCCTCCTGCTACTATGTGAGGGCACAGTGAGAAGATGAGCCTTTATGAACCAGGAAGAAATCAGAGCTTTCTTACCAGAGACCAAATCTATTGGCAACTTGATCGTGGACTCCCAGCCTCCAGAACTGTGAGAAATAAATGTTTGCTGTTTATAAGCCACCCTGTCTGTGGTGTTTTGTGATAGCAGCCCAAATAGATGGAGACATAAAGATGGATGACTTCCATCCATTCTGGAAACATTCTCAACTGGTTTTATCTAAATATGGCCCCCCTCTAATTTCTTATTCCCTCTTTCTAGAACTCAGATGTATGCTAAACCTCTGTCATTCCTGTTTTTTAACCTCTCTTCCAAATTTTATACCTCTGTTTCTCACTGTGCTGCATTCTGAGCAATTCCCTCAGTTCATTAATTTCCCATCAAGGTTGTCTAATTTATTTAAGTCATCCATTTCCTCTTTTAAATTGAAATATAACTTTTATGTAGAGAAGTGCAGAAGTCATACCGTGTTTCCCCCAAAATAAGACTGGGTCTTATGTTAATTTTTGCTCCAGAAAACGCATTAGGGCTTATGTTCAGGGGATGTCCTCCTGAAAAATCGTGCTAGGGCTCGGTTTCCGGTTAGGTCTTATTTTCGGGGAAACACCGGAGGTTGTTTTCAGCTTTTTCTAAAATGGAGTTACACAACGTGTACCGTTTGGTGTCTGATTTCTTTTACTCAGTAGTATGTTTTTGAGATTCATCAGTATATTTGTGTGAATTATCTCCTTCTAACAGTTTCGTTTAGTCCTGTAAATGTGCTTGGTTTTCTATTCCGTTTCTGTTTGTTCACATGTCTGCAGACTTTGCAGGTCTTGTTCCCATGGTGGCTTGTTTCCTTGTGATTTTGTGAGCTTTGCTTATAAATTCATGTTCTCTGGCCCTTTATCTGTAGAAATGTTTTGAGACCTAGTATGTTAGGCATTATACTAGAGAAAATTTGCATTTCTTCCACTAGGCTTCCTGATTGGTTACCAACACGGGACCATTCTAAAAGCAATAACTGGCTTAGCGCTTTTTGTGCCATATACTATATGGATATGATAAGTAGATGCTAATTCCAAACCTGAGACAGGCTCATGACGAGGAGCTCATAGGGGAGACTGGCATTAGCCCCACGGTCTCTTCTCACTGGGGAGACTGGGATGGAGGGTTGTTGCTGTTGATTTTGGTAACAGCTTCATTGAGATATGGGATGTATGTTTTATCCTAATTCACTCACTGAGGCGGGGATCCCAGTATAAACAGCTACCTTGCTTAGGTTCCAAGCCTTGTCTTCATTTCTCCACACGTCAGAGACACTTTAAAACAAAGGCTTAAGTCTACCAGGTGTTAGCAGCTGCTCCCTGGGCAAACAGCAGTTTACGCTTCCTTACTTTCTGTTTTTCAGTGTTCTAATTGTTTCTGGCCCCCACGGATTTTGTGTGCTTTTTCTGCCAGCTCACTCATGCTTTTAAAAATAAATAAATAAAGCACCTTCTTAAAAAAATATTTTATTCAACACTTTTTTTTTGGGGGGAGGGGAGTTATGTGTGTTACGTAACAGGAGATTTTCTCCTAAACATCTATTCAGCCATAATGCTTGACCAGGTAAGCAAGCTCCGTACATGCAGTATGTCATGTGTTCCTGGAAACAGCCCCTTGAGATCAGTAACCATGAATATCCCCATTTTACAGATGAGGAAACTGACATTCAGAGAGGATAAACCACACGCCAAATGCTGCCCAGCTGGTACATGGCAGAGGCAGGATTTAAATCGGGGTGTATGCGACTCTAGTGCCCGTGTCTGTCACAGCTATGCTTGCTAAAGTCAGAGCCCAGGATGCCTTAGGGTTCACTCTGGGCTTCCGCGCTGACAGAGGAATCACGTCATTGAGAGGAAGTGGTCAGTTGCCAAAGGTGACACCTACAGTGTCAAGGGACTGCCAAGCTTTGGCTCCAGCATCCAAGTTGCACGTGAAATTAGAGAGTCTTGTTGGCTTCTTTGGGAGCTGGGGTTGGCCACACAGAAGAATGACATTTGCTGAATTGAGCACCTTCAGATATTATGAATGTGCCAGTTCAGACTTAGGAATCATCCCAAGGGAAACAAACTTGGCTGGTGGAACATTTTGGGCCTTTAGGTTAGTTATTACAAAGAGAGGTTCTTTGAGGGTAGCTCCATACCTAGGCTTCCAGCATCACCGGGAATGTTTGCTGGGTGGGCCTCCCCTGCTCTGAGGGTCCTATGGCCGTCTTCCTTTCTCTCCCAGCCCCATGCCCCAACCTAGTCTGGTCCTGTGGGCCCCAGGGTGCAGCCCCCTCTAGCCTGCTCCTGGGCTCAGATCTGGACTCCTGGGTTCCAGTCCTGAGTGGACGTGGTGGCATCAGTGTCTGGGGTGCCTTCATGTCCTCTGTATCTGTCCTGGCTGCCGGGAAGGTGCGTGCTAGGCTCTGAGTCCTCCGAGTTACTGCCTTTTCCTCCAAAGGAAGGTCGTGTGCATGTTAGTCAGAAAAGAGGTTCAAAGAGTTGGAAACATAGAAAGAAACTCCTGTGGAGCGTGTGCTATGTGTGTGCCAAGCCCTTGTTTCACAATCACGAGCAGGAGTTACTTTATTTTGATACACTTTTTCTGTTTTTGAGTGCCATTAGCGTTCACGTGTATTTTCCATCATTTTTCGTTGCACTGTGTTTGGAGACTTACACAGGACGGGCAGTATAGCCTGGCGAGTCAGCATAGGCTCTGGAGTCAGCTATGACTGGGTTCAAGTCCCAGCTTTACTGTTTTCTACCTGTGTGACCGTGTGTCTATCTGAGCCTCAGTTTCCCCATCTGCAAAATGGGGCTAATAGCCCCGAGAGCTAAAGCCTCAAGGAGCAGCATCAAGCAGCGAGGCACAGGAGCTGGGGGTAGTACCCAGCTTCTTGGCCTCCGTGGGACCATTTTGTGGCATCTTCTACACTGTCCCTCAGAGGATGCCCAGCAAGACTGAGCCCCCACCGCCCACACTGGGGACCTGTGTATGAACACACTCCTTACAGACTTCCCTCCCTTCTTGGTCTCACTTATCCACCCTCCCCCAGTGCCTCCTGAGACCGTTTTCCCAATAAACACGTGCATCCATTCTTGTTTCCCAGAGCACATCATCGTGGAGAGGCTCCATGCTCTGTTCTGAGATGTGGTGTCATTGTTTGGGGATAACAGGATCCTGGGCTTCCTGGGGTCTGAAGCATGTGGTTGTGGGAGCACACTGCTCATTGATTTTAAATAGCGGAATCCTTTGTCTGGTGACATCATCCTGTGTGCCACGAGGAAGCTGCCAGCTGGATGGCACCGTGCTCTTGACCCCGCACATCTTGCTCTGTGAAATGGGAAAGGCTTTTAACGGTTTTTTTTTTTCCACTAAAACTTTAAAACCTGCAGCCGGCTTGCCGCTACCCCCAGATAGCAGGCTTTGGCAAGCATGAGTGGGTGGGCGGCCCTTTGCTTCCCCTCCATGCAGACATCTAAATTGGGCAGTGTCTCTGTGACCAGTCCTGGAATTGTTTGGGGGTGTGCCTCGCTCAGCGAGCTGGAGTCAGGGCTTTTGGGTATTGGTCTGTGTCTGGGCAGCAGGAGTTTTTGGCGGCATAGATGGGGCTTAGTACACAGTGGCCCTGCCTTCTTCTCTGTGGTTGGTCACCAACTACCTTTCCCCACAAGAACCTTGAAAAGGGGGTATAATGAGGCTCAGAGAGGGAGGTTGACTTGCTCCAGGGCACGCCCGTGGTAAGTAGAGAGCACTGACTTGAAGCCGGACTGCTCTGAGCTGAGGGGAGATGGGAGCCTTTGGGGAGAGCTAAGGACCATGGTGTAAGCGTGGGGCCTCCCGGTGGGAATTCCTCTAGATCCAGTTTCTTGGGGAAGCAGCTGGGTCTCACTCAGGAGCTTGGTGTTCTGGAATGGTGAGGCAGGGAAGCCAACACAGGAGGGCGTCATGGCCCCTGTCTGAGTGGGTATTTCCTTCAAAGCTGGGAGAAGGGAAGGAAAGGTGGCCCCTTAAGGGGCCTCCCAGCATAGCAGGAATCTGTTCCCAGCTGCGTGAGGCTGTGCCGAGAGCCTGGGATTTACTCACCCCAGCCAGCTGAGGAGAGGGTATTGAGGGAAAGGGCATTGCAAGTCTAAAAGGGCACCCCCGCCTCCCCCCATGCCGGGGTCATGCACTAGTCTGTGCAGCCACATAGAGTCACCTGGGACCATCACTCCAGAACCCGACTCCTACGGGACAGGTCTTGCCAGTGGAGTCTTCCAAGTGAGTGGACAGGAAGTTAATCCGCTGTGTGCCATTTCATTGTCGATTCTGCATCATCGTCATCATTATCATCATGATGCTGACATTCTTTGGACATTTGCTATGTGCCAGACACTACTCTAGTGTTTAGCTGATGTCGTCTCATTTTAAGGCTCACAACTTCCCTGTGAGTTTAGATGAGGTGGTGTGAGAATTAGAAAAATGTGTTTCTTCCTGGGAGGATGTGACCCAGCCACATTCTTGCTTGCCAAGTGGATAGCGGCTGGATTTCAGCCTCCACTGGCCCCTGGGTCGGGCACCTTTGCACAGCCTGCAAACTGCACAATTGTAGTGACCGTGGATAACAGCTCTCATGATCCCCATTTTACAGATGGAGAAACTGAGACTAAGCAGGTACTTGCCCAGGGGCTCTTAAGTAGCCAAATCAGGATTAGAGGCTGCCTGAGTCCCAAGCCACGAGGATTCATATGATACCAAATTTTATAACGACTCCATCTTATTAGCACCCTTGGGTGTGTTGGTGGGGGAGAGGGAAGGGGTCCATCTATAAAGATGCCTTTCATCCAAAAACTTGTAATTACCAGACTTGTGTGAAAAAGAAGATAATTTGCTACAGTTTTAAAGTTATTAGTGGATTGGGGGTGGGGGGCAAGGGGGAAAAAAGCAACCCAAACTTGTAAATACTATTAGCTCCTTTCCAACTTTGTTGAATTTAGCTGATGTTTTTGGTGTTGACTTTCCGAGCTATCAGCTTAACTATATAAATCCAGTTGACGTGTCTTTATTCAGATAAAACTCTAATACTGCCAGTGTAGCAAATTAGATGCAAATGCCCCTTTTTTATTTTAAGTATACTTAAAGCTGCCTTTCCAATGCAAATTTTGTAGGAAATCTCAACCAGCTAGGACAGACATCTTAGCTGTCAGCAGGCAAGTGCTTTCATTTTGGTCTCAGGCAAGGGAGCTGCCTGCTTTTTTTCTTTTTGCCCCTGCAGACTGAGATAATTAAAACTACAGAGAAATAGTTTTAAATATACATGATACACACAGTTCCTTAAATTATGGGATAATGCATAAATTCACACATTACCATATTTGATAGTGGTCTCCCTGACCAAAGTGCGGGGGGAGGGGGGTGGGGGGAGGTGGGGGGAGATGTAATTTTCCACCAACACCTCTCTTCCCTTGTCATAGCCTCACAGCCCCTGTCACTTCACCTGGGGTCTTGAGGAGCCCTGGTAATGGTTCACAGAGAGGTTGTGAACACACTCCTGAGAAAGGCAACACTGTGTTGTTCTTTTTTTTTTTTCTTTTAAAGAAATAAAAATGTTAATGGTAACTTTTCTCCCCCCAGCAGTTCTCAGTCTCTCTGGGATACATATCCATTTCGGCTTTGATTTGTTGAGCTCCCTGAATGAGTTTATCCAAACAATGTGAATTTACTCAGATCTCTCTCAAATCCCACATCTCTTGTGGTTGATAAGCCTGACTTTAGCTAAGAAGGGCTGGATCAGTGCGATTTGAAATTCACATTGAAAATGATAAGGGCTTTGCTGGAAATAAGCAGCATAGTGAAACGCTGTCAGGAGGAAACACTGGAGCATGCTGGGAAAAATTTGGTCAGGCCATGCCCCGACCTCCCCTTCTCTTTCTAGAGTCAAGGGAGAGAAAGGAGGGGAAAGGTGAGCTGAGCTTTGCTTAGACACACACTTAAGCTTTGCAGATGATGGGGATGATAATTCTAAAGAGCTCTGTGCATTAGTTTTATTTTTCATGACTAGAAAATGGCAGCCATCCCTTTATGGGTGATGGTCACCCCATGGGCATTTGGGGTGGCAGCGATTGTAGGCAGCCCAGTGCCTGACACCAACTGGAATCCAATTCTTTCTTTCTCTTCCTCTTCTCTCTTCCCCCTCTTTCATTTCTGTCTCTCTCCCTCCCCTTCTCTCTCCTCCATTCCTTTTTGAGCACTTAATATATGCCTCGTACCCGGCTAAACATGTTCCCATCTTCTCCTCACAACCCTACGAGGCAGCACAATTGTTATATCCATTTAACAGAAGGTGCCATCATGATGTGACCTTGTGGAGAACAACCATGTCCTGAGATGGAGGGCACGTGGGTGCTGTGTCACTGATGAACCTTCATTCTTTTTCCATTCAGCTGCCAGGCTGAAACCAACACCTTAAGGAAGTGCTGTTTGGAACACGGTTCCCGAGAAACTCTATGGGAAGATTTTTTTCCTACAACATGTTAACATGAAGGGGAGGAGGGGGAGCGGGCTCTGTGGGCAGAGGCCAGCGTTCTGGGGCAGAGTGAACGGAAGAGTCGGTGTTTTCCTCAATGAGTACACCAGGGCTTTGGGTCGTGGCGCTATGGACCTTTGGTGCTGGACCTTCTTTGCTGTGTGGGGGGTGGAGCAGTGGAGGGTGGGTGTTGTCCTGTGCCCTTGAGATGGTCAGCGCCAACCCTGGCCTGTACGCATGAGATGTCAACAGCGCATCACCCTCAGTCATGACAGTCCCCTGACGTTGCCAGATGTTCCTGGGGTAACAAAATCACCCGGGTGGAGGACCATTGGTGTGGAGTTGGGTCCTTCAGAGCCCAGATTCCTCACATCCCTTAAAAGGCAGGTAGCACATAGGTTCTGTCCCCACCTCTCTGTTTGCCTTTGTCTCAGAAGACCCCGCTTTCACACGCCCTCCTAAGCAGCTAAACAACCTTCCTTAGAAATAGGTGGGTGGGAGGAGCTTGGCCACCGAAACCTTATTTCTAATTATAGTGATCACTCCCCCTCGTCTGCACCACAAGGGCTTCTCCTCGCTGCCTTGATCTATACAATTCCAGTTCAGCCTTGATGAATGACCGTTCCCACTGCTTCTGCCCTGCGTGTGCGTGCGTGTGTGTGTGTGTGTGTGTGTGTGTGTGTGTGTGTGGTGGGGGCCGGGGGCTGTGCACAATGGCCAGGCAGGGCTGGGGAGAATTAATTCTTCTGAGTCCTTGTCCGGGGGCTGCCTCACAGGCCAAGCCGGCCCCACTGACCTGGCGGAGGCTGCTGAGCTCAGAGCTGACCTCTGTCTTCCCCCGGCTTGGGGCCTCCTCTCCCCCTTCCATCCTCAACCTGGGCCACCTCTTCTGACCCCACGGACTTGGTATTTCCTAACCAACGCCACTAATAGCCACTGATCACCAAAGGGCAGTTTAAATTCTATTTAGACCTTAAAAAAAGAAAGAAAAGCAAAAACTTCAAAAGCCGTTTCCTGCAAGCTGAGCGGAAGCCAAGTCCAGCCATTATCAGCAGAAAGAGGATCGATATTTCAGCACCATCCTCTGGCTGGGTTTTCGAGGAACTTTTATTATGATTGCGGTTAAGCTGTTCTAAAGTGGGGCATCATTTATAAAACAAACGGATCCCTTCCAAATAGGTTATTTTCCTGGTTAATGACCGATCGTCTGCCCTGGGGTCTGTCTGTGTTGAGATTCCAGATGGGAACAGGCACGACCAGCCCAATTATCTTTATTAAGTGTTTTTCCTCCCCCTTTCTGAAAAATGAAATGGCAGCCCGCGCCCGCGTCTCCTCCTTCCCCTCGCTCTCACCCCTGCGCCATTTCCTGCGATCGCCTCATTATGGACAAGTATGTCCTTTAAGACATGGAGACTAATGAGGCGGTTTTATGAGACTAATACATTTAAAATTTTAACACTGGAGCTCGCATCTTTAATTGTACAATTATACATTCATTTAGCACATACTCTCTCTCGCTTTCTCTTTTCTGCTTTAAAAGATAACAAACCACAGGTGACTAAAAGTGTGTGAAAAGGCAGAATTTATGTCATTCTTTAGGGTCCTAAATCATGCAGGAATAGAAATTGTTTCTCTCCTGACAGATTTCTTAAGCAACATTAGTTACTGTTTCAGAGAAAAAAAAAAAAATAAATAAAATAAAAAAATATATATATTTTTTTTGTGGGGGTGGAAGGACAGGAGAGGGTTAAATTGCACCTCATCAAAAACTTCTATCTTCCACCACCACCCCCCATTTCCACATATAGAGAGTGTAACTAGAAAGCATTTTGAGAATTAAAGAAAACTTGATGGTCTGTGGCCCAGTAGCTGCAGCTGGTGAGAGAGAGAGAGACAGAGAGACAGAGAGGGAGAGAGGCCACCCCAGAGTATCCTGTCTCTAACAAAAGCCCCCTACATTCCCCACCTGACAGGACTTTATCGGGTAGTAATAAATAAAGCTGAATTATTGATGATGAGAACTGCTAATATTATTATGACCTCAATTAAGTGCTTTTTTCAGACACATTAGTAACAAAGGGTCTTCCCTCTCCTGGTTGCTGTTTTTCTCCCCCAGGCCCCACTTTACATTAAAATCTAATTGATCAACCCTCTTTGCCATTCGCACAAGAGTGATGACCATAATGGGTCATCTATCAGCATGGGCTCCTCATCAGCCTATTAACACCTTTTGTTACTGGCCCCAGTTCTGTACCAGCTGAGAGGATCAGAAAGGCAGGGCCTGCAATGTGGGAGGATCCTGTGTGAGGTCTGAGTCTGGTACCTTTTAATTGCTCTCTTTAACAACCTTGCAAAACACATAGGATGTTCTTGCTTCCGAGGAAGTCCCGCCAGGCAGCTGTGGAGTCACAAGATGGCATCCTCCTTGTCTAGAACAGAAGGTTTGTGGGGGCTCGCTCGGCTAGCTCCACCCCTTCTGCTCACGGCACCCCTGTCTTCGCTCCCTCTCTGTTGGCCTTCATTTGGCCTGCTCCACACACAGAGTCTCAATGTCCTGTCTGTAAAGAATGTGGCACTTGGTGGTAGATGTGAAGGTGTGGGAAGTGTGCAGCCAAGCTCTTATCGAAACTGGAGAGGATGCTGGGTTAAAATGGAGACAGGTCCCCACAGATGAGAGCCTTCTCTGACTTCCTGGCCCATGGTCACACATGGAAGTTTCATGGATGGCCCATAAGTCCCCTGAACTGGGTGCAAAATTGTGTTGACATGTATTTTCCTGGGAGATGGTTACAGCTTCCTAGACATTCCCCAATTTGTCCACGATCCCAAATTGGGTGAGAAATGTCTTCTCAGGAGCTTCTTAGATGGGCACAGTCTTCTTTCGATCTGATCGTCACTCATGGTCTTGGGTCTCTGGCTTCAGGGACTCCATGAAGCCACTGAGTTGAGCTTTGCTCCCGGTATGTTGACTGATATTGGGTCTCTCTCTGGACCTCTGTCATCTCTGCCTATTTGGTCAAGAGAAAAAAACTCTCATCCACCTCCTGCTTCCCAAGGTCCCTGTGAGAATGGGCGTTCTAAGTTAGTCTGACTCCTGCAGTGCCTCCCACTGGGTATGGGAAGTTATCACAAAATAGGAAGTGCCCTGTGTTAGTTGTATTGCTGTTGTTTGAGAGGCATGAGCTCCAGATATGACATGACAGGCACTCTCTTTGGGTGACATTAGAAAGCTTGGAGCATGCTTGGAGGCCGTCTTTTTTTCGCTCATGCAACTCCACCTACCCACCATGAAAAGAGCTTCATCATTTTTCCCCTGTTAGGAAAGGAGCCGGCCACTGTGAGACCATGTCCCGACTCACCCCTCCTCTCAGAGGTCTGTCCTGGTGCAGTTGGACAGAACCAGGCGACCAGGCAGGGGTCTGTCTGTCCACTGCTCCTCGAGAGAACGGGGGTAGGCAGGAGCTGCGCGTGGTGTCGCACCCCACCACGAAACTCAGGGCAGCATTTAGCACTGCTAGTGGTTTCTCAGCCGGTGTTGTCTTAATTCAAGTTGTCATTCATAGACCAGTAGAAAACTAAAATCAATACGTGGTGAAAATGGGCTTAAAAGGCAAACTAAAGTCACAGAGGAGGTAGGCAAACAACATGGCTTTCCTCAGTGGGTTATATTGTCCCTTCCTACTTAGAGTGGCTGGGTGTGGGGCCTGTGTTTAAAAAAAAGGAGGGGGGAAAATGTGAATTTCTCTTTTAAAGACATACAGGGTAGGCATTGGACAAGACCGCAGGGTGAGGTGGGGGGGCCCCATCATCTGATTGGGCCACAGAGAACAATGAGGACAGTGGTATTTGGGATAGCTTTCTATTTTACCCCAGGGCCACGGCAGGTGTATTTTGAGATGTCTGCTGATTGCTGTGTTACTTGTCAGTCCATGCACTTTTCTGGGCTATAGTCTTCTCAATCAGAAAACGGAGAGAAACCATGACAGATATGCCTTGGGGGTCATCAGGGTGGAAATTGAGCTCAGGGGATTAGGGCTTTGGTTCTCTCACCTTGATAACCACTCTGGGGTCCTGCAAAAGATTTCATTTGTAGTTAGAATTTCACAGCGAAGACAAAAGTTTGAAAAAAATCGCTGGAGGAAAGGGTTTCTAAATTTCCCTCCACTTCTGAGGGGCTGCAAACATCTGTTGCATGCCTACAGGTTATTACTGAAAACCCAGCTTAGACAAATTCCACCTCTGCCTATGACTCGCAGAGAACTGGCAGGAGAGAGGGTGCCAGGCCCAGCGGGCATTAAGCGCTGGTTCCAGCTCTCATCCCTGGAAACCCTGAAGGAGTCCTCTGTCACACACGGGACATCTCAGCCTGGTTAGTCTCCATCTCTGCATGTCATGGGCTTGGGTATCAGAGACGGAACAAGAAGAGGTACATCTTCGATCAGGAATATTTTCAAACCTAGAGACAACAAAACAACATGGTGACACTATCCTCATGGCGATGATACTCCGTTATCCAATCTCTGTGGCAAAGTGAGGTCATAATTTCTTGTGCCTCTTTTGAAGAAACCAGAGCTTCTGTAGATTGGCACCAGAAGGGTGGTCTGGAGGGCGCATGGGAGGGGGAAGCAGAGGTTTCAGCTGCAACCCCCACCCCAGCCGTTTATTGTTCCCAAAGCCACTTCCGGCAGGTTCCCTTGTGCCTTCTTCCAGGGGATCTGTCACCACTCACATTTAGAAATTCTGGGGTCTCTGAGAGGCACACAGATTGGCCCAGCCCAAATATAGAAAACCATTAAGAGTTAAAAAAGAAAAAAATGTCACTGGCAAGAGGGGTGTCGGAAATATAAATGTGCGGTTACCTGTATTCAGAACATACAAAATGAGCCCACATGGTGAAAAACCTTCCTGAGAAATTTAGCTCTGAAAACTTGACTTAGAGCTAGAGGTCTGGTTGGGTCTTGGTGTTTGAAATGTGCGGAAGGTCTGCCTGGGTCAAGTAGAGATGGTGCCACATCCAGTCACATCACACAGCCGGTGTCCAGAGAGTCTGGGGCTGCCGTGTGCACTTGGGTGCTGAGATGGGTGGACCAAGCAATGCAGAGAAGAAGCTTCAGTGCACACACACTGGCTAGTCCAGCAACCTGGTGCCTCAGGATGATTGGTGGCGGCCCTGCTTTTCCTCGAGCTGTTCCTACATGTCATCTTGAATAGGTCTTGTTAAAAGGGGCACCCGTCACTCACCTATCATAATAGCTTCTGACATTTATTGGACACTTACTCTGTACCACACACCAGTGGACTAATGGATTCAATCCTTTCAATGACCCAGTTATTACCCCCATTTCACAGATGAGAAAATCAAGGCTCAAAGTGGTCAAAGTGGCCAAACCCAGGTTTGGCTCTGGATTCTGGCTGTGCAACCACAAGACTTTATCTTTGAAGCCACATACTTCTGCATTTAAAGGGAGAGAGAGAGAAGCCCGGTGCCTTTGATACCTGACCTTGGTCATTATCAGTCCCCCTTTCTATGAGGTTCTTGAGAAACACACTCCAAGAGCAGGCCCCGGGCTTCCCTCTTCAGAGCAGAGGCTTCAGCCCCAGCAGACCCCCAGTTCAGTGTTCACTGGGAGGGGCTGGGCTGCATGGCACCCTTGTTTGCTCAGGTTGCAGGGAGGGCAAACAAGAGGAAAGCTCTCAGAGGCTGAGTTACCTGTGGCAGGCCCTCCCGCGGGGACAGTTAAAGGTACAGAGGAGACGCCACGCCCCTCTCAGGAGAGCGCCTTCCCGTGCTTTGGGATCCTCCAAACCTCTTTCCCAGGACCTGGTCACCTGAAAGCAGGTGACCTGACCTAGATGCAGGTGATAGAGAGAAAGACAGGGAGGACCTGTGTCCTTCTTCCTGAGGCCAGGGGCTTCACTCTCCATATACACCTGTGGGGAAGAATGCGTCCACTCAGACTCGGCCAGGTACACGGATGGCCAAGCCCCCTCCTAGGTGGCAATGACCATAGCTGTTCACACATTAGAAAGGTGCAAAGCCCTCGCTGGGTAATTCTTAATTGTTTGAGCTGTGGCGCCCTGTTTATTTTGTGTGGCAGTCTCTTCCTTCCCCCACCGTGATGGAATGTTCTGTGGCGTATGTTATGATCTTTAATTAAAGGGAACTTAATTTGCTTTTGAGGCATCCTTTGTTCACTGGAGACACCCTAGGGTGTTTTAAAACCAGGTTTGGAATCGCTGCCATTGAAGCCTGGAGTCTAAGGCAGCCTCACTCCTCTGGACAGACGTAAGGGGGTGTCTGTCCCCCTCCCACCCCACTCTGCACTTCGGCCTAGAAGCTGGGGCTTCTTCAGCTCCTCCCCACTGGCCACGGGATTTGTTTGCCCCCCTTCCAAAGAACACAGACCCTGCAGGCCCTGTGAATGGACCATCGGCCAAAATTATGTTTGAGAAGGGGACGGACCATTTAGATGACAAATGGGCTTCAAGACACTGTCAGAGAGTCCGGGCAGGGGAGACTATTAACGGTCACACAGAAGCAGTCGCATCTGTGATGGCAGAGCCAGTCGGTGGGTCCCCACTGCTGTGTTTACTGCCCCTTAATGCGGTATTGTTTACTCACAATTAAACCCTTTACCATTAATTTAACTTTCAGATGCTGAAATTGGTCACACAGCCTCGAGTCTCGAGGCCCGGACAGATGTGTTCTGTACACTTGTTTAAACACGGCGCTCATTAGGAGGTAATGCATGTATAGCAAGTTGATTACACCACAAAGCAGGACGCTTTATCATGGGGGCCTCTCAGGAGGCCCGGGAGGGGCCGTCAGCTGCCGCTGTCACTCTCCCCCCTCCGATCCTGAGTGACGGCTGGGCCGCCACCTCCTCATGGCCTGCTCGGAAGTACACAGCTTCCCGTCAGAGCGCTGCCGAGCTGCCTGGGAGGAGGTATTAATTGTTGTCAGCCTCCATTTCACACCCCAGATAACAAACGAGCGCCAACCTCGCAGTGTTTAAGGAAGATAAACAAGTTTTACTTGAGCCTCTGCAATTAAACGCGCTTGCATCTTTTAACTGAGATGTTTCCTGTAAGAAATGCAGGGCTACCCTGAGCAAGGGGAGACAGCATGCTCCTGCGGCGGGAAGCCGCCCACCCCACGGGGCTTAGAAGTGGCCCCATGTTGGCAGTGTCTCTGGGTAAATCACGTTTCTCCATATTGACCCATGCGAGCAGCGGAGTTCAGCGTGATGTGGAAGGCGTGGAAACCTCTGTGATGTCCTATCTCCTAGGAGAAAGGTGGAATAGTGCAGTGCTTAAAGGGAAGGGTTCGGGAGCCAGACTGCCTAGGTACAAATCCGGGCACTGCTTTTATAAGCGGTGTGACTTTGGGCAAGTCGCGTGTTGGAGCCTCAGTTTCCCAATCTACAAAGTCGGTATAACGCACCTCCTGTCTCAGGTGGATTGAATGAGGCTAACGCCTGTGGTCCTGTGCCTGACCCCTGGTAAACAGCCAGAAAATGTTAGTTATCGGTGGTAGTGAAGACAGCAGACTTCACTGTTACCTTTAGAAAAATAAAGTTCCCTAGCAGTAGAAGCAAGAACTGTAGTTTGTCCCTAAAGTGAGTAACATGACACCAATGTTTGATTGTCATGCTCCTTTCCTCCTCAGTCCTGAGAAGGGCAGAAGGAAGGAACTCAAACCAGAAGCTCTTGGTGGGGGGGCTTTACCTCTGGGCAGCTCTCGGAGGACCAGGAATTGGCTAGATCTCCCTCTTCTGGATATTGCCAGATATTTCTGCCCCAACCTCTGCCAGGATTGAACCTGCCAAGCAACCCAATTTGCTTCTCTCCTCCTTCTCTTCCTCCTCCCCCTCCCCCGTCCATCACCCTCCTTCCCATCTCCCTCCTCCCCTCCTCCCTTCTTTCACTTGGCGCCAGTGAAGTCTTCAATCCACCAGCCCACAGTAGCCTGCCCTCCATTCTCTGCTCTGGGGTGCCCGCCCTTTGTTCAGACCCCAATGTCTAAACTAGGAGGAGAAACTGAGGAAGCTGGGGTAGACATTCTTTGCTATTCTATCCCGGTCATCTTCTCGTCGTTGGGCAAGTCCAAGCCACTGCCTCCCTGTTGCCTTGGGGCCTTCGCAAATGCTGTGCCCTCTGCCTGAACCACCTCTCCTCACACGGGCACCCTCCCGGCCTCCCAGCCCAGCAGACGGGCTCATCTGTTTCAGGTTCTTAGAGCACCTCACTTTTCCTTTGCAATGTCTCTCAGCATATTGCTGATTTGAGTGATTTATCTGTTTAATTTCCATCTTCCAATCAAGGTGGGGGCTATGTCTGTCTTATCCCCACAAAAACCCCAACTCCTAGGACACTGCTTATAGATGTCGAAAAAGTGTCTGTTCCTCCACCGTGAAGCACTAGAATGAATCAGACCATTTCCCCTGGGGCTCTGGAGAGAGGAAAAGTCCATATTATTTCTCGTGGCTCTTGAGTCTTTTCTTCCTGTGACTCAGAGAGGCTCACGCTGCTCCTTGATCTCAATTTCCTCGTTGGACAAGAAGGGACGGAGGGTTAAGGTGGCCTGCCATCAGCTAGGTCCCTTTTTCCTTCGTCTTGCTGACACCGCCCGCTGCTGGAGAAGCCACAATGATTTGTCCTTGGACAATGCAAAGGCTGTGGCTCTGCCTTGTGGGTGCATTTTAGGGAGGCGGGACCTTTGTGTATTTGTCTCCACAGCTGCTTCCTCGGGGCTCTGTGGTTGCCCGGGTGCAGCCTTCTCATCCGATCACATTACCCTTAATAACCATCGCCCTGGCAGGAGAGGGGCGCCGAAGTCGGTGCCCTGCGTGCGTGTGTGTGTAATGTGCCGGGCAAAGGATCCTCACGGTGCATTCAGCGCGCCACTCCCCCAACTCCCAGCTTCCAGCTTCTCCACATCCATTTATAGTCCCGCTCAGACCTGAGGGATCAAAATTCCTGACCCCCTTGTGAAAAAGCAAAAACACCTTTTGAAAGCAATAGCAGAGGGAGGTGACATTCCCTGAGCTTTCATTTCCCTTCATGGTTGAACTTGGATGACTCAAGTCCTTAGCAGTCAATCTATTTAGCTGACTTGTCCTGCCAACTGCCAGGAGGTCAGCATTGCTGCATCTGCCCCTCCAGGGGCAGCATGTGGTCCCAGCTGGTTGTGCCTCGGTGGGAATGGGAGTTGCGGGGGGCGGGCGGTGCTGTCTGGAAGCTGTGTTGGGGGCTCTTCTGTGTCCTGCCAAGATGTTACTTCTGGCAATGTGCTTTTGTTTGCTGTTTGTTTGCATTGGGTGGGATTAGCTCTGATTACATATTAATAACCCAGAGCACTATCTAGTAATTAGATGTTATCTTCCAGATGTTTAAAAGAAACCTTTAATATTTTAAGCCGCTTGGAGGTCTCTCGGCACTTTATTAAAATGGATGGAATTTCAAAGGTTGAGTTGGCGGTGTCGCTTTCTCTGGATTCTCTTGCTGGTCTCACCCCCTGGAGCCCAGGGTACCCGTGAAAGGACCTCAAGCATTTATTGTGGTGGCCCCTGTTTGGGAACAATTGGGGCAGCCACCCATTCAATGGGTGGTAGAAGGAACCTCGCGGCACTTCTGGCCCCTGTCAATCGGCCAGAGCGGCTCATTGATTTCTTTGAACCACTTGAGTGAATCTCTCAGAAGTTCCCCTTCTCTGAATCCCACACAATCGCCTGTTCTCTCTTTATTAGGCGCTTTGAGGGACAGCCTGGTGTACACCTGCCTTTGAAGGGGCCCCCACCACGGTTTTAATGACCTCCATCCGTCAAAGGAAAAGTTCAGAGTTCATTCTTTTGTCTAAGTTCCAGCAACTGAGGAGGTGAGGGTGCTGGCTGGTCCGGCCTCTTTAAATCACCCGCCCGAAAACTTTCCCTGTGACCCCGCTCATGTCAAAACAGCGAGCTGGCCGCTCTGGCCATTGTCATCGGAATAAGGGCTAAGTGATGCTGCTTGGTCATTACGTGTGCCCTGATTGGCAATCAGGGTACAATAGGGGGTCATTAAAGGCCATAAAGCTGCCAAAGCTCTGAAAAGGGGATTGTGAATGGAGCCAGAGGGCTCTGGGAGCCGGCCTTCAAGGAGAGGGGCTTTGAGCTGAGCTGGGAGGGGAAAAGTCAGAGGGTCTGGATTAAGAAGTTCCTCCCCTGTGACACCAGAAAAAACTGATCTCCTGATGTCATCTTCCCAGATTGCTGGTTCTTCCATTCTCAAAAGAGAATCACTTAGAGCAACAAGACAGTAAATGAAGCCCAGGGGATAGTCTTGATATAAGGAGGCCAGTGCTATTTGTAAATATATAATGTTTGTGGAATTAAAGAGTAACATACGTATAGGTATACATACATACATACATATATATATATATATATATCTTTGTAATGAAAGAGGCCCTTCTTGCTGAGGCTTCACTTTACTCCAGGGTCTGTTCTAGGCACTTGACAATCGTTAACTTAGTTAAGCCCGACACCAACCCAGAGAAGCGGGCTAACGTTTTCCCAGCTATCGTAATCATTCTGGTAAAGCTTCCCCAGTATTGCTGGTCTTGGAAGGAACCATGAAAATAGAAGGGGAGTCCTTCTTCTTAGGGAAAGAGGATGACCACACTAAGTTAGGTTTTACAGAGTCCCTAGTGCGTGCCAGCATTTGCAGCACCTCACTTAATTGTCGTGTCAAAACCGTGTAGTCGACACCATTATCATTCCTGTGTTATAAGAACTAACAATATGGAAGGTGGAGTGCAAAGAAGGGTGCTGTGAGAGGTATGCAGGCCCTGCCCAGACCCAGAGGCTGTCAAACACATCTGTGTCATCGGGAGTGCCAGCCCTGCAGCTGTGCGACGTCATGGCCATACAGGAACACGCCAGTTTGATTGCCTGGCCTCTCAACCACTGTGTCCAATGTGGTATAGGAATCCTGGGTTAGGCTTCAGCAGAGATGGGTCCCAGACTCTGTCCTGCTGTGCAACCTTGGGCAAATCACTTCACCTCTCTGGGCCTCAGTCTTCTCAGCTGAAACATGGTAGGGGTGAAGTGAGACTGGGACTAGCTCTGAGCTTCCCAAACTAGGCACTTCTCTGCCTTGGGATAAAACCAGGAGATACGTGTCGGCCATGTTTGAGATCATCTACTTTCTTCCAAGTCAAGTTGTGAACACATTATTTTTCTGTTCTCTCAGAAATATATTCTGCCGCAGAATGCAAAATGTCCATGGACTTTTCAGGTTAAATAGGAGCCTTTATAGAAGTTTGAAGCTTACCTTGACTGCATGTCTCTGGGCTCTGCCCCTCCCACCTCCCACCTTCCACCCCCAAGGTCTCCCACGGCTACCTGCCCCCCTCCTCTGCCTGTAGAGAAGCTTGGAGGAAAAGCATAGGAGCCAGCAGATCACCTGACATGAGGACAGTTTGAAACCCTTTTGAGGTAGCCCACTAGGGGCTAACACGGTCCTCATGGTGGAGCCCTCAAACCCTATTGGGGCAATCAAGTGAGGTTACGGATGAGGAAATGCACTGTAAGCTAGAAATGGAGGTGCCAACAGCAGGGTGAACCCACATTGAGATGACAGGGGATTCCCAAGGCTGTAGTTCCGAGTTCCAGCTGGAGCTAGGAGGGAGGGCCCTGGGGATCGGAAGCAGGACGTCCGGTCAATCCCGGCTCCACACAGGACCAGCTCTGAGGGCCTGGGCAGACGACAACGTCTCTGAACCTGGTGTCCTCACCTGTGAGAGGAGAAGAAGCCCAGCACCCAGGGCCGAGAGTGGTGCATTAAAGGAGGAAATCCACGCAAGGGCCTCAGGGAGTTTATGTCGTAAAATCTCTGTCATCATCAGGCATCGTTAGTATTATCATTATTGTGCTTTATTTCTGTGACTAAAATCATTAATGTAGAGAACTGAACTCACCTGTGGTTCCTGTGAAGTCTGATCTCTGACTCAGAAACGAGAGAGAGAGAATAAAAGGAAGGAAAAGAGAAATAAATAACGTGTATTTTTATGACGTCTTTCCCCTTGTCAAGGTTCTCTTGGAATGAATTTTCCCTTTTCTCTTTGCATGTTTAAAAGCATTGAGATTCTGTGTCATGCTCAATCCCTTTGCGGACGATTATTTCGGCTCTTTGTCCGTCTTTCTCTCTTGGAATCCAGCTTTTCCTTTCTGAATCTCCCTCCCTCCTCTCTCTTGCGTGGGGAGCGGGAGATTTTCTCTGAGTCTCTGAAGCAGCCTTTCCTCCCCTTTATTGGGGGGAGTGGGGCTTTAAGGGGATGGGGGTGGGGAGGGGGAGATGAGAGAGACATTTTGTGATGAAGCCATTGTCTGGTGGGTGACAACCTGAAGCTTCTACCACCAGCTGCTACTTCCCCTCCTGCCCTCCATTTGAAAGTCTCATTTCCCCACCTTCCCTTGTCCCAGGAAACTTCTGGAACATGAAGGAGCCACCCTGGACCCCATTCTCTTGTCCGATTAAAGCCAGACGTGCCCGTGTAGCTGGGGATTACCCATGATGCCCTCCTTCCCTCCGGGAATTTTCCAGAGCATATTTGTCTCCCTCTGTGAGACAAGCGGGATATCCTGCACTCCAGCCCAAGCTATGGATGCCCGGAATACGACACCGTTTACAATCTCATCCATCTTGCATCCCACTCACTCCCGCGAATACGCAGCCGTGGGACCAGGCGTGAGCACTGGCTTAAGTTTGCAGGATCCCAGTGACACCTTTGGGAAAAAGACCTTTGACTCCCCACTCAGGGAATCTGCAAACGGACTGGAGTTTGCCCATTTGCTCCTGGTTCTTTCAAAGTCCTCTCAGATCTATAGGTCCTAGCCTGGCCTGGCCACTCACTTGCCCTGTGACCTTGGGGCATTCCCTTTCGTTGGCTGAGCCCTAGTTTCTTCATTTGTAAAATGAGGAAGTTGAACTTGATCCTGAGGCCTCTTCTAGCTCCAGCATTTGATTACAAATCGTCCTTCATTTATTCAATACATATTTACTCGGCACCTACTATGTGTCAGGCAGTGCAAACAAGGCACTAGAAATTCAGCAGCGAATGAGGTGACGTTGTTTGAGCCTCCATGGAGCTAAGGAAATCTGAAAGGCTGGAAGGTTTTGGAAGACGAGGAGAAGGAGGAAGGAGGACCAGTGAGGAGGGTTTGTGGAGAGATGGCGTCAGATTGCTCAGAAGATGGACTTGCCAACAGAGCAACTAGTCCAGTGAGATGAGCGTCCACACAGGAGCTGAGTTCCCCATCCCTAGAAGTGTTCAGCAACGTCAGACTGCCAACCCACCAGACTGTGCAAGTAATTCCTTCACTGGGAGGCTGTGTAAGGGCTTGGAAGGGCTGTTTTAGGCACCAGGAAAAGCATGTGCAAAAGTTGGAAGGCCCTGCACCCAGGGCCCTGCACACAGTCAGGTTTTATCTGCCGGTGAACTTCAAGCAGGGTGGCAAAATGCTCAGAGTTTTAGAAAAGTCATGTCGACTGCAGAGAGATGATTGGGTGGGAGCGAGAATGCTTGGAGCAGGAAGGCCACTCTTTGGGAGGCTGCCAGAATAAGCAGGGTGAGAGATGTTGCTCTCTGAGCCCAGGGGGCAGCTGCACAGGTGGAGAGAAGGGACAGATGCTGGGCAGTAAGAGGAGGTGGGCTCCAGGGGGCTGGGTGACTGACCAGTTGGCCAAGGGGTTCAAAGAGCAGAGTCAAGATGACACTTGGGACCAAAAGTTCACATGGGCAGGTGGATGTGAACCAATTGTGGTTCTGAACCAGACACCTTTGGGAGTTAGCTAGAGGAACGTGGGGTCTTCTTTTTATAGGAAAGGGGGCTAGCAGGTGATAACAAAAGTATTTACCAACGGGTATGAGACATGGGAACCAAGCCATCAAAACAGCCTATGCAGTGGTCAGCTTGGGCTGCTGTAACAAACCACCACACACTTCTGGCGTAAACAACAGAAATGTATTTCCTCACAATTCTAGAGGCTAGATGTCCATGATCCAGGTGTCAGCAAGACGGGTTTCTGGTGAGGCTTCTCTCTTTGGCTTACAGATGGCAGCTTCTCACTGGGTCCTCACACAGCCTTTTCTCTCTGTGTGTGTGTGGAGAGGGCTCTCTGGTGTCTCTTCCTCTTCTTATAAGGACACAAATCCTACTGGATTAGGGCCCCACCCTTATGACTTCACCTAACCTTAGTGACCTCCTGAAAGGTCCTATTGCCAAATACAGTCACATTGGGAGTTAGGACTTCAACATATGTATGGGGATGGGGGGAGGGGGGACAATTAAGTCCCTAACATCCTGCATATCCCCTGGAGTGCCAGGCATTAACCCTTTAGTTGCTGGGCCATGAGGACATCTGAAGGTCCTGCAGGAAGTGTTGGGGTGTTCAGCCAGTGGGCATAGGCACTCAGGGGCTGAGGCCATGTACCTACTGGCATGGAAGTCTTTTAATTTCTAACAACTGGTAAGGCTTCACCAGCACAGCCCAGACGAATGCCAGCCCTGCGTGGCTGCGTGGAACAGGGTGGAACGGCCTGTGTTGGGTACCAAACCATCCGGAGTGGGAGCTTTCAGAACGGAAAAGCAACTGGGGGTTAGTGGTGCTGGGAAAGGCCTTTAAAACACACATTAAATGTTTGCTTTTGAGAGTAGTGGACTTTTAAGAGAGTAACTTGGCTGTTTTTTCCCCTCAGACTAAAATCCATTTTGATGAGCATAAAGGGAGCAGCTGCATGGCACATCAACGTCCTCATTACCAGCCAGAGGGGGGCCCTCCTCTCTTCTCTCCCGCTCTCAGAAGCCCAACCGTATCTGGAGGGACCTCTGTCCCCAGAGCTGTAAAACAAGCTTTTTTCCTAAGCTAACGGTGCACAATAGTGTCAAATTATGTATAATGATTTTGTAATGTGAACTAATGCCACCAGGGACCTTGTGGAAAGTACCACTTTCATTAAACTTGGCCAGCAACAGGGTCTGAATACGAATTTAGAGGCAGCGGTATTTTGCAAGGCATGTTTATTTCATGCATTTGCCGGCTGCTCCCACAAGCAAAGACCCATGGTGCGTGCTGGTTTCTGGGTGTGACAGTGGGAAAGGTGAGACTGATGTGTTCTCTCCCGTCAGTCTCTTCACCCTGGGGCCTCAAGCTCTGTGAGGTTCTTTGCCAGCCGATGTGGGGGCTGCCCACCCCTCTTTGTCTCAGACATGCTCGCGTCTCCGGGAGAGTTCTACCGCCCTTCTGATGGATCAGAGAGGGCACCTGGGCATCGCCTCGGAATTAATGAGACCTCCAATTACATTCATTTGCTTCAAGGAAGTGTACCCAGCAGTGACCCCCACATTTCAGAGTTCTCCCACCTCCTTCATGTCCCTTCAGGAGAAGAGCTCATTATAAGAAAGTCATCCCCAAGAAAGACAAACGGAAGAGACCTCAGGAGAAAAATAACAGGAAAATGCCACTTCTCCACCCCAGTGTCTGGTCCACGGACCCCACTCCGGAAGCCTGCCTTGCCTTCTCTGTGACCTGACAGCGCTCCCCTCCGCCTGTGTCCAGGCCACCACCACCAGGAGATGAGAAAGAAGACATTACTAACCACAACTAACCCATGCCATTTTTCCGACTCTGCTAATCTTAATTGAATCAATCTCCCAGCCTCTCTTGACAGTGAAAGATTGCTCAAATCTGGGAGGCCAGGCTGGACACGACTCCTAGAAGAAAAAAACTCTCCCTTAATCATTAATTTGTCCATTCGCTCCCATTTGGCCCCATTCTTCACTGTCTTGGTGGTACACCGCCCACAGTCTTCTGTCTTGGTAATCACCCCTAAGTGTTCTTCCCAGGACGCTCACGGGACTAGAAACCAATCTGCTGGGACAGGAGCTGGCCAGCCGCCCCCACCCCCTCTCCCTTTGGTGCGCTGTCTCTCCCTTCTTGCTATGAAGTCTAGTTTGGCTTTAATTCAGTCCAGTGAGGGCTCTAGTACGATTTTCTTGACACACTGGTAAACAGGTTTAGAGCAGAACGTTCCCCAGGAATGGAAGCTACTGGGCAACAAATTGCTCTTAGGTAAATCATCAGCAAGAGTGCCATGATTCTGGGATGCATCCCGCCCCTGCTGAGACCATGTAACGAATGGAACTGCAGTGCCCTCGATTAGTCTCAAAAGGAAAAAGACTTACGTTCTCTGGACTAAGTTTTCAGAAAACATTCGTGTGTTTTTGTTTTTGTTTGTTGTTGTTTTTTTCAAATTATCCAGAGCTCTCACACTCTAGGCTTCACTGTGATTTCGTCTTTTCTTGACATGGGCCCAATGGTTAGTGAGAAATACGCGTGAGGTACAAATTGAGATTAAAGTAGAATAAGGAAATTTGTCTCCCGCTGCTGTTGCCTCTGCCTTGGACTATTGCAGTGGTGTGCTAACTGGGCTTCTGGCTTCTGTCCTTGCCTCCCAACAGTTTGCTTCCAATGAGGGAATGATACTCTTAAAACACAGGTCACATCACGTCACTTCTCTGCTTCAATTTTCTTAAGCTTCCCAGCTCACTCAGCGTTAAAGCCCAAATCCTTCCTGGGTCTGGCTCCCGATGACCTCTCTGATCTCGTCTCATACGATTCTCTCTCTCTCTTTTTCTCATTCATTCCAGTCCAGCCACCCTGCACTCCCTGGTGTTCCTTGAAGATGGCAACCTTTGCACTGGCTGGATGTTCTCACCTCTCTTGTCTGCTTGGCTCTTTCTTTCACTTCATTCAGGTCTCTAATTAAATGTCTACTTATCAAGGACACATTCCTGACCATCCTAGTTAATAAAGCACCCCCATCACTCTCTGTTTTTCTCTATGTAGTTATTCTCATCTGGTCTACTTTAAAAATCTTTTTCTGTCTCCCCCAGTCGATAGTCAACTCTACAAGAGGATGTACCTGCCAATAGTAGATATTCATTAAATATTTGTTTAATAAATGGCGTAAGATTCACTGAGAGGACTGTGTGATGACGTGGGACCCCTGAAGGCAATTTTTCATAATCTCACAATTCATAAAATCTTTCACATTGATCTTGAATTTCCCAGTAACAAAGATGGGAAAAGTCCACAAAGCACTCTTTCTCTTAATAATCATTAGCAGCGTTGGAAGCTAGGCAAAACATGGCAGTTGTCACACGGGACTTCCAATCCAACACCATCCTTGCCCAGGATGAAGACTCTTCTACCAGAAAGCATATTTTTGTGGTTATTTGAGTTCAAGTTCTTAACCCAAGGTGGGTTGCCAGTCACAGGTGAATTTATGGTAGCCCTGTGGATTGTTCCCTGGCCCATACAGGCCAGCTCCCCAAGCCTCCTCTGCGTGTAAATGCCAGGTGGTAAAACAAATAAACCGCACTGTGCTTCCCTCGTGCCTCACCATAAATCGGTCCCAGCCTCACTCATGGGGCTGGAGTCAAGTCTGATTTATGCTGTTCCTGAGATTTATAGTGTAGTCATTTAACGTAAAAAAATAAAACGTCTCAAACATGAGTTCTTAACGCATAAATTCCAGACCTAGCAAATGTTTGGAAACTTTTGTTTTCTTTAGATGATGTTGACCATGCCTGCCTCTTCTCGGGGATCCTGCCAGGTAGAAGCCAGCACTCCCGAAATTTCAGTCCAGTGTAGCCAGCATCATGCTATGTGCAGAATGGGTACTAAGTCATGGTCAGTTGATTTCTCGTTTGAATTGGGGTCTGTGCTGAGCTTGGTGAAGGGGAACTTCCACATGGTCCCCCAAGGTACCGGTGGGGGAGGTGCAGATTTCACATGGAAATGGTGGACATCATCAGCAGACCCCATCTTCATTGGTTGCCCTGGTAAAGTTGGTGGACAGGGGTTGGGGAGCGGTAGGTAGAAAGTCCCCTGCTTTAGAAGTAAGGAAATGTAGCTTCACATCAGTTTGCCATTTTTATGCCTTAATTTTGTTACATATAAAATAAGGGAATAGACTAGAGACCTAACTGCTGCGATTACCTTTCATATTCTATTTTATAATTCTATGCTCTAGAAAGAAAGGAACACGCTCTAATTTTTCTTCGTATTTTCCCAGGGTTTGGTGCAATAAGAGATGCTCATATGTTTGTTGAATATAATGTGATGTTTTACTCTGGAAGTTTGGAGTGAGGGTGGAGGTGGGAAAGAAATTTCTGTTAAATTTTGAAAGGGCCTCAATGGATCATGAAAATGAAAATAATCCTTTATTTGATTTAGTTTGTATAGGCCATTTGAGAAATACCTGGGGATTTTAGGCCCAGGGATGTTTAGAATGAAAAATAAATCTAAGCCATCCTTCCTTTGCCTAAAATTTGGTAAATTTTTGTAATATTTGGCTCTTAAAATTTCTTATTTATTTCTTCAGGGCTGATAATTGTCATTTTGAAAGCGGTTGGGTGTTTTTGTGTTTTCCACCACTCAAAGAATGATAAATCTCACCATATGCATGCTTATTTGGAATATGTATATATTTTTCCTGTTTAGGTGACAGTTTTAGGACCCTTCTAAGCAGTGATAAAAAACTCACAGTTATAATGTGTGATCATTTTGCCTTTCATTATAATGCAGAATTTCTCCATGCAAAATCAGGCCAAGATATAAGCCTAAACCCAGGGGCAAAATTCATTCATTATGCATGTACATTATTCCCCCAAATATTGATAATACTTTTCATAATAATTATTTTACATATATTAGCTCGTGCTGCTATATTAGTATTAAAGATACCTTTATTAATCTTGAATATTTTGCTGAATAATAAATAGGATCTCAGAGGCTTGAGTTAAAAGCTGCTGTTAGCTAGAATGCTGTAAATCAGTTGTTTTATGAATAAAATTGGCTTCTGTAATTTTTTTCCTCAGGATTGCTAATTTAAATAATTTTCCCATTTATTGAATGTGTATTTTTTTTTTTTGCTAGAGACACGTCCCCCTGCTGCCGCCCTCCCTCCGGGGTCTCTCTTCCTGTTGGAGAAAAATGCAAAAATCACATAAACCTTCTCCTAAACCTTCACAGTCTGAAAGGGCAAAGACTCTGCATTATTTAGCAGGCAATAGGCATTTTTGTCCCAGTGCAGCAACCGCGCAGCTTGCTTCCTTGCTTTCTTGTTAACAGATGACAACAATAATGATAATACATATCATTTATTGAGCGCTAACTATATGCAAGGCCTTGAAAGTCCTAGCTCACCCTGTTGGTTGAAAACTGTCATTTCCCACATTCTATGTATGATGAAACTTAGGCTTAGAGAGGAAAAGGTCGCATAGCTGGCAAGAGACAGAGTCTGGATTGCAGCTCCAGTTGATCTGACCCCAAAGCCTATGCAATGCTGCTTCTGAGATGAAAGCTCAGACAGGGGTGTTTATGTGCTACTCAGGAAGGGCCATAGTGTCTGGCCCAGTGCAGGTCCCTGAGGGTTCTAGTTGGGGAGGCTTGTACTGCCACGGGTGAGCGAGGACGTCGATGGAGAGGGCATGTGGCTGTTGAAAGGACAAGCTTGGATATGACGCACGCCATCATATAGTGGTCTCCCCCTTCCTTGTGCAGTTCCGTAACTACATCTTCTGATCGTGTCAATGAGCAAGGAAAGCTTCTATCGTGGACTTCCATAATCTCACCCTGTATAGAGGCTAAAGGCTAGACCACTTTTGCCGGGTCTGATGGATTGATAGGGTCTGCCTGGGTCAAACCATGTCTGAGACAACATTGCAATGGATTAATGATGCCTGCCGTGGGCTCGGGAGCGGGTACCAGGCAGCAGGCATGTTGTGTGTTTGCTAAGCCTGGGCTAGATCGTGTAACTGTTGGACGACCTGCCTATCAAAGGATTCCATGTTAGGGGCTTGGAATTCTAGGTTTCCCATTCCACAGAGAAGAAGGCTCTGGTGAGGGTGGGATTCTTCCAAAAAGTAAGAATAGAGGCTCTGCGAATGCCTGTGAGCTGCTTCTCTGTGAAGCATCACCTCATTGCTCTGAGAGCGGGGAATAAGGCCAGCTCCGTGTTCCTCACAGCACTTACGTCTCGCCGAAATAACCTTATTTACTGTTTGCTTGTTCTGTCTGTTCTCACTATTGGGTTGTAAACTTCATGAGAGCAGAAACTTGGTCTGACCTGCTTGCTACGCTATCCCAACACCCGGAACTCTCCCTGTCATTTAGAAAATGTTTGTTGAATGAATGTGTGAGTGAACGAATGGTTCTAATGAGTTTCCCAGGACCTGCACTCTCCTTTGAGAAACGCCCGCCGCTCTCATCTCCAGCTCCTCCTCCCCAAACGCCATCTTCTGGACTTGACCACTGTATGTGTTTCTGGATTTTTCTTTCTTAATTCCTCTAGTATCCTCCAGTTTTGCCATTTAATCATTACTCACGTGTGTTCCTTGGGAGCAGTCCAGGGTGCGGAAACATTCCTTAAGTAATTTGTATTCCTAAATATGGCCTCCTCAGCTCCCACAGCTAGGGGCAGCCGGCTTCGTCAGGTTTTAGATATGCATATTATTATGTAAATGTACTTGAATTGAATATAATTTCCTTAAAAATATTTTCCAATGGAAAATAGATCTCCTTGTAGAGGGAACCTAGCCAGGCAGTACCTGAAGAAACCCTTATTATTTGCATGAAGCATGCATGAGACATGCATGAGTAGGAGACATTTCAACAAGCTATTTTTAGAATGAATAATGACAACACTAGCTAGAATTTGTTGAATTCTTGCAAAGTGCCAAGCACTGAACTAAGTGCATTAAAGATGTTTTTTTTTCATTTAAGCTTGCCAAGAACCCCTAAGATTACTTGTAATTATCACCCGCAGGTTACAGATGAGTAAACTGAGGCACAAGAGGGTTTGACACATGCTCCAAGGTCACTCAGCTTGAGGAAGAGCTGGGATCTAATGCAGTGCAGGCTGACCCCAGAGTCCCTCTTTAACCTCTCTGCTATCCTGATTCCAGGCACTGGCACCCCAATTTTGAGTCATCTTCAAAGGAAATGTTTAAATCTGGAGGACTAAGAAAAACAATGCATAATATCTGTCTCTTCCTTATGCCTTTTGTTCCATTATTCCAGCTGGTTCGAGTGTCTCTCTAAGGGATAACTTGGAAAAGCCTGATACTTCTGGTTAACAAATGTGTGAATTAAATTAGAACATACCCCAATTCCAATACAACACACAGAATCAGACCCACTTGGTTTTTTTAAACTAAGAGTGATAGTTGCATTAAAATAGTAAGTGTGTCATTTTCCTTACAAAGTCTCTGGAGGAGTGATTCCAGGGGGCAGATTCTGCCTCTTTCTTTAAGGGGACATTTGAAATCACACACACACACACACACACAAATGTGCACGCGTGTGCCCCACAGACTTTTTCTCCACATGAGTAACCCAGTCCTGTGACCTCTCTTTAGTGTGGCGGGGACACAGGAACAGAGCCTGCAGCTTCTGCCGACCCCAAACATTTAGTTACATTAATCACAGCGCGTTTTTGGACTTGGAGCATCCAGAATGAAAGACACTTTCTTGGGGAGACATTGATCAAACAGTCTACAGGTATCTGTACATCAAGGAACATTAATCATCTCCGCATTATCTCGCCCACCAGTAGAATATGTAAATGTGATTCCTGTCAATGATAAGGGGAAGTGAAATTATTCTTAGAGATTGGTCCATCTGGAGCTGTTGATACAATCTTACCGAAGACAATAGGTTGTAAAGATAAATTTTTTAGCATTACTAATCCAGCGTTGCCAATATCCATGGAGAACGGAGAAATTTAAAACCAAACGAAGGATGTACAGTCAAAGGGAAGGAGGAAAACAAATTCCAGTTTTGCTTTAGTTCCTGCAATATTATTTGGCAACCGAGCAAGAAAAATGCTTTCTGCATAATTAAGGAGGGCATTTTTGGAAGGGTCTTGTTAGGCAGTTGGAAACTGCATTCTAGAAGGCTTTACATCCAATCACAGGATTCACTCTTTTTTTTAAATGGTTTTATTTTAATATATTTTTTAAACATTTAACTGGGGAATATTGGGGAACACTGTGTTTCTCCAGGGCCCATCAGCTCCAAGTAGTTGTCCTTCAATCCAGTTGTGGAGGGCGCAGCTCAGCTCCAAGTCCAATCGCTGTTTTCAATCTTCAGTTGCAGGGAGCACAGCCCACCATCCCATGCAGTAATCGAACTGGCAACCCTGTTCTTCAGAGCTTGTGCTCTAACCAACTGAGCCACCCGGACGCCCCCACAGAATTAACTCTTAATGCACACACACAAAAACAAGACAAAGACCTCAAAGTCCAGAACAGGATTTCCATTGTTCCTATAGACTGGAAGTCCAAGAATTCCATCTTCCACAGAGGAATCTTTCTACACCTGTCTGACCCAGCAACTGCCCCTTATAGAGCTGGCAGTGTGGTCAGTGTAGAGAGGGGCAGAGGAAATGCATGGAGATCTCTGTAGAAGAAGACGATCCAGGCTTCTAATCCCAGCCGTGCTCCTCAATAACTTTGGAACTTTGGGAAAATCCCCTCCTATCTCTGTTTTATTTCGTGCACATATGAAATGAAATGGGTTGGATGAGATGACGTCTTCTCCATGACAGAAGGATAGGCCTTCCTAGGTGCCCCATCTAGGTTGAGGAAGTTATGTTCAGTCGCGGGCCTTGGGGGTGTTGACCTCCAGGGAAATCTCCTGCCTTATCTATTGTGTGGCCGCAATGCCTAGAAACTTTGGGCTCTTTAGCGCTGGTGATCTTGTGAGATGCTCTGGTATACTAGAGGCCTCTGGAGAGAGGACATGTAAACTGGAATGAATCTTGTCTTCATAGAACTTGTAGTACTCAGGAATCATTGAAAGCAGGAGGGTGTCTTGGGGCGCTGTTCCTTTTTGTAAGTGTGAATACTAAGCAGGTTTTGCTAAAAGTTCCAAAGTTCAAGTTGACCCTGGGAAGATTATTGAGAATCGATGGTAAGAGTGAGCTTTCAGGGTCTTCCCCTCACTGCAACTCTCCTCTCCTCCTTTTACACTGATAACTAAAAGAAGCAGAGTTCTCAATTGTTACTTTTCAGCTCCAGGCAGGAAAGAAGATGACGGGTTTTGATGGGCATGAGAGTGAGCTTTCCTAGCAATTAATGATGGAGCAGCATGAGATGGGTCATTAAGGGATGCAAGGAACTCTCCCTTTGGAGACCTTTAAGGAAAGCACTAAGTGACGACTGGCAGACTCCAAAAAAGAACACAGTAATTTCCTTCTAGGATGTCAGTTTCCAAAAGGTCAGAGATGTTTTCTTCCCCCAAATCCTTAGGTTCCTCAAATAATCCATTATGAACCTGACATCCACTAATTTGCCTAAATGTTCCTTGAACTTGAGGGGGTAACGAGTCCCTCAACTTTGTTGTCCCCTGTGAAGGTTAAACGATGTCCCTCGTGCGCTAGGGGCTGCCTACTTCATATTTCAGGATATGGCAAGCACCTTTTTCCGATTATTTATGTCCCCTTTGTCATCCCTCCTTCCAGAGTTAGTAGTGTCTTCTTCTTCTTCTTTTTTTCAACTTGTCCTCGTATAAAAGTGTTTCTATTGCTTGTTAATAATCTTAATTCTTTGTTTCATTTTATTATGTTTACCGTGCTATTTAGTGGCAGGATTATTGGGTGTGCAAAGACTATACCGTTGTACAACTATAAGATTATGGTTTTGGGCCACACATGAGACCAGATTCCTCACACTTATTCTGAAGGAGTCATTTGAGCCTCCAATTGGCATGACTTAAAGAAAGGACTTGATCTGGAAAATTCTAGGTTAAAGAGGTACGTGGTACTAAGTGGAATGCTGGTGTTCTCAACACTTTTTGTGTGTTAGTGAGCTCCGAGACTCTCAAAGAAGGAGGTGGCAGTATTTAGCATCTTCTACATTTACTTGACCACAAAATCCTCTTGTCTCAGTATACCTCCTGTGATGAGTGTTCACAGAGCATGCACTGGGGAAAGGCTAAGTCGGAGTTTGCACGCCTGGGATGTGTTAAGAGAGTTTACTGTATTCAGTGTTCAGGAGAGAGAACAGATTACATTAGCCATGGATATTGCTTATGAGTTTAAGAATTTGAGATCACTTGTGCAATTTGCTTATTAAATATACCCTTTGTAGAAAAGAGATACTCTCATATTCTGCTCATAGGATTAAAAACTTGTATCATCTTTCTGGGGTTGATGTCACAATGCTTGTTAAAAACGTAAAAAAGAAAGTTAATAGTAAGCAGCAAGTCCTTTTATAGGAATTTATTCTAAATAATTATTAAATTCCACTAAGACTTAGTTCTGAAGATATTATTCACGTACTGTTGACACTTAACATATTTAATGGCTGTCTTGGTAGGGGCACCGACTAATCAGAACAAATGCATCCTGTAGAGCACTGATGTGGCTAGATTCACGCACAGCAACTTAGTATCAGCCCTGATTCTTTATAGGATAATGGAAAACTGAAAAAAAAAATCTTTCAATTCAAGACTATGTAGTTATATAAATTGTAATACATCTATGTAATGGAATATTTCACAGCTATGAAAAGTAATATTATGGAAGAGAATTTAATGGCATATGTATTCGTGGAATATTAACTGGGAAAAACAGATTAGAACTATATGTAGATAATGATTCTGTTTGGAAAATGAAATAAATATGCATGGAGAAAAGATTGGAAAGATGCACATCCAAATACTAACATCAGTGATTTGGGTGGTAGGATTCCAGGTAATTCTGTGTTCTTCATTTTATTAGTCTGTATTCTCCAGGTTAGGGGTCAGCAAACTATGGCTTGCAAGCCAAATCTGGACCACCACCTGTTTATATAAATAAAGTTTTATTGGGGCACAGCCAGGTCTGTTTATTTATATACCATCAATGGCTACTTTCACACTATGACTACAGAGTTGAATGGGTGCAACAAAGACCATAAGGTCCAAAAAACCTAGAACATTTGCTAGCTGGCTCTTTACAGAAAGAGTTTGCCAAGTCCTAACCGAGACTATAACAAATACCTTTTACGTGTATTACAGGAAAGTGTAACACTAAAACAGAAAACAACAAATTATGGGGTGTAAGTATCAAAGCTGTCCCTTTTAAAAGGTGGAAATATAATGAAAACTCCCTCAAACATTTAGTTATATTAATTCCAAACATTTGTACTTCTCAAAAAAGTTTCAAGGGGAGAATGTGACAGAAATCTAATAAACTATTAGATGCCATCTGAGATGGAAATCACAATATTGAGTGTGTACATAAAAACGTTGGAGATTTCAGACAAGAATAAGTTTTAACCGAGACACCAATAAGATGCATGTCCCCTACCGACCCATTTCCCCTTCTCCCTGTTCCCAGTGTCTTCCCAGAAAATCCCAATAACATCACATTTAGAACATTAAATCTCTGATCCTGTCTCCTGATCCTTGAATCCCATCGGCTTGCCGTATGGGGAACACCCCTTTCCTACTCCCCACTGTCACCCTGCAGGAGATAGGAGACTCTTCTCTGGAGAATAGGAATGGCCCCCAAATAAAGACTAATAGATATTGACATATGGGTGTCTCCAAAAGCAAAATATCACCTTTGTTCAATTATCAAAACACACAGCGTCCCACTCACTTTTTAGAGCCTCTCTATTAAATATAAACAGACAGCCAAGGATGTTCAGATATTTCAAAAAAGTATTCAACGTGAAAAAACAAAGACACTACCCCCCTACAAACAAAATGAAGGTAGGAAATAAAGACAATACAGACACCAGAAGAATTAAAACAAACAAGCAAATAAACAAAAAATTATAATATCTTCAGAGTGATAATAGAATACACGTATGAAATTCAACTAGTATAGAACAAGAAAGAGTTCTTGCAATTTGAAAATCTGATAGCAAAAAAAAAAATACATTTAGTAGAAGAGATGGAAGATAAACTTGAGAAAATCTTTCAGAAGAGCAAATTTAAAAACCCAAAACAAAAAACAGCTATTAGGAGGAAATATTAAACAAACAAACAAAAACTAGAGTCCAAATCCATGTGTCTTTTTTCCTACTGTCGGGAAATTTAGGAAGACTGCACACAGAAAATGAAGGCCCCAGTATGGGCCTGGTGAGCTTTGCAATCTAACAACTGAGTTTTCATTCTATAGCACTTCCTAGTTGAGTAAGTTAACCTTTCTGAGCCTCAATTGCTTCTTCTATAAAATGGACACAATAATAGGACTTGTCTCACAGGGCTGTTCCCAGGATTACATAAGGTAATTAGCTATAAACCACTTAATACACGTTTTGGCTGGTGGTGCTCATTCAGTGTTTGTTGTGATTATTATGATGATTATGATTGGGGAGGAACATGCTGGAAATGACAACTGCCATGTCAGGCTCTTCAGTGTTGGGTGGTTCAGGAAGGAAAAGAAAGAGGTGAATAATTTAGCATTTACTGAGCACTTGGCTCTGTGCCAAACCTGTGCTTTCCCTGTGTTTTTTCATGGCATCATCAGTGTCCCCATTTCACAGGTGGGAAAACTGAGCCGCAGGAAGGTCATATCACTTGCACAGACAGGAGCTAGCAGGGGCAGATGTGGAAGCCAGATTTTCTGCCTCCAGGACTCTTATTCCAGACTCTGGGAGCTTGGAGTCCTGAGGGCTTCCATCCCTGCCCCTTCTCACCCCTCTAGTGCCTGGTTCGCCTCCATTTAGCCTTCTGGAGCCAAGTCGGCAAACTCTCAGGCCAAGCCTGGGGCGGGAAGTTAGATCATCAGCCATCTTTTAAGGGGGTAATTAGCTGACTATGAAAACAGCTTCTTTAACCACAGCAATTCGCCCCACCGGGGGAGAGGGGAAGTCGGTGTTTTTATTATAAACGGAATCATAGAGGGGTTTAAGGCTTAGTAGTATTTGGTTTGGTTTTGTTTCTTAAAGGCCTGAGGTGGAACTTGGCATCTATTCCTCCAAGTTCCAGCCCAGAAGAAAGGAAGTTTATTTTCTGGGTCAGATTAAAAGACTTTGGCTTTCTTGCTTTTTATTTTCATGGAAAAGGAACAACTTGCTGCCTTTGCTGAATCTCCCAGACCCCTTTGCCCCTCTTATACAGGCCTTCTGCTGCTTTTCCAGCCAAGCCATGGGGAAGCAGTTCAGGAAGTCTAGTCTAACAGGAGAGAGAGGGAGACGGGGGGAAGGTGCACTTTAAGGCAGCACCAGGGTGATGGCGGAGGGGCTGCTGAGAAGCCAGAGGGCAGCCTGAGGGTCTTGTGGTCCAGGGTAGAGCCCAAGCAAAGTGCTTCAGAGACCGCTTACTGCTTGCATGACCTTGACTGAGTTACTTAGCCTCTCTGAGCCTAGTTTTCACATCTGTACAGTGAGAAGGGTACCTGTGGCTTGTCCAGGGAACAAGTCTACCCAGCATGATGTGGCTTAGGGCATAGACTGCCTTGCTTTGAACCGGAGCCCCAGCCCTGATTTGCTGTGTGGGCAAGTGGCTCAAGCTTTTGTTTATGCATCTGTAAAATGGTAATATTATTAGGGTTGTTGTAAGGGTCAAAGGAAAAAGTGCTGAAAATAATGCCTGGCGCATAATATGTACTCAAGAAACACCAGCAATTCCATATGCTTGTGAAGAGCATTGTTCGTGTGGTCTGACTGGTTTTTGTAGGGGGAGAAACGGACAATCAAGTTGAGCTTAGGTCATATTATGGGAAGATTTAAATGTCGAGCTAAGAAATTCAAGGAATCAAGGAATTCATTGAACTCGTTGTGAATTCATTTAACTTTTGAGTTAAAGAGACCTAAGGGGCCACTTTATTCAACCCATTCAAGTAACAGATGGAAAAATCAGGGTTCAGGAAGAGGCTGTAGCTCGTGCAAGGTCCCCAGACCTGCAATCAGGAAGGGCACCTGGGAGGGTAGCTCAACAGACCATCATCCTCTCCTCTAGAGATCTCCCCGATTACAGCTCCATTGTTGGTGTGTAAAATCCTTCCCAAAGGGCCTGGATTTTAAGGCAACTTTCATAGTCACAGGAAAATACATTAAGCCCATGTGGGACTATTCACACTGCAGGATGAATTAGTTTATCAGAAGATTTCCAGCGTGCTAGCTACTGTGTTTCCCCGAAAATAAGATCTAGTCAGACAATCGGCTCTAATGCGTCTTTTGGAGCAAAAATTAATATAAGACCGGGTCTTCTTTTACTATCATATAAGACCTGGTCTTATATAATGTAATATAATATAAGACCGGGTCTTATGTTAATTTTTGCTCCAAAAGACACATTAGAGCTGATTGTCCAGCTAGGTCTTATTTTCAGGGAAACACAGTAGCTGAGAACAGGGTCCTCCTGGGTAGGTGAAGGGGCAGGTAAATTGTGACCCCAGGGAGAGGTGGCGCCTAAAGCCTTCGAGGTCTCCTCCAGTGTGGTTGGGGCTAGGGCTGCTAAGAAGCCAGATGGCAGCCTGAGGACCCCCGTGACCCCCTTCCCAGGGACACCAAATATATACTTCTTTACGGTCGAGCCAAGGCTTTTATAGTTTGGAACCGACTCAGTTTTGGGCAGAGATTCCCCATCCTTCCTGACTACTCAGAACCAAAAAATGCTCAAAACGTTTGGCTAGTGGTGTCTTAACCTCAGGGACCCATTTGCAAATAGGCCCAGTGCATTGGGTTCAGCCATTTCTCCCACCCACAGTATCTCTGGGTTCCATTATTATTGCATCCATTTGTTCAGATCTACCTCCAACCAGAAAGGACTTTGGCAATTTCTAAGGAGATGTTAAATAAAACAAGATGGTCTCCAACCCTCCCTCACCCTGCTTAAAGGAGCAAAGGAAGGAAAGAAAACGTGGGTAGTGTAGAATGTTCAATTAGGATCGAGGCTACAGAGCACAATCCATTAACACATGGAGATTGTCTAACAGTGGGCTACATCTGACCTAGTCTGGGGGGCAATTTTGCCCTTTTTGAAAGCTTGGATAGAATCTGCTTCTTTAACTCTCAAAACACTGTCATTGTTATTTCTACTAATAAAGAAACAGCTCAGACATAAGTCTAGCTGTTCCCTCAATCAACTAACTCAGCAACAATCACCATCATGGAATCCCTTGCCTCCTTAAAGGGGCCGCCTCCCGTTGGACCCGATGGATCATTAGATTATCCATTTAGTGCATAGTTATAGGTGTGCCTACTGTGTGTCAGCACTCTTCTGGATTTGGAAATGTAAGGGTTAACCAAACAGGACCAGGGCATCCCCCTGCCCCATAAAGCTTACCTTACTGTCCAGTGTTTATTTTGACACATTATCCAGTAAAAGCCAAAATGCTGGGAAGTTCTCCAGAACCTTGCCCTCTCTGAATGCAAGGAGAAGGGAGAGTATCGGTCAGGGTCCAGCCAGAATCACATAAACTCCTCAAGTGTTTTCAGCAGAGGGAAATGAATGCAGGGGATTGATTACAGCTAGAAGAAGAGCTGACGTGCCACGCAGTGGGCCAGTGAGGTTACTCAGAGCAGCTGGAAGCGGCTACCACTCCCATCGCTCTGGCTGGAGGGATAGAGGGCAGAGGCTGTTTCCCAAGCTCAGGGACCAGGGTCACCCAGTGGAAGCTGCAGCCATGCCAGGCTATCTGCTCCAGCTGAGGTAGCCTGAGCCACAGAGAAGTTGCAGTTTCTCCTGAGAACCACGAGAGAGAGAGACAGACAGACAGACAGACAGACAGACAGACAGTGCACTGGGTGAGACACCGGCAGACTCCCACCAGGGCCTCCTGTCATCCAGCTCTTTGGCAGCCAGTGTTCATAGGAGCCTGAGATCCACAGACTGTCTACAGAGCCGGCTTACCCACATCCCGTTATGGAGGAGAGTAGAGCAAAGGCAAACAAGTGATGGCTTGATAAAGCAGGCTATTGGCCGTGGAAGAAACCCCTTGGCAAAATTGTATATGAACGCCCAGAATATGAACTCGCCCTAATGGTCAGGGGTCAACACAAAACTCCATGCCAGGTTCTCCTGGAATAACATAACAAAGAACCACCACCACCACAGAGAGAGTGCCTTCTCTGTGTTCAGTCCTTCCTCCCCCGTGAATATGAGCATACGCACGCTCACCCAGAGTGTCTGCTGTTGGGCCTTCGTGTAGATGAGGAAACTGAGGTAGAGGGAAGGCAACTCACTTGCCCAAGGTCAGGTAGTGAGCCAGAGACAGGACCAGAATTTGAATTGCAGTTGGTCTGGCTCCAAGTCCTGTGTGCTTGACCACTGAGCCCAGAACCACTGAGACTCTTAGGGCAGTGGGCTTTGGAGCTAAACCCATCTCTGGACATGGGAAATGTTGGGAGCAAAAGGCAGCTCTCTGAGAGGTCAGGGCTTAGACCCAGACCGAGAGGAGGAGGCTCCTTTGGACACCCCATCCCTGACCCACACTCACCAAGTTGTATCTGGACATCTGGGGCTGGCCGCAGGCCGGGAGAGCAGGCCAGTGGACTGTTGGCAAGCCCACGGCCCTGTTGCCCACAGGGCTGGAGCCAGTGACTCAAAGGGCAGTGCATGCTCATTTCAAGACATGTAGTGTGTGTCCCAGTGCCAGGAAATCCTCCCCCACTCCCCTGCACTGTCCAGTTGGTATCAGATGGGGTTGACCCTCCCTGGACTTTCCTGGCTGGCCCTGCCTGTGGGTCCTCCAGCTGTTGCTCTGAGGCTGCCTGGTGCCTAGAGGGGGCCTGGCCCTGGCGGGCAGAGAATGGCTACTCTCCCTGCCTCTGGAACTCTAGGTGTCCCCAGATCTGTGCATTGTCCAAATTGGGAAGGGGCTTGGAGGAGGCAGATGGCATCCAGCCAAACAGGTCAGACACTTCTTTCAGGACATGTCCCCCTGACCCTACCTGGCAGTCGCCAATCATTATTGGACGTCGGGTATAAGCTGTGTCTTCATGAGAATGTCAGATTGTCAAAAAGAGAAAAGTCAAATAAAGGTGGGGGTGGGGGTGGGGGTTAGGGAGGTTGGGTGATTGTCTCTGAGGGCCATGCCCCAGAGTCTCTGATGTGACTTTCACACTTTGTAATCGTCAGGCCTCTGTGTGTTACAGTGTTTGCAGCCTGGGACCCTGGATTTCTCACTCCCTAATCTCAGTTTAATTGCTGTGGTCAATGTACCCTGCACTTAATAACCCACAGCTTGGTATATTGTTTAATATGGTTGACACACACTTTGCTGTAAATGTCAGCACTGGCTGGGCCTGGGGACTTGGCAGGCTCCCTGGGAGAGATGGCAGAGGACCAGCGTCATCGGCTCAGCGTCTGGGATGCTGGTATGTTGGCTGCAACTTTTCTTGGCTTGAAGGCTCAGCTACTGCCAAGCACTGAGCTGTTGGATAGCAGTCGCCATCTCCAGCCTTTATCGGGGGCCTACCCAGCCCCAATCTGCTTTCCTCTTGCTGTGTCCCACCTATGGGTCTATGGAAAAGGGGCATCTGTAGGACAGCCATTCTCAGCTTGGAGAGTATGTCGCATCCAGCCACAAGTGGGGGTCCTGCAGCCCCAGTACTGTATGGGGCTGGTATTGGTTTGTGACCAAGACTCCAGGGGTAGCTGTTGGGTAAATATCACACTCTGGTTGAAGGGCTGTAAGCAACATCGGTGATGAGTGTTGTGCCCAGATGGCTCTGCCCACTCAGTGTCCATGCCTTCTGCTTCTGATGGACTAAACCATTCAAATGGATGGACTAAACTAATGGGCCTTCCGAGGTGGCCTCTCAGTGTTGACATTGGGTGTCTCTGCCTCCCTGGCAGGACCCCTGAGCCAAACTGGGCTCATCAGCTTCTGTCTCTTGGAGACTAGGACTTCAAGGTGAAGAGACAGCATGGAGGTATCTGAGAGCAGCCCGAACGTAACTCAGACACTCGGGAACCATAGGGCAGCCATGTTTTGCCACTGGACCAGGTTGCAGAGGAAGAAGAGTGAAATGTACAGAGACAGAGACGCAAAGGAGAGAGTGAGCCTCTGGATGGCTCTCTAGCTCCCGGTCCCAGTACTTCTCAAAGGGGCAGTGCTTTTCTCCCTTTGGCTTCCCTGAGACCCCCTGAAGCCTTGTGGTAAGTCCCCTCCCCCGCCCTTTAACTGAAGCAGCTTGGGTTGGGTTTGTCATTTTCGACCAAGAGCTTCGCCTAAAACAGTCAGGCAAACGCCCCACACAGAGCCAGTCAGGCTGACGGCTCATCTCTTACCATTAAGTGTATTTGGGATAGGTTTGTGGGGACGCTAACCTCTTGGGTGGGAGTCCATTGAGGATCACACTGGCTTTGGGTGGGGGGACTCTGTTCCTAGGGCTAGAGTGTCCCCCAAGCTCCACACCTTGGTTGGGTTTTCCTTTCCACCCTTGACATTCAGGGTATGGCTAGAATCTGGTGTCTGAGCCCCAGACCCAGCCTGGGGTGTTTGCTCCAGTCTCTGGTCTGGTTCCATTGTCCAGGTGAGGACAGCCCTTGTCAAGCTGTGTGGGAAACTCATGCTTACCCTGGAGTCAATGTGGGAGCATCTTAAGGTCTTAATGGTAATTTTCTTTTGAAATCAGCAGAAAAATATGAATATAATAATAATAAATCTATAATAACAAATTGAAACACAATTCAACTTGTCTCTATACCAACACCATTGTAAAATGTAAGTTTTCTTTTTTTTTCTGTGGAGGAAGGGGCCTACAAGGGCAAAAGGCCCACAAACAACATCATAACATGGCCCTGTTTTCACACCCACTCCTAAGCATATGTGGGGGCTCCAGCTTCCTGGGAACCCCAGGTGGAGCCTCCCCACCACAGTAGTTGGGTGCGCCTTGGATTGTTTAGTGGGGTCTGCAGGGGGGCAGTGACCAGGTGTCTCTGCTGCTCTGACCGACGTCTCCCAGTCTTGTCCTGTACAGCTGGGCAGTGGAACAATCCAGTGGCTCAGGGGTCATTACCTTTCCTATGTGGATTGAGCTCAGCATTTAGCCAAGCGGAAGCCTGAGCCAAAGGCAGCATTGCCGGATGACCGCATTCTTAACTTGGAGGGGCAATCAGCCCAGAGGTGTGAACATCAGCCTTTGTAGACCATCAGGCACTTGAACTCTGCCCTGGCCTCTCGTAGGCAGGAACTCGCCAGCACCCTGCTTCCTCTCTTTCCAGAGTCCATGGAACATCATGAGAGCTAACAAGTGCCAAGCTCATTTCTTGCATTATCTTATTTAGTTATCCCAGCAGCCCTGCAAAGAGGTACTCCTCTTAGCCCCATTTTTCAGATGTGGAAACTGAGGCTCAGAGAGACTAAGAGGTTTGCCCAAGTTCAGAAAGCGAGGTTGGGATTTAAATTCAGGTCCACCTAACACCAGAGCTTATACTTATTTCCCTCTTACCCTGTCCCCCCAACCAGAGGGCTGGCCTCTGGTGGAGGGACACTCCCCCCAAGGGAGCAGCATGGTATCGAGTGGGGTTTCTAAGGTGAGGCAAAACTGTGGTACCCTGGCTGTACACAGGAGACTTTTAGGGTGTACACAGAATGCACTTTTCCCGTTTATTCCATAGTTACGTGGGTATATAAGCAAACATATGAAGTTTATACATCAAAAGCATGATTGCCTGACCTGAACATTTCTGCCAGCACAAGCTAAGTTTTCACAAGTGAGCCGATTTAAAGAAGAAATATTCAGTAAATGATGGTAGAGCTGACATATGGACAAAGCAAAAACAAAACAAAACATGTTAAATACTGGTGTACAGGAGAGAACTGTAGCCCTTAAACCATACTCTCTGGGTTTGAGTCATCCATCTTATCGTATCTTGGAGTAAGATTCTTGAGCTCTCTCAGACTCAGCTTCCTCAACTCTAAACTGCAGAAGGTCCTCGCTGTGTTGTAAAGATTTAAAAGAGACGACGCAGCAGACGCACTGCTGAGCTCTGCAGAGATGTTTGGGGAAGTGGGGCAGCACAGCCTCCAGCCAGGCACTTCTCTTGCTGTGAGCTCTCCGGCAGCGAGTGGGAAAGAAGGCATTTTTGGACAGGAACCACTGGAGAGAGTTCTCCGTGCTTAATTCCACTTGGGACCCACCCCAGGCCGCTGGGCCTCTCAAGTAACACGATATAAATCCGTTTCATTGAACATGAGTCTTAATTGCCAAAATTACCTGTAACATTAGCTTCTTTCACAGCTGTGCTCTCTCCTGGGGTTGGTGCCAGTTCTCCGGGGATGAGTGGGTCCCAGGAGGGCCAGGCCCTAATGGCGTAGGCTGTCAGCGGGCCTGAGAGCCCTGCAGAGGGCCTTGGAGTGGAGGAGAGGAGCCAGGACTGGGAACCCACCCTTCCATACCAAGGCCTCTGGGCTTCCATTCTAACAGCCATTCTAACTTCTGCCCCAAGAAGCCTTCCTTGATTAAAGGTGTCAGAGAAGTTTCTTGTTTTCCTGGAATTACCTCAGATTCTGGAAGTCAGGGGTGGTTAAAAAAAAAAATTATTTAGAAATTGCACAATACTTTTAAAAGTGGATGATTGAAAGTTATTCATTGAACAAAAAAGAATTCCCCCAAATGAAGAAAGTGTTCCTATCAGAACTCCTATCCACCGAGCTCATGAGGCTCAACCACTAGGACCACGTGGCCTCACTGAGGGTCTGTCCTTAGCAGAGGGGATGGGAGCTGTGACAGGAACTCTGGGCAGGTGGTGGCTATCACAGGCCACGTCTTTGACTCAAATGTGCTTATCTTCATTGAATAATGTAAGAAAATAAAGTGGGCAAAAGGAAGAAAGAAAAGATAAGTCAGAATCACTAGTTAGGCATTTATTCACCCATCAGATTGCAGATAATCTTAAAGTTCAGTAACTTCAATGTTGTCTAATATGGGGAAACGGACATTTTTTTTTATTCTATTAGTAACGTGGTTGACGAAATTTGGCAGGATTTACTAAAATTAAAAATGTACATGGGCATGCTTCTTGGCCCAGCAATTCCACCTCTATGTACCTATTGCGTTTCCCCGAAAATAAGACCTACCTCAAAAGTAAGCCTCAATGAAGATCGTCTGCCAGACAGACGCATTTAGTACATTATGACGATGTTCCAGAAGATGACATGACTGTATTTGAATAAATGTAGATTGTTGTACATGAAAAAATAAGACATCCCCTGAAAATATGCCCTAATGCGTCTTTTGGAGCAAAAATTAATATAAGACCCAGTCTTATTTTCGGGGAAACACGGTATCTACACTGGGAAAGTACTTGCACTTGAACTAAGGACATTGTACAAAGATGTTCATTGCAGCATTGTTTAGCGGGCCATTGGAAATAACCCAATGTCCATTCGAGGGCAATGGCTAAACAACACACAGTCTCGTGGTAGCCATCACCTCCCTGGGATTTACCTTATGCCCCCAGTCCTCTCTGGTCAGCGTGAACCCTCACTGGTGACCAAAGGATAGGACTCTATGTACAGACTAGAAAAACCCTAAGACTTTCTGTTGGTGCAAAAAATAAGGTACGGGGGGGCCAGTTAGTTCAGTTGGTTAGAGCGTGGTGTTGATAACACCAAGGTTGCCGATGTGATCCCCACATGGCCATCCCAAAAAAAAGTGCAGAAAGATCTAAACAGTATGAAATAAACTATATACAAGCAATATATAATGAACAACAATAGAGCAAACTGAAAGCAATACCATGCAGTTGTGTAGGTATACAGTTGCACGAAAATCTATGAAAAAGTTTTGGGAGGGGACCCACCAAGCTAATGATAGTCGTCACCTCTGGTGAGGGGCATGGGATGGGGGAGGTGGCTAAGGAGATCTCAAGCTTTGTAGCAACTGTTTGAAAATAATTTTTATAAGTGGCTATGTTCTTATCCAACTCACATAATTAAAAGTACATTTATTGATGGGATTGGGTGAAGGATACGTGGAGGTTTGTTATAGTCAGTTGACTTTTTATTTGTCCAAATTCTCCATAATAAAATTTAAGGATTAAAAAATTTCACTGATATGTGGTATATAAACCAAAAACAACAAAAGAACAACACAAACAAATGACAAACAAAAACTCATAGACACAGACAATAGTTTAGTGGTTACCAGAGGGTAATGGGGGCGGGGGGTGAGGGGTGGGAGTTGAGGGTAAAGGGGGTCAAATATATGGTGATGGAAGGAGAACTGACTCTGGGTGGTGAACACACAATGGGATTTATAGATGATGTAATACAGAATTGTACACCTGAAATCTATGTAACTTTACTAACAATTGTCACCCCAATAAACTTTAATTAAAAAAAATAAATAAATAAAAATAAATTTGACATCATAAAAATGATTATCTCACAGAAATATTGCTCCTTCTAAGAGATCTTTTTGACATGCCCAGTTCTGCCCCTGAGGTAGACCAGGCCGATGTTGGCACTTCCATATCATAGGAGTGGTCTGACTCACTGGATGAGTGAATGAATGAATGAATGAATGAATGAATGGACTGTTCCACTGAAAGGGAGTGGGATCTATCAAACCAGAGACTTGTTTCTTAATGACCCATTTCTGGTTTCTGGAGGCTCTAGAGAGGCACTGTGACCTGTTGGGCTCAGTAGGAAAGATGGCTCACACTCTTCCTCAGGACTGGGGAGATCGGTAGCTTATGGAAGTGGGTACTTCTGACAGAGAAAGAAGCCTCACTACCCCTGCTCCCACCCTGGTCTACACTGTGCGTGTGCTTGTGTGTGTAGGGCCCACGCTGCTCCTTCCTCAGCGTTCTGGGCTAAGTCTTGGCATGTAGAAGAGGTTCCATGGATGGTTTCTAGACTATTGAACCGGGTGGGAAAAGGGACTTGGTAGGCAGAGTTCCTGCAGAGGACCCACGTGTCTAACATGCACCCTGGACCGGGGTTGGAATCACAGCACATGTTTTCCACAACTCTCCAGTTGGGCTCCAGGCAGACACGGGTCATCCACAATGGCGGTCTTTCCCACAGTGGCATTACTTGGTCTCAGACTCTTGTCCCAGTGCTCTGGGGCAGCTACATTAATTGATAAGCTTTAATATGATCATTAAATTATATATGCCATTCCTGCCTGATATTTTCGGTGAGAACCACCTTTCTCAACATCAAGTCTTTGAAAATGGAATGAGAGACGGAGGGAAGGGTGTGTGCATTGTCGTCCATGGGTGTTGAGGTGGTGGTAGTTGGGAGCTGGGGGGAAAGGAGAGAGGAGCAGGGGGAACAGATGTGAAAAAGGGGTGGGGCACTGAAGGCATGTGTTGTGTGCACCCCCAAGGTACCAATGTCCAGCTGCAGTGCAGTGGATGGCAAGGGACGGAAGAGAGACAGAGGTCCTTGCTCCCTCAGTGTTCATTTCTGGATTCCCCACAGTCTGCGGTGGTGGAGAGATGCAAATGTCCTAAGAACACAAGCCTTGAAACATGAGGAAGGGTTTGCCCAATGGACACGATGACAGAAAGGTGCAGTGGGCAGAAGGCACAGCATGGGCAGTGCATGTGAGGTGCACTTAGGGTGCAGGAAGGAGTTTGGCTTGGCAGCCTTGTTGAGTACGGACGGCAACTAGCTGAGGAAGAAGATGTAGAAATTGGCTTGCGACAGATCATGGGCGACCTTGGGGGCCATGGTGAAAGAGGCGCAGACTTCACCTCGCAGGCAGTGGGAAGGGTTTTCAGTAGGCACATGCATGCTGAGGCAGCTTCTAGAAACTCACGTTTCTAGAGAGACAGGAGAGACAGGAGCCTGGCACAATAATCTGGGGTTCCCCAGTGGTGACACAGCAACACTGTACTGTGCTCATGCTGTGTAGTGTCAGCAACACCTCATTTAAGGCTCACGAAACCCTGGGACGGATAGAGAGGTTAATGAATTTGCCCAAGGTCACACAACAAGGAAGGTGCAGAGCTGGGTTTCAGACTCAGGCACGTGCCCTCAACCAGTCTGCCAGTCTGCACACCAGATGGACTGGCGCTCTAATTCACCTTTTCAAAATGTAGACTTCTGTATTTAGGTACATTTGTTCAAAAAGATAGCTTTATGTCACTATTATAAACAAAAAAAGCAAGTTGTTTACTATTAGACATTAAAATAAACACTGATTAAAAGAAAGCATTTGCCCATGCGGTAGTCTATTAATTGAGAGGTGAGTCTATGAACTAAGGCAGTGGCAGTAGCCAGAGAAGGCGGGAACCCATGGGGACACATTTAAGAGGTTTTAGCAACAGGTCCATGTAGTGAATGGCTGGAATGGGGACACGTCCCAGGTGTGGGTGATTAGTGCCTTGATGGGTGACACAGTTCACACACCTGGGGATGTGAGCGTCACAAGAGGTTCTACCTTGTGCGTTAAAGTTACAATCCTACATAAAGTGCTTTGAGGGTTAGGTTACATCTGAGATGATGGGATACGTGGGACGGGACGGAGAGCTCGGTCGCTGGGGGACTTCCTGGACCTGGTAGGAAGGGCTCTGGCTCCGGACACTGGGCCATGGATGAGGCGTGTGCAGTTAACATTGCGGGGAAATGGAAATTGCTGGCCAGGGCGGCCGAGCCGGGGGCCAGAAAGGCGGCTCTCGGGCCCTGCGCACATCCCAGAACAGCCTGTAACCAGAGCCATGGATGATAATTAGGGACGTGACATCAGGGTGGCATTTGCAGCTGCGCCCCAACAGGTGGGTGGGGCATTTATTACTTGAATGCAGTTCAGCTGGGGGGAGGGGGGAGCTGGGTAACAGGAGTCACTGTCCCCGCTCCCCTCCCAGGGTACCTGGCCCTTTCCCATTTCCCTTTAGCTATCGATCTTGGTTCCCGCGAAGCAAGGCCTCTCTCCCCTCCTGTTGTCTTTTGTTTCGGTGGCGGAAAATTTGAAAGCCCTGCCTATTGGATTTCTTTTCAGCACAACGATAAGGCAGAGGAAACATCTGTGGCTTGAGACACAATGTGTGAAAGATGGGGGCAGGGGGTGGGGACAGAAGTTTTCTGTCTTCACTTGATCTTAGCCGAAAGGCCGAGAAGTGATGAGAAGTTTTCTGTCTTAAAGAACGTTTTCTCTCCTTGCTAGACACCTCCTTTATTAAAATTAAATTTATAGGTTGAAATGTTAGCACGAACATAGAGGAGACGGAAGGTTTAAATCCAAGACGAGGGAATTCAAGATAAATAAAAAGGAAATCCTGAAAAGTCACACTTCCAGGGCTAAATGCAGATCCATTTGTTTTGCTTTACTACACTTTTCTCCGCCATCCAGCTCAAAGAGCTTCACCACCTGTGATACACGCCGCAGATTTATTACCAGATTCCAGGGACTGGCCGAACAGCCTCACCACCGGCCTCTTAATAAATCAGGCGCCGAAAGCCATTCAGATGAGAACCTGATAAAAGGGGACCGGACCCCAAGGGGATGGAGCTCGCGAGCCCCTGACTCTGCCATTTGCCCTTCCACATAATCAGAGAGAGAGAGAGAGAGAGAGAGAGAGAGGATGTGGGAGACGATATGGTGTGGGGTTTTCTGGAGCGAGTCCAGGAGTCAGAGGGCTGCATTTTGTAGCATCCTCCCTCCTGCCCTCATCCCTGCTTGTCATGGTCCAAGCCCTGGACCTGAGGGCACCTCCACAGGAGCGGCAGCCCAATCGCGCCAGGCTGTTGGGTGGGCAGGAGCCACCAGCGTCAGGAGGGCAACGCCCTGCTTCAAATTAGCCACAGCACACTCTGTAAGGGGGCCATTTGTTGCCTGATGTGTGAGAAGCTTCATCCAACCTGTGGGTATATTTATACAATTAGAGCAGCAAGCGAAAGAAAGCAGCACAGTGGCAGACTCAGCTTGTGCACTCTGATGAATTTGTTAAGCTAAATAAATTGCATAGGAAACATGCCCTGTTTGAATCTATGAAATTGTTTCTCATCGAGACGGATGGCTGCTGGGCCAGTCTGGGGCTGGCAGCTGGTATATGCAGTGGCCAGAAGTAGATGTGAGAGCAGAAGGAAAGGGGATACCATCCCCCTATGCTAAACAAAATGACAGGTCCCCTTTATAGTGTCAAGCAGGGCTACTGTTTTGTCCAAAGCCTGTTGTGTTGACATGCTCCAATACTGTCCTGAGGACTCTGTCACCCAATGTTCTTTGGGTTCTTGGTTTTGATGAGCAAGACAACTGGCAGAAAAACAAGAGGGCTTCGGGGTCTTAGCGTAAAACCCCGAAAGGTCCAGCCAGCACCCGCTACATCTTCGGCCACTGAGGGTGGACCCTGTGCTTTCTGTCCAGTCCTTACACAGAGAAGCAAACATTCATCAAGCACTTACTCTGTCCTGGGACACAGGCTAAATGCCTGTAAGTCAGTTCTCTGCTTAAAGCCTCACAATGGCCCTCTGACAAAAGTGCTAGTATCAGTCCTGTTTTCCAAATGAGGACGGAGAAAGGTCCATGGACGAGTGCAGTGAAGCTGGTGAACGGCGGTGCCAGGACGTAAACCCAGGTGAGCCCTGGGATGTTGACTTCACACTGTGCTGCCTGCGTCAGGGCCATGGGGACCCCCAAGCTCTTTGAAGGCCCTGTGGGGTCTGAAACATCCTTTTGACACACCGAAGACGTTGATGTTCCAGTTCCATCCGGCTTGAGTGTTGCTTATGAAATACAAATAGTGCATTGTTTGAAAATTGGTATGTGCAGGAATTGTCCCCCAACCTAGAAAATTGGATTAATCAATTCGCCTTATGCCTTGACCGTTCTGATGCTTGAGGGGAGAAAGGAATTTACAGTGTGTCAACTCCACCAGTAGCAGGAATAGATGATAACGATGGTAACAGCTAACCTTTCAGCACCCGTAGCATCCGTGCTGTGTGTCTGGCCCTGGTACTTTGCCTGTATAAACTCACTTACTCTTCTCATCAACCCTATGAGGCGGGTGCTTTTGCTTTTTAAGCCCCTTTTCCAGATGAGGAAACAAAGGCACTGGAGGTGAAATAAATGCCGAAGGTCACACTATTGCATTGGGACCCAGGCAGCCAGCATCTGGGGTCCCCATTGTGACAGCTGCTGCTGTGGGCAAAGTCATGGAGGTCCTGTGTCTCCCCACTAGGACTGTCCTGTGCAGAAAGTCAAGCCCTCCCCTTTCACTTCTGGGAGGTGGTCCTTGGGGCCCCATCAGGCTGCACTCTGGGCAGGTGACTCATCCTCCTTTGCTGCTCGAGCAACCCGATTCCAGAGAGCCCCTGACCGTGCCACCCTCTCTTTTCCCACTGCTGGGCGAGCTGGGCAGCGTGTGGGGTTCCTCCAGCATGGCTCTCCCAGAGCAGGCTGTGGCTCTTTAGTTCCTGCCCCCTCCGGAGCGTGTGGAAGACCTGATCTTGTCAGACAGCGTGTGGAGCTAGACACCATCCTGGAGGACAAGGAATCTGGTCCACAGGACCGCCTTCCCCACTGGGACTGGGGCCTCCAGTAAACTGGGCCTCTGAGCATGTGCTGGGGCCAGAGCCCTGATCACATAGGATGGCAGGAGTCAGATCATTTTCCTGCAGAACGACAGGCCTAGGCCTGCCCAGGCCAGGCAAACGTGTGGATTGTGGAAGACTGATACAGAGTGGAGGTGGGGCCCAACTTTCCCTAGAAACAGAGATTTTTGAAAGGAAGGAGATTCACTTTCTCTTAAAGTAGATAAAGGCGATGCTCTCGGAGGTTGTTGTTTTTTGCCACTAGCAATCTAGGTCATCATTCATTCATTCATTCATTCATTCATTCATTCATTCATTCATTCATTCATTCATTCATTCATCCATTCATCCATTCGCAAGTATGTGGCAGGAACTGTGTGATCTATGAGGAGATGGTGGTGACCAGAACAGGTACAGTCCCTCAGGAGCGAAAGATCGAGGCTGGGAGCAGACAGACGGTGATATTGTCACATGAATCGATGCAGATTTGTTCATGTGTGATGAGAGCTACAAACAAAAGCAACCAGAGCCTTTGGGGACAAAAGACAGGGTCAGCAAAGTCAGGTAAAGCTTCCCCGAGAAAGAGACAATGGGGCTGAGACTGGAAGCATGAGAGGAGCTCACCAGACAAGGGAGAGATGGGGAAAGAGGAACACTCCTGGCAGAGGGAACTGCAGGTGCAAAGGCCCAGTGGCAGACGGGAGCATGGGAGACACAAGGGGCTGCAAATGCCGAGTGGCTTCATCACAAAAGCAGTGAGAAACCGTTAAATGATGTTAAGCGTGCCGATGGGGGAGGGGGGTGAAAGTGGAAGAAGGGCAGTGACACACCCATTTGTGTTTGACAAAGATCACAGTGGCCCCACCTCATCTCTTCAGGGCAAACTTTCCAGCAAGGGCTAGGTGTTTCCTACACAGAGGTCAGGGGGGTAAGACCCTGGGGTGCACAGAGTCTAGGAGAAAACTCAAATGGAAAAAGGATCAGTTATCTGAGCAATTTTGGGAGACCTCCACTTTTAGGCACAAAATCTAGCAGATCAGGAACATCTAGTGTGGGGGTCCCAGGACCACACTTCCTAGCCTTTAGGGTAAGCTCTGCTGTCCTGTAGCAATAGAAGTTCACCCTAAGGACCCCAGGGCCACCTAGAAACGATAACATATAGTGAGTATTATTTGTTTCAAAAGATACTGGAAGGCATAATACATTGCAGATATATTCCCCCAATGAAATGGTTAAAATAAAAAAGGCATTGGTGCTAAAGGAACACATCACATGGCCTCTAAAATGTTGCATCATGAGATGCCTCTGAGCAAACCAGATAGACAAGCCTCATTGGGCTACAAACATCTTGATTAACTCAAGAGATTTTCAACTAGCAATGAGGAAGTGGAGTCCTCCTGTAACAAAGACCTCAAAATGTGGAAATGGCTTTGGAATTGAATAATGGATTAAAAGCTGGAAGAATTTTGAGGCATAGGAGAGAAGAAGCCCCTACTGTCCTCATCACACTGTTGCAGAAAGATGAACATTAAAGTTGCTTCCGGTGAAGGCTCAGAGTGGGAGAAACGTACACACAGAGGAGATGGCCATGTAAAGACAGAGGCAGAGATTGGAGGGATGCAGCCACAAGTGCCGGAACGCTGGCAGCCTCCAGAGCTGTAAGAGGCAAGGAACGGGTCTTCTTCCCCTCGAGCCTCTGGAAAGAGTGTGGTCCTGCTGACACCTTACTCTTGGCTTAACGATATTAACTTTAGACTTCTGGCCTCGAAAACATGAAAGAAGAGATTCCTGTTGTTTTAAGCCATGACGTTTGTGGTGATTTGTTACAGCAGCCACGGGGAACTAACACATCCTGAGTAACCTTTACTTCATAGTCCACCAACATCCACAATTTCACAGGGCTGGTGCGTTCTCACACTTCAAGGCCCAGACGAAATGGCACCTCATCCGAGGGGCATCCGGACCTCCTTAACCAGAGCAGGTTAATCTCTTCTTGACCTTGACCACAGCACTTTGTTAAACCTAAAATTCTTTCTTTCATTTATATGTTTGTATTCTGTCTGCCTTCCTCCCATTAGAACATGAGCTCCGGGCAGTCAGAGACTGTGGCTTCCTGCCCTCACTGTACCCCCAGCATCTAGCAGGGAGGCTGGAGCTGAGTGGACACTCCATGAAGGTTTGTTGAATGAGTGAATGACCTTTTACAACGTCCTGAAGGTCAATTGAGTGTGACTGGTATTAATAAGATGGGTGCTGTCGCTTGCTTGGATCAACAGGTCTGCATAGCTATTTAAATTCTTATTTTGGCTCCTTACTCTGTCCCAGGATGGGAAGCTATTTAGTATTCATTCACTCATTCACTCATTCAATAAATATTTATTTATTCGGGGCTTATTATGTGTGAGGCAGTCCACTGATGATTCCTAATTGGGCTATTTTTTCCCCTGTTGAATTTCCATGGAGGAAGAAAAAAGCAATGGCAGCATTTTTTCAAGGCAAAACAAGGCCTATAACAACCACAGACCACAAACAACAAAACAATCTTTCATGAGGCTAATTAGTCCTCTGCCTTAAAAAAATAATAATAATTGCCGATTCTGGAGCAGTCTTTGAAGGCTTTTTGAACTGAATAGTAATCAGGGAACATCAGCCTTCGCGAAGCCAAGCGCTCAGAGAAAAACAAGGCGCTTGAGTTGTGTACTTTCTGTAACTCCGATTTGGCTGAATTTTCTTCTGATAAGGAAATTTTAAGGACATTGATGGGCAAAGGAAACACATTCATTGCACACACTGGCTCTTTCAACAGACTTCGTGATATACAACCAGTCTCATAATCAGAAGTGTTTCTTTCTGTTTAAAACCCAGAAGGGGAGCTGACATCTTTTATCAAAAAGACAGACAATTCTTATCCCCTGACAATTCCAGATTATGGATCCCAGGAGGCTCTCCTTACGCTGGTATTTTATCACCTGGAATCAGAGCAACTGCTGTTCATTTTCTGAACCTCCACGTCGTTTTCAAGGTGTTGCCAGCAGGGCCTGGGCTGACAGTGACACGTGTTATTGTCACATTGCTAGATCTGAAAGAAAACACCAGATAAATAAATATCAGTGTTTTCTTGGATCTCTTTTTGCTATCGTGGGCACCGGAGGCTCTGGCATTTGTTAATTCACATATCTTCTCTGTTTGGTGAGGCACCTTCCCCTTTCATCTAATGGAGCAGGGGAGGAAGGTGGGGGCGCCTGCTGGCAACCTGGCCTGGACTGGGACAGACATTTAATCCGTTTCCTAGTCCGGGCGAGGGACAGAGGGTGGAGGTGGCCTCTGGATAAAGTTCTGTACTTGGGGTGGGAGGAGGCAACGGCTCGCTGCCGCACTGCCTTCTCCATCCTGTCTCACGTGCTTAGGTCATCTTGCAGTGTGGTAGAGGACCCGTGTGACCTGGCTCTGATTCAGGTGACATGGGCTGGGGTCCCAGCTGGGAAGGTTGCTTAACCTCTGCGCCTCTGCATCTCTATCTTTAGAACAGGGTACTGGGGGCTCCCTCCGTCTCTACCTCCTAGGTTGTTGAGAGGACCCACACTCGAGGGAAATACCTACCAACCTACCTCCAGGCAAACCAGCTCCTCCATCCAATCCCCAGACACTCACTGCTCATTTCCCCTCTCTGCCCTTTTCTCTCCTCTGCCTTTTGCCTTCTTTAGATCTGCTTATCCGAGAGCAGGCGGTGACGTCAACAAACGGTGGCCCATGGGCCACATCTGGCCTGCTGCCTGGTTTTGGAAATACAGTTTTACTGGAACTCAGCCATGCCCGTTCCTTTACATATGATCTGAGGCTGCTTTCGTGCTCCTGTGGCGGATCTGGAGTAGTTGCAACACAGACCATATGGCCCATGCAGCCTAAAATCTGTACTGTCTGGGCCTTTACAGAAGCTTGCCAACCTCTGTTCTTGATGTTCTCCTAGACGTAAATCACCCTAATTCCACTCACCCTTGAAGACCCAACTTGAGTTCTTGATCTGCTTGGTACTCCGTGCCATGTTAATCGGTTTTATACGTAACAAACTTTCCATGATAAAATTCATTTGGGAAATCCTACAAACAGAAACAGGCTTCTTTACTAAGTGCAGGACTTAAAAGAGCATTTCATGCCCTGGGGTGTCTGGGAATCACCCAGAGGGAAATGTGGGATGCAGCATTGCTCAAATGTAGTTCTTTACTGGGCCACCAAGGTTCAAGGGCTTGACCCATCTTCTCTAACTGTCCTCTTTCTCCGGGTTATGTCCTCTGTTAACCATAGCTTTAGAATACATTACATTTTTATCTGAAATGTTCATTTTGAGCCTGGGTCTCTCCCCTGGGCTCCAGACACTATCCCCCTTCCACCCCCTGCATTTACTCTACAACTATCTGACAGACACCTCAAACTAGGGTTTCCAGGCGGAATTCCCTCCCGTTCATGGAATTTTTGTGCTTTCCCCTTCCTGAATCCCAAGATATAATCTGTTTTCTGTTCTCCACGATGAATTGTTTCCACAAAGTTATGGCCGATACTACCAACCACCTGGGTTCACGAAGTCGATTTTCCAGATTTCCCGACCAACTTTTCTCGGGATTTGGGAACGGGGAAGTAGAAAAAAATTCCTGAAAACGGGCGGGAATTCCCACCTGGAAACCCGACCTCATACGACCTGCTCCTCTCCCATCATTATCTGTCTTAGGAAGTGGCAGCACTGCTCACCAGTTGCTGGAGTCAAAAACCTACGCCTCCCTTCATTCGCTCACACACTTTGTCTCGTCCATCAGCATGTCTGTCATCTCTAACTTCAAAATGCATCCTGTGTAGGACCACTTCTCACCAACTGCACAGTGACCAGCCAAGTCCAAGCCACTGCCATCTGTTGACTGGATTCTCACGACAGCCCCCACGTTGGGCTCCCTGCTTCTGCTCTTGCCCGCTACGGTTTGTCCTCCCCACATCAGACAGAATGATCTTTCCGAAATTCAAATCCAATCCCACCTTTCCCTGGCTTAAAATACTGTAAGGAAAATAGTTCTGTTCCAACCAGAATAAAATACAAACTTCTTAACTGGCTTTCTAGGCCCTAGATAACGAGGCTCTCCCCTGCCTCTCCCCCCTGGCCTATCCTGACCTCAAACCCAGTTACTGCAGGGCCTTGCACACGCTGATCTTTCATCTTGGAATGCTCACCATCATTCCATCTCCCTCCCGATCTTTTCAAAGCCTCTTCCACTCTTCATTGTCATTTAGGTCTCAACTTCTTAGACCCTGAGGGAAGCCCTTGCTGACCAATCCAAAGAATACCCAACTTCTTTGTGTCAAATTATGCTAGTTTATCATCTTCATAGCTCTTATTGGAACCTGAATTGTCTTCTCTATCTACTGTTTCCATGCTTACTTTCTGTCTCCCACGGAGTACAAGCTTCGTGAAGGGAAAGACCATGCTCCGTGCTTTTCATTCGTAATCTCATACCACTCTTCCGGTTAGCATACTATTGTTATTTCCATTTCACAGGTGAGGAAACTGAGGCACCGAGAGATTAAGAGCTCGCCTAAGATTGCACATCAGGTCAATGGCAGGGCCTGGATACCTGCCTGCATCTGCTTTCAGATCCGTAACTGTGGGCAGCGCTGGGCGATGGCTCCCACGTCATGGAGTTTGGCATTTGAGCCTCTAGGAGTAAGGTTTATAGGGGCCTGCTGGCTTTGTGACCAGGCTCCTCTCTGACTGGGGCTTCTGATGTGAGCCTGGGCTCCCCTATCTCACACGCATGTTACTGGGAATATTGCTTAGTTCTGTCAAAACCTTATTCTCCTCGGGAACAACCAAATGTGCCTTTCACAGTCTCTTCACCTCTCGTAGAAAGTGGTTCTACCCTGTCTATTATTAAATGAGCTAATAGTTGTAAAGTACTTACAACAGTAATAATGACCCATAATAAGCACTTTATGATTTTTTTGTTAAATAAATAGATATATGTAGCTGGAAGAGCTTTCTGCTTGACGGCTGTCTGTGTCTGCCACCTTTTGTCCTTCCTGCTCCAGGAAGCACGTGTAGTGGTTACAGGTGACATACCTGATGTATATTAAGTAACGCTGAGTTACTGAGTCATTCCCTCCCTCAAACACAGCTTGGCCCAATCTTTAACGCCTCTCTAACAGCTGCTAATCTCCCTCTTAAGCAGAGAGAGTTCTCTGGACTAACCAAGGCTCGAAGCCTTGGGCAGGCAACCATATCTGTCAGGCCTGGCCTGGGAGAACAATGCTTTGTATAAAATTGCATGTTCATAGCGTTTGCATACAAAAACCAATGTGATTATGTATATTTAAATCTGAGGTTTTGATCATTATGGCAAGCTTTGATTTATGGTAAAAGACACTGCCCTTCAATTCTAGTAGTGACATCAAGTTTTCTTTCAAAATGAATTTATGTTAAAAATTAGTTTAAAATGCACATTTACCACATGACCCAGCAATTCCATTCCTAGGTATTTACCCAAGGGAAGTGAAAACTTACGTCCACGTTTATTATATGCAAATGTTCATCTGAGGTATTATTCATAATAGCCCCAAATTGGAAACAACCCAAATGTCCTTCAACAGGTGAATAAAGAAATGGTGGCATCTCCATACAATAGAGAGCTACTCAGTAATAAAGAAGGAACAAAACACCAAGGGACACAACTGCAAGATGCATTTCAGAGCATTGTGTTAAGTGAGAGACATCAGAAACAAAAGACTGGGTTATGATTCCATTGATGTGACTTTGTTAGAAGAGGCAAATTGTAGCAGCAGTCAACCGGGGCCTGGAACCCTGGGATGGGAGAGGGTGAGTGTGAAGAGACAGAAAGCAATTCATAGGGTGACGGGAAAGAGCTGTATCTTGATCATAGGGATAGTTACTGGTATGTAAGTTTGTCAAAGCTCATGGAAATGGACATGTGAACTGGGTGCATCTTCTTGTATGTTAAGTGTACCTCACCTACGTTGATCAAAAGAAGAGTTTAACAGGAAAAAATCGATAAATCACAAAATGGGTATTGGATGAAAGGGCCAATCTTGTGAAGGTGGCTGAGGTTTAGGAAGCTCTTGTTCTTCTCTGAGAGTGACTGAAAAATTCCTCAGTCATCTTTGTCAGTCAATGCGATTACGACTTGAAGTCTGTCTACCTTGTCTTTTATGGAGTCTAGTTCCATGCCGTGCTTCAGACGGTGACAAGGCCTTCCCCACCCTACGACGACAAACATGATCTCATATTGTTTGCTAATGCTCATGTAAGTTTTAGAAATGTGACTTTTAAAAATTATTATTTTCCGTTGTGGTTAAAATGCACATAGCATAAAACGTACCATCTTAACCATTATGAAGTGTACAGTTCAGGGACAGTAAGTACTTTCACATTGTTGTGTAACCGTCACCACCATCCATCTCTGGAACTCTTCATCTTCCCAAACTGAAGCCCTGTTCCCATGAAATAATAACCTTCAATTCTGCCCTCGCCCCAGCCCCTGGCAACCATCGTTCTGCTTCTGTCTCTGGGAGTTGAACTGTTCTAGGGCCCTCATGTAAGTGGAATAGTACAACATTTGTCCTTTTGTGACTGGCTTATTTTACTTAACACAATGTTCATGTAATTTTGAAACCATTAGAGTTTTAGTCCATCTGGAGTTTATTTTTGTGGGAGGGTGTGTGGTATAGTAATGATTTAATTTTAGTCCTTTCACCAAATGGTTAGCCAGTTAGTTTCCTAGCATTTTTTTATGGAATAGACCGGTTTTTAAAAATAATTAACCCAGTCCTGTAAACGGTATTCTACATGTAAATGCATCTTTTTGAGGTCCTGTTTTCAGTTCCTGTGATCTGTTTGTTTATTCCTCTGTCAGTTTCCCGCTGTTTGGACCACATTAGCTAAGACCTCATTCATCCTCAGTCGAGTAGCCTATGCAGGCTTACTTTCTTCTAATCAGCCTTTCAGCTGCTCCCAAGGATTTGGGATGCCCCAAGGTCTCACTAGCCTTCTCCCATCTCTCCCTTTTCCAAGGGAGACTGGTGTGCAGGCTCTCAGTCCAGTGTGGCTGCGGAAGCCCCAGGCCGTGCTTGTCAGATCACGCAGACCCAGCAGTCCTGTGTACCCCCACCTGCTACAGGGCTGGGATCAATAAGGGGTCAGCTGGCTGCACCCCACCCCAGAAGGATTTGGTGGGGAGCTTCGGTGCTCAGGATGGCTTGGATTTCTCTGCCTGCAGTGGAACTTTGTCATGACCCAGTTGATTGTCAGGCAGACTTCAAGGTAAGGCAAGTTAATCTTGGTTCCCCTCCAAGGACATTTGGTATGGACATGCAAAACAGAGTCCTTTCGAAGTTCCTTTCAGAGGGGTCCTTGGGTGGTGTAATGTAGTGTTCCCCTGTATTTCAAGTGAGTGTATGCCGCTGCTGGGCTACCTCTGTGAGGCTGTACCAGGACATTGAAGGAGCACAGCCTGGGCCCGTCAGGGCAGTGCTGGTTCGCAGGTGTGTAGGCCTGCTGACCTCCCAGGACTATCTACAAGGTTGTGTCAAGCCCTTGGCCTAGTATCCATGGGACGTGGGCACTTCAGACTGCTTTCCTGGAGCCAGGTGTGGGCAGAGTGGGAAGAGCTGAAGTTTCCATGAATCTTTTGCCATCTTAGGTCAGATAAGTCAGGTCATGCCTGCCAACTAGCTCCCTCTAGGTTTCTGGTAGGCGGCAGGAGAGATAAGCTGGGCCAGCGTGGAGCAGAGATAAGCTGGAGGAGCTTGTTGGGGAACAATGGGCACCCTCTTCCCCCTCCGCTGTGAGCCTCTGAGCAGCAGAGAGGCCACCTGGAGAGCCGGCTGCATTTGGTAAAGGGCCCTGGGGCACAGCGTTACCAGGGACATGCCGCAATGGGAGGAGCGTGCTGGGATTGTGGGCACAGCTGGCCCATTCCACTGGGAGGCGGCAGGAAGGCAGAGGGGCGAAATCAGCCAGAACTTAGTGTTTCCCAGGCTGCAGGCATTTGCATACCACCTTCCCAGCTTTCCAGTATCCCACACTTCCTGCATTGGTCTTTACATATTATACACACACACACACACACACACACACACATTCAAATGACCTTCACATAAGTGCATTTAGCATTGTTGTAAGCAGTAATACGTGTGGTATAGTAATAAGTATCAGTCCGATAATGCTGGTGATGAGCCAGGCACTGCTGTAAGCACTTCAAATATACTAACCTAGCCAATATCAGCTCCCTGAGGGGGGCTCCAGCCTGTGCTGTTATTCCCTCCCACTTAACAGATGAGGAGACTGAGGCACCGAGTGGTACAGTCACCTGCCCAAGGTCACACCGATTCAAACCCAGGCACCCTGGCTCCCGACAGGCTGCCTCTCAAACCATGGGTCAAACATGAGCTAGGCTGAGATTCCCCCTGTGCCCAAGTCACATTAATACATCACAAAGAATATATACATCCAAGTAAAAAAGGTTCATTAGTATGCCATCTGGTTCTTCCTGCGAACCCCCAGTTTGAGGACACCTACTTAGTCATGGCTCTGCCCAGGAGGGATGGCTGTGCCCCCATGGAGGGCTTGGAATAGCTTCTTCCCCCTGGATGCCAAGGCCGGCAAGACCACCATCCTCCAGACACACCTGTCACCTTGGCTCAGGCAGCTCCATGTATGTTTATTCCCAGGTGGCCCCTCCCAGGCCCCCACAGGATTTGGGGTGAGTGTGTTGGGTAGGCGGGTAGGAGGGCAGGAGAGGAGAAAAATCAGGCATCCTGAGGCCCCAATAGCCATGGAGAATCCCGCAGAGCCCAGCGAGTTTCTCCCCATTGCTTAGGACGTGAACATCACCATTTTCTGTCATGGTCACTTTCCCGCTGTCTGGTTCTAAATCAGGCACCTCACCTTGCTGGCTCCTGAGGGGTTCTCCAATAAGTCTGTGAACGGAAAGTTCAAGGTTGGGCTTCAGAGCTGCCCATGTGGTGGGAAAGTGTGGCCCTTTGCATCAGGCACAGTCACTTGCAGCCTGCTGCGTGCTTTTAATTGGAAGTTACAGCATCGTTTGTGATCACCTTGGGGCATCTTCTGGGATCGCTGGGCAGCTCTTTGGGAAGCCCCGGGGCACCTCCATCCAGTCTCCTTAGCTGCCCTGAGTTGCTTCCGCCCAGGTTAGAGTGAAGTTTGAGTAATGGTTTTGCCTTCTCCTGAAAGTGATGGGTCAAGTGGGGAAGGATGGGCTTTTTCTCTGGGCCCAGGGCCACTGACCTGTCTCACAGGCTGGGCACCTGGCCCTGTGTTCCTGAAGGCCGGGACACTGGGGCCTCCTCTTTAAAAGCACCCAGTACTGTCCTCTACGCCAGCTGTGGATAATTATGGCCTTTAGAGCCGGTGGCTCTGGGTTCCAATCCTGCTGCTGCTCCTAAACAGCTGGGTGGCCTGGGCACGTCGTTTCACCTCCCTCATCCATAAAATGGGGATAATGGTTCCTCCTTGGAATGAGTGAAGGGAGGCAAAGTGCTTGGGCCCTCGGTGCTGCCTAAGAAATGGGGGGGGGGGGTGACCGAGCTATGGGACAGGTGGACCTGTGGGGGCCTGTTTGCTGTGTGTTTACTTGATTTCGCTCCAGCTTGTATGAAGCACCTCCTCTGTGCTGGACTCCCCGCTGCCTGGAACTCTGTGGCAACCGGGATAAGTGCAGTCCCAGCCCCCAGGGACCTAAATGCCTATTATTCCTGATCCAGTAGCGCTCATTTTTGAATCTCTTAAAGATCAGCCCTTCTCACTTTTAGGGGGTCACAAACTGCAAAAATCATACAAATACACAGATATACAAGGAACCCCAAGCTAGCAGACAAGTCAGAGGGTCCTTGGACCCCCAGCTACTCTCTCCATTCTCGTTTTAGTGTCTCTTGTCATTCCCTAAAGACGGAGTAGGACAGGCAAAGGGTGCCCTCAGCAATTTATGCTCATTCTATTTTCCCCTTCTCAGCTCCCATGGGTGCCCATGAATCGGTGTGAAATGCTCTCTTTAAAAGCCTAATTATTTACACTGACAGTATTTACTTTTAACCTCCAGTTGCTGTGTCAATATCATTTTTCCTCCTCTCCATCTGTCCCTTGGCTCAGAAAGCCAGTAGCTTTAAGAAACCCACCTGACTGTATCTCTTTATATACACTGTGACCTTTCAAATTTCACCTGCACAGGGAATTAAATTACAGAGGCCAGGAAGATCTAGGAGAGGGCAGGGTTTAGGCCGAAGTATTTGCTCCTGCCTCACACTGACTCCTGTCTCTCGTCTTGGCACAGCTTTCCGCCTCCAGGGTTTTAGTCAAACAACCACTGCACTGGGTCTGTGTCATTGTTTTCAAAGTTCTCCTCCCTAGCTATGACCTGAGGCATTGCCCCAGCTGATGTGGGAGGATGGGAATTTTCCCTAAACCTGTGACCACCAGGGAGTTTCTGAACAGACCGTGACTACAGGCACCAACGCTTTTATCTGTTCTGATCGTTGCCCGGTGAGTCTCGCAGGCTACGCCCTGCCACTGGGCACCCTGTACCCAGAAGTGAGTTTCCAGGCACTGGGCTGCATTCAGCAAACTGATTTGTTCAGTCCTACCCATAATCAGATGCCAGGGACAGATGAGAGTGATAACACCTTCTCCATGTTGCAATCGTGGACATGATGGAAATGGGAGATAAGGCAAGGGCCAGGTGTGAGCCAACCTTGAACTGGCTTCCCGGACACTGGTGAGGCCACACAACCCATTTTTCTTGTTGAACAACACGTAGCCCCATTAGTCAGCCTGCCGATGCCCCTGTCATTAACCACACGCCTAGCATTCTCTGCAGTGTCATCGCATTATGCTCCCCTTTGCTCCCTTGGGAACAGTGCCCAGCAAGCACTGGGTGATGAAGCTCTCCTGGCTGGATGGTGCCGGCCTTCTGCTCCCATCCTGGGCCTTCCCGATTCTGCAGAACTTCACTCGGGTCTCTTGCCCGTCTTGGAGTGGAGGGCACCTATTGTTCCCCTTTGGGCACTTCCTCCTGCCAATAACTATAGGCTCAGCAAACTGGTTTACCTGTGCACGTCCCTCTTTTCTCTCTCTCTCTCCCCAACAGGCCTTCTCAATCGTCTGGCCAGTGGTTAACCTCTGGGTCCGCAAAGCCTAGTTCTTGGCCTGCAAAAATGTTGAATGAATGAGTGCTGAGGAATGAATGGGCCTCAGCACCCATCCCCCAGCGGGCTGACAATTCATTTCACAAGTCTGCTTTTTACCCTACACACAGCTGCCTCCGCCCCAGGCCTTCGGACAAGTTGCAATCTATAAGCTCAAAGGGAACTGACCAGTTTGATCCCCGGGTGTAGGTACAGCTGTTGCCGTGGGTGGAGGACCTGAGGCAATTAGTGCTGGTGGCTGTAGATGCCTCCAGAAAGTTCTGTGGGGTACAGTGCATCGGTGCTCTTAATGCCAGTCTACAGAATCATAGGGGAAGTGTGTTGGTGGGAGGGCAACAGGGCACAGCGGCCAGGGTGGGTCATGGGTGAGCAGATGGTCTCTTTAGGGTTCTGTCAAAAGTTCAATCAGTATGTATTCCTAATACTGGGAGGGATTGGGTAGGGAGTAAATATAAAATATGTACATGTGTATGTATATATCTATACATACCTATATAAATTGTTTTTTTAGGTGTACATCACTGCCATGTTGTGTGTCCCCCAAAATCCGTGTGTTGAAATCCTGACTCCCAATTTGATGGTGTTAAGAGGTGAGGCCTTTGGGAGGTGTCTAGGTCATGAAGACGGAGCCCTCAAGATTGAGGTGCCTTTAAGAAAAGAGGCCCCACAGAGCTCCGTAGCCCTTTCTTCCATATGAGAGTCCAACAAGCTTCTGCGACCTGGAAGAGAGTTCTCACCGACCAAATGGCACCCTGATCTCGGACTTCCAGCCCCCCAGAACTGTGAGAAATTAATTTCTGTCATTTATAGGCCATGAGTCTATGGGATTTTTATTATTGCAATCTGGACAGACTAAGACAAAGACCATTTTCTGAACTTTTAATCGATGTGGTTGGTCTACTGGTCAGAGTTCCAGCAGGAAATAGGTTCCAACTGAGATGGTTCAAAGGTCTTTAAGGAAGGGCCTGCTTCCAGGGACATTCAGGGCCTGATCCCGGGGTGACAGCACCACAGAGACCAGCAGGGGAGCAGGGAATATACTCTGTTCTCTTCCTGTCTTTTGTCAGGGCCTCTGGGAGCCAGAGAGCATGGATGCCTGGGGGTGCAGGCCCTGGGGTCAGCCTCCTGGGGCACAGGGCAAAGGAGGAGAGTGGATGTGGGCGGCAGGGCAGGAGGAGAACAGCACAGTTGTGGGCAGTTAAGACCCGCTGTGCCCTGGAGCCCAGGGTCATACTGGCTGCTGGCTGCCCTCTTCTGTAGGCACCCATCGAGGCCAGATTCGTAGCACACAGTAGGTTCCCTACTAGTCCCTTTAACCTGTTATCTAGTAGTAAGTCTAACAAATAGTCTATTACATTAGCTACTTTGGTACAGCGTCTCATTTAATTTCAGCACAGTGCCTGGTGTATAGAAGACAATAAATATTCCTTAAATACTGACTGAATGAATAAACTATATTGAATGAATGAATAAGTAAACTATGAGTGGATATGAATCCCCTCATTTAGAGTGGGTACTATGGAGCCTGTTTGACACAAAGAGAAATGGGGGTTCTGAGAGGTTAATTGACCAGCTAAGTCCACTCTGCCACTCAATGCGTTCGACACATATTTAGTGAGCACTCACTATGTACCCGGCGTGTTTACATTTGACTGGGGACAAACACATGAACATATATATGTTGTATAATAGCTAAGTGCTACAGAGACAAATACAGCAGAATGGGGGGACCCGGAGCTCTGCGAACAGGGTGTACTTTTATAGCTCGTGTGCTCAAGAATGGTCTCTCTGAGATGGAGAGACATTGGAGACAAGACTTGAGCTGCTGAGAACAGGTCAAGTGGCTCTTTGGGACAAGAGCATTCCTGGAAGAGGAAAGTAAGTGTGAAAGCTCGGAGGCAGGAACATGTTTGGGGCATTTGGGAATGAGCAAGGAGAGCAGCATGGCTGGGACAGAGTACAGTGTCACAGGTCCAGCCACATGGACGTTCTAAAACGTCAGTCTGACCCTGCGTGTCCCCAGCTACAGCCCTCCAGCGCTTTCACTCTACTTGCAATACCCGTGTCCCTCAGGGCACTGCGGTCACACTTGCAGCCTGGCTCTTCCCACCGCCAGGCTTGTCCGCTTGCTGTTCCGTCTCCCTGGAACAATTGTCCCGTCACTCCTCAGAATGGCATCTCGGACTGCCCTTCCAAAGAAGCCTGTCCCCAGGTGCTCTCGGCTATCGCATCCCCCTCCTTACGTCCCTCCCAGCTGCCTTTATTAGCTCTCATTCCCTGCTGTGCATGTTTGTCTGCTAGGTTAGCGTCTTCCCTCTGCTCCCACCGTGAGCATCCCGAAGGCAGAGACCTCCTCCATTTTGTCCCTCACAGGGTCCCCTGTGCCTGGAACAGTGCCTGGCACATAGTGGGTCCTCACTGAATGTTTGGTGAAGAATGAATGAGTGAGTGGACTTTATTTGAGACCCCAGAGAGGGACTCAGACGGACATATGCTTCCTTCCCTTGGCCTTTTGACTCTGGAGGTTTTCTTGTGAGACCTCATGTTCCCTAGGGAGGCTTTACAGCCGGCGTCCACACGGACATCAGTGACCAGAAGAGCAGAGTTCCAGTGAGGGTCTGGGGAAAGATTTCTGTGACCCTTACCCCACCTTGTTTTCAAAAATGTTTTCCATGCATGTTCTCCTCAGTTCCAGGAGCTTCCCCAAGCCCTGGGGGCAGCCCCCAGGTCCCAGTGTATCAGCCACACCTGGAATCTCATGACAGCACCCCACCCCCTGCTGAGTCATTTTCCCTTTTAAAAAACAAATGAATGAATGAGTGGGAAACTGCCAAAGCTGACATCAAGGCTGTGCCCTCAACCTGGGGGTTTTGAGAATACAGATTCTCTCACCTCCAGAGTGGGAGTTTCCAGATTCAAACATCTATTGACCCTTTTTATGATTTTTACCACCGCCTCCCCTCCATCTATTTCCGTATTTTTTTTAAAACAACTCCTACTTTTTTTTAATTAAAATTTATTGGGATGACAATTGTTAGTAAAGTTACATAGATTTCAGGTGTACAATTCTGTAATATATTATCTATATCTCACATTGTGTGTTCACCACCCAGAGTCAGTTCTCTTTCCATCACCATACGTTAGACTCCGTTTACCCTCTTCTAGAGCCCCCCTGCCTGCTTACCCTCTGGAAACCTCTAAATTATTGTCTATGTCTATGAGTTTTTATTCCTTCATTTGTTTGTCTTATTCTTTTGTTTTTAGTTTTATATACCACATTTCAGTGAAATCATATGGTTCTCGACTTTTTCTGTCTGACTTATTTCGCTTAGCATTATAATCTCAAGTTCCATCCACGTTGTCACAAATGGTACTATTTCATCTTTTCTTATCACCAAATAGTATTCCATTGTGTATATATACCACAACTTCTTTATACATTCACCTATTGAAGGACGTTTTGGTTGTTTCCATGTCTTGGCCACCGTAAACAAAGCTGCAATGAACATTGGAGCACACGTGTCTTTATCTCTAAATGTTTTCAGATTTTTGGGGTAGATACCCAGGAGAGGGATTGCTGGGTCATATGGCAATTCTATTCGCAATTTTTTGAGGAACCTCCACACTGCCTTCCATAGAGGCTGCACCAGTCTGCATTCCCACCAACAGTGTATGAGGGTTCCTTTTTCTCCACAGCCTCTCCAACACTTGTTACTATTTGTCTTGTTGATGATACCCATTCTGACTGGGGTGGGGTGATATCTCACTGCGATTTCTATTTGCATTTCTTGATGATTAGTGATGTTGAACATTTTTTCATATGTCTATTTGCCATTTGTCTGTCCTTTTTGGAGAAACGTCTCTTCAGGTCTTCTGCCCATTTTTCAATTGGGTTGTTTGTTTTTTTGTTGTTGAGTTGTATGACTTCCTTGTATATTTTGGATATTAGCCACTTATCGGAGGCACTGTTCGCAAAAATCTTCTCCCATTCAGTTGGTTGCCTCTTTATTTTGTCGATGGTTTCTTTTGCTGTGCAGAAGCTTTTAAGTTTGATATAGTCCCATTCATTTATTTTAGCTTTCACTTCCCTTGCCTTTGGAGTCAAATTCATAAAATGCTCTTTGAACCCAAGGTCCATAAGTTTAGTACCTATGTTTTCTTCTATGCAGTTTATTGTTTCAAGTCTTATGCTTAGGTCTTTGATCCATTTTGAATTAATTTTGGTAACATGGTGACAGATAGCAGTCCAGTTTCATTCTTTTGTACGTGGCTTTCCAATTCTCCCAGCACCATTTATTGAAGAGGCTGTCTTTTCTCCATTGTATGTTTTTTGTTTCTTTGTCAAAATTTATCTGTCCATATTTATATGGTTTTATTTCTGGGTTCTCAATTCTATTCCACTAGTCTGTGTGTCTGTTTTTCTGCCAATACCATGCTGTTATGATTATTGTTGCCCTGTAGTACAAGCTAAAGTCAGGGAGTGTGATACCTCTAGCATTGTTCTTTTTTCTTAGGATTGATTTGGCTATTCCTTTTTTGTGGTTCCATACAAATCTGATGATTTTTTGTTCTATTTCTTTTAAAAACACCATTGGGATTTTGATGGGGATTGCATTAAGTCTGTATATTGCTTTGGGTAATATAGCCATTTTAACTATGTTGATTCTTTCAATCCATGAGCATGGAATGTCTTTCCATATCTTTGTGTCTTCTTCAATTTCTTTCAAAAATGTCTTATAGTTTTCAGCATATAGGTCTTTCACATCCTTGGTTAAGTTTATTCCTAGGTATTTTATTCTTTTTGTTGCAATTGCAAAGGGAATTGTTTTTTGTTTTTTTTTTAATTTCTTTTTTTGAGATTTCATTGTTAGTATGTAGGAATGCAATGGACTTTTGTATGTTGATTTTGTAGCCGGCAACTTTACTGTATTCATTTATTGTTTCTAATAGCTTTTTGGTGGAGTCTTTAGGGTTTTCTATGTATAGCTTCATGTCATCTGCAAAGAGTGACAATTTAACTTCTTCATTCCCAATTTGGATGCCTTTTATTTCTTTCTCTTGCCTGATTGCTCTGGCAAGGACTTTCAATACTATGTTGAAAAGCAGAGGTGATAGGGGACAGCCCTGTCATGTTCCTGAACGTAGAGCAAATGGCTTCAGTTTTTCACCATTAATTATGAGATTAGCTGAAAGCTTGTCATATATGGCCCTTATTATGTTAAGGTATTTTCCTTCTATACCTATTTTATTAAGTGTTTTAATCATAAATGGATGTTGTATCTTGTCAAACACTTTTTCTGCATCAATTAATATAATCATATAATTTTTGTCCTTTATTTTGTTTGTGTGATTTATCACATTGATGGATTTGCATATGTTGAACCATCCTTATGCCCCTGGGATGAACCCCACTTGGTCATGATGAATGATCTTTTTAATGTATGGTTGCATTTGATTTGCAGAATTTTGTTTAGGATTTTTGCATCTCTATTCATCAAAGATATTGGTCTGTAGTTTTCTTTTTTTGTGTTATCCTTACCACTTTCTGGTATCAGGGTAATGTTGGCTTCATAAAATGAGTTAGGGAGTATTGTCTGTTCTTCAATTTTTTGGAAGAGTTTGAGTAGGACAGGCATTAGATCCTCTTTGAAAGTTTGGTAGAATTCACTAGTGAAGATGTCAGGTCCTGGACTTTTGCTTTTGGGAAGATTTCGGATGACTGATTCAATTTTCTTACTGTGATTGGTCTATTTAGGTTTTCCAATTCTTCGTGATTCAGCCTAGGAAGGCTACATGTTTCTAAGAACTTGTCCATTTCTTCTAGGTTATTGAATTTGGTGGCATATAGTCCTTCATAGTGTCCTTGGATGATCCTTTGTATTTCTGTGACATCCGTGTTAACTTTCCCTCTTTCATTTCTGATTTTGTTTATTAGTGTCTTTTCTCTATTTATCTTACTGAGTCTAGCCAAGGGTTTGTCAATTTTATTAATCTTTTCAAAGAACCAGCTCTTTGTCACATTAATTTTTTTCTATTGTATTTTTGTTCTCTATTTCATTTAATTCTGCTCTGATTTTTGTTATTTCCTTTCTTCTGCTGACATTGGGTTTCATTTGTTCTTCTTTTTCTAGTTCTTTAAGGTGTAATGTGAGGTTATTTATTTGGGATTTTTCTTGTTTCTTGAGATAGGCCTGTAATGATATAAATTTCCCTCTTAAAACTGCTTTTGCTGCATCCCTAAAATTTTGGTAGGACGTATTTTTATTCTCACTTCTTCTATCTTGTCGTTCTTTAAAAGTATGTTGTTTAATCTCCACATATTTGTGGTTTTTCCTGCTTTCTTTTTGCAGTTGCAGTTGATACCCAGTTTCAAAGCCTTGTGATCAGAGAATATGCTTGGTATGATTCCAATCTTCTTAAATTTGATGAGACTGATTTTGGTCCCAATATATGGTCTATCCTTGAGAATGTTCCATGTACACTAGAAAAGAATGTATAGTCTGATGTTTTAAGATGAAATGCTCTATAAATGTCAATTATGTCATCTAATGTGTCTGCTATTTAGGGCTGCTATTTCGTTATTTATTTTCTGTTTAGATGATCTATCCATAGCTGTCAATGATGTATTTAGGACCCCTACTATAATTGTTTTGGTCAATTTCTCCTTTTAATTCTGTTAGTAGTTGCTTAGTATATTTTGGTGCTCCCTGATTGGGGGCATGAATATCAATGGCTGTTATGTCTTTATGTTGTGTAGTCCCCTTTATCATTATGAAATGTCCATCTTTGTCTCTTGTTACCATTTTTATCGTGAAGTCTGTTTCATCTGATATCAGTATGGCTACACCTGATTTTCTCTGGATAACATTTGCTTGGAGTGTCAATTTCCACCCTTTCACTTTGAGTCTATGTTTGTCCTTGTAGCGAGATGTGTCTCTTGGAGATAACATATGGTTGGGTTTAGTTTTGTGATCTTATCTGCTACTCTGTGCCTTTTTATTGGTGAGTTCAGTCCATTTACATTTAGGGTGATTATTGATATATGAGTATTTCCTATCATTCTATCTTTGATTTTCTGGTAAGAATGTGTCTCCATTGTTTCTTTGCCATTTTGTTGTTGTCTCTTATTTCTGTGTGGTGGTAGTCTATGATTTTTCCCTCTGTTTCTTCTTTTATTATGTTAAATATTTCAGTTCTGGATTTTATTTTTTTTTTTTGAGTGGTTACATTAAGTTTATGTAAAAGAAAGTTTGATATTTAGAGTATTCCATTTTCTTCAGAAGCTTACTTTCTCCATTCCCATATTCTGGTTCAGGCCTTTACTCTCCCCCCTTTTATGTTTTGGTTGTCACAAATTTTCCCTATTTATGCTGGTGGAATAGCCTCCTTCAGTATTTCTTGTAGTGCAGGTCGTATGTTAGAAAATTCCCTCAGCTTCTGTATAGTTGGAAAGGTCTTTATTCCTCCTTCATATCTAAAAGATATCTTTGCTAGATATATTATTCTTGGCTCATAATTTCTCTCTTTCAATAGTTTGAATATCTGATTCCACTCCCTCCTGGCTTGTAGAGTTTCTGCTGAAAAATCTGATGATAATCTAATGGGCTTTCCTTTGTAGGTTACCGTCTTTTTTTCCCTGAATGCTTTGAGGATTCTTTCTTTGTCATTAATTTTTGACAGCTTCAATACAATGTGCCTTGGAGAAGGCCTGTTGGGGTTGAAGTAATCAGGTGTTCTAGTTACTTCTTGGATTCGAGGATCCAGTTCTTTCCACAAGCTTGGGAAGTTCTCATCAACTATTTGTTTGAATATACTCTCTGTTCCCTTCTCTCTTTCTTCTCCTTCTGGTATGCCCATTATTCTTATATTGCTCTTTCTGATGGAATAAAAAAGTTCTTGTAGAGTTGTTTCATTTCTCAAGTCTCAAGTCTCTTTCTTCTTCTAGCCATGTCATTTCCAGATTTCTATCTTCAATGTCACTGATTCTTTCCTCCATCTGGTCAACTCTACTACCTAAGCTGGCTATTTCATTCTTCATTTCTTTTATTGAGTTCTTAATCTCCAGAAATTCTGTTTGGTTCTTTTTTAAAATTTCAATCTCTTTGGTAAAATGTTCATTTTCTTCTTTGGTTGTTGTGAGTTCATTAAGCTGCCTATCTGTGTTTTCTTGCATCTCATTGAGTTTTTTAAGAACTGCAATCTTGACTTCTCTGTCATTTAAGTCACATTTTTCCATATCTTTAAGTTCATTTTCTGGAGACTTTTCATTTTCTTTCTGAGCTGTCTTGTTACCTTGGTTATTCATGGCAATAAATGAATTATTATTTCTCTTCCTAGACATCTACAGGAGTGGGCTCTACAACAGGTTGATAGAAAGAGGTCTTTCTTTTGTTTTCCAGTAGGTGTTGGTAGAATGTTTTATTTTCTCTCTGACTGCAGCCTTTTATTCTCTCTCACTCTGTAATGTTATGTTTTCTCTGCACTATTCTGGCTTCTCACACAATGGGGGGATTCCCTGGAAGGTGGGCTTCTCCTCTGTTAACAGTTCACCTGGGTCATATGGCACTGCCCTTGTGTGGGAATGCGGAGAGCTTCTGAAGTTCCAAAGCTCTTCCTGCACCAGATTCAGAGCCCATGTGTTTCAGCAGCTCTGTTTACCCCTGCAGGGATCCACCCAGATAGGTGAGGACAAGGGCAGGGTGGATTGTGACAGGTGACCCAGAGCAATGGCGGCAACCACCACCACAGCCGGTCCTGCTTCCACAGCTCACTCCTTTTTGCCGGAACCAGTTGGACTGTGAATCTGGGTCTGTGGACCACATTTCTCAGAACTGCAAATATTCTGTTCTTTTGATCTGACACTGCTACTGTTCCACGTCTAGCACTGGGTAGGTGGGGGAGGGGTGAGCTCTGGGAGGGTAGGGAGGGGGTGGCTAGTCTCAGTGCCTAAGGCTTCCATTCTCTCCTCGGCAATGAGGGCTTAAACCACCGTTTTCAGCCTTCTTCCCTCAGTCTTTGCTCCGCGGTCTCTGCCTTGAGTGTTGGGTTCAGCCGTGTTATATGCTGCCCCCTCAGCCCTGTGGGCCATAAGTGGAGCTCTAGCAGTCCGAGTTCTTCCCTCTCCTGCAGCTGCGGTAGTTCCGGGAAGCAGCGAGCTCGGAGCACTGAGCTGGGTCTGTGTCTTCCGCCCACGCAGCTCCGTCTCTGCACTTCTCCCTTCCCTCCTCCCCCGCTCGCACAATTCGCCCACCTTTAGGTGAATTCAGTAGTGGGCCTCTTCGTCTTGCCTCTCTGCTGTGCAGGGAGTCCTTTGTGGAGTTATTGTTGTTCGATTAGGTGTAAATTCCAGGGGAGCTTTACAGAGGCTCACCTCAGGCTGCCATTTTTATTGAATTGCCTCCTGTTTTGTTTTATATACCATCTTAACACTCACCTACTCTGTCATATAAGCTTGTGCTATCACATTTCTTATAATACTCTTTATAATAAATACATAGACATCTGTAAAAATGAAGGCCATTCCCTCCTTCATTACCCAGTGCCATCCTTGTACCACCAGTGATAGCAGCACCTCATTTAGCAAACACTAAATTGGAAATTTGGTTCTAGATCTGGAGAGAGGCCTGGGAATCTGGGAATCTGCCTTTAGAATAAGTGTTTCCAGTGATTCTAAGCATGTGGTTTGATAACCATACTCTGAGGACCCTATCCTGGACCCCAGACTTGGCTTTTGGTGTGAAGAGTGGTGAGTGTGTGTGTGTGTGTGTGTGTGTGTGTGTTTATACAGTCTATATCCAGGCAGGTTTTCAATGTCTGATAAAACAAGGTGCTATCTGGATGCTGGTCTAGAAATCTGTCATCATCACCATTACCTTATTGCTTTCAATTATGATGTCCTTTCTCTCCTTTAAATCTTCTAACTGGGTTGTGCTTGTAGGCATGGCAAGCATGTTTCCTGTCCTCATTTGATAGAGAAGGACACTGAGGCTGAAATCAAATGGCTTGGTCAGGATCCTTTCACAAGGACTCCTCCTCTAGTCCATCAATTTCCCCTCTACTCTTGGTAGCCTGTGTAATGACATTCCAGTGATAGAGGAAGGAGGTATCTAGAGGGAGTGACTCCAAAATTCTCCCTGTAATGGAAGGAGAGAGAGAGAGAGAGAGAGAGAGAGAGAGAGAGAGAGAGAACAGATGTCACACATGGGGCTTTTGACCACCTGGAGTCCAGGCTGTGTATTCCAGGAAAGGTGAAATACTAAGAAACCACATGTTTAAGAAAAAAAGTACTGGAATCAAGATGGGCCTCAATCAAGTCTCTATATTGGCCCCCAACTCTCTGCCTTTGGCAGCACACCTCATCCTGGGGCCAAGCAAATACCCCGAGGAGACTAGGCCATGGAGAAGCCAGTATTTACCCACAATCTCTGTTTTGGAAGTAATTAATCTTCGAATGTATGAGCCTCTTTGTGGTGGAAAGCGGGCGCTGACACTTTTGTGTAAACACCCAGCTTAGCATATTGACAAACTGGTGTTACTTTGATCCCAGGCGGCTGGCTCTGAAAAGGCAAGCGGTTTCGGCTGCCCCACCAAGCTGCCCCACCGGGCACAAAGGCGGCTCTAATCCCCTCTACACTCGTCTCAGATCCATATTTAGAATTTGGAGTCTTTATTTTCTATATCCACTTAAGCTCTGCTTGGGGTTTGTTTAGTAACCTTCTTCCTTCTTCCCGCTTGCCAGTGACTCCTAAATTCGTTTTCTTAGCAAGGCGTGCAGCAAAATTCCAAAGTAGCAAATGACCTGAATGAAAACCCTTAAACTCACATAGATTTAATCACTGCGGCAAATTGGAACCATTTGTGGTCAGGTTTTGATGGCGATCTATAAAGATTTCCCCCCATGCCCCCCTTCACTTTCTTTTTAAGTGGTTTAGTTAAGGTTAGTGAGAAAGGACGCATCCATGCCCAGGTCCACGGGGCGGGAGGAAGGGACTCAAATTATTTCTTTTGGCTTTTGGGGGCATCTGCAATCACCTGAGTATTCTCCATAGTTGCCAGGAGCAAACTTAGGTGGCAGCCAGCAACTCGCCTACTCATCTCGGTTGGCCAAGGGCCCGCCATGTTCTGTGTCGTGAGTTTCCAATGGATGTTTGAGGCCCTCCTAGGAAAATATTGTGTTTTGTGACTTTTGTCACCTCTAGTTACCCTAATAAGGCAAGGGAAATGTCAGGACATTTTTTCATGACTAGAGAAGGAATAGAACCTGATCTGTTATGATTTCTCCCCATGCAAACCAAACAGATGAGCTTTAATGAAGATGCAGACCCAGGATTGAGACTGACCCGGGGGCACCAGGGCAGCGGATCTGTTTCTGATAAAATCGACATTGAGGTTTTGAAGAATGAATCAGAAAGGAAGTTCAGTTCCATTTCATGACTAGAATGAACGAAACAGAAAGCTCGTCTGCAATTAAAGGGGAACTTTTCTTTAGATTTGTTGTTGTGAAATGTTTTCAGAAATTTCTAGAATTGGGATTGCTCTCAGCAATCAGTTGGTGGGGTTCTGTTTGCTTTCTTGAGAGCAGTTAGGAAAGTGAATTTGTAAAGACTGCAGCAACAAATTTTACTGTGCAAATTGTGGAAAATGTTACTCCATAGGGTCTCCCCTCCCCCCTTTTCTTTTCTCCATCTCTAGTTTCTATGATTATAGTTGGAGAGAAAATTCAGGCTGAAAGAAATTTGATATTTATTTTCTGTGAACTTTAATAAAGAAAGTGGTGGGTTTGCGACTTTTTTAAAGGCTCCTTGGACAAGTCAATTTTTAATTTTTTTTAATAGCACCTTTTGGCATCAAGCTGCCAGTGTGTGATTTATGGAGCTGCTAAGAGGCTGTGGTGAGAGCCATTCCTGACAGGTTAGCCAGAGACTTTGAAGAGGTTTTCGACTCTGGGAGCCTGCTCTTCCCGGGACCCGGGTTCACCCAGGCAGGCCTTTTAAAATATTTAGTGCCCAAGCCTTCCTTGAAGTCCATGTTTGTTTGGGTTTGCGGAATCCCCTTCCTTTCTTCAACATTCTCAGATGTCCCCGGTTTAGGCCGAGTGATCAGCCATAATCCACTCCAGCCCTGACCAGGAATAGTCTACTTTGCTCATAAGCACATAACATAACTTCAGCCCCCAGGGCCTCCATTGTGAAATGGAATCCCAGACACTCTGAGATGTCTTGGGAGATAAGCGCGGCCCTAATCCTAGGGTCACCCTAACCCTGCAGGAGCCCGGGTTCATCTATACATCACGACATTGTTATCAGCCGGGGACCCTGAGCAGCCACCACCCACCACATTTTCCACAGGGTTTGGTGGTGTTAAGAAAATACCCTCCAGTGCGGTGTTATTTTAGGCTGAAACAAAAGTCGACATGAATGGCTGGGGGGGAACAGAGCGGACATTGTTCTCCCTGTGGCTGGGTGCTCAGAACTGGCCTGAAACTGGAATCCAACAAACAGAGAAGTAAATGCCATCACGTACAAATGGGCTATCGGGTGTCCGGTGGGATCAATTGAGCACAGAGGGCGGCCAGGCCAGAGATTTTGCCAGTCCCTGGGTCATGGGAAGTTTGGTTTCCAGAGGAGAGGCCAAAAGTGCCACCTGACTTGTGACCATGTGATGACTGACTGACTGGGAAAGGAAGCCACCTGCTTGTGAGGGGAGGACAGGAGAACCTAAATGCCACCCCTCTAAAGACCTGTCCCATTTAGTCTTCCCAGCCATCTTAGGAGGCAGGTACTATTACTTGCCCTTTTTATGGATGAGGAAACTGAGGCAGAGAGTTGTTGACTTGCCTGAGGTCACTTTGCTGCCATGTATAATAGCTAGGGTTTCAAGCCAGGAACTCTGGCTCCAGAGCCAAGACCCCTTTTAGCTGTGTCTCATCATCTTATTCTCATTTTCATTGATCCTGTGTTTCTCATTCATGGCACCGAGTGAGACAGCAGATGCTGTCATGCCAAGAGCCTTAACTCTTACCACGTCAGCGTAACTTAGTGACTCAACTTCAACTGCCAGCGTCTACACCTTTTGTTTGGCTGTGGGCGTCTGCTCTGTCCATTTGCACAACAGGCCAGGAGTGCCAGGAAATTAGCATCCACCGAGGCTGATGATGGTTAGTGTATAATTACCCCAGCCCTCCTGCCCTTCTGGTGGGAGTACTTGGAGATGTGTGTTCTGCGGGGATCCTCAGTGGGAAGAGGTCCCCCTGCCCCAGTGGTAACTTGCTGGAAGATGCTTGCCCTAGTGTCTTTCTTCCCCTCCTTGACTCACTTCCCCACTTCCCTTCTGGTGTTTCCTGGGATTACCTTCCTAATACCACTTTCATTCGAATTCTTGTCTGTAGAGAGAAACTTCTGGAAGAACCCACACCAAGCAAGCCAGGGGATCATGCCTCTATGTGATTATCTGACTGATGTCTGTGTCCCTCATAAATCTGTGAGTTCCATGACAGCTCACCATTCTATTCCTAGGGACTCACTGAATGTCTGTCTTGTAGTAGGTGCCAAGCAAATACTTATGAAGTAAAAGAATTTGGAAGTGGAAAATCCCTTTCTGTCTAACCTACATTTATATTTTGATAGTTTGTTGTCTTCTTAAGTCAACAACTTAAAGCAGTTTTTAATCATTCATTCTTTATTTAAGAGTTCCTTTTCCCAGATACCCAACAGGGGGTTGGAGACATGGCCCCTTTCTCCCCCTCTGCATCTTTCCTAGAATTGGGAATGAACCAGCTTCTCAATCAGTCTCAAATTAAGACCTTTGGAGGTTGTTTCAGAGACTGGCCAGCCATTTACCAAACCTAGGACCTTCTCCTAGACTATACTACCCAGTTTCACTCCCAAAGGTGTGCCATGTGACTGAGTTTTAGACATTAGAATTTGAGCAGATATGTACCACTTTCAGCCCAGCCTGGGAACACCTTCCACATGCAATGCTCCAGGCTTTCCCCTTCTGCAGATTGATGCTAATGAATGTGGTAACTTTAGGAGCCACATATTAAATAAAGCTGAGTACATCCTACAAAAAGCCTGGGTCCCTGAATCACCACTTGGAACAGAGCCATGCACTGACCAGGAGCACCCATATCAGAATTTACTACCGAGATAATTTTCTATTGTGTTTGGACCACCTGAAATTTGGGAGGTTTGTTTGTTATAGCAGCTTATACAACCTTAACTAATAAATACTAAAGTTCTAAGCATTGACAAGATTTAGTGTCCTCTGCCCATATATAAGATAAATATTAAACATGTCCATCAAAATTCCAATTTTCTGTATGATAGCAACTTTCATAAAAAAATCAAATAGCAAAGCCTTCATTTTTTGTGGGGGGTGGTGGGGAGGTGGGTAATGACCAGCTTTACTGGTGCCCTGAGTATGTATTGTACTCTGCCTCTTAGGTGACCCCATAGGCTGTCTTTCTGGAAAGTTTTGCCTAACAGGCTGACACATGAAAACCTGCTCCATTCAAGGACCTTGAGCAGAGTGAGCAGAAGGGCTTCTCCCAGTTTCAGAGCACTGCTGTTTTCTGCAGAGCTTCAGGCAGCTGCCCAGCCCTCCTCTGGGCTCCAGCAGCAATGGAGATGGGTCCTTGGGTTAAGAGCAGAGACTCCACTGAGCCCTCTGACTTGCCTTTCAGCCTCAAACTTTTGGAAATATTCACCTAAGCTTCCTTAAAACCCAAAGGGAGACATAGGCAAGCAGTCACCGGAAGGCACCTTGGCTGCCCTCCCCACCAGCCACCTTCCTTGAAAGGAGCTAGACGTTGGGAAGGTCATGGTTTCTGGAACCAGGCAGATCAGGGTTTGACTCCTGGGTCTGTCTTCTCCTTGTTATTATTCCCTTTTACAGATGGTAGATAGAGACTGACCTGAACCTGCATCTCGGCCCCGAGCTAAGCTCTCCTTGACACAGTGAGAAGTGGCTCCCCTTCCAAGGTAATGGCCTAGGCGGAGAGTGCCATGTGGTGAGAAGAATGTGGGCCTTGCCAGCCTTGAAAGGTTCCTTAGCCTCTCTATGCCCGTTTCTTTATGTGCGAATCAGGATTGTACAGTAGCCATATCATGGGCCCATTGTGAGGCTGAACTGAGACGTCGTTTGTGAAACACCCGGCACAGTGCGTGCACATAGTATTCTCCCTGTACTTACACTGGACGTTGGTGGGGCTTAGTGGGCCCCACTTTTGTGGTCAACAGCACTTCTCGTTAGTGTCCCCATGGAAGCAGCAGGTGACAGTGGTCTGAAGATGTGTATGGAAGCTGGCCCCTGCGGAGAACGATCAGCTGCGAACCTTTGCAGTCTCAGAAGACCCCAAGTCAGCACCTTGGCCTTCTGGGCAGACCCCTGGGACTCTGTTCTTCGGCTGGGTCTCTGTCAGAGGAGGGCCTCGGCCCTTGATCAGCCCCTCCTTCCACACGCAGCGTGACCACGGAGCAAGGGAGACAAGCCCTTTGCTGATTGCTGGGCTCAAGGAGGCTCTTTCAAGAGGGGCTTTGGGGCAGAACCCAGGAGATTGTGGTGTGAGTTGGTCACCCATGTGGGAGGAAACATGGCACTCCTCATGGTCAAGGACGTGGCCTTTGGAGCCAGACACACCTGAGTATGCATCCCACTAACCCTCTTTCCCTCAGTTTCCTTATCTGTCAAATGGGGCTATTGCTGGTGCTCTTCTCATAGGAGTATTGTGAGGACCGAGAGGGGTAATGATGTGAGGTGCCTGTGGACACTTCGCAGAGTGGAAGCCCCCAAGATGTTTCTGAAAAGCTTTTTTCCTCAAATATAAAATAGATACAGGACTTAGATTCTAGTGGCATAAAAGGTTATGCACCGAAAAGTAATTCTGTCTCCCACTCCCATAGGGTGTCTCCAGAGGAAACCATGGTTGTTAGTGTCTTGTGTAAACTGCCAAAGATTGTGTAAACTGCCATATATGCCAGTGTGGAGGTTATATACACATTGATATGACTTATGTGCATACATACTTTGATTTACAAAAATGGACATGTCGTATGGGTCAACCTAAACAGCAGGTGTGTATGTGCATGGATAAAAACAATGATAACCTATTATGCGCACTGTTCCAAGTTTTGTTTATTTTTATTTTTTTAACCTAATCATAGTTCTGGGAAACCATTTTGTGTCGGTTCTTATAGACATGTATCATTCTTTTTCACAGTCGTGTAGTACACCAGCCTGAAGATAGACCTTAATGACACCTTATTCATTTAACTAGCTGCCTCTTGATGAATAGTGCCTGGTTTTTCATACCATTTATGGAGAAGAAAGGGAAAGATCTGCCCTGGGGCGTTCTCCATCTCCAGACCCAGGCCAGCCTCCCAGCCTCCAGCACCTGTCATTTCCTTCTGTTTGGTAACTCCCTGGGGGTGTACATTTTTCTCACTGCAACTGTGCTGGACCAAGTTTTGAGCTTCTGCTCTTGGCCTAAACCTGCCTTAGATCTCTTCATAACTCAGCTTGTAAGTCGAGGCCCCTTAATTTGGCCCACAGGACTCTTTAACGCCTTTAAACCCCGTTAAACCCATGTAATGAGTTTCCCCTTGCTGTGCTCCTGGCCGTGAAAGCTGAGAGTCAGGGCCCAGGCCTCCCACCTGTTCCAGAGATTAGGCTGCTGGAGAGACTGTGGGGCTGGAGGGAAGGGGTGGGGTGGTGGGAGCTCTGTGGTCAGCCACGCAAGCGGGACTCCCGGCTGGAGTGGGTATGGGGGTGTCCCTCGGCCTTGGGGTGTCAGGGCCCTGGGTTGGCTGGAGCAGTTTCAGTTCTCAGACCTCCCATGGGGTGTGAAGGAGCGTGGAGCCACTTCACCTGAGGACAAAGCTGGCAGTGGCTTGCTGAGGTGGGAGTCACATGTCGCACGTGGGGTAGAGAGGGCTTCCTCTCTAGAGAACGTGGAGGCACAGGGCTGGCTGTCCAACGAGACTTCCGAAAATGCTGTCTGCTGCATGTCAGTGCCTGCTCTGGAATCTTCTTTCCATGACTGCGCATTGTGTTAGCAACGTCTGCTGGTTTGTGTGCTTCCTTCTGAAGAAATCTACCTTTCCCTCTTTCACACTCAGTCCACATGGGTCAAAGGGAGCTGACTCTGCAGTTCCTGTTTCATTTCCAGGTCTGGGCATGTGACATAAGATTAGCCAATCAGAGGATTCAAGGTCACGACCCATAGTGATTGGTTCTAGAGTAGCCCCCATCCAGCCCCAGTGACTGGCTGAAGGGTGGGCATGTGACCCAGGTCCAGAAAATCAGGGTGTTTAATCCCTTGGTCACAGTAACTGCTTTGTACACGAACACATGATTCAATGGTAGTTCAAAAAGATTCACTCCCAGAACTCTGGTGGGAATAACTAGGAAACAGAAGCGTTCTTTCCAAGGGGGTTACTGAAGGAGAAAATGCCAATTTGGAGTGCCGCAGGCCAGCTTCTTACCATGAGGAAAAGCCTGCCTGAGATAAGCTAAGAGAGAGAGAAGCAGGGCCTGAGAGGGAGAACAGGCCAGATTGAGGCCTGCTGACATCATTTAGCTTCTGGATCCAGCCATACCTGAAGGCTTCACATTCATGTGAACAAATAAATTCTCTTTTTTACTTAAGTGAGCTTGAGTTGAGTTTGTGGGTTTCTTTCAGCCCAGAATCCTCACTGAAACATATTACCCACTAGAGATACAGTAGGGTCTTCCGGGTTGCCTCAGCCAACCTTTCCTTGTTCTTCTGTGGCTAACAGTCCTTCATGCAGCCCCAGAATTTGTCGTTGACGTATCCTGCTTCCACCTCTTGGCTCCGCCCTTTCTCTCTACGCGGCAAACTATTTTCCGTCCACTCTCAACATGTCATTGTCGCTAACATTTGATGCTACACACAGAGCTCTAGGTTCTGGGAAGGTGCTTTGCTCCTGTTAACACATAACTGTCCACTTGCAAGGGGTTTGTAATCCAGTTCAGCATGCCTCAGCACAAAGTGGATTCTCAGTAAAGAATGAACGAATGAACTGAATGAATGAATGTGTGAGTGAAAGAGGAAAGGCAGCACTCGGACTAATGATGTTCATAGCAATTCAAGGCAGCGTTAGCTGGTTGTCAAATGACTATCAATGGGCAATCGGGGTGCTCAGAGGAATCAAGAACAGGTACAACAGGCATACGGAAAGCTTGGGAGGAAGCTGTGGGTTGAATGCCAGGCTAAAGTCTTTACGTGCTTTCTTATGGGTAACGGAGAGCCCCCGAAGGTTTTGGAACAGACGTGTGCCACGCAAAGCTGTTTGGGAGATGCTAACCACACAATGGTGTGAGGGCTGGATTGGACAGGGAAGGACCCATGGCAGTTGAACAAGGGGAAGGTATTTTAAACACATCTTTCATGAGGTGATGTGAGCCTGATATATCCCCATATCAGGGGTAGATATGGGATAGATCAGGGGTGGCTTTGGGGAGATAGCTGGGTTCCAGTCTTTAAAAGTCTTTTTCATGAGGTCAAAGGTCATGTTGTCTCTTGTCCCACCCATAATTATTAGAAGTGGACTGTGCAGTTCTCTAATTCTGTTCCTCCGTGCACTGCCTTATTTAAAAGGGCAAGGGGGCCCATAGTGCTAGTTTGGACCAAGAAGAGTAAATCCGGTTGGGACCTGTGGTGGTTTTAAACCATGGACCCCAAATTCTTTGACTTTCCTCCCATCAAGAGATGAGTTCCTTGAATCTGGCCACATCTGGGACTGCTTTGTTCAACAGAGTATGTATCATGTAATTCTGAGGCTAGGTCAGAAAAGAACTTGCAGCTTCTTCCTGGTCCTTGGGACTCTTGCCCTAGGGCAAGGCAGACATGTGTAATGAGTTTGACTACCCTGAGACCACCGTTGTTGGACAGGCCGATTGCTGGGATCCACAGTCCAGATGAGGCGTTAGCTCCGTTGGTTAGAGCGCGGTGCCCGGAGCACAGGGGTTGCCGGTTTGATCCCCACATGGTCACTGTGAGCTGCACCCTCCTTAAAAAACAAAACAAAACAAAACAAAAACAGTCCATGTGAGGTTCTATTGTCAGCCTGGTAGGTGAGCCCTTTTGGATGTCCAGCTCAGTCACGACCCCAGATGTGTGCAGCCCAGTTGGCGACTGGTTGCAAACTCATGAAGACCCCAAGTGAGAACATCCCAGCTAAGCCCTTTCCAAATTCCTGACTTGGAAAATAGTGAGCAAAATCAAGTGGTTGTTTTAAGCTGCTGGGTTTAGGGATAATGTGTTAGGTAACAGTAGTAACTGGAATAGGACCCAGAACTTCATGAGAACTTTCTGGAGATCTTTGGATGAAGTCTAGATGAGGGGAAAGGGCACCAGAACAGGAAATACCTCCACGTTCAGGTGAGACTTGGGGAGGAGGGGGTGAGGAGGCTGCAGGTGCTGAAGGGCACGGGTTAGAGCCTTCCTAGGTGTATGCTCAGGCATCTCCACCCCCCCACACCCCAGAGGCAGCCTGAGGGTTCACCCAACTCCTGTTCACTGGCAGGACAGATTAGGACATGCTCAGCACAGAGAGCGGAGGAAAGACTGGCTGACTTCTGGCTCGGCCGACTGAGGCAGGACTTCTCTGTCAAGGCCGTGCTGAGCAGGGATTAGATGACTGCCTGTGGCCTGGGTCAGACCAAGTTCAAGTGTCAGCTCTGCCACATATACCTGTAGCCCTTAGTGTGGTAACTTGCTCTCTCAGCATTTTACTTTTTTCATCTATAAAGCATGACTCCTGGAGGTACCTACCAAGTATATGGCTGGTTGGAAGAGTAATTAGTTATGCATATAAAAAGCTTGAAACGTATAATAAGTGCTGGACACTCTTTGTTATTATTCAATTTACCATGTTAAATTTAGGGATCTGTTTCTCAACCTCTCAGGATTAGAAACTCAATTTTATGGGCACAGTGAGTGTGGGCACACCCTCACAGTGAGGGTGAAACAGACTCACATTAACGAGCATGGCATCTGATGTACAGACTGGAATGGAAATGGTAATCATAGATACAGCTGTCTGTGAGCATGGTATGGTCACGTGGGCAAAGCAATGTATCCCTCTCCAGGCGAGTACTCAGGGGAGGCCATATTCTAACAGGAAGGTTCCTTTGGAAAATATACGGTGAGAAGAAAGGGACTTCGAATCATGTCTCAGTGAATCTGAGGCCTCTCCCCTTTCCAGGGAGAGCTTTCCACAGGAGAACACAGTATTCAAGTCTGTCCAGCTACGACACCCCCTCCTCTGGACCCCTTAAGTTGTGACTGCCTAGGTTTTCTTTTTCTGTCATATTAGTCAGTTTGGCTTATTTTAGTCACCGCGTTGGAAGATCATTCTCTGGGCGTCTCTCACACTTATGCATGCTTTGCAAGGGAGGTACAAACTGACCTTCACTCTCTTTGCAAGGTTGTATGTATAACAAACAGCTTTCGAAGAAGGGAGTAGTATCACCCCCAAAAAACGAAGGGCAAGCATGTTTACTACCCATTATCAAGATTCCAGTTTCTTAAGCTTGGGGTTTGTCTCTTACAATACAACCCCCTGCATGGACAGGTATCCATCTAGCTAATCTATGTCACCCCCATGGGATTGGGGACAATGGAGACAGTTGCAAATATGCTGCTGGTTATGCCATGAGTAACAACATCCTTTGTCTCTGGTCCAGATGTCGTGTCTTCTGCCAGCATCCGTGAAACTGGCATGCTAACTTGTTAACTTGTAAGTAGGATAACATCTCAGACCTTTCCTAGCTCCTAACAATTCTCATCCAGTCCTCCTGATTTCTGCCATATCTACACAGCACCTGCACTGTTACTCGCTTAATGTAAACCAAATCTCTTTTTAAAATGTTGATTTATTTAAAAAAGAATACTTTATGTAGTAACTGCCTTACATGGAGAACCTCTATGCTACCTCATACATCTAAGCTAAAGATAAATATACCAGAATAAAAACCCAAATACCATATAATGGGTCCATACTATATAATTCCATTTCTATGACTTTCTGGAAAAGACAAGAGTATGGGAACAGAAAACAGATGATTGGTGGCCAGGGGCTGGGGATGGTGAGAGGGTGGACCTCAAGGGGCGTGGGGTACCTTTCTGAGTGATGGAAATATTCTACATCTTAGTTGTGATGACGATCATACAGCTGTGTTTGTCCACACTCAGAACTATACACTAAAAAGGGTGAATTTTACTGTGTGTGTTTTGCCTTGATCAACTTTAAAAGAAAAAGCTAAAAGTCAGTGTCCTTGGATTCTGGCCAGATATCTTTGCTGGCCCAAGGCTTGATCCCGCGGTCTGTGCTATCTTTGCCCAAAAGGGAGAGAGATGACCCCATGTCGAAGCTGTGTTAAAGACCTCCTAGCACCAAGCCAACACTTTCTCCTGGTCCTCAGCAGAAGGACTCAAAAGCCTGGAAAGGACCGCCTTCCCCCCACGTGATTCAGTGGTAGGGAAAGCTGTGTCTCTCAGTCATTCCAAACCATCTCTGTATCACGTGGGAAAATTGTGCCATGTTTTGGGAAATGTGCTTCTCAGCTGACATTCCCCTTCTTAGCTCTCCACTCTTCTTAGCTTTCCAACATCTTCTAGGTCTGTCTGCTTGAAACACTTTGCCCAGGTATTTGGACACGAGTGTTGGGTGTCCCCAAATTCTCCTGCCCATTGCACACTGGCAGTCCCTGGCTTCACCAGAGAGCCCTGCTTATACCCGGTCTGTAGATGGTACTGCTTAAATCTCTGGGGTACCTGGCTTTTGTCAGTGCCAATTTCTGGGGGCATTTCACTGTCCCTTGAATGAACCCTTAACGCAATGAAACGGCATACACCTGAGCCTCTGTCTTTCTATGTATCTCAGTCTACCACACCACCCCCACCCCATCTCCGTGGGTTTCCCCCTCCCTACCCCCCCACCCCACCACCAATCCATCTACCAGCCTCAGCAGCATCCCATGAGCCCCACCAGTCAGTCTCACAGACCACAGTGGGGGAACATGGTGGCGGCCTTTCACTAGAGGGTGTGATAAATGCTACTGTGTTTTTCTTGACGGCTTTTCTATTTTTCCTGGCATCGGCCCGGAGCAGGGAGTGCTTTGTGGCTGTGTCAGTGCCAATTATTAACGCAAACGTCATCATCGGTGGCTGTTGTGCTGCCTGATGCTGCAAGCTAAGCTGGGCCCGGCTTTGCACGGCTCCTCAGTGAGCCTTCTAATTAACTTAGATGATTCACTCCTGTACACCCATTGTACTCTTTTCAAGGCCAGCGACATCCTTGCACATGAGGAGCTAAGAACATGTATTTCAGAGGCCTTCCTTTGGAGGAATTCTCAAGCGCTCATCCACCTGCTCTCTCCGAATAACACTGCCAGACCTCACTCTGCTCTCCCCTTCTGTTGGAAACCCTCGTCTCGAAACTGGGTCATTGAGAAGGAACTAAGGGTTTGGTCCCCGCTTCATTCAAGAGCAATGTATGGGGGGCCACGTGCACCCCTTATTTTTGGCCTAGCATGTAGGCGACCTTCAAGAAACGTCTTTTCTGAGTTGACTGTTTTCTTTCAAATTCCAGCTGTCCAAATAGAAGCTCAAAGGAGTAGTTCTCAACCTGGGACAGTTTTGCCCCCCAGGGGATATTTGGCAATATCTGAGGACGAGTTTAGTTGTCACAAATAGGGGAGTGCTACTGGCATCTAGTGGATACAGGCTGGGAGTCATGCTACACATCCTGCGATGCACAGGACGGCCTACAGCAAGGAATGCGCTGGCCCCTGAGGCAGCAGTGCCAAGGTGGAGAAACCTTGGATTAGAAGACTGCGTCACACTCATTTGCCCTGGATTGACTCATGTTGGCATGTGATTGGGCTGGAGGAAGCCTGCAGTTTCTGAAGCCCCAGAATGATTGACGTTTTACTACCTGGATTTTATGTGAATGGTTGCTAATGAACATGGCCTGCCTTGATGACTGTAGAGGGCACCATTCAAACGAACCAATTATGAAGGATTGTTTCATGTAAACTTTTAACCAGGTAGCCCGAGGGCTTGCTGAGCATAAAAGTACAATTTGGAAAACATGAGGTTTCCTGAGGTTCTGGGAGGCCCCTGCAGAATCCACGCAGCCACCAAGGCGGAGAACACAGTTTTCTGTAGTCAATGAGAAGCTTGGCCACCGTGTCATCCCCAACCCACCCCCAGGAAAGAGGGTCAGGGGGCTGCTTCATCATAAAGCAGAAGCTGGCCACCGGGGGCAGCAGGTCTGGAGGCCCCTGGCACATACTCCCGGGCTGCCCACTGCCCAGGCCTATCCACTGACCTCACTGAGTCCCAGTGACTTGCTCGCTCATGGCTCTCCTGCCTTGAGCCAGATCGCTGGGTTTCAAGTAATGTAATGATTCAGTCCCTTGTCCCCTCTGACACCGTGTGTGTCATCCATCAGAGGTGCTGCATGGGGCTCAGCTCGATCAGGATGATACAAAGGCCCAAAGCCTCCCTTTGAGTTTCCTTGTTTCTCTTCTCTCTCCAGCCCCGACTTTCTCTAAAATGGGTACCGAATAGGAAAGGCACTTCCTCTTGAGGATTTGCTGTTGATTCTTTTCAGCTGTTTTCCATAGCGCAGTTTCTTCCAGTTCTCCATACTTCTGGCCTTCTCTGAAGAGCTACCCACTCCTGTCTCCTTATTTTCTTTGTGCCAGTTGGTACTATATGGTGTGTCCCAAGGCCGTTTGCTCAGAAAGCTGATGTCAATACAGCTTGGACAGGGGCAGTGGTGATGGCCTAACTGGGTGTCAGACCCAGCACTAAACTCACGGCCTTTGATATTTTCTTTTCTAGGTCGATGGCTTTTAAGCATCTTTTTATTTCTTTGTTTTGTCTTAGCAGTGGAACCATTTAATAATTCAACAAATATTTATCGGACATCTACAATGTGCCAAGCACTGTTCTAGCCCCAGGGGACAGAGCCATGGACAAAATGAGAAAGATTCCTGCTCTTCTGGAGCTTCCATTTTAATGAGGGAAGGCCAACGATAAATAAATTTAAAAAATATATACTATGTCAGGTGACGATAAGTGCATTGAAAGAGAAAAAAGAAATAGGAGGAAGGTTCAAAGCGTGACAACGGTGAGGGCGTTATTCCACATGGGGTGCCCAGGGAAACCTCTCTGATAAGGTAAGCAGAGATCTTTTCTGAGTTAAATCTTCCTTGGAACTCCGATATTTAAAGTAAATAAAAGTAGAGTGGTTCTGGTGGGGGACAGAAAAAAGACGGGGAGACTGACACAGACAGGGTGGTCCAGGCAGGGCCTCCCGAGGGGGTGGCCTGTCAGCTGAAAGCTGGAAGGAGAGAAGGAGCCAGGGTATGAAAAATAAAAATGAAAATGAAATGATTGAAGATGGTAAAACAGAATTCAAAGAGTACAAAAAATATACGGAGAATGTATTCTGATCCCTTAGAAACGGTCTCCTGGTTCCACGGCCCCAATGGCAACCCCTGTTATAAGTTTTGTGTGTCTTCTTCCAATAATATTTTGTATTTATGTAAGTGTTTATGTGTGAGTATCTCTAGCACCCCTTTTAAATACCAATGCCCATTCTGAACCTTAATTTTTTCATTTAACGTTATTCCTTGGAGATTTTTCTGTATTAACTGGTATAGATTTCTTTCATTCTTATAACAGTTAAGTGGTGTTCCACTGTGGAATTTACTTTCACTTATTTACAGTCTCTTATTGCTTCTATTGTATTGGATGGTTTCCTGAGGCTTTCCACATCCATTTTCAGATGTGTGACTCTACCTATTGGATAAGTATTAATGGAAATAAATGCATTTATTGAATACATTAATTGAATGTACCTACTAGATAAATTCTTAGAAGTAGAATTGGTAGGTCAAAGAGGATGTATGTTTTTCATTTTGATACATCTTGACTATTTGCCCTAAAAAGGATTATATAAACGTATATTCCCTTCCAGTTTACGAAGGTGCCCTTTTCCCAAATCCTTATTAGCAGTGTGTTTGCAAATGTTTGGTCTCTCTTTGGAAACTGATTGGTAGAAAAGATTGCAGTTTGTTTTAATTTGCATTTTATTAACTCTCAGTGAGTTTGAGCACCTTTGACTTGTCTAAAGAGCCTGTTGTGTTTCTTGTCCTGTAAACTGCCTAGTCATGGAAATGTCGAGGTGAGACGCCTATTAGATGCCCAAGGAGACAGAATCAAGAAGGGACCCAGATACGCAAAGCAGGGCTCGGGTGCTTTCTGGGCTGGGGCTATAATTCTGCAAGTCAGTGGTACACAGATGGTATTTACAACCACGGGAATGAATAAACTCACCTAAAGAAAGAATGAACAAAGCAGAAGGAAGAGGACTAAGGCCTGAACGTACAGGCCTTCCTACATCTAGACGTTGGGTGCAGAAGGAAGGTCAACAAAAGACTGAAGAGACTCAGACAGGAAAAGAGGGAAAGGAGACAGTTGGAAGAAGAAGCTGATGAGAAAAACAGTGACTCAGGAGAGACCAACGGGTCCACTGAGAAGTCAAGTAAGAGGAGAGGGGCTCTGGATTTGACAGCATGGAGTCCCTCATCAACTTGAGATCAGTTTCGGTGGAGTGATAGTCGAGTCATGTTGGACTTGGTTGAAGGAGTAGAGACAGGGCTTGGAGGCAACACTTACAAGATGTTTTGCCAAGATGGGAATTAGAAAGACAGGGCAGAGTTGGGTAAAGATGAGGGGTCAAGGAAGTTGTTTTGGTTAGGTTTGGTTTTTTGAGCTAGGAGATACTGAGTACATGTCACTGCAAGTAAGGATGACCCAGGAGAGGGGAAGCTGTTGATGCACATGAGCATGTGTGGCTGGAAGGGCAGACGCTTAGAAGGGGAGAAGATTCAGGACACACATGGAAGGTGGCCCCTGGTGAGAGAAAGGACATGGCTTCTGCTATATCTGGAAGCATGAAAGAGAATGGTGTTCGAATATGTGGGTTTGGGGGGTGGGAAATGAGAGAGCGTGAGTCTGGTCATTTCTAGTTCCTCTGTGAAAAATAAGGCCGAGTCGTCAGCCCAGGGTAAAGGGAGCAGGAATGACGTGAACTCTCTGAGCAGGAGGAAAGCATGAAGTGGGCGTCTCTCTGAGTAGGACAGGGGCTTCTCCGAGGAGCCCTGATAGAAGTGCCAGGCTAGTGTTCATGCCGCTTGAAGCCCAGCTGAGCAGCAGGCAGCTCTGCGACTGAGAAGTAAACCGGCCCAGTTGAAGGCTTTGTGTTGCACAGAGTGGTTCATTTTGAGGTGTCTGATCTCGACACTGTTCACGGAGTTATTTATGTCTGAAATGATGAAAATTCCCTCCCCCTACTTCGGGCTCATAAAAAGTGTGGGGAAGTGGCCAAAATACCAGCCTGCGTTCCTGGGTCGTGTGGATTACCGCTGTCACGGGCGTGTTTCGCGCCCTCATCCATCTTCAGCCCAGACTCCCCAGCTCACGCCTGTCAGGACGGGGCACTGACCCCTGCTGGGGCCGGGTTCCCGGGTTTGGGCGCCATGTGGGCCTGAACACGGCTTGTGAGCAAGTGCTTTTAATAAGCGTCAAGTTCCCCAGTCTCTTCTCTTTCCTGGCCTCCTTCTTATCGTCTAAAGACAGCAGACCCCAGCTCCCACTGAGTGTGGGATATGGTTTCCTACCTAAGCACACACTTGCCCCGGGATGGGGTATGTCCTGGGTCCACAGGGGTCGTGTGTGCATGGTTTTGTGTTACTCCATTCTACATTCACTAGATTCAGGATCCTGCTTTCTGGAAAATGCTACTCAAGGGAAAGTACAGGAGGAGGATTGTCTGAGATGCATTCCCCCTCCCCCCCGAAGGTCTTTTCAGCTTTTCCATTTGACAAAGTCCCCTAATCTCATGGGTTTGTGTTGTGCGTGAGTGTGTGTGTCTGAAATGTAAATGAAAGAATGAATGCAAAATTGCACTTCCTTCAAAGATTATTTTTATTAAGCATGTCTCTATCCCCTGCTCTGCCCCTTGTCACAGAGTGTCTAACACAGAGCCTGGCACATTGGAGGTGCTCAGTAAACGTTTGGGGGAATTAATGAATGACCAGAAGGGGTAAATGTGTCTGCAGGGAAACTACATATGCAATAATAGTTATAAGTCATCAGCACATAATAGATGCCAGGTACTCTGCTGACAGCTCACATAATGATCTCATTTATTCCCCACTGCTCGGGTGCCCATTCCACAGATGAGAATACAGCAGCTCAGCAAGTTCGAATTACTTACAGGAGGTCTCCTATCATATAAGTGCTGGAGCAGGGGTTTGCACCTAGTTCCCGAGGCCATGACCTTGTCATACTGTGTGTGACAGCAGAGAGGCCAACTTAGGAAGTGACACTGATGCCCGGTGCTGAAATCATTTGGGGCTGAAAGAGTGTTATTTCCACGAGTCAAAGGCTGGCTCAGGGGAGCATTAATAAGCATGGGCTGAATGAATAAATGAATAGCTTTCTGTTCAGAGGAACAGGAAATGGAGTGATGTGTAGACGTACTGGCCATCGTGCTGCTTTGGGCATAGCCAAGTGGGCTCAGCCTTCCAGTGTCTCCAGCTGTCTCAGTTTAACCGGCTGGATTAGAGAATGACCAGCCACAAGGATACATTTCCCGTGGCCTCCCAGATCAAGTAGAATTTGGATTGAGTAGGGCTTGTTCTCTTTCATATTATTTTCCTCCTTACATTGGTTGGGAGTGGGATTGAGTGTGGTAAGAATGACCATTGCATCTCCTGTCCTGACTCTTGGCCTATTGGGGCCATTTACTGCTCTAAGGTGGCTCATCAGACTAGGAAGTGGGGATGCATGTCTCACTGAGACCTTTCGCTAAGCTTTAGGCCACTGGCTCCTACCCCAGTGGCCTCTTCCCCAGAGGACTGGACAGAGGGAGCAGGCTGGGCCTGCCTTCTGCCTTCCTCCGGCCTTTGGAGAATAAAGGACTTCACTCCATGAAGCTGGGCTGTTTGCTCCAGAAACAGCCGAGGGAGCTGAGATCTGAACTTGGGCACACAGCAGTGCAGTGGGCCTAGATTCAGGAGGAGGTGGGGACAAGCTTTACCCACCGGGGAATGACAGCCCCACTCAGCCGGCGGCCGTGCACTCTTGTGTACTCTGCTGGCTGGCTGCTGTCTCGTTCTAATAAATTAAATCTGTTATATCATCACTGTTATATGCCTGAGACAAGCACTTCCAAGGCAGATTAGAAAGGAACTTAAGGGGATTAAAAGCTTCTCTTAGTGAAAAACAATGTTTCAGATGGGAAATCCATTTACCAATATGAATTTCAGCAGAAATGCATGTTTTCTTTAATGCATTGCTACTGCTCAAAGAAAGCGGGATTTCCCCCACGCCTCCCGTCCTCTGTTTTGCATAAGTTATAATATGGATTCTGTTGAGCGTAGCCAGCCTCTCAGGGAGATTGATGGCTTCCATAAAGTTGCACGAAAACATTTCTCCTTTGTTCGTGAGGGAAAAGAAAAGTATCTAATGGATTTGGAGAATTAAAAGAGTGTCGGTTTGTACTGGAAACCAGGGAAGTCAAGAAGTAAATACCAGACACCAGAGGAAATGGATTAATTGGAGATGGAAACAGTCAATTCTCAGTTATCTGCATGCGGCTTATCTGCAAGAAGTTAAAAAAAAAAGCGGGGGAAGCTTCCCAGTGCTTTGGCTCCCCTGCCTGGCTGTCTATCACTGTGTATACTCAGGGAATTGAAAGTCATTTTAATAACCTGGGTCCAATATAATTTGGAAGGTAATTCTGCTGCGGCAGCTATAAAAAATCACGCAAGACAGTCCAAAGGATATGTAATTAATTTTTTTCTTTTCCTCATAGGTTGGGAATCTCTGTACCATTAGGAAGTTGACTTAAACGCGTGAGCTCGTTCCCCAGAGCCAGTGTAGACCTCCTACCTCGGGGAACTGCTGAGTCAGCCCTGAGTTCATTGTAGCCTTGAGTTGGGCAGAGAGATACCTCTTCAGGAGGCTGGTGGGGCAGGGAGACCTGCTGTCTGGATGCATTATAAGTAGGAACCTGGGCAGAGAGACAGGCCACGTGCTGCCTGTTGGGTTTGACTATGGATTTCGTGAGTGTCGGTCTCTTCTAAGTGATTCTCAGGCATCCTGAGGGTGCCATGTGCAAACCTGTGCCCCGTGGAACTGGGTATCTGCAACCATGGCTTCGCCTTGGTCATACTGCAGAAAACCCCTCCCTGACATGAGTGACTGCTCAGAGCAATGGGAAGAACTCATTTGGTGGCCAAAGAATAGAAGCACAAACGTGCTAGTTCGAGTCAGAGAAAGATCCGTTGCTGGGAGACACCTCTCTCAGGATCTAAGACAACAGAGCTGAGCTGGGGCCAGAGAGTGTCACGGAGCAAAGCTCCTTCCTTCCTCCCCTCCTTCATCCCTCCCCCCACCAGTCCTTGCCCCCTTGCTTCCTCCTTCCCTCCCTCCCTCCCTCCCTCCCTCCCTCCCTCCCTCCCTTCCTTCCTTCTCCTCTCCTTTTCTCTTGCCTGCAGTGAGGCTGAACCAGGGTCTCTCCAAGGTCCTAGATCTCAGGAACACATCTCCCCACATCAGCCTCTTGAAGAGGTGAGACCAGCTCTCTTTCCCGAAGCCACACTGTTCCTTGTCAAAGCTCCTCAACGTTCCCACATTTCACCACGTAGACTGTCCATTTTGTCCGCACCATGCTGGTGCCACATCTGGTAGAAGGCTTTGCCTCTTAAAACGGGAGGCTGAATTTCTGGAGTTAACTGTCCTAATTTTCAGCCCTAATAAGTAACAATATTTGCTCACAGTTACTGGGTGCTAACTAGGCTCCAGGCACTGTGTTAAGCGCTTCCCCTGGAATATCTTTTGAAAGCCTCTCAGCAACTCTGAGAGCAGGTGCTGTTGCCATCCCATTTTACAGCTGGGAAAAATGAAGTATGCAGAGGTTCAGTAACTTGCTCACGGTCACACAGCTGGAACAGCGAAAAGCAAGGTTCGAACCTAGGGACTCCGGCTCTAGAGTCCATGCTTTTAACTGCAACATAATGGGGCTTTAATATTTAATGACTTTTAACTGGAGTACTTGTGTGTGAATTCACGAAAGGCCGCTTTCAGGTGAAAAATGCCAATCTCCAGCCCAACAAACCAATTTTGTACAATCATATGGATAGAAGTGAAAATAGTGGATTAAAATTTTTCAGGCTCCTGCTCAAAAACCTGGCGCTAAAATTTTGCTCAATTTTAATTACACTTCCCAGCCCCTTGCTGTCAGCTGCCCTTCTGAAATTGTTTTAATTTTAGTTCCATGAATCCTGGTGAGTTCAGACGGAGTTCATCTCTAAGCCCATCCTGATTTCATTAAAGATTTGATCTTTCTTTTTTCACCAATAAAACATTTATTATCGTTATCTGTTTCGTAACCATTTTCTTTCTCCAAAAGGGGGAGGGAAATCAACCTCATCTTCATGCCAATAAGACTAAGGAATCATCTGTTGATTTTCCTGGCACACAATAGCAGTAACGTTCAGAAAATACTAATTAATGAATTCTTTTCCTGTTCAATGAATGCAGTCCTTACTCAAGAGGATTTTTAAGCCTGTAGGTGAAGGCATGTATGAATTAACTGCACGTAGGGCGTAAGAAAGAATCATCTTCCTAAAGATAGGTGTTTTATTGTGTGTGTGTGTGTGTGTGTGTGTGTGTGTGTGTGTTCCCCCTAGTTGAGGAGATGTCAGGGCTGTGTTAGTGGTGCAAGCAGAGATGGATCACTAACGCTGTCTCCCCACCTCCCACCAATAGGAGGTAAATTATGGGAAACAAAGTTATAGATGAACTAAATAATGTAAAAGTAAAACCGTACCGCAAAGTCGCTTGTTGACCCCTGAGTGTTAATAATTAACAGTTAATTACTATTAAATCATCATTGCCCAGTCTTGGCTGGGATCACAATTTACGCCCCGTCTGTGTTTGTGATTATCTGGTTCCCCACCGTTCTTAACAAACCAATACCTGTCTCCTGCTTCGTGGATTTGAGTCACAATGTTTTTGTTACGGCTTCAGCTGCAGCTCCTTCTCGATCTTTGTTTCATGTATGTAATATACTTAAAATGCACTAAATGACAGTTTATAATATCATTATCTACAGTTAAAGATATTATAACTTCAAAAATGAAAAGAAAGTGCAGCCATATGTGGAAATGGTCTATTTTGTGCCCTTTTCACCTCCCTCCCTCGGAGTTTCAGCTGGACCAGACAGGCAACAGTATAAAAATCATACGTCTGCAAAATCATTTTGCTCTTCTAGCCCACAGTTGTCATGAAAGGAAACTGGGTTATTTAGACAGTAAATAACAACTGGGGACTAATTTATTTTGCTTTCTCTTCTTTTCCTTTATTTTGGTACCGGCTTCCAAATATGTTCTTTATTACATGGTTTGATAATTCAGGGATGGCTCAGCAACTCCTGCTGCCCTGCCACTGCCCCCCAAACCACCCCCTACCTTCCCAGCCCCCAATAACATGGGAGTTGATTTAAAACTTCACTCTGAACAGCCCTGGGGTTATTAGGAACAGTGTGGACCGAGTATGGATTAGGTTTAAAAGTAATAAAAAAGTAAACCTGTTGGTTAGGTGAAAAATTCACTATCAAATTCCTGAGTGCAGCATTCCTTTTCATGTGCAAACGACACTAAATGAGGCATTTAATTCAACAAATCCAGAGTTCTGATCCGCCAGAAATAGAGACTGGGTCAGTTCAATTTGTAACAAACGATCTCCGTATGATCAAAGTCCTGAGCGCTGATTTCAACATGCTGCTTAAATTAGTCTAACACCAAAGTCTTTGGCTCGGAGACAGTATTTGGAATGACTTACCAGAGGAGAAATTCCTTCACACACATGGTTCTAATATCATGCCATGCCAGCTTTGCTTTTTAATGGGCTGACAAGGAGGCGCGGTGCTAACTTTCTGACTCCAGAAAGTTCTTGTGCTGTCACCCGCAAACCAGCTAGGATAATTTTTCCTCGGCTTCCTTATTAAAGACTGAATGAAGGGATTGTGCGGCTTTCTTAATGTCACTTGGTCTGTTTGCCATAAATTCAGGCGCTCATGATGAAAGCTGCACTTATATTTCGCTGGGAAATGGAATCAGGGAGAATGCACCCAGGTTCACAATAAATAACGAAGCGTGAGTTATTAAGTGAATTTCATATACCGGGGCCTTATTACATCAGCAGTTTCGATAATGGCTTCTGAAAAAATACATCTATGTATTTCGCGGCCAAAGCGTGGAGGGGCAGGGTATGCAGAGGGCGCCGAGGTGGACCGACAGAGGCAGCTGGGGCGAGAATGGAATAGGTGGTATTGGAAAAATAGTATAATATTTACATTTTTGCATGTTGTTTGCCTTTTTAGCTCAGCGGGGAGACTAGCAGGCCTCTTGGCCAACATGACACGCATCGCTGCAGGCTTCCTGCCTGCGATTGTTTGTTTTTTTGCAGAAGGAAGACTTGGGGTTGTTTAGACTATGAGCCTAATTTTAGAGGATGATAATTATGTTGCTTCTAAACCACATATTTTCCAGAATTTGCTGCCCCATGAAAATAACTTGCATGTGTGTCCAGCCTGGCTGGCAGCCAGTCTGATGCCCATGGCCTCGGTTCGCCGTGTCATCCTGGGGGACTCCCAGGGACCCGGGCAGGGTAGCTTGGTGCAGTGGGAAAGGCTTACTCCATCATCCTGTTGGACCTTGGATTGTTCATAACTTTCAGGGCAACATTTCTCAGAACATCGCTCCCATTAAATACTCTGCAGGGTGCTCGGATCAAACAGATTTGGGAATCTGTGCCAGCTGCACTCTCTATCACGGGCCACGGTGCACGTGGATTCATCATCCATGCTGGCTTTGGCCTTGCTCAGTCCTGCCCATCCTTCAGGACTCTGATTCTCAGATACACTCTCTCTTTATGGTGTAAGTCATGAATGTGGTCAATCCGCCAATTACTTGAGAAGTCATTTGATGGCGTGAGGTCCACACGAGACTAACTCCTGGAGAGCAGGTGCGACCTGTTTTGGGGATGAATCCTCAGTGCTTAGCACAGTGTCTGCCACGTAGTAGGTGCTCAGTAATGATTTGATAAGTTACCGAATCCAGGCAGTGTTCCTAAACTGTCACGAGCATGCCAACCAACCGGGAGGGTCTTGTTACAACGCAGGTTCTGATTTGGTAGGTCTGGAGTAGGGTCTGGGAGGCTGCATTTCTAATATGTTGCCTTGTAAGGCTGATGTTGTTGCATTTTGAAGGAATTAAAAAGTTTCACTGAGTTTAATCCCAAATATATCAAACTCTGTTTCCCCTTTCCTGGTAGAATACCTAGTCACATCTGTGAGCTGAGTCTCAGTTTATTCATGTATGAAATGAGCTCAATGCTCTTAAAGGATCCTTGAAGCTTAAAGCATTATACTCTTTGGATGTGTTGCTCTGAAATTGTTGCTGAGTCAGCTCTGGGTTGGGGAGGGGGGAGCTACCCCAAGTCCATGATCTCAGGAGGTACATGCAGAGCTCATTGGAGGCCTGGGGACATCAAGGAGGGGACTCCGCCTGGCTGAGATCTTTCAGACTCAGTCATGACCCCTACGGAGGCAGCTAAGTATTTGCTGGTCACAGTTGGGGCGCTGCCCCTTCCTACTCCTCTGAGCCTGGACGTGCCAGGTTGGGGTGATGGAACATTCCATGTGTTCTGAACTCAGGATGATACCGATGCAGGAAGGCAGAACTGGCAGACATGGATAGAACTGGCCCAGTGAGTATGACAAAGACAAGAAAAACATATAAAAACAATACAAAGAACTCTGAAAAATGCAATAATAAGAAAACATAAATCACCCTATTTAAACATGAGCAAAGGATTTGAACAGATGCCTCACTAGAAAAGATAAACAGAGGGCAAAGGAGCATATGAAAATATACTCAGCATCACTTGTTATTAAGAATTTGCAAATTAAAATAACAATGAGATATTACGACACATCTATTAGATTAACTGAAATCCAAAAAACTGAAGACACTTTCACCTGGGTTTGGAACAACAGGAACTCTCATTCATTGCTGGAGGGAATGCAAAATGCTAGTCACTTTGAAAGACAGGTTGGTGGTTACTTACAAAACTAAAAATACTACAACCATACCATCCGGCAATTGAACCCTTAGGTATTTACCCAACTGATTTGAAAACACAGCTACACAAAAACCTGCACGTCAATGTGTAGAGTGGCTCTATTCATCGCCACCAAAAACTGGAAGCAACAAAGATGTCCTTCAGTGGGTGAATGAATAAAAAAGTGTGGTACCTCCATAAATGGAATATTGTTCAGCAATAAAATGAAATGAGCTATCAAGCCATGAAAAGATATAGATGAATCTTACATATGTTGTTAAAATAAAGAAGCCAATCTGAAAAAGCTACAAACTGTATTATTTTAATTGTATTATATTCTGGGAAAGGCCAAACTATGGGGACAATAAAAAGATCAGTGGATGCCAGGGGTTCGAGGTAGGATGGGAGAGAGGAGTTGGGAGAGAGTTGACTAGAAGGAGCACAGTAGATTTATTAGGACAGTGAAACTATTTTGAACATTATTGGTGTGGGTTAATACAAAATATTATGTTTGTCAAAACCCATAGAACGTCACAGCACAAAGGAAAACCTTAACCTATACATACTTTAAAAATTTAGGACATTGCGTGATCCCAAAATGGAATGCAAAATATGACACAACAATCTCACTGTATTACAAATGTATGAAATAATCTCACTGAATTGATGGGGGAATAAGGTGCAGACCTCAGTAACTCTGGAAATGAGCGGAATTGTAAAACTACAGGCAAAGGAAGTGTGTGTAAGCACTCTACTCTAGTTGGTAAAGTTCTTTCCCACAAAGGTCCATGGTAACATTTCTGAAACCACTATATGTGTATATTGGAACTGAACAATTAAGGAAATGGATGGCAGATGGTGGGAGCGGGTTACAGATAAGCAAGTGGAAGAGGCTAGAATAATCCATACGTAGTGGGGTGGAGTTGAAGACATCAGAATGAATGCACGTCTAGCTTAACATAAAACATATCGTTACATATCGAAGTTTTAATACATATTTGGATATTCATGTGTTAGTATAAATTCACATATCTCCTTGTTCTGTCAGCTGAGAGGATTTCAAGGTAATGACACCCCAGTTGTAATGTCCACACGTAGCACCCGATCTTGGTTTCTAATACCCTTCTACAATAAAAGGGACCAGAGCTTGGAGAAACAGCTGATTCTAAGACTCTAAGGACTGAGGCATGAAATGTACAAGATGAGCCTGGAGCCTCATGCAGCCAGAAAGTAAGAAAGTGCTGAAAAACAACAACAACCAGGAAACCAAACCCATAATGATGGGACTATATCAGAGGGATTCAGGAGTCAACTGAAGGGCTCCCAATGACCAGAGCTAGGATATTTTGAGCAACAAAAATAAAGTAGTATTGGATTATAACTTAAAGCATAAAATAAATATCCAAGAGTCCATGCTGATGTAAATAAATGACTGCTCATAAATAAATAGGGGGAGACTAGACCAATTTTCTGTGCAGAAGAATTGAAAATAATTTATGTCGATACTCTGCCCTCAAGGAGGGGGAGCATATCTCCCCTCTTTCTTCAGTGTGACTGCACATTGTAACTTCCTTCCAAAGAGGACAGCATGGAAAAGAAGACAAGAAAGAATAGCTGTTCAGTGGAGAAACTTGACGATTATTACCTCAAGCCCGGTGATTAAAGGGAATATCAACAGCGATAAATCAAGTTGATAGTATGTACCTTTGATACGATGGGATGAAAATGGTGCTTTGCCTTCACAGTCTTCTTCCCCAAAACCCACTGCATGTCTAATCATGAGAAAAACATCAGACAAATCCCAGGTGAGGGACATTCTGCAAAAATACCTAATCAGTATCGCTCAAAACTGTCTTAAATTGTCAAAAACAAAAAAAATTCTACAGTCATCACAGCCAAGAGAAGCATAAGGAGACATGATAAGTAAATGTAATGTGGCACTGGATGGGATCCTGGAATAAATAAAGAACATTAGGAAAAAAGTGAGGACATCCCAATAAAACATGGACTTTAGTTAATAATAATGTATCAGTATTGGTTCATTAACTGTGACAAAGGTACCATGCTCATGTAAGATGTTAATAACAGGGGAAGCTGGGTGTAGAGGTCTTTGATAACTTCAGAATACCTCTGTAAATCTAAAATTAAAATTTATTACAAATCGATCATCATAAAAAATACCAATTGGAATAGGCTTAAGGAGAATGGAGTTAGTGGAACTTAAGCTCCTACTATGTGTCAGGCACTGTGCTAGTCTCCTTTGCCCCGCGAGCTCCTTTAATCTTTGCGATAGCTCTGTGGAATTTGTAGTGCAGTCCAACATTTCCAGATGTGGAAAGGGGTGGGCAGGGAAAGGAGGTAAATGGTCGAGGTCAGATAGCTACTGTGGGAAGGGTAGAATTCTACAAAACTTAGGGTTTTCCCCTTTCCACCAAAAGGCACAAGAAGTTGTCCTGGACCCTCTGGCCTCTGCCCCTTTCACCAGTCATGTTGTGTGCTGGGGTTGAAGGGTATTTCTGCCCAGTGTCTGGAAGATTTAGCTGTGACTTGCAGTTGAATGCTGTCAATGTGGGGGCCTCATGGTTGGACAGAGTGGTATGCAGCCCTTGGCTTAATGGGAATACCCAAGGTTGGGGAGACTCCTGGCCATGTGGGAAGGACCTTTCTGGATCTAAGCCCTAGCACGTGGACACTGCCTCGGCAGAGCTCTCAGCAGGGAGGCCATTTGAGTGCTGCCTGCAGATAGTGTGGAACAAAGACTCCTCTTGCTCTGTCACTCTTGTTCATGAACTTTCACAAACTCTTTCATGTGGTGTTTAAGACCTTCCTGACTAGAAATCCTAGGAACGAACGTTTACTGCTGCTACTCTCACTGCTGGCTTTCTAGCTGTAGGAATGCTCTGTGGTCATACCCCAGCTCTGCAGTTTACAAGTTGGGCGACCTAGGGAAAGCTATGTAACCTCCTTGAGTCTCGATTTGCTCAAATGTAAAGTGAGGCTAACAACAGTTCCCACCTCCTAGGTTGTGGGGGAAGGTTAAACGACACAGTGCCGTAGTGCTTGGCCAGAGCAGGTGTTTGACAAATGCCCACGTTACTATATTGTTATTACTCCTAAATAGTTCTGTCTCCTTTATCCCACACTCTGCCCAGTTTGAAGTGCCATGTCCTCTCATCTTCAAATAACCAAACCCTTCCCAAAGCTGAACCTTTTTCTTACTTGTGTCCTCCACTTGGTCTGCACTTAGCAGGGGCTTCAGGGACCATGAATGGCCACCCTGAGAATGAGGGTGAAGGCTAAGATGTAAACGAGGTGTTGGGAGAATGTTCCCCTGGGAAGGGTGGAGGGGTGCTTTTCACTGCTGAGTGGAAGCCGGTCTTCCTTCTGATTCCCAGGTTGCTCCCCCAGGGGAGACTTGGGCAGTAGACATGTCTTCTGGGGCCAAGGGTGATGCTTCCCATTGCTGGCCACTGGTGCCACCCCTCCCCTGCCCGCTGTGCCTCCGTGCACAATAGCTTCTTCCTGTCTGGATGGGATACACTCATAGCTTCCCCACCCGAGGTCTCTGTCCCAGGTTCCCTGTCCTCACAGTGGGGTAGAGGGTAACCTAGATGACATTCTAGAATTGGCCTAGGAACAGCCCGTGAGCCCTCTGTCTGAAAATGGGCTGCGACCATTCCCAAGTGGCTGCCCTGCTTCATTCCAGCTCTGCTGCTCAGCGGAGCCAGGACCAGAACCACATCTCCCTCCTTCAAAGCCTGTGTTCTGACAACTGCCTCATCTTCTGTGAAAGGATGGTGACAGGCGTGGGTCATTTTCCTTTACAAGATGTTCTGATGTTAAACAAGGGGAAAACGTTAGTGGTCACCCCAATGAGTGCATGAAACTGTCAATGGCCCGTGAAATCTCAAATCTGGGCCCCCCTCCACCAGGTCACGCAGATCTTTACTCCGTGGCATATACTCCGTGGAGCTAAATTCACATATTCATAAATACATGTATCCCTTTATCTACTTGAATTTAGAGGATAGGTATTTATGTTTCAGTAATATTATTATTATTATTAAATAATAATAATAATAATAATCTAGATCATAGAAAAGAAGAGAAAAACCTTTCCTCTATTCGATTTTTCTTTTTAAATAGCAGAGGAAGGTTCCAGAGCAACAGACTTAAATGCCATTCAATCTGCTCTCAGGAGAAAGAATTCAGAGACACTGTGGGTCAGATAAAGCTTCTCGTCTCCTTTAAAAGGCCACTCGGATGGGGCTTAAGCGTCTTTGTTCCCTTGACTCAAGTTGCGAGAGATACATGTCATTTCGAGAAGTATGGAACTAATTGAGGGCTATGTCCAGCTCTTGTAGAGGTGAACAGGGCAGATAAATAAAAACTCCATTGCACATAAATCTTTGCTCCCAACATCAAAGAAGCAGGATCCTGCTAAGTGTATTTGTATAATGCAGTAATTTATGCAAAAAGCAGCTTTGATAAATGTCCCCTAATTTATTGTCATGTATCTCAAATCAAAGTCAAACATTTACAGCCTGAGCCTGAAGGAAGCCAGGCCTCAGAGAGCCAAAGGGGTTTGAAGTAGGTAAAGCTATGTTGGGCAAAAGGTTAAACAGGATCTGGTTTGAATGTTAAGAACTTTCTACAAATGATGGTGAAAGAAATAGGGGACCAGTTTGGCTTCTAAAAATAAAGCGGGGCAGAATTTTCCCAGAGATTTTTCTTCCAAGAACAGACATGATCCATGCACTGAAATGGTCTTGGGGGACAGAAGTGGGGGCCGCCATCTACCCTTGACATATGATCGATCATAATAAGACAAAGTGGAAGGAGGATAACCACCATTTACTGAATCCTTACGGTATGCCAAGCGGTGTGTTGAGCATTTTGCTTTCATTATCTTGTCACTTCTCAGTACAACGCTATCAAAGGATAGCCTTACAAGTCTTATTTTACAGCTGGGGAAACTGAGGCAGCACATTGCGTGTGGAGATAGAAGACCAGGAGGCACAAAAAGCCCCCCCTTTCCTGCTGGGGTTGCTCATTTCCTACACGGTCATTTGTTCTAAAGGTGAATGGGAGTCGCTGAGTAGGGGGAATACCCCCAAAGGTGAGGGCCAGGTTTTATCGTTAGGGAGACCTTAGTTTGAATCCCATCTCTACCACTTTCCCACCATGTAATCATGGGCGAACTCTTAACCTCTCTAAACCTCAAAATACCCATCTATTGAATGGGCCAAGCAGTCGTGCCTCCTTAATGGGGTCGTCGTGAGCATTAAGAGATAACGTCTGCTGATCACAGGGCAAGTGTTCGATCCATGAATGTCGCTCCTGCTGTTATTCTCTCTTACTGGTAAGGGTTCCACGTTCTGGCCCCAGAATATAGGAAAGACTAGGGTCCCCTCCCACTAAACTCTGGGAAGCCGCCACCATCCCAAGATGCTGGGAAGATAAACCAGCCTGGCATTTTCGATTTTCAGTCTGAAGGATTCCCTATAAAATAAACTGACAACCCCAGTAGTAGCAGAGCAGTAGACAGCAGCTGTTTAAAAGATTTTACTGCCCATCTGGTGGCTTGGTGTGGGTCCTCAGCCTGGTTCCAGGAGAAAGGGCTTTGCTCTGTGATTCCACCAGCTGGTAACTGGTATTGCAAACCCATATCCAGATCGCAGCCTTCTGGTTAATAAAACCGAGCGAGGGAATGAACTTGCAAAGGGCAGGATGTTTTCTCCATCTGAGGGTTTAGCCTCCAAGGCCTGGATCATAGTGCTGGGCTGGTTTCCGTCCAGGGAGAGGCCCTTGGCAGTTGAAAATCTCGTGGTTCAGGGCGTTGTGGGTTTAGAGGGGTCTGGGAGCCTGTTTGTCATTGACTTGCTGGCTTTGCTGTGGACAGTGCGTGGGGGCAAGCCTCTTCCCGCCCAGATGGTGGCTATGAAGTTGTACCACTTGACTTTTGAAACATGCAAACAGAGAACTTCCGTTCCACTTACAATCTTATCCAGAGCCGGGGAAAGGGTCCCTGTGCTTCAGCATAGAATCTGGACCACAGTGGGTTAGTCCAGAACATACACTTTATGAGACCGTCAGCAGAACCGATAGAATCTGGTCCTCAGGTTCAAATCCCAAGAATATTCCTTCATGGTTATCTAAATCTTGACTCTATTTTTGACTGTTCTGAACTCTAGTTTCCTCGCCTATAAACAGGAATTAATAATAATACCCATCTCACAGGGTTGATGCATGAAATGAGCGACCTGTTAGAGTGCCCAGACGAGGGTTGCTCTTGATACGTGTTCTCTTTCTTGGCCTCAGTTTCCATATCTGGTCACTTTCCACCTGACAGTGCTGCTGCAAGAATGAATTGATACCCTGCCTGCAAAGGACCTACCTCCAACCCTAGCGCGCTCCCCAGTTCCCTCGTCACCTCCCTACTCAACAGTAAGCCTGTGGGACTGGGCACTTAAAAGTCAAGTGAGGAGCTTCTGGGTTGCTGAACTCTTGGAGATTTAGGGAGAGTGGGGCGCTCGGAGAGGCTGGGAAGCCCCTCATCCTTTCCCCATACCTGGCCTTTCTTTGCATCTCTTCCATCTGGCTGGTGCTGAGTTATATCCTTGTGTAACAAACCAGTAATCGAATACCAAAATCAAATCAAATATAGCAATCCACACTGCTTCTTCCACAGTTCTGGCTGTCTGAGTAAAAGTCCCATTTAAAAACCAGGGACTTTTTAACGGCAGTTAAAGAAAGGGTGGGTTTGCATTTCAAGAGCGTTGATGGGAGTGGCCGAGGCCTCTGTTGGATGGAGGTCAGACATGTCATTTTGGCACCAGAATCCTGCAAGTCCCTGAGAAGTACCAACTGGGCGCCAGCTGCCATGCTGACTGCAGAGTTCCCATGCCAGGCTTCTGAAGGCAACAGGGTGCAGACTTGTGTCTCTCTGCTCCTAGTCCTGGGAGGGTCGAGAAATCCTTCAAAGCCACACAGAGGCAAGTGCCAGTGAAAACAGGGTATGGGCTCCCACCCTGCACACAGCCCTGAAAATCAGCTTTTGATTGCAATCTGCACCAACGCTCTCTTCCGCCTTCTCCCTCCTAACCCCACCTCCAAACACATCCCAGGAAACTGCCAGCACTGGGGCCACTGCCAGGTCCCAGGGAACATGTACTGTGCCCTGTGAACCAGCAGGGGGAAGCTCTTCTGCCTACTCCCTTTCCAGTGGCAGGTCATGTGCTGTGAGCCTCCGTCATGTGGATTTTGTGGACGACCTCCATGTTCGTATCTCCACTTGCATCTGGACGCTGAGCGGGCGAGCTTTCTTAGGCGTGGAAGAGTCTCTAGCTTGTGTTCTTTGGTTTGTTTTTGTTTTTTTGCTGTTGGTTACTCAGCTACTTGGGAAGCTTCCTTTGTCTGGTCTTGGGCAGGGATGCTGCTAAACTTTATGGTGATTTTGAGCACATTAGTCAATGAAGCCCCCTCTAAGCAGGCATGTGGCTCATCAAGTACACAGTGTTTTTACAAAGACGATGGTGCCCTTTTCTGTGAGCAGGTGCAGGCCTGCATCAGGCTTTCTGCTGGGTCACTGGGACATGGGCTGGGCTTCAGTCCTCACTCACCCCCAGGAAGGACCTTTTGCAGTGAGTGACCTGCACAATTGGATGCATTCACCCTGCTCCTGGGCCCCCCTCATTCCCTGCCACCCCGGTGGTTTCAGAGCTGTTGTTCTCTTGGTGTGATAATGTTTCTCACTCGTGGCCCTTCACACGCTCCTCATCACGTGACTCTATTCTGAAGTAAAATCCCCGAAGGAGGGCCTGGAAATGGGAAGAGTCCCACAGAGGGGGTGGGAGCGGGACTGGGACCGACTGGGAACCAGCCTTCTGGGGTGAGAGGGGCTGGAAGATGTGGGGGAAAGACGCGGCCTGAGCTGGGTGCGGGCACCAGCTGGGTGGCGTGCTCTGAGAACCCTCCAGGGGCCCTGCGTTCTCAGTGAAGGACTCATCCTGCTGTTTGCCGTGCCCCTCGGGGAAGGGCCATCTTCAGGGGCGTGTGACCTGTGCAGTTGCCGGGAACGGTCCTGAGCTGGGTTTAACGCTCTGCCCTTGATGTCTTGAAATTCTTAACACTTTGCAAAAGGGGCCATGCCTTTCATTTTGTCCTGGACTCTGCAGATGGTCTAGCTGGTCCTGCTCTCAGTTCTTGTGCACCTTTTGGGGGTTGTTTTCATGTAGATGTATTTGTTTATCTATACTGTGCACCTACTATGTGTCAGGTGCTGAGATGCAGCAGTGAGGAAAGCAGGCAGCGTCCCAACTCTCGTGGGGCAGACAGACTGCAGGTGCTGATAAGGGAGAAAGTCACCAGCTGAATGACTAAACAGCACAATTTCAGAGGATGGGGAGGGCAGGAGGGTGTGAAGCAGGGGAACACAACGGACAGGGCATCGCATGGGGTAATTAGACCACTGGAGAAGGCCTCTCTGAGAAGTGACATTTGAGCTGAGATCCTCATGATGAAATAAGAACCAGCCATGGCATAGGGGTTGGAGGTGGGACCAGGGTTCCAATATAAGGAACAGCAAGTGCAAAAGCCCTGGGGTGGGACAGAACTCAAGCTATCTGGGGCCTATAGGCATAGAAATGGGTTTGTATTTCCAATACGAGAGACGTATTTGAAGGAACAGCAGTTGTAAAAGTAGTAGTAACAACTACTCTTTGTTAAGTGGCTACTTTGTTCCAGGCATGCCATAAAGAGTTATTCTTTGGGTCAGTCATGTGAGTGATATATTATTCCCATTTTCCAGATGAGGAAACTGAGGTCCCACAGCTCAAGGTCACCCAGCCTATAACTAAGAGAGCTGTGATTAGAACTCAGGTCTATCCGATTCCAAAGACACTGCTCACTTGTCTTCACTGGCAGTCTTGGTCAGTGCTTCCTTCTGGCTGCCTCAGGGTGGGGCTCTCCCCTGGGATGATGGCTCCTTCACTGTCTTAGGTCCCTTCTTGGGCTGAGTAACCTCTGAGCACCAGCCTTGGAGACAATAGATGAAGCAATCTTTCGTCACGTTCACTGGAGATTGTGATGAAATTTTATCCTGTGATCACTTAAATAAAGCCAGCTGGGAGTAGCTGTTCAGGAGACCCAAACAAGAACTTGGTCCAAGATATCTTTGTTCAACACAATGTTTGGCTGTGCCCAGCTTTGAGTCCAGAAGAAAGGGAGAGACCAAAACATATGAATTCATTGCAATGGAAGCTCTCTCTTTGAATGCATGAATTCCTTTAGCTCAGTGGTCCAGAAATGGCGAGCTGACTTTTAGTTTTGGCTGGGTTCCAAAACCTCTTGATCTGTATGCCTGTCTCAATTAGATTTTAGAACCAACCTGGGCAGAACTCGATCCTAAACACTGCTGCAAATATAAATGTATCTGCTTCCAAAAGTCTCCCAGCCTGACAGAGCAGGCTGGATGTGGTGGGGTGGGGTCTTTCAAGGCAGAATACAAATGTCACACAATGTATAGAAGAGGATACGTGGAGGTTTTAAGAAAGGGAAAAGTGCATTCACTTAGTGGAATTTATTCATGCATGCAAAAACATGTTGACCACCTACTATGTGCCAGGCACTTGTAATAGAACATTGAACAAAATGCTCAAGGATACTTGCCCTCATGGATCTCACATTCCAGAAGGGGAGAAAGGCAGTCAATAAATAAACAGATGAACAAATGAGATCATTTCAGTGGAGGAAACAATCAGGAAGATGATAAAAAAGGACTGGGAAATGGTGGGAGTTAGGCAGCTATGGAGTGAGTGGTTAGGGAGGGTCTCTCTGATTGGCGACCTTCAAGCTGAGACCCAAAACATGAGCAAAATAAAAAGAGAAAATTCTTCAAAAAGGAGGTGGCAATCACAAGCTGAGGAATCCAAGTAACATTTTTTATTGTTTTTGTGGATGCTCTTGGTTTATTGAGCAGTGTTTTGATATGTGAGAATATATTGTCATAACAATCTCTCAGAATTCGAATGGTACCCAAACCAAGCATGGCACTTAAGGAGACATGATGTGTGATCCACCTTATTTCTTTGGTCACACTTGACTGCAAAACAGCCATTAATATCTAGGTGCTGGTCTTGGTTCCACTACACACTCACTGTGTGACCTTGGGTAAGTCACTTAACCTCTCTGGGCTCCTCCTCTAAAAAAGGGCCAGGCACTATGTAAAACTCTCAGAACCTTAAGGGTCAGTGAGTCCATGCTATAATAGATCAAAACAAAACTTCCTGATGTGTCATTGGGAACACATGGATTTCCCCACTTGGCAGAAAATTACATTACCAGATTCTGACCTGGGATCACAGCAAAGGTTGTGAGCTGGGGCCGAGCTCTCAGCCTTGATCCCCAGGTTGGGCTGCCCAGGAGCTCTGGGGATGCATCCTGGCCAGCACCCACATGTGTCTTGTATTAGCATTATTTTCTTAATGGCAACAGCCCTAAAACCTGCTCATTTTACTATTGAGTTACTCAGCTTAGTCTTAGTATCACTTACACATAAATACCGTCTCTAGCCACTGAATCCACTGTTTTGTTTTTCCTTTCTCCACCTCCCCCTTCTTTGGGCAGGTGTTTATTGCAGCCATCAGAAATAAAGTGGATCAATCATACTGCTGTGTTTAGACAAACTCAGACACATTTTTGAACCTTTGCTTTAAGAAAGAAAAACATTGGTGTATGCCTTCAGTAATCCTACGTCTTGTCTGCGTGGGATTCATGAAGAAAAATGGGAGACCAGAAGATAGCGTTTCGGATGAGTGTGGGAAAATAGACGAAAAAGAAATGAGCAGCGGGAATGGCTGTCTTTGGTTAACGGCTGCTCAGTCTACAGCTGCAGTTCAGAAAGATCCATAATTTCAACTAAATTATACCCTTGGTGAGCACCCCGTCCTGGACCCTTGCACAAGTAGCCCATGCCACCCTGGGGAGTGGCAATGACCACCTTTCACTTCTGGTTGAAAGAGAGGCTTCACGGTCAACACCAGCTTCTGGAAATATTTGATCATAATTGAGGGTAACGAGAAAACGGATACCCCTTGAAACTCTGTCCTCTACCTTGCTGTAGTTTCCCAAATTTTCAGTCCTAAGTGCTATTTTCAGAATCCGGCACCCTGTGGTTTCCTCAATACACACCCTACCTCCCCCTGCCCCCTGCATACTTACAAACGTATCAGTCTGCGGATCTCTTTTGGGTTTCTCTCAGGCTGTGTCTACCCAACTGTAAGCCAGCCACTCACTGTGAAGTCCCCAGTTAATTAGTGAGCTCAGCGGATAATGCCAAACATATCCATTTGTCAAAATGTTGCCTATTTTTGACCAAAAAATTTCCGTATAGTTATAACAAACCCCAAAGGTCAATCACACAATCCAAGTCAATGAGGATTTTGGTTTTAAATTTACAATCATTAATTTTTTCAATAGATACCATAGTCACATAGCTAAAAAATCCAACAGTATAAAGTATTAGTGAAAAGTCTTGCTTCAAACCTCTGATCAATTATCATACCACCCCAAAGGTTTCCTTTATGCAAACATAAATACAAACACATGGTGTGTGTCTTCCCTTTGTTACACAAAGGTAGTATCTTATACATACTGTTCACCTTTCTGCCATGGCTTGAGAATAATGGCTCTTGTTTGAAGTTATATCAACCAGGCTGCTATAGTTATTTCTAGGGTCCAATGAAATAGTATAAAAAGACTTTGAAAAAGAATCAAGGAAACGATGTACATTCAGAAGAAGAGGGTAGAGTAAGTCCCCTCCTTTTACTTTGGAATTTTAAAAATGGAATACTTATTTAAAAAAAAAAAAGAAAAAAGAGAGAAAATTCTAGAATTCATAGCAATTCAAACATAGACAAACCTTTACACCCCAGTCAATGTTATATTAAGCAATCACAGAAAATGATTGTGAAATTTGAGAGAAAACCAATAGGCAGGTACGGATAAAATATTTTTCATTGATTTTTTTTTTCTTTTTTTTGGGGGGGAGAAAACTCGAGACAAGAAAGGAGGGAGGCTGGAAGGGAGGGAGGGGAGAGAGAGAGAGAGAATATGAATGAAAAAGAATGAGAGAGAGAGATCCAGGCTTTGCTCACATGGAGAGGCCTGTTTGGTGAAGTTGAACAGCTGTTTGATCTCTTTGATGTCTGTACAGAAATACTTGCAGTTTCCATCAGAGGCTGAATAGAGAAACCATGAATATACAATCTGTGGCACATACAGTCACAACCCTGGAGGGGAATGAAACCCACACGTCTATCCACAACTATATATAAAGGGGGTCGGATGTAGCTTATGGATCTAAGGTGCTGAATACTCTGTGTATACACATGCATGTATAAATGCACCTTCAGCTGCATAAAAACTCACAGGTCTGAACACTCAGCCCCAAACATCGGAACACAGAGACATGCCTGGCCAGGGGACAAATCATCCTGTGAGAGCCCCAAACACATTCATGCTTGCTCAGAAAAGATGCTCGGCTCTCTTAGTATATGTGGCACCCAGATTTACAGATTCCCTCTGCTAAAGACACTTGCTATTTATTATGCTGCTAATTAAATAATTAGCGAACTATGTAGTAGGCTATTAGGCATTACTAACAAAATGTTTACAGACACAGCCTTTTGTCACGAAGACACTTCCTGTTATTCATTGAAGAGCCACAAACCCTAGGAAGATGGAACTAATGATCGCCTTGTTCCAAAATGAAAGTATTTCTATTAAGGAAATAGAGGAGAGTGGGCCAAATTCTTTATACGATGAACACAAGAGTGAGGCAATTAAAATAAATGTGATTTTCCAGATCAAGAAAACTTGGGCCCATTAATTACTCTACTCCACGGCACCTCTCCTGGTGTGCTGTGTGTCCTTGCAGCTGTTTTTGTTTTGTGGTGCAGTCGAAGTCCCTGGGGGTTTCCATCCTGGGATTTGATGTGGAGACAGCTCCTCTCAGAACCGGGCGGCCTCCCCGGTGTTTATTCTATGTACAGAGGAACCTCAACAGCAGGCGTCCCAGCCGCACGCTATTGGCACTGTTTCTAATGGGGCGGATGTGTCTTTTCTCCCCTTCCCTGAGAAGACGGAGCCTGGTTTATGCGTGTGACAGCATCCAGGGGACCTCAGTCTTGTGCTCCTTGAGAAATTGTGACCCAAACTCAGGGCAAAGAACTAACCTACTTTAGGGGGTGACAAATGCTGCAAGTTAAGTCCCACTAACAGGCCTCTGAATATAAATGGAGACTGCTTTTTATTTAATACTTTCTCTCTCTCTTTAAAAACTAAAATCAATGGGAAAGTAGTTTCTCTTTGCCTACCCGTTGGTTGTCTCTCAAATGCCATAAGCACTTTTGGAGATTGCTTAATACAACATTGATTTGGGTTGTTCAACAGGCCGTTGGAAGTTCTATGACTGGGAAGTGTGGAATATTTGCAACCTCATCTCTCATGTTATATTAGCTGAAAACATTTTTTTAAGCTATGTATGATTAATGACAATAAAATCTCATTAGCGGATGGGGTTGATAGATGTGCTTTATCTAACATTAAGCAGAAATTGGCATCTTGAGGGAAGTATCAAGATTCTGTGATCCCAGACACTGATATTGAACAAGCAGGGGCCAGGAGCAATCCACTATTGATTAGATGGTGCAAGTAATTATCTTTACCGAGCTGCTTTATTGGGTGGGGCAGAAGGTGAGCTGGATCTTCTTTAGAGAGAGAGCAATCCACAAAGATGTTGTCGGCCAGAGCCCTAGAGCCAGTGTGATTTTCTCAGGCTTTACTCTCGGTCTTGCCCTGGTCCTAATCATTATTTAGAAGTGCAGTATGTGCTGGAAGATTCCTAGTAGCTTCCCCACCACTATCACCATTACCAACATTAACAGCTCCATCATCTTCAACATGACCACTGCGACCATCACGAATAGTATTCCCACCACCACCATTATAATCATAATACCACCATTACCACCACCACTAACATCACCACCATGAACACCACCACCACTGCCACAACCACCATGTTCCCCATGAGGAAGTAATAGGCTTTGGAGTTTTACAATCATGGGTTTGAACTCCTGCTCTGCCACTGTGTGCTCCTCATTGATATTACTATCTGACTCAGAGGGTTGTGATGAAGTACAAATGAGTTAAAATTCTACAAAGGCTATGATGTGAATGGCATCCCCTTAGATACGTGCTCTGGTGCAGTACACAACCTGCACAGCTGTACATATGGTGGCTCTAAGTGGGCCCAGGGACCCAGATTGAAAGTGGGAGCATGTCCCAGCCTGATTGCAAGTCAGGAATGACATTGCTCCATCTCACTTTTCCCTCCGTGTATCAACCCATGTTAAATAGTTTCTTATGATGCTAATCATATTTTTACCTCTGCTCCAAAGCCTGGTCTTACTAATCTAAATAAATTCCACTTAAGAAGGTACAGTCCTTCATTTTGGAGCATGGACCATGTAAGCCCATGACTGGCATAGCAGCCTTAGGAGGGCATTGGAAGGGGGTCAGTGGAAGGGAGATCATCAGTATCATGAAGGTGACAGCTCTTGGGTGAAGCATGGGCTGGATAGGGGGAGGGTAGCAGCTCCAACGTTTCTGGCCCAAGGAGAAAATCAAAGACATCTAGTTCTTAACAGGCCCACGATTTATGGCCTCCCCAAGCTAATCTAGAAATTACCTCGGCATTGATTAACCCTGACTTGCCTAGTCAGTAAATCTCCATGGTGACCTGAAAATCGGGCCTGGGTTTGAAAGGCACCTGCCAGGAAGAACGGAGGTGTGATTTAAGCTGATGTGGGATGTGGCAATGAACAGAAAGCCCTCCTTTCCAGCAGGCACGCCCTCTCTCCTGCCAGAGAGCCAGACCTTTGCCCCACTTCCAGCTGGGCCTGGGAGGGAGACGATCCTCCTTCCAGGATATGGGAAGCATGACACTGAAAACGTGTCCCCCCAGCCTCATCCCTGTTTGGAAGAGGAACTCAGATAAAGGAAACAGATCCATATCTGTTGTTGGGGAGCTTTGTTTCCACACATGATATATGGTTCCGGAGGAGGAGTTAGAAAACAAATTATTGTGTCTCTTCAACACCGACAGGTCTTTAGTGGGGCTGACGGGGGAGAAGAGATGCTGGAGATTACAGGCTACCTCACAATAGGTCCCCAGTACAGGAAAAGTGTCTTAAGTTTATCTATTGTTAAGTGAGATAATTTATCGTCGTCAAGGGTTAAGGAGCAATTCCAGTGCTTTCCTACTTCGGGAACAGAGATTTATAAGATGATGCCCAAATTTAGACATTGAGGCGCTGCCGGCAGAAACGTCCCCAAAGGCTGATGGCTTCTGTGCGTTTGAAGCCAAGTCACTCACGGAGCTAATTTGAGGCTCTCCTCGGAAACTATATTTGCTTTCTGAGTGCATGGTGAGTTTTCATTTGGGCTCTGACCAGCTGACAGCTATGCAAGTTTGTAGATACCAGTAATTGAATATAGATAACCTTGATGGTTGACCTCGTCAGAGCCAGGCCTGGCTGCTTCCCATTGTTCCTGGTTTTGCCAGTTGACACGAAACGGCTGCTGGATGAATTTATATATTAAGAATTCACTGCAGTGGGAATTGCTTATCGTTCCCCGGTCTATCCTGTAAGCTTCTATTTACTTGACGTGGTGAGCTGGGAATAAAAGCCGTGATTTGACTGTTCGCTAGTGGTGACGAGAGCTGTGTGTTGGAAAAGCTTTATTAATTTCTAAAAACAAAGGAGGGGGTGGGGAGGTCACGCTTTTGCTTTATGTGAATTGCGAGGAGAGGCTCCCGTCTCACCAAGCTGCTTGTGGCTGTCTGAAGTTGGTTCCCAGCCATCGTTTCACTGCTCCATTTAGCTTAAAAGCAGAGTTTGAAGTGAGCTGGGCACTGTTGCCAGCATGGAGCTCTTGTGTGGTAAGGGAGATGTTAGAAGAGGTTCAGAATTTATGGTTACATCGTTAAGATGCTTTAAGAAGTCTCTAAGAGGGAAAGGTGGCCACAATCCCATGGAGAGGGAAGGGCAGGTCACAGGGTCACATACAACTTATGCCCAGTGTTTGCATCCGGCCACTGGGATGTTTAAGCAGACAGTCGTCTGCAGTAACAGTGAGACTCTCTACTGTGGGCTCACCAGAAATCTCTACTTTCTTCTTCACACTTCTCTGAATTGTTGAAATGTCAACAGTGAAACCTGGATCCCTTTTTGCCCTCAGATAAAAAGATGAAACTGTTGAGAAAAATCTTTTCTAGAAACCATGTTATCTAGCCTTCTGGACGCTGATCTGTATTTCCTCAGGCTCTCCTGCCACTGGCTTTGAACTTTGCAGCTGATACAGACAGTGTTAGGGAAGGTCAGAGTCTGTGTCCCCATTAGAGGTGTAGGGGTCAGAGGGTGGCACCGCAGACATAGGACGAAGAGGGACACACACAAGCTGAGGAGTCGCCCAGGTGGCCGCCGTCTGACGAGTGGCGTACTGGCTGCTAATGACGCAGGATGGATTCGGGGTCTGGGTTTTAGAAATGGTGCAGCACGAGCTCCCGCGGTCCTGGCTGCCAGGCAACTGTGTGTCACCACTCAGCTGTGGGATCAGCCTTTGATGCTTTCCACATCAGAACATCAGAGCGTTCTTCACCCTGAGAAGGGAGGTTTGGGTTCGTCAGCCAGGGCAAATAGCTCAAGGGGAATTTCATTTTCCCTTTGTCGGGCCCCCTGCTTTCATGTGCCGGGGCTACATATTGCGACTACCACACGGGGAGAAGTAGGCCGCTCTGGCCCAGACGCGCGCAGCCCATTTGAGGCCTGAGTGGGGAGGAGGTGACCACCTCAGTGCTGGAGGTCTTTTGAGGAGTGTGACACACACCAAGCCTGGAGGAATGGCCTGCTGCAGGCCTGAAATGACCTCTCCCTCAGGCCCTCTGCCATCACCAGAGTCACCGTCGTCACCGTGGGGACCGGCTGGGGAATTTTTCAACCCTGGCCAGTCCAACCGGTCTGGTCTCCCTTCCCAACAAGGCCAACACTGTTTGTGTCCCTGCTGTTCTGGGCATGTTTGCCTTGTAAAGAAGAGAAGGAAGGCCAGGCAAGGGTGCCAATAGCCGGTGACTCCCACGGTACCCTGTGGTGCATGCAGCCAGATGCCCTGGGTTCGAATCCGATCCTGCTCCCTATTAGTTATCTGACCCGGAGCAATCATTGCATCATTCTCTTGCTTAGTTCCTGCCTCTGTAATGTGGGTGTGGCATTAGTGTCAACCCTGTGCGGTTGTGACCATGCAATGGACCGAATATGCCTACCACGTGTGCTCTGCCTGGGCTCCACAAATACCCCCATCATTGAAAGCATCCAGTCGGCGTTCATTTGAACACAGTCCAGAAATCCTCAGTATTTTAAAAGCAGCTTTAAGAGGTGACTGCTTGTTGCAACAGTGGAAATAATGTTTATGAAGCAAAATAGCGATTTCAGAAAAATGAATACAGCCTCGCCAACATCACGGTCCATCCCCAAATGGGTGTTGAGCACTTTGCAGTTGGAAGGAATGTGCTCTTTTCATTGGCATGACCAACACCCGGACTCGTTTCTCAGGAGCTCAAAATCCCCCCAGACAAAGCAGGGTCTGGGGGAGCTAGGAGTGTTGGTGCAGGCTGGACATGGAGGAGGGGGAGAAATAGTTATGCCAACGATGAAAAGCAAGCCAGTGATTGGAGGTCCTTTAGCCCAGGGAGAAAGGGATGGTAGGAGGGAGGAGGTCCGCAAGGCAGGAGGCGTCACCAGGCGGTGAGGTACAGGCAGGCCACACTCTGCAATCTAAGAGGTCTGGGGGGCCAGGCAGGGTGAAGGGGCAGCTGCTGAGGTGAGCTTGACCTTCGGCTCCAAAGATTTACCCTCCAGCATTCTTAATAGTATCTGTGAAATGTGGAGGTCTCAGGTATTTCAGTGTTGGGTGACAGCAGGCGGCCCGAGGCTGGCTGGAGGAACAGTAGGAGAAGTCAGATTGCCTCAGGGGACCTCGGCCTCCTCCTCTGGTGAGCTCAGCCCGGCATCTGGATATGGGCTGTGGGATCCACCCCACAAGAACAGTGGCTGGAAAGGGTGTGAAGAGCCTTCATCTCCGGCCATGTGAGCGTGAAAATCCTGTGATCACCACCTAAGATGATTAGTTTATTTAATCAACAATATTTATTGAATACCAACTATGCGTAAGGAACTGTGCTAGGTGCTGGAAACAATTTTCTCTAGGACCCAAGACAAAATCACGGAAGGAGCTATTTGAGATGCTGGCCTCCACCTGACAGATTCTGACCCAGAGAGTTGAGCTTGCAGCCTGGGCACTTGCATTTTGGATAAGTACAGATTTTGCCTACTGAGGCCAATGGGCCGTGGCATGTCTGTCTGTCCATCCATCTAGCTGTCATTTGCGAAACGCCCATTAGTGCCAAGCACTGGTGGGGCACTGGGGATTGGGAGAAGGTTTTGCCCTTGCTGGCAACTTGTTCACAGCCATTGGAAAGGGTTAGGCTCAATAACCACAATGCTCTCTACTATTTCACATTCTATAATCTTTTTAAAAGGTGCTTAAAAAAAGAAAACTAAAACGAGAGCTGGGGACACATTCTCTATTTACTAGCCTCCTAGGTCCAGAGTTGTATAGCGTTCGTACTGGACACAACAACACATACTATAAAGGAGGCAGTTCCCTAAGTGCCACACGTACTTTATTTAAATGTTACTCTTAAATGTGAACAACTTTAGGAGGCTGGTGTTATGAGCATTCCCATTTTACAGAAGAAGAAACTGAGACATAGGAAGGGTTTCCTGGCTAGGAAGTGATGAGCCACAATCTGAACCCAGGCCATTGAACTTCAGAGCCTGCACCCTTAACCATTACATTGCATCCCAACTCAACGTGCTATTGCTGCAGTTTTGAGGCTGAAAAAAGTTTCCATACAACTAGTTATTCTGGCATTGGATCTATAGGTCCAGAGGAGAAATGATCTTGTGTTTTGACTTGTATTTGAAAGAACAGAGGGCATCTCTAGTTTCTTGGGTGCGCGATGGGAGTGAGCTGGTGGGCCTGAGAGATAGAAAGCTTAACTTCACAAATAGCAAGTCTAAAGTTTGAATTTCACAAACAGCTGAAAATTTCAACTTTGAAAAATGCATTTGAATTGGCAAAACGTAGAGTTTGATAATATCAAAACGTTGGCAAGGCAGTGGGGAAACAGCTACTTCCATACAATGCTGGTAGGTATGTAAATTGGTTCGATCATCTTGGAAGGTGACTTGGCAATATCTAGTAAAATTTCAAGTGTGCCTGACCTCTGATAGTGCAAATCCACTTCTACATATGTCCATGTGTGCCCAAGGAGATGGGTAAAAGCATATTTTTACAACATTGAAAAAACTGGAGGCAAACTAAATATCCGCCAATAAGAGGAATGGCTGACAAAAGCAAGTTCCAACCCATGGAACTCTTCCAGCAAGACCTCAGCTTGCTATTTCATACCCATGGATTAAGAAACTCTTTGTAATACTAAGATCCTGTGTAGCCTCGTAGTTAGAAACATAGGTTGTGGCCCGGACTGCCTGCCATGGATTTTGGCTCCTTCCACTCACAGTGAGATCTTGGGCCACTTGCTTGATCTCTTTGTGCCTCAATTTCCTCATCTATGAAATGGGCAGGATAATAATAGCACCTTGCCCATAAGGTTATTATAAAGATGAAAGGCATTAATGCAAGTGGATTGTCTAGAATGGTACATGTTTCTGTTCATTGCGTAGTATTGCTATACAGCCTCGATAAATGTGAGGTGAGGTGAGATGATGATGGTGGTGATGATTAGCTATGGCTTGGCTCTGTCTCTGATATTAATTGGAAAAATTAAAACAAACACCAGCAACAAAAGAAAGTAAAGCTCAGAGAAATAAATGTGGCTGGTGTGAACCAAGTTGAAGATTTGATCCTTACAGACTGGAAAAGCTCATCTTGTGGTCGGGAACATGGTTAGAGAAATGATTAGTGGCTTCTGATGGAAGGGAAGGGGTAATAAAGAAATAGGGACTTTCCCTAGAAACCAGTCTTGAAGGGTTCAGCACCGAGGCTTTGATGCCTGGAGAGGTAAATATGGCAGCCCTACAGTCACGTGACCTGGTGAAACTAACAAAAGCTTAATCCCTTCAGGGCAGAGATGGTGTCATGGCAAGCACTTCCCTTCATGCTGCAATGCCAAGGTCTTTTGTCATCCTGAGAGTCTAAAACGTTGTTCAGGATTTTCCCACAGTGAAGCAAATGTTTTTCAGTCCCCAGTGAATCTGTTGGATCCAACAGAAATGTTCCTGCTTCCGCAACCATCCCCTAACTCCCATGTCCAAATGTGAACTCTTGCTCAGTGACCTGGCAACTGCTCTCTGCAGCCTCGCCCGTTGCCCCGTGGGGCTCCTAAGGACTGACAAAGGGGATTTCTAGATAGCTAGCAATTCGGGATCTCTCATAAAGCAGGTGATCACTTAGCATGGAGGTGATTGCTTTTTATTTTGCAAATAATCCGCCCAGGCTTCCTCCTCCACGATAAATGACAGGTTCTTTGGAGTATTAAAGTAGTACCGCACCTTCAATTCCAGCACAGAGGCTCCCGGCTCTGCCACGAAGCTCTTTGCATTTCAGTGGGAGATGCAGGACTCGCATTGCAAACTGCTGCGGAATAATTCCTAGGCACCGGCAGAGATTCCAAAGCAGCCACTGTGCTGTGTTTACTAACACAATTAAAGCTCCACCATTCCCAGCTGCAGTACAAATATAATCTTATCTACTTCACGTCAGCCGATTAAGTCATTGGGGCTGCGAAAAGGCAAACAGATATTAATAACCAACCTGTAAGTGAGTCATTTGAGTGGAGTGGAATATCGTGGCAGGTTCTTAGGCCTTAAGGCGGAAAAGTTCACACCTTCCTGACACCTCTATAAAACACTGCAACATTACAACTTTTCAACCATGTCTAAAAGGCCAATTTAGGTTTATTCCCAGCCGAGTTCATGGCCATGGTTCAGCAGGTGTAAACCGGTAATAGCTGCAGTCCGGCCCTGGTGTGGATACCGGCACAGATGTGTTCAGTCAAATGACTAATTGAAAACCTTAGACAAAATCAGCAGCCTGGCCATTTTGCCTGCATAATAAAACAGTGCAGATAAAGGCAGTGGAGAAAAAAAAAAAAATCCACCCATCTCATCATCAGTGCCATTAACAATCATGAGTAAAGATGAAAACAACGCATGGTTTATTCTGCAAATGAAGGCATATAACTAGATGGTTTCCCAGGGGCCCATTACCCATTTTAATAATACATCAAGGAGCCTGAGCAAACAGTTTGTATGTGCAAACCAAACAGAGCAAACTATTTACAGTTACCGCATACAGAGACAACTCCCAGCACTCTGGACTTAACAAATTTATAAAGGTACATAACATGATAGCTATTAGCAAAATTAAAAGAGAATCATTATAGACTTCTAGACTGCCATGCTCGCTCACCAGTCAGGAAAGAATGCCAACACCAACTTTCAATTCCGAGGAATTCCACCCGCCCCACATCTTTTTTTTTTTTTTTCTTTCCTCCAAGAGAGCAGCCTGACTTGGACTCAAATTATGTGCATGAATAATAAAATACCATCTAATTAAAAACTGTAGTTAAATATGCAAAAATTAATGATAATGAGATTGTGCAATACCTCCGAGTATAGGCGCTCTAGAATTACTCACAAGAGCTCCTTTGCTTGACCTAAACAGGAGATAATGGAAGCAACTCGGAACACTCTTGGTCCTGGCGCCCTGCAATGCCCCATGATGTCTCACCCATGCTCACAAACAGGGCATTGAATGGCCAACCTTTGTGGATCGTGGCCTGGCCAGGACATTCTCTTCCAGTTCTTGGATGTGGCAGGAACAGAAAGGATTGGGGTGGGCATCGTGCCAAAGGCTGAATGGAGGAGGGGATCAAGGCAGGGGTTTGTCATCTCAAGGTAAGGAGGGCTTTCTCACAAAATGATGATGTTTGGACAAACAGACTCTGGTAGTAAGAAATTGGTAGAAAGTCTAATTTTGGACTCATGTAAGGGACGTTCCCAACAAGCTGTCCAGAGCCAACCTTCCCAGTCACCAATGCAAGGTTCTGCCCACACTCTGGCTTGTACCAAATCATTGTAGGAGAGCATCCCCATGCCAGCACTGTTGCCTGGGACAAGGGCTGCCACCAGAAATTTGTCCCCCATGGGCAACAAGTACATCTCCCTTGCAGTCTTGGAAGCCTTTGCTGTGTTGTCAGCACAAACTCCTGACCACATTCCCCTCAGCTCTGTTTCAAGAGGCCACTGGTCTCCTTTTTGCTTTTAAGCCCTCTTGGCACTGGATCACGTGTTTGAGACTGAGTCAGCTTGCTGAACACATGCCTTGACGTTTGTGTTAGACACAGGAGACTGGATCTCACCCATCACCTCTGCTTAGAGCTTCTGAATCTCAACGCCCCCTATCTCTATCTTCCCATTTCTGGTGATTCTGCTGGAGGACAGTTGATGATAAACTGAATGACAACACCCTTTAAGAGAAGAATGTGATCTTGGTGAGGAAGACCATCGCAGACTCACCCAATACGATTACCGCTGTTGCCTTTTCATCTGTCGAAACGGAGTCTGGCATTGCTGAAAAGGAAGCATTTCTTTGGGGAGGTATTTCTCATTCAGACGAGCCTGATGGAAAGCTTCTCTCTCAGCACCTTCTTGAACATGCCCATGTCATTCTGCTTATGATAAGGGCTTCTTGTCAAGTCAGTAGTTATTTGAGCTAATTGATACGTTCTCAACAACTCTCTTCGCGGGGGTGGGGGAGGGGTCATCATTTATGTAAGAGAACAATCCTGGGGATGTCAGCATAGTGGGGACTTGGTTCACTGTCAGCTGACCTTAACAGTTCTGAGATTTGTATTGTAATATTTGAGACTTGTGAGAAAATGCTTTTACCTGACGTGGCCAGTAGGCAGCCAAGTTTTAATGGTGGAAGCACGATAATAAGAATTTCTAGTGTTTGCTGTGTCCAAACTATGAAGTTGGCAAGCTGAACCTTCTTAAAATCCTTGGACAAATCACACTTAGGTTTGGTATCCTAAAAACGACTTGGTGCCTAATGTATGCATTCTTGATTGATTTGTCACTTATGCGTACATCTCCCCAACGAGTGGTGTCTGAGAGTTCAGTTGAGGGTACAACCTCTAGTGTCATTCAGACTAGAGTTTATGTTCGGCTTTGCTGCTTGCTAGTTGTATGATCTTGTGCAAGTTCTCTCCCCTCTGTGAGCTTCAATTTACGTATCTACACATGGAGATAATTGTGTCTCCATCATAGAGCCCTGGTGTTGATTAAATACAATAATGTACGTAAAGCACTTGGCACAATACTAAGCTCGTGGTAAATAGTGAATAATAAGCTATATGACAACAACAGCAACAATACCCACAACGGTAATAATCACTAGGCTGATTTTTCCATAAAATCATCTAAAACAGTATAGGAAAAACCTAAAAAGTGAGGGTGAGTCAAGAAGCTATGGGGCAGAAGGAGAAATAGATATACTGGGAATAAACATAATCATTATCATAGCATTTTATAGTTTTTCAAACTGTTTTGATGTCCATTATTCAAAGTGACCAGCAGCTAAGATACTTTTGACAGCAAACAGTGCAATGCTCACGTATCAATGGCTTAAACTGTTAGGACATTGGTCGTCCTATAGAGCAAGTAGCCCAGAGCTTGTCAGGGTTGGGGGTTCAGCAGTTCCCGGACTTCGGGAGCGGCTCCCCTGCAAATGGCTTCGCTTCCCCTTATAGTTTCAAGATGGCTGCCCCAGCTCCAGCTCTCACATCCTCACAAAACTTTGTTCCAAGGAAGGAATTTTCAGGGTCAGGAGATGAGGTTTTTCTCCTTAGGCATCTTTCATGGAGGAAATCTTTTCCTGGACTTCCCAGCAGACTTCTCATTATAATGTGTTTACCATGACTGGGTCACATGTACCTCTGAAGCAATCACAGGGAAAGGAGAATGGGATTATTGTATTTAGTATTGGCCAATGGTGACTCATTCACTAGAGTTGGGTCCACCTTTCCTGAGCACATTGCCATAAAGAACCCAAACGGTACAGGACTTTTGCTACCAAGAGAAAAAGTAGGGGGTGACTGGTAAGTGGGCAACCAACAATGTGTCCCAGATCCTACGGTGGCACTTGTTATTATTGTCATTTGTCAGATATGGAAACTGAGGCTCAGGTTGAATAAGTTTTTCAAGGCACGTGGAACTTATAAGTGATAGAACTAGGTCTAGAAGCCGGATCTTTAGGCTCCTGGTTTAGTTCATTTCACTACATTCAAATGGAAGGTGACATTAAATTTGAAACTCCAAGCTTCCTGGCAGACAGAGTAAAAATGTCCAGAAGATGAACTTTGTAGTTCATCTCATGATCTGATCAAAAGGAGCCATAAAAATCTATGGGGAAAGAAACATTTTTCCTGGCACTAAATTCTTAGAGGTATTTATTGCATGAAATGTTACATAAGGGACATAATAACGTAATGGATGATGACAAAAGTGATAACTGGCGAATGCTCTGCCACTATGAAAAAGAGAAGCGGTTTTAACGTTTTGTTTTCTGTTAAGATACATGTGAGTGTCATGCTATCATGGGTGAGCCCAGGTTTTATCTAACCTCACAAAGTTTGGCAGAGAAGTTAATCTCTATAGTAATGGAATAGATCAAGACTAATAATAGTACACTGGGAACAATTACTCAGTACCATTTTGGCGTAGATAAGGGGGCTTTGGGTTGTGCACAATTCCTGGTAAATCCTAACCACATCCTTTCCTTTCCTACTCAAAAAGGCGAATGAGGGCGTGAGACTGGTTTATGGATTACTTTGAACTGACTCATTTATGTGTGTGTGTGTGTGTGTGTGTGTGTGTGTGTGTGTGTCAATCACTTGGAAAACGTCATTGGCTGCTACTGGTTTGATCGTTCTGCCTTATTCCACATACTACAATCGTAAAGTAGACAGAAGCCCTAACCCCCTGATCCCAGGTCAATATTCAGAAGAACATTGAGCAAATTCACCTCCATGAAAAGGTCCTTAATTAAAGAGAAAACTCTGACATTTCCTGATGTTTGCCAAGTCATCATTCTTTAAAATTACCTTAAATAAATTTGCACACTATCTCAGTAGCTAGAACTTACTGTACTGGAGGAGGCTGGTGGCTCGCTTTCTCATGGCTAATGTACAAGAAAGGCCCTGCAATCACCTGCAGTTATTCCTACTGACCCACCTCTTCAAGTCATTGTGACCTGTATTCATTCATTTAGAGAGGAATTGGCTCCAATGGAGAGAGCACACACAAAACCCAGAGCCACCTGTAGTTACCGTGGAAACGCATTGTTGGGCCAGCTCCCTTCATTGCCTGGGAGAGACTCTAACCTCCAGATACAGTGTGATCTAGTGATTTACGGGTGGGCCCAACTACTTACCTTATTTTAAAGAAGTTCCTATGTGTGTTCATCAGGGAGCAAATAAAAATCCTTTCTGCTGTGGAAATGCATCTTATGTAGTAAGGTCTTTGTCAGTCTGCTTATGGAATCACGGAGGAATCGTTTCAATATTTTTTAAATGACTATTTTATTTCTGGAAGCACATGTTTATAAATAAGTTTAGAGAGCTGTCTTACTGATTAAGAGGAATCCCTTATGCCTAGAAAATGGAAATTTTCATAACAGTACCAAGGCAAGAAAGTCAATAAATTGGTTATAAAGTGGGAAAATACAAGGAAGTTTATCCCACTATTCTATTATTATTTATTAAGCACCTACTGTGTGCCTAATACGTAGTCTTATAGGGGACAGGGAGAGGAGTGAGACCTAGCACTTAGCACTTGCTCTGAAGGTGTTTCCATCTCCAGGGCTCACAAACTCAAGTGCTTGTAAGGGCCAGCACACATACATGAGGCAGGCCTGGGGGAGGGGGACTATGACAAAATCGAGATCCCAACCCCACCTAACGGGGAGGGTGCTACTCAGCCTCCATGACAATTTCCATCCGGAATGCTGGCCCAGGGCAGCTAGATCATCCCATTTTATATGACTAACTGGAAATCAAACATTTTATGTAAACTCTCTCCACTTTTCATTGTTAATTTTATTGAAATAAAATCAAAACTGTGAGGGGATAAAAGAAAACATGCGGGCTTGCTGTTTTCCCTGAATTGATTTGTCGGTTTGGCAGCATAAAGACTCAGCTCTTAATGGCATTCATTTTCTGTCCATTTTGTCTTGTGAAGAAATTAATTACACTTATGTCAGCCAAAAATACCTTTGGGTCTTTAAACCCTTTTTTTCTCTCTTTTTTAAGATGAAAGTATTTCTGCCTAATTGACCAGCATCTGCCATTGTGAGATCCTGGCCCTCAGGAGAGATGTTGAGAGGTGGTGTGAGGCCTGTCAGCACATTTCAACTTGGTTCCAGCCGCCATTTAAGAATTACTTTTCTTCCCATCACGTGGGAGTGAGTCTAGTGGTTGAAATCTGATGAGGAGAGAAGAGAGAGAGTCAGAGACAGAGAGTAGGACTACTAAAAGGCTGGGAATGTGCAAACAACTGAAACTGAATAGCAAACTACTTTCTTAAATTTTTCATTCATGCATCCATATTCATCCATAGATGTTTACTGAGCATCTGCTATGTTTCGGTCTTTATTTTAGGCATGGATATTTTGGGTGAATGGGGCCTACAAAGTGTCTGCTCTCATGAAACTTACATTCCAGCAGGGGCATGGAAGGGACAGAATATGAAAAAGTAAAATAATAGAGTGATTTGAAATGGCAATGAGTACTAATGAGGTAAATAAAACAGGGTAGTGAGATGTAATTAGATGATCCATTATTGGGAATGGCCAGGGAGGACCCCGAGAAGAAGACATCTGAGCCAAAACCTGAACAATGACAAGAAACCAGCTATGCAAAGGTCTGCAGGGAGGTGGTAAGAGATACAAGGTTAAATAACCTTGACTTACAGATTGTGTCAGTTATTCCCATTTTTGAGTATTTTTCTGATTAACAGAGGGGAAATTTCTCCATTTGGTCTTAGTATGTTTTCCTAATTCATATGTCTTCTTATTAGCAACATCTTTCTAATACCTGCTAGCCTGTCTCTTTAAGAAAGAGAGAGCAGACCTCAAGCCCAGAACCTTTGGCAAGCAATAGTAGCTGGCTAGAATTAAGAATGCTATTTTTTTTGTGTTCTTTATTTATTTTTGTAGTTCTTTCTGGTTTGCCATTTTGCAACAGTGATGTAAAATTTCCTTTTGAATGAACGTAGTTAAGTGAAAAGAATGAATCAAATATAAAGACAAATACTAATTAAAGAATAGCATAGGACTTTCCAGAATTAAGTTGACAGGATATTTTTCTTACCCCTTCTCTTCTTGGGCATCACTCCCAAATATCCAGAAGAATAAGAAACCAAAACACAGTCTCCACCTCTACTGAAACTAGACGCCATCTGTGGTGCTTAACCATAATATGTTAAAACGGAAAGCTGATAGAAATGAGATAGCCAAGTTAGAATGAGGATGAGGTGCTGCAATGAAAATATTTGGATTAAGCGAGATCCTGTGTAACTGTATATTGTGTACCTTGTGGTCCCTTAGTGTGCTTTCTTTGCCTAGTTCCCAGAATGCACCATCAGGCTGATAACCCATGAGTCCAAGGTGAAAGGATGGCCAATTCCTATACAGAGACCCTGGAACCAGAGGAAATACACAGAAAGACACTAATAAGCTACTTGCCATCTAATTACCCACCAGTTAACAAGCAACCTCAGGTACAAGGAACTTCCAGCCAATTATTTTGTTAGTGCTGCATTCTTAAATATAAACTGGCTGCAAAGGATTCACAGATATCAGAAGGAAACCCCCACCAAGAAAGACAGAGATTAAGCAAGAAATCAGAAGTAAAGAAATTCTGAGGAATCAGAGATAATGCAAAGAATAAAAGAAAATGTCACAATACTTAATTAATATTCACAGAGAGATGAAAATATATTGCATCCATGAAACAGGAACGGGATACTATTGCTTTTAACGTTCAATCAAAGAACAACCAAGAAGAAACTCTGTGAACACAAAGTAGGTTGAAGAAATAATAAATGTACTTTAAGAATTGAAAAGTACAGTTGAAGAAATATCTCAGTAAATAAAAAATACAAAAAAAGGAAAGAAAATATCTTTAAAATTGTAAGATTTAACTGTGAGGTCTCACATTTCACTCTCTGAACTTCTAGAAAGAATGGGCAGAGAGAACACAAAACGGAGGAGTGAAATTTATCAAGGAAATCACATAAAGAAAAATAAATCCAGAACTGAAAAACATTAATTTTGTCATGTGGGTTGAGAGGACCCACCCAGAGGTCAGCACAATGGATTCTAAAAGGCTCACCTAAAGATCAATCAGCATGGTATTCCAGAACAGCAAAGAGAGAGACTCTAAAGCTTTCTGAGAGAAGAAAAGAAAGATGTCACATGCAAAGGACTGGGACGAATAAAGGAATCAGACTGTTAACACTAGGGGAGAGGAGATACCATCTTTAACACACTGCATGACAGTGAGTTTTCAACCCAGAATTCTATATCCAGCCAAAATATCAAGTGTTGGAGTAGAATCAAGACATCTCACAGACAGAACATTTACCTCCCTAGGAAGAGACTAGAGGATGTACTTCATCAAAGAAGGGAGCTAAGGATACTGGAAACAAATCTAACACATGGAAGAAGAAAGAGACTCCAGGAAGAGGTAATACTAACAGCCATATACCAGTTCTAAGGGGCAACTGGTCCAGATGGGAGCAGGAGGGCAGAGGGCTCCAGGAAGAGGGTCTCTAAGAAAAAAAAAAAAGAAAGCAAAAAATGATCTATTATATTGATACATGGACAAGTCTATTAAAAAGGCATTGGAATAAACTTGGGAAGAATTTTAAATAGATATCTTTTTTAAAAACTAAGAAAATGAAAAAAAAAGAGACAATTATTGATTCCAAAAAAGATACATTTTCCGAAAAAGAAACATAATGATGCCACCTCACTAGGCTTAACATTGGATACTGTTCTAACTGGAAAATTTTATGTGATCCTGTTGGGAAGACCTGGGGAAGAGGAAGCGGGGCAAGAGTGTGTGTGTGTGTGTGTGTGTGTGTGTGTGTGTGTGTGTGTGTGTGTGTGTTTGAGAGAAAGAAAGCCTAATCCTTATTTATCAAAGTAAAAAGTCAATATGAAAAGCCTAAAATTGATAAATCAAGAGAGAGCTGTATCATCATATTATCTGTTAAAGATATAGAGGTTAATAGCTGAAGAAACCACTAAGAGAATTAAAATTGAAGCTTCTGGAGAGGTGTATTGGGGTGAGTATCAAAAACTGTTATCTTTCCATTATAAACCTTTTAGCGTTATTTGACTATTTCAAATATGTGCCTGTATTACTTTGATAAACTTACAATATGGTTCAAGTAAAAGAAGTAACCATGTGAGTATTTTACAGTAGGGTAGAAGCTTCTCATGGTCCCCAATCATTCTCCCTTTCTTCCTCTGAAAGAAAGCCCCAGTGTTTCACCGGGTATTTGTCTAGTGAATAAACACTAGGTTATCCTGGGTCCCTTGCAGCTAAGTTCTGGACAACCAATTACAAACAGTAGTAGTATATGCAATTTCTGAGATGTGTCCTTACAGGAAGTAATCCTGTTTTTTGTCTTCTCCTACTTCCTGCTGGAACTCCAGGAGCCATGATGATTTTGGAATGGTGGCCACACATGGCAGAGCAACAAGATAGAAGGGGCCTGGGTTTCTATTACCACAACATGCTCTGGATTGACTACTTCCAGACTTCTGGAAACAAGGGAGACATTCATTCTATCTTTTTAAAAACCATTATTATTTTGAGGCTGTTGAATGAGACAAATTTAAATCCAACTAATGCACTTGGATATGTCAAAAATCATGGCAGAGGCATGCAAATAACTGAATTTGGGAAATATTGACCTACAGTGTATGAGTGAGGAGAAAGGGGAGGGATGGGGTGATAGCAGAGCAGAGCCCTTTCCCAGGGAGCAAGAGTAGTCGTTTAAGTGGAAGGCCCTGCCTTTTAATCTGGGAAGCCCCATTCAAGAATATGAGGTGGCATTCAAGGGAGCAGTTGCTTATTAAGGGTCCATCAATGTGACTCACCTACATGGTTCGTTAGATTCAGCCCTTGTCCTGAAGTTGCCTGCAATCTAGTGGAAATCCTGGTCGGTACCCATATAGCTCTCCTAACGATGGTGGCCACCATTGCCTTCTCTCACTGAATCCTCAGACAAGCAACCATGTGATGTGAGCACATCTCTTAACATTCCCACGTACAGAGGAAGAAACTAAGATTCCCAGAGGTCGTGCAAGCCCCCAAAGTCACACAGATATGATTACTGTCTGGCTTATCTGAACAACCCACGGCAGATGATAAAATGCTGAATCTAAGGTTCAAACAAAGGAAGAAGAGGTGAAATCCTGGCTTGATGAACAAGCAAGCATTTGAGCCGGGGCCTAAAGTTTCCGCAAGGTGAAGTGAAAACAAGAGGAGTTCTAAGTGGTTGGAACAGTGTGAACAAAGGGATGGAACCTGCAAAGTACCAGGCTGGTGTGAGAAACCATGCATGGGTGAGTCCAGCTGGAGGAGAGAGTGCGGCGACATTGTGGGAGCTGAGACCGGAAATGCAGGGTTGTGGCCAGATCACAGTGCTGGCTGGAAGTGCGCTTTAGATTCTGTAGGCGGCACGGAAGCTTGGCTTGTTTGTTTGCTTGCTTCTTTTTATTTGTATTAAACTATCAGATGCCTGTGATATATTCAGCTCTGGAACATAAGCGTGTATTAAGGCCACCTCTTCAGTGGCCTGCCTAGCCCTGCCCCATCCTGGCCTCTACCATTAATGCTGGCTCTGGTGGCAGTATGACCGAGGTGGCCACAGGGATGTTTCCACTCCTGCCTTAGAGATTCCATTCCCCTGGGAAATATTTCCCGGCAGGTTAATGATCAGATGGTGCAAGCACTCCTCAAATTCATCTCTATTATAAAAATATTTTCATGAGTTTATCGCCATCGTGTTGTCACACAAGTTTTCCTCATGTCCGTCTTCTGCCAGGTAGGAGAAACAGTGTGAGAACTGGAACCAGCTTTTCGGGAGTGGGGGGCTTTTGTTACCCCTAAATCAGGAGGGGGTGGGTCTGGACCATACAGCACTTCATTCCCTGCCACCGGGACCCCTCTTAGGAGCGATTTTCGCCAAATGTCTCCCCTCTTGGTTGCCAGCTTCCATCTGGGCAAAGGCTGGTGGCTGGACACAGGCTTTTACTGCACTTAACAAATTAAAATATGAGCTAGGCAGAAAACGATGGAACTGACCCAGAGAGCGATCAGGGATAGTGCCAGGGAGGGGGAGTGAGGCCTCTGAATGTATCAGACTGGAAACCTGGCACAGCTGTAGACAGGGGAGCCTCCGATTGGGGCATGCTGAGAACCAGAGAATCCTCCTGTGGTCCTGAGCCTGCCCAAATCCTTCAAAAGTCCCCTTTTCTTTAATATCCCAATAAAAAGGCTTACGTGCCCACCACTGAGGAAAGCGCAGATTCTCACCGAGAGGTCGAGGATGGTGCACTGCTTTCCCATTCTGTAGTCCTGTGCCTGCCTGGAGCCTGGCTCGGCCACCTGCTGTCATACCCCTTCCCTTCTCAGCACTGTCCCTGTCATGCTCCAAAGTGCTTTCACCCTGTCTGCTGTGAGAAGCAGACCCTACTGCAAGTTTGGGAGACAGACTCACGCTTACCATTTGTGTGTCCTGGGACACCTATGGAGACCCACTTCCCAGAACGTAAGGATTAAAAGTTTTCAATATTTGCAATAACAAAATGTTTTAAAATGTTCTATCCGTCTACCTTGATAAAGAGAACATAGAAGGTGGCTTTGAATTTAGAATTCTTCACTCCTCAGCCTGGGAGGAGCTTCTCGCTCTCACGAGTGGACCCACACATCCACGCGCCCCACACACAACCTAGGGCTGTGCTTGCTGTGGCACAGTTACCTCTCAGAGAGCAGGTCTGAGCAGGCCCAGAAATGGGCCTGGGTGACGGGGCCAGGAAGTGCTAGGGTCCTGGGTACCAGGAGTAGAGTTCAGACCTGTGGTTGGCAATGGTTCCTGTGGGCAGATCAGCCCACTGCCTGATTGTGTGTGGCCTGCCACACCAAGAACCATTTTTACATTTTGGAAGGGCTGAAAAATCACAAAGAAATAATATTTTGTCACTTGGGAAAGTGGTGTGAAACTGAGATTTCAATGTCCACTGGTAGTCTTATTGGAATACAACTATGCTCATTCATTCATGTGTCACCTTCTGCTTTTGTGTTTCTGTAGTGGAGTTGAGTGTTTTTGACAGAGACCGCTTGGCTGACAAAGCCTGGAGTATTCACGATCTGGGCCTTTACAGAGAGCAAAGTTTGTGTTACCAGTACTTGTGTCACCTGACTAGGTAGAGCAGACTCACTTCTAAAATTTTTTAAATTTTTAAAAATTGTGGTGAAATAAACTAACAAAATTTCCCACCTTAACCATTTTTCTTAAAATCTCCAGTTCCATAGCATTAAGAGCAGCCACACTGTTGTGTAGCCATCCCCACCATCCATCTCCAGAACTCTTTCATCTTCCCCAACTGACACTCTGTCCCCACGAAACACTAACTCCCCATTCCCCCTCCCCCAGCCCCTGGCCACCACCCTTGTACTTTCTGTCTCTATGGATTTCACTAGGTCCCTCATAGCCGTAGAATCATGCAGCATTTGGCCTTTTGGGACTGTCTTAATTTTACTTTGCATAATGTCCTCAAGGCTCGGCCATGTTGTAGCTTGTGTCAGAATTTCCTTCCTTTTTAAGGCTGAATAATATTCCATTGTGTGGCTATGCCCCTTTTTTTATCCATTCATTTGGTGACAGACATTTGGGTCACTCCCATGTGTTGCTGTTGTGACTAGTGTTGCTATGAACATGGGTGCACAACAATCTTCTCAGGACCCTGCTTGCAATTCTTGGGGGGATATACCCAGAGGGAGAATTACTGGATCGTATGGCAGTTCTTTGTTTCATGTCTTGAGGAACCACCATATTGTGTTCCATTGTGACAGCACCATTTCATATTTAATATTCCCACTAACAGCTGATCGTCTAGCTTTCTAAAATCAAAACAAGCTCATGGAGGTGTTGGCCTGACAAAAGTGCCACCCTTCTTTAAAAAAAAAAAAAAATCCCATCCCCCTAAGGCGGTAGTTTTCGACCCTGACCGCACATGAGAATCATCTGGGGAGCTTTTAAAAAGTTTCCAGTGTGTGCGTTTGAGGGGTTAGGAGGGCACCTTAGGCCAATGAAATCGGAATCCGTGGCGGTCAAGCCTGGCACAGGTATTCTTTCCATTCGTCTAGGTCACTCCCCAAAGCAGCCCGGGTCAAGAGCCAGTGCCCTTGGACAACCAGCTTGCCCTGCAGCCAGCTCTTAAAATAACTCGTCTTTCCTCTTGCTACATATGCTTTTCTGAGGACCAGCTCCAGGAAACAATAGACATGTCCCTGGATTCATGAGTGGTGTTGGGCATGGAGGTGGTGACATACAGCTTCCTGGTGCGATAGCCGGTGTGTTGGAGACAGACGCCATCTGGAGAAGAGGAGGTGAGGGCTGGGATTGGGCTGGCCACACCCTGTCCCATCAGCACCTTCCCCTTTTCAGGGACATCTGTAGGGCCACTCTGTCCCAGACTCCTGGCATCTCTCCCTCTGGGGGGGGGGGGCACCTCTCTGCCCCCCCCCCACACACACGCACACGCAGCCTGTGGGGACAGGGTCATTCTCTTCATCCGCAAACAGGCCCAGGTTCTGGGTCTCCCTCTCTCCAGTAATATTAACATAAGCTCTCAGGTCAGAGTCAGACAAGAGGCAGGTGGAAAGGACTTATTTTTTTATTTCCCCCCCACATCCAAATAGCCATTTTATTTTACGACGGTGCTTTCAGGAGTACCATTCAGCTCGGTTATCTTCCTAGAGACGCACAAATGTCAAGAGAGATATTCAACATTGCTTTGTTTAAATATATGGAGGCAAGACCACAGGATGTGTGTAAATGATCTAGAATGATGAAGACCGGGCAGGGTTTTTTTTTTTCTTTCCAAGAGTGGCCCTTGTAGGTTTAATTGTAAAGTATAATTACTTCAAGACATCATAATTTGTTGTGTACAATATAAATCAGTAGAACTCTATGGAATCATGTTTTTAATGTAGACCCAAATAAAATGTTTTTTTATGACATAGCAGATGTTTCTTAATTCACTAGCGCCATGCATTGGGGTATTAAGATTATTCCTTGGCATTTTATTATGAATAACATACTTGCTCCATCATTAAGTGGGCCATTAAAGACATAAACAAGCTTTTTATGCCCCGGTTTTCAACAGCTGCTGGTGGTCTACAAAGTGATAATCCACCTTTCAGCAAATATTCTTCAGCTCCGAGAAATAAATACATTTAATAGGGTAACATGAGGTCAGTCCCCAGCTTCTGAGATCGTGGCTTGGGGAAATACTTGGAGCAGGAAAATGGACTGAAGGGGTGTGCTTTGAGAGAGTTGTTATGAGAAGCCTTCTTTCCTTGAGAAAGCGTGCTCGAGTGTGTGTGTGTGTCTTTAAAATAAAAAACTGAAAAATTCAAAATGGGAAATAAAAGGGAAGAGAAATGCAAGAGAAAGACGTGCCTTGTGGAGGGTGTGAAACGGAAGACATACCCACAAATCCTATAACCTGCGCTTTGAAGGAAATCAGCTGAGTCGGTTTTATGCCACAAACAAAAGGAGGTGGAGGGCTGTGTAGGTCACCGGCCGGATCGGTCACCGGCGTCGAATCTGAGCGGATGTGACCCCTCTGTGACAATGTTCCCAAGGTGTACAGGGAGGAGTTTCGTGTCTGTAACTAGGATGGGAGCCAGATAAGCGTTCCCTGTCCCCCACCTTGGACTTCCTAAAGATAACAACCCAGGCAGCGGAGGAGCCGAGGCAGGGAGAGTGCTGAGATAGGAAATACCGAGGCCTGTATTATCCTTGGCTCGCAGGCTCCTTGCTTCCTGTGCCAAAGGTAGCCCCAAAGGGTGCGAAACTTTACAGCACTAATATACACAACGACATCCTCCTACAAGCAGATGTTAGAAGAAGAAGAAAAAGGAGCAGCGGAAAACTGATGGAAATTTACATTAAGGTTATGTTGTCCTCACCCCCGAGGACAATTGGGACACTGAATAAAGGAGGGGAATGTGGAACTGATTCCCAAGTCCGGTCAATTCCAAATCTATGACAAGATTGGTCATCCACAGGAGGTGCGAGAAAGGGTTACAAGTTATACAGTGCATCAGGTAACTAATGTGGACCTACCTGCAACGGCTGTGATTCCCTGGGTAACACTCGTAGACTATTCTCACTCTAAAGGTTCTGGGGCAAGGACACTTGGGTGAAATATTAAGCACCTGGTCCTAAATGACGAAAGAAGATTCAGCAGAGTCGTGTCTGTAGGAAGGCCTTTTTGTCTTTTGTTCCTTTCCTTTAAATAGGGTTTGGTAATAAATTTTCTTTTCCTTTTTTTTTTTTTGGGGGGGGGGTTGCTGATGAGAGTTTATTTTCTTTTTGTGTTCTATTTCAATTTGTAGTTGGATGTACTATTGTTCTGGAGCTGGTGACAAAAGGGGAGGGATGCAGAAGGCAGGAACCACATTGTGAGTGAACTTGGCAGCAGCAGTTAGGAGGTAACTTTCCCGTCCGGCCCAGGATCTGAGCTTTGCAGAGGGCCCCCTTCCTCATCGGTTCTTCCATGGCCACGACTGAAATGTTCCTGTCCCCTGATGGAACCACGAATGGACCCAACGTGGCCTTTTTATTTTTGTTTTCTTTTATGCTCACCTGATTGGAAAGTGACGCTCGCTATTACTTTTCTATTATGTTAATTACAGCTCTAAACTGATTTTTATTTTGCCCTCGATGACATCACTTTGGAAATATCATTCCATTGGGTGGCCCGCTTTCCTCCGGGTGATTATACAAAATAAACACTCAAGCCTTCTTTTTATAGCCATTGACTGTCTCCTATATACACACACACACACACACACACACACACACACACACACGTGCATTTTTAACTATGTAAGAAAGGAAACAGACTGCCAACTTCACAGCATTCTACATGATTTTGAATTTTTGAATTAATATTAGCCTATTAAAAAGAGCTGTGATCAGAAGAAAAAACTTAGCTCCATTTGCACAGAAAATGCATTTTACGATTGTGTTGGACAAATGCCCTCAGTGACTGTGTTTAAAGTCATGTACAACAGGAATATGTTATCACAAGTAACCACGTTTTAATAAACACTTCATCTTTTTGTATTGCTTTCTTTTCATCACAATAATAGAAATATAACACCATATATCACTGTAAAACACATTTCCCCATAAATGCTGATAAGCACAAAATATTTTTCATCGTTTACATTTTAACTGTAATAATATATGGCAGGATTAAAGCTGCATCCATCATGTGTCTAACTAACCTTGCTGTAATGAATTTTTAAATGTAATGGTTTCTGTCGCAAAGTAAAATCATACATAATGTCTAGTGACACCGGATGCTGGTGGATGGGCGGTTTTTAAAATGTAAATTCAACTTCATTTTTAATTAAATTTATTAACTTCACCACCTCTACTCACAATGGCCCCCACCCCCACCCATTATTTAAAGCAAGAAATACAAGGGGCACGAATACGTGAAGGACTGTCAAGCAGTTCACTCCTCGGGTTATTTAAAATCACTTGCTTCTTAGAAATTCTGTGAATTCGGTGTGTGTGTGTGTGTGTGTGTGTGTGTGTGTGTGTGTGTGCGTGTTTGAGAAGAGCGAGGCACCCAATAGAAACAAAAGCTTACTAAAATCACAGTGAGAAAAGCTTTTGAGGGCATCTGTAGGGGCTTTGCTACTTGGGGTACCCTCTTGATGACAGTGCCTGGGCTCAGATTTGGGGTGGGGGGGGCACCAGGGGTGTGTGCCGCAAGGATCTGGGTCAAGGACAAATGCATCCCTCTCTGCTTGAAATAACAAATAAGCCGACTCACCAGAGAAGAATCATTAAAAATAATTTGCACAAGCTTTCGGTTGTGTGAGCTCTTTTTTGATACAATATTTCCTTCCGTGATTATCACTGCGGACATGTTCCAGCCATATGGAAGCGAGCTGGGCTGGGAGCGTCCTCAATACCTGAGTGGTTAATTAAGAGCCGTTGCCCGGCCACAAGAAGCAGGTTTGAAATCCCTCTTCAGTCTCCGGCAATGAGTAGCTTTTTTAGCAGCAGAAGTCACCAGGGACAGCCAGAAGCGAGGGTAATTATTTGAGATAACATACAGCTGAAAAGAGTGTGTGTGAGTGCAGAGGGGGGCGGGGGGTGCGGGGGGAGCAATGTGCAGTTGAAAGAAGGGCAACAGTAGAGAAAAGTCTATAATAAAAAGGTCAACGTCTCCTATTTTTCTGTACAGTGTCGACAGTCTGTAATGCCTTTTTAGCATGAATGACAACGGATTCTCTCTCTCTCTCTCTCTCTCTCTCTCTCTCTCTCTCTCTCTCTTTTTAAAGGGAATATCTTATTTTGTATTCAAACTTTGCAATTGTGAGTTCAGGCCTGCCAGCTCAATCTGAATAAGCTATTCTCACTTTATCAGGGTTTGCTGAACTGACTTTGATTGCATTGTTGCAAAATAGCAGTAATTTTTCCATTAACCCATACAAACCCTCAGCGAGCAGGAGAACAAAGAAATATCAGAGGGATGAAAGCTATGAGCCGGGAGGGAAGCCAGGAGTTTCCTAAATGGCTATAAATGCAACTGCACACCCCAGCTTCTCAGGCTGGCTGGGACTCGTCAGGGATGCCATTTTAGGCTCTGTTTGGGGTCCTTTGGGGTTTGAGTCTCAGTGGGTATCTTTCGTCCTCTCCGCCAAATTCTATTGTTCTCTCTGTGTTAGCAGGGTCTGGGAAGCAGAGGCTGGGATTCTCTCCTTCAGACAGACCACGTTTCATCATGTGTTTTTCCCATGCCAGGGACCTCAATCTTTATCTAGAACTCAATTCAGGAGTGTGCTCAAAGCACTTCAGAACCCAAGATTCTCTGAACATGGAGGGACCTTCCTTTTTCGCAAGGAAGAGCCCCCTGGGAAAAGTCAGTTCCTTTGGTAACTAGAAAGGAGGGAAGAACCCCAAAGTGCTTCTACCTGACGTTTTAGCATGTTCAGCATCACCCCCATAGGTTCTGGGGATGGCAGGTGCAGCTGCTAGATTTCTGGTTCTGAGGCTGCTTTGTGAAGCTATTGTTTTACATAAATGCCGCCGCCCTTGCCTGTGGTTTTAATGATGGGACCTCCATCCGCAGAAGGTTCTGTTCGGAAGCCTCAGACACAGCTGAGATGCTGTGTTCCTGCAGAAAATCCCAAAGTCAGGATGCTGACGGTTGCTAAGTTGATCAAAATCGAAGCATGAGGTTTTGTTTTGGTTTTAAACTTGAAGTGTCGAGAAGTTAAGCTCATCTTTGACATGGGGGTGTCTGCTATGGGACCAGGCAAAGAGCTGAGGTCTACAAGACTTTGATCTCCTGGCCCCACAAACAACCAGGCTCACACAGATGCAGGTGGTTTCCCCCAGAATCCGCGCCTCAGCTTTGTGTAGGAACCGCCCAATATGTTAATTATCTCCTTTACCTTCGCAGCACGGTACTGTCAAAACTGTACACCAGTCTTTAGAAAATAAAAGTGAGCACGGTGAGCCCGCTGTCCCCTGTCCCCATAATACCCAGTCCCTGACAATGCCTGAGCTGTCAGATGAGAGGCGGCGTCACTGGAATAAAGGTGGGCAGATGTGTGATAATGAGACAGAAGCGGGCAGATGCTAATAGAACTCACCAGAACAGGCCTGCCTTAGACAGATCCAGGTAGCAGCTGCAGACTGTCAGGATGCCCAGGATGCGACTTTCTCTTGATTCTCATTTAAGAGCTCCTTCGCGCGCTGTCTGTCAGTGAACTTTTCCCTCTCAGGAGCTCCAACCCCTAGGTGATCAGTCACATTTCGACATAACTAGATGTCAAAAGAAGTTTAAGTTGTATGACGAACTGTGATGCAGTTGGTGCCAGCCTCCGGCCTCCAAGGCGGCTTCTTAATGATCCGCCTGGAATCGCGGGCGCCTTTTCCTGCGTTTTGTTTTCTTATTAAAATACTGGCTAAGTCTTTGTCAATATCCATGTCAGCAACTGTGAGCTCAAGACAATATTATCCCACGCATAATTTAATTTTAAATGTGGAACTCAGACCCAAGCTAGCTGGATAAGGTACATGTTGAGCAAACAGGAGTTCCCTCCAAATGGCCCGTTTTAGCATTCTTAATTAAAATGAGGTCATGTGGGGATTTCTTGCCAGTGCCAGTTGGGACGCTGGTGATCAGAGGGGGGAATCCTGGGGCTCTGTGAGGGGGTGTCACTCTGTGCTGCTCCTCAGTTAGGAGCATGGGAGGGGCGCTGAGACTAATAGATTGGGCTGATGAGACAGCCATTCTCATCAACCTATGAAAGGCAGGAAAACACGTAATCCGAGAATTGCCATCTCACATGCCAGCGAAACCTTTGAACTGGACTATGAACTTTATCAGGTCCGTATGGGCCTCTGTGAGCCCTTGGCTCCCCTGGCTGGTATGCTTGGTGATGGGCTGGAAGGGCACACGGGGGCGGGGGGCAGTTAGGTGTATGTGACACATGCCGTCACGTCTGCCATGAAGCCTGCAGCTCTCACCCTCCATTGTGAAACAGGCATTTCTTGGAGTGTTTAATTGGGTCGGGTCAGTTTGTTCTCTAAATATTTTCATCTTCTCCCGCCACGGTTTACATTTCCACTGGGAAAATAAATACTGCATGTCGCTTCTGCTGCTATATTTTCTTAGAGATTTTAATCCTGATTCCTCACGAAAGGTTTGCACACACACACACTCACACACACACACACACACACACACCCTCCAACTCTGGTGTGAAGGCACCACAGTTCACAAAACGCTTCTCTTTCTTCTCTTCAAAGAGTGAGAGGATGAACCAGGGAAACCTCAGGCTGTGGTGACATAATGAAGCATTTGGAGGAATCTCACGTTTCTCCATCGGAGGACCAGCCAGTCTCATCCGGATGTTCTAAGCCATCACCATTACCTTTTGCATCTCTCCAAACCATCCCACACCCACTGCCTTCCCCCGATCTAGTTCTTCTTTAAACATGTCACAGACTGTCTATGATGCAGGCATGTGCTCTCACATAAAACAGGGCTTCTCCCCACTCCAATCTGATATTTAGTAGCTGGAAGCTCATTAGTACTTCTTGGCTTTACCCTGGAGTTTTAAATTTTTAAGCAGCTAGGATTTGTGTAAGAGGTCTTAACCTTATAATTTGTAATAACTTAGAGATCACGTATCTAAAGTGAGTTATTAAAAAAAAAAATGCTCTTTTTCCTTTGCCAGCATTGATTGGCTGCCTCTTGCAGTCAGAGCAAGTGCTATTAAATCAGGTGATGGGAAACGCTCGTTTATTTCTCAGTAGTAAAACATAAGCAATTATGAGACATTTCTTAACTTGAAATTGATCTTGCCTTAAACAAAAACCCAAAGTGTCAGAAGTGACTGCCAGGGCAGCAGAGATGAAAAGGGGTGGGGAGGAGGGGGGCCAGCGAGTCCGAGGTCCCGGATGGAACAAGACCTGTGCCAGAATATCTGTCAGCTTGAACCCCAGCCTTCCTGGAAATGAGTATAACAAGCACTTAGGAGTTTTGACTGTACCGGACGCTACGCTAAGCCGGGTGGCTTTGGTGGAGAGCATATCGGGAGCGTGAGCTGTTTAATTCTGTTCTAGTTGCTTAACCTCTCTGAACTTCATACCTTTTTTCTTTATTAGCGAGGATGAGAATCTGCCTTTTAAGTTTGATGTGAACGTTAAAGGATACATTACAAGCAAATTATCGAATGTGGTGCTGGAGACACAGGAGCTGACAGAGATCCCACCCTCCGGCACAGGTCACGGTGATGACCTGGCTCCAAACCCCAAGAACTTCCAGTCTTGAGGTGCAGAGAAAGAGACCCACACAGACACGGCTGATTAGAAGGTGTGAGGAGCCGACATGAGATGTTTTTCCTTTTATTTCTGCAGCTTACAACAGGGCTGGGCTCCTGCTCCACTGAGTAAATTTTGTCTAAAAATTATCTAAGGACCACCTAATGTGTGTCGCTGCCACACATGTCAGACGTGTCAGCCTCTCCCAGTAATGACTCTCTGACATAAACAGTAAGGAAGAAATATTACAATTACCGAGGGGTGCCAGGCCAGACATGCATTTTCATGAGAGGTCTTGGTGAATGGCAGTGTGAGCTCTGTAATCAGCTCCCCCTGCCAGCAGAGCTGGCCCAAGAAAGCTCTGGTCCCCCTAAAGACAATTAAAATGAGTTAAATGAATTAAAAAAGGCCCTTCCTAGTTAAAGTACAGTCAGAGGTGAGAAACAGTAGTATTTGGATTTATGGAAACTCTGTGGCTGCCAAGCCTTAGGAATTGTGGCTCACGGGGGAGTCATTTCAATAGGAACCTAAACAACTTATGAAATTGGAGGCAATATGCATAATTTTAAATTTCTGGGAGGCAGTTTTCATTCCCCTGTTTATTTTGGCTTCTTGGGTCAATAGGAATATATTTTCTCCCCAAATTAAATTGAGACAGAGAGAGAGGTTGCATTATTGTATTTATTAAAACAAAGGGTTGACAGAGCAGGCGTTTTCTATTTTGATACAATGGGAAGACCAGGCCTGGAAGGTTAGCAGAAGGGGTAAGAATGTTCTAAGCCCATTTCACTACTCACCAGCTGCAAATCTCTTGCAAGGGGCTTACCAGTTCGTGCCTCAGTTTCTTCATATGCAAAAATGGGGTTAATGGTTCCTACCTTGCAGAGTGGTTACGCCAGTTAAGTGAGGTAACATACACAGCGCTTAGCAGGTGTCTGCCAGTCAGTTATTGATACTGCTGTTATCATCTTCATCTCAGCAAGAGAGTAAATGAAAACCATGAAGGTGTGAGGGGACAGGCACCTCTGGGACCTCTCTCCAAACCTTCCCGAGCACCAGATGTTGACAAGCCACGGGAGACTGTTACAGGTGTTACTTCTGTTGTCCCAAACGTCCTGGTTACCTGCACGTCCAGATCTGGTCTCCCTGACCCTTGCCTCATTCTGTCAATGTTATAAGAAATTCTATCAAGACTTCTGTCTACAGCCTAAGAAAGAAGGAGCTCACTGTCGCCTGCCAGCCACCCCCCCCCGTCCCCAAAGTCCCTGAGTGTGTGTACGTTCTCGCCCATTACATGCACAAACTCCATCAGAAAGCATTTGTCTACACCCTCTTTATTCACTTTCAAAGGGTTAAACAGCCTATTTACTGGGCTGTCAACAAGCCGAGGCCCACATCGGGAAGAAAGCCCCGTCCAGTTTTGTGCGGCCGGGAGCCTTGTCTTTACTGGCCTGTTCTTGTTACTGTCATGTAATATCCATGACAATCGTGTTGGGCTTTTTTTAGGGGCTCTGTGGGGCTCAATCGGAGGGGCCACTTTAAGCCAGGAAAGGCCTTTATTTATGTGGATTTGAAAGAGCCTTGAGAAGGCCCTTCCCCGCCAGAACCCTCTTCGGCAGGTCATTGCGGTTTCAAAAGGGTTTAAATGCGGAGGTTGCGATCAGTACTTCCATCACGTTCTAATAGACTGACATGAGCATTTGTGCCTGAAAGACAGGGGAAAAAGTGATGCAGATTTTCCCTAAATTGGACTGACGCACAAAGCAGGGAGAGCAATTGAGTGACGAGGTAACCCCGCACCGCCTCTTTTACACTTCTAACCAGCGCGGCACAAAGAGAGCCGTGGGAAGCTGCTCAGGAGCCGGGCAGGGCCATTTCCATGGGCCATATGGAAATTTTGTTTTGTGTACAGAGAAAGTGTCTGATAACAGTGACCTTAACTGCCATATGTGGGCAGTGAATAGGCCAGAGGGAACCACTCGGCAATCTGACCCTCAACATATGGACCCGCCGCCCAAGGAGACTTTCATTGCCATCTCGCTGGCAACCCCGGGGGATTTCATTAGATTTGTTAATGAATTGCTCTATTGACTTATATCTGAGCTTGCCTCATTAGAGGAGAAGAACACAATTTTTATCTATGTTTTCGTGAAGGGGACCAGAGCGTTGCCTCCTTTGTGGGGCGGGGTGGGTAATCTGCGGGGCTGTCATCGGCTTTGAACTAATTTATTGTGTCCATTTAAGAAGGTCCTTCCTCCGAGCTTGTTGAGGCTCGAGCCCCACTTCAAGCCTCTTCAAATCAATGTTTTCCTTGTGAGCAGGATGTTTCCTCGGCTCCTGCTTGGTTTACAAACAGCCAGACATGATGCTGTCCGGGGTTGTGCGTCGTCAGGGTGCCGGCAGCAAGGGAGGCTGTGCGCCTCTGCGGCGTCACCTGTCAGGAAGAGGCTTTCGAGGCGGCATCACGCATTGTGCCGAGGTTGGCCATCCGCCTTCCCTGCCCACCACCGGGGGTTTGAGCAACACAGCTTTGTCCACCGTCGAAGGAGCTTCGTCTTGGAACATCGCTGAGTAAAGAACTGCCCCCCAACACACACACCCCACCCTTCTGTCCTGCTAACTTTGGAATCGTACAGATCTCCCCATATCTGAGCCTTATTTGTAATGGCTCGATTGTTTGGGCTTTTCAACGTGGGAACGCTTGGGTTTTAAAGCAATAAGAGCTATCAATTAACATATTATTAAGGGTAAACCAATAAAGAAGCCATTATGGTTAATAGCGAGTGTGGAATCACAAGGAATTAGCAAAATGAGATTCAATAAAATGGAAACCATAAAGATAAGCTTCTGAAGATTGGATCTGGCTTTTTGAGCTTAAGTCTCAAATAAACAAATGAATGATACCCACCAGAGCCTGCAGTTGGTTCTTCTTTCCCAAGCCTACCAAGGACAGGGGACCTTTCTGAGTTGGACCAAGGAAGGTTGGTCAGCTGCAGCTCGGAGGTGGTTTATCTCCTTGGGGGGGTGGAGTGGGGGGTTGGCTAGATGGAAGAAAAAGCAGGCAAACCTTTAGAACACACATAAGTTGAGCTGAGTGTTTCCTGTATGAGTCCCTCATAATAAGATGTGGCACAGAAGTCCCCAAGCCTGTGCATTGGCCACTCTGGCACTTACTCTTGGCACATGGAGAACCCCCCCCCCCAAATTGGGAAAATGCAGAAAACCTTCTATTGACGTCATAGTGAAAATCTGGGGCTCACAGAGATCCTGAAGCAGCAGCAACGTTGGGGCAAGGATGCAAATATTGCCAAGGAATGTGCATCTCCTTGGAAGGGTGGCATGAGGTGTGGCTGAGGTCACTGTCCCTCGGCGACTAGGTTCTCCAGTTTAGCTCTGTCCTCTTCCAATGTCTCAGAGCCATGCTGAAGCAGCAGTTTCATTGTGCAGGAGAACAAGCTCATCAGGGCCATTGGTGCCCAGGGAAGACTCAAACAAAGAGGACTCCCACATTGGGAGAGAAGGGTCCCACAACACTTGCTCTGGGCAAGGGGAGTGTCCTTGGAACAGAGGGCCTATAAGATCTGAAGACATCTATATATGAGAATTAGGTAGAGGGGAGTTATATAAGCTATAAGAGTATAAAATACTTAGCTAGATTTTACCTGCTTTTATCAACACAGGTGCATTGGGTTCTTTGCCCTGAGTTCATGCTCGCTTGAGGTTGACTGTTGCTTTTATAATTGAAATACCACTTGGCTGGGTATAAAATTCATCCTCTCTTTCAGAATTTCATAGGCATTGCTCCACTGTCTTTTGGTACCAAATGTCACACTAATTCTTTACCATTTGCTACTTGGTTGGCTGCATTTCATCATTGAAAGCTTTTACTTAAAAATGTTTTTCAGAAAGGACTAGGGGTGCTATATTTCATGATGTATTTTATGTTTGAAAGCATTTCCCTATGGCTTTTACGCTTGCATGACCACTTGACTTGGTATAATAATTTATGTGGGTCACACGTTCTTTTATTCAGAACTCTGTAGATGTCCCTTAATCATCTTTTGGCTGCGAATGTTCTTACCTGGGCTTACTTCTCAATTGCCAATGCTGTGATGTGGTTCCTGGGTTCCTGAAGAAACATTCCTTTCCCCTTGAATTCTAAGAACTTGGCCCAGGAATGTCTCAAGTGTCACTCATTTTCCATCAGTATTTCCTGGAACCCAGTATTTCATGTGTACCCTTCTTCTTCATTTCAAGGAAATTCTGCACTATTATGTCTTTTCTTTTCTTTTTGTTCTTTTTGTAGGACTCTCTAATTCAAGGTCACTAATTATCTTTATCTTGCATAGATAGAGTAGGCTTTTAATCCACTGATGGCTAACATCAGTTATCAGTTTATTATGTCCTCCATGCCCTCAGACTATAAGCACCTCAGAGGAAGAAAAGCATTGTATTTATGTTTGTTTCTTCAGAGCCCAGAACATAATAGATGCTCAATGAGCAACTATGGAATTAACCTGCACATGGTCTTGTCAGTTAGACTTTAAACTTTATTTTGAGAGAAGTTGAGAGAGATTGGAGGTTTTTGATGGGGAAGGTAGTGGTTGACATGACCTCACATAGCTTCAAAGTGGGGTGGGCTAGAAGGTGAGGGAGATGCTCATAATGAGTGATGATAGAGAGTAGTGGTGGCCAGGGATGCTGGTTTAATAGGAAAAGTAGACATGGTGGATAAACATGAATATTTTTAACTCTTCCAAGGAAAAGTCAGACTGGCACATCTGCTGAGACAAGAGGTGGCTAATGGAAATGGACTGGCCTTTGGTTCCAGGGAAATAACTGGAAAGTTCTTTAGTCCCTCTTCTTTTGGGGATTCTTTCCTCTTAGATGTGCAATTCATCAGTTGATCTCCAACACCGAAGTCCTCCAAAGCATGTTATATTTTAAAATATGTATTTTTGCATCCATCAGAGTCCTGGCAGGAAAGACATCCACTGGGCTTGTTTGAAGAGAGTTTGGTTATGACGCTGTACAGAGGTATGAGCAGGACTAAAGGGACCACATGGGATGTAGACGCACCAGTAGGAAGGTGCTAACTCCCCTAAGCTCAAAGGCGTGAGGGCAGATAAACCCGTGGCACCTAGAAGAGTACCTGGCACATTTTGATGTTCAGTATTTATTAAGTAAATTAACAAGTCATAGCCCTTAATTCACTAGTTTTCATTTGTCTGTTTACTTCTGTATGTCACCCACTGCCTTAGGAGGTCCTCCCATTGTTATAACTGCAGCACTACCACCATGCCTGGTGGTGCCCAATAAATGTGCGTGTGTGTGTGTGTGTGTGTGTGTGTGTGTGTATGAATCAATCAATGAAGGCTCTTTATTCCACAATGTTAATCCCAGTCCCATATGACTTTTGTTCTGAGGATACAGGACTGGCACCAGCCATACTCAAACACAGCAAAGATTTTTCGGGTTCTTTGCTGATCCTTCCTCTAGTTCATTCTCTTACTTTTAGTTTGTCAGACACTTATTGGTTCCACATGTGTGACTAAGATGATGAGCACAGTCCTAGGGGCTGGAGTATTGTGGGCAGCGCCTACATAAAGAAATAGTGTTTGTAAGGCTGACCTCAGGGGTTTAGCTCTTTGCTTTCAGATTGTGAAGTTTAGTTTTCCTTCAAGAAAAGCAGTTGCTTTGATGGATCTTGTTCATATAAGAAATAGAAGCCCCTTTTGCTGATTGTGTACCCTTTTCCAGGAACTGCACTAGTCACTTAATTAAACACATTAATGTCAACTTCATGTCAACACCATGAGATTGGTTCTGTTTCACACTCAGTTTGCAGAAAAGGTAACTGAGCTTTAGAGATGCAGGGTTAACTTGTGCCATGCCCTAGAGCTAGAAGGTGGTGGAACTGAGATATAAATATAAGCCTGATAATCTCTAAATCTTCTGCTTAATCTCAAATGCCTCTCTGCCACCATCCTACCAAGAGTAATGCACTGAGTGTGTTTGTTGTAAGGTGATATATTCATAGGGGTAAGTTAACTGCTGTAACAAACAACTTTCTAGACTTCAGTGATGTAACATAATAATTGTTTATTTCTCCTTCATGACACAGTCTCAAGAAGATCTGCTGTGTGTGTGTGTGTGTGTGTGAGAGAGAGAGAGAGAGAGAGAGAGAGAGAGAGAGAGAGAGAGAGAGAGAGAGACTGAGCATGTGCACTCCGCTCCATGAAGCCATTCAGGGATTTAGTGGCTCCATTTAATGGCTCCCCATCCCTTAGGCTTTGAGAGCTATTCACTGGATTTTCTTCATGTATCTAGCACATGGGGAAACCAAGAGTTAGCACAGCTGATGCATAGAGGGGTGTTTCATGAGTCAGGCCTGGGAGTGGTGTGCATAATTTCTGATCACCTTCCTTCGGCCAGCACTCAGCCTATGGCTGCACCTAACTGCAAAGGACACTGGGAAATGCAATCTGTGTGCCCAGGAGGAAAACAATATGAGATATGGTAAACACAAAGTAACCTCTGCCACAGGAGAGAGAGTAGTGTTCCATAACTGAGTTATATAGGCAGATTTTAGTTTTCCATGTTATTTAAAAAAAACGAAAACAAAACAAAACAAAACAAAACAAAAAAACTGGCAGAGGTCTGAGTCAGCCAGAGTAGTAGATAATTAAACAATCATTTATACAGTCGAATCTCACCTGAGCAGAATTTTCTGTTAATGTGCTACTTTGGTTAACATGATATTTTGGTTAAATGAGGGCTAGCCAAGAATTCTTTTGGTTTCAAATCTTACTGCTGAAAATCTTTCCAAGATGTGGTGTTTCACGTCCCTGCCTCAGGAAGTTCAGTGTGGTAAATTCAGTGAATATCTTCTCAGTGACTGAAGATCTCACAGGGCTTCTGGGTTGCCATGCTGAATAAACATCAGTGTCCAAGATACAGGCTGGGATGTGTGAAAAGGAGAGGGCGCTGAGCTGAATCAGCAGTGATCGAAAAAGTCTTCTTTGATTTTTTGCTCCTAACCTCTATTGTTTTTATTTCCTTTTTCTGATGACAAAAATCATTCATAGCCCTTGTAGAAATGCTGGAAATAGAGAAAGCTAAAAATAACAAAACAAAGTAACTTCTAATTTGACAAGCTGGAAACAGCCATTATTAACATTCATTTTTGGTTATATTTCCTTCATATTTCTTCCCCCCTTTCTTGCTCTTACTGTCCCTCTTGCATATTTATATAGTTGAGTTAATAGTATAACTGTAGTTTTATATCTTGTAATTTGTCTTAGTAGTTATATGAGAATTTTCCTTTGTCATTAACATTGCTTTGAAAATATCGTTTTATATTCATCATAACATTCCACTATGAATTCTGATATTCCCAGATCTTTCTCTGTAATTAGGCTAACCTTTTTTTCATTCAATATTACAAATAGCATGACAATAAATATAGCTGGACATAAATCTGTATTTGCTTTTCTGATTTTTTAAAAGAATAATTCCTAGAGGTGGCATTATCAAGTCAATGGGCATAATTATTTGCAGGTTTGGTACCCTGACAAGCTTGGAGGGTATTTTAATCTTTACTACTCATTTGCCAAGTGAAAATTGGGTTTTATCAATTTTTAACTTACATTTTTTGATGCCAGAATGACTCTATGTGTACTAGCCATTTGCATTCTCAATACCTCATTTATTTCTATCCTTTGCCTACATTTTCTGTTAACTCAGTATTTTTATTGATTTTTATGACCTGTTTATTCATTAAGGATACTGTCTGTGTCATTATTATGGAAAATATTTTCCCATGGGTTTTAAAATTGCTGTTATTAGCTTATTAACTTGTAATCTTTTTTCTCTCTCTCTCCAGTGAATAGTGAAGGGACAAGTTTTTGGTTAATTGAGAATTCTAATTATTTGACTTCCAGTTGATTCAACAATCCAGATTTTGGGGGAGTTAACTGGGAGCTACATTGCAAGGTTATATGACATTTCCAAATGAAATAATGAAGCTAAAAGGGAACTTGAACTGGTTTCCGTTCCCCTCTCCTGTTCAACAGTCTTTTACAACTCCCTCCATATTGAGGGAAAATTGTTTCTTGGGGCTGAAGGTAAGGAAATTAGAAGGTACTGAGAGAGCAACAGAGCTATAATTAACCCCTTTTGATGATGTCAATAAAAAATCACCAGGAATTTCTGGGACAGGCCCTGGCATTTAAATAGCAACCCACTCCACACTACCCGCCCCAAAATCCTTGATAAGTAGAAACAGACAAATTTACAAAACATCAGTCTCTTGATTCAATTCCTAAGGCCCATCCTCAGATAGGTTTTGCAGGCCTAGCTTTCAGACACACACTTTTCACCTGGGAGCTCCTGAAGCTAGTATAACATCACCTAGCATGTAATAAAGTATATTAAATTGAACACCAGCTTCTTAGAGTGTTAATAATGCTACATTAATTAGGGGGCCCAAAAGCAAATAAATTTGAGAATTGCAGGATTAAACAAAGTTAAACAGGTTTCTTTATTGCAGGACTTATCAGTGCCTTTGATAGGCTACTATGCCTGTGAATCTCCAAGACAGGGTATTCAACATCTCCACATTTATTTGACCATAGAACACCCTTTTAAGGATGATTCTTTGAGAACAAACTTAGGCAAAACAGTCTTTGAAAAATGCTCACTTAACCCAAACAATGAATACTAATTGTGTGTTTGGGGGGCACTGTAACCAGCTGATGGAGGAGGTATTTCGTGGCATAAATAAATAATTGGGTAAATAGATCAAGGGCTCACTAGTTGTTAAAATCTTTTGCTATTTGTCATCCCATATAATCTTCACAACTCTGTCACTCGGGCACTGTCATTGATTAAGCTGTGTGGCTAGTGCCTGAGAGGTCTAGGATTGAATCCTGATTCTACTACAGCCTGGGTGACTGCAGGAACTTACTCAACCTTTCTGTACCTCAGCTTTCCCCTCTGTGTAGCTCAGATAATAATAGCACCTACCTCATAGAGTTGTGATGAGTGTTAAAGAAAATAGCATTTATACCGCACTTGGAACAGTATGTAGCATACCTTATGGATTCAATTCATTTTCGTTATTTTTATTCCCATATTACAGCTGAGAAAGCTGAGGATCAGAGCAGTTCAGTAATCTAATCAATATTGCAATGGCAATAAAGGGAAAAGGCTTTGAACACAAACGGTCTGACTTTAGAATTTGTTCTTCAATATTACACCCATTATGGTCTGTTTCTGTGAAGAGCTTGGCATCCTCACAGATCCTTCCATACAGTCTGTATAAATATAGAGCGTGTCTTGTCCAGTGGGGTAGGGATGGGCCCTCTTACTCGCTCTTCTATAGAGCAGAATTCTTAAAGTGGGAAGGACTAAATTTCCCAGCACCCCTTGCAACTGCTTGTGGCATGTGATCCGTTTTCACCAGTTGAGCGCCTCCCATCAGGATGGGGTTCTAAATGAATAAGTGCCCTCGTCCTTCTCTCTTCTTGCCTTTGAGAAATGGATGGAGATTGCTCAGAGGCCCCAGGGGATGGTGAGGTTATAAGGTGGAAGGAGCCTGGGTCTCTAAATCACCACTTGGAGGAAAGATTCTCGCTGACCGGGTTCACCTGCTTGACTAATACGTAGGTGAGCGAATAAACATCTATCGTGTGAAGCCATTGAAATGCAGGGGTTTGTTTGTTACAGCAGTTAGCATAACATCCCTTCACTAGTGCAGTCAGTGCAGACATGAGTATTCACAATCTCTCCCCAATGCTCCTCTGAGCAGGCTCAGATAGCCCCCCTGGTTCTCGTGGAATCACGGGCTGGTTGGGTCCTTGTGGAATAGTTGTGTGTCACACCCAAAACCCAGGTGCTGGCAGGCCTGAGCCTGGGGGGTGGGGGTGGGGGGTTATTAACAAATGACCTCGCAAAACCTCTGGACTCTGAACAGAGGAGAGAAAGTAGGGGAGGGGAGGGCACTGGGCTCGCAGGCATTTGGAGATGGCTTCTGCTGCCTTTGGATCCCTAGGAGCACATTTTGAGTTTGTCGTCAAATGTTTACTGCCAAAGGAATGAGGAGTGTTAATAAGGAAAGGAACACCAAACAGCCCAGCATAAAAGCCAACGAGGGTCATAAAGCTGCATTTGCCACTTACAGTGTTTCCATAGTTGGAAGAAACACTTTTCCTGGACAAAAGATATAACTATATATCTTCTGCTTTTATGAGCTGCAGATTACTCTAATTATCATAAAAAAATTACAGCCGCTAATAAAAATTCTATTATAAGTTACTTATAGTAATCTCTGGGGTACTACACTTAGCCAAGACAAGGTTGTAATTACATTACACTGCAGGGAGAGTTTGTTTCTCAAAACTTCTGAAACACTAGCTGTGGTTTTAACACCTTAACAGTTAGGCCACCCCCTTGCCTCTTCTCCCACCTCCTCCCCAGTTTTTGGTCAAAGGTCTCCTTGTTGTTTTCGTTTTGCAGGATGTGGTTTGAGCCTAGAATAATGACCCATCTTGGACGCAAATGACGCAAATGCACTTTGAGAGTTACAAATATCTGGGTGGATTTGTCCTCCCCTGGGGAGGCCGGTATGTCAATGGAAGGATGTAATAGAAGGGAAGACCTGACAATCCCCACCCAAAGGGAAACATGCTTTGCAAAATTGGTGGAAGCTATGGAGTGTTCGTGCAGAACACAGTGCTACGTTTTTTGTTTGACAAGACAACAATCGGTATTTTCCCTTTTATAACAACTATTTTTTTTGGAATTGTCATCTGTGAGGGTTGATGACACTCCGATGACCTTAAAAACTCTTGCCAACGATACCAGTGCTTAACCCGGTAATTTTATTACCCTCCCTCCCTTAATTCCTCTGCCTTTGAATTAAATATCAAAACAAGACGCTCTCCTCGCTCACTCCAGTGACTAATGATGGACAGTAAATAACCTCAAAGTCCAAGGAGTTTAGCTAAAGTTGGCCCAGTGGTCATTCTCCTGAATAGGGTTTCAATTGCTCCTGCAAAGGGTGAATCAACATCTTAATGAATGGGCCTAGAAAATGAAATAGCCCGTTTGAGTTGCTTTAAAATAAGCAACTTATTTTGGCAATGACTCGTGGCACATTAACTGCTATCAGTAAGGGGAAAAGTATGTCTCGGAGCTTTCCTGGCTCATTTTAAAGAGACACTTTGGAGCTGGGCTGTCGAGGGAGGTTCTGAGGGGGGATTCCTGTGGTCAGCTTAGGGCGTGGGGGTGAGTGCCGAGGGCTTCTTAGTCAGGGCGCTCCAAATAGTCTTGAACCACAGCTTGACCTCCTGATGGGGAGGCAGTGGGTAAAAATCATTACACACTAAGATTTCATCCCAGAATAATTTGTTTAGATTTTAATAACTGGACAAAGGACGCTGGTGGGGAGTTTTCTATTTCCCTGCTCCTCCAGGCAATCTTGGGCAGCTTGTTTCTGATTTGAGAAAAAGATTTGCTTGGAAGAAACCTACGTATGGTCTGTCTTCTCCACTAGAACACAGATCTCATGAGGGCAGGAATTTTGTAATGTTCCTTAATGCGTCTTGAATAAGTAGAGTAGCACTGAGCGGAGATATGTGTCTAACAGATCCTTCCAAAGGAATGAATAAATGAAGGAATAGTCAGGAAAAATAGAAAATAGAAATAGACAAAGAAAGATTCCTGGGTATCCCATCTAGCACCCCCTTCCAGGTTACTGGTTTCCATAGGATCGTGCACTTTCATTTCTTTGAGCTAGTTTACGTACTTTATCCACTGATTCAAGATGGTGGTGGAACAGACATAGCTGCTTAGAGTGTTGAGGGCCAAGCCTTACAGAAATGGGGCCAAAGGAAAATTATCTTTGCCCATCAATCTGCATACTTGGCTCCAGACAGTCGTGGAAATGGTGTCCCACGTTCAGCCCAGGCCCCTGGAAAAGGAATGCACTTTGGCTCTGGAAACACCTGGGTTTGAACTTCTCCACCATCCGTTGAATATGTGACCTTGGGTGATTTACTTAGCTCCTCTGAGCTTCACATCTGTAAAATAGGAAAAATACACATACGTCCTAGCCCAGTGTCAAACAAAATCAAGTCCCTAATAAATCCTGCACTTCCTTCTCTGTTTAAAACCGCTCCTCACTTCCTGCTGTGATTCTGCCTAAACTGCACCTCGCTCCAGCCCAGGTTCATGACCGTCCCAACCACACCTTGCTGTTCATGTAGCTTCCCATGTGTGCAGGTACCTCATGCGCAAATCACATTTCTGTTTTCAGAGCTTCACGTACCCAGGACAAGTGCAGCGCACACATCCTGAAGGGAGCTAGGACACGCCACAGAAGTGAACGGTACGCTTCGGAGGCCAGAAACACTGGGTTCGTGAGCCAGGTTCCCCTCCTCCTAGTTGAGTGGCTTCAGCCAAGTCACATAATTTCTAGGAGTCTCAGTTTTTATCATCTGTAAAGATGAGGATTTCAAGAGAAACTTCCTTGAAAGATATACATGTAATGTGCCTGACATGTAACAGTTGGTCAGTAGTGGCAGCTCAGAAGAAAAATAAGCACAATAAAAAAATTCCCTTCGGTATTTGGAAATGGGAGAGCTCCAGTGTTATTTCTTCCTCTCTCGTCTTCCACTCCTCATTTTTCCTTGGAAGTTAAAGAAGTAAGATGTCAACTTGGCAAAGGGACTGCTCTCAGTAGCAGCGTCTGGCTCTCTGGTGAGCTTCCCGGTACACATGTTAGGCGCTGTTTCAAGGCCTTTTGGGAAGTGAGGCTACTGATGAGGTGTGGGGCTCTGAGATGTCATTTCTAACAGCTCGGCTTAGATTTGGAGCGAATTGGAAGCAATGTCATCAGCTCAAGCTGAGAAAGCACCTGAACAAACCCGTTGTTTCAGTTATCTATTGCTGTGTAACAAATCACCCCTAAACTCAGTGATTTAAAACTTTGATGGCTCGTGATTCGTGGTAGGCAGTGTGGACAGGTCTCAACTCAGCAGGAATGGCTCATTCCGGCTTCACTTGGAGTGGGCTGTGGTGGCTTGATGGGGGCTGGAGGATCCAAGACGGTCTCACTCCCTGATCTCGGTGCCAGCTGTCACGTAGAGCTCGGGGCTCCCCCACATGACTTCTCTCAATGTTCAATAATGTAGACTGAGCTTCCTCTCATGATGGCAAGAGTGTTCTGGAAGGAGAAACAGGAGGTGCAGGGACTCTGAAGGCCTGACCTCAGAAGTCGCATATCACTCGTGCCACATGGGAGTCACAGGCTGTGGGGACAGAGTCCCAGAGAGCAGTTTTCAGGCTCTCGGCCTCACGTGGAAAGGTACTGGCTCGGGTAGTAAATGGCTGTCAGCTGTGGCTAGTTGGCCGTCAGCTGTAACCAGTTAGCCGTTAGCCACTGATATAACTGCCATGGCTGCCTTGGTTGGTTGGTTGGTTGGTTGGCAGGCAGGCAGACATGTGGACCACGGATTGCAGATCGGTTGGATCCTACTCCATGTGTCTCGCCTGGCCGCCAGCGAGACTATAGTAGTATGACTCCCCTATTTATGGCTCCGTGGGTGTTCCATTTTGGCCTCACCATATCCTGCGTTCTTATGTGGGGAGCGGGAGCTGAGACCCCGCATGACACAGGGTCATCCAGATTCAAGAGGAGGGGAAGCAGCTTCCATCTGTGGTTGGGAGACGCGGCTCCCTCACACTGTGAAGAGCATTCAGGATGAGAGGGATGGTTGCAGCCATTTTCAAAGCCGCCTACCACAATCCTCCTTATCGTCACAACACTCCCGGTCCTCCCACATGCAAAATGCCCTCCCTCCCCCTGCACCGATCACAGCCAATCACACCATTGGTTAGAAGTCCAAGATACAGTCATTGAAATCAGGTCCAGATGCAGATAAAACTCCTCAGGAGAAGCTCCCTAGAGAGCTGTAAAGAGAAAGGCAAGTTATCTACATTCTTACAGCCCCTGTACAATGGTGAAACACGGAGAAGATACCTGCAAAGATACTTCCTTCCCAAAAGGAGAAGAATGGGAAGCACGTAATACTCACTGGTCCATAGCGATTCTTAAATCCAGCTGGGCACACATTGCCAGGGCCCCGTCTCTGGGGACATGGAATATTAGTTGATCATGACTGCATTCTCTCTAGAAGAGGGTCCCTAATTCCATTTTCTTCCCAGCCTTTGTCTCAGCTCTCTGGGACCTTCCCTCTGTCCTGTATGGGTTCCTTCTTTTTCATAAGCATTGGCTTATATACAAATATGCACCTCTCAGCATGCTTACCACTTATAGAAAGTTGGGAGCCCAGAGGACTCTTTTCATTTTGAATGGTTCTCGTCGCTTTTGATGCAAACCAGGGGTGCTTTCAGCAATACAATTGTCATAAATACTCTGTGGGTTATCTATGAATCTTGATGGTATTTATTATACGCTCCAAAAGCCATACCCGTAACTCTTTCGGAGACATGCTTTAGGATAATGTCCTTCAGTTCCTAGTTTTGTCTAGCTGAGAGTTTCCTTGGTTTAAATAGCTTTAAATCTTTCAGAGGTCTTAATAGGGGTCTTATGGCTATGCCTTGATCTGATGTGTACCGTGAAGCCATGCCTTCCTTGAGAATATTTTTGCCAGCTGGAGAGACTCTTCTGGGAATGCTATATTTTCTCTAAATTCTGCTTGAAAATGGACTAGCTTCTTCTTTAGCGCTCTTTCCCCATACTTTATCATAAACAGCTGCAAGAAAGCAGTTGGCACTTTCAGCATTCTTCCTGGGGATCTCCTCAGATTCACAGTTTCACTTATCTTTTGATATATAACAACCACCACCACCACCACCACCACCATTCAGCTGGGTAGCTCACCCAGGCTCCACATGGTGTCATGTCGGGCAGCTCAGGTGTAACAGGAGGATCCAGCCTCAAGTGAGTCGAACTGGCTCAGTTCTAAGAGCAGAAGTAGGAGGTGCTGGCTTGTTAAGGCCTGGGCTCAGATGGCACAGCATCTCCTCTGCTGAATTCCCTTGCTCAAAGCAAGCCACAGAGCCTGTCCAGATGCAAGGAGAGGGAAAATCAAGTCTATCTCTTATGTGGAGACTGAGATGGGAGGAATTATTGAAAGCCAGCGTTAGAGACAACCTACCATCCTACTCGGACCGCTGGTAGACCTTGGTGTTGAGTATAGTTCCTGTATAGAGCTGGCACGTGGTAGGCCCTTAGGAAACATCTTGAAATGAACAAATGAAGGAGTGAATAAGTAAGCAAGTAAATGAGTGAATGAATGAGTAGGTGCTTAATGAGTGAACGAATATACGAGTAGATGAATGAGTCAATGGATCAGTTAGTGGGTGAGTGGAATGGATGAACAAATGAAGGAGTGAAGGGTGTGAAAAGAAACTCCTCTAAAATAGAGTGGCAAGCCATCCCCCATTTGTGGGAAATATGAGGTGCAACCTCTTCCCTAGAAACCAAGAGCAATCATTCCACGTAGCAAGTCCCCCGATTCTCCTCACCCAACTCTCATTCTTCCACTCCAGAAAAAGGGAGGGTTTGGGTCCCCTGCCCTCACCTGAATAGGCTGAATAGATGAAATACCATTCTAGCTCCTCAATTTGGCAAGGCTAACCCTTGACAAGATAAGTGATCGGGCATCACAAACCCAAATACCCCAACTGCCATAATACAGTTGTGTGAAGTAGACCATCTGTTTTGCTATATTGACTGAAGACCCAGAGTCTCCAGAATCTCCCAAGATAAGTGGGAAATCCGGGCTTTTTATATGAACTCTCTCTCTCTCTACATGTTGACAATGGTATTGTTCAAGATAGGTTAAGTTATGCTGTGGCAACAAAGTAGTCCCAAATATTAGTGTCTTGAAGGAATGAAAATGTATTTCCTGTTAACACTACATTTCATCAGAGATATGCCGGGGGCTCTACTTTTTCATCTTTGCTCAGGGACTCAGGGTGAGTATAGCTGTCTGCTAACATCTCTCTCTCTCTCTCACGACATCCTGCTTCCTCTCTGCATCTCTATTTGCGAAGGCTTAGAAATGGTGGGATGGTGCATCCATCTCTGATTCTTAAAGTATCCGCCAGAAGTGAGACTCCCTTTGCTGACATTTCATTGGTCAAAGCAAGTCATGTGACCACCCCTAACTTCGCAAGGTCAGGGAAGGACAGCCTTACACGTGCCAGGAAGAACTGGACATTTTTGGTGAGTGGAACCAATGATTACTGTCCCAACTAATACGTTTTTGGAAAACCCTGTTCAGACCAGAGCTGGTCAGTAATACCTGAGCCTTGAGTTCAGGAGTGGAAGGTGTAATTCTTCAGTTCGCGTCTCTCTCCTACTGCCCTCTAGCCTCACTGGTCAGGCTATCGCAATTGGAAGCAGCTATAGGGCAGTTCAGGGTTTCTTAACCAGGACACTACTGACATTTTAAGCGGCGTGAGGCTTTGTATGGAGGTTGTCCCATGTATTGAAAGATGTTTAGCAGCAACCCTGGCTCCCACCCACTAGATGCCAGTAGCGCCTCCCCCTCCCAGTTGCGACAACAAGAAAAATGTCTGCCAGCGGTCTCCTGGGCGTGGGGGGTGGGGGGCAAACTTGCCCCTGGTTTCAATCTACTGTGACAGGGGAAGGACTAGTGGGCTTCAGGATTTTAGACAGGTCACTAGCGGTGTGATCCCACAGCAATATGCTTAATGAGTCTCGGCGATCTCATCTGTGACGTGTGGGTGCTACTGGGAGTTTCCCCCATGACTGAGATTCTGTGAGGCTGGAACAAGACTTGAATATGAAGAACCTGCGCAACCTGTCCTGTTAGGGCTTAGAGGTCTGCGTGTTACGATCTTGCCCGGTCTTTCTTTCCTTCAGATGAGATTATCTGGTGTCTGTCAGCTATCGGTGGTCAGTAATACCATTTGCCATCATAGTTATTACAGTTGCTGTTCATGGGAGCATCAAACACTCCTGACAGCATGCTGCAATTCATATTCAGTATCTCGAGTCGTGCTCACGACAGCCCCAAACGATAGGGATTCTTGTCCCTGTTTACGGTGATGCAGAGATGCTGCAGGCAGGTGAAGAGACCTGCTCAAGCTAGGAGGTAGTAGAGCAAACCAGATAGGTTACCCCTCTCAGGTGGTAGCTCTTCAAGAGTGTCACGAGAATAGCGCCACCTTGACAGATGGGACAAAAAAATGGAGGGATGTGTTGAGGATTTGGAGATGCCTGCCCAGCCCTCGTCATGCCGTCAGCTGCTCCACAGCCTAGGCCCACATCATAACTGTCATTATACCAACAACCACTTCCATTTATTGAGCACTCACTCTGTTAAGAGCCCTACAGGAGTGATCTCATTCAATCCTCACAAACAGACTTGGGGGTCAATACTACGATGGTCCCATTTTACAGATGAGAACCCAGAGGCCCAGAGGGGGAAACAGCTGGCCCATAGTCACCCAATAAGGGAGTGGTCCAGCCAAGGGTGCAACCCAAATCTGTGACTCTCAGGTCCAGTCTTTGCATTGACACCCTACAATTGTTGTGTGCCACCCTTTCCCAGAAGTCAGGGTCCCAGGGACCCACTAGGTGTACAGTCCCCATTCTGCCTTCCTTCGCTTGCACCTACTTGAGGTGAGTTCCAGGGTGATTCTCTTGGGCCTGCTCTGGCACTGGCTGCAGTCTCAGCAGGCACTCGCCCAACTCTCCGCTCCTCGCAGACGATGCTTCGGATTCTCCCGATGCTTTATTTCTTGCTCTGAGAGCTCCATTCTAGCCCAGGAGGTGGCTGTCAGGTACATAAACTAGGCATTGGATAGAATTACAGTGCTCATTCTCTAAACATGAATGGCACCCGGCGGTCACCCTGCCCTGGCTGGCCTGGTTTCTTGGGCAGTCGCCTCACAGCACAGCCTACACCCTACCACCCAGCGAGGACTCACGCTGCCACTGAGAAAAAAATAACTGTATGACGCCCGTTAGGAAGGAAGGAACCGTGTGACTGAGTGGCCTGTTCGGGCGATGAATAGGTTTTCTCAGCGCACAGATAAACAGTTTACAGTTCTGAATCCTGTGTTTGATTTTCACATCTGCTCTCACTCTTAAGATTGGCACTGAAGGCAGCCAACCTTGCCCTTCAGAGTGGCAGTTGGAACCTGAGATCAGCTTTCCCTGACAACCCCCTCCCCCAGTGCCCTAGCTATGGGGCTGCCTTTTCGCGTTGTTGCTATTGGAGTGTTTTAACTCACGGAATGAAGGTTGTTCAAAACGGGAGATTTCTATTTCTTGATCTGACAAATACTTATTGAGGGCCTACTATGTGCCAAGTGACTCCCCATTGGGTTCACTGCATGACAGCAGTTCGGCATGGTGGAAAAGTGGTTGGGCATGTATGACAACACAGTAAAATGCATGGCTGGGCCAGGGACAAGCCTGGTCTAAAGGAGCTGCACTTCTAGACAGCAGGCTCCCAAGCGAAACTCGTGCTAGTGGGTTGTTTTGTTTTGTTTTGTGTTTTGTTTTTTTAACGCCTGCCTTTTGAAGTACACGGAAGGAAAAGTTTTCAGATGACCAAATCTAGGAGTTACATTGTGAGTTTCCATAAGGTTTTATTTATTTATATTTGTCCATTGACCTTTTTGTTTTTTATTAAGACAATTTCTTTAGAGCAGTTTTGGTTCACTACAAAATGGACGGGAAGGTACAGAGAATTCCCATACATACCCTGCCCCCACACATGCACCGCCTCCCCCAACTGTCACTATGCCTCACCAGTGTGGTATGTTCGTTACAACTGATGAGCCTACATTGACACATCATAATCACCCCAACTCCATAATTGACATGATGGTTCACTCTTACTGCTGTATATTCTATGGGTTTCGACAAATGTATAATGACACGTAGTGGTCATTATGTTAACATACAGAGTGTTTTCACTGCCCTAAAAACCCTTGGCCTAGTCGTCCCAGTAACCACGCCCACTAACCCCAGACAACTACTGATCTTTTCACTGTCTACATAGTTTTGCTTTTTCCCCAAAGGTCTTAGAGTTGGAATCATACAGTACGCAGCCTTTTCAGATTGACTTCTTTCACTTAGCAATGCGCCTCTAAGATTCCGCGATGTCTTTTCATGGCTTGATAGCTCATTTCTTTTTAGCGCTGAATAATATTCCATTGTCTGGATGCTCCCCAGTTTCTTTACCTCTCACCCACTGAAGGGCATCTTGCTGGTTGCCTCTAAGTTTTGGCATTTATGGATAAAGCTGCTGTAAACATCCATGTGCAGGTTTTTGTGTGGACATAAGTTTTCATGTCCTTCAGGTAAGTACCAAGAAGTGCGATTGCTGGACCACTTGGTAAGAGTATGATTAGTTTTGTAAGAAAGCACCCAACAATCTTCCCAAGTGGCTGTACCGTGTTGCATTCCCACCAGCAACGATGGGATTTCCTGTTGTTCCACATCCCTGCCAGCATTTCCAAATTGTGACCATTCTAATGGGCATGGAATCTGTTACAATTTCCACTCCATCCAAAGTTAGATAAAAGGAGGGCTTGGCTGGTTCCCAGAACCCAAGAACCTCAGACTGAACAACTGAACCACAGAAGGGGCAGAAATACATCTGGGCCCCAGGACTTTCTCGCTCTATCTCTTGTCTTTGATTCTGCCTGGTGCACCCATTCTCTCTCTCTAGGGACCTTCTTCCACACGTGGTGGAAAATGGCCACTGACTGATCTGGACCTCTCATTTGATCCCCAGAGACAATCTGCCTCTTTTTCCTGCTCCTACCTTGAAAATCCCAAGGGGGGTGTATGATTGGTCCAGTTTGGGTCAGGTACCCACTTCTGGACCACGCAAGTGTGATGGGGGGCCAAAGGGGAGGGGGAAAGGTCATAGAAAAAAATGATCCCCCCGGGTGGTAATGGAAGTTTTTCCCAGAGGCAATGGCGGTGTAACTGGACACACAGAACAATCAGGCATCCATGGCCCTTGTCTTGGGCTTTGAAACACTGTGGCATGTGGATGCTCAACCTTCAGTTTGCAGAAGAATACCCAGGGGCTGGTGAAGAGCTGGACTCTCAGGCCACAATCCTAGAGGGCTTTGCTTTGGTAGGTCTGATGTAGGGCCCAGAAATCTTCATTCTTTTCACAAGCTCAGTACATGCGAATCTCACGGGTCCTCAGACCACAACTTGAGAAAGGTGGTAGTGGAGACATCTGGTCTTGCAGGAGTCAGGGTAGGAAGAAGAGGGGGTGAGTGGTTAAATATTCAGGAACTGAGGCATTCTGCTTAGGGGAAAAGCTGAAGGAACAGGGAGGGGGTTCCCACCTGAGGCTGCTGCCACCCACAGAGACCACCCATCCCCTCCATGCAAGGGGAACATAAGGGAGCCTGGCTGCATGGAGGGGGGTGGGTGGGGACGCTGGGGCTGCCATTCATGCATCTGTTCAATTATTTGAGTAATGCCTCTCTCCCCAACTGGACTGCAGGTCCCATAAGGGAGGGACTGTGTCTACTATAGAAGCAGATATGTGGAAGGAGGTCAATAAGTTGTTCTTGAATGATTAAATGTGTGAACAAGTAAGTGAATGAAGATCCCAATGGCGGAACTTTCTGTCCCCGGACCCCATTAGCCTTCATCTAAGGCTGAGCATTTCATTGCACTGATGGGCTTGAGTGGGACCATCCCTCTTAATTCTGCTCTCCCCGCAGTTCAATCAGAGATTAGACAATCTCTAAATTCCCGTGAACCTTCCAACACCTTCTCTGTACAAAGCTGGCACGACACTGGGACCTGGGGGAGACGTTAGTCAAGAGGGGCCATGACCAGTGGAAATGTGACCTCCCAACCCTCCTACTGGGTCCCCAGCACACTGGGGCCCAATGATACCACTGGGTGCCCAGAGCTGCCAGCTCTCCTAGGAGGTGGTGAAATGACCCCTCGTCCAGAAACAGAATGGCCAGCTCCTGGGACCTAAAATGGACCTGAGGCAGAGGCTTGGGATACACTCAGGGTAATGATGAGGCTTATTTACATAACTTCCCAAATGGGAGGCGCAGAAAGTAACTGAAGATGAGATATTAGAGATGAAACAGATGGGTGAACAAGGCTCCACCGGTAGAAAATGTAGGGCAGCTGCCAGATGCTCACTCCACAACTGAGTGGCTTCTCAGAGAGACCTGGGCCCCAGCCAGCCAGTGACCCCTCAGTGGGGGGTGGGGCACAGAATGAGGCAGGACCCCCAAGACTACAGGCCTTCCTCTCCCAATCACACTGTGAGTGCCTCTAAAACTGACGTTATAACCAGTTTTGTGTCCCTAGCCTGGGACTGAGACAGAGCAGGTTTTATATAAATAGTGACTAAGTGAGTCAATCAGTCAATGAACAAATCTCACAGGTGTCTTTCCTCCTCTTCCAGGACTAAGATACTACCAGTGCGGCACCTGCCTGCCAATGTTGGCTTCCTGGCTTCTACAGGGCTCACATTTTTCACAGCAGGGTTTGGTCAACCACAGCTCTCTCCTCTCCGTCCTTTTGCTGTGCAGGTGAGGAAAGGTTCTGTGAGCTGTCTGCTCCCAGGAGGCTGACACCCTCTACTTGAAGGCACCCTTCCTCTGGGTGTGACACCGGTCGAGTGATGTAACTTCTCTGAGTCTCAGTTTTCTGTTCCGTAAAATGGGATAATAATAACCATCTTCTTATGAGAGTGTTGTGAGGTTCCAACGAACCATTTCAGATAAAGTGTTGTGGCTACCCTCATCATCGTCATCACCCGAGGATACAGACACACGGCAGACAATCAGCTGGAAATGGCAGGATGCTGAGTGAAGAGTGAAGGTGCAGATGTGAAGAAATGTGAGGTGGGGGGTTTACTTTTTGTGCCCGGGACACAGAAAAACTCATAAAGCCAAACTCTCTACTCTGTGTAAATAGAGATGCCACATTCCTTCCTGGGAGGTGCTTCTTGGGCTCCTGGGAAGTCAATGGTGACAAAGTAAAGCCAGTGCAAGAGCCTGATTCCTCCAGACCACGCCATGGCTCCCAGCACCCTCCCCTGAGGTTTGGAGCCTTACTAGAGAGACTTACTAGTTTGTTCTAGTCTCCCTCTCGCATACCTACGGTCCTGTTTATCATCTGAAGGAGCAGTACCTTCTGGAACAATAGCATACCGTTACCGGGTTTCTGTCCTTACCTGGGCTGACAGCATTTCCTCAGGTCTTTTGTTGCTCTTAAAAAAAGAAAGTCCTTGCCGCACTGAGGCCATTTGCTTTGCAGACATCCAGCTCTGAGTTTCTCAAAACAACTGTCACCCTTCCCCAGGAAGCAGCAAACAGTCTGTACTCCCACATTTATCCAATGAAATCCATGACGCTGCCTGTGGGGGCTTCAGAAATGCTTTGCAGAGCGTGTTCTTTGCATGATGTCTAGGAAATGCTCTTCTGGGAAACGGTGGCCTCTTCCTGGGAGAGGGCCTGGGTAGGAAGTGCTGGCCTTTGGGGCACCAACCCGCTCCCTTCTGCTGTTATCTCAGGGATTCTTGGCCTGTGAATGGTTCAGAATCTTCTGATTTGATTTCTTCTACCCTGCAGGGGACAGCATTGGGCAAAGAACTGTGGAATCCGTGTGATAAAAGAAGAAACATTTGCTTCCAATTATCCAAATTATTGTTTGCTAATTGAAGTACAAAGGGGGTCTTTTTTTCTCCTTTGGTTGGTATAAGCATCCCTTCCCTTAAATCTCTTTGATTGAGCAAAAATGCTTTTGGAGTGTTTACTTTAATCCATACATCATTTTCCTGATTAGTAGTTGTTAGTAACGTCCTTGTTCGCCGAGGCAAGCTTTAACCAGACAGCAGTTTGTCATAAAGCTGCAGAAACTGATACAGTTACATAGGCACTGTTGCCTTTTGTCACGTTGGCTGGATTCTTTTTCTCTACGTGGATAGCGGCTTGGGGGACAAAAATGTATGTACCACCGTACCATACTCATATGTACTTGCTCAAGAGACAAGTGTCGTCTTGGGTAGGGGTTTCTGGAAATAGACACTGAGAGGGAGCTTTGCAGGCAGGGCACGCTCTCAGAAACAACACCTGTTGGGGAGTGAGGAGAGTGGGAGGCGTTGGGCAGGGTTACAGTGGCAGAGACCACGTCCGACGCCGTGGGCAGCGTTGTTGCTGAGATGATCCTTCAGAGATGTCCCAAATTGGGACAAAGAGGCTGGGCTTTTGTGCCCCAACACTGACCAGTCTTTGGGTGTGAGCTGCTGGGGAGAGTATGTAACAAGGGAGAGTGGGTCAGAAGCTCCCGAATCCCCAGAGCAAACCAACGGTGAGCAGTTAGTAGCCATCACTCCAGGGTGGGGTGGGAAAGGAGTGTCTCAGTCCCCAAGGGCATCCGGTAGCACACCGTTGCATCCATGACACCCACACATACGCACACGTATTTTAAAAGCAAAGTATAGATTGACACATGTTATTTTTGAAGACACATATGAAAAGCGCATGGAACCCTCTGTTAGCTTCAGCGGCTCAGACGGTGTGGTTCTAAACTCCTTCCAGAATGGAGCTCTGCAAAGTCTACGGTTGCTTTGTTTATTCTGGGCAGATGCAAAGAAGTTATCTCTGAACTTCTGCCAGCGATCAAAGGAACTGATGGTGTAGAACAGTTCCAGGGCCATCTCCTTCCTGCCCGCCATCTATCATCCCGAGCCCCAACCTCCTTTCTGAGTGATGACTGTACCCTAAACACATAAAATTAATCACCACTCGAGGCCAGCCAGGTGTCTTGCCTCCAGAAATGCAGCGAAAGCACAGCTCGGATCTGATAATGTCTCATAATTTCATATAAAGAGCACTGTGGCGTCACTGAGAGCCCCTGACAGGTCTGCAACGTTCTGAGAAGACATGAGCCAGCGCTGGCTTCTGCAGAGATCGTCCGTGGTTGTTGCAGGTGAGGACCCTGTTTCAGGTAAGGAAGTCACACCTTGACTCAAAGCAGTGCTAATTAATTCACCAGCTTCCAACAAAGGCGGAAGCTTACACTGAACAGCTCTGTTCCTTCTAGAAACTTGACAAGGGACGCTTTGCAGAAACTAGGCACAGGCTGGGGAGAAGCCCTCCACCTACACACTTAGCAGATTATTACATGATCCAATGAGGCTCTGATTTTGAAATTCCGTATGACAAGCCCTGCTTAACAGTGGCTGATAGCAGCCGTCTCTTGTACCCTGTATGTATATTTTAACTATGTGGCCCTCTGGCAATGTCCTGTACATTTCAATCAATCAGAAGCCCCATTTGCCAGCTCTGTGCAGAGTTCAGTGCTTCTGAGGATTTGGCAGAGAGAAAACAATCACGGAGATAGATATAAAAAATGATTGTCTTAATCTAATCACATGGCATTTCCAAGATCTAAATCCAAGAAGGAAACACATGCTAGTGATACACAGGTCTGCAAACGCCAGGCAGGTTTTTACCAACGAGCTTGACCTCCGTTTTCGATCAGTGGCAAATCCTTATAACTTGGCTCTAATTGAGAGCTTAGCTGTTGCTATTAAATTCCTTTTCAGAAACAATACTGCCGACATGGCTCCCCTTACTGAGAACATTCTCCCTCTCTATCAGAGACTATCCATGTGGATGAGAATTAAGGCAAGCACTTTATAAAATAACGCTCCCCAAAGACAGGTTGACATGTTTGATTAAAAGAAGACTCAGACAGAGTCTGTGAATACAATAAAGCCGTCCTGCATTACAATTCCACTCTCCCTTCCCGCTCGGAGCCCAACAAATATACAGCCTTGTGACACTTGACGCAAAAGAAAAGGAAACTGAGTCTCAATGCTGTGACCTGGGTGCCTCTTCAATCTCTGTCATCTTGTCTGCGTAAAGTGCTTCAGAAAGCCCAGCCTAGAAAGACACAGCCAGTGGGTCCTGGGAGGGGAGGCTAGCCTGCATCCCAGCCTTGGTGCTTGTAATGCACAATTCCCTCAAGGGAAAGGGACGTGTCTGTCCAGCTGCAGAGCCAACAGACACCCAGCTTCCTGGCTGGTTAGTATGCTAACAGCAAGCAGTACCCGGGATAAACAGGCGCCCTCTGAATAAACCAGTGGGGGCTGTGGGATTATTGCAGCCCAGGCAAAAGAAGCAAACGGGGAACACAGAGCTGATAGAATAACCGGAAGGGAAGAAAGTTCATATCACAGATACTCAGAGTTGAAAAGGTCCGACAAGTCGCCTTGTCGTCCTGAACCTGTACAGATGGCTCCTGGTGACAGCTGCATAATAAATAGTGCTTGGTGAGGTCACCAGCCCAGGTTTATTTGACTGTATATAAATGTGTGACAGCAACGCTCTGCTACTGGCCTCGCTCGGGCCAGGTACGACAATGCATTTAACAGGAAAAAATTAATAAAATGAAATCAAATCAAATCCATCCTAAATTCAGATTCATCCTAGGTTCACAAATCAACAATGAGGGGGAAGAACCCATATTAGTTTTCTCAAGCTGCCATGATACAGTTAGTTATTTGACAATGATCTTGGGGCTGAAAAGGACCTAACCATAAACATTCCTGTTTGTTTTCAAATCAGGATTAGTGAGTGTTAACCTGAGGAGGGAGTTCGGATGGTCGATCCATCATCTCCTACTGGAACCAAAGCTCACCCAAAACGATAAATGCAACCCAGTCCAAATTGTTTTCGGTCACACCAAATTTTAATATGAGTATCTTGCCAGTGTTAAACGATGAGGCATCGAGGTAAACAAAGGCAGGCTGCTGCATTCGAGCAGTTCATTTTGTCCTAATTACGGAACTGTACAGAGCGCATTATTTTAAATATCCTGAAATGATTTTCTGAA